>NC_046369.1:4586324-6079510 GCF_011125445.2 Fundulus heteroclitus
TCCGTCACATAAATCCTGATAAATTCCACCAAAGTTAGGTTCTAGCTTGACAAGTTATTTAAAAAAAACACACATGAGAAGACTCACCCTGCTGTAAACCTTTGCTAAGCTAACAGGCTCATCTTAAAAAGGAACTTATGCTAAATATCAACCCTCTAGGGAAGAAGCCAACCTGAGGAATCTGCAGGAGAGCCGGCCGCGGCGGTGCTCCACCGGTGGATCTCACAAATTCTGGCGAGGGACTGGGAGGAAGAGGCAGCTGATTGGAGCCCTGGCCGCCTTCCTCAGCTCCCAGCATCCCTTGCAGCTCATCCTTGGCGCAGTGACTCTTGGCTGGGAGCTCTGCTGCAGCCAGTTGCGCTTTTTGGACACGGTGATGGTGGTGGTGAGCTGCGGGCTCCATGACGAAGGCTCGTTGGTCGGCCTGCCCGCCTCTCTTCCCGTAGCGCACGGGGGTTGGAAATTCTCAATGAAAGCTGAGAGAGTGGAGGACACAGAGGTAGACCATGAGAGTCACTGCATCATGCCAGGAGATAGTAACATTATTTGGCCGGGATAAAAAAAGCAACTTGTCATCATCTTGATAAGTATAATTTCAGTAATTGCTGATGTGAGGTGAATTAGAGAAGTGGATGTTTAATCCCAAACTATTCAAGTCATGACAGGCAGGGAAAACACGTGCATCAAGAAACCACAAGAGGGAAAATATTCAGCAATGCCAGCTGTTTTAAGGATTTTTACTGATAGTCTTTTTCTTTTTACTTTCTGGGATTCAAAGAGAAGAAAAAAACCATTTCAACTAGTATTATTGGTTTAGCCATTTAGGGTTTTTGGATGGACCGTCATCCTTTACCAAAATTCTCTCCAGCACCATTTTTATCTGTCAGTGCACCCACAGTTCTTGGAGAAAACTGAGGAATGTTGCACAGAACCCTTCCACTGCAACTAATAATAAAAAATAAAAAACAGGACACAGGAAACTGCTGATGTTACACAAAGAAAAGGAGCAAGGCACTGATGAACTGCGTAGAGAGGAGCGATATGCAGAAAGACATTCCAGCAGCACAAATGGGACTTCAAAAGCACTGAGTATCTCAATGTGGGAATGGAGAAAACGGCTCCTGCAAAGACCTTCGTTTTTCCATCAGTCACTGAGAAGATGCAAGGACATGTCGCGGATGCAGGCGGCGAGAAAAGCAGCAGCTACGTTCAAGAGAGTGACAAGGAAAGCACGGTGCTGAGGGAGGCCAGGGTCCTGCTCTAACTTGTACAGCAGGCTCATATAAAAGACTGTTTTGATCCCCTCCAGCTCTCAGATGAGCCCCTCCAACACGCTTTAACGCCAGCCTCTCCGCTTCTCAAGAAAAATTCTTTTTCACACATGCCTGCCTTGCAGAGCAAATCTAGCGTAAAATCGAGCACAAATTATAATTGTGTTTGCGCCAACGTAGAACGACAAGGCGTTAGTTCTCAGCTATATCAGAAGGGAACTTGTGAAAAAAAAAACAATATGAGGATGTCTCACAAGTTTGAAGACCGAAACAACAAGCAGTCCTAACGGCAATGCATCTGTAATACCGGGTGTCAGCGCTGTGTTTGATGCCACTGCCTTGCCTTGAGTCTACAGGGCCTTCTTAGCGTTTTTTTTACAGCTTTATAAAGCAACTATTGTCCCATAAACATGCACTTGGAAATTTATTGCACTGCAACAAAAGGAGGAGTTAATCTTTCCTGAACTACAGGAAGAATGCTACGGTGGGAATTAACTAATTTAGAGAACACACTCTCTTAAATATTCTAGTTAATTTGAGTCCTGAATCAGCTTTGTGTTCACAGTGAAATCCTAATCTTGAAACTGTAGCAGCCCCGCGCCTCCTCCTCTTCTTCAGAACCTTCTTTTTGGTTTTACCGAGGATTTGCATTCAGAATCGAAATTAGTATGTGTGTGTTTGCAAAGTCTGGATTGGAGCTGTTTGAGGGCCAATAGTTGGGTAGTGTGTTGGGCTTTTTGAAAAAGGGAGAAGCCACGATTTTATTTCCGGTGGTTCACGGAGTTCAATGCGTGACTGTGTGGGCTTGAGCTGCCAGGCTGTGCTCATCTATGATGCCATGATTTTATCTGTTCCAGCCTGGCTGCGTTTCCAGCAGCCTCGTCATTTTTATGCGAACATTCATCAGGTTAGAAAACACACCTCTAATGTACTGCGAGAGAACACGGGTACTTGTTCTAAGGTAGTTACAATGAACTTTGTGTTGAAAAATATACTAAAAACTTCCAAGCTCTTTACCCCAAATTTAGCATTTGGAATAAACTCACTTTCTAACCAGAGAAACTAGAATTCAAGCCAGCTTTGGTCTCAATACAGACTATGCAAACTATGCTAAAAATCAACCTCAACTATTGAAATGAAGTCACTTTTATTTCTCCCATCTATTGTTTGAAAAACGAGCAACTGGAGCCAGAACCTCTGCAAGACTGCTGACCCTGACGCCGAGCTGTTGTTGACAAGCCGTCTTCTTCAAGGGGTCTTTCATAACTGGAAAAAGGAAGCATGTTCTGACACGAGCGGCATTCCAGACCACGGCTCCAGATTTAAACCTTCGCTGCCGTCTCCTTTCACCATCACGCTGCCTCGCACGGGCAGCAGCTTCCAAAACAAACAACGGGCCGGACAAGTTGGACCTTTTTTTTGCCTCTTTTAAACACGCAGACAATCTAAAGGCCTCATTCAGCTCTCAGCCTTTTACTTGGCTGACAAAAACAAATCGTTTCTAAGAATTTAGGAGTTGTATCTTCACAAAAACGAGCTAAACGCCCAGATATATAAGATCAGAGGTGGCTTTCGAGGAAAATATAGCAAAAGTAGAATTGTACTCTCCCAGTTGAGTCAGGAAACAGGCTTAATGTCTTTATTTCGACGACTATCTCAATATAATACCTGTAAGAAGATTTTCAATGCAAAAGTAAAGTCAAATTTAATGACAAAACCAGGAAAAAGTAGTACTGAGACTTTGATCTATGTTGCAAAAAAAATGTTAAGGCCCTTTGCAGCTTCTTTGTGATCTAAATGCGCTTGTGATCCCTGCGGAGAGAACACTGACGGAGCCCTGACCTGAAGGTAGCAGATGGCCAAAGCCCATAACACAGGACTCCGTCTTTGTGACAAAGCCAAAAGAAGAAGAGAAAGAACGAGTCGGTGCACAGATGGGGAGGAGTGTTATGGCTCGCAAGGTTACCGAGAAAAAAAATAAAAAATCTGGAAGTGCCGACGCAGATCTGCGCCGTGTCAGCCGCACAGGGAACCCAATTATGTCCGTCTCCGAACCTCGTGAGTGGATGCATCTTTTAGTCCGCTGAGACAAAGCCCTTCATCCACTTTCCCATAGGTTTTTCATTTCTTTTTGCGATTTCCCTCTTCGGCACAGAGGCTTCTCTTTTGATAGGAGCAAAACACACACAGGCTCATTTTCTCCTCCATACAGGCGCAACTCTGTTGTGAGGACAGAGTTTGTGAGCTCCCTTTTAGAGGGAATCTTTTTGCCGGCTGCCATGCATTCCTGTTGACACTCATTCATATGCTAATGAGGATCCTCAGTGTAGATTTTTTGTCTTTTTACACAACGGACAGGGCTGAGATCGCTCAGGGTTACATCACATGTCAACACTTGCATCCCACCGAGGCGTACTGACAGCGCTGCTACCACTTCCTCCTCAATATGTCGGCTGAAGAGCCAAATTTTTCATCTTTGGTGAGGTTTTTTTTTTTTTTTGTGTGTGTGTGTGTGTGGGTGTGTTGGTTAAAATTGAGGCTTGGGTACACACAGCAATTGCTTAATTAGTGCAAAAACCAAAGTAACAGAGCCATTTTAAAAGAAGCTCTGAAGCCCCTCGCAAGGTAATAAAAAAAATTGTTTTCTCCCCACTCCTTGGAGCAGACGCCACGGTGACTCACACATCTCGTAAAAAAACATCCTGGTATGATCCCTTATGCCTCAAGTTTCTCCTCGCTCATCTTATCTGTCTTTAGACCTAGCAACTTCAATAAATCAGCCAAGGCTCTTGCATACCCCTAAGACAAGACAATCCTTGTACCTCCACCCTCAGTTGTGCATCGTCATCAGATTAATGCCTTTGAAATTGAGAATCATCAAACCTGGGAATGTTGTTGTTTTTTTCAGCGAAAAACTCAGTTTCCAGATTATTTTACAGAGATGGCACCTGATGTAGACCTCAACTGCTTTAGAATCATCCGTTTCAATGTGTTGTACGTTTAGAGATCGTTTCTTGTATACATTGGTTGTGAGGAGAGGTTTTTTTGAGAAACTGTTGACTTTTTAACATCTCAGACAAGACCGTCTACTGTCCTCTGACCTCTTTTTGTCAAAAACAGCTCCAGCTCAACTAGATATGTTTTCATTCATGAATAATTTTCTTTAAACCCTACTGACAGACAAGACATAAACAGAAGAATCATAAAACACCTACTTGTTTAGCCCAAGTCAAAATATCCAGGTAACATATTTTCAAAAGATTAAGTAAAATGTTTAGAAATATAGTTTTATACTTTGAAACTCATGATAATTTCATAAAGCTAAATAGCCACAAGTTAAGCTAGGTTAGCTAACCTAGCTTAGTGAAATAAGCGGGAGGGCTAAAAAAACAACAGTTCAATAAATGGACTTCCCCGCATAGCCTTCTGAAACTCAAATAAAAAACATTACATTCCATAAAACTGACATTTTAGAGCAGGTATAACTTGCTGTGAAATCAGCAACGACTTCAGAAAGATGCTAGTTCAGAACACGTCAAAACATCCTTTTTCCATTTAAAGTTTTTCTTACAAACTCCAAACAGTTTTTGCGCTAACAGACTAGCTACTCTCTGACTGATTTATTCACAGCTTAAAAATATTTTATTTCATATATTTATTTCAATTTTTCACCATCTACCATCACTGTTGTCTTTATTTTCCATCTTGCAAAGCCAGACAGGCAGTCTCACCCTGCTATCAGTCTTTTTGATTAAGCTAAGGTAACCAACTGCAAAAGGCAGCTGCTGTACCTTTGCACTTAACAAACAGTTATGGTACTGACATGGTTCTTTGCTTTAAACTTATTAAATGAAAGGTTGTGTATAATTTAAATAGCCTGCTCATAGAATGGCACACAAACATCATTATCAAGTTTGTTTAACCCTAACCCTAACATGATATTTACCCAAATAAAGGGACTCATCGTCTAACTGCAGGTGAAACATGACACCTGGATCATGCCCGTATGCCCTCTTCTCCATCACACCAAAACACGATAAAAAAAAAAACTTCTTTTGACTTCAAACATAAATAAACATGCACAAACAAAGCACAAATGTGCTCAAGCCCTTCTCAAAGTGTTCCGATAAGACATTCCCAGCAACGTTACACGTCAGCACACAGCGCTTAGTGGACAAAGCAGTGCATAAATAAAGTGTGTAAAGTTAAACTGGGACGTTGCATTTTCTAAAGACTTTATATTGAAATTTTGAAGGGAATTTGTAATATTAGACAAAGACAAAATAGAAACTCGCCCATATAATCAAACAACTCAGACAAAAGGTTTAAGTGAGCATTGAGGAGCTTTGTTGTTTTTTTGTTTTTTTTCTGTGCTAAGAACTCCATATTGTTAAGATAAGCCAAGCAATGACCTTAACAGCTAATCACCCTTCGTTTTGTCCCGTCATGGTGAGGAATTAGATGACACAACTCGGACGAGTTAAACAACGGGAATGGCATCTGAAAAATGCAACCCAAAAGACTCTTTAAAATGCAAGCTCCCATTGGGCTGTCAAGAGCAAATGACTGGGGAGGAAGGCGACATGACAGCACAACCCCCCTCTTCCCTCGAAACAACCCCCCCCCCCCCCCCAACCACGAGCCCGGCAGAGACGTACTGCAGCCTCTGCCCTACCGCTCTGGATTCCTCTGGCCACAGCTGTGGAAAGGCTCGGCGGAGATGGGGGAGAAGATGAAAAGTAGAAAAAAAAATAAATGAGGAAAACATGAGAGGAAGAACCGAGTGACGCGTGGAAACTAATAAATGCCCGGTTCTGTGCCGATTCTTACTCGAACTTGGTCAAGGAGAGCTGCTGGAAAACCGGTGCCAATGATTTAAACAGAGGGCCCTGAGTAGTAATAATCGCACTTGTGGTTTCCTGATACACATATTTTCATAGCGGCCATGAAAACAGCAACAGAAAAATCACCCCCCCCCCCCCCCCCCCCCCCAGAATCAAACAGTAAAATCAAAAGAAAAAAACATCACTATAAAACACAAAGACACACACCTAAGCCCGCCACCAACACCACTGAGAGCAATCTAACACAAGAGTGAGTTAGTGGTTACTGAAACTACGCAGTGAGTGGTTTTCACCTACGACCTCGTGTGCAATCGATTTAGGGTTAAAATGCTGCTACATTAGTGCGAAAGGCAGAGCCCGCCACCGGTGAAAGAACCCCAGTAGAGGAAAGCAAGAGGTCTGAGGCGTCTCGGCCCTTTGCTTTGCATCCAGAGGTGGAGGAGTGAAGGGTGGACCGCCACCAGGCGAAGTCTACTACGAGTGGAGCAGGATGAGAACGATGAGACGGGTAGAGGAAGAAGGGCAGAGGGTCCCACTGGCGACGAGGCCACCCTGCGGGGCCTTCCTACCTGGCTGCTGTCTCGCTGGCTTGGCTGTAGACGACTTAGCCTTGACTGTTTTACTCCCTCGCACCTGGACCCCTGGTTTGCAGCCGCCGAGGTTAGGCTGAGGGGAGGAGCAGTCCGGGCCCGGGCCTCCACCCAGGGGTAAAGGTGAACCCTCGATGCGCTGCTTCATCTCCGTCGACAGCAGGCGACCCTTGTGCATCCACTCTTGCATCTTGTTCACGGTGACGCCGTGGCCTTTGCTGACCGAGCGCACTGCCTGCGTCCGGCCCGCGGCCTGCTCCTGCTTGCTCTCCTGACTCCGGAGAAGTGCTGCTGATGCTGCTGCTGCTTCGCTGTTGCTGTCTGTGGAACCTGCGAGGCTGTTGACCGAGCCGCCGCTCTCGTTCAGCGGCTCGCCATCTTCAGCTTCTGCTTTTGAGACTTCAGCCCCTTCGCCTTCTCTTGAATCAAAACCTCCTTCGTCGTGATGGCCTTCTGCGCTTCCCCGTCTGGCCTGGGCGCAGGACGACGGCGGGCCTCGATACCTGATAACTCCGTCGCTGGCGGATCGCTGTAACGTGGGCCTTTTGGCCGGTGCCAAGCCGGACATGCTCTTGCTGATCAGCCTCGCCCTTGAGTCCGGCTTCCCGGTGAGGCAGAGCAGGAGGGACTCGGTGTCAGACAGCTGCTGCGAGCTGCGGTTACCTCCTGAGGACCAGGAGTCGCTGTCGGTGTTTTTGACGGAGAGCCTGGAGCACAGGCTGTCCCGTGAACGGCTGCTGCACGAAGAGACGGCGTGCCGCTCAGCCAAACGCCCGCTAACCTCCTGCACGTCCAGGCTCATGTCATTCATAGCATTTATGAGGAGATAATAGGCCTCTTGCAGCTGTGTTCTGAGTCTGTCTGTTTCCTGGGCGCTGTCGCCATCACCTACCTGCCCTGCATCCTGCGGCCCTGCAGCCTCCGCTCTGGCGTCAGGCTTTGGTTCAGCTGTTTCGTAAAAGGGCAGAATCTCGTTGTCGTAGTAATCATCGTCGTCGCTGTCTAAAGGGTACCTCGTCGAGCCTCCTGTGGCGCAAGGAGGCTGCGCTTTGAAGTCGAACACTGGTAAGTCGGTGGGGAAAACAGTTGGGCTCTGGGGGCCTCCAGCTGGCTCTCCGTTCAGCCTCGCACAGCCCGGCTCATAACTTTCAATGCTTCTGATTAAAACGTTCTCCTCCGAGTTTGGACGCGCACGAGTGGGAGCGTCCCGCGCGTCGCTGTCAACGTCCCCGGTGCCGTTGGCGTGATTTGCTACTACGGTCCCCGCCATGTGCCGTGAGTGTCCCCGGCCCCCGATCTCCTGCGCGTCGCCGTCAGCGACCCACGCCACGGCTGCTCTGACCGCCCCCGCCTGCGCGCGTACCTGCGCCCGGTGCAACGCGTGGCCGGAGCTGTCCCCGAAGCCGATCGAATCCCCCACGCTGCGCTGCCTCGGCGCCGAGACGATGCGCTTTATCTGCACATGTGGCCCCCCGAGTGAGATCCCCGCCGGCCTGGGCTCCCGGGGGCTCCGGTCCTCCCCCCTGCATGCGTTCCCACCAAACTGCGCGTCCCTTTGAAGTGGCACCCCGAGGAGCCGCTCATTAACGTGAACCCTGCCCCCGCCGCTGGGCTCCGGGGGACGTGAGCCAGCCACCTCCGCTGCGCGGCTCCCCGGGGCCGTGGTGGCCCCCTCTGCGTGCGCCAGCGCTCCTTCTACGCAATTCTCGTACGTGCTCATTCTCTCCGTGGTGAAATCCAGCCCCGAGAGCAAAGCTACCGGCCGAGCCTCCGCGGGGAAAACTTTTTCTTTACCTTCTCGGCCCCCATTCGCCGCCGCAGCAGACCCGTATCCACCGCTGAGCGTCGCTCCTTTTTTGGACTTCTTCCCCCGTAGTTTTGCTAGTAAAGTCCTCCGCAGAGGATCAGCCATTCCTTTCCTCTGCGCCCCCCCTTCCAGCTAATTCCTCCCCGGTGTCTCTCAGCGCGCTGGCTCCAGAAGGGAAGGACCGAGCGGGTTCTCCTCGGTCAAAGCTCGCCGAGCGGACGGGCTCCTCTCCATTCTCCGCTGTCACCTCCGTTCTGCTCCCCACTGAATCAGTCCGGACTCCTGCGCTTGGCTCAACTGCACCACCTCTCCCTCTCTCCTCTGCTTACACCATTCCTCCTCTCCTCCCTCCTCTCTAGCGCCTCGCCTCTCTCTCTCTCCCTGTTTGCAGCTCGGATGTTTGACATATTTTCTCGGTTCAAAGTTCAGAGATTTTGAGCACAGGTTATTCAAAGAAAACAAGCTTCATTGTTAGGCAATCTAACTGCGCATGATTTATAGTTTCCAGAATAGTCGTTTGTTACGCGACTAACAGCAATCGCAAAAAATAATTCACACCAGACTATTTCTGTTTTCTATTTTATCTTATTTTTGCTGCCATGTAAATGGTTGTAATTTTGATAGAAAGTGTTGCTTATATTTGACTTATACACTCCAAAGTCACTCATCTCTTAGCTGTCTCATTTAGGGGCCGTTCTCCATAGGTGAGTTAAGGCTCTTTGCCCAGGGCAGCAGAACCTTTGGGGCAGCATACACGTCACAATTATATTTTCTTCATTTTTGATGATAGCTGCTGCACAACTTTATAAATGTAATTTATTTGTGAGTCTGGTCAATAGAGAATGAGGGCCCACCCATCATATTGTGCATAGGGTAAGAACTGTAAAAAAATTAAAAAAAAATAAAAAATAAATGAGGCCACACACTGGCTAAATAAGGAAGCTGAACCTGCCAAATAATAATAAATAAAAAAGAAAAAAAGGAAGAGAAAAAGATGAGACAAAATGCTAAAAGGGAGAAAAGGTGACAAAAATAGAGTAGAGGAAAAAGAGAGAACAAGAACATCTTCGAAGTCTGCTTCTACACCTGCAGAGACAGATATAAAAAGAACAGCAAAAAAAAAAAAAAAAAAAGTATCACAGGTGCAAACAACCAACGCTTTAATCACTGAAAATACACAGTATTAATACAAGATGTATAAAGTGATAGCTAAGTTACTTATAGGGGTTTTCTGTATAGAAGTGAATCTGTACGCCCCTGGATCACTGAAGCTAACCGGATATATAAACACTTGGTGTACGTATGCACAACCAGCAAGCAGAAACTAACAAGGAGCTCATTGCCGTTAAGTGAGTGCATCACAATGATTGCTATGTTGGACAACCAATAGATAAGGTGATCCCTGGAACTTGAAGCGGAAAAACATCGTCCACTATACCTTTAAATTAGACCAAAAAGGGGATTATTTAATATCCTCCCCAGAAAAAAATATCTATTTATTTGTTTATCTGTTTGTCTATGCCACACCAGTTCCATTTATATAAACTAAATTCATGTTGCAAAAGGCTGACAGCATATTGGATATTGAGAAGATTACGTCTGAGGTATAACGAAGAAAGATGGTTGAAACCAGATTTAAAACCTTTTTTCTTGCTGTCTGGCTTCAAATCAGACTCAAGTTTTCCTGTTTGCATCAGTTAGGATTATCAAAGCTCTTTCCATTTGCTAAATACCGGAATAATACAGGAAGTTCGGTTTTACACAAGTAGCATAGGTCTTTATCAAAATGAATATCTCTGCAACATTGAATTAAAAGTAATATAGTGCACACAGAATCATCTTCAAAAAAGTTTTTACTTGCACAAATACACCACTAAGCGTTGTTGTAAAAATGGCAAACATACAGGGGGTAGTGTACCCCAATTTGTGGCAGACTGCGATGTGCCAAATTAAAAAGCTCAGTTTTGCCATGCCCGGTGATTTCGTGTGGATGAAAGGCCAAAGCACATAAAAAACATTTAGTTTTCCCAGATATCTGACTATGTGCGGACAAGGCCTAAGACTGCCAGGTTTGCAGAGGCTTGTAAGTAAACATCACATTTCCCATTAGAACAAACAGAAGGAGTTTGACAAAAAGTTTAAAGGTCTAATGTATTTAATATGGTGACATCTTGTGATCATTTAAAAATAAACTGCAACAAAAGGAAATCCTGCCAACTTGCATTCCCTTTCCAAACACATCTAAGATGACTTTCAGAAACTATTGGCCTGCTTTAGAATGACTGTTAGCTCGTTCTTTTATTGAGCTGCAGTTACAACGAAAGACCAATCACAATTTTATATAAAACGCTTGGTCTAAGATTGTTTCTGTAAATAGGTTTATTAAAAAAAAAAGGAAAATCCATTGTCCTTTATTCAACCCCGGCTGATACAATGAGTAGCTCCTCATTTCTTAAACCACCATGTTGAAATGTTCTGTGGTCATGGAAAAAGATGTTAGTCTGTTTAGGAAGGGTCAAACAATTGGCACGCCTAGAGCAGGGAAAACATCTAAGGAGATTGCAGAAACTACTACAGTTGGGTTGAGAACTGTCCAGCTCTTTATTAAAAACTGGAAGGATAGCCGGGAACCATTGTCTCTGAGGAAGAAATGTGGTCAGGGTAAAAAAAAAATCTGAATGATCGTAATTGCCGATCACTTAAACACTTGGCAAAGTCAATTGGAAGAAAAACAACAGTAGAACTAAGGGGTATGTTCACCAGCAAAAGTAAGAGAATTTTTACACGCACAATGTGAAAGGAACTCAAGGAATTCCAACTGAACCGCGGTGTAGCCGTAAGAAAAAACACTAATCCGTAAGACTAACCAGGGAAAAAAAATGCAACTTCCTAGGGAACATAGAGATTTAACTCTGGCATAATGAGTCCAGGTGGACAATGTTCCAGAGGGACAGGCACATCAGGGTAAGAAAAGAGGCAGGTGAAGTGAGGGACCCATTCTGCCTTGTGCCTACTGTACAAGCCTGTAGGGGCAATGCTATGATCTGGGGGTCCCTGCAGCTAGTCAGGTCTAGGTTCAGCAACACTATGTGTCCAAGAAATGAGGTCAGCTGACTACCTCAATACACTGAATGACCAGGTTAGTCCATCCCTAATGGCACGGGCATATTCCAAGATGACAACGCCAAGATTCATCGGGCTCAAATCGGGAAAGCGTGTTTCAGGAAGCATGAGACATAATTTCCACGCATGGATTGGTCACCACAGAGTCCAGATCTTAACCCCATTGAGAATCTTCGGGGTGTGCTGGAGAAGGCGCAGCGGTGAAACTATAGATCTAGGTGTAAAATTAATGTAACTCTGGATGGACGTTGGAGAAAATTGTCGAAACAATGCTACATCGAATGGGTGCCATAATCAAAGCTAAAGGCAGTTCAACAAAATTTGACTATGTGGCTCTTTCTTTTTGGTGGCGACTTTTTTTGGACAGGCATTGTATACATTTTCAATCATAGATGTGTGTTCATCATCACCAATAAATAGACCCAAGTATTTAACCTGAAAAACTAGCAAAAAACTGAAGACGTACCATCTGTTTTAAATAATTCGATTTTTGCTCCCGTGTTTTTATGCTTCCTTTACAGCTACAGTTACATCTCAGATGTAAAGATTTTCAATTAAAATTAAAATGTAGTATTTATAGGTTTTTAGTAATCCCATTTGAATCCATAATAGCCTGCTTAACATGTTGAGGGTTGACTGAATGCTTTAGTTCAGTCAACCCTCAACATGTTAAGCAGGCTATTATGGATTCAAATGGGATTACTAAAAACCTATAAATACTACATTTTAATTTTAATTGAAAATCTTTACATCTGAGATGTAACTGTAGCTGTAAAGGAAGCATAAAAACACGGGAGCAAAAATCGAATTATTTAAAACAGATGGTACGTCTTCAGTTTTTTGTCCCATTCGTATTAGATGGCTTTTTTTTTTTTACAGTAACAAGTAGGTGTTTAACATGTTTCAAGGCTTGCATTCACTATATTTCTGTGAGCAGAAGAACAGATGGTCGTTCTCCCACAAAAATTCACCACAAATCTGCCTCTGAGACCTGAATTAACATTTGGAGTGGGAGCAGTTGAGTCAGGACTTCAAATTACCACCTTCGCTTGTAGCTGCTAATGCACTTTAGCAAACCGCAGTGAGAACAATCTCCATCTCAGGGGGAAATATGTGCTTACTCTCTGCTGGGAGAAAAGACAAAAAATGTCTGCCTCAGCAGGAAACAATAAGGAGGGTGGTGATTAACTATCCGCTCCATACGCCACTCTTACTCTTTTTTCCAAATGATCAGGATTATGTCTGTCATGTGGAATTAGCGTCCTCATAGTTTTATCTTCATTATTATGCACACACAAAGAACATGTTTTATCCCCCTTGGGTGACAACGCCAGCCTGAAAGCCAGGCCTGCCCTTGTGATGGATCACTTGAATTTTATCTGAAGTAATCCTCGCCTTTCTTGACCTTAAATCGCTAACCTACCCTACGCGGAGTGTAGGTCCGTGCTTGCAGCACCACCCGGGGTTTTAAAGGCCATCCTGGAGAGCAGAATGGAGTGCGTTTCACTTGAACCCTTAACTGTTTGTTTGCCGTGGCCTGTTCTTGGAATGTGCACATGAAGATGAGCTGCTGGGAAGCGGCAGTGGGTGTATGATTACAAATGCGCAATCTAATCCCTTCCCTGTAAGACACACATAACCATACTTAAACACACACGCTCGGACTGAATCTGAATCCATCACGAGCCTCTCTACGTTTTTTTTTTTTTTGGGAGGGGGGGGGGGTACGGCACGATTAAGGCCATTTATAATCAAAGCAATCGGGCTCTTCACTCCCACAACTTCAGTCTCAGCAAAACGTGATAAGCATCTGTTATTGGCCTGCAGGAGCCATGCTGGCCCTGAATCCCTTTCCTGCCTCCCCGACTTTCTGACTAGACCATGTCTGAGCAGTTATTCACAGGTCAAAACCTGCAGGCTGCGTAGTGTGTTTTTGTGTGTGAAACAGAGGGAAAGGGAAAGCAGGGGGGGGTGGGGGGGGGGGGGCTGTGGGGGTGTTGGGCAGACGAGGACAGATTCAGAGAAAAATATGCATAACTCTTGGCTGTGCTGGAGCGCTTTCAGTTACATTGTGCATGCCGAAGATATTTTGCATTACTTAAAACCCATGTAGAGGTACGACTAGGCAAAACGTTACGGGTCCTGGGCAACATCTGGACATGACAGTGTTGATCAAATCAGAAAAGGAAAAAAATGTTTTACTGTTTAAAAGTTCGGATCTAAGTAGGGGACAGAAAAACCAGAATACTATACTGATGACTGAATAACCTGATAATTTTTATCATCTCTTACTTAATGAAAAAACAATTTTAATTAACTGATGAAGGTGGTGACATGTTTTCTACCTGCTGCGTGTTAATGAGCACCCTACAAACATTTTGCGCTATCAAAGGATACAAATGAAACTGACTTGCTTTATCTAGGGCAGTGGTTATAACCCCAGTCTCCTGTGGCCGATGTCCTGCAACTTTTGGATGCACCTCTGCTTCAACACACCTGACTGTAATATTAGCTGATTACAGAGCTCTATAGAGCTTGAGTGCATGCCAGCGAGGCAGTTTTGCCATCTGATTCAGGTGTGTGTGTCTAGGGACACTTTTAAAAATTGCAGCACACTGGTCTTTGAGATGTTTAGTATGAGACCATTGATCTAGGGTTTACCGCAACCTTTATTTACTACGAATCATCCTACAAAATTATTTTGCCTGTTCATACCCACACACGCCTGATAAGCATGTGTATCAATTCAATTCAATTTAGTTTGATTTTATTTATATAGCGCCAATTAATGAAACATGCCATCTCAAGGCACTTCCCAAAGTCAATTTCAGTCAGATTATACAGATTGGTCAAAACTATTTCCTCTCTATGGAAACCCAGCAGGTTACATGAAGTCTTAACAAGCAGCATTCACTCATCCTGAAGAAGCTTAGAGCCACAGTGCACAGTCGTCTGCATTGTTGATGGCTTTGCAGCAATCCCTCATACGTAGCATGCATGAAGCGACAGTGGAGAGAAAAACTCCCCTTTAACAGGGGGGAAAAACCTCCAGCAGAACCAGAACCTGACTTAGTGTGAACGGTCATCTGCCTCGACCCACTGGGGGTTAGAGAAGACAGAGCAGAGACACAACAAGAGAGACAAAAAAATAATAAAAATACCCACACACGCTTAATAAGCATGTGTATTATGTATCGTATTGTACCGTATGTATTGTACTGTATTATTATTACAGTAGCTGTACTTCTCTCCATCAGCATGAACAGTTTTGTTCTATATTCTTGCTGTCTTGTGTTTTCTTTGTTTTTTGTTAGTTTCGTCTTTTTGTAGGTGCTCGTGGTTGTCTTTCCCAATGGTGGCCGTAGGGGGCTTTTTCTGTAACAACGGACTGTTGGGTTTTGTCATTTTTGTTGCCACACCTTGTTCCACATGTTTTCTGTGGCCTTTACATGGCTTGTGGTAAATTGCAAGCAGGACTTCCTATGACTTTCTTTTAACCGAGGCTTTCTTCTTGTCACTCCTTCACAAAGGCCAGATTTTCCTTGCTCATAACTGAGCATCATCTGAATCCCTCCCCCATACATCTGAGACTTTCACAGAACAACTGAATTTATGTTCTGACTGTATTGCACTAATGTGGACCTGAATTTACTAATTAGGTGATTTCACAAGCCACTGGTTGCATGGACCTTATTTAGGGGTATCAGAGTAAAGAGGGCAGCATTAATTGGCTTCCACTTTAAAGTTATGCACAACGTTGTGCTTGTATGTCCCACAAAATCCCAACAAAACGCATCAAAGTTCATCACTGCAATGTGAGAAAATGTGTGGGTAGTTAAAAAAGAATCCAGAAGGCTGTTGCTGACAAGTCGTGAAAAGGTTAACGCGATTTTCTAATAATACATCACTATGGCAACACAAAAGCTGTCCACACGAAAAAGAAAATGCTGTATTTGTTTTCATGTAGGCAACATTCACCACATCCCATAGCCCAGGTGGTTCAGGGAGGAATTTGTGTCTCCCGAATCATCTGAGTATTTACAGAACCGGATGAGCGCCATAGAAGACAACGTCAATTAAGACTCCTCACAGCACTTCCAACTCAGAGCTCTGCAGTGAGAAATCTGCTGCGCGAGAGAAACAAGGCAAGTTTGTCCCTTTTGTTTTCCCCGTTTTATCGTCCATCAGTCACTTGTGTTCTTTGTGCAAGCAGTAGCAGAACATCTGCTTGGCTGGCCCCCTGGCCCCCTTTCAGACGGCGTGGCCAGGGAATGTACGAGGTAGAGAGCAGTGTGTGTGGGTGTGTGTACATGTGTGTGACAGAAAAGGCGAGGAAGAAGAAAATAAAAGGAACCACTGTGCAAATGTGAACTTACTTGCTCTTTTACGTGTCTGTAAGTGTATGTTGGGACTTGGGGTTTTGCAGCTGTTGGGGTTCTCCCCCTGATGATTGCCTATTGTTCCCCTAAGTCTTTCCCAGCTTGTTTATGGGCCTTCTGGTGTTTCTTTTTTTTTTTTTTTTTTTATTTCTCAGAGCACACCGCAGCTAAATTTATGCCTTGTGGACACAAGCCTTTCTCAGGGTATAAATTAGGCTGGAGGATCCTTGTCAGAGTGGCCTTGCCAAAAGCTTGCTGCTTTGAGTTCCAGACAGCAACATTATTTTCATTCACTTCCATTCAGCTAATCTAAAGGATCTCCAGTTTGTTAACCTTTTGCAGTATAACCCCAGAAACGTCTTATTTTTTTTCTAATTTTATTGTAGCTTTTAAAGCTTTTTTCATAGACAATTTTCACACAGTCTCTGGCAAAACAATTCAGTTAATTAATTATTATGAGGATATTAAATCCATTTGTACAGTGAAATAAGTTATTTGTTCTGCTTTTGTTTTAGGCAAAGTAATTACAGTAATATTACTGCGCCAATAGTTTTTTCCTAATATGTCAAATTGTTGATTTTACACTTTCATTTTGGAGATCAACAGGAACGACACAGCAATTGTAATTATGAAGTATTTTGATCAGCATATATTTTACTTCGTTGTGCTTTATTTGTCATGGTATCTACCATAGTTTACATATGATATGTAGTACAAAGATTTAAAATGACAAACCTGAACATATATGTCCTGCTGTTGTGCACATTGATAGCAATAAATTATAAAGCCTAAACATACTAGCTAGCCAAGCTATAATAAATGGCTAATAGTGGTGAAATGATGTGCAAGCGTCAAATCAGGTGATTCTTCATGTCCTATTGTAAAGAAACTGCAGATAAGACCCTACATCAACCCCTATAATCCTGCCAAACGAAGCTGGAATATTGAATAAAATTTGCTTCTAAAGTAAATACTTTTCATCAGTGTTGGTGAAAGCAAAGTTTTAAATAAGCAGAAAGTGTAAAACTGTTCAGAAATAATGTTTTTGAGGAAAAAGATACAAGGAGGTTTTTAACCCTAAAAAGACAGGTAAGGTCCCCCTTAGATTGGGCCATGCAAGGCTTAATGAAAGCAAGTGTAAGTGTAATGTAGGAGTATTCTTAATATTTAATAACGTAATACTGGATTGTGCTATAAAAAAATAAGGAACCAAAAAGTAGCAGTTTTTCTCAGTTTTCTTGCATAAATAAATATTGAATAAAAATGTGTCCGCTGGTACAAGGAAATGTCCCTTTCACAGTCATTTTTGTCATGTTTTAAAGTATACCCACCCCGCCAACCACACCTTCCCATTTCAGTATGTATTTTTGTTGTTCTAATACCTAAAAATAGAAATGGAAGTTGTTATTCTTTCATTGTAGCTGTCCATAAAACCTGTCATGCTGTTTTTGTCAGGTCATGTAAGGTATCTTTCGATGTGAACGTTGCTGACCCATGCATTAATCCAAAACGTAGAATTTGTAATGCACTAACAGAATCTGGAGACCCAGAGAATGAATGTTTTAAAAGGTTTGTTATTAATAAGCTGGTGTTGCTGGTACAGGAACTGACTGGAACACACGTTGGAACAATTGTGAGGAGAAGAGTCAGGGTTAGTGGCTGAGAACAACTCAGTGAAAGTGATAGTGCCTGAATAAAAGCCACTAACCTCCTCAGACAGCAGGAGGTTGTGCTGGCTCTGATGATTGATCCCAACGGCTCTGTCTGGGCGATTCGGATCACTGACTGATATAAATCATGACGTTAATTGGCAGGGAAGAGGCTGACGGGGAAAATATAGACAGTACTGGGGTCATACATGATGAGACGGTCCTAGGCAGAGGTTCCCAGAAGGTCAAGGCAAGGGGCAAGTCCGGGATTCAGGCGAGAGAATCGGTAAAGGGAGGCACACTCCGAGCAGAGGTTTCTAAATAGGGGCAGAAACAGTAGACAGGTTTGAGGTCCAGGCTTGGGTCGTTCACGAGAGGCAGGAGAATCCAGGCAATGGAAGAGGCAGGCAGGAGGTTAATGTCCCGAACACAGAAGCCAAGAGAAGAATCCAACAGCAGAGAGAAAGGGAGCAGAAATAACAGAATCGAGATCAGGCAGGCAACCGAGGAACGCACAAAGGCTTTCAAGAATCTGGCAGTTACACACTGGGAGAGTCTGGGATATGTAGTGATTTTCCTAGGTGTCGCAGCTCCACTTAATTGGAGATCCCACATGTGTGACTGCTCAGATCTTGATTACCTGTGCAACACAGTGATCAGGAGCATGAAGCGACGTCATGGAGACTGCAAACAAAGTCTTTTTAGGCAGGATCAGACAGAATAACGACATAATTAAGACTCCATGTGAAATGGCAAACTTGAATGGTTGCCACATAGAGCAGCCTGGGGGTTAGCTTTAGCTTGACGTGTCTCCTCAAGTGGTAAAACAGTGAAAAGTCCAGACTTACATGACAGGTTGTTGGTGCATTTAATGGGGTCCAGGTTGAAGAAGGTGTTGGGGTTAATCCACTTGAAGGTCAATGTTTTTAAATCCACATCTACAGGATGTGGCTAATCTTTATTTTTAAATTGTGAGGTGATCTTATGCTGATTTAAGTCCAGTTTTATCATTTCAAAAACATTGGGACTTAATGGCATGTACTCACTCTTTTCAAAGCCTGTCATGTACTGTATTGCACTACGGACAACCAGAGGACAAGCGGCTAGATAACTAAATTCTCTCAGCTCGTATCACCTCCATTTCTGACCAGTCAACTGTGTCCCCAAAGGCTAATTCAAACACAAACACAAACACACACACACACACACACACACACACACACACACACACACACACACACACAAACACACACACACACACACAAAGAGCCTGCGCTGTCTTAGCGTCTGGTTCATATCATTCCCAAGAGACAACTGCTGACATGTTTATTGTGAAAAGAGCTCAGTCTTCTTGTCACTGGCTACTGTTCTCCATTATCAGAGAATTGCATTTTACAAGGCCTTCCCTGAACGAGGGACATCTGTGTAATTACATGAATACTTTCTGTGTGAAAACTGCAGACATTGTCTTATTTGACCTCAATGTTTTTCCCCTTTGTTGGTGTTGTAGTTATAGGCATTAAAGGTATTCTTATGGACACTGCTGAAGGTTTTCCATTCCTCCAGGCAAATCCAGAGCTTTCCTTTTCCTTGAACATGCTCTCTAATGGATAGATAAGATATAAACTGTTGATTCTTGTTAATTTTATGCAAACAGAACTATGAAACGTTGTCTCATGTTCTCTGCACACACTCACGTTGATTACTGTTTGCAGCTACTGTTTAATCATTACTGTGTCGCTACTTCAAGCTTAATGTACATCCCAGGTGAACTTGGGTGGTATGGAAAAGTAAAACTTTCATGTCAGCATCAAAGAGGAGGAAGGGTTTGGAAATATTCGGCTGTAATCAGTAGCTCGTACCACAATGTTCCTGCGGTTTGCAGTATTATGTTCCTGTCTGACTACAGATTGGAAATTTCCATCCCAAAAAGCCCAAGAGAGAGGAAAAACTGTTGGGAATCCAAAAGTATTGGGAAAAAAAATTCTGAAGTTACTTGTGCTACACAGCTTTTTATTAGTATTTCAAACACGTTCTATAAAACATAGCTTTGACAGAAATTATAGTAACTTCATGCCAGTAATCCATGGGTTTCTGTTTTCCTGGGATATGAGTACGATGTGAGACAGAAACCTACTTCTTCTATCCACTTCAAAACAAAGAAAGGAGAAACATGGTTTGGAACTGGTTATAATGTGGAAAAACTCTCCATGCACACAGGTTGGTGGAGGGTCTGTGATGCTGGTTAATCAATGGGTCGCGCAATTATCCAAACATGGTCAAAACAACACAGAAAGGGTTTACCAGACAAAAAGTCAACTCCATGGATAAATCAGTCTGAAGTCCTCAACGTACGGAAAACCTGTCAAGTGAGCGGATGACAAGAGAGGATATGAGAGGATATGAGAGGATAGAGGACTCTGGACGATTTCGAGAGATTGAGCAAAGAGTCAAAGATCTTTTTGTTTGCTGCAACCCTTTGAAATGTTACTGAAGGAGACTTGAGTGCTGTTGTATTGTCAAAACACGGTTTGCACAAAGGATTGACGACAGCAGTGAAGTTATTTTTTTTAATCTGTAATTTCTTCCCTTCTGAATACATGTAATCAAATCAAAGATGGGATTTTACAGATTATTATGAGTGACACTATACTGCGGTTAAATATTCAATCACTTTGAGGCTTTTTACACACCTCTACCAAGGGTGCTAATGAGTGTGGAAGGTGCTGTCCCTGGCAAAGAGAAAAAGTATATATGACAGGAGAAGCATTTGTTTTCCCGCTCCAGAGAGGTTGTCTTTTCTCCCAAACATCTGTTTCACATGACCGAGCAGATTGCTGGTGTGAAAAACAACTGTTTGCCTCAAGACAACAACTCCGAATTTGTGAAGCAGCTTGGGATGTAGCCACGGATAAACACCAGCTGAGAGGACACCCAGTGTCTTGCAGAAGCGTTTGTACCCCTTCAACCTTTGTACGTCTGTATTTTTGGGGATTTATTGGGATGCTGTAGAGTTGAAGGAAACCTGAAGGATACCTGGCTTTTAATCAAAATACATCTGACTGTGGCAGGTGTTTTTTTTAAACTTTATTTTCACGATCAATTAATTGCCTTTGGATGCATAAGTATAAATAAAGCTGTTTTATTAGAGAACGTTAGAGAACTAACAGCATTATGAAGACCAAGGAACACAGCAGACTGTACGATTCAATTCAGTTTATGTATGCAGTTCCAATTCACAACATGTGATCTCAGAGCAATTTATAAAATCAATTCTATCAAAGCATCAAGACAGATTGGTTAAAAAGATTTCCATCTATGGAAACCCAGCAGATTGCATCGAGTCATTGACCAGCAGAAATCGCGCCATGAGCATGTTAGCCACAGTCGACAGTCGCTGGCATTGTGTAGTTGACTTTGCAGCAATCCCTCATATTGAGCATACATGTAAGATAAGAAAGACCCTTATTGTCCCACAATGGGGATACATGGGTATAAATCAGTAATGAAAAATTAGCAAATCTAAAGTTAGTTCTAAAGCAACAGACAATTAACTTATCAGAAAGGCAAAACTAAAAACAAAGTATTGCACATTACTGAATATGATATATTCAGATAAAATGAAATATTCAAGTTAAACAGAGGAAATATTGCAATATGCATGCTTGTACAAGCAACACCCTGACTAGCTAAAGCATGTGAAAACGTCTACATTGTCGTCAACTATCCAACTGAGCATGCATAAATCAACGGTGGGGAGGAAAACTCCCCTTTAACAGGAAGGCAAAAGCTCCAGCAGAACCAGGATCCGCGTGATCGGCCATCTGCCTCGACCAACTGGGGAGTAGAGAAGACAGAGCAGAGACACAAAAAGCACAGAAGCTCACACTGATCTTGGAATCCTTTCTATGTTAGAAGGTAATGGCAGATGATGTCACAGCTAATAGAATGCCAGACCAGATGTACCTACTATGAAGAGAAAAAAAAGAGAACAAAAAGTTAAAAGCTGAAACAACAACAAACAATGCAAATTGAAGAACAGTAGGAGAATTCAGCAGAGTGAGATAAATAGATATTGATGTCCTCCAGCAGCCTAAGCTTAAAGCAGGATAACTAAAGAGATAGCTCAGGGTAATCTAAGTCACTCTAACTATAAGCTTTGTCAAGCTTATAGTTAGAGTGAAAGTTTTGAAAGTTTTAAGCCTAGTCTTAAAAGTAGACAGGGTGTCTGTCTCACGGACCAAAACTGGGAGTTGGTTCCACAGGAGAGGAGCCTGATAACTAAAGGATCTGCCTCCCATTCTACTTTTAGAGACTCTAGGAGCCACCAGCAGAACTGCAGTCTGAGAGCGAAGTGCTCTGTTAGGAACATACGGGGTAATCAGAGCTCTGATATATGATGGAGCTTGATTATTACGGGCTTTATCACATGAGAAGATCCAGGAGCACATTCAGTGTTAGAGGGCAGAAAAAGGGTAATGGCAGGACTAGATCCATCGGTGGCTTTATCTGGGAATGAAACACAACTAAACAGGTTAGCTTTGAGCTGGTTCTCAGTCAATAGCTATGTCTAAGAGAGAAACACTCAAAGACAAGGCCATGTGTATCATCTGTAGCTATTATGAAAATAAATCAGAGAGAACATAAAGGTAAAAGTTGAAATAACAGCAAAAAATGCAAATTTGGAGAGTAGTAGGAGAATGTAGCAGAGTAAGGCAAAGTGGTAGTTATGTCCTCCAGCAGCCAGGCAAAAAGTTGTAGAAACATTTAAAGCAGGGTTTGATTAGGAAACAATATAAAAAATTTTAACCTTCACAGAACAATGTGCAAACAATGGAAAAAGTACAGCGCAACTGCAAACCTATCAGGGCATTAGCATCCACCTAAACATACAGACCAAGCATTCAACAGAAAATATCCAAAAAGACCTATGGTGATACTGGGATAGCTGTAGAGACCCACAGCTCAGGTGTTAGACTCTCTAGATGGGACGACTACTAGCCCGAAATATCTGGCCAGAAGAAAGGCATCTTTGAAATAAAAAAATTATAAATTACAGTTTGGCAAAAAGGCATTTAAGGGACACAACATGAATGTGGAAGTAGGGGCTCTCTACGAATAAGACACATTACATTAATTGGCCAACATTCTACCGATTTTAGTAACAGCCAGCTTTTTATTTAGCATCAACCAATCAGTTGGAAATGCAAATCCCATTAGTTTCATTTTTAAAGTCCACTAACAAGATCAGGTAGGGTCACTAGCTGAGTCAGGATTAAGTTTTTTAATAATCAGTAGCACAGAAAAAGTGGCTTTTTTAAATGTAAGAAAATGGAAAAACTAGCTCTGTTACATGAGACAAAAGCACCCAGCGTTTACGTGCAAGTTGCAGCCTTGTGTGAACTGTGTGACAATGTCATAAGTCAGACAGTAGCAGCTGTTGGCAGCCAATTCAACAAAGATCCCTGAAGACTTAGTGGAGATCATGAGGTCTTGACCTTCCAGTAAATATGTCAGACTGACAAAACATGTCTGTGACTCAGAAATTTCACAGCTCTTCAGGGAGCAAGGAAAACAGCCCACAGTTCATGTAAATTCATTTTCAATTTAGCACACAATCCTTGGTTGCTTTTAATCAAGTCACACCACAGTTTTTTAAAATTTGACAGAAGTGGAAGAGAAGACCGAGATGTTATCCTACTAAATTGGAAGAAACGCTCAGTCATGTGTAACATCCAGGCGGATGAAAATGCTTTCCTCTTGTGATTCGATCTGTACCAAACAAAGAGGCTACAGTCCAAGAATGCGCCGGGTATTGTATCAAAGACCGTAACAATTCACCACCAGGAAAAACAGAGCTCTCTGGGCCCGGCCCCGTTTTCAAAGCATCCATCTGGGAAGTTTCCAGCTCCGAGACTGACGCGGAGATGATTAATTCCCACGTTGGCCTCGCCGCCGGCCGCCGCTCATGCATTCAGTCCACGGAGGAGAGTTATTTGTTCGTAAATATGGCTGATAAAAATCACGCAGGCCCAGGTAGACAAGGCCAGGCACATACCCGGAGGGTGGAATTTTATCAGACGCATATTTACCACCGCTTCATGTCAACCTGTGATGACAGATACGGCAGGAATTCCTCTGATCGCTAAACTGTTGAAAAAGAGAAACTTTTTCAACACTTGGAAAACCATTACATTTACTCCAGTGGCTATAGAAATCCTGAGAATAGACAGGCAAATTATAGTCTAGCATGAACTATCAGGTCCATCGTTTAGGTTTTACCGTGTATGATTGTATAGTTTATCCTTCTAAGCACATTTTTTTAAATCTACTTTGTACATACAAATAATAAAGCTCTTAATTCATTAAGTCTTTAATGCAAACAGAGCAAGGTGTTTACACACACGGTGTAAAGACACCTCACCTCTCTCTTTTAGTCTGTTATATTAAACTGGACTGAACCTCTCAGGTTCTCTTTACGGAATGGCAAATGCTGAGCAAACATTTTTTGACAACTGGTTGAGCTTTCTTCAAATTCATTTTTTGTAGAATTCCTTTTAAACGGTTATACCTCAGCTCCAAGATTTTGTGCCTCCCTCTGCAAGTTTCTCTGTAGTTTTTGGCTGATTCCTGCAGAAGGAGCGGGTGTAAGTCACGCTTGTAGACCATTTTGTTCACTTTTTCACTCCAAAACATCAACTTTTATTATCCTTAAGCCACACAGTAAGTAATTTAGAGGTTAGGCTGGAGTCCCTTTCCAGCCAGGTTCTTATGACATCCTGGCTGACATCTTTTATGCTTCATTGTTGCTACATAATGTTATTTCCCTGTTAGGCGATCTATTTTGTGAAGCGCATCCGTTCGTGAGAAAGTGCAGCAAACCGCCCACACAACATGATTCTTCCCCCCTCATAGCACACAGTTGGGATGGCATCTTCAGGCTTGAAAGCTTCCAGTTTTTTCCACAAATTTTACATTTGTCATTTTGCCAAACACTTGAATTCTAGTTTGTTCTGGGGTTGACACACTAAATTTGCACCACAAAACAAAGATCTAAACATTTTATAGGTTTTAAAAGGTTTTTAATGACAAATGCATCATTTCTATGTAGAGTCAACAGTAAGTGTTGATCCTTGTGCCATACAAGTTTTTCCTTTCACACTGGAAAACAACTTCTGAGCCAATTCTTACCTCATCAGTGCTCACAGATGATCTTCGGTTTCTAACGGGGTTAGGATCTTGGGGGTTTGCTTACCACCATTGGAAAAATACGTTTACCACTTTGTAAGCTACTTTTTCCTTGATTGGGCATTGTTTATTGTTTATAATTGAAATGTTTTAGACATTTAAAACTTTTGTGCAAATCTTAAGGCAACCTAAATTTTGTTTCAAGGTTAAAAGTATATATATGAGTTTTATATCCATTCTTGCCTGTGATCCTGAGAAGAGTAATTCTGTTTTTCTATTTTAGACTAAATAATATATATATGTATGGAAAGACTGTTACTGTGAACCAAGATCTTCTTGCAGCAAGAAGGTTGAAGGTTTTCAAAACTCCAAACCTTTTCTTCATGGAGTTTGGATGTTCTCCCCGTGGCTCCATCCCACAGTTTAAAACCATGACTGTTTGATGAAATGGTCTTTCTCCACATCATCTCTAGGTCGTGAGGCCAAATGGTCTTCGGTGGCAGTCAGGTGGCTTATTCTTTCCAGTCATTGTGATGCAACGTGATACTTGGCTGCAAGCTTGTCTTTATAGGCAACAAAAGCAACTTAAAGAAGTAAAGACTATGGCGCAAATCCTCCATACATTCATATCTTTCACTCAGCTACCGGGACCGATGAAGAGATTTCACCTGTGGTTAAGATACGACTATGCTGAGATAAAGTTTACCGGTTGCTTTATGTCGTGGCAGAAAATTAAGAAATGATTTTGTTCCAAATTTTAAGAAAACATTTTTACTATACATGTAATCAGGCATAAAAACTGTTTTCAAAACAATGGCAAATCTGCCATAACTGCACATGTCTTCGCTGTATTTAAAGAGCCAAACTCAGCCTTAAGGCAGGGGGAAATTCTAATGCGTCTCAAGTGCGCCACCAGGTGTTCAGACAGAAAAAAAAAAACAGGTTTAAAACTGATTTTCACAAATTTATTTATTCCCATTTAAACATGTTTTTTAAAGAGCCACCATTCAGCAATGACAAGACGTTCAAGAAATGATAGAAATGACTAAATACAAATAAAGCCACAGCAGTCAAACGTTACAGTTTACTTACATAAAATACTGGAGACAGAGAAAACAAACTAGGTTTGGTGTTCAGCCTGTTAGAAGCTTAAATACGCCTTTAAATTCAGATATTTCAACTTTTCTGGCATTATATTTGCTGCTCAGAGCAGCAATATATCCATCTGCTTTACAGCCAAGTCCCATTAACTCAAAGAGGAGTAAATGTGTGTGCAATGTGTAAAAAGCTATATCCTAAAATTTGGATAATCTGCGTCGCAGGAAGCTGATTAAGGTTTAATAACCACAGAAAAACTGCAAATTACTCAAATAAGAAAAAAAATAAATCCCCAATCAGGTTTTGTCCTGGATATTAAAAACTGTCATACATATTCCTCAGTAACAGAACATTTGAAACCAAATTCAAGACAAACCTCTTAAAACTGACACGTCACGTCAGATAAATAGAAATGAACAAGTATGCTGCTTTCTTGTCCTAAATGGTGACATCTGTGAATGTTCTGTGGTGTAGTTAAATATTTAGATTACAAACCACTTGTGCTTCATTCTGCTTTTTGCCTGAGAATCCGTTTCTCCTCTTCTACAAAGTTCTTGTCAGAGGTGGCTTGTCCCAAATCCCGCTTCCTCTTCTCCTTCTGCTGAAACGTCTCCACTCGCCGTTTCTTGGTGGATATCGAAGGCTGCTGAGCTTCCTCGTCTTTTGAGGCAGAAGGACGGAAGAAAGCGTGGAATGTAATTTTTATAATGCTTTTTAGCTTCACATTTTTAATTTTGCAAAAAAAAAAAAAAAATCTTTTAAGTAAGTGTAAAGTGTAAAGTATGTAAGTGAAAAGCGGGAATGAAGAGTATCCTGCAGGACCCACCTGAGTCAGACGGCTGCTCCTCCTCAGGTAAGAACCGGGCTTTGCCAGAATACGCTTGGGGCTTGTCGTCGCCGTTGTCCTCGTACACGTTGGACCATTTTATCGCCATATCCATTCCTGGGGGAGGCCCCTTCTTCTTCTCGGGCTCTGCGGCGTAGCTCTCGGGAGGCGGCACGGCGTTCATCTTCCATGGCTTGAATTCTCTTGCAGCCTTGAAGAAACAGACCAAAAAAAAAAAAAAATGTAAAGAAAAAAAGCAGGCAAGGTGAAACAGGTAACCAAAGATGAACTGACACTTCAACTGCTACCCTGGCAGTGTTAGAATTGTCCACAAAAAAAATTAAAAAAAGCATTGCAATACAGCTGCAGCATGAATGAGGAACCTTGGAAGAAGCTATAATAGCACTTGGTCAGAACCGTAGCCTGGTGATAGAAATACCTCAGATGAGACCAGTGAGACTTGGTGGAGAGCCTCTAGGAGTATGGTTTGGATTTTTTATTTTTCATGCATCTTGATGCAGCTTCTCATTTGAAATTGTGTCCAGAATCAGTGTGAATCTGATCAAAACCCAATTCTATTGTACCACCCCGTATTTAGGGTAACAAGTAGGGCTGTGCTTAATAATCGATACAAAGATGAATAGTTTTTAAAAACGATGTAATATTGATATTCTGGCTTTTAATATCGATATACCTCCCAGCCTCTAGGTGGCGTTATTACAGCGCGCCATCACTGTTCACAGCAAGGAAGAGCAAGTGAGACAAATTTGCGGAACGGCTGACAGGATTTTAGAAGCGCCTTCGTCCCTAAAATCAGATGCTTGGGCACATTTCTGGTTTCTGGGATACGTTAAATGCATTGAACCAAATGCACTTTATTTTCCTGTTAATATATCAGTGTTCAATAAATTGAACATCAATATAATATTTGGCTGGTTTTGTTGATTGAATGACTCAATTTGAAAGTAATAAATATCGATATTGGAGTCAACTCAAATCAAGCTGAGCTATGTATCGTATCGGCTCATCCTAGATGATACCCAGCCCTAGTAACAATGTCCCACACTCGACTGGGTCCAATTATGAAAAGTCAAAGAAATTATTCCACGCGTCGGCTGTCAATCACAATATGAAGCAGCGTCCCCCGCCTCACTCATCAAATAAAATAGATCGGTCTTTGAAGACGCCAGACAGACAGACAGACGAGGGAACAGCAGCCAAGATTAATAATGTCTGTAATACTATCAATAACATTAATAATGTCTGTAATACTATCAATAACATGGCTTTTCGGATAAACTTGAAAATGAGGTAATGTTTATTTCTTCTTCTGATAATCATAGAAGAACTTTTTAAAATTTAACGGTCTTATTAAACTGACAAAAAGTGATTGTTTTTATTTTAAATAACCTTATCCTAATTTCTTGCTGTGCACTATAGGCAAAGCAGGGAGCGATTAACGTAACGTGAGACCTGTGTTAAGTTGAAATGTATGACGTCATCAGTGATGGTGTCCCACATTGTCCCTCATAAGCATCCTTAGTGTCCCACATTTGTTTTGTGTATTTTTTCCTCCGGTCTTAAGTCGTCTGCGTCCGCTTAACTGGCTTTGTTTCAACAAGCACCTCTCATCCGACCAGCCTCCCCCACAGCGTAATGCTGCCACTGCCGTGCTTCACCGTGGCCTCATCTGACTACAGCGTCTTCTGCAACACAAGGCTTCAGACTCAGACTCAGACTTCGGCTCTGTCTCATTCTGCCTACTTCTACACTTCGAACACTTAGTTTTAAGTATATAGTGTAGATAACACAAAAAGTCAGTGCACTGAGGGTACCCGGATGACCCCCTAAAAACGGTCACAAAATGCAGTGTGTAACGATGGACCCTACTCGCACTAAACGGACGCCATCTTGACTACAAAGCGGAAAGGGAGGGACTAGGGACGTCGGGAGGATGTTCCCATTTTGAAAATAATGGCGGACAATTCAGCCGGAGCTGCGACACCGCAATCATATAAATGTAAGTAATGGTGGTAATACGAGGCATCGTACTCTCGTCTAATGCATCACTTACAAAATACACGAACATACCTCATGTTCAGCCAATAGTAGGAGGATCCTGCGTTGACGTCGGAGGCGATGTATTTTCCACATGCTGTGAGTGTTAACCATTGGTTAAAGAACGTGTGTGTTTGTAAACAAATGACGGCATATAGTTTTGGCGGGCTGAAAATTCGCGTTCACGTGTGTTGCGTTCGTCACGTCATCCCGTCATTTCCGGTAAGCGTTTTAACATAAGGTTTTTTTATTATTATTATTATTATTATTATTATTATTCATAGACATAATATAAGAGTAGACGCGTCATTGGGCGGGTTCTGCCTATGCTGCGATGCGTCAGAGCGTCCGCCATCTTAAATGTGGCAAATCTGCAGTTACTCAGTCACTTAAACAGTATCAGAGGGACTTTAATCTCTGAATATATTTTGTATTCGTAGTATTTTTTTTGTAATGTTACAAGTTTATTTTCGTGTCCCTTCTGCTTCTTTCTCCTGAATTTATTCTCCTAAAGAATAAAAATATTTAAAATAATCTAACCTGGCCTACTCCAGGAGTGAAATAATTCTGCAAACTGTGATTATTCTGGAAATGTTCCCCCTTAATTATCATAATATGATGTTTTTATCATAACATTATCACTTTTGTGTTTGTTTGTTTGTTTGTTTATTTTTACTTTATTGACCTAGGACTTTTTTTTCTCATATTATTAATTTTACCTCTTTAATACTCCCCCAAAAAGTCTGTTCCTAAAGGTTCACATGTGACACGGTTTTATGAAATAACGGTTTTATG
Source organism: Fundulus heteroclitus (assembly GCF_011125445.2). Classification (NCBI taxonomy): domain Eukaryota; kingdom Metazoa; phylum Chordata; class Actinopteri; order Cyprinodontiformes; family Fundulidae; genus Fundulus; species Fundulus heteroclitus. The sequence goes on from NC_046369.1 coordinate 4,615,953, forward strand.
AAATAACGAAGACCACAATGTTTAGATCAATTAACAAATTGATCCGTATATTCATAACACATACAAAATAAAAAAAATAAAAAAATAATATATATATATATATATATATATATATATATATATATATATATATATATATATATATATATATATATATATATATATATATATATGCGTGTGTGCGTGTGTGTATTTATTGCAGCACAGGAATGAGGCATCTTCTCTGATCCACGTTCACAATAACAGAACTCAACTTCTTTCTGCCACATACAATATGGCGGTGACGTTGACGTGCGAACCTGCGCCCTATGACGCGTCTACGTATATGTCTGTGTTATTATTATTATTATTATTATTATTATTATTATTATTATTATTTATTTTTTTTTAAGCAAATCCAAAATACAATTTTCAAAATAGCCGATAAGTACAATTAAACATATGGCAACCATAACAGATTTTTTTAAAAGACAAAAAATAAAATAAACTTAAACAGTCACATTAAAGTTAAATCAAAAGTAAAAAGAAAATAAAACAAATAACACAGGGGTTTAGCTAAAGTATACTGTTATCAAATCTGAAAACTTTAAGGCTTTGTTATTTTCCAGTAATTTGATCGAAGCTTACAAATTCTTTACATCAATTTTGGAATGCTTGAAAATTTGGAGAAATTTAAAAAAAAAAATTGCATTTTGTTGTGTTTCAACATTAGTGTTCCTTTTGGAACAATACTAACGATCGAAAGTGGGCACTACGGCAGTAAGTGGTCAGTGCACATTAGCAGTGCACTGACGGAAGTATTCGGAATGAGACACAGCCATATACTTTAATGATCCCAGGAGGAAATTACTTTGGCTTGTGGCAAGCTGCACTTTTCACGCCTTTCTCTCAACTATGACTTTCATCTAGCCATTTTTAAACGACACTACCTTAATAGGCTTTTTTTTCCTTTATATCAATCAATCAAATTTTATTGTCAATTACAATTTGCATTGCAATCGAAAAACAAAAACACACATTTATCAACCTATAGTATATAAAACATAATTCAATAATATTTCTAGATTTCTAACGTTTTGATTTCAAGCGATTAATTGTAGCTTTCTGCTTTTTTTTACCTCTTCGGGGGGTTTGACAGTCAGGCTGTCCCAGTCTATCTCCTTGTTCAGGGGGTTATAGAGGAAAGTGGGCTTGGACACGGAGCTGAACAGCTCGTCGGGCCTGGGTAAGGCAGCTCCACCGGCTGTCCGCTTGGCCGCCGATCCGGAGGACGGTGCCCCGCTGCCCTCAGCCTCTGTCCCCGCTTTCTTCTTTCTGCTGTGTGCCTCCTCGTCCGAGTCATCGCTGCTGTCGCTTAAATCGTCGTAACTCGAGAAGAAGCCCAGCGAGCCCGGCTTGTTGTCATCTGTCATTTTGTGGGCGTTGCCGGTTTTAAACGAGAGTAAATATTTTCACGTTAGAGAGAGAGAGAAAGGCGGCGAAGACGAGAAAGGAACTGGCTTAAGTTGGCTTTGCTTAAGACGCTGCGCCGTGAGCTACTCCATTTTGAAAGAGCCTCCAAAACAGTCGTAAAGCACCTGGATACTGTCGCGCAGCGGCCGTAAAAGTTAAAGGATGGGAAATGAAACAGTCATGTTGCTTTTACTTTTAAACGCACCACGATGTTTGGATCTGCAGCGATTTTGCGTGTGTTTAAAAATTGTATTTCTTGCATTTAAGCCGTTGCCTTGAATTGTCAAAAAATGCTCGCCCGACGTGGGACTCGAACCCACGAAATGAGATTAAAAGGCTCACGCTCCACCAACTGGAGCTCGGTTAAAAAAGTGGATAGAAAATAAGGGAAGTTGTGGCTTCGATCTCGACAGTAGATCTGTTGTGTTTTAATGGAAACATTTTTAAGTGTTAATGATAAACCTAAAAGCATTAATAAATGTAGAAACCATGAGGGATTAAGCGGTTTGGAAAATGGACGGATGGATAATAAATGCAGTAGTTTGTGCAAACATGCAAAGAAAAAGGTCATCGACGCGGTATTTACCTGTAAATTGAAAGTACAGCATTCCAAAAAAAAGCTTCCTTTAAAAAAAGTTTATGTTATTAAAATAGTGCGTAATTTTGTTTTGTATTTCAGGGATCTGTTAAAATATATATATATATATATATATATATATATATATATATATATATATATATATATATATATATATATATATATATATATATATATATATATATTTTATAGATATACATTTAGATCCAACCTGGGACTGTACAATATAGGAAAAAAGCATATAGACAAAATAGAAATCATATTGATTGTTATAGATAATTATCAACAAATTCAAAACAAATGTTTTTACACAGTTGCTTAGCAATCTATTTTTTAGATACACAACACACAAACACTGAATTCAAACTCAGCCCTTTATTCCACCAACTTTTTACCAAAACTGCAAGTAAAAAAAAAAAAAAAAAAAGAATAATTAAAAACACTTGCTCTCTGAATTTTTTGAAGCGGCGGAGCTTGGTGACGGAGCGTTACTGGCTCTGCGTTTGTTATTGGTTGGTAGGATGTAATGACTGTAATATTAACCTACATGATAGGCTAAAATGCAAAAGGAAGGAAAACTGTTATTCTATTGAACTTTTTATTGGCCCTTTTATTTCTATCATCAATATACTTCTATCGGTCGATATATGTTGTCACTGAATTATCGTCCAGCCCTAATCTATCCTTCCATTTTGTGTACTTGCTTATACGTGCAGCGTTAGAGGATTGGTGCCCGGGTAGTGCCTGGACAATTCATACCAGTACATCTTAATGTTAATCATATCTAGTGCTTATCTTCATTATTCACAGCAAATTATCAGCTCAAAGTATTGTCTTTTCTGGATAGCAGCATGAGCAAAGAAGTTACAAAACCTCTGTACCAGTTGGGCCGAGCTGCAAGCCCACTGAAGCTATTATCATCAGCTGAGGCATTTTGGTGGGAGTAAGGAAAAGCCACCGCTGTGGACTTGGTTTTGTCCTACTGGTTGGCAGTTTTCTTTTTATTTTTGCCTGTCTAACATTAAATCAAAAACTAATAGACTTCGCAACTTCTTTCCTAAAGCTGTAAGGGTTATTGTCCCCTGCTGAGAACCAATAAACCACCAGCCCAGTTCATAATCTGTTGCATGTTACAAACACACTACTGGCTCCATATGTGATTGATCTGATGAGAATTATTATTATCATCACATGCAAATTTGTATTCACACGCTTCAATTTCTCAGGGATTGTCTGTTTGGACATTCATGCACATTGCACAGTTCTGTAACTTGAAGATCTAGATTTATTGCACACTACTATTGCCCGCTTTAGGCCTCTTAGGGAGTATTGTTAGTCAGTGGTCAATCAACTGAATGGGGGGTGGGGGGTGGTGGAAAGATTATGTCATGTTGTGTCTGCATGTTATGTTTAATCCAGTCTCGGTCTCATCAAAAACTCCATTAACATAACACATAATGTCAATAAAGGCTGTTGATTCTATTTTGGCAGTGAGAAGTGGGACAGCAGCAACAGCAGCTGGGAAGCTTTAATCCCTGTAACACAACAGCAGTCTCCTTTTATTATGCCACTGAATCAGGGTGGTGTGGCTTACATCCACCAGCTGCAAATCTGCTGCATGACAGCCCCATTTGCTAAAATGAGCTGCCCGATCCTAAGTCCTGAGACTGCGGCATTCCACCTTTTCTTTGGAGTGTGACGCAGAGCACAGAGGCAAACAAAATAGTCTCCACCTGTCGGCAGCAGCCTGGCAATTGGACAGATGGGGCTGTGGTGGTTAACGCGTGCCTCTTGACACTTTCAACCCCAGGAGTAAACTCATGCCCATGTTTGGGGGACCTAAACCTCCAGACCTTGTCGAACTGCTGCAGGTTCTGCTACATAGCAACAATGTTGCTCACCTAAGCAGGGAAATAAGACAATTGCACATGAGGACACAAAAACATGCAAGTGAGGAGGGTGAAGCAACCAGCAACACATGTTACTGTCATTCTGGTTGTTCAGTGTCCAAGAGGTTTTGTTCCTCACTCCCACCGGATATCCTGCCAAATTGTCCACTTTGTCCTGGTCTGGTATGCCTGAGTCATCTACACCTTATAAAAAAATAACCAACATAACCGATATTAGTGACTTAATAAATTACAGAGCTATATCTAATCATACCTTCTTATCTATAATTCTTGAGAAAACAGTTGCTATTGAAAAATGTGAACGTTTACACAGCAATGACTTATTTGAAGAGTTTCAATCAGGCTTCAGAGCTCATCATAGCACCAAAACAGCTCTGGTGAAGGTCACTAATGATATCCTCATGGCTTCAGATGATGGACTTTTGTCTGTACTTGTCCTGTTAGATCTCAGTGCTGCATTTGTGACAGTTGATCACAATATTGTCCTAGAAAGACTTGAACATACTGTAGTGATTAAGGAAAAAACATCACGCTGGCTTAAATCTAATCTGTTTCTATACCAGTTTGTTCATGAAATCTTAAAATTCTAGGGTCGCTTGTAGAGTACCACAGGGTTCAGTCCCTGGGCACACACACACACACACACACACACACACACACACACACACACACACACACACACACACACACACACACATATTTGTATATATATATATATATATATATATATATATATATATATATATATATATATATATATATATGGGATGGCTCCACATTTGACCCCGTCCCAAACCACGTGCTTCTGTCTGAGGGTTATTTTAAAAGGTAAATCCAACACAAGGTAATTATGTATGCTGACCAGCAGAGGGCAGCATAGTCACACAGATGTTTCAAAGGGACAGATGGAACTTGCGCTGACTTCATGAGTATTTCTCACATGTTAAATCACGAAACTGCTTATTAAGTTTCTTACATTGACATTACAACCCTTTTTTATGTGTGCAAAAAATTCGAAATGCCCACCAAAAAAAAATCCTTTAAAGAAGTTTTATGTTACATTGAATGGCTCGCCACACTATCTCAAACGTCCCAACTGTGACCTGACCATCTGCTAATTCTTTTAACCATTCTGACGTGCCTCTTCTCTCAGCCCTTTCATTTGATAATTAGGAGGTACTTAGGGGACCTAAAGTCTGTTTAGGTTCTTGTAGAGCCTAGACTAAGAGGTGCCAGGCTATGCCCTCGTTTTGTGCGCAGGTCAAACACCCACCGCAGTGTTCACAACAGACAATGAAACACAAATCTACCATAAATAAAGAACACTTTTTCTCTCCTCCAACTTCATACTTTCAACGTATCACAAATTCAACCTTCAGGACTTTTTTTTTTTAATCTTTCAGTTAATGAGAAAAGGTAAATCTTCATAGAGCATCTGTGCTCAGCTTTGGGAATCCCCTGATGGTCTGATCGTCTTGATCCCCTGGACTTTAAGGAAATAAGAAAAATAAATCCACAAATACAGAGAAAATATGTGATTGTCAAGTTGTTTATAAATTTGAAAAATGCCTGATACAAGTGGTATTTTATGCCTTGTTGAGCACAGTGAGGTTGAGGATCTACTGTTGCTGGTTCCTAAAAACCACATCACCACCATAGTCTGATACTTCCAAATGACCAAACACTTTCCTGATGTTTCCATTTCGGGCTTTTATGATCCTGTTATTTGCTTTTGAACGTCTTAAGGCTTCAGGTACTTCAAAAACGAAAGACCAGGACGGACTTCCGCCCACTGGCTGCTGCCATTGGCTCTTCCTTCCGCACCCTATTTTCCTCCAACTTGCATGTGAGAAATTCCTCATGGAGCCGAAGAACCGCTCTCCCTGCCTCTCTAACCATTCGTAATGTCAGCAATCAAGCACACAATCACTCATTCAGATTTAGATCTAAAATATTTTTTCCTTCCAACTAAGGGGTCCTCTTCTGACGGGAAATGAGACAGCCCTCAAAAATAAAAGAGCACTTTGACATGCCTTCTGCATGTGTCCACTGGTTTTTTGACGTTTTGCTTTGATTCATCTTTCAGAGCTTCGAGGTTGAAAGGCCACATTAAGCTGTGATGGACTGGAGACCTGTCTAAGAGGTTTTCCGCCTCTCACCAATGACACCCCCCCCCCCCACCACCACCACCATGACCCCGCATGGATAATAGTGGATGGATGGACTTTCTTCAATTCACACCGGGTCAACTCTATACTTACTGTCTCAGATACATGCATTCACACTGTATATGGATAAATATCGTTTGATAAGTTGCTTTATGGCCACAAGCTTGTTATAACATGTTATCCACTATTCATTGCAAACATGGTTAAACTCATTTAAATCGGCTAGTTTCCTGGAATGGAGCCAGCTTTTCTTTTTCTTCATATGTCCTCTTGGCATTTCAGCCATACCGTACAGAGAAGCTGGCTACCTATGTGCTCCAGGGCAGATCTGCTCTACAAAAATGAAATCTAAAAACGGTATCCTAAATGCATAACTAACTTTATTAAATAAAGCCTGATCCAGCATCAGACTAGAAAGAAAGCCCCACTGATGCAACAGCAACCTGGGTTTGTAGGACCGCCAACTATCTGGATTATTTGTGTCTTTTGTGTGTGTGTGCGTGTGTGTGTGTGTGTGCATGTGTGTGTGTGTGTACGTGTGTGTGTGTGCATGTGTGTGTGTGTACGTGTGCGCGCGAGCAAATGCATAGAACTATGCGTGTTGCTGTTGAGCGGCTGTATGTGAACGGGTTTGTCACCTGGAGGTGCGCATCTGTTGGAGTGCCGAGAACAGTAGAGGCCCCGAAGGAGAGGTGGACTCAGCGTCGGAAGGCAGCAGGGGTCCCAGGTCGACAGACACAAGGCATCACCCCAAGGAAGTCCCACACAGAGGTGGGTGATCAGTGAGCAGCAGCAGCCCTTAGGCTAAAGGGCCACAAGGTGAGATGTAAGGCACCAGGATCCTTCCTCCCCTCGATGACAAGGTGTTTGGTGTTATCCGAAAGGATATGGCAAGTTCCTTTTGTGCACAACTCTGCTCCTTAACCCAGACCTCTATGTGTCTTCTAAATGTGGCCTTATTTAAGATTAATTAGAGAAGCATTCCTACAAGATAAAAAAAATCTTTTTTGTGTGTTTAGTATATTTGAGCCTCCGTGTTAAGTTTTGTCCCTTTCCAGATCAGAGGAAAGTCATAAAAAACTAAATAATCCATTCGAAACCACAGAGCAACAGAACAACATTCATGTCAGAGACGAAGAGAAATATATGTTAATTTCTTTGTCTGATTCAGCAAAAAGTCGTTCTTTGCTTCTCGGGTTGAGCGCAATCACCTGACAAATGCATCGTTTTAGATGTTTTATTGCTGCACCTGCAAATATCTAATATTCTGGATGTTACTCACTGGGATCTTGGTTATGGACTACGTAATTAAGCGATCTCGAAGTTGCCAAACAACACCTGGTGGATAAAAATAAAAACAGAGGTTCGGTGATGTACTCGTAAAACCCAGATGTTCCCTTTTTATTTGAAAATCTTGATTTGCGGCCACTCGTGACTTCAGAATCAGACATCTCGGGAGTGAATATGAATAGTACAACTATTTTAGATCATTAAAAGATCAAAGAAGCCATAGGAGCGGTAGCAACATCTGGTTGATGCTGCTGACCTTTCACATGAAAGAGGTTAATGGAAAGAGCAGACACGTCGGCTCATGATCGGGTCTGAGTTCGCCGCACGTAGAGAGCAAAAAAAAAAAACGAGACTCAGCTGTTTGACTGGATGGAGAGTTAAGACATTCCTGTTAAAACATGCAGTGTCACATCCATAAACATTGCTTTTATTCCTGCTTCTGCAGACTTTGCATAAGATACCTTGTTTTAGCTTCAACATGTTTCTGTCCGTCCTTCTTTTTCCCCCCCACCCCCCCTTTTTTCGGCCTCCTTTGATTGCATTTCATTCCCCAGCCCGCTTGTTTTCGTGCCCCGCGGACACACGAGACTACGCATAGACTCCAGCATTGTGTTCTCGCTGGTCACCTAATACTGCTCTGTGCAACTTTAAACCGGAGAGGTGGCATTCCTTGGCTTCTTACACCAACTCCAGGCTCCGTTTGCACCGCGGCCTGTTTGGGCTTGTGGCTGGAGGCCGGAACAGGATCCAAACGAAGCGGCTAGGAGAGGAAAGGGAAAGGAGAGGAAAAAAGATGACCTAAGGAAAGGAGACGGAGGGTCGTGAGAAGGTGTGAGACATCTGGGTCAAAAGGACAGTCAGCGGGTGACTGGGGTGATCATCCTCGTCACGTGTCCCATGGCACCCTGCGGGGTGCACGTCTGTGGACTAAACACACACACAGCCCACTACATCCCTTGCTCTTCCTGATGCTATGATTCTTTTTTTCCCCCCCTGTCGTCTCCTTCCTCCGAAACGCTGCAGCCCGTGGAACGTTTCATTTATTAAAATGTGCAACTCTAATTGGACGACGTAGAGTCTGTGAGGATTGGAGATGACAGCTTCTTTTCCCCCCGCCAACCTTTACATCTTTGGGAGGATGTCAGAATGATAAATGCGATGGTATGAGCTAACCACACAGTCAGTCGGCCTCTGATTGACTATACATGTTCAGCTACTTGAAGACAGGCAGTGGAAAACTCCACACAAACAGACGCCTCCAAAAAAAAAAAATGCAGATATTTACCATAACAGCTGCACCCACAACTCGTAAACATTATTTCGCAGCTTTTGTCTCTTGTCTTTGCACTTTCCTTATTGGATTAAATGAAGGGGGGGGGGGGGGGATGACAATTTTAATTAAGTAAATCACAATTCCATATTTGTAACTGTGTATGTGCATTGCTTTTTGTTTGTTTTTTGTTCTGTGTCATGTATGATTCCGTGTGTCAGGGACCGCAGATGGAAATCAGCTCTGAGACCTAGAATCTGTAAGAAATGTAAAAGCAAAGGTTGTCCTGCTCCATACACACTGAAAAAAGAGAACTAAAAATAAGTAGAATTTTCTTGAAATTTAATGTATTTGCCCTTGATTTGAGCAGGTAAATAAGATTATCTGCCAATGGAATGAGTATTTTTACCCATAAAATAAGATAATTAGATATACACCACTTGAAATAAAATGATGGAGATGAATTGTCCCTATTGTAAGTGCAAAAATCTTATTCCATTGGCAAATAATCTTATTTACATGCTCAAATCAAGGAAAAATACTCTTATTTCAAGAAGATTTTTCTTATTTTCAGTTCTATTTTTGCAGTGCATGGTCCCTGTTCAGCAAGCCAAACAAACAAATGACCTCAAGGCATCTGTGAGCGTGACCAAAAGTAGCAGAGGGGTGCCGAGGGTTGGTGCCCATAGGCAGTGATGCCGGAGTTTCCAGCGAGCTCAGAAAGTAAAGACTTACGTGGAGGGCAGCAGGTCGAGGACCTCACAAACCGACGCTGCCTGTGAGGCAACACAGTAGTTAGTGACTGCTTGTGGCAAACAACGGTGATTATAAAAACCTGTGATTCCTGAAGCATTTGGGCGGAGGTTGCAATTTTTTGCTCCGGTTGGGACTGGTGTTGCTGCTCTGACGTGAATGGCCGTGAGCCAGCGGCCCTGACATCTTCCATCTTCGCCTCACCTGCCTACTTTATTTTAGGGAGCCGTGCCATATTTATGGAAGTCTCCCCTTCTTCTTCTTCTTCATACAACTGGTCTATGTTTTAATAATGAGAGTTTTGTTGTGCTACAGTAACGCATAATACTTTGTAAAACACAAGCCGATTTTTATTCTCAACAGACCGACAAAAGCATGGAACAGCACCCGTGGTGGTCTGGAAGCAAATTGTCGTAGTGACGGCACGAACTGCGTCTCCAGGTTTGCGTCTTTTCTTTCCTTAAATCTAAGATTTCAGTCGTTTCATGAGACGGAGGGAAATGGGGTTTCCAGTACTGAGGCCATTTATGGTGAGTCAGGAAGAGTCTGGCCTCTTCTCCTGCTATTTCCACGGAGCTCACCAGGGTTTCCTGTGAAGATGTTGTTTGGATATATGCTGCTGTTAAAAAGCCATGCATCCACTTGACAGTCCCATTTAAAAGGTAATTTGCTTATTTATAAGAAAAGCCTCTGGTTTTTGTAAGCAACATCAGACAGTGACGGGCTTCTATACGGTGCAGCAACAGAATTAAATCATCTTCCATATAAAGTATATATACTGGTGAAGATTCTCAGTAATCCAGGTCATGGTCATTCCAAAAAAAAGTAAAAACAAAGCAACTGGACTTGTTTTCCGTACGGAAAACAAGTCCAGTTGCTTTGGTTTTACTTTTTTTGGAATATAGTATGTATAGTACATATCTGGCGTTGTGGGTGTGACTTAAAAGGCTAGTTTTTGTGTCAAAAAATTGCATTTTAAAATGACTCAGTTCACTTTTAAAAGCAAAGCAAAGGAATATTTCATTTCATTGATGTTTCAATGAAAATGTGATGTTTGGCCTTTGAGTTTTGCTGCATCTCCTGAAATTATACATATAAAAAAGTCTTTATAGGCAAAACGAAAAAAAAAAAACGTCAGTATTTTGCTCTTTTACTGTAAACAGTAACATTTTCAGTGACATCGACAAAGTTACACTTCACCAGAGAGAATAGTCTCGAAGATGTCCAGACAGGATGCACGAGGGAGAAAAAAAAGAAGAAAAGTGCTCTGCAAAGCCCCCAGGTCACCGCATGGAAAAGCCTCCCTGTCTGCATGCTCTGCACATGTCACAGAAGAATGCTTTGAGCCGGAGCCAGTAACAGCTACTTCTCAACTGCATCATTTAAATTGCCCCATTAGGACCTCTCTGCCAATTATGTTTCCAAACAAAAGAGCATAATTTGGTATCAAGTGCAGATGGAAGGATATCGCGTTAAACGTGATCTTGTCGCTGTGCACTTGTGGTTTGTTTCTGTTGCATCATGGAAGTTTTCGGTTGCTTTTTCTTCCCCCTTTTATTGTTAAAAGACGGTCTTTGTTGTCAGTTACAAGACATAATTACAAATTTTTGCTTATAAAAAGACAGTCAACGAGAGCTCCAGAACGCCTTGTCTGTCTGAGCTAAAGGGAAAGCAGAATGGAAAAATATGAGCTGTGGTGGGTTGCAAATAGGCAGAGGTGTCAAGTAGCTAAGTACAACTACTTTGTTACCTTATTGAAAGTAGAATCTTTGTTTGTTTGTACTTTAGTAGAGTAATTAATTTTTAGCCTACTATTTAGTATTATCTGGACTTTCTGCTCCTTACATTTTGAAAATAGTCTCATTACTTGTATTTTATTTCAGCTTGTTTTAGTTCTGGCTTGTCAATAAAGAACAAAACAAAAACCAAAAATACTCAGATAAATAGCGCTACCAGAAACAGAGTGATTTTGATTGTGGTTGGAGGCAGTACTGCACCAAGTTGTTTGCCAAGCGCCCCAACAAAAACTTAAGAAGAAGAACAAAACGTACAAGAAGAGCACTGCACTTTTAGGATTATTTGTTATTTACGTTTTTTTCATTATTTTTCTATTAACCGCTATTATTAATCATTCGTTCTGACAACACTGTTTACTGTACACAGACGACCATACAATGATAACTGTTATAATAGGGTAATGCTCTCATTTTCACGTCCAATTTTGTTATCTTACATCTGTTGCCCTCATCAATTCCCGTAGCTACGCTTGGATGTCCATTACATTCCAATAATAACAAGTTAAAGGTTATTGATTAAATGTCTGTGAAGTTTGAAATCGGACTTTCTGCTCCATGAAACCCATGTTGACACTCATTGTTGCACCTTTAATATATTTGCATTGTACTAAATTGTTATTTTCTAATGGACTTATATATGTGGGTGAAACAGCCAATCCCATTTTTTTAATAAATATTAACATCATATTATACCATTATAGTGGTATGCGAGGGGGGGGGGGTTACTTCTACTTTAATACATTAAGTGGTTTTATATCTGGTACTTTTATACTTTTACTTGAGTTAAAGGTTTAACTTGATACTTCTACTTCCTCATAAGTATTGTTAAACCCCAGTATCTATACTTCTATGTGATGAATAGATTACTTTTGAAACCTCTACTTATTGGTCGTATTGGCAGTTGTCCAGGGCGGCATTAGAAAGGGGGCTGCGCAGGCATGAACACGTGAAACTTACACCCATGGGAGTGTATTGTTTGCAAGCTGTACTTCCCCTTTCAGCCAAGCATCAAAGAAAGAAAACATTCCCCTAAGGTTTGAAAGCTTACTGTAACAAGATAAATAGCATTTTCAAACATTGACCAAGAAATGTCTGCTTCCATCGCGCTATTTTCTATTCCCACTTGGAGGGGGCTGGTGAGTACCTTAAGCAGTTAACGGGCGAAGTACATCCTGGACGGGTTAACAGCAGATCACAGGGAAACAGAGTCAAATAGGTCAATAGGACCTGCAAGGAAGCCAGGCGACCCAGACAAAACACACTCATCCAAATGGATAAAATACAAACCTCACCCCACAAGATCCTGGCTAGAATTTTAAACCAGGATCTTGTTGAGAGAAAACAACGGTGTCAATGATGGAACCATTATACCGTCCAGTCCTGGGTTCCCACAATGTCAAGAGTATCGTCTCAGACTGAAATCAGTTCTTCTTCTCCTTCTACAGTGGTCAGAACCATAGCTTTCTGTGCCCGTACGTGTACCGGTGTTGCCTTGCTGTTTGATGAAGCTTGTAGAAAAGAAACTGGGGGGTGGGGGGGCATTTCACACCTCGGGGGCATCTTTTTGGGGGACTGACAGCTGGTGGATAAACAGAGCACACCTGGCTGCGAGCTTAAGGCCTTCGCACTGTCATGGTTTACAGATCAAAAGACTAAATCCCCTCTGCCAATCACGCACTCCCCCTCCCACACCGTCTCCTCCTTGAAGTCCTCAAAGTGCTTCAACTCTCCGGCACAGTGTTTGACAGCTTGCGAAATGCGCTCGATGAAACACTTCTCACCCTTGCTCCAGTGGATGCCAGAAGTACCTGTTTCCCCCCCGATTCCAACTGCGATCCCTGAAACCCTGATTGTGGGATTTTCCAACTCATTGGCTCTGCTCAGCCAAGTGGAGCGGCTCGCGGATTCCTTCCAGCCAGGTTCATCAACGCGGCTTGTGGCTCTCCCGCTGCGAGGTGACACGAGAAAGAAGGTTCCAGCCACTGGGCCCCGCTGCGACTTTGTTTAGTGTGAAATCAGATGAGAAGGAGGAGGACGAGGGGTGCTAATCGAAGGGGTTTGGATGCAGCGACGCAGCGCCTCACCTTAATGCGGTGCGGAGAATTAACACAGCTTAGCCATGTAGTTACAGGAGTGTTAACGCCTGTCAGTTACATGGCCGCTGGCTTTTGCAGCAGGTGTCCGGATTACCCTGAGCCTGATGCTCACTCAGGGTCCTGTCGGTCTGGACCGTTCAAAGGAAAACAGTAAATATTAAAGAAAGAGCAGCTACTTATAGTTGACGTTGGGCTATCGTCGAGTAAGGTGCACGTACGGTTCGGGCGCTGCGAGGAACCCAATTATTAAAAAAATCAGCGTGCACACTCTCATCAGCCACGCGTGGTTGTGGGGCTGGTTACCGAGGCCGTGCGGCGCTCCAGAAGATTCTCCAAGACGGAAGTTTGACAGGACGTTTGACCGGACCCCGGTCAAGCTCCCGAATTTTCCGATGCCACACAGGAAACGACGGGTGCTGGGCAGGATAAAGTTCCGGTGAATTTCAGAATTAAATCACCAACTTACGCAAACTTAAAAAGTGTAAACAAAGAGGCAAGACAGAAACACGAGGAAAGATAGGGTCTTTTGAGGATATCTCTGCACACGGATAGCAGGTTTTGCCAGATATTTATGCACAAGGATTATTATTATTATTAAGTTTATTTGGCAAGGACAGACACACATCGACATAGACAAACTGAACAAAACAGCAGTCCCATGTTTGCGTCATAGTGCAATAGCAACAGCTAATTCGCAGCACTTGTCCCTAGATGGGCTTTTAAAAAGTCATTTAAAATAGCACAACATAATATTGACAACATCTACAAACAAATAGCAACATAAAAGCATTAAAAATGGATACAGTTCTGTTTTTGACATGACCAGAGTTTTGTTTGTTTTTTGAACATACTAAAACTGGTTACAGAGTTTAAATCAACAGGAAGTGAGTTCCAAACTGCAGATCCCTTTCACGGACAGGGCACTTTGAGCAAAAGTGGTTCTTCAAAAGGGGACCTTACAATTTCTATCGGAAGCGGCTCTAGTGTTTTTGCTATTGCCCTGCAATCTCTGTATGCAATTGCTTAATGGTGTAGGTGCATATCCATTTAAACACTTTAAAATCAAATTTAAAAGATTATAATTTAAAGTCCAAAATGCCAAATTTAGCCAAAATGTGACAGTGGTGGAATCTGATTGGATTTTGATATAAAACCTTTAAAGGCTGGTTATAAAGACTTGCTTATGGTTTGAGTATAGTTTGGCTAGTCTGAGACCAGACAGTAGCTCCATAGGAAAAATGTGAAAGGATCATGGATAACAGGTTTTGCCCTAGAAAACAAAATCCATAGCTATTATTTAATCATTCATGAGAGATATCAACAGAAAGGACCACGTGAACTTCTGTTCTCATGAGCGGCCATTCCGTAGCTGGCCGCTGTTTCCCTAGGAGCAGTGTGAGTAAAGGTTTCCGTAACCTGGACCGTAGTCAGTGTGAGCCCTGGCTAAGAGTCTCAAGATGTTTATCACAGGTCCGTGGTATTCACAGCAGGATCGGTACTCAAACATTATGTTTTCTCACTCATAAAATTAAGACAGAGGTCCTGAATGTACTGCCACAAGCGATCTAACCTCTTAATAAATGTGCTGCAGTCTGAATGAATGATATGGCTGCAGAGGAGGGTATCAGAATTTATTGCTACATACTGAAACTTTGCAAATTAGCAGATTCTGGACCCAAACATTTTCAAAACTCATAGTAAGTACAGAGACTCAGTCCAGACATCCAAAGTCTTACCAAAGTATCCATGTCACAACCACACGTCTCCATGTATTTTACCGGGAGTTTACCTCTGACCATCTTCTCTGCCCCTGCTGAAAAAAAAAAAGCATCCTCACTAAATCACGCTGCTACCGCCAAGTTTCACCATGGCGAATGGTATTCAGCATTAGCTTAGCCTCTGGAGGTGGACGCTCAAGTCTTGGCAAGCTTGAAGATGTGCCGTGCTTTTTTTTTTCTTCATTTGGAGTATACCCTAATTCTACGTTAAATTTCTTCACCACTTTGTCTCTGACCTGTCTGCTTTGTTCGTTGGTCTTAGTGATCCTGTTTGTTTGCTCATGTTCCCCAACAAACATCCGGACCCTTAACAAAAATTTGCACTAAGATCAAATGAGACACTCTTTAATAACTCAGTGATGTTTGAAAGCAAGTATTTCTAAAAGCATCATCAAAGTAATGTCAAAATGTTTGGAAAATGGGATGAAAATTGGAGGATATCATGTTGTTGTAAGCCACAAAAAGGTTAATTTTGCCAAAGTTTTATATGGGGTTCTCATGATGGCATTATATTTCTATTTATTTATAGATGTATATTTAATTTTGCGGCCTACATGAATCAGGGTCAAGAGAGAGGGGGAAGCCGGGAGTCGAACCCAGGATGGCCACCTTGAGTACTAAGCCCCCCCACTCATATACTTTGCCTGCCACAGCCCCCCCTGCTGCACCCCGATGGCTTTATATTTCATATGGTTAAATCATGGGGGTAAATATGTTCCAATAACAGTTTACTTTTTTGCAAGATCTGTGTTTTAAACCCACATGAGGACAGAAGTGAGTCAGACCTTTCTATTTAGTCAGAGTTTTTATAGGCCTCAATGTTGAGCACTTAAACGAAGTACTTAGAGGGATTTGGTAAAGACCCGCATTTCCACGAAGACTTGGTCCAGCTTTGTGACTGGAAAGCTGACAGGTCAGTAAGTGCTAGACTGTAACTAGCATCTGAATTGGATTTCAAATCAAATTGGTTAAGCTCTTTATTTTAGTCTTGATCCAAAATTGCCAGATATGAAAGATTCAAGTGGTGTTTTCTTCCCCTGTCAAAGAAGCTTATGGATTTCCTTTTTTCTTGGATGAAACCTACAAGGTTTTTCTTTTCTGCTTATCCTAGAAGTACAGTCAATTGGTTGAGAGTAATATTAACTGGCTTTGAAACATAATGGCGTTGCATAGTGCAAAGAAATGTTGCCAACATGGCAATAATTGGCGTATTACCTATTAGTATAATTTTGCTTTTGCATGTTATATCGTGGAGTTTTTTTTTCCTCCCCGTGTTTGCATGAGTTTTTCCCTTTCTCGCTGCTTAAACCTGCAAGTTAGGTTAACTGGCTATTCTACCTGGAACCTAGGAATACATGTGAATGTTACAGGGGTCCTTCACCTGTTGAAGTATACTTTACAAGGATTACTACACATCCACGCTCCATGCTGGTGATGTTGGATGGAAGCTGAGTCGAGTGAGATAGACCAACACAAGGAAGTTTAAAATTGTAAAGTGGAAAGTAAATTATATGACTTCCAACGATTAAAAAATAAATAAATCTGAAAATAAAAGGACATGTACTTAGCGCCTTTGGATCAATACTTTGCAGAGCTATCTTCAGGTGCAGTTACAGCGGCAGTTCTTCTGGGGTATGTCTCTACCAGCTCTGCACATCTGGAGAATAAAAATGGCTGATTCTTCTTTGCAAAATAGCTCCACCTCAGTTAGTTTTGGCTAAAAAGTCAAACAATTCTCAATTGGAATTAGGTCTGTACTTTGACTGGGCCATTGTAATAAATGAACATGCATTGCGCCACTATAGGTCTAGCTGTATATTTAAAGCCATCCTGCTGGAGAGTGAACCTCCTTCCCAGTCTGAAGTCATTTGGAGCCTCTAAAAACACGTCTTTAAAGTGCACAACTAGTGCACTTTAAAGATTTTGCTATTTGAATTATAGATCTTTGCAGCTCCTCCATAGGTATTTTGGGGTTACATTACTGTTGCTCTCTGATGCTCTCATTGGTTGGTCTGTACATTTTGGTGGACAACCATTCACTTTCCATTTTCAGAGGACAGATTGAACAGTGCTCTATGACATATTAAGTGTTTTATAACTTAATCTAACCTTTAGCCTTTTCCACAACTTCCTCCCTGGCCTCTCAGGGAAGAAGTTCTTTGTAGTGCTTCTTCGTAGTGTTCAGTAACTCACCTAACAAACTTCTGAATCCTCCACAGAGGAATGTATTAAATTAGTCCATTATGGAATTAATAATAAGGCGTCTTCTGAAGACAAATGTTTAACAGGGTGTCTGTCTTGTCTACAGGGCAGACACCCTATCTACTTTTAAGACTAGGCTTAAAACGTCCCTTTTTTAAAAAGCTTATAGTTAGAGTGGCTCATGTTACCCTGAGCTATCTCTATAGTTATGCTGCTATAGGCTTAGGCTACTGGAGGACATCAGGGTCTATTTTTCTCACTCTACTGATTTCTACTGTTCTCCAATTGGCATTGCTTGTCGTCATTTTAGCTTTTAACTTTCTGTTCTCTCTCTTTTTTCTTCATAGTAGGTACACCTGGTCTGGCGTTCTGTTAGCTGTGACATCATCCAGGGAAAACAGATCACCCGCTATTATCATCTAATAAAGAACAGATTTCTGGGTCAATGTGTGCTTCTGTGCTTGTTTGTCTCTCTAGTTGTGTCTCTGCTCTGTCTTCTGTAACCCCCAGTCGGTCGAGGCAGATGACCATTCATACTAAGCCCGGTTCTGCTGGAGGTTTTTCCTTTCCGTTAATGGGGAGTTTTTCTTTCCGCTGTCGCTTCATGCTTGCTCAGTATGAGGGATTGCTGCAAAGCCATCAACAATGCAGACGACTGTCCTCTGTGGCTCTATGATTCTCCAGGAGTGAAGGCTGCTTTTCAAGACTTTGATGCAATCAACTGTTTCCTTAGAGAGGAAATTTTTTTGACCAATCTGTATAATCTGATTGAATTTGATTTTGGAAAGTGCCTTGAGATGACCTCCCGCTCCATCTTCCCCTCATTCGTGAACAAGACCCCAAGAGGAGTTCAAGTAACTTGGGGTCTTGTTCACGAATGAGGGGAAGATGGAGCGGGAGGTCGACAGGCGGATTGGTGCAGCGTCTGCTGTGAAGCGGGCGCTGTACCGATCCGTTGTAGTGAAGAGAGAGCTGAGCCAAAAGGCGAAGCTCTCGATTTACCGGTCGATCTACGTTCCTACCCTCATCTATGGTCACGAGCTTTGGGTCGTGACCGAAAGAACGAGATCCCGGATACAAGCGGCTGAAATGAGTTTTCTCCGTAGTGTGTCTGAGCTCTCCCTTAGAGATAGGGTGAGGAGCTCAGTCATCCGGGGAGGACTCAGAGTAGAGCCGCTGCTCCTCCACGTCGAGAGGAGCCAGTTGAGGTGGCTCGGGCATCTGGTCAGGATGCCTCCTGGACGCCTCCCTGGAGAGGTGTTCCGGGCACGTCCCACCGGGAGGAGGCCCAGGGGAAGACCCAGGACACGCTGGAGGGACTATGTCTCCCGGCTGGCCTGGGAACGCCTTGGGATTCCTCCTGAGGAGCTGGCCCAAGTGGCTGGGGAGAGGGACGTCTGGGCCTCCCTACTGAAGCTGCTACCCCCGCGACCCGACCCCGGATAAGCGGAAGACAACGGACGGACGGACGGACGGACGGACGGACGGACGGACGGACGGACGGACGGACGGACGGCCTTGAGATGACTTTTTCATGAATTGGTGCTATATAAATGAAATTGAATTTAATTGAATTAAACTTTATTTCAGATTATCAGAGAAAATGGAGCTGAATGTATTGTGTATTCACTTCACATGCCTTAGTTTAAAAAACAGTCCAGTTAACTTTTTACTGGAAATAAAAAAAGCAGTTAAATGCTAATAACGATTTTCCCCATGCATCCCAAATTTAAAACACTCTGCAGACATACCACGTTAGAAGAAGAAACTGACTGAGTTAGTTTTCTTTCTTCGGAGGCAAAACATCCTTAAAAATAGGCTCCAGTTATGAAAGCGCAGACAGACAAAGGCGGGTCATCTTGTTCCATTTAGGTTGATTCCCTACAATTCAGCTCTTATTCCCTCCTTGTTTTCCAGAGGAGAATCCACTCCGTGTGTTAAACCACCAGCAGGCAGTGTGCAACATGCAGGGCAGAGGTAATGGTTAGATGCCTTCACTGCCACAGGCAGCTCATTAGAGGATAATTATTCACAGATCGCTGTCTTCTGAAACAATTTGGTTTTTGACTTTGTACTTAACTTTGGAGCTGTTGTTGTCTTTTAGGTGGACTGCTTTCTAGGACGGTTGTCCACAATATACTTTTAATAAATTTTCTTAGTTTAGAGGTGACTATGCTTGTCAACGTGGACAGAATAAAGCCTTCTTTTTTTCATATCTGACATTTTAGCTAAGTATTTTAACCTTGGACACGAGGAATGTGTCAGGTTATGTGCGATATTACTGTGTCCTGAGTCGTTTCTTTTGTTAATCACAGAAAAAAGTAGCCTTATCACTGTAATGGCAAATTCCATGTAGACATACAAAGGAACAAATAAATGAAAGGTTCTACCGGTGAACATTTCAAGGGGAAGTTTATCTCACTTCTTTGCCTCATTAGATGATATGTCTACATCTGGATTATTAGTATGTGAGTTTCCAGTGTCCAGCGCAGCCAGTCACCTCAACACTGTGGAGGTCATGACGTTGTTGAACTCAGGTCGGATTCAAAGTTCTTGGTCCAACTCCCACAGAATGCCACTCCGGGAACTCCCCAGACAGTGGCCAACGGCTGCCTGCTGCTCCCTGAGGGATGGGTTAAATGCAGAGGACAGCTTTCATTCGATTGTATGTTGCAATGATTGTTTTTTACTAATCTCATGTTTACCTCTGCAGGACAATCGAGGTCTTCGTTTTTTCTGAAGTATTATCTGGCTTTTCTAACAGCAGAGATTGTGGGTGATATTCTCAGCACAAAGCCCAGCCTTTCCCTGAGTGGGCTTGACTCCGGTTGGGGTACCTTCGTTGATCTCAGATCTCAAAGCCTATTCATTGAGGAACATCTATTAGGAACTTTTACTTTCTGTGAATTTTGTGGTTCTGTTGACGTCCTAAACCCATAACCCTCAATGTGCACTGCACCGCACTGTTTGCAACCCTCTGTGGAGTGGTGAAGAGAAGTGTGAGGCTAGGGTTCTCAACTAAAACAAAGGTAGATAGCTCAATCTGGCTTGAGGGTCTTTGCTTCAAGTTTTGGAAAAAATATCTTGGTATCTTTTTCAAAAGATACGGTGAGGAGTGAGTATACTGTTCTGGTCTCGTGGTATGGAAGGAGCTGAGTAGAAAGGCAAATTGTCCTGAGATGTGAAACATGATCCAGAGAAAGAGATTCCAGAAACAAGTAGCTAAAATGAGCTTCCTTTCCAGGGTGGCTGGACTCAACTTCAGTGATATGATGAGGAGTTCCGTTATCTGAGTAACAACTTGGAGTAGACCCAACATTGCTCCATGTCAGCAAAGGTGATTTTGGGCATCTGAACAGAATTCCTTCAGAATGTCTACCTTAGGAGGATTGCTTTTGGGAGTGTGCGGCAGATCTGAACCCCTATGGAAGGTAATAATATCTCCTGCCATGGAAAGCCTGGAAATGCCTTGGGATCCTGCACCATGACATGGAGTGTTGCTTTGTAGAGGTGTATTCAGGTTACCCCAATGATCCAATCTTGGATAAGCAGAAGACAGTGGATGTGCGGATAGATAGACGGACAGATGGATGAATGGCTATATAAATAATATGAATGGTTTTGGTACAGTACAATCACTGAAGCAATTCTTAAAGCTATAGTTGGTAATCTTGTACAGAAACACTTTTTGTTTTACTGGGTAATATTGTCCTTCCATCCTGAAAGTAGTCAATACATTATCTATTCACAAAAAGGAGGTTAAAAAATCTTTCTCTGTAGGAGCAGCAGGCTTGTAAAAACTCTAACTAATCTTTGCTGCTCGGTCCGAAGGGCATGGAGTTGTCAAACTTTTGTTCTTGCTCTCACCCATAGATGTTATGTACTCACCTTCCTCTGTCCCTCAGGTTCCTGGGGTATCACCTTATCTATTGGTTGTCCCACATGCCAATCATCCTGACACGCTCACGTAACACCAGTGTCCGTGCTCTTTCCTTCCGAGTTTCCGCTTGCTGGCTGCACATGCGCTCTTCTAGTGTTTATGTCTCTGGCTAGCTTACCGGCTAGGTTAGCGGTTAGCCGTTCGTTGTAGCTCCACTGCTCTCACCGCAGACTTTAAACATGGCTGAGAGTCACTAGCTTTAACCTCACATTTTTACTCCAAAAGTGGAACGTAATCTTCGCTGCTCTTGCTTCTGTAAAACTGACACTGGCCCAGGCAGCCTACACATATGAGGTCATGATAATGAAGTCTTTCGCTGCAAGGCAGTCACACCAAAGCTCGCTGCAACCATGATAGCAAACAGATGAGGTAGTGGAGATTGTCCATGTGTGACTGTTGCCTGGCTTCTTAACCTGGGCTCTGGCTGACAGGTGGTCCAGCTTTGGTCTGTCAGCAAGCAGGGCAGGAAATCTGAACTATTTTTGCCCTGGTGACAACAGACGTTGACAATGGAGCAGCTGATGGATGGAGAATTATCTGATTGTGGAAACCACAGAGCCAAATCAGCTCATCTTTTTCTACAATGCTCCTAAAAGCTTCACTCTCTCCTCACTCCATGTTGCACCTAGGCTGACGACTGGGAACAATTTAGTTTGCTATTGTTTCTGATCTTTATTGGTACGCTTTGTTTTTTTGTTTTATCCCATGAGATAAAAAGACTGCCTGTTTTTAATTTCTTTTTTGTTGTAGTTGTTGTTCTTTTTTGTTTAAGTCTTCAACAAATACATTTGGACCCCCTAACTGTTTTAAAGATCATTATAAAAAAGATAAATAATCAGTCATCACTCCAAGTATTTTTTTTCAATGGTTATATAAAAATAACTTACTTTTTTATATATCTGAGCTTTTTGGCACAAGACGTCTTTTAGCCAGACTTTTTGATCTAAAGAAGTTTATTAAACCCAGAAACAGTTTTGCAAACCTCAAAAGAAGGCAGACCACTGTTGATCCATTTACAAATAGTAACCACAGCCAAGTGACTGATAGCTCCCATGTCCGATCATGATTTTTTTCTTCTATAAATACTTAGTGATGTGTCCTACCTTGCTAAAAGAAATAACAATGTGTTAATAGAGATAGACAACAGACTGAGAGAGCGGGTTGGATTTGGGTTGACCTTTGATGTAAAGCAGCTCTAGGGACAGAGAGGACATGTGAAATATTTCTGTCTCCCGTAAAGTGTGAGAATGGCAGCAGTAAGATGGTGTGAAGAGGTTTTTTTCTGAGCTGGAAACTTCCTTCCTTGAACAGGGATCACGTACTGCTGAACCCAGTTCCCAGTAACACCAACATTACTGCCCTGCAGCCCTTTTTCTGCAGTCTACTTTTGTCAATCTCATATCCGTGTCATCTCCTCAAACATATCCTGCCGGCATTAAACCTAACTCCGCAATCAGGTACTTAGGTATTAGAAAAATAACATCAACACCAGAGTTTGTCTTATTTTTGGACTAATGCCTCATTCACGGCAGACTAAGACCTTACCAGGACCACCAGGCAGGGCAAGGGAAGTTAATCACTGCAATGTCTTGAAGCAGGTTCTAAATTGCTTCAAGAAAGCAGTATGCTCCCAATTACTCAGCATGGAGCCTGTGAGTTCCCTGCCGGTTATAAGCATGCACCAAACAGAAATGTGTTGATGTTGTGGCATTAGATCATGGTCCAAGGGTCTCTGTGGAAAAAGCCTGGTGTAGCAGTGGTGGCATCCATAATATGGGTCTGCGAACGCCAAGGGGAATGGATCAATAGAAAATTTGACGGCATTAAGACAGTGGTACAACCTAATCTCACCCAGACTGGTTCTGCATTTTTCCAAACAATTCAGTTTTGGCTCTGCAACTGCATTGGATGTAATTAAAATGTGTAATTCAAATTATCTCACCAAGGAGCAGCTGCAGAAAATCCACAATCTCACAAGTAAATATAATACCATTATCACTTAAAGATGATTAAGCAGTAATGATCTCTGAGGCTGCTGGCTGGTGAGAAGCAGCTGCACCTCCAAATGACACATAGACTGTTTGGAGCTCAAATGCAAAATGTATCTGTTGTGTTTCTGTGTTTTCAGGTGCTGTTTCTTAACAAATTCATTTTGCAGAATATGTTACATTGGGGACAGGTGGAGATAGGCACCAGCAGCCCTCGCAACACCACAAGGGATAGAAAATGGATGGATGGATGGATGTTACACTGGATGCTGCAACCTGTAAATAATAGAGAAAAGCTCTTCACCGGCATCTTCTCCTGCTGGCAGAAGCCCTGATGGTGTTTCCTTCTCCGCATCAAAGCTGAAACTCACATTGTTGGTGCAGAAACATCCATTATGTGTAGGAATATTCTGTAGATTATAAACAAATATCTCAATGGAGATGTGACACCCAAAGTAGTAGTGGGAAGGTCAGGAAAGAAGGACAACGTATTTATTGTGCTAAAAGCGGGGCTTTGTTTGCCCTCACACTGGTCGGAGGTTTTAAGATTTCAGAATATCACAAGTCACGCTTGTGATATTCTGAAAACTAAAACTCAGGGGTGGATTTAGTTCAGTATGAAAGAGGCTTACGGCAGTACAGATGCTGGTTCTGTACTTAACTCGATTAAAATGCATGATGGAACTGACGTTCTAACACCTAGCTCATTGCTAGGAAACTAAACTATTTGCCTTACTCCATGGAAAAGTAATAAAATATGTCATTAAACACCTCAAAAATTAAATTTCCTAAAAGTAATATTCAGAAAATTATAAATCTTCTTATCTGTAAGAGCCCTTGTATTTTTATGGAAAGCGTTGCCAACTGCTCATTTATGCCAAACATAAATGTCGTCTGGATGCTGGCAATAGTTTCAGAAGGAATGTAGACACCGAAATGCAAATAATATGCATACGTGTGATAAGATCTGCCAAAAACAGGATATGGACATATGATAGATGAGCAGCATCCCAGAAAATGACACGTCTTTGACCCGCTGAGTCTTTATCATCACTTTATCATTGCATTAAGATTAGCATCATCAGCACTGGCATCACTTCACACACACACGCACACAAAAAGTCATGCTACTTGGCCAAAATTGCAAGGAGACTAATAGTATCACTGAGATCCGAGTCAACATGCCTTTCAAGCTGCTCTCTCAACCTTCCCCTCAAAAAAAAAAAAAATAAATGGGATTTTGTTTGAAGCACATTGTAATACGCAAGCATAAAGCCACTCTCTGTTCCATGGCCAGCTCCTCTGAGACTTCACGCCAGACAGAGGATGAGCCCCAGAGATGAAAGTGAGGTCAAGGTGCCCCCCCCCCCCCATTCGTCCTTTTAAAACCAGACTTCTTCTCTGACTGCTCCTCTCTTCCCTTTTAGCTTTAGAAAATGTTTGATCAATCAGTGCTAATGATGTAAAGCTGATCTTGACATTTCTTGGTCAAGTTCCAATTTGAAGCACCAGAAGTTTCTTGTTTACAAGTGGGACACATGTATCCTGTCAAATTTAAGCGTTTACCAAGTCCAGACCATTACAAAGAGAATCAATCAATCAGCAATGCTGACAAACGAAACAAGTTTCTATATTAAGTGACCATACAAAAAAGTAAAGAAATGTACGATATATGCAAAGGTATCGATTCTCTTTAAACATTTCCTATTTCTGTGTTAGGTCACAACAAACTGTAAGATTTCATTATGCGATATTTTTCGGACTTTAAGTCGCTCTGGAATTTAAGTCGAATCAGTCAAAAAATACGTCATAAAGAGGAAAAAAATCTACATAAGTCACACCAGACTAGTCGCATTTATGTATAAATTTCTTTTAATAATTCCAAGACCAAAAACTGACATTTAATCAGGCAAGGCAAATTAATCAATTGCATCCACAACAGGCTAAATAACATGGAACATACCTGTGAAGTTAAATGGGAAAAATTAGCACAAGTCAACTGGCAAATTACCGGGGTTCTCGCCAGCGCATGTCAACATACCGGCCCGTTACCCAGAAAATTGTCAAAATTAGACCGGGAGCTACGTGCTAAGCTAGCGGTATGACACGCATATTTGATAGCAACAAAACAAAAGTTAGTAAAGCTCTTGAACGTGCATCAACGAAGTTGTGAACCTCCCAGACACACAAGCTAATGCTAGCTTCTTGTTAGCTTCACAGACTGCCCAACGATAGGGTTCTGTCGCCGTCTGGACTCCCCTTTCTAGCTGGATCACCGCTGCCTGATTGGTTCTGAAGCAGCAAAACAACATACATATACATATGTTCAGTCTTTGTTGTCAATATGATCATGTTTTGATTACTTTTCAAGGGTTACAGGAGCAGCATATAGTTTTCACAAGCCTAGAGAGCGTTTTTGCAGCTATAGACAGTAATGTTTACTCCTTGGTCCATGTTGCTCGGTATGAATTTTCATTTAAAAATGTTATATACGTTGCACCTGACAATAAGTCACAGGATCAGCCAAACTATGAAAAAAAAGTGTGACTTATAGTCTGGAACTCGTTTGGTGTATGTCTACACCAGCTGTACACAAACAGACATAATTGTTCTTTGCAAAACAGCGTCTGGGAACGAACCAGTGTCCCCTGGAAGAAACATTAACCGAGCCATTAATATCTGTTCAAATCATTCATTGCATAATAATATTTATTTCCGTCCTCCGTGTCCCCTGAGCAGCCTCTGCATGTGAGTCAGGAAACTGCCGTAGAACAAGAGAAGATCTATGGCTGCGTTTAAAGGTCTTTGTTTGGCAAGAAGGTGAACATCCACCCCGGTCTGAAATACTTTGCCAGACTCTAACCGGTTTTCAGCAAAGATTATCCTGTATTTAGCTTCATCCGTCATCCACTGACCTCTTACAAACCCTGTCCCTGCTAAAGAAAAGCATAACCTGTCCTTGGGTGTTTGCATTTTAGTTTTGTTACGTTACAGGATTACAGTTATTTATCCTTTTTTGGGTGTGTTTTTGTACATTGAATATTTAATTATATTCAATGATTATATTTATTTTTATTTAATATGTGGATCTCTGCTGCTCTTCCAGAATTAACAGATCTGTTGGCTGCTTCTCTGATTGAAGCTCTCCTTACCCATCGGATTGGTTTAGGTGGATGGTCGCATATAGCTAATTTTGCACCTCTGTCATATGTTTTATATTCTCAAATGACTGATATATCCAAAGCTTGGCTAATTGTTTATAACCCGATCCTAAGCTTTAAACATTGCTTTCACTGTAAAAGTGGCTGAATACAGATGCACGCACAATTTGTCAGGTTTTTATCTGTTTCCGTCCCATGACATCCCACTTTTAAACCTGTAAGTTTGTCATTGCAATGTGACAAAATTGAGAGAAAGAACACTTTTGCAAGCCAGTGTACATGAAGGATGGTTAAGAGCGGTTTGTTGCCCGGTCAAACTAGGAAGAGGACAACTGTGGAACCTGGAAAAAAGAAAAGAAAACCACCAGACATTTAAAACTGGACAGAAACCTCTTTTAAGGTAAAACATACTTGACAACTGCCTCTATGTAAAAGCGGAAAAAAGCAAACCTCTCTGATCTAATGAGCCAATAAACTTAGAACTGGTGGAGATAGTATGATGGATTTGCTCAGCAGCCACAGCAGAGATATTAATTGAGATAAAAATAGGAATTAACTCATAACACAAATAGTTCCATAGAAAAAAATGACTACTGTGAGTCAGTCGTTCATTCATCAATACTGTGGTGACCCAAAGCAAACAGGCAACACTTGAGCAGCCCTGGGTGCCTGGAATAGAGCACAAACCTATTTCTCAAGATCATTGTGCTCATCAGTGGAGAGACCTGAATATGGAAGCCTGCGGGTGTTTCCCATCCCGTTTCAGGAAGCTTGGGAAGATTTGCCAGAAATAATTGAAGAAACAGCCAAGATTTAGCTGCGCAAAGCCTGTAGAGACCAAACCAAGATAGCTGCAAGCTAATGCATGATGCACATTGAATTTTATGAGAAACACTTAGCAGAGCAACTTTATGTTGAGGTTCCTCTGAATATGAAATGTGTTTAGCCGGGAGAAGGCAAACTTTTTCTTTACTCACCAAAGGTGGAGAAGCCGAGCTCCACTTTGGGTGCGGTCTGTTTTAACAACAGGTGACTTTAAAGGGGAAAATAAGTGGGGGGAATGAATTAATTACATCAACCGTAAAGCAAAAACATGTTCTTACTTTAATCTCTGCTGATTTTAATGTCAAGTATTTTTTTTGTTGTTTTATTAGATTAAATTCATCCGCAGACGCGGCTCTTGGTTTTCTTACAGCTGCTAATTAATGGCGTTGAAAAGCCGACGACTTATTAAACATCCAACATGAGCCGGGTTAATTTACGACGCCGTGGTATATGATTTTGGTTGGGCTCAGATTCCAAAGGTTTTTAAAAGTTGTTTTTGTGGGCTGGGGTTGACTTCCACTCGGCATGTGTAAAAGTAATTATACACGCACAAGCTTCTTTTCTGCTTCAGCTGCACAAAAAACGTCTGGAGAGCCGACCCGGTCTCGCAAACCCCTTACAATAAAAGAAACACCATAAAATATGTTTACGCTTAAACAAGTGGAGACTTTGAATGAGAATGGTGTTTATTTAATGAACCATCAGTGAAAGTGGCATTGTTTCTAGAAGTCATAACTGTGAAATCCATCCATTGTGCTTGCAAGGCGTTACATCTGAATAGAAAGGCGCCTGTCGGCGGCCGGCACGTGCTCCTCGTCTGTGGCCCCTCTCCACCCCTCGTGACCCCGATGGGAGCCCTCGCTTTCCCTGCATGCTTCCAAACGTTCTCCTTGCCTGAACACCCGCTTCGCCCTGCACTCCCCCGGCCCCTCTCTCCCCACTTACCCTGATCCCTTCAAAGCGCCTCTGCCCACCGCACTGCGTCTTCCTCGTACACGTGCCCTTAAATAGAACATTGTTTCAGCTATTGAGAGCTCCGTGTTTCACCATCTGCTCAGCACTCCCCCCAGCTGTTGGCCACTCTCTCCTCGCTCTCAGCAGAATGAGGGCCTTACAAGGCGGTGACACGCACGCAGGACAGAAATTACACACGGCCAGGCCTGCTAATTAGAGGCAGAGGCAGCTTTCGGATCTTGTCCGTCTGCAGGTAGTCGGCATTTAAGCAGACGCACACTGGCGTTCAAGGCACAGAGTTGCTGAGGAGACCTTGAGCTTGTAAAGCATATTTAAAATGTTTTTACAAAACAACAATTCACGGAGCGGCCGTTGCTACGGTGGCCCAGAAGTGCAAACCGACAATACAAAATGTGACAATTTGTGAAAGTGAAAACACTTTCACAAATCTTGAAACAAATTCCCATTTCAAGAAACATTTCAACAACGCACATTTTGCAATCATACATTTTATTGTATTTCAGTAGTTTATGTGACACACTGAGGCATATTCAATCGTAATTGCAAAGATGAAAAAACATTTCTATAAAAATCTGAAAAGTGTGGAATGCATTTGTTTTTTTTTTCCATCCCCTTTTCACCTGGTGCTCCTAAATGAAATCCAGTGGAAGTCACATAATTCGTAAATAAAAGGCCATCTGTGTGTAATCTAAAGTCCAACTTATTACATTTGTATGGTGAAGCCCTTAGATGTTTGTTGGAGAACATTCGCCATCAAACAACATCATGAAGATCAAAGAACACAAGGTACAGTTCATAGATGAAGATTTGGAGAAGTATTAAAGCAGGGTTGGGTTATAAAACAATATCCCAAGATATCCCAAGTTTTTAAACATTTTTCAAAGTACTTCAGTCATCTGAAAATGGAAAGAGCATGGCACAAGTGGAAAAACACGGGCATCCAACATCACTGACTTCCTGGGCATAAGGAGCATTTCATATGTGGAAACTGTGCTCTGGTCAGATCAGACCGAAATGTATCTTATTCTCTTATAATATCTGTTTAGTTCTTACTTTGGTGGATTTTGTTCTTAGTTCATTCTATGTACACCTTGTTGTATTCCCTGTTTCCCTTCAGCTCATTGCTCTCCTCTCTTCAGCTCATGTGTTTGATTTAGCTCAACAATTCCTTAGTTCTCTCCTGATTACCTGCACTTGTGCTGTCATGTTCCTTCTCCACTCCTTCCCCTTGAATATAAGCTGGCTGGTTGTCATTTCCCTTGGCCGGTTTCTCTGTTAACTTTCTGTCAATTTATGCTCTGTATTTCTCCTTTCACCTTCATTTCATCATGTGGTTACCGAGGTCCTACCTGTGCTTTGGCTCAGCGACAACCTCCCATTGACATGACACGACATGACTAAAACGTAGGGCTGGATGACAATTCGATAACAAAATATATCGATCGATAGACGTATATTGATGGTAGAAAAAAAGAGTAAATAAAAAGTTAAATAGAATAACAATTTTCCTTTTCTTTTGCATTCTAGCCTATCATTTAGGTAAATATTACATCCTTCCAACCAATCACAAACGCAGACCCAGGAACGCCCTGTCACCAAGCTCCGCCCCCTTCAAAGAGTTCAGAGAGCATGTGTTCATGTTCACTTTTTAAATACTTGCAGTATTAAAAGTTGGTTGAATAAAGGGTTGCGTTTGAATTCAGTGTTTCTTTGTGTTCTGTATCTAAATATAGGTTGCTACGCAACAGCATAAAAAGGCCAGGGCTGCACTTAAAATAAATGTTTTGAAGTTGTTGATAATTATTGATATTGATCAATATGATCTCTGTTTTATCGATGTGCTTTTCTTCTATATCATCCAGCCCTACAAAAACGTGCCTAAACATACAGCCATTGTATAGGTTAAAGCATTCCTGTGGTAAAATGGCCCAGTCAAAGTCCAGATCTAAACCCAGAAGAGAACACATGCCAAGACATCAAAACGTCTGTTTACAGATGTGGCGTTAAAAGTGTTAAAGTGAACTTTAGCTATTTTATAAAGAAGGGGAAAGGTTTCTCCCATTTTGGGGTTTGAGTATTGAGGGCCGAATACAAATTCTTTTCAGATTTTATTCAGTTAAAAAAAAACTTTTGAAAACATTATATTTTCTTTCTAGTTTATATTTTGTCAACCCTTTGTTGATCAATAACATGAACTCTTGAGTGAAACAAATTGTTTATTGTTGAAGGGGAATGAATACCAGATAGCATACTGGTTGTTTGAAGAAAAGTCTTAATAATGTACAAGTTACAGTATATTTCCTTCCAATATTACTATTTACATATTTACAAATAATATGTGATACATTAGAATGACATATAAGCAGTGGTACAACACTTAAAAGGAACAACAACACATTGTAAAAAAAAAAGTCTCAACGATGCGGAAACAAAAGTTCAAAAGCTGCCTTAAAATTGCAAGTAAAGATTTGCATATTCCCAACTTAATAAAAGTCAGGACGATTTACAACAATAAGTTTAACTTTGTAAAACACACAAACTTAAGTTTTGTGTCACAAACTCATTATAACAAGTTTAGTTTATAGGACAAAATACGGGCATTGTTAAGGCAGTTGTCCGGTTTTACAGTGCAGTGTCTGATGCGGCTCGTTGAAAAGACAAATGCACAAGAACACAACCAAAAAAGGCTAACATTTTCTCTCACAATTCACAACTGGCAGAGCCTCTTCTTTCCGCCATTCTTCTTTTTGCCTTTCCTCAGCTTGGAAGACTTCAAATCGAGGTTGAAAGTCAAGCTGCTCCTGAATTTACAAGCTGCATTTTGAAATGTTATTCTGAGAGACAGTACGCGCTCCATCCAACGCGTTTGGGTCGAGGCCCTCCAATGAGAAGCTCCGGAGCTGAAACTGGGGGACAGGAATTTGCATGTAGGAATATGTCCTCGCATCTGCCGGTACAGCGACTGAAGCCAAACCGTTTCCAAGAGTACAGATCGTTTTTCCTTTTTTTTTTTTTTTTTTCATAAATCTGGCACAGGCACATGGCAGCAAACTCAGCATTTAATAGCACACATTACACTGAATAGGGAAAGAGCTGTTTTACAATACAATTAATATCAAGGTTGTTATTTCTGAATTTCTTTCCTTCATCCGGATGTTTGGTGTTGTATTTAATCACATAGAGTAACTCTGTGACCACATGCTGATGTACCCGTAGTGAATTAGTCATGTCTGGACATTGTGCACTTCTAGAGATCATGTTTGTGACGGAACAGGTCCGCTTTAATTATGGAACATTTGCTTGCCACCTAACAGGGAACACCTCTGAAGCTTGTTTCAGAACAAAGGTCAGCATTGACTCATCTGCTTTTGGACGTTCATCATGAGAGTAGAATCAGACGTGAGCTGATTCTGATTATGGGCCACTCTGCGGGCCCGAGGCCCTGTTGCTCAGTGCGCGTCGGACTGATCAGCACACATCTGGAGGCCAGGAAAGAGAAGCAAATCACGTCGGAAAGTTTGTCTTCAAACCTTTTGAAGGATTCTTTTTTTTTTTTTTTTGGGAAAACATTTTATAATATAATAAAAAAAGGTTTTACACGGCCTCCTGGCAGCAAGACAATCTGTAACTTTCTCACAGTTTTATTGATATAACCCACATTGTTGCTTTATGCTCTCTTTTTTTTTTTCTTTTTGCATCAGAAAATTGTTTCCCGGCAGTGCAGACAAACATCTGCTCAGAACATTTCTATCCCCACATACAGGCTGATGGCAAAGCCAGAGAAAAGAAACAACCTGCGCACATCTTCTTCTGTAAAGAAGTACAGATATTTATGGATCCCCGCTTTATTTGCTGGCAACATAAAAGTTTTAAGTAGCCTCACTGTTTATACAGACAGCATGTTAGTTTGAAGTTCCTGT
This sequence comes from Fundulus heteroclitus, assembly GCF_011125445.2. Lineage (NCBI taxonomy): Eukaryota > Metazoa > Chordata > Actinopteri > Cyprinodontiformes > Fundulidae > Fundulus > Fundulus heteroclitus. The sequence goes on from NC_046369.1 coordinate 4,648,075, forward strand.
GTCAGTCTGACCTCTTATACGTTTGGCCATTAAACCTGTTTAGTCTTTTTGCTGTACCCAAATTGGAAAAACGAGTGCGGTGTGTTCCATTTGGCATTAGAATCAGAAACTGCAATATGGTCCCCAATGCTTCCTGAGCCGCAAACCATATGGACTGTCTCTGACTCCGGGATGAAGTTAGTGACGCTTCGGACATCCAGAGGAGGATGCTGAGCAGCGATTATAGTGTGTGTGGGGGGTGATGGGGCTCATGGGTTGGAGTCTGGATCTGGTTTGATGACTTCTAGAGCTCTGGTTGGGCAAATCTGCAGCAGTGTTCTGCAGTGATGTGAAAAGACATGATTAATAGGAAACAAAGACAAGCTATTTCAAAAGTTTATCAATGTCAGCGAAGAGATTTCATGACTCCACTAAAATGTAGGCAATCAGTGGAACTTTAATGTGTAAGTAGGTCCAATGTTGTATAGTAACAAAGTAAAAATACTTCACTACTGTACTTAAGTATATTTTGGAGTACTTTATACTTTGCTCGAGTATAACATTTTTTGATTACTTTTACTTTTACTTCACTATATTTCTGAACTTAATTGCATACTTTTACTCCAATACATTTTCAATGTTTGGTTTAGTTACTCGTTACAAAAAGAGAGAGAGAGACTCATGCACGCAAGTGTTTTGACCCTACCTAAATTCTGCCTGCACTTGGATGTGTACAATTTTAAAGTGTATTGCACTGACCTTACTTGAAGAAGGAAAACTGAAAGCTCACAAAAAGGTTGTATTTTCTGTCTAAACTTGGTCTAAATTTCTCCCGCACTTGGCTGTTTATATTATTTCAAGTGAATTAGACTTTCAAAGTTTACCAAAATCTAAAAATGTCATTCAAACTGCATTTGCTTTGTTTTACTTCTTACTTATACTTTTTATTACATTACTTTAGTACATCTATTTTTACAGTAATTCTCATACTTATGTACAAGACATTTCAGATACTTTAAGACTTTAACTCAAGTAACATTTCAGTCAGTGACTTGGACTTTTTACCAAAGTCATATTTTGGAGAGGTGCCTATATTTTTACTTGACTCCGAGATTTCAGTACTTTATACAACACTGAGTAGTCAAGCCCAAGGTCAAAGTCACTTTATTCGTACCTGAGGGTAGATTTGGTTGCAGGTAGACAGAGTGGGCTGCACACACACACACACGCTACACACAAACAACACTGACAACATTGAGGTAGGACATTATTTTGTAGTTTTGAAGGAAGCATATACATGGCCAAACGGTAACAAGCACTGTTGTGAGAGAATTCTTTTTTATTTTTCTTTACATGTAAAAAAGAAAAAAACAAGAATACTCACACGTACACACTGCTGATTCTACATTTATAACTAACTTCTGTATGCTGTGAGCGCTGTGACCGAAGTCTGTGAAGAAATGTGAAGCAGAGTTAAGTAATGTAAAAAAATAAATAAAAAAAGCCCTTTTCACTTGATAATCTTAAAATGGAAGGAGTTTGGCACAATTGCAAACTTCCATGGACTCGGCTGTCCAACCAAACTGACAGTCTGCGCCGGAGGGAATTAATGGTACAACGGAGATCCACAGGTCTGTTGGGAGAATCTGTTGACAGAGCAACTATTGGTCATGCACTTTATAAATCTGGCCTTTAGTAGGAAGATGAAACCTATTGTTGAACGAAAGCCATACAGCATCCTATTGTTAGTTTGTCACAAACCATGTTAGGGACACTGCAGATGGGTCAAATATGACCAATGTTAAACTTTATGGCTTACAAATAAAATGGCCAGCTCCAAGATGAAACATGGTGGAGGCAACAGCAGGATGATACGGGGCAACTCTGGAAGAAACCCCGTTAGACCCTGCAAAAGCCCTGAGCCTGATGTGGAGATTTTCACTTTTGTAGCATGACAAAAGTAAAAAAGCACCCAGAGCTACGATGGGATCTTTTAGATCAAAACACGTTTATTATTGACCCAGTCAAGGTCCACATCTATAAAAGTATGAGTTGAAAGTCGTGGAAATTGCTCTGTGCAGACACTCCCCATTCAGTCTGAACCATCTTGAGCTATTTTAAAAAAAAAGATTAAAAAAAGAATGGAAGAAAAAAAGATGAGTAAACTTTGAAGGATACGCCCCAAAACGCTTTTTTTAAATTAATAAATAAATTAAACCATGTATCATCTTCCACTTTACAATAATGCTATATTTGTGTTGTCTCTGACATATATTCGTTCTAAAATACATCAAAGTAGTACAAAAGATAAGATAATAATACTTGTTTTATATTAGCACAACTGGATTTGATTGAATCTCATGGTTTCTAACGTTTGCATGAGTCAGTTACCGTCCTGTCTGTTCTGACTGTGATAAAATTGATGCTTCTCATGGCGCAAACATGAAAGCGCACCGAGCGCCGGCTTAATGTAGCAGCGGTTTAATGAAGACATCAGACACCGAACAGCGCGGCCCAAGATCTCCGCGCGTGTGACGTCACGGGCAGGTCTGGTGAAACCCAACACCACCAGCTGGTCTAGAGTTGTGTGATGGGGTGAATGCGGGTCCACTCGCATCGCTGCAAGTCGAAGCACATAGCTGAAGCCGCCGCCTGGAGGAGAGGGCGCACAGCAGTCAGTCTCCTGCTGTGTTGGAGAGCAGATCCGGAGACATTTCCCTGTGTCCGTCAGAGCAGCCGCGTTGACTCGTCCGCAGATCAACTTGTCGCTGCTGTCAAAGCCGCTTTGCTTCCTTCCTCCCCGTCTGCGTGTGCAACTGTTGCGCGTCTTCGCTTAGGATAGAAACGGCCAGATTACCCTCCTGCGCGCCGCAGAGCGCACCAGCTTCTTTTCCTTTTTTTTTTTTTTCCCCTTTACTTCGTGAAAAGTGGGAGACATCTCACCTCGGGAGTGCAGGGCGATGGAGAATTTCTGATCTGGCAGCTCCGTCTCCGTTCACTGTAACGCTTCCTTTTTTTTTGGCCGCTTCCAAAGGGTTGGCCCATGCGCAGGCATCCCGTTGAGTGTGATTCTATTTTCGCCCAGATCTCTGCTTCCTGGACAAATGCATACAAATGCATTTAGGAGCCCAACGGACAAGGAGTGGACACGTTTCCGCGGCTGCAACGTAAGTTTCAAAAGACAGCCTCCGCGCACATCCCTGTCTGCAGCTACTTTATTTGATAATTTTTTTTCTTTTTTTTGTTCTGTAACCGCATTGGCATCCCCTCCTGGAAGTGGTAGCTGCACCATTCCCGTGTTTCTTGTAAAACGTTTTGTCTGACAATGTTTTATACTTGACAGCAGACGTCCACAAACCGCATAATCAGTGAGAAGCTGCAGAGCCGTGAGTGTGAAGAGTTGGAATAAAAACACAGAGGCGTGGTGCAGCAAGATGAATGGGGATCTCTGATGTATATTTAGCCTATTGATAAATAATTTGCATGAGTGTTTGTCTTGAAGGAGTGAAATGTGGGCAACCTTAAACCTAAAATTCCTCATGGAAGTGTTTGTTATCTGCGTTTGACATAGGCTATAGGTTTGGTTGTCCTGTTACATGTAGCTCTAGAATATTAGAAACTTGCAAGGCTTAAAAGGTCGTTAAACAGTAAATTCAATATTCTTTAGACTGAGTCCAACTTTGTCTTCCTGTATCATCTATAAAAGAAAGGTGAGCTCCCAAAGGCCTCTGTGCTTTCTGGGTTTTTTTCTGGGATAATTTACAGTGAAAATGAGCAACCTGAGATAACTGGGAGTAAGCGTAGACTTCCTTTAAATCACAGACTGTTAGTGTGAGTGTATCAGTCATTAACCAGCTTGTGTGGATCCAGAGGCATTGGTCCTCCACTCCTGGCAACTTTGTGACAACATACAGCCTTGCCAAAGTCTCATCAGTTAGCCAAACACTTGCAGATGAGATTTTTGACTCAAACATGTCTATCCATCCAGTGTCTTGATCAGTTTTTTGTGTGTGGGGGCTACAAGGAGCTGGTCTTTGGGCAAGAAATGGGGCATTTATTGTGCATTTCAGAATTATGGATGCATTTGTGTCTATTTTTTTATTTTATTTTACAACCAGAAACTCCAACATATATTGATTGCACTTTATTGCTTTATTTGATTCACCAACAGCAACTAGTACATATGTAGGACTTTTTTTTGTAGGACTTTTTTTTTTTTTTGCAAAACAAAACATCTTAAATGTGCGCTGTCTGTTGGTACTCAGCCCACTACTTTGTCCAACAACCTTCACTGCAACTAAAGCTGCAAGTGTCCAAGGATAAAAACTGGAATTTTTAACTCTTCTTCTTTGCTACGTAGCTCAAGCTCAGTCAGATTTAATGGACAATGTTAGTGCATATCAATTTTCCAATATTGCTACAGATACACCTGTGCATTTAAGTCCAGACTTTTTCTAATATATAAGTATACTTTCACCCAAAGCCTTCCATTGTAGTGCAGGCTTTACGTTTACGGTTGTTGTTTTGCCAGAAAGTCTTTCTGCCTGGTTTTCTTCCATGATTGTCCTGCATTTCACTCCATCAATCTTCTCATCACCTTTGACTGGCTTCCATGTTCCTGCTTGTGGGGTCTGTTCCCAGAGCATGATGCGGCCACCCTCGTGTTTCCCTGTGAGGATGGGCTGTTCGGGGAAGTGTGCAGTGTTAGTTTTCCACCACCAACCAGCCCGTGGCCAAATAATTGAATTTTGTTCTCCTCTGACCTGATGACCTTCTTCCACGTGTTTACTATGTCACCTGCATGGCTTGTGGCAAACAGTAAAAGGGACTTCTTATGGCTTTCCTTCAACACTGGCTTTGATTTGATCCTGCTATCATAAAATCCAGACATGTGGAGTGATAGTCGACTAATAGTCCATCAACAGATTCTCCCACCTAAGCTGTGAGTCTCTTACCATTGGCCTCTTGGCTGCTTCTCTTGTACACACTCGCTTTGTCTGGTGTGTCAGTTTAGGTGAATCAGCATGAGATTTTTATTTGTAAAACAACATGATGCCTGATTTCTTGTCCGTGCACTTCACAAAGATGCACTGGTTGGTCTATCACATGACATCCTATTAAAATGCATAGAAATGTGTGGTTGTAGTGGGAGAAAATGTGAAAGGTTCTAAAGTTTCAAAAAAAAAAAAAAAAAAAGCTTTGCAGGGTGATGTGGCAATGACCATGTGGTGATGAGCAATGATCATCAATGCACCCAAGTTCTCTCAACAAGACTATAAAGTGTCACCAAAGTTGTATAGTGACTAAAAACGGTTTAATATGTTTCATCTAATGCTGAAACGTCAATCCAGGCTTTTGTGATTCCAAAATAAAAAATTGAGGGAACAAATAAAATCAGTGCAGGTTTGAAAATAAAGTGCCATGCTTGGTAAAACTAAGGATAAAGTTTTTTTTACTACAGGAAGTACTTCTATTGTTGGGGCGACAGTGATGCAGGAGTTAGGGAGTTCTTCCTGCAATTGAGTTGCCAGTTCAATACCCTGCATTGACCGTCTCAGTTGTTGTCTCCTTGAGCAAGATACTTCACCTGGATTGCCTGCTGGTGGTGGTCAGAGGGCCCGGTGGCGCCTATGTACGGCAGCCTCGTCTCTGTCGGTCTGCTCCAGGGCAGCTGTGGCTGCTAACATAGCTCACCACCGTCAGGGGGTGAATGGGTGAATAACTGATTGTATTGTAAAGTGCTTTGGGGTCGTTGGACTTAATAAAGCGCTAAACAGCAGGGACTGCTATGCAGCAGGGAGAACAGTCCATGGTGGGGGTGTGAGAGGTCACTGATGATGTTACGGGCTCGGGACACGCAGCGCTGGGATGAAATGTCCTTAATGGAGAGAAGAGGAGCCCCGATGCACCATACAGCCATGTATGAGTGACTGATTGTAGTGTAAAGCGCTTTGGGGTTCTTGGACTTGATAAAGTGCTATACAAGTACAAGTATAAAGATGGTAACCATATTGGTAAATAGGAACATTTGTTTTTTGAGTTCATCAGTTGGAAAAACCTACAAAGAAACAATTGTTTTATATATCATGAAAGCACCTTTCAACAACAGTGCTAGATTACTTAATGCAAATCGGGCAACACAATCCAGTCACTGATGAGATGGAAAACATTTGTCTTTTTTTTTTTGGACGTAACCTGTCTGGTATTTTGAAAGCTTTTCCATCTTTGTTGCAATATATTTACCATCTACAGATTACTGTATGTGTGAATTCCAGCCCATCTGTGTAATTTGGTCTATTTAACCTTCCCCACATCTGCAGCTCCCGCTGCTTCTGGAAAGAAGCCAAATCAATAAAGATCAGTGGACGTTTACTCACAGCTCTTTGTCTGTCCACTGCCTTGTGGACAAAGTCAATCTTTGTCTTGGTCTGCGCTGACCCTTTGACTCCAGTTTAGCTAAGTGAATAATGAGAATATGGCATGCTGCTTCCTGACAATCACAATGATATTTGCATTTATTCATCACCATTTGCTGTTTCATGCCACTGGAGATGTGTCAGGTATGCAGATGTCTTTGGGGAAGAGCCGACAAGCTCATTTAGTTCTTTCATAATGAAGTACTTCAGATCTGGAGACGGGTACTGAAGCTGTCGTGCAGCCAGCAGGAAAGGGATGCTGGCTGGAGATCAGTTAGTTCTTCTTATCCTGGAAAGACTGCAAAACATGCAGCAGCAGAACACCTGATTTGCATGAGATGTAAATGGAATTTCTCTTAAATTCAATAATAATAATTCGATCATAATAAATACACTTCTGGATTTTCAACAAGAAAGCAGCCCCTGTTTCACCTATTCAAAATCTTGACATGGATGGGTTTAAGCTAGTAAATGTACAGCGGCCAATGCGTCTTTTGTGCAAAAAAGGCTGCACATTGGTGCAGCTGGTTGCTCTGTTGCCCTTGCAGCAAGAGGGTCAGTTAATTTCCCAGTCTGGGGTCTCTCTGCTTTGGATTGTATGTTATCTGTGTGGTTAGTACTCTGGCTTCCTCCTACAGTCTGAAAACATGATTGTTAGCTTAACTGGGCTTTCCAAACGCATGGATGTTTGTCCTGTGTGACTCTGTGATGCACTGATGACCCATCCAGTGCGGACTATGTCTCTTACACAATGACTTCTGGAGATAGGCACTTGCAACCTGCACCTGTATGAATGGTCTGAAAAGATAAAGATGGTAAATGTTTACATGGTCAGTTAGTTTTAATGATAGGAGTTCATGTCTGTCTCTGTCAGAGCACCATGTATAGCTACAACCAGATATTTACATACTCAGTATAAAAAGACACACCACCTTTTTTCCCCCTCAATGGCTGACATTCAATAAGAATGTCAGCCACTGACCAAATTTTACTTTTCCTAAATTTGGTCAGTAAGATTAACAAAGTGATTCATAAATTCTACATGCCAGAATAATGAAGCATTCCCTTAAACTTTATGACTTCAGCCAAAAGGTTTTGGGAATCCTCCTACAAGCTTCTCATAACATTTTGCTGGAATTTTGGCCCATTGCTTCTGAAAGTAACTCAGTAAGGTCTGATGGTCTGCAAATGCAGACAGGGCTGGAGCTCACTGGTCAGTTTTAAGCTTTTACAAGGAGAACTTAGCAAAGGCTAATGTTTTGACACCATCTCGCTTCACCAGAGTCAGGAGTCAAAAGCAACAATGCGCGTGATTATAGGGAACCTGAAACAGCTGTACAGAAATCATTGGAGAGAGGGCAAAGTCGTGTCATAAGACTAAGGGTCAGACTACATGGGGTTTGCGCAATAAAATCTGGCAAATGAGCATCCCCATTTTCTCCATTTGAAGGTTTGATGTCCAACATTTATGAAGTATAATAATAATGATAATAATGATTAAGCTACTGTTTTCTAGATGATGTGCAGATAGCCTTCATTTGAAGTCTGTAAGGCTACACATATGGTACCTCTTAAGTTCTGCTCCCAAATTTTCTATGAGAAAGGTTGGGGTTTTGTGGTGGCCTCTAAATAGCATTGACGTTGTTGTCCTGTAGCCACTTTGTTGTAACTAATTTGGTGGTGCGATTAGAGTCATTATACATTTAGAAGATCCATGGTCACTAATAGTTTAACAACCTGGCTGACAGCCAGTTAATTCCAGTATATTCAATTGTATTTATACAGCGGCAATTCACAACACATGTCATCTCAAGGCAATTTACAAAGTCAAATTCAATCAAATCAGACAGATTGGTCAAAAGGTTTCCTCTCTAAGGAAACCCAACAGGTTGCATCAAGTCTCTCCAAGCAGCATTCACTCCTCCTGAGAGAGCGTAGAGCCACAGTGGACAGTCTTCTGCATTGTTGATGGCTTTGCAGCAATCCCTCATACTGAGCATGCATGAAGTGACAGTGGAGAGGAAAAACCTCCAGCAGAACCAGAACCAGGCTCAGTGTGAACAGTCATCTGCCTCGACCCACTAGGAGTTAGAGAAGATAGAGCAGAGACACAGAAAGCACAGAAGCTCACATTGATCCAGGAGTACTTTCTACGCTATATGGTAATAGTGGATGATCTGCCTCCCTGGATGGTGTCACAGCTAACAGAACGCCAGACCAGGTGTACCTACTATGGAGAGAGAAAAAAGACATAACATAAGGTTAAAAGTTTAAATAACTGCAAACAAAGCAAATTTGAGAGTGAGAAACTCAGCAGAGTGAGAAATAGATATTGAAATATCACTCTAATATTTCCACAAAATGTTCGGTATCTGCTGCTGCAAGACACCGTATGCTGCTGCAAACACTGTTCTTCACAGTTGGGATGATGTTCTCAGGCTTGCAAGGCTTTCCCCTTTTTACCATTCATTAAATGTAACAATGATCATTATGGCCAAACACTTCCGTTATATTCCCACCAGATCACAGGACTTGTCTCCAAGACTTAGTGCCTTGCTTTGCCCCCTGAGTGCATTTACAAACTGTGATCTGACAGTTTGTTGATTTTATGTTGCGTCAAAATCGTGGCTTCTTTGTTTCTGAGTGACCTCTCTGCCCATGTTAGCAAAGGACTCATTTCACCATGGTTAATAACACTGTCTTCCAGGCTTCAGCCTGCATCGCTGCAAGGTCTTTTTTGACTTTTATCAAAATGCACATTTTGCACCAGAACCCGTTAAGAAAAGACACAGAACCTGTCTCCTCCCAGAAAAGCATGTTAGCTGGACATTGCTATTTATAGTTGGTAATTTAACAAAGCCATGACATCATCATCATCATCATTCCAGTTTATCAAAAGTTGTTTTAAGGCTTTGCAAACCTATTGGATTAAAAACAGGGAAAGTTTGTTTTGATTTATGTCAACAAGTTGGAATGGAAAGTATATGTGTTTGGTTTCAGCTTTTATTCTGAGTTATTGTTTCTCCTTCTTTTCTCTAGTTCATAGAGCCAAGTCCATTTTATATATATATATATATATATATATATATATATATATATATATATATATATATATATATATATATATATATATATATATATATATATATATATATATATATATATATATATATATATATATATATATATATAAAAACATTACCTTGATCAAATAATGACTGTGTGTCTATGGGAACGACTTCAGCAACTGTGCTGATTCTTGCAAACATACGCTGTACAGCAAATTAGGTTCAATTTGATTGGTGATTGGTCACTTTTTCAGACAGTACATGTCTTCATACAAATTAAAGAACGTTCACTATAAATCAAAGTAAGGAGAAGCAGCTGTTTCTGCCCCCAGCGCCCCCAACACCTACCCCCGACACAGATTGACAAAGATTTCACTCGTGTCAATTCCTGTTAAATGTCTCAGGGCTACTTGGGGATATATTAACAGATTAACATGCTTTGTTTCTCATTAACAGATTTATTTGATTGGCTGTCTGCTGAATCATACATCTGACCAACAGGTAGACAAACTGATCCCCTGATTAATGCAAAAAAATGGCTTTCCTTATGAGGGTTTTAAGCATTTTGGCTTTTAACCTGTTTCTCTTTTGAATGAATCGTTGTTAGAGAGCCAAGATCATTCTGAAAAAGGCGGTTAGTCACTTTTGGAAAGATTCTCTGCAGAAGGGGAGCTTAAAGTTGTGATTATTTATTGTCTTGACATGACACCCACTCCCCACATACTGGTATTTCCCTCAGTCAACAGAGCTCTGTCGGAGGAGCTCTGTCGTGCTTTCAGCAAAGACTGGGTAACATGCCTCACTGTTCATCCAGGGATTGCTTTCTATGCAATGTAACAGCAGCATCGATGATTCTGCATGTCTGTTTTTGTTCTTTCATTTTTATTGTTGGTAAAGTGTTATACACCAAACCAAATAATTGCTTCGTTATGTTTTTAGTGGAGGTTCTCGAGGATTTCTGACACCTAGCATGCATGTGTCACTGCAGTTGTGCTAAAACAATGACTTGAATTGTTTACTGCCGTTATTTCAAACCCACAAAATGGAGCTTATGTAAGAAAAAAACGGATCGGTATCAGATGGCCCCACACATTTAAAAAGCAATGTTCAGTTTTATGTTTGGCTTTTTGTTTTGCCTGCATTCGTCCAGAACCAGTTACATTTTGTTATTTTTTTTTTTAAACTTGATCCCCTGATTTCAGCAGTCGTCTATCCCCACTTCGGTGATCTTTATTACATTTTCTGGCTCTCCGTTGCCCACTGTGGAATGTGACACCACCTCCCTGAATGGGGAACAGGTGACAGCCAGTCGCTGTGTTGTTCCACCAGTCTAGGTTTCCTGTTGTCCTTTTCTCTCTTTTCCTGGCTTCAATTGTGTTTTTCCTCTCCCCCAAGTCCACAAAGCCACATTGATTTGAAACAAGCAAACAAAAAAAAACAAAAAAACAAAGGTGTCTGTATGTGGGTCTTCTCAAACAGGAAGCGTTTTTTTTTTATTTTTTTTTTTATTTTTTTTATTTTGCTTGTCAGTTTGAAAAGAGGATGCCTGTAAAAGATCATGCTGGTTGCTGATAATAATTTAGTGATTTACAGAGTTATAAAACCCAGTGACTTAACACTTCCTGTAGTCTGGCACAGATGCATTTCAGAACAGCGGGACTGCTGTCTCTTCATGTCTAATGAACATCTTCCACGCTGTCAGAGTTATAAAACGATGATTGGTGATCATAGCGAAGCTGACTTGTAGCCCGGGCAACACTCAATGTCTAAGGGATGGGTCAAAGGCAGAGACAAAACTTCCCCTCTGTGGGACTATGAAGGGAAATATTTGTTTTTTTTAGTTAACTACTTAAACTTGTAAAAAACTGCCGTTTATGATTGATTCGGTTACAATATGAATAATATTCTTTAAAGCTTTTCTGTTGATTAGATTTGACACTGGGTATAATATTGTGTAAAGGTTTTGAGTCATTCCTCATTGTTTTACATTTCCTAAAGATCTGTTGGAGTTTTTTCTTTTGAGTTTTTCTAAGTTCTCAGCCCAGTACCTGACCAATTTTCACCCATATTTTAAAGTAAGGTTGTACGTTTTGAGTTTTGACCTCTTTGTGGTAACAGTCAGCTAATAGATGCTTATCAGGAGGCTTACTAATAGTCTAAGTTGCAACACTTGTAAATTGTCAGCATGGCAGCATTTTGGGACATCTATCATAATCTGGAATTGGTGAAAAAATGACGGATGAGACATGAAGGATATTCTAAGCACTGTGAGAACGCTGCAACAGGCTAATAATTACCCACTAACAATACTAAAGTCAGTATCTTCTTCAGAGCCCTCTGTCAGTGCAGACAGGATTATTCTACTGTGTGGAAAAACGGGTCTTCATGTTTTTATTGGCAATCGGGCCACCTTAAAATTAGACAAGTATTAAGTTGAGAGAAGTTATTAGCTCCTCCAATGAAAATTTCATATTTTAAAGCATGTCTTAAGCTCTTTTAAAAAGAGAAACAACAAATGCTTTGTGGCGCATGTTTTTTTTGGCTAACAGCTTGCAGTAGTTTGCTCTTTTTTTTTTTAGAAGGAACACACCTCCTTAAGAATTCAAGCTCATTCTTCCTTAGCAGCTCTTTGACGATGTTTATCTTTAAAATCTTCCTACATTCTTTGTTCCTGGTTTCTTCCACCTTTACTGGATTCCCAGTGCCAGATATACTGAAATTGTATTACGGTGACATCACAAAATGCAGTCAAATCGGGTTTATGCGTCTTATTTCGTCATCTGCCACACAATGAAAAACAGTTTACCACAGATGACCATGGACACTACTGTTGCCTTCACCTTCCAGGCTCTTTCGAGTTCTTCCCTGAGACCTTGGTATTTCTCCAGTTTCTCCTCTTCTTTGTTCCTGATGTTTCCATCATTCGGGATGGCCTAATCACGACGGCTGTCCTCTGCTGCTCATCAATGATCACAATGTCCGGTTGGTTGGTCATTACCATTTTGTCTGTTTTAATCTGGTAGTCCCACAGGATGTTAGATCTGTCTTTCTCCACCACTTTGGGAGGTGACTCCCATTTTGACCTGAGGGTCTCCAGTTGGTCTTCTGAACAGATGTTTCTGTACACTATGCCAGCCACTTGGTTATGGCGTTCCATGTATTCCTTCCTTGCTACTATCTTACACCCTGCTGTCAGATGCTGGATGGTTTCTGGGGCCTCTTTGCATAGCCTGCACCTGGAGTCTTGCCTGGTATGGTAGGTCTGGGCCTCCATCACTCTGGTGCTCAAGACATGCTCCTGTGCTGCCATGATCAGTGATTCAGTGCTGTCCTTCAGTCCAGCCCTCTTTAGCCATTGACAAGAGAGATTTTTTACCCTCCTTCAGGTATTGGTGGAATTTGGGCAAACATATTTAAGTTTGGCATAATTAAGGGGGCGTCAAGTGTTGGCTGACAACTTGACGAAGCAGCTCCATAGCTCGCTGGGTGTTATCTTGACATGGCACATAAACAGCTATTATAAGGACAGAAGCCAAATTCTTGAGCAGAAGAAATGGTTTACACTGAAGCATCAGATTGTCAACCTCTGGTGAGCAATGAGTATATTTTACTGTAGCGTTTGCACACCACAAATTGTTAATAAAAATACAAAGGCCTCTGTTCTTACTGTCAATCAATCAACTCTACAGTCACATCTGAGCTATCGGCAGGTTTAGCGTCCGCTTCAGTGAACACCAGCGGTCATACTGTATTCCCAGCGACATTCCAGTCTGTTCCCTCTTGGAGTCATATTTATTTATTTTTTTACTGGATCTTGGATCATTCTGCATTGTTTCGCTGGGAGATGCTAACAGCCGTTAGCTGCTTCCTTGTTTTATCCCCTGCTGCACATGCATAGTTTTGTACTTCCTCTGTTATAAATAAACACAAAAGGCTTTATTTACTAATATATTGAGCAAAAACAAAGCATGAAACACCAAAATAGCAACTAATATGCCAGCAGGACGTGATAATCTTTCATAAAAACGTTGCATGCAACCAGAGCAAGCTACTGATGTATAAATGTTAAAAAGTCAAATAATGTCGCTATGCACCTTTAAACAAAAGCCGGCTCTTTGTGTGCTTTACTGATAAAAACGGCTCCCACATACTTGGCTGTGCTGTGCGCATACTGTGAGCTGTGCGGACTCAGTGCCGACCTTTTATCTTCATAGTCAAGCGTACCTGTTTTCTACATATCTTGTGACAAATGGGGGAAGGGATGGTTAAATTTAAATTTTAATGTTTAATTGGTATGCACAGAGAGAGGGACTGTGGTGCTGCGTGTTCTTGCGACCTTCTGCTTGGAGCGCCCCGGTGTATCAAGCTCTGTGTCACATATGAAACAGTTCAATGTGAAGACTTCTTGCCGCCGAGTAGTTTATAGTGTGACACCGCGTACGCAGACCTGGTCATAAAAACTGAGCTCTGCGCGTACCTGTCAGCGCGAAGCTCGCACACTCGTGTCTGTGCAAGTAATGCCGACTCACACATTTCAGTTCACAGAGGAATGTTGTTGTTTTTTTTAAATCAATCTTTGGTTATATGAATCAATCTTTAGGAATTAATATGAGAATTGATTCATAATTGGAAACTCTTTTTTTAACACAGGCCTGTTTCTTACAACTTGAAAACTAAACACTTTTCTGCTAAGTATTATTTTCTCTCTTTGATGTTGGAATTTTTATTTTTGCCATGCTTCAACTGATAGCATTCCCGTTTTGGGAAAAATCCATCATAGTCTGGAAGCAATAAAACTTGAGAAGGGGATGTTCTCTGCATGGCACTCAACTGCATATTCTTACATAAAAATGTCAAATTTAAATGCCTACAGAGTAAGATGAGATACTTTTCAGGGATCTACTGGTTTCTTTTTGTCACATTTTGTCAACTTTTTTATTTCTTTTCCATATTCACATATGGTTTGGTTATTTACTAGCAGCTTTGGTCATTAATAATGTGCAGATTGTAATACTGAAGAAAGACACTATGGCAATGTCCCATTGTGTTACTTTGTACTATCTCAGTAGGTCAGGAACTGAGAACCAATAGCAGTATAATCTGAAATCTGATGCTTACATTTTCTGCAGGTTTAACAGCACATATATAAGCCCTTTTATGTACATGTGTAATGTTGGAAATAGAAAAGGTGTGTTGTTGTAATACTGACACATTAAGAGATACTTAAGGTTAAATACCCATAAAGTTGAGCATTTATTTAATTGAAAGAGCAATGCATTTTAATCATTATTCATTATTTGCATTATGCTAAGCGTTCAGGTTTTCGTTTATCCAGTTTCTATCATCGGGTAATCCCAAAGATACAGGCAAGTTTCAGTTTTTCTAGATTGAACTGTGCCTCATGTGTAAGTACAAGCTTCACCAATGTGCATTCGCCACCATCCTAATTGAAAAAATGCTGCATTCTTGCAAAACATGCAGATGGAATAAGTCAATGCTGACAAATCTTAATGTACACAGATTCATTCATGAGGCAACAGTGTATTTGCTTTGTTTACTAGACATTCATCTCTATATCCTAAAAAAATCTGTGTGTCGGTTTCTTTTATCTGTTCCGTTTGATCTGCACCAAACAAATGTTCCTGCATCACCTACTCCCAGTATAAATTCTGCGCTCTTTTCATCTATCACAGTTCATGATTGGTTTTCTTTAGCAGCACTCTTTTCTTTTGTTTGTGAAGATTTTCATTTTGTTCATATAATCCTCTTTTAATTTAGTTTTTTTTTTTTTTAGCAGTTTAGTCTGGAGTCCTGATTCGGTAGACAAGTATTTTAATATCCTTTATTGTTCATTTTCATTTTTAAGGCATGCACGCCATCTATTTTCTGCCTGGATGCTTTGACATCTTGCTATAATTTGCCATTGTCCGATACCTCCTTAGGATCTGCATTCACTCTTTGAAATGCAAATTACATTGTATATTTAGGCTTGTGTGGTTTGCACATAAAAATATGTTTATATAGAAATGCCAGTTTATTGTTTATTCCACAATTTAGTTACTCTGTTTGTTCGGAAAACAAAGCTCTGTTAGGATGGCTTTATAAACAAAAATGACTTTTAAAAAGTACAAATTAAGTAAATGTACACAGTAAATCACAGCAGCTGCAAAGACAAAGGCTTCCTACACTGCAGATGTGTCCACTTTCCGTATTTGTAAAACATTCGGCATGCAAACCTGTAAAGTAAGCACAAAGAGAGCAAATCTCCACAGTCCAAGCTTTATTCCCTAATAATTAACTTTATATAATAAGTTTGTTAAATTAACATGTTCATTACAAACGAAAAGGAAATCAACATTCCTGCTAGTTTCTGAAAATATTTCTCTTTTGCACGTTGAATGAATGACAGACATGTTTCGACATGCCAGAAAAAACATAGCTTCCTTTTAAAAAACTTTCATTTATCTCTGTGCTTCCTCTGAATTAGTTTTAAACACCTTATTGTTTGTGATAATAGCTAATTTGGAACTTTCTTCACTCAGTAACAGCATCAGCACAGAGTGCCGGTGTTAGCGCAACCAGTCACTGAAATTGTAACGAAGTTGATGAACTTTCCGTCCAGTCGTTGAATTGAAAATGAAACGATTTCGATTCCCTGACAATTTTTCTGTGCATCTCCACATAACTGAGATGAAAAAGAATAAGAAGAATTAATAGGATTTAAAAGGTTTAGTGCCCTAAGTAAAAAAATTACACACATTGGTGTGTAAATCTTGTTTATTACCATGTCTGCTTTGTTTCCCTGCTTCCCTCTAAGTTAAAATGCTGCTTTCTTCTTTATTTCACTTTACTCTTTCCATAGTGTTGCACATTTTTTGCAATAAGCAATTTTTTCCACTTGGACAGCCTTGTCCTCTTCAGTGGAAGGTATAGCTTGTACAACTTTATCTGGTCCTGAGGTCTCCAAAGTGCTTTACACTACATTCAGTCATTCACTCACATATTCACACGCTGATAGTTATGTAGCCACAGCTGCCCTGGGGTAAACTGACAGAACCGGGACTGCCATACAATCGCTGCCACATAACCCTTTGACCACCACCAGCAGCCAAAGCAGGTGAAGTGAGGCAGTCGGAATGGGGGGGTTTGAACCAGCAACCCAGGACAGACTCCTAGCTCCTGGGCCACTCGCCCCCTAAGCAGTATAAGCAGTCACACATGTGTAATGTATTTCAGGAGCTAATAAAGTCTAACCCTTGTGAAACAGTCCTTTCAGAAAACCTTACAATTATTAGATTTTGAGCTTTGAGCATATGTGCTTATGTTTAACATGTTGTTGTTTTTATCATGCTAATCTGTCGTGTTAACAGCTGATTGTTTGCCCTTCTAGGTGGAACTTTCTCCTGCTCCTGTCAGTATGCTCAGCAGTACCCTCTGCAGAAGACAACTACTCTGCTCAAGGTAAACAGCAACACCTCAGATCTGATTATGCAGTTACATGTGCTGTAAATGGAGAGTTTTTTATATATTTTGTATTGTACAACGTGACTAGTTTGTTTGTAACTTCTGATAAATGATTATTATTTGTGCATATAAACACTTTATCTGTCTTATTTGCTTCAAAAATCACAAAACTACCTCAAACGTTAGCAAATGTTCATGATATTTTAATAAAAAAAAAAGACTTCCACAGTGCCTTTCTCACTTTTTCCTGTGGTAACTGGATTTATGAATGTTATCTGCATTGTTAGTAAAACGTCAAGCTAAGCATAAGTAATAACCCAGCTTCTCAAAGCCTTACATTTATGTTCAGTTTCCACTGCTGCTCTTACCGATTGACTAAAGTACCCCAAGGTTGCAGAATGTTCCATCTTGCATTGTCATTTCCCCCCATATCTAACATAAATCACATGAGCCCACTCCAGGAAAAAAAAAAATCAGTCCATCAGAATGCAGGTTAGAGGAATGCACACAGAGTGAAGGAGCAGCTTCTCTTAAAAGCATCACATGGGTCAATTGGGTTCTTGTCTAAAGTTGCCAACAGGCAAGGAATACCCAGGGCATGTTATGAGAAATACTTCTCTATCTGTGCAATGGGACTAAGTTCCATGTGAACCATGTTCTTTGTGTCTCTTTCCTGTTTATTGGAATTTCTCTCCTTCGTGTCCAACCGTGCTACTCTGAAGCGCTGCAGCTCTAACTGAGTTATTTTCTGTCTTCATCAAACACAGAGGACATGTACATTACCTTCAAAGATATTGGAACGTCTTGGATTTTTCCACATTGTCACAAAGACTTTTCAAGCATTTTGTAGTGCATAATGTAAGAGAAGGTTTTTTTTAATAAACAAAATATTGCCTTAGATCTGTGTTGGCTAAACAATGTTTACTGCAATCACCTGCTGCTGAGATTTTTTTTTGTCTTAAGCTTTTCTGTTTTTATGTAAACTGGATGCAGTAACTTGTTACAAGAACAAATGGTGAAAAGTGAAGGTTTTCTGTGTTTTTCGGTGAACAGGTTGCTGTTTTCTGTCTCCTAGTGTGTTTATAAAGCAACTGTTGAGGACAAAAAAAAATCTGTTTTACTTTGAATGATTTTACTTTTTATATAAAAATTGTATTAAGAAGCTAACTCTACAAGGATTGAAATTAATATCCCCTGAAGAGTTGAGCATTGTAAACTACTGTTGTTCAATAATGTGCTTTGTAAAGCTCAGAGTATAATAAATTCACAAGTATAATAATTTCCGTAAGGATTTGAGCTCTCAGCTGAGAAAACATCAGAAGAAAACAAAATCAGTATGGACTTGGAAAGAGGAGAAGCTGAAACAAAAAACTTTCAAAGCATTTTCGAGTGTCAAGAACTGGAGTAAGAGCTAGCATGAATTAACGTAGAGACCTGTAGCCCAGAACCAGCCTGATAGAGTGTGAAAGCAGAGGATTTTGAAGAGAATGGAGGGCAAACTTGTGACAGAGGTGTATAATAACCCCAGAACAGCTGGCCAGATGCTAATAAATGACTTGGCTGAGTCAGGAATTAAGAATAACCAGAGGTTCGCACAGGAATGGTCTAAGAAGTTAGCAGAGCAAGAAAAACTACACTTTTGCAGAGGAGACACCTTCAAGTCAGAAGTATGCTAACTAAAGACGCTTAAAATACTTAATTACTCTCACGTTGTCTTCCAAAATGACCATTATCCCAATACATACCTCAGAGCTGGTGAAGAACCTCCTGCAGAAGACCATAATGAATGTTATTGATTGACCCTCACAAAGTTCTGACTTGAATCCAACTAAAAAAAAAAAAAAAAAAAATCTGTGGGAACCAAAAATGAAAGTCCGTGCCAGAAAAACATCAGATCTGAACGAGCCTGAGAGCTTTGCCAAAGAAGTATGGACTGGGATTCTTCAGGAGATGTGTCAGACTCTCGTTGAAAACTACAACAAAGTGCTACAGGCTGATGGCCAGCAAAAATGAAACGCAAATAACCAAACGCATCGTGGAGTTAAACATGTTCTCCTCAGCTGTGTCCTCATTCGCTGACACAATTTCTGTTCTGTTGATGTTTGTGTCTCACATACCCCACCAGTCCATAGAGACTCCCAAGTTAGATCAATACAGCATGTGCTTCAAAGAAAATAAAAAAAATTATAATTTTGCTATGTATTACATTATTCGCTAAAGCAGTACTTAGTTATACTACAATTGTGATACATTGCACTTCCTGTTTGAGATATGTTGAGTTTTCTTTACTCTGTGCCAAAACTGACAAGCAAACCTGTCATTATGTAATGTTTTTTTTTTTTGTTCTTTTACCGAGCTGTTCCTCACCTTTAACAAATTAAGTGTAAATTATTCCTACATGTGAAGTTGAAAAAGAATGACAAGGCAGTTTTGTATAAATATATGATTACAGATTGTTTTAATAAACTTTAAAGACTGGTTCTCTGAATCCTTGTGCTGCCTCGTGCATTTAAAGTTCTTTCGATTCATCTGGACTGCAGCTGCGTTCAAGGGAAAAAAAAAAAAAAAACAGAAGTGGGATCATAAGAATCTGTGGGACACTGTAATTATAGCAGTGTGGTTGATTAACATCCAGATATGTAACATGTGACATGTCCTAGACTTAGATCCTGAATCAATTCTAAGCAATGTATTACAAAATGTTGGTTAATATCTTTAAACTGTAACAGAGTGAGCAAAAAGACAGTCAGCAAAGTCACACATGGACCAGTACTTTATTATCATGGTATAATAACCTTGAGTAGAACTTGAGTTTCACCATATTAAAGTCTTTACACAATAATGAAAATATGTTTCAGATGTTCTAATTAATTTATTTAAAACCAAATCCACAATTATTCCTAGTAGTGCAAAAAAATAATTAAAACATAAGGCCCAGTTAACCTGTACCATTGCTTATGAAAAATAGTTATTGTAATTTTTATTTAAATATGTGTGTAAAAAAGATATGAAAAGATCTTTTAAAAGATGGCACAGGGGTAGTGAGTATGACACATATACGGAGGCCTTAGTCTGGTTCGATTCCGGCCGGAGGTCCTTTGCCACATGTTTCCCCCCTCTCTCACACCCTCTTTCCTGCCAGCTTACAGTGTAAAAAAACGAGTCATAAAAAAAAGATATAAACTCCTGCTAAATGTATTTTTTATTTTTTCAAAACAAGTATTGTGCAGAATATTTTTCCTGTTAGCCGTTCTGCTCTTTACAGAGTAACACAATTTTGACAACCCAATGTTAGCGGGTTATAAGTATTTCTTATCATCGAAGCTCAGTTAACTAAATAATTATGGTGGTAGATCAATAGTAATCCTTTTTTTTTCAATGCCATGAGTGCCAATGTTTTCCTTTTTTATTTCTTGCCAGATGTGTCTAACTAATGTAGTATGCTACTTGAAAAAAAAAAAAGAAGAGATTTAGTGGATGAGAGGTATCTGCAGGGCCGGCGGGATGGGTGGGCATTTGGGGGGCCGTGCCCGCCCGCAGAGCCAGCTGTGCCTCCCCTGCATGGCAGCGAGCGGTTTAAACTGTACCACCACACAAAGTAATGGAATGCCCCCACCTTATTTTGTTTCTGCAGCCAGCTCTGGGTATCTGACAGAAAATCACAAGCGATGACCGTCTGCTACAGGGGCAGAGCTGTAGCAGTCAGTAATCGAACCCCAGAGGATGTGTCGAGGCCTCATAGCATATGTCTATGGGATACCTGCTTTACAGCTATGCCACACATAGTAGCTTGCTTATGGCCTTTTCCCCACTTGTTGGTGGCAACTAGCAGAAAAAGAGTGACCCAATGGTCTATACAGCCTAAAAGGAGTCTGGAGACTTTCATGCATTCTATGGTGTCTTCTAAATGACTTTTAAATGTTGTAATGGTATGATGTAACGTTGTAACAGTTGTAAAAGCATACCCGTATAAAAAGTTAGTATACCTGGATACTAAGAAATCAACCCATGCCTCAAATTGCTGACCGTAAAGGATTTAGCTTTTCTTGATTTCTCAATTTGAATTCAGTGTTATGAGTAAAATTTGCTTTAAGATATTTATTTGCCTGAATGATTAATTTTGAGAACAAAAGTATTTGGTTTTATTTTTTTTAAAATTGTTGAAATTATTTATTGAACTCATAACATGTCAATCTTACCAATTTCCTCTCTTTCCAACAGGAGTGGATATTCTCTATCAACTGGGACTTGCAAATCAAAGCAGAACAGACAATTTGTACGAGAGGACCACCTCCCCTCATGCCACTTACACCAATGGCCCCCTGCCTTCAAAAAGCCCGCTTCCTGGATACGGGGTGGTTTTCGACACAAACTCCCTCTATGAGATCCCAGCAAGCAGTCTGTTCCATTCAGAGTTTGGAGTTGAGTTTTCTTTTGTGATTAGTCTGAGCTCCTGGCGAGCCAACAATGCTTTTGTGTTTAGTGTTAAAGATGGCAGGGACAGACTGCGTTTTGGCATTCAACTGCTGCCACGAAAGGTGGTAGTCTACACTGCAGAGAAATCCTCCAGCTACTTCACCCACAGCTGGCAGGATGGACAGCAGCATGCTTTTGCTGTTGGTGTGCGAGCACGTTCGGTCTCCTTCTATGAGGCCTGTGGAGCGGTGCAGCAGCGAGAGCAGACCTTGGGAAGATCTCAGAGACTGGGAGAATCTGGGAATCTCTTCGCTTTGGGCAGGATGAACTCAAAGGCAGTTCCGTTTCTCGGTCGAATCTGCCAGTTAGACATCTATCCCTCGGCTCAAGCTGCTGCACACTACTGCAACTACCTTAAAAAACAGTGTCGCCTGGCTGACACTTATCGATCCCCGTTGCCGCATTCTGGTTTGGATTTCGAAGCTAATGACCGTCCCTCAAACCCTTCAACAATGTCCCCTGTTGGAGTAGCGGCTACCCACCAAGTTTCTATCAAAGCTACAACAGCTGAAAATGTTTTGCCAACTGGTCAAGTTAACACGCAGTCTTCAACTCTGAGCCCAACGACACAACTACATCCAAGGGAACAAAGCCACATTTCAACACTGAAACCCTTAGCCTTTTCCACCCCTTTTTTCCTTGAGCCTAACAGCCCCACACAGGCAACTCTGAGCAGACAAGCATTAGACTTTGCCCACAGTAGTACAGTTACCACTACAAAAAGCGAGTTAGCCAACGGAAGTCAACCCAAGGCAGAGTCGGACTACTCTGAGAACAGCACAGAGGAAGAAATCAGTTCTAGGAATCTACATATTCTAGAAGGTTCTCCAGCCGTTATTTCTCCATTCAGGCAAAGTCAAGTGAAAGAAGGACGTAGGAACACCTTCAGGGACTCTGGCCTCAGGCCTCAACAGACTCAACAATTTCTGGAGCCTCATCTAAAAGCCAATGGTACAACTTTGTACAGGGAAAACCAGGTGGAAACTGCAGAACATCACGCTTTGGATGGCAGCTATGAAGATGTAGACTATGGAGGATATGATTACGGATATGAGGAGCCAGACATCTTTTATGAGTATGAAGATGGTTTCCGTGGTCCCAAAGGAGAGCCCGGTCTGCCGGTAAGTAATTAAGTGTGTGATATGTAATTTTTGTGATTCTGAAGAGCGTTGTATCATGTCATGAAGCACAAAATGCGAGAAGATGTAAATTGGTTGAAGCTATCAAATTCTTATTGTAATGTTTTTTTTTTTTAAATAAACATCATTTAGCATAGAGTGGTAGTTATGAAGTGAGTACATCAAAACAGTAGTCTATTTTCATATGTGATATTTCCAATTATGACACAGGAGCATAATGTCATGTGATTCTCAAACGTAACCATACGCATATTTGTGACCATTGGAAAAGAAAAGACTCTTTAAATACTAAGAAACAACTTTATTTGCTGACTAACGAAGTTTGGCTTGTGGCCTTCATCAAAATCCTTACAACACACCAACCCTGATGAAGGCCACAAGCTGACACACGTTGGTCAGAAATTAAAGTTTTTTTCTAGTACTTCAAGCGTAGCTGGAGTCGTCACTTCACCAGATATTTAACCCTCTCCATGAACCTTGGGAGTCAGTGACGTTGTGCCCCAAACTTTTTGTGTAATTACTATTGGTTAAACTCTGTGAATATACAATGGCTTGTTACATAGTTGTAGGATGAACTGATGGCCCAGGCAAAAAGGATTTGGTATTTGCAAACAACTGCCTAGTATTCTCCGATAATGGATTGCCCCTTTTGTTTGGGTGTTGAAGATCCATTTTTGACGCACATTAGTCTAGTCCCTGTCTCTCTAATTTGCCTGAGGTATGAGTGTGTGTGTGTGTGCATAGTTCTATGTCCTGTGTGTCCCTGTGTTGCCCTTTGATGGACTGGGACATGTCCTGGGTGTACCCCGCCCAATGACCAGGTGTCAGGTGTGTTTAAGCAGATTCACATCTAACAGCTTGAGTACGTCGAACATGGAGGACGGGGGGTTGAGAAATCTGACCCCTGGTCTCTTTGTATATCCTGCTGTCTTTAGCAGGTTTTTGCTTGGCATTAGGAACTGAAAATGGGTCTTCAACCAGAATTTTGGCATTAAGTCTTATCTTAGACTTAGACAACTTCAGGCAACTAACTTCAGTATCCTCCTGCTAATGATCTAGTTATTGTGTCAGGTTTGTTTTAGCAGGTACAGATCTAACAGCCAACTAGCTTGAGACTAACAGAGCCATATGCAATGGTTCATTATTTGCTGGAACTAGGCATCAGAGATGGGTACATATTGCAATAGTTTTGCAATAATTTTGATTTTGATTAGACTAAAGTTTCCTCTTATTTCTAAACCTTCTTTGGGTCTTCCCATCATCTTTTTATCCTCACAACTCTCGGTGAGCTGTAGCATCCCAGCAGTGGTAGGCACAGTCACGCTAACCAGACGCCAGATAATTACCATGCTAACTTTTCGTTCATCGCATTTTCATTCACACTAAGTTTAGGAGCTGTTTTCCAACTGGTTAGCATACTCTTTATTTGGTTTCGATAAGTACAATAACAAAATTCAAGAGGCACACATACGTCAGGTGTGCGTGCAGGATCTTTTCTCTGAAGATGTGAGACACAGATCAAGTGACAGCCGTTGGTTAGCGGTTAGCGGCTAACATTAGCTTCCTCGAATTTCCTTACTTCTCATCGGTTTTATAGGTACGCTAATATTTTTTTTTTTTAGTTTAAGAAGCTTTTTGGTTAGCTGTGCCAACCACTGCATTCTGGTCACCACGTGTGTAATGAAAGCCAATGCAAAGTGACAAATATATAATTTGTAAGTAGCAGTGATGATTATCAGAAAAACATGTGTGGTGGTACTGTTGCTGTAACTTATGGTAGCAATGTTCAATGTAGTTTGGCCACAGCGTACGTAGAAAAAAAATGTTGCAATGTATTCTCCTGTAGTGAGATATATCAGCCTGCACTTCATCACAGTTTAAGTTACATGTTATTTTTTGTTGGTTGATCGATTTTCTTTTTTTTAAAGAATGAAGTTATTTTGACCCTAGAGCTTGTATGTTTGTCTTTTAATATTATCCTGTATGTCTTAGCTACTCTGACAGTTTAGCTGCAGGCATGTTTTGAATGTGGGGTCAGCTGCAGGTCAATGGTTGCCTCTGGGTGGTCAACTTGAAAGCATGCTGATGTGGAAGCATTTCACACTTCTGAAGGAACACACTCCTGCAAGAACAGCCGTTAGTATGCATACTACCTCTGGGTTCCCATCTAACGTTTATGGTTTTAGAAATCAGTTTTGTTTATTCAAAATAACGTTGGCAAAGACTACAGGTGACATGCTTGGAAATTTCTCATTTAATACATTGTTTATTCTGCAATAATAAGTGAAAAATAAAGAGACTGCTCAGAACCTTACCAAGAAGTTTAAATACTCACTATTTCCACTAGAACCATACAACAATAAATACTTGCGGTGTATATATATATATATATACGTGCATGTGTGTATGTGACTTGTGGTATATTTTGCCTAAAATATTTGTTATCCTGACAAGCTCTTGTCTCCTGTACATCAACATTTTTATTTTAGAATTCGCGAATCTCATTTTTTTCTCCTCTTCACAGAATATAGCAGCTCCCTCTGTTAAGGTGACTTGCATATAGGAAGAAATGCACTTCTTAAAAAAAGTTAAAGGAAGCCTTTTTGATCAGAATATAATATCTAGTCAGTCAAACTTCTGGAATATTGATCTGGTCAGTTCAGTAGCAGAGGGGGGTGTTAATCAGTCAGCCGTTCAAATGCTTATGAAACTAACAACAGGTTCACTAAAGGGGCAGTAATGATATAACCCAAAAACAGGAATGGTTGTGAAGGTGGAGGCCACAACATATTTATTTTCCATCCTCGTTATTATTTTTTTTAAATGCGTTTAAATAGTTTGCAATTTGACCAGGGTCAGTGTCACTACTGGTAGTAGGAAGCTATACCTGGACTCTACCGAAGTTACACAGGTGACCCAATTCCACCAGGATGACACATCAATATGTACCAATGACAGAAGGTTTGCTGTGTCTCCTAGCAAAGTCTCCAGTAGGTCTGGACAATTATTTCGCATTTGCAATATAATCATAGTTTTAAAAAACCCAGTTTCCAAATCGCAGAGGTCTGCAATTTTTGGCTTTGTAACAATTAATGCTTAAGACCCATCCTTTAGGTGTCGGTAATATGCATAAAGTGGGTTTGCATTAACATTGAAGGGAAGAGAGTTGCAGCAGTGAGATAATCTAATTTTATTGTTTTAGAGTTTATATAATCATACTTTTTTTTACCATAAACTTTCAGGAATCTCACCATAGCATTAAGTACTGGTCAAAGTGTTTAATACCCTGACCAATTTGCACTATATTGGGTCAATTATTTAACAATGTTCAACAAGGACTGATGTCCATCTCAACAAGCTATTATCTTGAATAATGATATTGTGATTAATAAAAACAGTTAAATTTCTTGTTTTTAAATAGTCCTTGTTTACAAACATCTTTATCTACAGGTCATTTATGTGGCTTGTGGTTAATGCAGAGAAACGTCAAAATTAAATCGCAATTATTGATGTGTTTTAGATAGAAAGAATGTATATATATTTTTAGACGTCTACTGTGTAATATTGTTTTCTTGTTTCCTTACCCCTGGGACTACAGATGGAAATTAAGCTTTGGCTAGAGTCTAGTGTGTTTACATTCATGTTGCTATCATCATGTATGTTCATTAACATGCTCTGTCCCTTTCAAATAAAATGAAAAAAATAATTATAAAATTTAAAAAAAATTTGAAATATATTTGGATTTTTGGCAAAATTGTACACCCCTAGTCTCAAGAGCATGGAGGAGATCCGAGGAGAAATGAAGTTACTCTAATCTAGGAGAGCTGGACAGGGCTGCAGGAGGTCCCTAACCCATCACCAGGTATCAGTATCTATATCAAAGTGCCATTTTGAGTTGCTGCAGTGTCCGTTAATCAAACTGGACTAGCCTGCCGCATCAGTGCTTCAGTTTTACTTTCTCTGTGACCTTGGATTAATTGTTTTATAGGTTTATAATTTTAATTTTCATCAAATGGTCTGGCATGCTTTTGTTCCAGACACTTTGCCCGTTTCATCTCAGTATGGAATTTTTCCAATTAAAATCAGTAAAATCAGATGTGGTTTCAAAGTGTTCCTTTTAAATTGTCTATCAGTGTATAATAAATATCATAATCAGTTTTTTGTTGGAGACATTTATGAACTTTTTTTGGAAAGCTTAAATTTAATATTCGATTTAGTTTTTTGGGTTGTTTTTGGTGTGGTCTTACAGCCAGAAAATAGCAGCTTCTTAAGATTATATAATGAATGGTCTCAATAAGTATGTTTACGCGGACAAAAGTAATCGGATTAAAAAGACGATTGAAATAAAAATGTGTCATGTAGACAAGCCAATCGGAATATGATGATCAGATTAAGCTCAATCGGAATTACATTGTAATCTGAATCAGAGGGGAAGTTTATGCAGATTGATAATATAATCATCATGCATATAAACGCATGCATGGTTTTGATAACTGTGCATGTCAGTGTGGTTATATATACGAATAAAGCCAGGTGCATATAAACGCATATCATGATCGGATTAATGGATTGTCTGCCCATATAAACGGTACAATCAGATTCTTTAATCCAAATACGTTTTAATCTGATCGTGAAATTTTGGGCATGTAAGCATAGCTACTGATTTGACTTAAACTGCACTAGAAATGTTTATCTTACTTTTCTTTGGGCATACCATTATGACTGCCTGTTTAAGAACTACTAAAAACAGAGAATCCTTGCTAAAACCTTTACAGAATTATTGACGCGTCTTACTCAATTTATTGCCTAAACTAATTTACATTAGAACTACAAACATTCTTTGGTTGTTTGTGTGAAACATGTCGACTCAGCAGTGGATTGACTGAACTCAGGCTATTTTTACAATCCAACCTCCACAAGATAGAAGGAAAATATTTCCGACTTTGTCACAAGGAAACCTTTTGGATTCCTATAAAAACTCCGGATCTTAGATGACCTATTGTTCCCAGCAGAGATGAGCTGAACATGACAGTATCATTGATAAAAGTCTGTCAGTCAGTCATCTCTCGCTGTACGGCGAAAAATGACAATGACAAAATTACATTACTGCTGGTTTCTCTCCTGCCAGTATAGCCATAAAAAAATTAAAATTATGACATTGCAAGGTAAATGTGTACTTTATAAACCGAATGGTTTTTTTATTCATTCATATTAAAAAGCTAGCAACTACTTCATCATGAAAGATACAACATATTTTAAAAGACTTTGTCAAGAGATCGAGCTTGTAGGTTTGTAATTTCCCGCACGATTATATATGAAAAAGCACCAATCTGGAATTTTTCACAAATTCAGAATGAAATAAAATCAAGCAATTATCATTTGACTATGTGAGAGCGTTTGTTTCCCTTGCCTGCACTGCTGTGGCGTAGGCGTGGTGCAGTGCTCACTGTTTCCATTTCTCTGTGTGTGGGAGTTTGAGGAACAAACAGCTGCTTCTTTACTGATGTGACCCCGGTGATCATTCACAGCTCTAAGAAATAATGTGAGTGCACAAGTGTAACCTGTTGGATTCCCTTGTTACTGCACAACTTTGAACATAGAAGGTCACACTATCTACTTAAAATCAAAAACATTGTGTATAGACTATTATTAGGACAATGTTCCTTTGTTTGGGCATTTGTTTTGGGGGGGGGGGTCTCTCTTTCTTCTTTCTCCCTACAATATACTGTCAGTGCACCATAATAATTAATTAATTAATTAATTAATTATATTATTAAGCAGGCAGACAAGTTTCTGCAAGCAGGACAGGTCATGAATAGATGGATGGTCAGTCCTGATGATCCTCTCTGCAGCTCTAATTGCTTGTTGCAGCTTGGACCCGTCAGGTTTTGTTGATGAACTGAACCACACAGAGATGGATGAGCACAAGACAGACTGAATGTTGGCACGTGGGAGATGATCACCTGCTCCTGAGGAAGGCTGAACTTCTTAAGTTGCCGCAGGGTCTGCTGGGCCTTCTGGCGGCTGGTGTCAATGTGCGGGTATCTTCTCAGGTCCTAAGAGAGAACCGGAAATGATCCACAGTGGTCCTAGTGTTGTTGAGGACAGCGTGTGTGTGATAGCGTGTCTCGTGACGTCTACCGTAATCTCTGTAGTCTTTGGCGGGTTTAGCTCCAGGTGGTTCCGGGCGCACCAGTGGACTAGTTGTCACCATCTTGGATCAACCCAATGACAGTCGTCTGCAAACTTTAGATGACACCATAGGTCCCCATATATCAAATATCACTGTGGATTTTATTATTAGTCTAAAAAATCGATATCAGGGCCAGGCTAGGAGAAAAATAATTTTAATTGCTAGAAATATTATTGACATGAGTATAAATATCACCCTTTTTGTCAACCACAAACATCATTGTAAGGGATTTTATGGGAGAAACCGTCGCACATCGCTACATTGTTGTGAGATAGAATGAAAAGGATGCATTCTTTTTTCACTGTTTTTCCATATGAATATCTGAGAAGTTTGACATGCAAAGGTCTTCAGCAACCCAGAGTCGCCTTCAGCTGATGTTACCTTTCCAAGTTGTCACTACCAGATTTGCACATCTGAAGACCTAATGTTTATCCCACACCTCGAGGCAAAGTAGCTCAAGCTCTATCAGGTTGGCAGGAAGGCAACTGTGAGCATCAGTCTTAAATGATTTCTCAGTAGGATTGTGTTCTGGCTTCCAGCTGTCCAAGCGATGGTGTGGTCCATCAGATGTGCAGTGTTAGTTTTCAATCACATTGAGTTTTTCTGGTTCACTTCTTCCACATGTCTGCAAACTATTAACACGTTTTAAAATAACCAGTTTTCTAGACTCCACATTGAATACTTACATTTTTTTTCTGAGGTATCTTCCGTCTGTCAAAAGATTTGCCCACCTGAGCCCTCACAGAACAACTTTATTGGTACTTAAACTTTGCATTGCAAGACTCTATTTACAGACTTCTTAAGGCATTTTGGTGGACTGGATTTTATTTAGGAGTATCTGAGTAAAGGGGGCTAAGTAGCAAAATAAAACCATGCAACCTTTTTGTTCTACTTCATAACTATGACCAACTTTGTGCTAATCTGTCCAAAACAATCTAAATAAATACAACGATGTGTGTGGTGGTAACAAAAAGTGAAACATTTCAAGGGGTACAAGTACGTTATTAAGGCACCGTCAAGAGGAGCGGTATGTTTTTTCCTGCTTTGCTTGTCTTTATGATTTTATTTTATTTTTTACACCTTTACAGTCTTTTACATTCATGTATTTACCGATCTACAAATTAGAAGTAACACGTAGAAGGTCACATTTTATAAACGGATCTTTTTTATTGACCGCTTGAACGATTGAATCAGTGACTTTTATTAACAGACTGATTTATAAATAATTTACAAATATCATACTTAGAATGAGTTACAGTCGTACCTTTCTTCCAAATGTAATAAATCTGATTATTTTATTTTTCAGTGTTTTATAAATATATATAAAAAACAGGACACGGTGTGCTTCATGACAACAAGATAGCCTATAGTTTAAAAAATAACTCATGTCTTGCTTTAACCTATAGAGTTATTACATAAGAGTGGAACATGCTCATCATAGAGGAGTCCTGAGCTGACGGGCTACATGTTATTGCTTGCCATTAACACACTCTGTCTCGTCTTTCTTTTTTTTTTCCGTTCACTCCCTTTCTCTATTGATGTTTCTTTCCAACATCTCAATCTTTCCCAATCCCTGTGTCTCCCTGGTTTAGGGTCCTCCCGGTCCGCCTGGTTTACCTGGTCCCCCTGGAAAGAGAGGTCTAAGGGTAAGTCAT
This sequence comes from Fundulus heteroclitus, assembly GCF_011125445.2. Classification (NCBI taxonomy): domain Eukaryota; kingdom Metazoa; phylum Chordata; class Actinopteri; order Cyprinodontiformes; family Fundulidae; genus Fundulus; species Fundulus heteroclitus. The sequence continues at coordinate 4,678,465 of NC_046369.1, forward strand.
TCACACTTAAATGATGGCAAACTGCCAGCGATGCGTAAGGTAGATATAATTCATCACAGAGGAAGAAGCTTGCTGACATACAGCTATGTAGACGCTTTTGACTATTATGTAATTGCCATATTTTAAAGGTAAGTTATGCATTTCAGTCTGTGGCTGTATGCAGTTTATACAAAAGACATGCTATGTTTGATTGAAAATGTCGCAATGTACATGTTTCACTGTAAACAGCATTGTTGCCATTTCTGGTTTGCTTAGCAAATCTTGCTGACTTCAGGGTCGCGCGCTGATTCGGTGCAGACTTTCTGGTATTTTGAATTGCAGCCGACTGCGGAGCTGATTTGGAGCTGACGAATCACAGCAGTCGGAGCAGATGGGTTTTTTTTTTTTCGCTCTTGTAAAGGAGGGGCTGTTACTTCTAGCGGCTTCTTTTACAGGGAAAAAAAAAACTTAAACACATGGATGCAAGTAACAATCTATAAGTCCCAAACCCTGCCATCTAAAAGCATGTAACATTGCATTTTAAGGCTTTGGCATGTTATTACTTTTAAAACTGGCCTGCTCGAAATAACAGAAGTTTAAAAAAACAAAAAGAAGAGTTGCTGACGAAATGTTGACACGACTGAACTTAGGAAACAAGCTTTTGGAAGCTCGCATTAGCATGAGGTAATTCACATAATTCAGGGAGCATGAAAGTAGTTGGCTTGCTCTGAGCGTTAACATCAAAACGACCATAGTGTACCGGCTGCAACCAGTTGCTGCATTCAGGCTACATACATCTTCACTCTGATCTTTATACTACTCCTTAAGCGACTGCCAAGGCTGTCATGATGCTATGCTGAAATAATGCCGTGAGCCCCTGGGGGTTTCTTGGATTTAAACACGGGACGTTTTTGCTGAATGAAGAGGTTGCAGGGGACAATAAATAAGATCTATTAACAAGATCACCTTTGGTTGTTGCTCTGCCCCAAAACAGTAGCATCTTCACGGATAATTTACCTCAAGGAATGTACTGTAAATCTCTACATTCCACCAGTGAAGAACAACATTATTCTTTTGCAAACTTTACGATAGTAAAAACCCGCACCAGTGGCACGATTCCGTCATATTGTTATAAAAAAATGTCTTCACTGTAATATTTGTGGATGACTTCATTAGTGTTGCAAAATTAAAAGTATAAATATGGATGCAGTGATCTGCCAGTCTGCATGCAGGCATGATTTCAGACGACAACTTGTTAGTTTTATGTCTGTACGTCTGATGTCCCGCTGTGTTTATAAAGTAGAAGGCAGAGAGGCTGGTAGACAGGGAGCCAGAAAGAGCCAGCATACAGCAAAAAAAAGAAAAGAAAGAAAAACCGTTTCCTGCTAAAAGGCAAAGAAAAAATAATTATGTAAATAAATTACTTGGCTCCTACAAAGCATACTCTAAACCCCAAAGGCTAAGTGATAAAGTGGAACACAAGTGTGGCTTGAGATAATTTTCTTGGAAGTGTGCTGTGATATCTGATTATAAAAATTATCCAATTTTATGATTATAAGCAGATTATAGTTTATTTCAGTGGGTTATTAAACGTTGGAAAGTGTGTGTTACTGTCCAAATGTTACTGGAGTGGTCTACAGAATACATTTTATTCGTTTACTTTGAGGTCAGTTTCTGTTTCTGTTTAAAACTGTGATCTTGGCAAGATATAAAAATAGCATTAAATAGTTTTGGCAGCAGAGTTGACCTTAAAATACCGTATGGAAAAACTGGTGTTAAAACAGGGTTTAACTATTATTAAGAAGTAAGAATTAAGAAATGAATAAAATAAACACAAACAGGTTGAAAGCAGAAAATGATAAATCTCTGTACAACCTTCCTGTTATGTGTGTTACATCTTGTTTTCTCACAGCCTGAATGAAACACTGGCAAGTCCCAAGATTCAATAAAAAAATGCAGTTTCCTTTTAGATGCCCTCTTACATGACTATTATTTTGGAAGCACACCTACTGTCTTTACTTTTAAACACCTCAGCCATATTGAAAAGTCTCACACTGAGTCTTCGTCACTCAGTAAGATCGTCTGCGCCGGACTTCTTCATGCTTACCTGTGTTGCATTCACTTGTCTGAAAAAGAGCTGCTTTGAGGGTATTTTAACCAGTTAGGTCAGTAATCAGGGTAACACAATTAAATATCCTTGAATAAAATGACAAACATTTAATTCTATCGCAGTCTTAACACAAGAGAATAAAAGAAGAGTGTCTAACATGTTCTTGCTTCTTATAGGAATTATTTCTACTCTTGTTGAAAAATAACAGTTGTTATAATTCTAAAAAATAAATAAACAGCCAAATTTGTATTTTTTTTATAAGCAAGTGAAAAGTGTGGCACCCTTCTATCGTCTTCTTTCTCTGCAGCTCCGTTCTACTCTGGGCTCCATAAAGCCTTTAAGATGAAGGAATGGCATCACAAAACATATTGGAGATTTTAAAACCTTAACTTTTCAAATCTTTGGTATAGTTTGACAATGGAATGCAGACCATGCCTAATTGTGTTCCGTATTGATCCATTAAAAAAAGCCTAAAGGTATATAGCCATGTATTAAAAGACCAAAAATCGTTTGATCATAATAAAATAAGGTTATATAATCCAAGCCTCCATCTCAATAGTGTTTCAATGGTCCTTTTTGAAAGACAATTTGCTCTCGGATGCGATGAACAAATATAAACAGATGTAGCGCCAACTACCGGCAGTATTGCAAAACTATCATAATACTGGTTTAATTTATAAATCAAGTAAATAATGACAGACTGAGCCTGACCCCCTGCAATGCCTCTTAGTCATGACCACCAACATCATACTGTATTCCCAGCGACATTACAATCTTTTCCCTCTTGAAATCATATATTTTTTTGTGCTTTCTTTCCACTGGATCTTGGACCATTCTTCATTGTTTCGGTGGGAGACGCTCATAACCGTTAGCCAACTTCCTTGTTTTAACCCTTACGTACTTCCGGTAAAATCGTAAATAAACACAAAAGGCTTTATTTACTTACAAACTGAGCAAAACCAAAGCATAAAACACCAAAATAACAACTAATATGCCAGCAGGAATGGATAATCTTTCATAAAATAATTTGTATGCAGCCAGAGTGAGCTACTGACGTATAAATAAAAAAAGCCAAATAATGTGGCTACGCACCTTTAAAGGGTAACTCACCCCCAAATCAACTTTTTTGTTTACCAATAAATTGTTAACATAATTGTCTTATAGTGCTGTCTACATATACAAATTACTGCATACTTGTTGAAATCCTACTTATGTGTCTTAAACCACCAGTGTGGCGCCCTCCTAAGGTGGAACGGTTGACTTTCATTAAATTTCAAATCCGTATTGCTATTGGTTCAAACGTTATTGTGACGTCATTTGGAGAAACTGATGTCAGTAGCTCTGCTGCTGTGGGTCTAAAAGCAGCTCTGTCTTAAAAAAAAAAAAAACACAGCTCCGTCTAGTGCCTCCATAGTGAGCACTGTTGCACTTTTCAGACCCCTCTAGTGACTTCTTTTCACTAGAGGGCAACTAGCAACAAATCTAGTGACTTTTTATGTGTTATTGACAACTTTATGTGAAAGCACTAATTGTTCTGCAGTTAACTGTCTTGAGGCAGCACCGATGCTGGCATGAGCCCTTTCCTACTTCCCTACTTCACCTTCCTACCTCAAAAGACCAAACTGTGGTCTAACTTCCACCGTCACTCTGCTCACTCTTGATGCTCATTCTGCCCCCCCCCCCCCCCCCAATCCCCACTCACTTTTTAAAAATTTGTTTTGGGGGTGGGATCTTGCAGGATTAGCACTTTTGGAACATGTTACCCCACCTATGATGATTACCACCATGTAATATCTTCAGAAGTGAACAGAATTGACCTGTTTCTTTGTTTGTATTTTGGTCTAGGGTCCAACCGGTCCACCTGGAAAACCTGGACAACCCGGACCACCTGGTCCCAAGGTGAGAACTGCTAATCATGAGAACGAGAGAGAAACCGGTCACTCATTGGTCCTAGAAAATGGAATTTTTTTATGTCCATGCAAATGGTTTCCATTTTAATTCAATTGCTTCTTTATTTAACATGTGCAAACACCAATACGTCTCAAATCCCACCCATTGTAAACGCATTTAAAAAAATGCCTGAGCAAATTTTCTTTATTGTAGATCCTGTCAACAACTAGAAGAAAGATGAAGGAAATACGTTAGTTTTTTTTTTTTTATTTCAGGAGCTGACAGCCCAGGAAATGATTTTAGAGCACACGTGTCAGAGCAAGACTGAGGCAGCATCTGACAAACTTATTACAAAAGACTTTTTGTTCTCACTGTCTGACATTAAATCAGATTAAAGTTTCCTGTTTTGGGTCAGTTTGGATTACCAATGTCATATCTGCTAAATGTCAGAATAATTAGAGAGGGTTTCTATTAGATGTTTTACTACTTTGTAGAGTCAGAAGTTTGAAAAACATATCTTCAGTAGTTGGTCACTTTTCTCGCATGATTCATGTCAGAAAATAAAATTTACAATTTACAAGCTTTTCTCAAGTGATTCCTCCTGACAGAACTGGTGTAAAAGGTGCAAAAAATCTTTGCGTGTCTCCAAAACATTTGACTTTACAGTCTTTAAGCCATTTTGTCAACCATTTGGCACCATACTTGTAGTGATTGATCATTTGGAACAGTAGTGTGATAGAAATCCACTTATTTGCTCATGATACCATCTATTTTGTGAAGTGCACCAATTCCTCCTTTAAAATATCCACACAACACGATGCTGCCACCATGGCATGGTGGTCATTATAGACATACGTAATAAAATAGTCAGAACATTACAGTTTTACTGTCCCCAGATTACAGGACAAGCCTGTATTTGTATCTGTGTGGATTTGCAAATTGCTGTGGGACTTTTATGTTGCCCTAGGATTAGTGCCTTTCTCCGTCCCGGAGTGAGCTTTCAGCCCATGTGTCACCAACCTACAAGCACATAACCCGGTTTTAGAGCCAGACGCTGTGTTGCGCTTAAAATATTAAGCCTGGCGGTGCAGAGAGCAGGTTGCTCGTAGCAGGAAGTGACAGGCAGGAGATGAGCAGAGGCTGGAATCTGTTCAGAAGGACAGGCATGGGTCCTAGGCAGGCAAAGGCGGACAGACGAATCTGTGGGACAGGCTGAGATCCAGGTCGTGAGAACAGTCCAGGTCGTGTCCAGATAAACTGAAGGTGGAGTACATGCCCAACAGGCGCCTGCTAAGGCAGGGAAATCCATAAAACGAGGTTGTGGGCAGAAAATGAGGTCAGACATGGGAAAACAATGGATATATACCTGAAGCTTTCAAAAATCTGGCAAAAATCCAGCAATTTTGTGTCTTTTGCTTTTTGCTCTGGAGATGATTAGTAAATTTTGCAGTAAAGTAGGTTATTTTCTGGAACAAAGGCTGCACAGTGTGCCGGGCAGTAAATCCGACACTGTTGATATTAGCATATAATTGTCTGAACAGATTCAGGCACCTTAAGGCATTCGGAAACTCTAGCCAATGGTTAGAGGCGTGGCTCGTCATCATCTGGGCTTTCCCATATTGTTGTTGTCGCTACAGTTAATCTGAGCGTACGTTAACTTCTAAATTTGAAAGACGCCGATGACATAATTGTCTCTCTATATTTCCAGCTTTTAGCAAACAGAAAGAATTGTGGTAGAAAACGTTTAACCTAGAAAGAAAACATTTAATCTGTTTTAAAGTCAGACAATAAGCAATTGGTGTTAACTCTATATTTATTTTCTTGATTTCATCTTGCTGCCGTTGTCTAGCTGCATAGCTTATTTTTTTTTACGGACCTCTGCAGAAGAGCTCCACCTTGTGTTGCTTGTGTTGTTCTTAGCAGCGGTTCTCAGGCCCCGCTTTCCTACACGTTTTAGATGTTTCACTCCTGCGGCACTCTCTAAATGAATGGGTGATTATCAGGCTTCCACAGCACTTGATGTCACGCTGAGAAAGCATTGCAATCAGTTGAATTAGGTGCGCTGCAACAGAGATACATCCTAAACTGTGAAGGCCAGTGGGCCCTCAGGACCAGGGTTGAGAACCACTGGTTTGTATTATTAGACCACATCGTAGTGATGGCAGCGGGTCATTGAACTGTCCTATAAATCCTTCAGTCTAACAAAAATGTAGACACAGTTTTTATTGCGGTGCAAATGGCTTCAATTATGGTGACTGACGAGTTCGACACGCTGCTCCCTGAGGAGAAGAGAGCGTGTGCAAGTGGAATTAACCCAAACGCAGCCAGATGTGGCCAGCAATCTGAATAATGAGGCAACATGTTGTCAGAGTGTGACAGGAAAGGGAAAAAAAAAAAAAAACTTCTTGGTGGACCAGATTATAAACCTTCTAGGCAAGATCATGGTTACCCTTGTTTTAGCCACAGTGTATAAAGTCAGTTTCCGCTCCGAAGCCACACAGCTGATAAAACAAAATGAGGGGGAAAAAAAAGAAGGAAACATCTCTGGTGAGCTTTCTTCCAGCGTGGGATGAGATACAGTGTGTTGGTAGAACAAAAGCAAGGATGTGGGTAGCCCCAAGCAGATGTTTGTGGTAACAGTATTTCTAAATGACTGCCGCAGAAAGGATGCACCATGCAATCAGTGGTATATGAAGCAAGTCATGCTGCAGGCGGAGAAATAAAGGATAAGTGGGTGTTCCGTATCCTCGAAGTTATATGCTAAAAGTGATATATTATCGCTTTTAGTTTTTCAAATAAGACGTGTTTTGAATGTAGGAACTTTTAGCCATTTTTTTGAGGGGAGAGGGGGGCAGGGCTAGATGGTCTTGTTCTGCCTTTTCTGATATTTTATGATTCGCTACGCATATTTGGATTGACTTCACTCAGTTATTGTGCAATACTCTTCCACCTGCTGACTGGCTATTCTTGCCAGCTGTACGCCCACATTTTATATAGACAAGTATAAAGCTTGTCTGATACCGTAGTGGCCAGTTGATGAGTCAGTCGGATTCCCTGGAACCCGAGCAGGAATGGGATCTAGAGACTCTTTGACCCGGTTAGAGAAGCTATCACTCACTGCAATGTGTTCTGAACACGAGCAGATGAGTTAGCTGACCGTGTGAGATGTTTAAAGACTCCACTTTCAATGTAAAATAAATAAATAAAATGGGACATAATTTTGGATTTCGGGTGGTAATGTTGGGGTTAATCTTGTTTCAAAGGGGAAATTTTACCCATCATAAATGTGATGGGTAAATATGCACAGGTGTTCTAGAGAAGGTATTAAACATGGTTTGTGCATGTTTCTTTAAACTACTTTTGGATTTCATTTCAACCCCATGTTGATTACAGTGCAGTGCTTTCTAGCTTAGTGCTCAAGGAGGATACATCGCTGTCTAGAGTCAAAATGTGGTTCAATGAGTATTTATTGAGTGATTTAGTGATGCTTGTGTGGAAATCATGATGTGAATCTGTGGTCCTTGAAATTTTCCCACAGCTTGCTCAAAGCTTGCTGACTTTTTTTTTTTTTTACACCTTGTTTCTTTTGCAGGGTTCAAAAGGAGATCCAGGGCTGTCTCCAGGCCAAGCTTCACCAGGGGAAAAGGTAAATAAATCGGTTATTTTATGGCCTTTATCAAGATCCTTCTCAAGGCCCCCTTTTCAAAAGTGTAAGACTGCTCCTGCACACCAGCCAGAGCATAGATCCACCTCTTGGGGGTCATTAATATTATTGTGATGAAAGCATCTCGAGGTCCTCAGTAAGTTGTGGGGTAGCCTGGATGCAATATCTATTAAAAACACGTTGCTCTTAAAAATGAGACCTTGTGTCTAAATGAGATTTACCTGTATAAATATAGGTGAAATAAAAAAAGAACAGTGGTAGCTTGATCATGGAGTGGTGCTCCTGATTGTTGCGTGGAATGATCTGGAGAATTTGCAACGGGACAGGCCACACTGGCTTCAGGCCAAGACCGCAGCCTTATCCTGGCCACTGTGGGATGGAAACAACCCAACTAATTTATTGTAAAGCAGGGCAGCTGCTTTATTAAAAAAAAAACTGATCTTACCAAGCAGCTAAAATGAACAGTTCCCAAATACCACACCATTAAATCCAGGTCTACAAAGTTTGCAAGACCTAAAGATTGATATGCTTTGAGGTTCCCGTGAATGTTGGCACCAATCTAGTAGTTTATTTAGAATCAGCTGCACTTCATCAGTCATGGAGATCCTGGAGAAGGTAAGACAGTTTAAGTCCAAGGTTTTGACCCAGAAACTGGCTCAGAGCCTATCTGTTTAGCTTTATTTCTTTCCTAGACACAGCCACTATGGAGGTGCTCTGCCGTTGCAGAGGATTCCTGGATCAATGTATGCTTTTGTACTTTTTCTGTACTGTCTCTCCTCTAACCCCCACTCGGTCCAGACATATGGCCGTTCACACTGAGCCTGGTTCTGCTGGAGGTTTCTTCCTGCTAAAGGGGAGTTTTCCTCTCCACTGTCGCTACATGCATGCTCGGTTCGAGGCATTGCTGCAAAGTTAACGACACAATGCAAGACATGTGTTGAGATGACGTGTTGTGAATTGCCGCTATATAAATAAAATTGAAGAGGGGCCAAATGTAATGGATGGAGTTCTGAATGTTTCCAGTTACAATGAGAAAACAAGCTTTTCTGCCGCTTAATATTGATGTTTAGAAAATATTGTCCACACTTTCCCTGCTTCAATATGACCCATAACCTGTGCATCCCAATAGAAAGCAAACTAAAATATTTAAGATGAAAACAAAAAAAAACTAATATGCAGTGGCTGCAAAAGTCTGCAGGCATTGTTGTAATGATATGACTATGTTCATAAATAACCACCACATTCAAACTCATGTTAAATAGGAGCCAGTACACACCTACCATCAATCATAGAAATGCTTCTGCCTGACCCCAGTTAAAGTTCAGGTATTTTAGCCTGAGATTCTATTAGATGCATCTCACAGGAAAAGCAAGGGTCTGTAGAGAGTTTCCAAAGCATCAGAGGAATCTTATTATCAGTCGGGAGAAGGGTATACAATAATTTATAGTCCATTAAATAGACCATGAAACTCTAAAACGTTACTCAAAAATGGGTTTAAAGGTGATAGTAAAATGGTTTAGCAGGCTTCCAGGTGACCTACAGCAACTTTAAAAGTTCTGCTGAAATATTTGGCAAGTTTGACCATGTATGTATGACAATAGTCTCCTCTAGTCTTCGTAAGTCTGAGCTATGTCATAGGGTGGCAAAAGAGAAGTCTGTCTTACAAAGAGAAACATCTAAACCCAGATAAATGTCTGGGGAAAAAAAACACATTTAAAGTCTTCTAAATGCACGTAGGAAAGTGTGTTAAGGTCTTTTAAAAGCTAGGTTTAACTTTTTTGACCCATGTCCAAGATATTTCTTTGGTACTAAAACAACAGTGTGCATCCCCAAGAGAACACCATATGCACGATAAACTGTGGGAGTGGAGACATCATGCTTTGGGGCTGTTCTATTTTTCTGGAAGATTGACCTCAGTCAAGATGAAGGGAGTTGCGTGCCAGTCAGTGCTGGCACCAAACCTCAAGTTTCGGCTGAGGATGAATATTAAGAGTAACTTCACTTGTCAGCACAAAAATGAACCAAAGCACTCAACCAAATCGACAGTAGAATGGCCTCAACACAAGAAGATAAACACTAACTGAAAACACTGGCCATTTTTATGTGCCATGCTCATAGACTCCCCAAAAAATTATTAGTTTAAAGTAGGAATATGGGAAATTTCATTATTTTAGAGAGAAATAACTAAAGAGAATAGTGATGCGAAGAACTAAAAGTATCTTTTTGGATGGACTATGGTACGACGTCACACACCATCTCGCTGTGTTTTTCTCCAGCCAATTGTTTACAAAGCCGGGCCGGCCACGCGTGCACGTACGTGCACATGAACAGCTGCCACTCAGGGCTTAGCCCCTCCCTGCATATAAAATGCCACCGTCAGAGCAGTGCAGTGTAGGAGCAAAATGGCGGAGAGCGCGTCCAACAGATTGAAACATTCTACTATTAACGGCATTATGAAGTTATGAGTTACTTCTTCTCTAGACATGTTCCTACAAAAGGTGATGCTGTGTATTTATCCTTTGCAAATATGCGCATATGAGATGGGTGGTCTCATATGCGCATATTTGGGGGTTTGCAGCTGGAGTGGAGGTAGAGAGAGGCGTGGCTGGTCACATATCATATTTTTGTTTACAGACCTAGTGGTGAAATTTCACTTATTGCTCCTTTAAGGATATGCATACTAATGCAGCAACATTGTTTAACTTTTCCGTTGGGTTTCAGTTAGGTTAGAAGTTACATTAAACACAGAAAATGTTCTCAAATGATTTCAAATCTTATTTTATTATCTCAGGAAACCTAGAGATGTTAAATATTGGTGTTTATTGATATCCACCTTAACTAATCCATCATCATAACCAAAATCCAGCTTACCATTAGCAAACAGTGCAACACCCATAGAAGGAAAAAACACATTCAGATCCTATTTTTTTTTTTAAAGCAACAAAAGTTAGCTTATAACACATTGTTTTAGTTTGAGTTTACTTGGTTTGGTGCTTTGCAGCTTCTCCAGTTTGTTTGTGTGTTTCCTAATTCTTGTAGGAACGTCTTCCCTCATTCATGCATCTCTGAGTCATTCTCCTAACGCTGTTCTGTCTGGCGTCACCACAGCTGTCCTCTCTTATTCCGTCTCTCCATCCTCGACTCGTTTTCCTCCAAACTCTTTGATATCTTGAACTAATTACATGCATCCTTTCCCCATCAAGTTCAATGCTAATTTTACTTGAAAGAAAAAAAAATTACTGTGCCTTCTATTATTTTCTGAATAACAGCACATGAATGTTGAGTTAGTTTTAAACAAATTTTTTGTGTTGTATTTATTCAACGTTATATTGATGAGTCATTTTAGGTGTTTTTCAGGGATTTCCCTCGACCGTAAAACCCTCCATATGATTTAAAATGCTTACTCGGCACATGGTCTCCGTGGCACAGCAGGCACAGTATCAAGCATGCAGCACATTGCCGTAGCTCTGGACTTTAGGGGGATGAACAGTTTTAATAAAAGCAGGCTGTTTTGGAATATGAAACCCTCTGCACTCTCCTTGGGGTTGCCGTTGACCACTGTGCTGCATCGCTGGACCACAGTTAGAGACTGATGGATCGCTCAAGCTGCTGCTGCTGCTTAAATGTGATGGTCCTGCTGGTTTTTCTATTGTAGCTGGACTTTTCTGTTCTTTGACTGTTAAAAACCAGCAAATATTTCTGCTTCTCTTGATTACTTTCGGCATTTACAGTATCCAAATAAACCTTCACGGTTGCAGTCTTTTGCCGTCTTAGTTTTTATTTTCAGAAAAGCCAAATAATTATCCGTATGTTACTTTAATCAGGAGCAGCAATGTTTTAAATGGATACAGCACATGGGGGAATACTGGGAATACTGTAATTAGCTCTTTCTGTCCATGTTAATATTTTACTAAACAATGAATTATACGTTTTACTCTTAATTTTTCATAAGTAATCTGTTATTACAACATTCGTTTGCTCTGTTGCCTTTAAGTTTAAACAGTAATTTTTTGCATAATGTTAATGTGTTAATCGACTTTGTGCTACTCATCTGTTTGTGGCATTAGGGTGACAGAGGTCCACCTGGTCCGCCTGGGCTGAAAGGATTTCCAGGACCACCGGTAGGATTAAACATTTGTGGTTTTTCTTTTTGTGTGCAGCACATCATCTGCTATCTAGGCAAAACACCAGCCTTCAGATTGATGAGAAACTTTGATTAAAATTGACCTTTAGTTGTATGAAGCTACATTTAAAATGGTCTTCCCTCTTCCAAAAGTTTGAATTACCCTTAAACTTTGTAACCTAACAACTACAAACTGCAATGTTTTTTATTGGGACGAGACAGACTGACAAATTGTCTTTAGTTATGAAATGATAGGCTGAGATACATTGATTTACACATTTTTCACAAAAAAACTTTCTGAAATGTCTGGTGTACATGTGTCCTTAGCCCCCTTTACTTTGATACTCCTGATAATTAGCGAACGGACAGCATCATTAGGACCAAGCAAAGCAGGGTTAAGATTATAAAAAAAACACTACAAGCTTTGACCATCTCAAGGGACACTGTAAATCCAAAAATGGTAAAAATTATGGCACCACAGCAAAGCACTCAAGACATATTCTATTAGTGATGGTCTCCTTAAATCTAACCTTCATCAAAGAATCTGGAAGAAAGCTGATAAGAAATACACAAGATGTCCCATTTGCCAAAAGCCACGTAGGAGACATGTGGAAGAAGGTACCCAGGTCAGATTTAATCAAAATTATAGCTTTTGACTGGTTATATAAAACTCCTTTTTCCCCCAGAAACCAATACTGCACGTCACCCTGAACACGCCATCCCCATCAAAACATGATGGGAAGATGGCAAGAGCTAAATACAAGTTAACAAAGGAAGAAAACCTGGTTGAGGGTGCAGAAGAGTTTAAATCACGGTGGAGTTTCATTATCCAACAGGACAGCCACATGTATGATGGAACGGTTTAGATCAACAAATTTACTTGTGTTAGAATGGGCCAATCAAAGTCCAGATATATATCGTATTGGAAAGTTGCTGTATGGCAAGATTTGATGATTTCAAGATGTAGAAATTGATCTAAACAATAATGTAAAAGCTTCATGCTCCTTACCCAGATTTTGATAACCCATAACAATGTATCCCTGGTTGCTGTAATTCTGTTTGCGTTGCTATGCTACCCTCATATTCCGAGCTTTGGAGCAGGCATTTAGTGTGAGGAACTGCTTGGCCTCTCTTTGCACATTGCCAAAGCTTAAAAGTTCTGGGTCAGGCACAGTATTTTATTTTGACCAGATGTTGTCACAAGTGCTTGGGTCTTTTCCTTATGTCAACACGCATTACGCACAACTGACTCCCATTCTGATCTGTGAGTGCGGTCAGTGTCTTGCTTAGATGGGTTTAGTGTTGAAGTTGTTCTTGGCTTGCACCATGTAAATTCAGCTCGGTTCTGGCGACAGTAACCCGTGTTACTGCGGTGGGTTCCCGCGCCGCTCGCAGTCCTTCCCATGCAGCTGTTCAAGTGTTGTCGTATTAAAACCTACGTGAATGGTGTCTCCGCATGGCTTGCCTATTTCCTCGACCACACTGGTGTTCACCATCATTGAACTTAATCTATCCACCACATGAACTGTGTCGTGTCTGGTATTTTCAGATGAAATGACTGCCTCGGTGCTCTTTAACCCCACGCGGGTCTTTTTTACTGAGTGTGAAGGTTCGTGTGTCAGAAAGCAAGTCGGAAGCATGTGAGGACTCAGGAAGCTGTTATTACTCCAGAAATGAACTGACCTTCCAGGGATCTTGTGTTGGACGACAGTTTGTCGACAGTCGACCAAATAAAGGTTCCTAACAGCTTAAATGTTTTGATTTACACATTGATAATTCCTGTTTATAATTTATAAAAAAGGACGGATTCATTTAAATACCCACAAAGATTGATATCACTTAAAGCAGAGCATAGTGTGCTGCTAGTTGGAGGTTTTGTGTTTCTGTGATGTTCAGGATGTAATGAGATGCAAACAGTTAGCAGGGATGTCTTGGAAAAAAAAAACAATAAGGAAAATAGATATAAATCACAGAACTATTAAAGCATCTGACTGTGACAAATAAACTAATCTGGACCTAATTTGTACCATTTAAATCTTAATACAACAACCAAAAACATACAACTTTATTTACTAAGGGAATAAATGACAAACACAAGGCTGGTGGTGAAATGCACAAGTTACAACGTAGGTTTTAAAGACAAGGCAAGACTAGTTTATTTAAATGGCATTTTTCAGCAACAGGGCAATTCCAAGTGCTGTACATGAACAGAACATAAGAAAAAAAACTACAGAGGAAATCACATTGCAATCGAATAGTAGCAGCAGGTCAGATAAAGAAATAGGACAAGTTGGACCACCAACTTCAACATAAACATTTAAGGGCAACTCTAAACAAATGTGTTTTTAATCTTGATTTAAAGGAACTCAGGGTTTCAGCACATTTACAATTTTCTGAGAGTTTATTCCAGATAAGTGGAGCATAGGAACTAAATGCTGCTTGTCCTATGTTTGGTTCTGGTTCTGGTTCTGCAGAGCAGGCTGGAGCCAGAAGACCTTAGTGGTCTGGAGGGTTGATGCGCTGATAACAAGTCTGTGATGCATTTAGGTGCTAAGCCATTCAGGATTTATGGACTAACAGAAGTATTTTAAAGTCTATTCTCTGCGATCCAGGGAGCCAGTGTAAGAAATTCAGAACTTGGGTGATGTGATCTACTTTCTTAGTCTTAGTGAGGACGCAGGCTGAAGAAAGGTAGGCTGTGAACGACTGACTAAATAAATGACTGCAAGCATGATTTAGTGAATTTTTTTTTTTTTTTTAATATGTGCTTTTCTCAGAGTGCTGTGCAAAACAAGGTACAAAAGTTCTTAAATTACATAGGAAATATTAATATGAATGGACTAAAGATATATGAGCAAGATCATGGATTTTAATTCTTCAGTTTCCTTCGCACCCCAACCATAATGTACTGATTTTCCTTTAACAAAACCTGCAGTGGGTATGGTGGCCTAGTGGTTAGAGAGCAAAGTTCAATGGTTCAAAACCCAATCTGTCACTCTGGGTCCCTGAGCAAGACCCTTGACCACAGACCACTCTCTGCACGCCACTCAGTAATCGAATTTCTATAAATGTTTTTTAATGCGCATTTTGAAGTATCTCAAAGGGATTGATGGAAACGGCAAAATTCAAATTACCTCAATCAGTTAGTTGTACCAGATACCAATCCAAGTGAATTACAATTACGATTCTGCCAGAGCTAAGATCCAATACCATATTTAAAAGCTTAATTCTGACTACTCTGACTACTTTTTTAATTGATTTGAAAGATATATCTGACTTAAGACATTAAGTCAGATATATCTGACTTAATGTCAGATATATCTGACATTAAGCAGTTAGTCTTCATTATAGTCCCATACTGCTGGTGCTGATACTACTTTTACACACTGCTGGTTTAAAGTAAAAGGCTAATGTGAATAAAGTGACTCTTTTTAATATGACTTTTAAAAATAATTTAGCTCAAAACTTATTTCAATGCGGTGCAATTTAATTATGAGCAGGAAGCGGTTATAGAAACGTTTCTCCTGCTTCATAAATGTAATGCTATGTTTTGATTGTCATGACATTTAATGCCTAGGCTTTCAGTTTCTGGGCAGATTCTTACCGCCCTAACAGATTGTGGACATCTGAGCACAGAACGGGTCATGCAGTACAAACAGACAACCAGCACGGTCACTTTTTGACTGAGAATGTCCTTGTAAATATTTAGAAACACTTCAGTCGTTAGGGAGTCGTTAAGGATTATCATCAAATATGCTAATTTATAAATAAGTTCAATCAGTCTTGAGTTAGCTGTAGGATATGTCCGTAAGCTGTTCTGCTTTTATTTCACTTTAAAGAGTGCTAAACACTAACATCAGCTGCACACAGACTGTTTGGACTTGTACCTTCAGGCCGGCGCTACAGAGCGCTATTTTCCAAAAAACAGCCGCCACAGAGACAGTTTCTCCCCCCAGGCTGTCAATCTGATGAACACCTAACAGTCAGAGTGCTGAAAACGATACCATACTCTTTAGTTGAAAATCTATATTTTCATATTTGGAAGAAAGATATTTCCATTTACCTTTTTCACATACTGCACTTAAAATGTTTTAAATGAGATCAAAGTGGAACTGAAGTCCAGTCCTTTGTTGTGTGAAGCAACTTGGTGATTGAACCTGATTCTTATTCTAAGTCTGACCCTGAATGTTTTCTTTTTTTTATTTTGAAGGGTCCTAAGGGTTACCAAGGTACACCTGGCCCGCCAGGAGAACAGGTAAGTAATTTGCTTTTTATGTGACCAGAATTCGAATAAAAGCAAATAAGATGCAAAAAATGATGAATACAATCTGAAGGGTTGGAGGCACCAGATGTACTGGAAGAGCAGTTTCGTTTTCAGTGCACAATGCATTACTTTTGAAAGATTTTATTTGTAAGCGTAAGGTTAATACAGTTAAGGTTCAATTTCAGTTATTTCTTGATTGTACAATAACCTGTGGTAGGTGTAGCTGGTGAAATAGAACTAAGCTATCCAAAAAGTGTGGTTAATTACAGTTGATACTAATATAAATAAGTTCAATCAGTCTTGAACTTGGCTGTAATGCATTGAATTCAAGGTCTTGGTTCAGCTTTTTTTTCCCTGTTTGTTCCTTGGAGCTAAATATGGAGCCTTGAAATTTGAAAAATGTTGGCATGTTTGTCTATATTTAGACGAAAACCTTCCTTTGTTACATTTGAAATTCATTGTAGCAAAAAAAAAAACAACAACATGCAGACTCATGAATTTGTGTACATCGTTAAAACTCAAACAGGAACCTAACTTCATTAGCCCTTTCTCTGTCCCACCCTCAATTTATCCCCACCTTTCCTGGCTGGAAACACCTTCCAGCTAGTCAGAGTTCTAACAAACGAGGTTACTTGAAGTTGGATAAAAGAAACAAAAACACAGAGACGGGGCTGGGTTGGGTCGGGGCTTTGCAGGCGTTCACTTTCTCTCTCTTGTCGTCTCTCATTTTCTCGCTGCAGGGCATACCAGGACCTCCAGGGGAGTCTGGAGCTGCAGGTTACCCTGGCAGGCAGGTGCAGTGAAAAACACACACAAAAAAAATTTCTTCCATGAATCCCTTTTCCAGCGATCTGCTCTGCTGTTCTGTTACGTTGCCATTTGAGTTTGAGTCAAATTATTTGAATGCCGCTCTCTTTCTAAATGCGTTTTTGCCAATATCTGTAAGTTTTTTTTTAATATAGGGCTATTGAAAGTGTGGTTAAAAATTGGTTTCTCGTATAACATTGAGGTGGCATATTCTTTAAAAAAAAAATAAAAAATCTCTTGATCAAAACCTTGTTTTTCTTTCAGGGCTTAGCCGGGCCACAAGGTAGCCCCGGACCTAAAGGTGTCCGCGTAAGTAGCTTTCCGCTCTCATTCTTCCCTCTTTTCTTCTGCAGCTTTGGATTAAACACTTCATTTCCTGAAAGGATCGAGTCAGTGTCAGGTGCTTAGCTGTGCTCCACGGAGAAAGCTCAGGACAAGACTTGCATTTTCATCACGCTGCCTTAGGGGAGTCCTCGTGTGAGGGCTAGTGTGACATCGGGTTGTCACTTTGAAGCCCCGACTCGCTCTTCTCACTGCAGCCATTCTTTGCAGCGGAACGCCCCAGGGAAATACGCAATTTGCTGGGAGGAGAAGGGGACGGAAGAAACCAGATTAGGGAAAGTTTGAAAGCGGAGAGAGAGGACGTTTACATGAGCTGGTGAGCGAAAGGGACTCCGTGTGGAGAACTGCAACTGGGAGGAAAATGATAGCTAGGATTACGGTGTCAGGCTGAGGCTGGCATGGTGAAAAGGACAGACGGAGCTTTGATGAGGCCGAATGTGTAGGGGGGAAGAGACGCAGCGCGTTCGGTTCACACAGTGACATAGGCGGGAAAAAAGAACAATGAAAATGGAGGTTAAGATTTTCTTCGTTTGGGCAAATTGTTGTGTATTTCTTTCAATTTCGCCAATCGTGCAAGTTTTTGCTTTTCTTTTCCTCGGAAGTAAACATTGCATAACAAATTTTTATGAAAGATCAACACCAACTACCTCATAAATGTCAAGAGGAAGGAAAATAATGCACGCCTGCAGGCGAACTTAAAGATCTAAAAAGTGTAGGGTGCATTTATGTTAAGTCCCCAACACTCTGATACCTCTAAGTAAGTTTAGGATAACAGATCACAGAATAAACAGATTATTATATTAGTGAATATGTTCTATCTTTGTACAATAGTAATTTCCCTTGGTACTTGGAAGTACCAAGGGAAATGCCTAGTCAAAAGCTTGACAAGAATGGCATCGGAAATGGTGTTCTTGTGTAAAAAAAAAAAGAAAAAAAAAAGAGTACCATCGGAGTTTGAATTTGGGAAAGTTAGAGCCCGCATTGTAACCCCGGGTTCAGTGCCCAATATAGCTGCTCTCATACAGAATCCTGTAAAGCTGCTTGTTTATTAAAGGGGGCATGTCATGCCTTTTAGTTCCTCATTTTCACATTTAAACCCTTCAGTTGTTGACTATATGAAGTGGAACTGCTTTGCCTTGGCCTGAATTCCTCATTGTTGCCCCACAGGCCCTCGTTTACCTCTCTTCTGAGCTGCGTCTGAGAACAACTCGTTTTGGTCCTGTCTCTTTAAATCTAAAGGAGGCACTTTACTCCGCGCCCCCCTCCAGATCACACAGGCTCCACCTTTAAAATAGCTCCTAGCGCTTATTCCTTGCCCTTTCATGGGGTCAACAGTAAGAACTATATAATGGGAAGGAAAGGAGCTTCGGACTACTGTGCCGAATTCGGACAGCCTTTAACTCCGAAGTCGAAGAAAATGAGCTACAAAGTGCTCAATCTCTTCTCTCCAGATATTTTTGTTGACTTCCTTGAGGGTCCTGTGCTGATACGTCATGTCACGTAAAGAATTGTGGGATACCTAAAGGGTTCTTAGCACCAGTAAGGGAAGTCGGGGGTTCCTAGGCAAAACTAGCCACGGGAGGGAGCATACGGGCTACTTTTCCTACCCAAGGGTTTTCGGATTAAGCCAGAGCCTTTCAGTCCACCCCGTTTGGCTATTTTGGAGGCATGCTGGGGGACGGTGTAATGAGTTGTGCTGGTTAGTACACCCAACAACCAAACATTTTCACTAATACAGTTGTAGCTTCAGCATCCTTCAGCTTGGACTGAAAAATTACCGTGGAAAGATAATAATGGTGGATTTGCAAAACTGGTGAAATACTGTGATTTTTTAATTGTTAAAAATAAAACTTATCAGGGAACACAGAATACGAAGCGGATTGAAAAATATGACCCAAACAGAATATGAAGATATCTGTGCAGCTTCTGGACAGACCACATTGAACTTTTTTGCAATACTTAGCACAACATCAAACCATTTTTTTATTTTATTTTATTCCTTTGCTCAATATTTTCTCTGGTATTTACCCTTGTCTTGTACTCTTAGTATTTCTTTAGAGCTAACTTTAGATTTGCTCTTTTTTTCTCCTTCTCTTTTTTTCCCCCCCATTGCTATAACTGTGTGTAACTGTCCGTGCGTTTGCCACAATAAAGGAATTCCTATTCTCATTATAATTTTCTGACATGCAGCTAGACATCTCTCAACTCGTTCTTCCCAGCTCCAGGCTACAACTTCAGAGACAAATGGAGCCCAGCAATAATACAGCTGTTCTGCGACAGCCTCAGAACTTAGTTAGAGAGCCATAGGGAACGAACAGCATGGAAGAGTAGCGAATAGAAAGCCATTATTGAAAGAAAGTGTCTTATAAACCATCTTAAATAGGGGACGGAGTCACCATGTGGAGGAAGGTGCTCTGGGCAGTTGAGTCCAAAATCTAAGTTAATAGCTTTTATACACAGTGTGGCTATGTTGGTGTTGAAAATGAGCAATAATGCTGTGGCAGCACGATGCTGTGGGGATTGTTTTCTGTATCAGGGACAGCAACAGGGGCCAGATTTGATGGGAAGCTGAATGAGGCTGACAATCGATGAAGGAAATGTGTTAGAGGCCACAAAAAACTTGAGATCGGGACAGAGATTCACCTTCCAGCAGGACATTGGACCTGAACGTAAATTTGGAGCCACAATGGAAAGGTTTAAAATGAAAACATACAAATGGGATAGAATGACCTGGAAGAACAATCCAGAGCAAAATTCAAGTTTCATCCAACAATTGTTCCCGTCACAGATATTTTAGGCACTGTTAATCAAATTGCTGCTACGTGGTTTAAAAATCACTCCCAAACGCTCATAAATACTGCTTCTTGGCTAGCGATAGCCAACAGCTGTAAAACATACATTTTATTGCTTTTAAAGAATCATACTTTTTAAATTGAAAGCATATGTTTTTTAATATAAAACTTATTCATGTCTGTAATAAAAATATTCAGTTTTATTTCCCCAATTAAATATGTTGTAAAGGTGTTCATTTAGTTTGTTCATATTGAGCCAGTATTAAAATTATGAAGTTGTTCTTTTTTTTTTTAAGGGTTTTATTGGGCCTCCTGGTGTTTCTGGGCCACCAGGGCTGGAGGGGGAGAAAGTAAGTGTCTTTCTGTTGTTGCTGTTTTTTCCCCATTACTGTCCCTAAATCTATCCGTTACTTTGCCCAGGCTCATGAAAAAACTTTGTGGGCCTAAATATCAGACAGTAAGACGAAAAATAATTTGTGTATTTTTTACTGATGTGTAACGATCTGGTTTCTTTTTTTGCAAAATTTTGGGTAGCATGTAATCTTGTAAATTTGATGATTTATGAGAAGTAATTTTTTTCTTATATGGAGTTGAACACTGTGAAGTTGTTATCTGGTTAAATGGTGATATATAATGATTATAATTATGGAATTTTTACCATCTCAAGATATTTAAAACTTAAACAAGTAAGCATTTTATATATATATATATTAAACAATATATTCTGGAGTTTTATTCAAGGCTATGCATGCGATTATTTGTACTTGGAAGTTGAAATTTTCTAGTCTTATGCTGGAAAAAAAATAGACAAATCCAATGCTCACCAGATAATATTGTCTTCACAGAGGCCCCTCTAAAAGCTCATTGTTAGTTCAATCTAAAATATGTTCACTGAACATAATAAATGTAGTCAACACTGCAGTAATAAACATATATTAGCTTTACTGACATGATGTTTCATATGAAACAAGAGGTACCAATGCTCCCTTAGTGCAGTAGTGCCCAATATGGGCCCTTTAGGGTCGATCTTCTGCATGTTTTAGATGTTTACCTGCTTAAAATTTAAAATGACCCAAATCTCAGAAATTAAGAACAGGAAAATGTAGCTTTTGGTGTAAATCTACATTCCAGAGTTGCAGTTTTATATGCCTTGACTTTTACTGAGATGCATTTTTAAAAGGATATCTCTGCAGAAGGACATCACTAAAACAGAGTGGTTGCACTAAAGTTTTATGTTTTAGAATTTGCTTTCTGAAATACTTCAGAATTGCACAGGACTTCCTCTGAATTTAACTATAATGTATGGAATCTTATAGAGCACAACATGACCACCATAGTGACTGTTAAAAGGGAAATTAGTCCTAAATGTTTTCGTCTTTGGTCCATATATAGTGTATGGCGTATTTGATCATTTGCATTGTATACAAAAGATTAAGATAGAAGTTTCTCTCTTGCCTCAACAACAGAAGCCATTTGAATCAAATTAAGTTGTTTTAAACATGCAACCTAAAATGCTCCCAGGATTCTATGTCTTTATGTTTCACACCCTCCTGCATCTTTGTTTTAACTGGTGGTCTGACTCTATCTGCACCAAACCAGTGTCATAGCTGCACTTAGCACATCACTTATTTACCCAAACACTCCAAGGAGGGAGTGTTCCTCCTTCTAACTTCTGTGATCAGATAACCCTTTTATTCCAGTAAGATTATCAATAAAACAACCTTCCATCGTCTATCCTCAATTTACATCACAATCTTATTTGTGTTATTTCTGCAAATAACACAACTCTGCATTATATCGTCCTGAGAAGGTTTGCATTGCTGGTAAAAAAAAAAAATGTGCATAATAAAAAAAAGAAAGACATGATAATGTTCCCTGTTTGTGAACCTTTCCAGGAACAACTTTTATATACCTTTTCTGAGAGGATGATAATGATGATAGGTAGTAGTGAGTGCACAGGCAAGCATTTATTTCTTCAATCATTGGGATGGAGCGTGTGAAACCTTTACACAACCTTGCTAATTGATCCTAATATTTTCAAGCCCGAACGTTAAGGCTGTGTATTATTATTATTATTATTATTATTATTATTATTATTATTATTATTATTATTATTATTATTATTATTATTATTATTATTATTATTATTTATTCAGGCCTGATGAAATACATTCTCTTGCAAATAGCTTAATAAACCATTTAGACCAAATCCTTTCCAAATCCTGATTAGGATGGGTTGAACACACAGGTTTCATGTTTTCAAATGCCTTCCTTTATGTTATTTATATAGAAAAAAACATTGCTAATATCCTCTTGTTTATTTTTTATAGGGCATTCCTGGTCCTGTTGGGAAACCTGGCCCCAAAGGAAGACACGTAATACCGGCTCAGTTTTCTTTGTAGTCTGTTATTCTATTAATTCCTGTTTGTGATTCAGTCGGGTGCTCTCTACTGTGGGCTGGGAAATGAGAGAGATTGTCGAACTTAAGTTGAACACATCTTTGTAACACTAGAGCAATTTTTAGTTTACGTGTTTAAAATAGGTTGATTCTGATAGCCACTTGATTTGTAGGGCTTAACTGTGAAATAAATTCTGCCGTATTGTGATAGATGCGAATACATGTTATGGATTGGGTTAACAACTTAGCTAAAGGGTTCTGTTTAAGTTTGAGCTTTCATCTTCATCTTGGTCACATGTTCTCCTGTCTTTCCCTCATTGAATAGAGGCCAAAAGAAGCGAGCCTCACATATTTATACCAAACTGAAACAGGAAGTCATTAATTACCAATTAAATTACATATTTACAGTGTTTCGGTGTGCGATTATGCTGCTATATTATCAGTTTATTAATGCCTTTTAAACAGGATGTTTACAGTGAATTTGAAAAGTGTAAGATTATTAAACTTGTCCTTATTAGCGGTGCTTATAATAGATGTAGAGCGTTGTATATCTCGGTTGCCCACATCAGGTGCTGTCAATAATTAAGCATCAGGTTCACACAAAGTTCATGCAGAATCATTTAAGAAGGTGACCTAAATGCTCCTTGACCTGGTGTGATACACTTTGAATTTGAGGATGTTTTTAGGAATATGTTCCCTGAGCTTTGTGAAGTGAACATGGGCGTTCTTCTTCCACAGGGTGTGGTGGGAGACGTTGGGGAGAGGGGACCCCCTGGTCCAGATGGCAACCAGGTGAGAACTGTCATCTATGAAACACCTCTGGATGCAGATAAAAAAAAAAACATATTTAAAAATTTAGGTGAGATGAAAAAGGTGCTATAAAATTAAAAAAAATGTTCTTTAAAACACAATGTACTTAGTGGATTCTCTGCTTAATTTAACTATCCAATTTCAGGGCTGAACCGTAATTTTCCAGTTGGCATCAGTGTAGATTGCTTTAGAATCTGGTTCAGGGTTTTATTGCTGTTCTGCCTTAACCATCTTGTATTGTAGGACACCCTCTTTGTTTTCTAGAGTATAATTATGAAATAAGCAAGGTCAAGTGTGCACCCTTATCATTGGGTTTGTAAATGCCCAAGTTGCCTCTGTTAACAGATGAACGCACAGGACACAGCAGGATAACATCACGTAACATTATCAGAGCTAATTCATTGTTTTATTATTAGTCATTGGTGTGAGCGGCTTCAGAAATCAAAACTAAAATACTGTGGTGCATTGTGATGTTCAGTCTTTTGAATGTAGCGGCGCATGTTTTTGAAATGTTTCTCCAAAAGTCCTGTACGGCGAACTTAGGATGTTCCTGTTGTGTTTTAACAGGGGCCTGTCGGTGGGTCTGGAATCACCGGCTTTCCGGGTTTGAGGGTGAGCTTGAGCTTTGTCGTGTTCTCTTCATACTTGCAAACACTTTTATTGCTTGTGTTTGAAGATGCAATTGAAACCAGATATTTACACACACACGGTATAAATAGAGTCAAGCATTTTTATTCTTTACTGTCTAACATTCATTCAAACTATCCTTTCCAGTTTTGGGTCAGTTAGGATTAACCAAACTGTTTTTTTTACTTCCTAAATACCAGAAAAATAATAATAATAAAAATTATTACATTTACATTACTTATTACATTTTCTATTACCCTTGTCAAAGTTGGAAGTTTACAAACCCTACGCCACACTGAGATTTCTAGACATTTACATAATTCAGGAAAGCCCTGATGATGATGATGATGATGATGATGATGAGAATGATGATGATGATGTCATGGCCGTGCAAGTTTCTGAATGTCTTTTTCTCCATGTTTGTATTGGAAATATTCTTGTGGATTAAGGCAGAACCTCTAACAAACTGCTCTCTGGTGTGACATCATGCAAAAAATAAAATAGAATAGGCCAATTATTAGAAAGAGAAGTGTGGACCTCCAGAAGCCTGCCTCATGCGTCTGTGTGTAAATGATTTATATAATGCGCTTTACTTTGGAAATAAGTTTCTCAAAAGAGGAACTTTTCAGTAATATTCTAATTTACTGCATATTACTGTTTTATGGTTGTGAGCACAATTTATTAGCTTGGTGGCCTAAATCCTCCAAAGCGGTTTGGAAAAATAGATGATCATTCAGTTGTGTTAAAGTGTATATAATTTTTCTTTTTCTAAGATACTTTTCCACACATGAGGGCAGGAGCAACCTTAAGCACGTTGATGGATGAAATTATACAGCGATTGAGGATTAAAAAATGGCCTAAAAATGGGATTTTGTAAATTAAAGAAACATAATATACCAGTTGAGTTAACTAACAGTAAATGTTTCTATGGAAAAAAAAAACCCACGAAAACACCAAAAACATATACAACCTGTTGAATATGACTGGCTGGGAGTTATTCAAAAGGGAAAATACTCATTGTGAGAAAATGGCTTTTAATGAACTTTTATCTAATTGTCCAGCACATGCTGTTTCGCCAGTGTATATTGATTTCATGGTGCAGAGTTCATTTCTCTGAACAATTCTAAAAAACTGGAAAGACAAGAGAACATGCCGTTCAAGTAAGATTGATTGTGTATTGGTCTCGTCAGGAAATTACTTCCAAAAAGTAGCTATAGTAAGAGCAACAATTAAACAGTTTAAAATGCTGAGGATGAATGAAGACATGAGTCATCTTGTCCACACAGTAAATAAAGAAAATACCAAAAGTCACTGGAGCAAAGATGGCCGTTTTTGGGGTCGTAACAACCAGGATGTGTAATGCTGCTTGGCTTATTCAGAGGGCCCAAGTACCTTGTTTTAAAAGGGATGGTGTCATGAACATTAAAAATAACATTAACCTTGTCAGCAAGTTGAATTCTCGCAGTGTTTGTGCATTCACAAACTCTGCGAGTATTGTGTTGCTTTGCTCCCGCTTCACCCGTTTGTGACCGAACCAAAAACGGTTCAGGCCAATCACTTTGCAGTATTGTGGTTTAAGGCGGGACATACTGGTGCGACAAAAGCAAGAGCTCCCGAGGTCACAGCCAAACCTGGCAGTGCAGGAGGATGCAGTGTAGCTGCTGTTATCACATCTGTTTTATAAGCATCCACAATTTCTTTTTTGAAGAAGAAACAGCAAGAAGTGCCTTAACCTGCGTAACTTGTTGTGGTTTCTCATGATGCGTGCTGATTACGTTTTAATTTGATACCGTGATTGGCTAAAACCAAACTTTGGTAGGCGGGCACTGGGTGTCGCTTGGTCCAATCAGGTCTGAAAGTTCTGCTGGATGTCCCTCCTTTCCTCAATGGATTCAATTGGAGCAGTTCCAGATTGTTCTCCACATTATCAATCTGGCTGGTCAACATGAGGGTCGCGACCGTTAGGGGGGTTGCAGAGATACTGCAGGAGGGTTGTATATTTAGTCAATATTTTTGCATTATACATTATTAGCTAAAGACATCACTTTTAAATTTCTCAGTTTTTATTTTCAGAAGTGTGAAGGTCTCACTTTATCACTCGTTTTTTGTGTGACTTTAATAGCTGGTAATGATGGACACTTTGGTTGCTTACCTGCAGTCCCATGCAAAGTAACTGGCACAAGTGTTATTTCTTCCTTCTTTCGTTTCACTGCGCCAGTGCCAAAATGTAAATTTTACTATCTTTCAGCAACCTTTCCGTCGTGTTTGCCTTAAAACATGCCGCGCCATCATGCAGCTCATCACCAAAGTTTCTCTAGACATTTTGACTCCACTTTTGATTCATGGCAGTGCTTTCAGCAGAGTTCTATCAAAGCATGAGAAGCTGCTCCACATATTGATCGTATCAGGATGCTTCGCTACTGGCATCACAAATAACTCCATGTTCACCTTTTCCTCGCTAGACAAATGACTTTCCAGAAGCTGTCTCACTCACACACATGTTTTCATGAAATCAATGCTTGACCAAAAAATTGACTTTGTTGACCTAAACCCACCTGGGGGTACGCTTAGGGTCAGTGTTTCTTTGCATGCTTGGGTCCTAGCGCAGCCTCTCAGTCAATCAAGGGGGTTTCAGACTGACGAAGGTTTGAAGACTCCAGATCTAGAAAGATTGTGCAAAAGAAAAGTTGAAAGATCCCCCTCTCGCTATGCTCTTCCTTTTTGAAATGGTTTAGGTGAAGACTTTGTGCTGTTCTGTTGGCAAAATGGGGTTGTACAGATTATTGGCTCCAGGGGTCCAATAATTATGGCAACAGTGATTTAAAAGACTTTTTTTTAAATCTGGGTTTAATCTTTTTTTTAGACATGGAATAAATGTGGTTAAATTCAAGATTACATTCAGACGTTTTCAGTCTAAGATTATGTTACGGGGGTTAGAAATGAACTTATTTCAACGTTTATATCAGAGGTACCAAAACTATAAACTCTTAGCATAACACATTCAGATATTCATAAGTCTATTGGATCGTTTTTTATAATGCGGAATGTAATCTGGTGCAGCTTTTAGCTCATAGAGGGCTCCAGAGTCTCATGTCATGTAAACTGATACAGCTGTAAATGACTCCTGTCCTGAACCATGGCTTCAAACTTCATTCACGGCGGTAATTTGTTGTCATAGCATCGGATTTATTGGGCTCTGTGAGACAGAAACCAGAAATATAAGAGCAGCAAGTCAGTTTTCATTATCTCCCATTCTCTCATTACTGTTTATGTTATGTTTCCTTTAATACGACAGTTGGTTATTTCTCTTTGAAGTGCACCCTTGTCAACTCTCCGGTCACATTTGGCTAATTTTATTTAGGGAGTCAATCAGAGGTTGTGACCTTTGTGTCGGGTTAGATCAAGCTCACCCGGAGACAGGCTTGTTGTCCATGGTCTATAAAGAACAAGTGGTAACACAGATGTGCACTCTAGCATGCTTGAATTTGCTGCATTGCCACACAGTTCAATGAAATACATGATTTAGGATTTCAAAGAGTTTTATCGTCTAAAGCAATTTTAGTGTCTTTGATTCAAACTAGCAGGTCCGTTTCATAGACATTTAAACAACGCTTGGATAGATTCTTCAACCAGTTCCAGTGAAGACTTTACATACATTCATGTTGCACTTTCATATGGTTTTATGCTTTTTAACCACGCATTGTTATTCCTGGGAGGAAAGATTGTTCAACCTAACAACTTGAATATTAAAAAAAGGAAATTGAATTTAATGCGGATGTTGACGAATCCACACAGGCTGTGGAACAGGAAGCTTGCCAATGCTGTCAATTCGCTCCAAAAATCAGTTCAGCCTGGTTATAATGAAAAGTTCTTGTTTAGAGTTTAAAACTCAAATACTTTTAATCAAGTTCACAACTCCAGCTTTAATTAGTTCTTGTTCATTCGTCAGCTTCCCGCTGTCACATTTTGATGTTCCCCTGGGCAAGGCACCTAACCCCAAGTTGCCAATTTGCATATTGATGTGTGAGTGTGACTGGATGCCTGTGGCTATAGTGTCAAGCGCTTTCAGTGGCCTGTATGACTAGAAAAGTGCCATTTAAATTTTGTCAACTTATCATCTAGAAGCTGCACTCACCTTAAAAATACTATCTTTTCTAAATAGAAAAAAAGTGTCAGATTACATTTATTTTTTTAGTATTTGGTAAGGGTACCACTGTAGTGACTGTTTTATGAAAAACTGCTTTTTTAAAGTGTTTTTTCAATGTAAGATCAGGGTAAAAGATTTCGATGTTTGGAGGTTATTTAGACATATTTTCCAGTGATGATAATAATAATAGAGCCGTCCACAATAAAAATGGTGGCGTTTTCTGAATCAGTGTCATGCCACCATCTTTATTACTAACAACTGTTGCAGATGTGTTGAACACGGCCCAGTACGACACGTTTTCTTCCCTGAGGCACATTGTGGTGGTCCAACAGCCCTCTCTGGTTGTTTTCAATCCTGTCTGTACGGTCGGTGTAGCTGTTTGGGCTGTGAGCATAGAAGCACGCAGGCTCATCCAAGCCAGATGGGCATATTATTAACTCATCTTGTTTCTGTTGTTGGGTTCAAAAAATATATATATATATTTTTATTTTGTTGGAAAAACAAAAAAAGGGTTCATGTCAAAACACATTTCACATGGAATCAAACACATTACATCGTCTCAAGTGTTTGCCCGTAGCCTGTATCAAAAGCATGTCAATTTATTTTTCAGAGTTTTTAAAAAAGCTAATTCCCTTATCTTCTTCTTCCAACAGGGGGATCCGGGACCAGAAGGACCACGAGGACTTCCTGGTATGGTGGGACCTCTGGTAGGTTTGGTAAAGATGTTACAACTTAAGAAATAAGTTACATTAAAAAAAGTTTTGCCCCAGCATGCACTTTATTGTTTGTCGTCGTTTTTCCAAGCCTTTTCCTTTTCTTCCTGTTTATGTTGCAGGGCCCAGCAGGACACACCGGCCTGCCCGGATTGAAAGGTGATAAGGTGATTTAAATATTTATATTATTGCTGTGAACATGTGTTAAGTGTCCTTAGTCCAGTTCCTGTAATTACCCTGGATGCAACTACAAGACACCCTGTTGACATTTTGATACACACAACATCTACCACAAACTGGAAGAAAAGGCCAGAGTAGAGAAAATTGCAATCAGGGATTGGACCTGCAAGCTGAAACTGATGCCAAAGGGAATTACTTCTACGGGTCACAAGCTTCAAAATGAAATCAGACTGGAAACTTTTGGGCCTTGGGGTTTTATGTAAAAGGCTTGGTGGTCCTGCAGCTTTTTGCACAACATAACAATTGAATGTGCTTAGATGGATGTGTGGGAAGACTAAGGCTTTAAATCAGAAAAGTTTAGCAGAGCATAAAGCGCAGTACACATACGTTGCATTTTGTCTGTTTCCAGTCTGTCGTTGTATGATTACTATGGCAGGGCAGTGTTGTGTTATATCTTCTTCTGACACTGTAAAATCTAGGGTGAAGTGGGTCAAAGGGGTGAGCCAGGAGAGACGGGCTACCAAGGTGACAAGGTAAGAAGTGACAAGTTCTAAAAATGTTCTGTATTTTATCTCTCATACCAACATGTTACATTGAGTCTTATAAAGACGTGACATCTGTTAACATGTCTGCATGACTGTACGTTTTTTCCTTTAACCCAATTTATCTATCTATCTATTTATTAGATAGATAGATAGATAGATAGATAGATAGATAGATAGATAGATAGATAGATAGATAGATAGATAGAAACCATGAAAGACTTAGCAAATTAAGGAATACAGAATCCAAACAAGCTGAGAGACGTCATGTGTGTTCGGATAAATGCAGATGTTCGTTCATTAATCACATGAGATCATCGGACAATGCACATCCAGACTTGCACGCTGCTGCAATGCTACAAAACACGCTCAAAAAGCAAAACAGATTTAGCAGGATTGTGTTTGTATGTTTTAGGGTGCCGCTGGCGCTTCTGGTCCCAGTGGGCCCAGAGGGAAACCAGGACCACCGGTATGTTTCAGACATGTGCATTTATCTCTGGGGGAAACGGGGTTTGTGAATTGTGAGCAAATATTGTTAGTGGTGCGATGTTGCACTTTTTTTGGGCCAGGTTTGTTGAGTTTGGCTTAAATGTGATGGACTCGGAGACATGACTGCAATGAGAGCTTTAACTTAGTGTGTTTTAAAACTAAAACATCCTAATCAAGAAGATATGTCCCTAATGTTGGTCCAACTTGCTTAAGAATAAATATCATCCAATACTAAGTCCTAGTCCATTACTTCAGTAAAGCTTTGAAAAACTAATAGATAAATTGTTATAAACAGAGTTTCTGCAGGACAGCTGGTATGTGCTGCTCCAGCATGTGTTATCCTGGTTCAAAAAGCATCTACAATGTTCTGAAGTGTCACCTAACCCACATATAGCCCTGTCATTTGCCTCTAGAGATACACCAGACTGAACGAAGGCAGCTTCAATCTTTAACAAACTTAAGGCAAGGCAAGGCAAATTTATTTGTGTAGCACATTTCAATACAAAGACAATGCAAAGTGCATTGCAAGATTAAATAGGAAAATAAAACAGCATAAAAGCAAGTTGAAATAAAATGTAGAAACAAAATAAAACATTGGAAAATAGATACTAAAAGCAAAGATTAAAAACAGTTGGACTCATGTCTTGTTCCTGCAGACAATGTTTTTCTCTGGAGCTTAAGTATACCGCAGTGCTATGCTAACATTAGCATGTCTAGCCGCAGTTTCAAAATGACTCATTAATTAATTAATGCAACTTGCAGTATGTTTCAGTATGATTCCACTTCCTCAAATACAGGCAAAAAGTTCTCGATTCAGTTATGTTTCCAGGGTCATGACAAGTTTCACACTGTGCAGCTACCTGTCCAACATATAGGGATGTCTGTGAACACCTGAGTCTGGCAGCTAGTGGCGCTCACATTACGTAGACAAGGAGCAGCAGCCACCTCTGTCTCTCTAACTGTGAATATTAATCATTAACAGTGAAAAACACCCAAATTCAATCCACAAAGTAATGTAGAAAAAAAATAACATTGTTTTACACAGTGCACAAGAAAACCGGGTTTGACTTTTAAAAATGGAGTTTTGAATGCTACTCTGCAAACCATGATGAGGACCCCAAGTCCATATCTGAGATCGAATAAGGACACCCATGATTTATTTATTAGCATTATCAAAATACTTGTTTTTTTGATACTCAATCAGCAAGATATCCAATGAAATAGTGGGATAATTTTAGAAATACAAAATAGGATAAACAAATGATAAAATACTGGAAACATATATTACCCTCAAGCAAAAAACCTACTTAAAAGAGGACTCAATGTTCTATCATGTTTGCATTATTTGTAATGCATAGCAAAATTTGTAGTGAGGCATTCAATTTAAACAATGTGGAATGATGGGAATCTTCAATTTATTTCCGCTATGAAAAAAACCTAAGCATTTTCCGGTATGTGTTTTAATACAGTATTGCTCAAACACAGAGTCCAAAAACCCCGCAAGGTGATGCACAGTTCGTCGTTGTTAGAGTTTAATTCTGCCTGTTTATTCTCTCATCTCATAGAAACGGGAATTTTGCTTTTTTTCCCCTTAAGCTCATAAAAAATACATGTTCTGCTTTATAATGTGGTTGGTCTGTTGTTTTATACCTCCATGTGTAATTAAAATGTGTACGGAACGGAAAATATTTTTTTAAGTTATGCTTTGGCTGTGTCAGATCTTGATGAAAAACGTTTGCGCAAAAGAAAAAAAAACGACAAAGTTAAAAGCTGAAAACCAATGTGTGTCATTATTCTGCTCTAAAGGGGAGAATTGGAGATATTGGGACACAAGGACCACCTGGGCCACCAGGACCAGAGGTAGGAACTAAACAAGATTTTATGTTTAGGACGCGTTACGTTAGCAGGTTGAGATGTTTTCTGTAGAGATTTTACTGTCCCAGTGTTTATAACCAAATATATTGAAAGGTTGTCCTGTCTCCCTGTTAAGCAGATGAACTCTTTCCTGAAAGGGTTATATTAAAAAATACAAATCAACACAATTCAAATAAAAGTCAAGGTTTTCTGCTGATGACTTATGTTTACATGTGCATTTGTGGATTTTTTTTATATCTATTAGCATACAGAAGTAAAAAATATTAATATGTAAAACGTGTAATGTACAATCATATAAAATGAGAATTCAGATTATTGAACTAAATTCAACCTTTTTGGAGTCAACTAAATTGAATATAGTGCTGAAATGTATCTAATTGTGATATAAATGTATCAAATTGAGATTTTGCAGTTGGAAAACTGAAAGAATGACATAAACATATTCTATCAGATATCTTCAAGGAAACTGTTGATACCCTTAAGGAAACTCCTGTGCTGTGATTGAAGGATGTTGTTTGAGAGGGTTGAGGCGATCCTTTAAACTGTAGAAGCATTTGCTTCAAGATACACAGCTGTTCAATTAAAATACAGTACTGTGCACAGGATGTTTACTATTGCACAATATGTTTAGAAGCAATATTCTCCTGCGGGCTCCTCTGAGTATTCTTCCCCACAGGTAGTTTTTCTCTATTAATGTTGGCATTGTTACCTGCAGAGAAGAACAAGGGAATAAAATTCCGCCTTTTGATTTTTTTTCACCGTAACTGTTGTGCTAGGCTAAGAAATGCTGATGAACATGAATAACAGAATTAATGCTTAGTTTAAAAAAAAATAAAAATAAAAAAG
Organism: Fundulus heteroclitus; assembly: GCF_011125445.2. Lineage (NCBI taxonomy): Eukaryota > Metazoa > Chordata > Actinopteri > Cyprinodontiformes > Fundulidae > Fundulus > Fundulus heteroclitus. The sequence goes on from NC_046369.1 coordinate 4,711,063, forward strand.
AATTAATGCTTAGAAGCAGGCATTGAAACAGTGAAAGACTTGGAATAAATAGATGTGTACTGTGTGTCTGCCCAGACCAAAACAGCAATAAAAACCTGAGTTTGTTAAATCCTTACTCCAGCGTTTTCGGGTTGGAAGATAGACAATATATAAATTTATTTATAGATGCTTGCTTTCAGGATTACTGTTGAATGATAAGAAATGCAAGGCAAGATTGTACACCAGGCAAATGGCTTTACAGGCATTTTCGTAGCGTAAGAAAATAACAAAACCCTTACTTAACGTGCCATAAATGTACAAGTACTGCTTAAAAGAAACTTGTTAAAATGCAGATTTAAAAGGTAAAGTTTAATAGATATTAAAAATTAAATTGATTTTTAAAAGTTGATCGGATTCTAATCTTCCATCTCTCACTCCAGTTGCTCATTTGGCATTAGTCTGATTCCTTTATTGAAAGGTGCTGTAAAAACATGTTGACAGTTCTAGATTAAAAGATACTGAAGATTTTAGGCAGTTTTTGAAATCCAAACAGTCATGGTCAAAAGAAGATCCAGATAATTTACCTTGAGGCTACTATGCAATTTATTAAAATGTAACATCTAGAGGACAAAACCATACATCATATATTACTATAAAACAATCTTTTTTAATCAAACTAGTCAAAAAGGAAGTTGTTTAAAAGCTAGGTCTACCCTAAACACTCTAGATATGTGTAAATACAGAAAACACTGCAACGTAAAGGGTATGCACTATCTTATTTGGCACTCAAAATATTTTAGCTTCAGCACATGGTACTAACAAGCTTCATATAATTAAATCAAATATGACGTATTTGATAAAAGTATAAAGATGAAAAAACGTGTAGATTGCCAAGCATGACAATACACAAACACTAAGCCAATGAAACTCTTAACTCGTTTCAAAGAAAGCAAGCTACTCTGCTAGAATGGCCCAGTCAAAAACCTGACTTGTACCCAATAGAAACTTTATGAAAATTAAATGAAAATCTGTGTATAGAAAGGATCCCCAGAATCTCCAAGATTTAAAAACGGTGAATGTGGAAAAGTCCTATCTGAGAAACACATGCGTCAGATCCCTTTATATAAAAGAAACCTTGAAGTTGTCATTGCCTAGAAAGCATTTTCCACAAAGTAGTTCATACATTTTTTTCCCCATTAACTGAACTTAATTGTGGATTTGGTTGCTGTTGATTTCTGGAATTTTGTCAGTCAACCATGATTGAAATATTTAGCCATCTGATACTTATTTTACCAACTGGACCAGCTCTCTAAGTGCTCAAGATATATATTGTTAATCAGTCAAAACAGCATTTGGCATCCCAAGGAAGTAAACCTTCATTAGTGTAGACAGAGGATCTGCATAGCATAGCATGACAATAAGTAACATTACTAGGTCATTTGCACATCATTTGCTTAGCACTTATGTACATTCTATAACATTGGAGCATATGTGCAAAACAGAGTCAGAGTAGCAACTCAAGCTAGCTGGAGATAATTGCATGCATTAATGTCGTGATGAGGCTTTTGCAGTCAAGTCATTTAGTTAACTCAAGTTCCTTATGAATTCTGTTTGCTGTAGAGTAGCAATCACTGTTTTATACTCTTGCATTGAACTTTATAAATCTTTTCGTAGACGCAGATTGACTCACCTTTTCTGCACAGTATAATGTTGCTGTTGCATTATACAAGAAAGATAAAAAAAATGTCACACAAACCTTGCTTTTGGAACTATTTACAAAAATGCAGCTCCAGTTCATGAAAAGCCAGCATTAAATATTGTGCCGTTACAATATTTGTTTTTGCAAAAACAAAAACAAAGAGGTTTACTTACTGTTAACGGCTGCTGACTGCCTAAGCTACTTTGATACAATATTTCAATCTGTTAGTGGTCTCAACTGGAACTTGCCTTTTTAAAATGAAGTATAACATTGTCTATAACATTACAGCAACAGTATCTGTAATCTCTTTTATGATTCGTGTAAGGGGTTTCCTGGAGACATCGGTGTGCCAGGCCCCAATGGCCCACCTGGACCTAAGGTAGTAATGCTCAAATCAACTATAAATGCAAGCATATAGTTTATCCCACTGTATTTACACATTTAGCGGTTTCAGGGTTTACAGGGTGCAAGAGGGCCCCAAGGACCACCAGGACCAAAAGGAGTACAGGTGAGGTTGTTAACACTTAAAAACACCTAAAACATATTGCACACATTTAGACTAAGGCTTTATTGATCATAGGGTTACTTGTCATATTGGAATCAGTCACATCTTAAACAGTTGAAGCTTAGATCTGAGTTTTGTTTTGTTTTTTAATCTCAAGGCATGTTCCACCTGGTGAAGATATAATTTAAAATTGGATACGTATAAAAAACGACGTTAACATTTTTTCCAGTCCTGGAAAAATGAACAGGAGCCACTGGAAGGTGTACAACACACAAGTGTGCACGCGCGCACACGCGCACACACACACACACACACACACACGCACGCACGCACGCACGCACACACACACACACACACACACACACACACACACACAAACAAGCACTGTTTTGCGCTGTGTTGCCAGCATTGAGTTGGCCAACACCTGCCATATTCGGCTATAAAAGTTGAACTGAATTGCAGGTCTTTTCATTAAATCCAGTTATATTCATCCAGTTTGGTTTTTATTTAGAATTCCTTTCGAGATTTACTACATGTCCTAGAGGATTTTACTAACATTGCTCTTCGCTCTGTTTACGTTTAGGTACAGGAAACAGGTGCTGACAGCTTTATTGGCTGGGCTGGCATTAGTACTGCAGCTCTAATTATATTCCCCACATGTCATTACCGGCGTAAATAAGTTTTACAGGACATGTGCGTTTCTTTATATTGTGTGGCGTGCTTCTGTCAGTTCTTTGACAGTAGTTATGTCTGTAGTCAACGGTATACAGCTGTGTCTGTATGTTATAAATGTTTTTGTTTTAATGCCTGCACGGTGTTTCTGCAGGGTGATGAAGGCCCTCCCGGCCCTCCTGGCGGCATTGGCCCCACTGTAAGAACCCTCTTCTCACTATACACGTACGTATATAAACGATTTACATCTTGGATGGGTAAAAAAAAATGTCTTCTTCTTTTGAATGCTTTCTATAAAGGGGCGATCAGGGAGGAAAGGCTATGCAGGTGAACCTGGACCTGAGGGGCTACCGGTGAGTCTGTTTCACTCACACTGTGTAATTATTGTTTGTTTGTTATCAGAGAATAGTTAGAGAATCTTTAGTTGTGTTGTTGATACACCGATTGGTGGGCTTTGAGGAGGAGATGTTCACCAACAGTGGGTTAAACAATCTGGCTACTCCAACAATATGTTTGAGCAGTGTCCAAATCTGAATAAAAAAGCTGTGGACTGTGGCTGGTGCTGCATTGCATGGTTTGTTACACTCGCTGGCCACTTTATGAGGCTCAACACAGGAGAGCTACCTCCTCAGGTCAAGACTCTGCTGTCCACCTACACCTAAAGGACAAAGGACACTCTTTTGAGGACCAAAATGTTCACATTTTGGACAAAGAAGACAGATGGTTTGAAAGGGGTGTGAAGGAAGCCATCTACGTCAAGAGAGAAAGACCAACCTTAAACAGAGGAGGAGGCCTTATTCCAACTCTCAAAAACTTACAACACAGCTATAGGATTAATTCCAGCCAATCGTCAACTTAACTCTCACCCTCATTCAGGTGATTAAAACATTGTTCCTTTTAGCCAAGCCAATAACAACCCTAACGACTCCTCGTTACAGAGGAGTGGACCAGTTTCGGTCCATTCTGCTGGCTTAATGGCTTTAACGACCGCCCATTACTAAGGGGTGGTCCTGTTTCGATTGAATTTGCATGTTATCTAAGCCATTACAGGCCTTTGTTTGGTAATGGTATAAAGCTTGTTACTCCACATTACTCCAGACTTTTTGAATTGAGAAAGCTTCCGGGAGAGGAAGCGAAACGTCTTCAACTACGGAAAACAAGTCCAGTTGCTTTGTTTTTTACTTTTTTTTGGAATGACCATGACCTGGATGACTGAGAATCTTCACCATCTTTATGAGGTAGACCTAGCTGGTACTGAGCATTCCTCACACACTTTGGTCACAATAGTCCATTAAGGAAAGTGATAAAAATATTTTTTTTATTCTCTAAAAAAACTATTGTGGCATTTAGCAAATAAAAATGTGCAAAACCTAAAACAGAAAACAATTAGGCTACGTTCACACAGCAGGGAAATGCGGCACAAATTCAACGTTTTTGCCCATGTGTGACCCATATCTGTCTTTTTAACGGCAGTGTGAACGGCCTAATTCCGATCTTTTCACCTCAAAAAAAAAATCCGATTTGTGCCACTTCGATATGTGGTACTAATTTGGATATTTTTCTGTCTGAACGGTAACGTCTCATTATATCCGTCTTTCACGTCGCTCTCCTGTCTCTCACTACACATCCACACACAGTTAGCGCTCCACAGAAGACGGTTGTTAATAGCTGTGCTGCTTTTTTCTTACCTTACTTCGTCTTGCTATGATGTGGTCTTAATGTTATCGGCTCCCGTTGCTCAGCAGCTTTCTAATAATAGCGAGGAGAGATGCCGGCTGGTATCTGTTTTTTTTCTCTTTCTTTTCAAGTTTTTTTTTAACAAACTTTATTGAACACTTCCTGAAACATTCACCATTACCTCCGTCGTCAGTGCGGTGTGACGTCTCTTTCTATTGCCTGCACATGCGGGTCGCTTTGCGGTCTTGAACCGCTCAGACAGAAGTCTGATGGCGGTCGCATTTAAAAGTAGTCTGAACAGCCTCCTAAAAAAAAAATCTGATTTCAGCAAACTATCAGTATTGGACACCAAGACCTGCAGTGTGAACGTAGCCTTAGTCTAATGTAAAGTGAGACACTGAAAAAAAGGTTATGTTATATTTGTTCAGGGTATGAGCTGGTTTCATATATATTCGTGTGCCTATTTATGTATTCTTTAAAATAATTTTCTTTTATTCACTGTATGCTGGGGGGGGGGGGTCTCAACAGAGCAGTTTGCCTTTGTCAGGGCTTGAGATCAAACATGACTCAACTGGACGTTGACCAATTTAGCAAAATGCCACAGAGCTACGCCAAAGCTGGAAATCTTTACTTCACTAATAACATGTACATGTCAGAGAAACTTCATTACGTTCCTTCTGGTTCTTTCATTTTGGAATAATTTTTAGTTTTTGTGTGTTTGTGTGCTTCATTGTGTTTAATCAGCAGCAATTAAGCAATTAGCTTTTAAACCCCAAAATAAGAAGTTACATTACAGTGAGTAGGGTTTCTCTTTTTCTAGGTTGCCGTTTTGTTGTTATCTTGTGCTCGTCTCGGCTTCCATCACTTTAAACTCTACTGTGCCGCAAAGATGGTCTTAATTAAGAGGGAAAATGATTTCCCCCGTGGCCGTCATCATGCAGTGCATCACGGAACACCAAATCATTCCCAGGCCTTTGCAGTCCATGCGTGTGTTCCTTTTTACACCTCTTACAGTAATATCCTGTGAGCGTACCGCAAAATTAACAGTGGGTTGACGATGAGGATCTGTTTGACTGCATAGGCGAAATAGTTAAATTGTTTGATGTTTACTCCTTGCAGGGAGAGAAAGGGGACACCGGAGATGTTGGGAAAATCGGACCACCGGTAAGACAGTCCCACACCTTCAATTGCTTCAATGAAGGAGAACCTGCTGTGTTGGTTGCAGAGAAACTTTCTGATGTCTTTAAGATTTCCTGACCTGATATTATTGCAGGACAAAATGTGGATCCCAAATCTTAATTCTGTGAATAGATAAATAAAAATCTTGTATCTGTTAAAGATTTGAGAGTTTTAAAGCAGGAGGGGTCTCCTTTTGTGAAATTTCTAGGAACACAACTACTTCCAGAACGCCTGTCCCTCCAGCAGAGCCCTTAATGCTAATATTTGCATTCTGTGGATAGTAGAGGCAACCGATTGGGCCTCGCATGCTGGACTGGACTGTGTTGTTGCTGTGCACATATGAGAGGCATTAAGCACTTACTGAACAGAGGGCCCTTTGAAGCCAAACAGGAACCGTGGAGCTATGCAGTGAGAAAGAAACTCTTAAACATATGTTGGCTCTCTGATGAATCCCATTACATCACCTTTCAGATAAATAGGATGTGACCGAAACTGAAAAAAGGGTCCACGCAATGACGCTTTAATCTACCTGTCTTCACTAAGTGGCCCCTTATCCCTAAAACGCTTCCCATAAACTGTTTCAAGTGAAATTTTACTGACGCTTTTTAGACTTTCAGGCTTAGACTTGAAAGTTGCACGACTTCTATGCATGTAACATTAGTGGTTTTATTACCATTTCTGTAATCCGGGTTAGGCGTACTGCAGCCCCCCCTCACACACACACACACACACCCGAGCCCGATAAGCAAGACGCTGAACCCTTGTGTGACAGTGCTGTAACATAAAAGGCCTTTCTAAACATTTTTGTGCAGTTATAGGCTTCAGGCTGCCGTGTCGTCCCACTTTCTGTGTAGATTAAGGGATCTGAGGCGAATGAGGTGCTCTCGCTCTCCCATCTGCAGGCTGGATCCCATCACCGTCAGCCAGTGCTTATTTGAATTCAGCAGGGTAATCCTCCTACTGTGATGATATATGAGGAACATTTTATAGCTGTCAGGCTGCTTCACCAAGTAACAGAATAGCAAAAGGAACAAAGCTCAACAGTGTTTATGTTAGCGCTGTTTCTTGTCTCTTAGTTTGTTTCCTTATTAGACTCTTGTTTTTTTTTTTTTTTACCGCTTTCCATATAAACACACTGGGATAAATGAAAAACAAAACAAAAACAAGTGCGATTATAAAATGTGAATGTGAATTGTGTAAATCAAACTCTGCAGTGAAGCTCTGTGCAGTCAACAGAAGCCACTCAGTCTGACTACTGGGTCTCTACTCATATTAGTCTGTAATCAGGTCAGATTGTGAAATATTACAATAGCACCTCAAAGGAAATAAATCACAATTAACAAAAAATAAAGGCATTAAAACATCATATGTCTGTGTTAATCTATATGATGTGTGAACTTAGTGAACTGAGTTACTCAAATAAATTAACTTTTAAATAATATTCGAATGTAGCAAGAACTGTAAAACTGTTAAAAAACTGTACACTTGGTTAGTTTGTGGATGTGATCTAAGAACCTTTCACAAAATGTTCAGAGTGCAAGAACTGTCCCAGAGAGACTGTGTTAGTCGCTGCAGCTTCCAGTCTGTCTGTGTGAGATGACCGGTTCAAATGAAAAGCCTCAAAATGCCACGGAAAAGTGTTTCATAGGGGAAGCAAACTGCTTTTAGCCCCTAGAGGAAGTAAAAACACATGAGAGCAGAGAGAAGGTATGCTAGCGTGAGCCTCCCACTTCAGCAAAAATCCTCAGCAGAGGTTATGGAAGACTTTTAGACAAATGTCCCAAGTTAAATATTTTCCTACAAATAAAGCATAAAGCGTTTTAGGTGAAATACAACTTTATAGTAACTTTCTGAATCCAAGATAATTTCGTTTTTCAGAAAGATTTGTGAAAGTACGCACAGTGGCTCTTAAAAAAATGGGAACTGGCTAGTTTCTGTGTAATGCTGTTAACACAACTGATGAGTAAATAAAAGATACTATTATGTGAACCATGTGACGATAATGACATATGACAAATGTAAGATCCTATATGTTTTCAGTTAAATCTATTGATATTAATTAAACTTTTTTTCTTTTTTTATACTTTTGAATGTTAAAATGATGTATGTGAGCATCATGTATGCAGCCATGTGGCTAGATACATTTTCTGAAGACTACTTTTTAGTTGTCGAAATTAAATTCATACACTTTTGACATAATTTAAAATGCTTATTTATTCTTGTAGCTAAATGTATTTGTAAATCTCAAGCAGGATGTAGCCACATGGCTCTATTCTAATCCATAGCACCCATCATGTACTAATGATCTAGAAATCCCACAGCTCTGAAACCCTTTTTAGTTGAGTTTGTGGCATATTTAGTTCTTATTGTAGAATAAAATGTAACTTGTTCCTTCACTAATTCACACCTTATATTTCTACAGGTGTGTAATTTAAAGACTTAGAGTCTAATTTGCTAATACTTACAGCAAGTTTTTTTTTTTGTTGTCTAAAGAAAATTAGTCTTAAATTGCTTAAAATCACAACATAATTTAAAACATTTGCAAATAAAATTCTTGGTTTTCTGGCAAGGATTGTGGTTTTTCTAATATTTTGACTACTGGACTAATCAAACTCACCCAAGACTGTCGAAAGCAGCTCATTGGAATCTGAAGCATCTTGCATTCCCAGCATCACGACAGTTTGGGAGGTAACCCTTTGTACTTTCTCCTGACGTGTTTGTGTTTGACACTCTTTCCCGTTCTCTCCTTTGCCTCTCCTCCTTCTCTCCAGGGTCCGGCTGGCCTAATTGGGATGGCTGGGGTGATGGGAGTTCCCGGTGAAAAGGTAAGGGGTGTGTTTCTCTCTCATTAGGCTGTCAGGCGGCATCAGCTGCTTGCCTGTCAGCGGCAGACCCCTCTAATTAAGCCCACGTTAAAGCAGCCTTGACTTGAGGCCCCCAGAATGCATGCTTGTGTAAACACTCAACACGCTCACGTCCACATGAGTAACAACATTGTCACAGTCGTGTCATTGTTACCGCCTCCCGATTGCTCAGCTGTCCCCTTAAACAAGGAAGTTATGGTTGAATGTAAAATGTATTTGAAATAGCACATTTAATTGTGTCTTTTCTTCCATGCACTTCCAAAATATTTAAATAAATACCACATTCCCAGCTTACCAAGAAGCAGGAACCTGATGAGGCCTTTCAGGTGTTCTGCCTGTTTGTTATTTAGTCCTCTGAAAGAACACCCAAAGTTTAGCTTTCCATCCCCATTGTTCCCTCCCTCTATCCCAACCTGCTTGCCCTTTCTTTCCTATCCAGAAGGCCCGTTTGTCAGAACATGTTCTTGTGATGAGAAGCCATCTGCTTGTCAGATTCTTGCTTGTCCTCCAACTCCTCTCCCATAACCCCCACCCCCCACCCCTCCTGACTCAGTCTGTCAGCACCAGTCATACCCTGACAGCCTACAAATTCTTTTCACATTATGCATTTTTTTTAATGGTCTACCAATCCCATTTATAGACTACAATGTGCAAAACAATGAGTTTAAAGTGTTCAGCTCACTCACTCAGCTCACTTTAGTGTGCATCATGAAATTGGGGTCAAGGTGCATCGTGCATTTGTGGTGTTTACCTGGTTTGTGAAAAGAAATTGCATCATTTCAGTCAAAAAGGTTGTGTCTTTACTGGCTGTATGAGCAGACGCAAGTCTTTCTGTGGCTTCGATACAGCGTAATCAATGGGATTCAAACACATATTTGAGGTTGAACATTTAACCCTAATGAGGTCCTTTATTGGGGCTCCATCTTGGATCGAATAGCTCTGGGTTCAGGATTGCCATAGACAGAATATTTATTAAGAAATTTTTAATCAACGCCTGAAGTAGCTTCTGTCCTCACTGTACATAGCAATCTTTATGAACCTTATAAACGTTCAGCCATTTAATGCCAGTTTTAGCAATAAAAGTCTAATGATTTAAAAAAAGAACAAAAATATTGTATGCAGATTGGTAGATTTACATCCATCCGTATTTAACCACCAGTCCTAGCATGGTCGCTGGCGGGCTGGTGCCTATCTCCAGCGGCCATTGGATGAGAGGCAGGGTGCACCGTGGACAAGTCACCATGGACAAACAACCATGCATGCTGAGCCTTTTCTGGACTCGTTCAGCATAGACTGCTTCTAGGTCCTGTAGACTGCATCCCACAATTCCCTGTGCTGTCCTCACTACCTTTGCTATGTCCTTCTGTCACACTGAGGCACAAAATGCTTTCTATTGTAACTGTATAAAAGTTTTTTTAACAGCTTAGTGGAGAATCCAGTCTGTTTCAGTTTCCCAAAATGGAAAGCCATTGTTGCACCTTCTGTTCCAGGTGGGACGTGTTCACAGTCTAGGAGAGGTCAGGGGAGGTGTGAATGCCCAGGAATTTTACGCTGTCCACAATAGGGTGATGAGATGTCCCAATTCGTGCGGGACTGTGACTTATTTTCCCGCTTTGACTGTGGCAGAGAGCTTTTTGTCTGCCAAAGTTATTTTTCAATTTCAAGACAATGTGAAGCAACACTGTAGAAGCAAGTCCTGCTGATATATGGACTCGTTTTAACTCCAACCCAAAAACACCTTCCAGACAGCAGGAAAGATTAACTTAAACAATATTTAACTTTATGCAAAAGTTTATAAAGTTTTTTCTAATAAGCACATCCTGGAAAGGTCACCAGTTCAGTTCTAAAATGTAACACTCTTTAACTTCAAAAAAGTTAAATAATGACTTTTATAAACTTTTATAATGACTTTTAATGACAACTCGTGAGTTGTAATAATTCATTGTTGTCCAATAACAGACAAAGCAGAGACTGATTGTTTTAACGTGCAATCTGTGTTAAATTAAAATGTATGAAGTCATCTTAGCGTTGGTTATGTGTCCCACATTGTCCGTCGCAAGCATCCTGTTGTCCCACGTTGGGTTATTTGAGATCTAGTCACCCTAATCCACACACTCCACTACCTCCCCCTTTATGCAGAGTGGAGCGTGTTCAGTCTTCATGGACCTCCTGTAGTCCACCATGACCTCCTTGGTCTTGCTGTTGTTCAGGATGAGGTTGTTCCTGGAGCACCGCTGTGTCAGACTGCGGACCTCCACTCATCATTGGGGTGGGTCTCATCGTTGTTGGAAATGAGACCCACTGCAGTGGTGTCATACACAAACCTCACAACCATGTTTGTTGGGTGGATAGAAGAGCAGTCATGGGTGAAGAGGGTTAAGAGAACTGGGCTAAGGACACAACCCTGCGGCATCCCAGTGCTGAGGATCCGTGGGACAGACGTGTGTTTACCAATCCTCACTACCGAGGCCCTGTTGGTGAGGATGTCACTGATCCAATAGTAGAGCGGTTTCAATATTTGCACATTGTGGAGCTTCAAGGCCAGCTTGTCTGGAAGCACGGCGTCAAATGCTGAGCTGAAGTCCACAAATAGGATCCTAACATAGGTGTTGGGAAGCTGCAGATGAGTCAGAGCTGTGCCAGAGAGACAGCAACCTCTTTGGAGCGATTCTCCTTGTCGGTGAACTGGAGGCCAGCGGGGATGGCGTCCTTGATGTATTTTAGGAGGATCCTCTCGAAGCACGGCATGATGACTGGGGTCAGAGCAACAGGACGGTAGTCGGTGAGGCAGGTGCTGATTGTATTCTCTTGGGAACAAGCAAAATGATGGAGGATTTCAGACAGACAGGGACCATGGAGAGCTGCAGATCAAGGTTAAAGATGCCCAGAAAACCCTCTGCAAGGTTGGTGAGCACAAGATTTAGGGATCAAACCTGACACCATGTCTAGAAAAATAGCATATTCAAAAAATACATTTTGAATAGGAGTTCAATGAAGGAACACAGATTCCTCTATTAAGTTTAAAATAAAAAAAATAAAATAACTGGGAAGACTTGAAGTGGAAAACTGTGAAAATTAAGAATGACCAATTTTTTATGCTATTTGCATTAACACAACCAATTAATTTCCAGAATCCTAAATTCCTTCTTGTTTCTTGTTTTAAACCAGGGTGACCGGGGGCTACCAGGTCCAACAGGTCCTGTCGGAGAGAAGGGGCCAAGGGTGAGTAAACTCAAGATATTCCTGAAGCTTTAATTAGGTTCTGGTAGTTCCAGACATATCATACAGAAAAAAGGGACTTTTCATGATATATACCACCCCTTAAAATCAAGCTTGTGTGGATAAATATAGCCCCAGCGCTGGGCTCAATTAGCAGATGTAAACAGATGTGGTGCCACCTACCGACAGTATTGCAAAACTATCATAATGCCGGTTTGCTTAATTAATAAATCAAAATTAAATAATGCCAGACCGAGCCTGACCCTCTTTAATACCTTGCAGTAAAGCAGCAGCTCGGCATGATCAAAGACCAATTGTTATTAATTAAATAAACCAATCTACAAAAACTTTAAGAGCCTCATATCAGAACATTTACTCACATCAGTCAGCTCTGCGGTCACATCTGAGCTTCGGCAGGTTTAGCGTCTGCTTCAGTGAACACCAACGTTCAGACTGTATTCCCAGCTTATTTTTGCGTTATTTTTTTCACTTGACCTTGGACCATTCTTCATTGTTTCGTTGGGAGAAGCTAAGAGCCGTTAGCCGCTTCCTTGCTTTAACCCCTGCTGCGCATGCTCAGTACATACTTCCGTTAAAATCATAAATAAACACGAAAGGCTTTATTTACTAACAAATTGAGCAAAAACAAAGCATAAAACACCAAAATAATAACTAATACTCCAGCAGGACGTGATAATCTTTCAGAAAAACTTTGTATGCAACCAGAGTCAGCTACTGACGTATAAATAAATAAAAAGTCAAATAACTATGCACCTTTAAAACCCAAACTGCCCCCAAATAGCAGGCTCTAATGATAATATAAAGTCCCACAGCACAGGTTTGTCTGTGTTCACCGTGCTCTTTCATTCCAGTGTATTTTTATGGCCGACATTTTAAAAGTTGTTTGGCGGAACATTGAGTTCTGCACTTTAGTTCTGGACTTGATTATTGTGCATATGTCGGGTAAATAGGCATTTTAAACAGATTTTTTTGGCTTTTTTTTACAAATAGAAGGACCGTTGCACCCCTAACTTGGCTTATGTATAAACCTAAAAAGATGACAGCTTTATCCTCCCCACCCAGTTTGATATGCGTAGTAACAGTAAAATGTGCCAGGAAGAAATTGTTTATCGTTGTTGGAGATTTCAATGAAACAGAAAAGCCTCATTTATCAAGTTCGAGCGCTTCTTTTTAGCATCTGTGTCTGGAAAGTCTGCTTGTCCCCGCTAACAGGGACAAGCAGACTGGAAGAGTGTCGTGTTCTGTTCTACAGTATTGCAATTTTTGGATTAAAGCGATCATGCCTCATTGCCATCATTAAGTGCTTGTTCTCTGTTGAAGATCCGTTTTTATAAACCTTTAAGTGTTTGTAGAAACAGGATAATAGGTTATTTTTACTCGCTGCGGTGGGAAATTTGCTGGCATAGACATTATTTTGACTACTTTCGCCCATACACAAAAAACAGAGAACAGAATATCCACTGCTGCACTGTTTACGCCGTCAGCTGCAGAGCTCTGTGAGTCTTTGTGAGTGGTTGGCCTTGATCCCACACTGTCTCGGGGCCTTGGATTAACGCCATGTCTGGGGTTCTGGGCCAGAGTTCTGACCTCACCGGCTGTCCCAGCGGCTAACAGACTGTACGATGGGTGCAAGACGGGGAGATTAACTTGATGGTTGAGTGTAAATGTAAGGCTGGAGGGTTTAACGTCTCTATATAGTATTTGTGTGAGAAATGTGAGGAAAGAGGCAAAGAAAAATTTCTAGGAATTCTGTCAACTTGGTGGCATGTACTGTAAATATGATGAAACTGTTACTTTATAAATGACTGTGTGAAATAACTGCATCCACTTTGCCTATGGTGTGTTTTATTTAAGAAGGCCTAGAGTACCATAAAGATAACTATGAATACCTTTTCAACTGGACCCTGCTTAACTGTTTTGACATGACATTGATCAAGTCTGAACTCCTGTTGCAGCGTATATTTATATAAAGCCCACGCTATCTCTCTATAATGTAACAGATTTAAACAATGTCACAATGTTATCCACCTGTCTCCATCTTTCTTTTTTTTCTGTTTTGTTATAGGGATACCCAGGAATACCAGGAAGTCCTGGGGATATCGGCATGCAAGGTTTACCTGTAAGTTCTGTCTCATATTAGTAATGTGTATGGTGAAAACAAGTAATTCAGGGTAAAAAGTGGCACAAATAAATAAATAAAAAAGATACACAAATGAACAATGAAATCAAACTTTGTTTATTTGAAAAATCTTAAGCTTAAATGTCATTTTGAAAAAAGGTCAATGCTGTTGAGGAGACGTAACAGAATAAATACCCAGCATGTATATTTACTTACAGATGCTGATAATTATCATTTAGTTTTTTCTTCTACATATACCGGCCATTTCTGCAGTCTGTTGTCAGCTCAGGCACATTCCTACTCCAGATGGATCTCTAAGTCTAACCCGCCACAGTGGGTTGATCAGTCATAAGACAAGATTGGAATACCTTTATTGTTCTGCAGTGGGGAAACTCAGGCGTGACATTAGCAAACACACAGACAGTTACACACAATTATTAGCAATGAAAAAGAAGAAAAAAGACAAAACTAGTCTAATCTAAAATCAGCTCTAAAGAAAAGTTAAGAGCAGAAGATGAAAAGTAAATAAATACCACATTCCCAGCTTACATAACACACGATACTATGATATGTAATGTGCAGCATCCCGACGTAGCTAAGGCGTGTGGAAATTACCTTACATTTGGGGACAGTGTAAACAGTTAATGACTGGATCAGAACCTGTGCGACCATTAGCATTATGCTAACAGTTATTGAGTCTGTTAAGAGCAGCTAAGGTTATAAAGTCTGACTGCAGCTGGGAGAAACAACCTGCAGAAACGCTCCATAGAGACTCTGGAATGTAGTGGTCTGTCTCTTAAAGAGCTCTCCAGTTCTGCAAGAGCTCCATGCATGGGGTGGGAGACATTGTCCATCAGTGATGTGATTTACCTTACAGTCCTTCTGTCTCCCACCACCTGCATGGGTCAGGGGGGTATCCCAGGACAGACCTGGCCCTCCTGATGAGCTTATCCAGCTGCTTCCTCTCAGCTACAGATAAGCTGCTGCTCTAACAGACCACACCATAGAAGATGGCTGATGTCACCACAGAATGAAAGAAGGTCTTCAGGAGTGCCACCTGCGTCCCAAGAGACCTCAGCCTCCTCAGGAGATAGAGTCTGCTCTGACTCTTCTATAAAGAGAATCAGTATTATGACTCCAGTCCAGTTTATGGTTCAGGTGAACACCCAGAGTCCACTATCTCCACATCAGTTCCCTGGATGTTCACCTGTGTCAGGCAGGTGGGTCTGCATCCGCGAAAGTCCACCACCAGCTCCTTTGTTTTCCCTGCATTTAACCTGAGGTGGTTCTGCTGGCACCAGTCTACGAAGCTCTGGATCCACTGGCTGTACTCTGACTCGTCCTCACCTGTGAGGAGACCGACGATTGCAGAGTCATCAGAGAACCTCTGCAGGTGGCAGCCTGGTGAGCTGATGGAGAAGTCTGCAGTATAGAGGGTGAACAGGAAGGGTGCCAGCACAGTTCCCTGTGGGGCTCCCGTGCTGCAGATCAGCGTGTCAGAGACACAGCCCTGTGTCCTCACATTCTCCGGTCTACCAGTGAGGTAATCCAGGATCCACTGCGGCAGGTGGTGGTCCAGTCCTGACCGCTCCAGCTTGTCTTTCAGGAGTAATGGGCGGATGGTGTTTAACGCACCGGAGAAATCAAAGAACATGAAGGGGTTACGGGAGGCTGGCCAAACCTCAGGAAGTGCTGATTCAGCTTATTCATCCATTCCCACCACTTTATAAATACTCACATCTGCCGAGTGGAGACAGCTGATTTCTTCTCCTGTCTGGGATGCAGCAGAAAACACTCAGTTTATGTTCAAACATTTTAGTTTATGGCTGAAATACATATTTATGTAACATCGTTAGGACTCATAATGAAAACTGCTACTTTTTGTGAGAACTTACTTGTTGATATGGGTCATTTTTACCTCAATATTTATCATGAAAATTGTTTTGTTTTACAGGGTCCACAGGGTCAGAGGGGCAGTCCAGGAATCGGTGGGCCAAAAGGGAGAAGGGTAGGGCCATCACCTGACTATAATCGCTACAAATCTGCTCTGTAATATCTAAGTGTCCCTCTTTTCACCTAGCCAGAGACTATTTTTGTTGTTGTCAGTCAGATGACAACAAATTTTAATAATCACATTAGTGTGTGTTTAAATTTAGACGGTAGGCCTTTATAATTGAGTGAATCATTCGCTGGGCAGATAAAAAAGAAACAATGTCTAATGGATCATTAATCAATTGTTCAGTTCTCAATGCTCTAGCATGTCAGCTTGTGTGTGACGCTTTGAGGTTAAATGCCTTGCTAAAATTTAGCCGCCTCCTCAAATGTGTCGCATGTTGTCGTGCAGGGGCCCAGGGGTCCGGATGGCGCATCAGGAGAAGCAGGACCTGAGGGCACCAAAGTAAGCAGTATCCATATTTTATTCCCACAAACACCAATTATAAAACGTGTTGGAGGTTTCTACAAAGTGGGTTGTAGTAAAGTTCATGATCGACTTATTTATTCGTTCGACGTTAGGGATTTTTTATTGCTTTTTTTTATAGGGTAAAGAAAGTGAAATTGTATTAAAAACTAAGCTATAATGTTTTGTTTCCAGGGTGAAAAGGGTGATCCCGGACCAAAAGGAGAACCAGGATTCATAGTAAGTCCTTCGTAAATAAACATTGTTCATGCCATATTTATAGAGAGAAGTTACTTGGCTTAAATTGGTGAATGCTTATAATACTGTAATTATCTTTGTTTAAACATTTTCTGTAAGCAGATTTATTGAAAAAAAAGGGAAATATTTGCTCATCATTTAGGTAGCACTGTTTTTATAGCTACAGTACTTAGTCATCGATCTGAGAGAGATTATAAGGCAGTTTCTAAACTATTTGAATGGCATCATAAAGATATTTGACCATAATGTGCACCATAAAGTTTGGCAAAAATGAACGTGAGATCACCAAAACATCTTATTAACCATGATTTATTTGGTGGTAGAGGAGTGATGATTTGGATTTGTCCTTCAGTCACAGGACACATTGCAGTCATTGAGTCGCCCATGAAGTCATCTGTATATAAAATTATTCTAGAGTCGAATGTAAGTTCATCTGACTAATAGCTGAAGTTTGGCCAAAACGGGCTGACGGCAGTAATAAAACAATGTTGTATATAGAAAAGTGGGTCAGGCTTTTACAGCCTAACAAAGTCATAGATAAGAAAGGATTGCCACTGCAGTAGTTCCACAAGCTATTTAATCATGAGACATACTCTGTTTTTCTATTATATTCACTATTATTTCATTAATAATAACAGTGTTGAGTTTTTTGCTTTGTTTTGTGCACTTAAAGTTGGACTTAAATGATTTTAAGTGTGACACAGACCAAATCCTTTTTAGTTTATCCATAAAGGCAACGATTTACCTTTACATTTATTTGTATATTCAATTAACCTTTATCACTCTTTGTTTTTTATTTTAGCTTCTGTTGCTTGTATAACACAAATCTTATTCTTATATACTCATTGCAGGCTGGAAAAAAGCTACTTTTAGATAAATATACTATGGTAGCAGAATTAAATGCAAATGGTGCTTAACAGGAATGCACGTTATCGATTAATAAGTTAATCTAAAATTGATTGATCTCATAAACTCTAGTTTTCTCTTGAATTAAGAGAGTCTTTCCATAACATGAAGGGTTAATTTATTTATTTATTTTTTACAAATTTTAAAAGAGAGGAATCATTATATCTTAAGTTTGTTGTGGCTTATGTATTAAATACTGACTGAATAAACAAAAAAACGTGGTTTTCTCGTACATGATTAAACTTGAACAATATTTATAAAGTATAACAAAACAAGATTCTATTAGGTTACCGAATAGAAACGAATAGAATAAAATATATGAAACACTAATAATCCCAATGAAATCCCTCACCATGAACTGAGCTTTTGACATCATGTCTTTCTC
Organism: Fundulus heteroclitus; assembly: GCF_011125445.2. Classification (NCBI taxonomy): domain Eukaryota; kingdom Metazoa; phylum Chordata; class Actinopteri; order Cyprinodontiformes; family Fundulidae; genus Fundulus; species Fundulus heteroclitus. Next base: position 4,728,944 of record NC_046369.1, read on the forward strand.
TATCATGTTACCATTTATTTTTTGTAACGCCCTCCGCTTATCTGTCTTCGCGTCCTTACCTTCTGAGCACATCAGTGAGTTTTGGTTGAGAAACAGATTCTGCTCCGCCAGGCAGCCTGGTGTTACACCAGGTGTTTTCTGCGACACGTCATATTCTGCGACTCCAGAGCTTCTGAACGTTTATAATAAGTTTCATTCAAAAAGGAACAATGGCAGAAATACATGTAGGTGTGGCTTAAGTTGCTTATGATGATCGAAATGATCTAATTGAAATCTACAAACTTGTGCGTATCATAATGAACTGTCATAATGTATATACAGTAATTGGGCTTTTAAAACCCAGCCAACTTGGGTCAGACATGACTAACAGTACTGTTCAAAGGGTTTTAAAGTGCATTTCAGGCAGAGTGAATATGGAGCTCACGCACGTAAAGCGGTTTACGTTGATTGCATATTGAGGAGTCTGTGCACTTGAGGGTCACTACGTTTTTTCTGGTGGATGGCTCCTGGAATCGCAGATGGGTCACAGAAAGCGGTGTAACACCAGCCGTATGGGAGCTATTTAGCTGACAACTTAAGCTTGTGGGGCTTTATATTTAAAAACAGAACCCCATAAAGAGCATTTTGCGTCTTTGTTGTTATTAAATAGTGCAAAAATAATCCTGCACCGGATTCCGTTCATGTTGCGTCCGCCATGACAGTCTGGCTTCACTTTAGTATGACTGGCAGCACCCTTCTGTGGATGGCGACCATACTACAACACTGAAAAAAGGTCCGTCAAATCGGATGTTATCAGTTAATCGGAAAGAATAAACTTCAGTCCAGCCATTAATCTTCAATTAATCGTAAATCGATTACCGTATTTTTCAGGAATATACGTCGCATCAGTCAAAAAATACAAAGGGCTGTTACGCTGAATGTTGTCAAAATTGCACCTAAATTAGACCATTAGCGTAACGGTGCTACATGCTAAGCTAACAGTACGACACGGATGCTTCAGAGCAACATAATATCACGTGTATCAGTGAAGTTGTAAACCGCCCTGACAACAGACCTATAAACTAGCGCTAGCCCAATAACAGGGTTCTGTCACCGTTTGGGTCCCTCAAGCTGCACCACGCAACGCTCCGCTGCGTGAATGCAAATCGAAACAGCGAAACATCATACAAACGTGTTCAGTCTTCGGTGTCTTTAAGTTAATGTTTCAATTAATCTTTAAATGGTACAGGAAAAGGATAGTTTTCACAAGCCTAGCGAGCCCTCTTCTGGCTATAGACGGTAATGTTTACTCCTTAGTTCATATTACCATTTAAATTTGATATAGAAGTCGCACCTGAATATAAGTTGCAGAATCGGCCAAACTATGAAAAAAAGTGTGACGTATAGTCCAAAAATATACGGTATTTGTTTGCATCCCTAGTGCTTCAATCGCGTAGTTAAGTGAAACTCCAGTTTCATCCCTGTACGTATTTAATGTATGTATACAAGCTGCATCATCCTGTTAAAATGTTGGCAAATGTGTCACCATGCTAAATTTAAAACTAACGTCTTGGAAATATTTGTCTCATATTAAGGGGATCCAACATGACATGATTGAAACTATATTTTAATTGGTTTCCATCCTGATTCTTCTCTTCAAAGGGCAAACCTGGCATTCCCGGTGAAAGGGGCCCTCCCGGAAAGCCTGTGAGTAATGTTCAGCCTGTTGTAATTTTTCAGCAAACCTTTTCTTTTTAGAGAGATTTAATCACTGTGTACGCCTCACCGTTGCTGTAGCAACGGCGTAAAAACACTCATAAAGCTCCTCAGCATCCTGTATTCTCCCAGTCTGTAGATCCCAGTTTATCATAATTTGAGAGTTTGCTCCTGTCCTGTCATCCAGGAGGAAGTTTTTAATCAAAGAGAATACATGTCCTTTTGCTTTAGCTGTATGCTTTTAATCCCCATATAATTCTAAATTTCGCCTCTTTTATTAGTATATCTTGGTACTGTAATAAACAAAATGTATCTAAGTACAATTAAATATTCTACATATTAAAAATAAAGCTGAGGATGACTTACGGAGCCAGTCATGAGTTAACATATTCTATCCATGGGGTATAAATGCCTCATTAGATTTAGGCTTATATGATGCATTTGAACCATTATTTTATTTCTGGGTGAAATAAGAACATGTCATACAACTTGGATTTTAATACAAGCAGGTTCAAGATGTTCATTTACACCAACTAGGAGGTCCTGGCATCATTTTTGCAGCATGTCTAACCTGTTCTAGCATCAGCATTGTAAATGGATCGGTTAGATTGGATGGTTTCCTGGCACAGACCTACATTTAGGTCAGGTCAATTAATTATTTGTTTAGCACCAAATATTCACTACATATGTCATCTCAAGGCACTTTACAAAGTTCATTTTATCACATTGTACAGTTTGGTTAAAGGTTTTATGTCTAAGGAAACCTAGCAGATTGCATCCATTAACCTTTTGGTATCACATAGATTTTTTTCAAAGCAAATAAATAAATAAATAAATCATCAAATTAAAATGAACTACCGTTTCTGATAAGAAAGGTCAAATGTCCAGCCTGGATCATGAAAGATGTTTGTTGACGCCTTAAAAAAGTATGTTGTCTCAGTGCACTGTTTTGCCCCATACCACTAAATTTTAAAATGAATATGACAATGATCCTCATGATGATTGTATGTAAACATTCGCTGGTATTGTATATCAGTGATCTAAGCTTAATGTTGGGTATGATTTTGTCTTCGCAGCAATGAGTAGTAGTATTTTAAGACTAACACTAAGAAGTCCGCCCTTACTGCTTTACCTCCAAACACTCGTCCTTCTTCAACGTATATATTTTTTTGACTTTATTGTTTGTCTATTTTAGACCGCCCAGTCGTTGTCTCCTTTTAGCCGAGAAAAGAAGGCAATCTTAAAATGTGGCTTTACGAGAAACGGAGATCCAAATGCTTCTGGTACAGCTTCACCCCCACGGTGCACGGAGAGGGTCAAAGAGCTGGTGAAGTGAAGATGCTTGTGGCCTTCATCGCCTTAAAGAAGGCCACCAGCCGAAACTCGTTGGTCAGCAAATGAAGTTGTTTCTCAGTATTTCTGGCTTTGCTAGAGCCATTTTAGACCAGAAATAATGATCAAATAAAAACGTAGCTTGGCTGATCAACCTGGACAACTTTTCAACCCTGATTAAATATCGGTAGATGTCTTCATGTGGACTTCTTTTACTTTTTACACAGGCTGACATCCTCTTCTCAGTCCGTTTTTTAACAAAGTTTAGTTTGGGGAGATGTTGCAGTGACACAGATTTGACAGACTTTTCTCAGCTTCAAATTGCTTTATGCTGTAAAACTCTCCATTTTTCCAACTTAGCAGTTAATGGATTAGAATTCTCATATGCCAGGGATAAAACGTAAAAAAAAAAGAACGTTTTCCACAGATGGTAGAAAAATGCAAACAAAGATCAAGCAGAAAGCCAAAAGCAGAGCCATATGTACTGTGCAAGTGGTAACAGCTATGCTGCATCAGCAGTACAATTTATAGTTTTCATTTATTGGCTGGATCGTCTGCATAGTCCACATTACTGTGTCATATCCCTGTTTGCTTTTCTTTCCAGTGATTAAAAAAATAAAGAATTCTCAATTTTTGGAAATATCTGGATTCCTGGTAATTGCTTTTGCTGCTTTCAAGGCTGCTTCCTCTTTGTTTTTCAGCCAGGCGTCCATCAAAGCACATGCATGCATCTCTCCACTTTTCCTAACCTGCGTGTGATTAATGTTTTCGATTAGCTTGCAAAACTGTGATCCAGACATTTCTTTTTAGAGTAGCTGCAGATTTACTCTGGCTCCCCAGGGTTAAATCAGAAACACGTACAGCTTGTACACAACCGTAAACCGCATCTCCCTGAGAAAACGTGTGTTATGTGCTGCTGCCTGTTAGGAGAACGTGACCTTGTGTCAGATTTGCTGTGGAGTTATGGCGCCATCGTGTGTCGGATAACACATCCTTCCAAATCCTGCTGCATCTCAATATTCTAGGTCAAAAAAATAAATTAAATTAATTATTTGAGTAGTTCTTCCAGAGGACCTACTCATTGTTTTTTAAATCTCCTTCAAAACATAAGGTATATAAATTCTTGTGGTGTCTTAAAATGTTAGTGGTAAATGCAAATTTAAAGTTGACATACTTTGCGATGGTTTTGGCTTTTATCACAAAATGCTGCTTCTATGAATTTCCACAAGCGCTCTTGTCTCTCAAAATCTTGCTCACATGTACGTCCAACACTTACTCTTTTTATCGTGAGTCGTTGGACGTCTATTCTGACTCTTTTGTTCCGCCAAATCCTTCAGATCTTGACAGTATTTAGATAATCTTCCATTTTCAGATGAGCTTCCAGCAAACAAAATGGTACATCTCAAGTGGGAAAGACGGTATGAAAGTAGCAGAAAGTTTCACATTCATTTTTTTAGGATGTGTCGTAATTATTTGAGTCAACTTCTGAAATATTGCATTTTACACGCACAATATTTTCCTCAAGCTCAGAGGTATTTAGACTAGTCCAGCAGTTTTGTGCCCAGGTGGGATTTTCTTTGTTCAAAGCATCTCATTTATATTCTGTAAGAAGACAGGATGAGGAAAGATAAGGAAGCCATCATTACTTTGTAATGACAGACTTTAGGTTGCAGCCAAATCAACACCTTGCTACATCTTTATAAAAAAAAAAAAGAGGAATGTGCTGTTGAGCCAAGATACATAAAAAGGTCGCTGCAGAAAGTTTCCCTTACATCATCCTGCCAAGTTCAAAGTTATCTCAATGAATAGAAGGGGGATGACATAAAGGATTTGCCTGAAAAAATAAAAAACACTACCGGTGCACAATAAGTTAAATGCTAACCTTCATTAAAATATCTAATAATTATGAGAATAAATTCCTCAAACTGAAGGTGACCAGGTCCAGGCCTTTCAGTCCATGAAGCTCACAGTTGTGCTTGATCTCTTTGAGATATGAGGAAGTCCAGCCCTTTCATGCAAAGCGATCATAGAACTGTGCAGGTTTTATTTATTTTTTTCCATGCATGGGTGTTGATGATGTAGCTGCATTAAACAAAACTCATAAAACTGTGACGTGTCACTTCATGTACTGCCACTCACTGGGCAGTCAGTGTAAGTTCACAATTCAAACCCACTTGGCAGGCCGTCAGCTAGAATTCCCAAATTAGGCTGGACGATATAAAAAAAAATATCATATCGATGAAATAGAAATCAGATTGATCGATATAGATATCGATAATATCGGCCATTTTGTGCTGTTGCTTGATTGACCTATTTTTAGATAAAGAACACTGAATTCATATACAACTCTTTATTCAACCAGATTTTTACGAAAATTGTAAGTCTTAAAAAAAGAAGGAAAAAAAAGCATCAGCATGTGTTCTCTGAACTCTGTGAAGTTTAGTGCCGGAGCGTTCCTGGTTCTGCATTTCTAATGGGTCGGGGGGATGTAATGACTGTATTAACCTACCTGAGAGGCTAGAATGCAAAAGGAAAGAAAACTTTTCTTCTAATGAACTTTTGATTGATCCTTTTTTTTCTATTGAACCACATGTATATCTATCTATCGATATATATATTATTATTTAATTATCGTCCAGCCCTAGTAGGGAGGGTATAATGACTGTAATATTAACCTACATCACTAGAATGCAAAAGGAAAGAAAACTGTTATTCTATTAAAGTTTTTATTGACTATTTTTCTCCTATCATTGAAATACATCTATCCATCGATATATATATATATATATATATATATATATATATATATATATATATATATATATATATATATATATATATATATATATATATATATATATATATATATATATATATATATATTGTTACTGAATTATCATCCAGCCCTGCTTCCAAATATGTGCTGCTTGCAATGTACAAGTGTTGACCTCTTCTGTGACCACATTAGTCTTGGAAATATTTTTGAAAAAAAAAATTCCAGCTTCAGAATTAAATTGTGTGTTAAAGTTAGTATATTTTTAATTGCATAAGGCTGAAGTCCAGTGAATGACATCCAAAAGGACTGCGGCGCTAATATCAACTAAGTCGGACGCCATTAACAGTTCCTGTGGGTGTCTCGTAGAAAAGCAAGTATTAGGGATATACGGGAAGTGACTATGAAGCTGAGGAGCTAAGCAGTTGGTGAAACATAAATGTGACGCGTCCCTCACATTTTCACCCCAGTCACCTGTTGTTTTTTTAACATGCCAGCGAAATCAATATGGAAAGACGGGAAAATAAGTTAGAAAAGAAAGAAAACAACGATACAAACCCTTCATGAGGTCCATCAGAAAATAATCCTTGAAAGGGGTAGAATAGGAAACTTTTCTGTACAGGATCTAATTACGTTTAGGTTGCAAATGTATTACTTTTCTTTGATGTTTTACAGGTCTAATATTAAAGCTGTAATAAACAGTATAGCCATAAATCAATGAAATCATATGTCCAATTGATTGTGTTTTTGTTTCCAGGGTAAAGCAGGTATTCCAGGGAGCGCCGGCGAGAGGGGCCCTCAAGGGGAACCAGTAAGTATGCTCGTCTGTGGCAAGGATGCGGTAGTTTCAGGAAACTAGAATCAAACTACGCATCTACCATTCAGCCTGTCCGTGATCTGGAATGACTGCCGGAACGATGCGCAAAAAATTATAACTACTTTCAAATCCTTCGAAAAAAGCGGAAGTTGGCAGGGCTGGAAATATTTAATAAACAGTCAAGAATCTCTGTTGAGGGTAATTACTGAGAGCTAAACTGTTTATGTAGAAGATAAGTGGCCCATTAAACGTTTCACTGTGTTGCTTCCCCGCTTCCTCACACCTGAGTGCTCCCAGCCTTGCTTGGATTAATCTTTGAATTCTTGATTTTCCTGGAAATTCACCAACCGCTCCGGGGTGTAGCACGTGTCAAACAATCAGGGGCTGCCATGTTTTAAGGTGGGAGCATCCAGAAGAGCTAGAGGCTACGTTAATGTTATGAGTCTTATCTTGTTTTTGGACAATGTTCAACATCTTTATTCTTGGATTTCTCAGATTTCAAGCGACTTTTCCCAAATTACCTATTTGTTTCTTTTACCTATGTGCTCTTTTTTTCATTACTAAGTGAAAATGTCATTGAGTGTCAAAAGCATCGTTAAGGTATCAAAGGAACATTTCTTTATTTGTTGTTCTATTCATTTTCCTAGGGACCTAAAGGACCCACTGGGGAGCCTGGACCTATTGGAGAGCAGGGACTTGAAGTACTTGAACTTAACTTTTCATAACAAATCATCAGGCTGTCATCAGTTGACACTATCTCTTGAAGCAAGTTATACCTGCTGTACATCCAGCCTAAACATTTCCTGCGCTCCTCCTTTCTTTCTTTGTTCGATTATTTCAGGGTGCTCCGGGTGTAGAGGGAGGACCAGGTGCCATTGGAGAGCCAGGGTTGAAGGTCTGCGAGATTTTTGCCACAGCTTGTAAAACTGAAACAGAGGGTCTCCAATCAGAAATATGCAAACTCATGTTTGTCCCTGAAACAAAGTGTAGTCTGTTTTTTTTTTTTTTTTTAAAAAGCAGTTTTAGTTCCTGTGAGTGTCATGACTGCTGACACATACATACTTGGCGTGCTTGATGTCCAGCCATCCATGTGCTGTGTCTTGTGTTGACTGTAGGGTGATGTTGGGCTTCCAGGAGCCGAAGGGGAAAAGGGACAGGAGGGAATCAGAGTGAGTGTTTGAAAATCACGCATTTTTATCCTGTCCCATCATGTTCACCAGACCCAATTATATCTACCTTTTTTTACCTACATTTGTTGTTGTTTTTATGTGACCATCCTCTATATGCTGCAAATACAATTTCCAAAGAAAAACATTGAAGCCTTTTTTTCTAATTTGCTAAAGGACCTAAGTTAACGGCTTATTCTTAAGCTTGTGACCCTCACCGGTGACGACGTTAGATAACTCAGGTGTTCATGATGCACAGCTGCTGACTCTAAAAGAGTAATCCACAAACCAACAGATTACATAATGTGACGTGACATAAAAAAAGTTAAAAAATTATGCATAAATACATTAAAAAACATTGTCATCCCACATGTTGCTGGAGTCTCTAAAAAAAACTCAGGAGGATTTTCTCTAAACACAATATCCCCGTACATTTCAAACCAACAGGACCCTCAGACAGAGACTGGTCAATCCTAAGGACAAAACCCCCAAGCCTAAGATGAGAAGAAGTGGTCTATGTGGGTCAGTGCAGTGAGGAATGTTCTGATCTTTATTTTGGAGAAACCAAACAAGCTCTCCACAGACGCATGGCTCAACACAGGAGAGTTACCTTCTCAGGACAGGACTCTGCTGTCCACCTGCACCTCAGGGACAAAGGACATTCTTATGAGGACCAAAATGTTGACATTTTGGACAGAGAAGACAGATGGTTTGAGAGAGGGGTGAAGGAAGCCATTTACGTAAAGCGAGAAAAAACAACTTTAAACAGAGGCGGAGGGCTCAGGTTTCAACTTTCAAAAACTTACAACACAGCTATAGGTTTGATTCCTGCCAAATTTCACCACATGTCACACCTCTACACATGTGACCACAACCTTTCTCCTGTGAGCCAGGCAAACGATGAGCCTAACGACTCTCCATTGTTGGGCTGATCAGTTCCAGGTGAATCTACATGCCATCCTTCGGCTTTTCCCTTTCAGGAGTCGCCACAACGAGTCATCTGTCTCCATCTAACCCTTTCTTCTGCATCTTCTTCACTCACACCAACTGCATTCATGTCTTCTTTCACTCCTTTCATAAATCTCTATGATTCAGCATCCTTCTACCGATATATTCACTATCCCTCCTCTGTACATGTGTAAACCATCCTAGGCTTTACCTCCAATACATCTAACATGAGCTGTCCCTCTGATGTACCAGTTCATGATCCTACACATCCTTATCAGATCCCAAAGAAAACCTCTTCATCCTCATCTCTGCTACCCCTAGCTCTGCTTCCTACCTATTCCTCAGTGCCGCTGTCTCAAAACCAGACATCACTGGTCACACCGTCGTCTTGTACACCTTTCCTTTCATTCTCACTGATATTCTTTGTCACACAGTACACCTGACACTCTTTGTCCACAAGTTCCAGCCTGCTTTGACACATTTCGTCGTCTCTTTTCCACACTTGCCGTTGATCTGGACAGTCAACTATAGCCCCATTTACACTACCCTTTTTTAACCGTGCCGAGAACGGTTCGAGCTCGGTAACTGAGATAACTATCGAGTGTAAATGGAACGCGAACTGAACTAAACTGTGCCAGACACAACCGAACCGTGCTAAATCTAGACCAGTTCGATGGGTGGGCTCGGCCCGGTGTGTCAGTGGCACGGTTCTCTGATAACAAAGAGTGCATGAGCAGACCGCGTCATCTCCTTACAGTCAGCTGACTCATTTCTCAATTTCAGACATTCATAAAAATACTAGCTTCCCTACCGTGCCACACGGTTTCCAGTGATGATTCTGCTTAGCAGTGTGATGAACCTCCACGTCTGACATCGTTTCCTGCGTCTGTAAGCCCTGATTAGACGTTGGTTTGTCTTATCCACTTCCCAAAAGCCGACTCTGTCAAGTAAATTTACCAAAGGTTGCCTTCTTCGCCGGACTCTCCGCAAACAATGAAATATCACAATTATAACCAAACATAACTTCCTGAATGTTACGGGCGCCACCATTTTTATTTGCTTGATCTCCTCCTTCAATCCTAGAGAGCAGTAGTACCGTAGATCGTCACTAGGAGGCGAGGAACCGTGCTGGCTTGATGTGTAAATGGTCGTAAGAACCAAGCTCGGCACAGTTAACTGATTCAAGCTCGGTCCGAACTCGGCATGGATCGGTTTAACGAGGGTAATGTAAATGGGGCTTATAAGTCCTTAAAGTCCTCCACCTTGTTTATCTCTGCTCCCTGGGTTTTCAAGGCCCCATTCATTCACACATCTGCATTCTGTCTTGCTACGGCTAACCTTGATTCCTCTCCTTTCCCGGGCAAACCTTAATGTCTCTGGATTTTCCTCCACCTGTTCCGTGTTCTCACTGTAGATCACAATGTCATCTGCAAACATTATAGTCCATGGAGACTCCTGTCTAACTTAATCTGTTGATCTGTCCATCACTACTGCAAACAAGAAGGGTCTCAAAGCTGATCCTTGATGCTGTCCCACTTCCACTTTGAACCCCTCTGTCCATCCCTCAGGCACTCTTGCTGTCTAAGATCTCATTGAACAGCGTAGTTAAAAACTCTACTGCTGTCTCTTCTAGAAACTTCTGTCCCTTGACAGCATACTGCCTTTCCACTGTTCTATTCCAATGCCTTCCTTAGTTCACCATTACTAAACTTTACCAGTTCCTAATCCACAATGGTTTGTTCTTGCTCATTTTCCTCATTCATTAATTCTTCAAACTACTTCTTCCATCTTCCTACACTTGTTGCATCTGTCAGTACATTTCCATCTCGATCCTTATCACCCTAACATGCCAAACATCCTTTCCATCTCTGTCTCTCTTCCTCACCAACTTGTAAAAATCCATCTTTCCATCCTAACTGTCCAATCTATCATACAAGTCACTGCATGCATTAGCTACCTCTTGTTTCACTTTACTCCTAGCGACTCTCTTCAGTCCTTACAGTTTCCCACTTCTCTTTCTCTGAACACACTCCTGTACTTCCTCATTCCAGCACTAAGCCTCCTTGTCAACTTTTCTTCCAGAAGACATACCAAACACTCTCCTACCTGTCTTCCCTGATAGCATTAGCTGTGTTTTTTCAGCGATCTGGAAGCACCCCCTGGCTACCCAGATCCTGTTACGACTTCTCCCTCAAAGCCACGCAACTTCCATCCTTTTTCAGTTTCGAACACATTGTCCTCTGCTCTGCCGTTGTCTTCTCCATCTTCCTCAGCATCAGTCGTTCTACACACCGCAATCCTGTGCCGCCTGGCGACACTCTCACCTACTACTACCAGTCAGATTTCAGTCACTGGGTTCTTCAGGTTACATTGTCTACACTAGATGTAATCCACCTGTGTGCTTCTACCGCCGCAGTTGTGAGTCACCTCTGGCTGGTTCCTGCCTCTTGTGGAATAAAGTTATTCACTACAGTCATTTCCATCCTCTTTGCAAAGTCTACCACCATCTGTCCTTCTGCATTTCTCTTCTGGATAGCAAAACTGCCCATTACTTCCTCATCATCTCTGTTCCACACACCAAAGGTGTCCGTTAATATCTGCGCCAATCAACACCCTCTCATTTCTGTGGATATTTTGCATCACTGTATTTAAAACAAGACAGAACACTGTGCCCCCTTTAGGAGCTGTGTCCTATTTTAAAAACTAAAATATTAATTAACAGAATCACATGTAGAAACCCAGGGCTCCCAAAACCTTGACAGTGGCTAAACCTCCTTATGGAGTGGCAGTGACTGTCTGCTTGACAGCTGTGTAGTCATTAGTTTCCCCCATGATTGTGAACGTAACTTACATTTCTGTATCAAAAATCCTTTTTGTAAAGTTTTCATACTACTGGTTGATTTAAAATATTTTCCAGCTGAACTAAGAGGATTGTTTATGTTCAGAAATGAGACAGGCAACCTGGTTCTCTTGTCAATTCACTTAAAATGTATTTGCTGAATCCATTAAGTATGGAAATCTAACAATATGAAATACATTTAGCTCTTTTTCTCTCTTGTCTGGGTCAAGCAAAATGATATGTGCAGTAAAATGGGAAACAATAAAGAAAAACACAGTGCATATATGTAAGTACATTGAGAAAATATAACTCGAATTATCTTAAAGCATATATTATAAAATATGAATTCTTCTTGTAAACAAGCCAGAGCATCTGTAATAATTTTAAGAGCCAGAGTTCATGACTGCTTCAAGGCCACTAAATCATTGTTGGTGCTTTCTCAAATAAAATATGTCTTATAGAGCAGGAGTCCTTCACAACAGAGAGCAGAGTGGTCTACAGGTCTTCTTGCTGACGCACTAATGCACCAAATATCTTAAAGCAGGTTCTTACAATCCTCATCAATAACTTTTAATTTCCCTTTGGGATTAAAAAAGTATTTTGTAATTGAGTTGAATTGAATATTTCAAAGTACAATTGCGAATAAAGATGCTCTTTTGCGCTTTTTATTACCTCATTTGTCTACAGTCACCAGCAGCTGAGTCGGAAATGAAAGTTTCAATCAACTTAAAGCTTTTTACAGCGGGTGTATTATAAAACAGAGATTTACACTTATTATTATATTATTATTAGTTCCTCTAAAATTAGCTCTGGTCCTGTTGACATTAATTAAGTTATTATTGTGGCAGCACCACAAGGACTGATTTCCGACTCCTTTCTGTTTGGCTGTCTCACTTTTATATGTAAAGAGAACACTTACCCTCTGTCTTTACTGTACCTTATGTAAACCAGTTGAACTAATATCAGAATTGCACTGTAGCTGGTTTAGGCAGTAGATTTCTTTGCATTAAAATGTACTTGACTTTTATCAATATCTGCTCACAGGGCCCATCTGGTCCCCCGGGAGAAGATGGCCCTCAGGGGAAAGATGGAGTAAAGGTAAAAAGAGAACCTATTCTGTTTCATTAGCTTTTTGTCAGAATTTTACTTTCATTTACTGTCGAGCCCGTTGGAGCACCAAGCAGTGTTACGACATTCCAATACAGTCAAGTACATACTCCATCCATCCATCCATCCATCCATCCATTCATCCATCCATTCATCCATCCATCCATCCATCCATCCATCCAAAACTTGACAAAAAACAATAAGGTCCAAAGATTTGAGTGTGGGAAGTATGGAATTTATACATGAAAAATCTGAATCCTGGCATTATAACTTCCACCCTGAGTATGTATCATTGTCTCTATGTGTTTCAGGGTGAACCTGGTGAGCAGGGACCTTTTGGGGAGCCGGGAGAAAAGGGACCAGAAGGAGATCCAGGTCCCCAAGGACCAGCAGGAATACCTGGAAAACAGGGTTTTCGCGTAGGTTCTCTGTTGTTTTTCAAAGGTTACTGTCAGGTATTGAAAACATAATGAAAAAGAATAGAAATCAATGCACATACAGTGACTTTTGTTGTAATCTGTCAGAGATGCAAAGCTGCATCGGTCCTTTTCTGCTTCGATGACGCTTCCTTATGCCGGTCTAGGAAAGTAAGACAAGACTTGCCATCTAGTGTTTATATATACAAATTGCAGGCTGCAGTCACAATATGGGAAAATGAGGGTAAAATCCGGAACACTTAAATTTGGCTCAAAATATGGGACGTCCCGGCAAAAACCGGACAGTTGGCAACCCTACATGCCGCACCAGCGATGGTGACCTCAGCTAAGCCGTGGTGTCTCTGTAGGCTATGAATGTAAGACTCAGTGACATGCCCCTTTCTGGCTGTAATTGGCTAGCATGTTCCCTTCAGTCATTGATTTGTTTGATTGACAAATCGAAGATAGGACAATAGGAAGTTGGCCACTCCGAGGTAAAAAACAAAACCCAGCTTCAAGTCCAGGGTACATCCAGCTGGCTGTGTGGGCGGACACAGTCCCCCAATGCCCGCCCATGCAGCTGCGGCTGCTAACCCCTACCCATGTGCAGGGTATGGTCATTAGCGTTGCATATTCATGAATGCACACACACACAAAACTCATTATACACACGCAAATTTCTTTATACATCAGCTTTGTACAGTTTGCACGTCTTTTAATAAATGCAAACCTTTTGAAGATCAGGCCTTTAATGCAGAAAATGTTTTAAAGTTACTTATTGTGGTTTGATTTTTTTACATCACAAAGACCTGTTATCTTAACAGAAGTGTGTGTACTTTGGAGAACGTGTACATGGGGAAATAGAAGCTTATTTTCTGTTTATAGTTTGAAATACAATGTAACCAGATCTTGTGTTTTAAGGACAGCTAACAGTAATCTTAGCAGGGACTAGACTCCCTTTAAACAAAGACTTTCATATTTCAGAATCAGCATCAGCTTTATATGGCCATGTTTCTGTGCACGATTACAGATAGTGTTCTGTAGTGGCAACCTCAAGGTAAAAGGTCTTAACAGTTGTGTCCAAGGTGTCTGCAGAGATGTTAGCTGTCCTTTTCCTGACCCTACCCTGTACAAGTCCTGGATGGAGTGAAGGTCAGCTGCAATGATCATCTCTGCAGACCTAGTTGTTTGTTGCAGTTTGCCCTGTCCCGTTTTGTAGATGAGCAAAACCACAGCGTGATGGACAGACACTGGGTCAACTGAATAGAAGCCGTGTAGAAGATGGCCAGCACCTGCTGTGGAAGCTTGTAGTTCTATAGTTGCTACAGGTAGTACAGTCTCTGCTGGCCCTCCTTCAGAACAGTGTCTATGTGTGATAAGGAGCAGTGAGCTGCCACTGTGTGTTGAGGCTTTCTGGGGCTAAAGGTCTTGCTCAGCGTCCCAGAGTGGCAGTCTGTGGGTTTCCAACCAGGAACTTGCAGCCAACCCAGAACACATGTCTGCTGTAACCTCTAGGCACCAGTCCCTATTAAATTTAACATCATAGAGAATTCTTTTGGAAATAAAACTGTTACGATGGGCTACTTGATTGTTTATGCATCCCCATTAGGATACAAAGAATAGAAATGAGAGATGACAAAATATAAAATTCTCTCATGCAGTTAATTCAGTGGTTGTCGTTCAACGATCCAGTAATCTGTGCAGCTAAACGTTAAAAAATGTATTTGCTTTTGTTATTATAGGGACCAGAAGGAAAACTTGGTCCTCCAGGAAACAGAGGACGCCACGGAAAGAAGGTTAGGACCATCTTTGTTACCATATTTAAAGTGCCTTAAAAAACTGTTCTTACCCTTAAACTTTTGTTTACAGGAAAATACTACATGATGCCATAAGAGTTTTAAAAATACCAATCTTAAAAGCAGGTTACGTATTTGTATTCAGCCCGCTGCATCATTACTTAGCTGAAACTAAGCTTGTGTTGCCTTCAGGCAATAAATCACTGGCGTCTGTCTTTCCTACAGTTAAAACTGCAAATGGGGCAGAAATCAGGTTGTTGTGCTCATGGATTATAAACTTTCTTTCAAGCAGCACATTAACAAGCTTGTGTCGTAATTAGAATCTACGGTTGGTTTCTTTTACAGAAACAAGAGCTGCTTCTCGCAACCAATCCCAGATGACTTAATCTCATTAACATAGCTTCCTTATCTGGACAATAATAGAGGGTTGACTGACTGTACAGATGCTGCCATGACCATTGTGCTGGTTGTGGATATCCTGTTCACCGTTGTCACCTGCATTCAGCTGCTGGTCTTTCTTTTCTCTCTGTTCGCAGACAGACACACGTTACTTGTTGTCTTACTTGTTGCACTGGGACTATATCCCCTTACCTGACTGCTCTTATTACTGGGTCCCACACCCGGTATGGACTACGCTCCCAGGCATTTTATAATTTTTTTCTTCTCATAGTCAGAAGAGAACTGGATAAGAGAGCGTTTAAATACGCCTCCCACTCAGCCTGGAAGGATTTTTAGCAAAACTCTAAACCGGCAGATCTAATGGCACTTGAGGAACCAAAGACGCCACTGAAAGACCATGAGTAAGAGAGCTTTACTCACTAATGCCGCCTCAAAGGGGAAACGGTGTCCTGTGTCCTGTTTTGGGCCGGTTCTAAGCCCAGATAAATGCTGAGGGTTGCTTCAGGAGGGACATCTGGCATAAATCTTTTGCCAAATTTACAATGTGAGCCAATACGATGATCTTCATACTGGATTGGTCCAGGACCCTGTTGACAACAACCGCAGCTGGTGCTGGTGCTGGTGACCGGCAGGGTATGGAAATTAGAACAGGAGGAAGACGTTTCCATAAGCAGAGAAAGAAGAGGAAAGGCAAAAGTCTGCGACTGAGTGTAGGGACTTTGAATGTTTTTTATGCTTTTAAAACTTTACAAATCTAAGTATTGATATTTGTAAATGAAGCTGTTGTCTTGTCAGGTACCAGTTGGAAAAGATATTATAAATCTCAGAGAGGTTTTATCTGGATAGATAAAGGTTTCTATGACTTACTGTATACTTCTAAACCCTCTTGTTAAATGTATTGCAAGTATTAACTGTATTGTCTTTTCCATAATTTCATTCACAAACTGATATTTTTCCCATTGTTCTTTGCAAAAAGCTCAGTGTCAGTCAGTTGGACAGAGGGCTTCTGTGGACATCAGTTTTCAGTATTTTTCCTTATAGGCACAGATTACCAGTTGGACTTAGATCTGGGCCTAAGATCAACAACCTGCTGTCTCTTCCAGCTTCTCAGATTTTCTACCAGAACTGCCATGTTTTTTGCTTCATCCGTCATCTGATCAACTCTGCCCACTTTCCTCTATCCCTGCTGAAAATGAAAGTCATACCAACACCATAATGCTGCTGCCACCTCCATGTTTAATTTTTTTTTGGATTGTGTTTAGAGTGATGTGAAACATTAGGTTTCTGCTATGGATATGGTGTTATGAAGGCCAGAATGGTTTTGTTTGGTCTCATCTGACTAGAGCATCATCTTCTAATTTGCTGTGTCTCCTAGATGGTTTGTTGTAAAATACAAACAGGACTTCTTTTGGTTGTGATTCCACAATGCCGTTCTTTCGCTGCTCTCCCTTAAAAGCCATATTTTTGGAATGCACATGAGCCGTGGATCTCTGCAGCTCATCCAGCCTTACCATGGGTCTCTCACTGTTGTTTTAGAACCTAACCCTGCAGTACTACTTTTATTCATGATCAACATGTGAAAATGTTCGAGAGGGATGAATAGTTTTGCTTTGCTGTATAACAGAGGTGGCTTTGTTTATGGTCTGCTTTCTATTCAATCCTGCTTCACTTTTTTTGACCAGTAACGCAGCTTTTGATCTGTGCAGGGAGAGAAGGGTCCTCCGGGTCTTGTTGGTGAGATCGGCTCCCGAGGGGATATCGGCCAACCAGGCGAGCCAGGCCTGAAAGGTGCTCGGGGAACTCGAGGCCCACCTGTTAGTTCCCATTTGTTCTGTTTTTCCTCTCACTTTGGATTGCCTTAACGTCAGCCTGAAAATAATGTAAAGGGGTACAATATCATTGGATAGGGGGGAAAGGTAGCCAAATTATGAATGCAGACTTGGTTGGAGTCACGTTTATGATTCAATAAAACAAAATAAAAGGTTCATGCTAGTCCATCATGGAGTTTTTCACCATTTTTATTTTTTATTTTTTGCAGGGTCAACCAGGGGTCATGGGGCTTGAAGGGCAACCAGGACTACCAGGATATCCAGTAAGTTTTTCCATGTTTATTATATCACAAAAACCTGTTTTCAAGTGCATTCTTTTTGCAGATTCTATGCCTGAAGAATCCCACAGAGACAAGTTGTTTATGATAAAATATCAAATCTGGTTTATATAGAACAGCTAGGGTCAATATGTAGCCAGCTTATTTAATATTTATTTAATATTTTATAATAGGGCTGGACAATAATTCTACAATATATATCAATCGATAGACATATACTGATGATAGAAAAAAGGGTCAATAAAAAGTTCAATAGAAGAATGGTTTTCCTTCCTTATGCATTCTAGCCATGTAGGTTAATATTGCAGTCATTACTTCCTCCCAACCAATCACAACGCAGACCCAGGAACACTCTGCAGGAACAGATCTGCCCCCTTCAAAGAGTTCAGAGAGCACACGTTCTATTTTTCTTTTTAAAAACTTGCAGTTTTAGTAAAAAGTTAGTTGAATAAAGGGTTGAGTTTGAATTCAAAGTTTTTCTGCTTTTTTTTAAATCTAAAAATAGGTTGCTAAGCAACAGTGTAAAATGGCCAGTGCTGCACTTAAAATCTATGTTTTTTGAATGTGTTGATAATTATCAATATCGATCAATATGATTTTTATTTTATTGATATGCTTTTTTCTATATCGCCCGGCCCTATTTTATATTATGTATAAAAACCGATATTTGTCTCTTTTAGGGGCACCCTGGCAAACCTGGGCCCATTGGACCACCAGGACCTAAAGGTGAAAAGGTAACAGGATCTAAATTAGCGTTCCAAATGAAAATGCTTTACCAGTCAAAAGCTTGGACACACTTTCTCATTCAGTGGTTTGTCCTTATTTCTGTTCCTGCCTCTGGGGACCACCTCAATAAGCTCATTGAGAGAATGCCAAGATTGTGCAAGGCAGCAATCAAAATAAAGAATCTAAAATATGAAAGATGTTTTGAGTTATTTCACAATGTTTTTCTTTGCTACATCATTCTATAAATGTTTGCTTCGTATAGCTAATGTCTTCACTATGTATCTACGAATTAGAAACGCATAAAAAAGGAAAAGTCAATGAATGACAAAGGCGTGTCCAAACCTTTGACTGGTGGGTTATTTCCAAAGAATTTGAAGGTGTTGTCTAAATAAACTGGATTGAGAAGTTGTAAATATTATGTGACTTAAGTACATGTTTGATTGTTTGCTCTTGTGATGCATCTCAGGGTTATCCAGGCGAGGACAATAAGACTCCAGGACAGCCAGGGCCCTTAGGTGAACCAGTAGGTCTTGCTTTCCTTCAAACTCTGCTTTGTATGCAATCTGTATCCTATTTATGCAGTATAAAAACCCAAGGTTTTTCATCAAACCATATTTCTTGCTTGAAGCAAAAACTGCACACTTTTTTTTTTATTTTCCTTGCATTGCCATGGCTTTTTGTATTTGAAAGCAGCAGATGTCAGTGTGAGGCCTTTCAGATTGGGTTAATGCAAAATGTCACAAATAATTCTTAGATGACTGTGAGAATGGGATCATATAAGAGATTAGAGTGATAGGAGCATGACTTCAAATTTCCTATCAGTAAAATTACCTCTGAAACAGCCTTACTCTGCAGTCAGTAAATGCCAAAACAATGTGATCAATAAAGTGGCACTCCCTCTTTTGTTAAAGCTGAAAAAGTATATTGGGCTGAGAGATAATTGTTTTTCTTTTATTTAGGAATTCAGCCAAGGAGATGCAAAGCTGTTTATTTTACATGTTTTCATATACTTGCATTAATGTGTACTCAGGGGCCTCCGGGAGAGCGTGGGGAACGCGGGGAGCCAGGAGATGAAGGATACATGGTAGGTAAAACCACAGAAGCAATGGAAAAAAATATTTCATGCTATGTGTCAGAGTACAACAGCAGTAAAGTAGCTTACAGCAGTTTTCTTTATCTTTAGTTATTAATTAAACTTGTAAATCCAGTAACGAACTGTCACTAACGTTAATTTTAAACTTATTTCAATCACAGATATTTTCTTTATATTCTTTGTGCTGCCTTCCACTGCACATTGTCTTAATCAATCAATAAACCAACCAACCAATCAATCAATCAATCAATAAACCTATCAATCAATCAATCCATCAATCAATCAATCAATCAATCAATCCCCCCTCTGGGTTGGGGGTCAGTCTCTGCCTCAAGTGGACGAGTTTAATGATCTTGGTGTCTTGTTTATCAGTGATGGTGTAATTCCTGCAGGTATCAACAGACACAAGTGGCTTTCTCAACTGAATTAATTGAATCCATCTTGTTATAGATTCAAACACACCGTGAAAACTAAGATCACAGACAATACAACAATTAGCTTGACTAAAATAAAGATAATTAGCAAATAAAACTACTTCTACAACATAAACCCATACAAAATACCTCGTTAGCGGAGTACCAAGTAAGGAAATTAGGAAAAGACTTCTTTTCTTCTTGGTTTTGCTTCTTTTCTTAAACAGTTACAGGTAGGATCGACGTAATGCGGGTGCTGCTCTGGTCTGTTGCCATGAACAAAGAGCCGACCCAAAAAACAAAGTTCTCGATTTACCCGTCCATCTATATGCTGATCCTCAAAAAGGGTCAAAAGGTATGGATCGTGGCCGAAAGAGCGAGACCCTGGACACAAGTGGCCAGAATGGGCTTCCCTTGGAGGGTGGTGGGGCTCAGCCTACGGGGTGAGATCTCTGTTATCCGGGTGGAACTCAACATAGAGCTGCTCATCCTCCACATTGAAAGGAGTCAGTTAAGGCAGTTCGCACATCGGATCGGGATACTCCCTTTGGAGCTTTTCTGAGCATGCCCCTCAGAGGGGGACACCTTAGGATCTCCCAAAATGAGCTGGAGGATGTCTCTGGGGAAAAGGGTGGCTTGAGTTTGTGGCTTGCAGTAACATGTCTGTGATCGGACATTTGATATACAAGGACAAATGATTTTTCGACATGTTCTCACACATTTGTACTAGAATTTTGTAATCATTTCTGAAGAATGACCACAGTTGCCTTATCATGCTTTTGGATAAAGAAAATAAAAAAAAAACACCTTGACTAAGAAACTACCATTGTTTTGTCTTCTGATCTTGTGGCAGCTGGTTTTAAACATGAAGCAACATTGTCATATTTTAAACTCTATGTTTCAGGGTCATGTTGGTATTTTAGGACCTCGCGGGAGAATCGGACCACCAGGTCCACCGGTAAGTATACAGACTCAGTGGTAAACCTCTAAGGAATCAGCGGTGTAATCATGCTTTTATTGCACTAATTTCGATAATAGAGCATCAAATAAACATAATGTGAATACAGATAAACTGTTTCATTGTGTTTGTGTTCTTGCACGGTGAAGGGAGTCCCTGGTCGGCCTGGAGAAGTAGGCGTTAAAGGAGAAAAAGGACCTCCAGTGAGTAATTAAACATATTTACCTGCAGATTATCTTAAAAGTCAAACATTGACATGTTCGGAGTTACACAACGGTGGTAAGGGAGCAACTTGAGAAGCTTGTTATCGTGAAGTACAGTTTGACTTCTAAAAGATTTTTGTAATTTTAACCGGGTTTTTTTTCACCAGTTTTTACAAAGCTATTCCCTGCTAAAACAGATTTTAGACAGATTATAGCTCAGGGGTATGCAATCTTTACAATGATGTTATGTATAGAATTTGGTGTAAAAACAACAACAACATTGTTTCCAACCTAATAATGAGAAAATATTACTGTAGCTTTCCACATCATTCTGTTGTAGAAATTCTATGCAATTATTCAATTTAAAAAAAAACTGAAAAACTGCTTAAACTGCTTAAACTGCTTGCATCTGTAATTATATTTCTATTTAAATCATAAACATTTTGACATAGCACGAGATGTTCAATCGTTTTTTTTGACAAGATCCATTAAAAAATGATTAACAGCTGCATTCATTTGCATCCAATTTACTGTTATGTCTTCAACGGCTAAATCATTCAGTCATTTACAGTAAAAACAGAAGAATCCAGCAGTCTTTCCATCATGGACAATTTATCATCTATATTGGGAGCAGAGAAGGGTGTCCCCCATTTCCAGGGACAGTCCCCGTTTTCTACAACCTGTCCCCAGCAACTCCACAGGAGCTAATAAGTGACCTAGTCACGCTGCTGTTAGCGTTACAGAGAGAAACTAGTAGAAGAGCCAAGCATGCGAGATGCCCTCCGCCGCAAATAAACCAAGAAAATACCTTTTTTTTCTCTGTTAAAACTGCCATTATCCTCATACAGGTTACATACAGCCTTTTTATAGATGTTGGTTTTTGATAAATCTCACTTCACTCCAAATGTGAGGCCGTTTAGGAGACAAGCACTCTAGTTTTAACAGATATTACGGCAGTTTACTTGTTATTTTCTCCTCCTGGCTTTGGTTCGGTCTGACTTTTTGCAGTAGCTTTAGAAGCAACATCTGCAGGCATCTGTTAGAAATGCTCGTAATTTAATCTGACATGAAAAGATGGAGACTTTTTCTGGTCGGCTGTTTATGCCTGTTTCACATTAACAGCTTTGGTTGAACCATTCCATGGTGCAAACCTCTTCAGCTATAAATAGCTTTCAGGGATTTTTTTTTTTTTGGGTGTTTGGCCCCTCTGAATTGGACTTCCACGTAATAATGTATCGTGATATTGCTGTGCCATGTGTTGGCATTCAAGCCTCAGATATGTTTATTTGATTTGACCGAATATCATTTGAGAATATGAACCATTTACAGGGGTTTGTTAAACGTTTTACCGTCCAGGACGTTTGAAATATACAAACATTGCACAAAGTGAGTTGGTTTGAAGACGTGTAATCTACATTGACTTTGAGAAGAATCATGAATGTTTTATGAAAATTCATGTGTGCCTTATATCTCCTTTTTATTCACGTTTTAGGGCACAGCTGGAAAGAAAGGAGCGAGGGGTCTGAATGGAGCCCCTGGTGCTGAAGTGAGTGTCACAATATATCAAACTGTTGCCTGTCTTGGACAGAAAATGCTGCCAGCTTTGCCTGTGGAAAAAAAAAAAAACACATGGAGTCAGTTTGCCAAATAAAACTAACCGTAACTTAAAAATATTGGACTGCTGTCCATCAGTGTTCCTGCATTTTACTCTGCGCTGAACACCGATCGAAAGTAGCAACTCTTCTCAGGAAAATATGGCTTGAGTGAGGAATATTTTTCATTGAAACACTTTTATTTAAAAGGCGTTAGTTGAAAGTAAGGAAACCAAGGATTAGGAAATAATTACCACTCGGTAGTACACTTCTACAATGTTATATGGAGTTCCTAGACCCATTCCCTTTGCAGCAAGACTTTTTGCTATAAATAAATCTCAAATTTGAATGTTATTTAGGTTTTTGAGTTTACCTTTGTATTTTTAAAGAGAGCTTGTAAAACAAAAATTTACAAGGTTTATTTTAACACTTAGACTCCAGACACTTGTGTGTGTCACGGTGCCACAGCAATAACCCAGCCGTTGAAATGCTGATGGAGTTAGAAACCCATCAGCAATCAACAACCCAAAGTAATTTCCCTCTGGGATTATTTAAGTATGTCTGATTCTGATAAAGTGTTGGTACGTCCAAATGTCCTTCAATCTGAAACTTACTTTGAGAGATGTTTTCATTCTCCAGGGCCGAGCTGGTCCACCAGGACTCTGGGGGCTGAGGGGTTATCCAGGGCCTGATGGCCCTCCAGGACTGACTGGCTTAGTAGGTCTGCCAGGAAAACAAGGACGACAGGTAACAGTGGCCTTTTTACTACAAGCATTCTTATCTTCATGGTGCCTTTCAGGGTGGAAAGCTTTTAAGTGGGCCCTGGAGTTAGATGGAGGTCTCAGAATAGTCATTACTGAACATATATACTGATTAAGAACCCAGCATATTATGTTGTTGTCCAAACTTCAAATTGGTTACCTATTTGACCATGTAAGTGTTGTTTTTAGATGGTGTGGTGTGATCAGAAGATCGTGGCTTGTTTCATTGTTATTAAAGCTTTCCAGGGTGTTTAGAGAATGTTTAGAGAAATTCCTGTCTGGATAACCTGTACTTTACCACTTGATTTACTTAGTTAATATTTATATCATTCATACCTAAGCAAAATGAAGCTGGAGAAGATACACGAACACAAAAATAATCATCTAAACGTATACAAATGTTGGAAGATAACATCTGACCATTATGTTGTCACAGTTTTCTAATCTTACGTTACTGCATCTTTATACATGTAAGATTGTCACTTTGGTACTTTACAGGTATTACACAATTAGCAAAGCATCAGAAAAAGAAAAGTATCAGAAAAAGGATGACTAAAAACTCTTTAGATTGGCCAGTCACCAATAACAGTGTGTGTGTGTGTGTGTGTGTGTGGAGGGGGGGGGGGCAGATAAACACTTTCCTTATTTAGAGTGAGCTTTATTTGAGAAGAAGAGAAATTTGTTAAAAAAGTTTCATGTAAAGACTTCCTGCCGCTAGGCTCAACATCCTTCTGGATTCACATTGATTCTTCACTTTTTAGAGTGACACCACATATGCAGTCATACAAATTTAGCTCTGCATGTACCTGTATGCGCGGAATTCGCGCAGAGTCCGCACATACTCAAAGTTGACTCTGTCTGTGCAAGTATATGTGGGCCTTAAGTCTACAGTTCTCTCTGCTCTCCCAGATCTCCCTACTGCAGCTTTAAGTAGTAGTAGTAGTTGGATGAGTACTGAAGTGAATGAGGAAGATGGAGCACAGTTGAATGAGGAGGAGGAAGATGGAGCACAGTTGGCTGGGCTCTGTGCTCCTCTGGTTTTTGCCTTTAACGTCTGGCAAATTCATTCACTCTGACAGCCTTTTTACTGACACATTTAAGATTAACAAGCAGCAAATGTATACATTTTTCATTAATCCAGAAGCCATAAGTTGGAGGGACAAAACAACATTATAAAGTGAAATGCTGCCGTGGAGCAAACAAACAGTGTCGGCGCTCATACCTGCTATTCATCGTTTTGGTGTGGCTTCCCCTGCTGCTAATATTTGGATCACTAGTCCTAAGGTTTCCACAAAACGAGCCCGACAGTCGTCTGTACCATACGCCATACCTGAAGAACTTGGGATACGGACGTTTTGCCATTTACTATTCAATCCTGAAGTTTTGAAGTGCGCGTAATAGATTTAACACTCACCAAGATACACGGCTAAGCTGGTACGTAATCTGCTGCAGCAAGTGGACACGATGATGACTGGTGGAAATTCAGAAAGCGACAGCAGTGGATCGCGGTGCGGACAAACAGCTCCTGGACGCCTACACCAAATGGGAACTGCGCCTGTAGGTGGCCCGGCGGACCACTGGAGTAACCTGACCCAGAACTACATCTTTCCTACTGTGGATTCTGCTATTAAAGGAGGCGAGAAGGCCAAATTGGAGCAGGACTTAAAATGCGCACAACTTTTAATAACCACACTTTTTTGTATTCTTTCAAATGAATGGTAAACAGGACCACATCTATGCAAGCGAGCTTTGCTTAAAAGTAGACTTTTATGCACCCAAATCTGTTTTTAATAAATTCATTAAACGTGGCTAATAATTCCCTAATTGACAAGCATTGAAAAAAGCATGGAAAAAAAGAGTGATACAAATCCTGTAAAAATTAAACTAACAAGTCTTTTCATCCTAAAATAACTCGCAAACTGCTCCTTTGTGGTAACGAAGCAAATGTGCAAAACTTGTCTTGGATGTACAATGATTTACAGTCTCTTTCCAATCTGACTGCTATATTTATTTGCATTTTTGTGGTTTTATTTTTTTAATAATTGTGTACCATTATTTAACAAAGACAATTTTGGCCTGCATGAATAAAGTTTGGACACCACTGATTTATACTGTGGGGTCGTTTTGGAGAGTCAGGTTCTTCAGTGTGGCTTTTATTTATTTACTGAGAACATCTCTTGTTTTTTGGTAGTATGTCTCACAGAGTAATGCATATATTGCATTTAGTTAGACCCTTTCAAACATGTAAGCTACTGTATTCTAAGCTATAACTGTCATGTTTTTATATGTTCTCTACCTGGAATCCAGATTTTACACACTCCATGCAGGATATTTTACTTTATAAATGTCACTGATCACATTTCAGAAAATTCTACACCGTTGAGTCGGATGTGATGCCAAAAACCCGTGTTGATGGAACGCAGGAGCCAAATCTGCGCAGACGTTTAGTAGTTTCTCTAGTGAAGAGGTTGTCAAAGATGTCATCACATGTAATTTGAGTTGTAATGGGACACTGACTTCCCATAGTTGTACCACAACAGTGTAAATTTATCAGCCAACCACACAGGATCCTCTGTGGAGCAATTTCTATTTTTACCAAACCTTTGCGTATATTAAAAACCAGACGTGCGCTAAATTCAAGACAGCCCATAATGTCTCTTGCCTCTATGCTCAAGAAGACCTTGCAGTTTAGCATGTGTTTTAATGGGCACGGTGGGAACTGTGGGGATTTTTTTTTTGCTTTAATGCAGCACTAAATACTTACAGGATGGCCCCCCCACCCCATGTTTTGGATTCTGACCAACTCCGACCTCCAGCAGGACATCAGTCATTTTAGTCCCCCCACAACATTTCCCATAGCTCCAGTCTGCGTTATGCACATGTGTGAGATAAGTGCTAGTCGGTCCTAATTAAATCGTATGAAGTCAGCAGTTTCCACTGCTTTTATGGTTTCATGTAATTTCCATCTGGTTCTCAACTTCTCAACTCTTCCAAAATTGATAGACGAATAAAGGCCTTATCTGAGATGACAGTGACCTAAGTCTTTGTCTAAAATCAGTCTTTCCGTTCTCCAAGGTGCACATAGAGCAGGAAACCACTGTAAGCTACAAAGAGAGAAGGCAACTTAAGGAACAACTGAATTGTTTTAAAATGTTGAAAAACTAAGGAAAATAATTGATAGCAGTAAACATTAAGCTTTGCTAACTTTTAGCACGGCCACATGTATGGTAAAGCAGAATTGGGTGGTAAGTGATTGGCCGCTGGTGAGGTTTTCATGGCAACTGCTGGTGTTATTTGTTACAAGAAATTTAGCTATTCAGAAAAGAAGGAATAAGCTTGTTGAAGACATGGATGGAAATCATTTTTGTGTTCAAAACATTTAAAATGACATTACTTTGTGTTTTTGTGGCTTCAAGTATGCAAGTGTTGTTTATCATAAATATATGACGTTGATTTCCATTAACTTGAAACTAATTGAAACATTTATTATGGCTGACCCCAGGAAATATTGATCAGGACGTAATAATGTTGCAGTTGATCACAGCAATGATCATCTGTGACATTAATTCTTGTTATTAAACTGAATGCAAAAGTTTGTTTTTACCCTGCCAACTGTTTCTCTGACATATAGTTTATTCCATTTGATTTATTATCACATTTTCTTGCATGCAAAATTTATAGAAAGCCAGACCAAATTGCTTTAAATTCCAAAGTACCAGAGGTTTTGCTCCAGTGCTGATTGTTTGGGGAAAAAATCCCATCTGTGGGAAACTGGTAATAATTTAAACACTGGGAAAGAAGTGAGAAAGCCAATATTATTGATTTCAAAATGCCATTCCAAATATGATTCCTGAGTTATAGTCAGATGTTCCTCTTAAAGTTTTACGTGTGTACCTCAAGAGTCCTCAATCTTGGCAAGACCTGTTGCTAGCTTAAAATAAGCAAATACTTCCAATTTTTTTCAACTTTTGCACCATATGCGTTTTTGGCACAATTGTGGACAGCTGCGATCTGGTATAAAAACCGGCCCCAATGGCTCACATCTGGGCATGAATGCTTCTGCATCTGTTTTGTACAAAAAGAAATCAAAAGAAACAATAAAAAGCTAATTATTTAATGTACATTTATGGAAAATTATCAGTCTTACAAAGTGAAATAGCAATACGTGAACCATCTCTGTTTTCTGATCGTGCCTCTTTTATATTGACAGGGTCAGCGAGGCTCGTTGGGACCAGAGGGGCCTGCTGGACGTCCAGGTCCTAGGGGAGAGATGGGACTTCCTGGAGCACCTGGAGAAAGAGGACCATTTGGTCAGAAGGTACAACAAAAATTACAGAAAAAAGGGGGGAAAAAAAACTATTTATCTGAAGTTGATGTTTTATGTTAAAAGAGCGTAGTCACGTACCAAGACTTTGTGAATTTTTTACACTAGTAGCTCACTCTGGTTGCATACAAAGGTTTTACGGTTCAATTATTGCTCCCTGTTGGTTTATTATATTTTGTTTCTGTGTTTTACACTCTGTTTTTTTCTTTATTTGTTCTTAAAAAAAAGCACTTTTGTGTACTTTTCGGACCATAAGGCACATCGGATTATAAGGCGCAATAAATATTCTTCCTAAGTGTGTAATATCACTCCCCTCCGCGTACACCGCTCTCTCCTGAGAGGGACAGCTATCTGTCTCTGTCAGGACAGAGTAGTTGGACTACACTGCCCTGTTTCTAACATAAGGCCAAAATAAATATAACTTTTATATTGAATTAACTTACTTCGTTAATTGTTGCTAGCGTGTAGCGGGCTGCCTTACATAAATGCACTTCTACTTTCGACATTACAGTCAGGCAGTCTTGTAGACAGCTCAGGTGTCTTATCAGGTAGTGACACAGTGTACCATAATGCTTCAAATATCCATTGAGCGGAGCGGCTCCGCTGCTAACCAAAGTCGTGCTTACACATTTTAACAGATTTTTGAGCGCATTGTACCACATAAAATCAGTCAGTAAGCACAACTATAAATGCTTGCTGTGTATTATGGGGCGATGTGGCACAGAGGTTAGGGAGTCTGTCTTGCAATTGGCGGGTTGCCGGTTCAATTCCCTGCTCTGTCTGTGTCTGTCGTTGTGTCCTTGGGCAAGACACTTCACCCGCATTGCCTGCTGGCGGTGGTCAGAGGGCCCGGTGGCGCCGGTGCATGGCAGCCTCACCTCTCTCAGCCTGCCCCAGGGCAGCTGTGGCTACTAACATAGCTCACCACCGTCAGGGTGTGAATGTGTGTGTGAATGGGTGAATGACTGAACTGTAGTGTAAAGCGCTTTGGAGGTCGTCAAGACTAGTTAAAGCGCTATACAAGTACAAGCCATTTACCATTTACCATATTGTTTTATTCAAAGATGATTATATATATTTTTTGTGTTTTTTTTATTTCTGGTCAAAATACGTGACAAGGCTCCTTTAAATGAAGTATTTTTGGGCAGATCTACCACCGTTTTGATTATATTTCTCTTCATGGTGATTTAGGGAGAACTCGGTCTACCTGGAGATAGGGGGACGCCTGGAATCAAAGGGATGAAAGGGGCAGCTGGTGATCAAGGCAAGAAAGGGGATCCAGGACCTAAAGGACAACCAGTGAGTGAAACTCCAAAAACACAATAATCAATGCTGTATACAGAACCATTGATTCCACAAGGGAGCAATGGTGAAATGCCAATATTTTTTTCAAGGATACTGTTAACGTTGGAAATTTCAATGTGAAAATGTGCCTTTGAGTTTAAGTTTTGTGCCAAGTGGGTGTTTTGTTACCTTTTCCCCTCATATGTATTTATATTTCTCTGACAGCTATTCAGATGTCAAGAATGTGTGTTATTTGAAGATGCGGATGATCGATTCAAATGTGGAATTGTATTGTGGAATTGTCATTGTATTGGTAAAATGGGTTTACACTTTAAAGATAAAGATACAATGCATCACAAGGCAGAAACGCTGTGGAAGACAGGAATTACTCAATAAAAAAATATTAAATTATTCAATAATTGGTACAAGGTAAAATGACTAAGAAATGGTGTTAAAATGGTTAACAAATGGTTGATAAGAAACACAACACACTGAAAAATGGAAGCAAGAAAGGTCCAGTGTGGAAGCATTAATGACAAGCTACCTGAAGTGAGTTTTGATTTGCAGGTAAGAACAAATGAGACAGAAAAGAGAAGCAAGTTCAGTAAAGTAAAACATGTTGAGAAATCTGTGCACAGGATACGGTTCCCTGGAGTACAGGACAGAAAGATGCAAAATGCAAGTTAAAAACAAAGCAGATTCTCAAAAAAAAAAAAAAAAAAACACAAGGAAACTGATCTGTAGAAAAAGACAACAGCAAAACCCAGCAATCATACCATCACAATTTAGCTAAACTGATACCATCCTTGGAATGTTCTTGTCGAGCTGGATTATAAGACTGCTTATTTCCTTAAACCTCTCTCCAAATATAGCTTAAGGGCACATGTAACGGATATGTGTTCAGTTGAAATGTCTGTGCCTGATGGTTTTCCAGCCTGGGTAGAGCAACAAATTATTGGGGGCGAGACGTGAAATGGAAACATTCCATCTAGAAAAGTTATGTAAGAGCAGCATGCTCCCCTGAAAAAAAGAGGTGCTCCACTTTACTTATGTAACGCCTCCAAAAGAGAGAGAGAGAGAGAAAAGAACAACATTCAATTCCCCATCTCCCGTCGGTCCACTCGTTATCTCCAATAACATTTATGAAACAGAGGAGAGACTTTCACCCCTGGGTCAGATTGCTTTACACCTGTCAGCGAATGCGGCTTTCCTGCCAAAGACGCTGGTCTGCAAGCGGAGCTGTCCTAAGGATGTGAAAGACTCGCTGTACCAACACGCCGTTTGAAACACCTGGAAAGCAGACAATGCTCAGACACGGAAAAGGATGCAGACATTCCTCCTGAGAGTGAGTGTGTCTTGAATGGTATGTTGGTGGATGTTGGGGCTACTCCAGACCCAGTCACAAAGGCAGTATCAGTTCAAGAGATTTCAAAAACGTTTTTTTCAGAGCTGGTATACGGCTGTGTCTCTTATTCGCAGGGGGTTGTACGTACAGAAACACTTTGAAATGTCACATAGAGACACAAACTGATGAACATAATGCATGTTCTCATTTCATATGCCGGTTTAGTCTCACGGCTTCACAGAAGCTGCTTTACTCAAAGTTTCTTGTACTATTTTGATTTCCGTTGTCTCTGCAGCATCCACTGTAGTGGTTCTCTGGTATGTTAAACCTACTTCTGACACTGGGATCAGAGTATTTTAATTAACCCAGGACCTATTCTCTTTCTTTTTTTATATATTTTCCCCCGAAGTCAAATAATCAGGCAGTTTCGATGCATCTTATCACTTCTATGCATGATATTTAGCTCTACTGTTCTTTTAAGCTTACTGATTAACTGACTGTTTAATGTTGTCTTTGATAAAAAGTAGCTCTGTGACAACTACTAGCAGTTGAATTTTAATAAGACTGAAATCTTAATTGTGGCCGCTGAGAACTTTTATTTTGGTGTTTTAGCCTGCTCTGTCAAACCAAATGTCAGACACCTGGGTATTGTTTTTGATTGTGCCATGCCATTGAAGAGCCATTTCATGGACTAATCAGGGACAGTCTTTTTCAGCTAAGAACTATTTCTAAGCTTCAAAACTCTGGTGTCAAAATGCATGTCAGAGATGATTATTTCTTGATTACTGTAACAGCATTTTTATGAGTTTGAAAAAGGAAGATTTCGACTCCAGTCAGTTCCAAAATGCTGCTGCAAGACATTTAACCAACCACCAGTCCATTGACTGTTTTAATCTCTTTACAATGGCTTCCTATACATTTTAAGATGAATTTTAAAATGTTAGTCTTTACTATTAGAGCCCTGTGTGGTCAAGCCACAACCTATATACCTTCCAGAGCGCCACACTTCTTCTTGCAGTCGAAGAACTTCCTGTCAAAGGCTGTTAGTGGTTCCACGAACACATTTTTAGACCAAGGGGGCATCTTCCACTGTCTTGATTCTGTTGATTCTTTTACGAGGTAGATAAAGACTCATTCTGTGCTCGGCCCTCTGCTGTTCAGTCTGTATGTGCTTCGCCTTGGAAAGATTATTGGTAGCTTTGAAGAAATATATCATTGTTATGCTGATGATATCCAATTCTATTTATCTTTTAGTCTTCATAGGCCAGACAAAAGGTGCTAAATAAATAAAGTTTACTTACTATTATTTAGAATGGCTATTAACTAGTTCTATGCTGCATGATGTTACACGTGTACTGTTTTTATCTTGTTTTTTCATGCTTTATCTTCTGTATTTTTATGCTTGTTCTTATTGTAAAGCTTGTTGTGGTTTGTGACCAGTGAAATCTGCTATATAAATGAAATAGTAATAACTATGTGTCTGTAGGGAGAGTCTGGAGACTTGGGAATGGTTGGTTTACAAGGCTTTCCTGGGCCAAAAGTAAGGAACATCTCAGTTGTCAAATAATGATTTAACATATTAAAAAAAAATCTAAAAAAATATATTAACATCATAACATCAACATTTATATTTTCCTGGAAACAGGGCCCAAATGGTGACTTGGGAATGAGAGGCATCCCTGGCCCGAAAGGACCTGTAGGTTCTTTGGTAAGTTTAAATGTCATGTAGATAGTGATTTACTGTCATTTTATATATGATATCAAGCCAAGTTGGTAAGTAGGGGTGTCTTCATTAATACATTTTCAAAGGATCAGTGTCATTCCCTTATTGGTTTACAGTATGTCAGCCACACCCCAGTGAGACATGCTTAGAGTTGTCTCTAGCCGTGTTTTTGTGTTGTAGACGAGATTATGTTTCCCCCCACCCCTCCCAACCAGAGACACCTCTTCTTCTTGCTATTAATCTAATGGATGTTTTTGAAAGAACACATTGTCAGCAGTAACAAGACACAAGCTTTTTTTTTTTTGCACGCTGTATTGCTGTCTGAGTTGAGTCGGACATACACATTGGCTGGTCACCAGATGCACGGTGCGCCAAGGTTTTAAAAATGATGGTTTCACATATTATTGAGACCAGGTATCAGCAAATTTTATAGTACTTGCATCGGTTTTACTGTCAGGTTTGGTGTTGTAGTTACAGGACTTAACCGCAGACACGAGCTAGGGAGCAGCGTGTTGAGTAGTGACAGCTTATTAAATCCAAGACAACATAACTTACAGGCAGGGTAGGTGAAGACGATAACCATAAAAAAAAAAATACAGATGCTAACAAGACTTAGAGGTAGCATGACAGACGATCCGACAAAGGGGGAGAGGAGACTGGCAGTTTGAATAGGGGAGAGAACAGAATGATCTGTAGGTGGGAGGAATCAGCACAGGAGACAGAAATGAGAATGATTGAGCTGAAGGAGAGGGAAGGCAATGAGGTGGCAGGAGACAGGAAGGATAGAACATAGAAACCACAACGAATAACCAGAGTATGACAAAATAAACTCACTAGCTAAACTAAAGACAGGCAGACAGGGAAGTAAGGATCTAACAAGAAACAAGAATAAACAACTTAAATCATAATAAGCAGCAAACTAATGACAGGAGGCAAGAAACCAAATCTACAGACAATAAACAATATTAAAGAGGGGAAGATCACAAACAGACTGCACGATCCCCAGGAACCTAACAATAATCAAAGACCAGGAGATCATGACAATTACAGCTGACAAGAGCCTGACTGGCACATTCACAAAATAAAAATGTACCCAAAGTACATGCATGTTTTTTTCTATGGCGGCTAATGACGAAAACATTGCTTTGTAATTGTAATCAGTATGTGTTATTATGATGTAAAACTGTATTCCATCTTTCAGGGATTTGCTGGACCTGTGGGCCCTGAAGGACTGATTGGTCCACTAGGGAAGCCTGTAGGTTTTAACTTGCTTAAAGTCATTTCTAAACATTTTTTTAAGGAACTTATAAAATCAGTTTATTACTTCGTATTTGATGATACAGTGAAAGGTGTGTCACCAATATTTCTTCTTTTTTTCTAATTGCTTTAGGGCCCAAAGGGTCCAAAAGGGAGCAATGGGGAAATGGTGAGTATGTTAAGACTGTGCCAGTGATTTTGTGCTATTCAAAATATATTGAAAATAGATCCTCTGCATGATGCAACCAACGTCATGCATAACATTTGGTACGTTCCAACTTAGTCATAGCCATTGTACCTGATTACCTCAATCCTGGTTTTATCTGTTCATAAATACCTTTTCAAAAGGCATTTGGCTTGCCAGTTGTGGCCAAGCTGGAAATGTTTGTTTCGTGTGAAGAACAGTGACACTGATGTTTCAACATCTTCTAGTTTAGGAATGGTTTTAGCCAAAGCTGTTGATGGCTTGTTACCAAAGATCCTGACTAATTTCGTTACGTTGGAGGTAGTTCTTTGGATCAGGTGATTCAAACTTGGGCACATTGTGTGTTCCAACAGAAAAGTGATCCCAAACACACATCAAAACTTGTTTAGGAAAAATAATTCATGCTGATATTAAGGGTACTGTACACACTGGAGCCACTGTGTGTTGTTTTGACCCTGTGGGGATTAAGGAAAGTTGCCCTAAGTTCAAAGCTATGTACCCAATTTTGGTTTTTGAAATTATTTTAGTAAGAATTCTTCATTGGAAAAAGATTGGATCAAAATCAATTCAGAACCTGTAACACTGTAACCACTTTATGTTTTATGGTACAATTTCAGGGACCTCAAGGACCACATGGAAGTCCAGGACCACAGGTAAGTGTTAACTTCAATATCACATGACAGCCATACAAATATTGTATAGAATTTACAGCATTGAAATTATGAACTGCGGTATTAAAAACCTCTAATACTTAAAAACACCATTTTATACATATGTTTTAAGTATTAGTTTTCCAAGTCTGGATAAAGCTGTAAAATCAGTATCTTCTAGTTACTGCAAAGAGAATATATTAGTACATAAACAATTGACTAAACCGGAAACTGAACAGAATGGGATCCTTTTCTGCCTCCAACTCATGTAGCCTTTATTTTTCTTTCCTCCTTAGGGACCCCCCGGCCCCCCTGGCCCCACAGTAAGTCTTCTGTGTACACCCGCATTTACATTAGTTTGACACAGGAATCAACAACCTTTACATTATGCCATCAGTCCAGCTAAAGAAAATGTGTTAAAAGCCACAAAAGCAACAAATTCAACAAAACCCATTGTTTCTATAATGCCTATTATAAGAAATGCTTCGATTTTTAAATTATAAAAGAAATATTTGCTTCTTCCTTTCAGATTTAATACACATGCTTAAATGAAACATTGAAAATTAGGTCATAAAAGTGCATAGTTTGTAACCTATTTCCAAAGATAATTCATTTAAAAAAAGAATATTCCTTACATGTATGGTGTCATTCTCCGTGCAAATGTTATGCATATATTGTATGAAAACACCTAAGGGGAAAACAAAGCTAAACCCAGCAGTTTTACTACCTTTACATTTTAAAACTTTGCCCAATTCTTTAGTATTTTTGGCCAAAGTTATTAAGAATCACAGTGGAGTGTCTAAAGTACCACATGCGGCTCCGCAGCGGCAGGTTGCAGACCCCTGGTTGGACAGTATAAAATGGAAAATGCTGAATTGGGAAACATGCATTTGGAGGTAACCAGGTTACAATGTTCCTATGTCGTGTTAAAATATGGTCCTTACCTCTAGAGACTTTTCAGAGAGAAGGTCAAAATGAAACTAAGAAACTGTCTGAGAGCGGAGGGGGTTATCGCTTTGCTCGGTCTACATTAATCAACATTTTGTCTTTTAGCACTTGCCAAAAGGAATCATTCGTAAACCGCAAGATTATTTTTGTTTCCATTTGGCGAAACTCTTAGAAATACAATCAGTTTAACAAATGCCTCTTGGTTTGCATAAATTAAAAATCACCTGTAGTGTTTATGAAGAGCGGATCGTTCTTTATTCTGCTTTGATCGTGAATATGAGAGCCCATTTAGACTTCTACTGTTTTTCTCTAAAATGAAAATAAATGGTGACTGTAGAACTTCTCTTCAGACTGAGTGTGACTTGCTTCTTTTTTTTTTGTCAGTGAAGTAGGTCACAGCAAAGCATCCAAATCTGTTATGGTCTGAGTGTCGCTAATAATGTTGCTTCTGAATCTACAGAGATACATTTACGATGACTCGGATTTCCACAGTCAGTCGGACGCCGATGCTGCCCTCAGGACGGAGGTAAAGAACGTAAAGAGAGCTATAAATAGATTAGAATATCATTGTAGGGTAATTTGTTTCAGTAATTATATTCAACAATTGAAGTTTATACGGTCCTATTATATAGTTCCTTAACTCTCTGAGGGATATATTTTAAATATCTTAATATATTTTGCCCATTAAAATCAATTTGGGTATTAAATAGGACCAATTAATGACAGCCTACTGTACAATACGTGAACTTAATACATTAATAAGGCTTTTGCATGAATTACTGCCTCAATGCAGGCTGTGGTTCTGCTGAGGCATTAAGGAAGCCCCAGGTTGCTTAGAGAGGATCCCTGGGCTTGTTTGCAGTGTTGGGTCTGGTGTCTGTTTTCTTCTTCTTCACAGTAGATTATCTGTTGGGTTTAGGGCTAAAGGGCTTCACAGATAAACTGAATTATTATGGTCGTCTTAATGATCAATCCTAGGGTGTCAATGACTGTCAAGTCAAAAGTCTTCTCCATGTTTGGAAAGGCCATACCCTAAGATTTCTGCTTTAAAAATACTTTTTTTGTAGTCTCATGTAATGTTCAAATTTGTAGAGAAATTGAGTTTTTGGTCTTCATTACCTTTAGGCAATAATCCATCTATATATGAATGTCACTCTGTGAAAATAACCTATAATTTTAGACAAGTTTCCCTTTTTTAACTGAATTAGTGCCGTTACCTTTCTGATGATGCTCGAATTTACTGAGGTGCAGCTAATACAAAGGGACGAGTGTGTTATTTAAAAGCATATTTCAAATGAAGGTCTTGGATTCTCAATATTCTCCTTTGTCTTCCGTCCATAACCAGACCTTTCAGAACATTCAAATGAGCCTCCGAGACCAAAACATGGAGATACTTAAAACCCTGCATTACCTGAGCGGCGTGATTGAGAGCATCAAAAAGCCTCTCGGCACGAGGGAAAATCCGGCTCGCGTCTGTAAAGACCTCCTGGACTGTCGGCACTTACAGCTCAAAGATGGTAAGCTTTTTGGGACACACACTGGAGAGATTAGCCGAGATTACACGATACATTAACGTGCGTGGACTGCTCTCCCTGGGTCCGCGATCAGGTCTCTGCTTGAGTTTTTGGTTTTATGGTGTCGTTTTCACAAGTAGCGTTGTGCAGGAGATGGGTAGATAGACTGAGCCCTTGTCTGCAGCGATGTTGGCGCTGCTCTGATTTATCCTGGGGATGAAGAATCCTTGATAAATGTGTCTCGGTTTCAACCTTTACCTGTTGTCACGAGATATGGATCATGAAGGAAGAAACACGAGCCCGCATACAAGTTGCTGGACTCTGCCTTAGAGATGGGGAGAGGAGCTCCCCACTGGATGAAGTCGATGGACCGATGTTAAGAAGATTTAGTGGACTGACATGTTGCATCTCTGTGTCATTGAACATTTTTTTTCCCCCTTTTAATTGGGACTTTCAGATTGGTTCTGGATTGATCCAAATCTTGGCTGTACGTCTGATGCCTTCAAGGTCTTCTGCAACTTTACTGGAGGTGGACAGACTTGTTTACACCCGGTGGCCTCCAATAAGGTGAGTGAAGAAGTGAAACGGTAAACATAAAGTAAATTAGATTGAGTAAACGTAAAAGGATAAAATCTGCATAAAGATCTCCTCTGACTCTTTGCTTCTGGATTTACCAACAAATGTTGTTCCCCTTTGAGGGCGTGTCAGGAAGTTTGTGAAAGAGATCCCCTCTCATTATCTCTTTGTGCTTATGATAACATGGTCATGCTCTCTGCTCCTCTTCCATAGCTGGAGTTTGGAGTTGGGAAAGTCCAAATGAAGTTTCTCCACTTGCTGAGTTCGGAAGCAAGCCAAAGCATCACGTTTCATTGCCTGGGTGATCCAGCCTACAGCTCTGACGACAAATTGAGCTCCACCGGACCCAAGCAAAGAGAAGAGTCCAAGCCCCGGTTTATTGGTTGGAATAAACATGTATCTGAAAAAGACACACTACTTGAACCCAAACTGATTCAGGATGAGTGCGAGGTAAAGAGCTGGATTGAAGGGATCAGGTGGATTTAGCTTAACCCAGGCCATGGCTGTTTTCTCCATGGGGCAATCATTAGAACGTTTTCTTCAGAACCTTGGATATTTCTCTATTAGTGGATCTTTTCTGGTGGAAAATATTATAGTTGAGCGAATTAGTTGTCATATTTGAGAAATTGTAGTACATTGCATACTGAGCGTCCACACTTATTGGTCCACACGATTAAAATTTGTTTAACAGCACATTTTGTTTAATAGCAATATCCAACATTTAATTTAAAAAGATTCAACATTTATTCAGTGGGCAAAGCAATTCAACGTCAGGATGTAAAGGTTGTTGTTTTTTCCAAGTCACTGGTTCCACTTTTAATGGTGCCACAATTCAGAAAAAAAAGGATGTAGCAGAATCAGTTTATCTATACTTTCCTTTTAACGCAGAGGCCCATTTTTAGCAGAAAACAAGGATCAAAGTTTATCTTACCCAGAATGCTCAGGAGGAAGGATGGTGAATGAGGACGAAATACTCTCAAGATTCCCCTCACCAGAAGAAGTGATTTCAATTCAATTCAATTTTATTTATATAGTGCCAATTCATGAAACATGTCATCTCAAGGCACTTTACAAAGTCAAATTCAATCAGATTATACAGATTGGTCAAAAAAATGTCCTATATAAGGGAACCCAGTTGATTGCATCAAGTCCCGACAAGCAGCATTCACTCCTCCTGAAGAATCATAGAGCCACAGGAAGAGTCGTCTGCATTGTTGATGGCTTTGCAGCAATCCCTCATACTGAGTATGCATGAAGTGACAGTGGAGAGGAAAACTCCCCATTAACGGGAAATAAAAACCTGCAGCAGAACCAGGCTCAATATGATCTGCCTCGACCGACTGGAGGTTAGATAAGACAGAGCAGAGACACAATAAGAGAGACAAACAAGCACAGAAGCAAACATTGACCCATAAATCTGTTCTACATTAGATGGTAATAGCGGGTGATCTGTTTTCCCTGGATGATGTCACAGCTAACAGAACGCCAGACCAGGTGTACCTACTATGAAGAAAAAAAGAGTGAGAACAAAACGTTTAAAGCTGAAATGATGACAAGCAATGCACATTGGAAAACAGTAGGAGACCTATGCCTGGAAGTTATTTGCATGCAAGGAAAATACTTTTTTTATTTTCCATCACAAAAATAAATATTTTGAGATTACCAAAGGCTACTGCCATTAAGCGCTTTGGTTCAAAAGGACCTCACGTAAAGTGATAATGGTGTCGTACTGTGGCCCTGGGAATATATAAACTCATGAACTCTTGAAATACCACAACATTTAAAATAAATAACGCAATAAAAATAAATCTAATTAGTTTATTTATAACATACTGGCAACCTGTCCAGGGTGTACTCCGCCTCTCGCCCATTTGACAGCTGGAGATAGGCACCAGCAACCCCCGCGACCCCATGAGGGATAAGCGGTTTGGAAAATGGATGGATGGATGGATAGTTTATTTATATAGGGCCAATTTCCAACACGCCATTGCAAGGCCCTTTACAGAGTCAATGCAATCAAATCAACCAGGTTAAAAAGTTTTCTAAGGAAACTTGCAGAAATGTCCTGGGTTAGCATGTAGTGACAGTGGACACTTATTTTAAAGAACTGTGGAGGCTTCTGTAAATGTGATCTGAAAAATTAAAATCCTTAGATTTGTTTCTGAAGTGCTGCAAATATCTGAACCATGGAAAACTGAACATATCAATCTTTTTTTTTTTTTTTTTTCAGATTCAAGACGGCAGCTGGCACCAGTCTCATTTCTTCTTCCACACTCAGGACAGTCGTCAGCTACCTATTGTAGACATCCAGGAATTTTCTTCTTCACTGCTCCGCTATCAACGACACATCGAAACCGGTCCTGTCTGCTTCCTCTGACCCCAAACGTTGTCCTGTCGCCTGCTCCCGTTAAACCACTCGAGTCCGCAGAAGCTCAACCGCACCTTCCTTTCAAAGAGATGTCGTCTCAGCTCCGTCGAAGGATGGGTTCCACTAGAGTCGGTTGTTTTTATTGAACAGCGTTATCGAAGACTTTGTGAGAGTAACAGAATCCAGGTGCCGAGAACTCAAACCTGGTGGAGCGTTCGTGCCAGCTAGGCCAAAAGAAGAACTGTGCTTTCAGATATTTTGTCGAAATGTGCAAGCTCTGGTGTGTTTTGACATTTTTATAGTGCTTAGGATCACTGCATATGGGCCTAAATTAATCCCCAAATACTGGGAACGGGCCTCCCAACGCAGCTGCCAACCAAATTGCAAACCTTACACAAAAAAAAGCACACCAAGACCATCCTTTGCAGGGGTCAAACCAGAAGGATCGCGCCATGCTTCTGCACTGAGCACTGTCTTACAACAGTGTATGCATGTGCAATAGTGTGTGGATACTATGTGACTGCTTTAAAATGCAAAGTCTCGTCTGAGGCAGAGTTTTAGATGGCCCTTTTGCTCTTTGGTCTTGCCCAGTTGGACTTTTACATCTTGACCAATGGTGCTCTACCTCTCCCTGGTTATTTGCCTCCTAGACTAGTCGCTAATGTCAAAAAAAGTCTTTATTAACGCTGTGTCGTATGTACCGGTTACATCAAGATTTTCTTTATTTTATTTTTTGTGTTATATGAGTACTTATGTTGGTTTGGTCATTTCTAATTTATGAACCAATTTCGGATAACACAACACATTTTTGTAGCTTTTTTCTCTTCTTGGTAGGTCCCTGTGAACCTATCATCGGTGCTGCGACAAACAACAATTCATCGATAGTTTCCTGTGTATATATTGTCAGCATATTTTTATTTTTTATTTATAATCTTGTTTTTTTGTTTTTTATTCACATTGCTGTAGCACGATAAGTTATACACTCTCAGAAGAACTGTTTGGCCGATCACAACTCAGTTATTTATGTCTAAAAGGTACATTTGAGAGTTCACTCGTGTGACTGTTTATCAAACTGTTGGTCACGTTGAGAGGGGGGGTTTGCTGACTGGCAGCTATATTTGGCCACAGGCAAACAGTCACAATATTCTTAAGTTATATTACCTTCACCGAAAGTGTTCTGTAAAGTTTGTGGAGGATAACGGCGGATGGAAATGTGTAAATAAAGATTTGTCAAATAAACAAATGGTACATTTTATCTACGGATGGTTTGCTGCTCTTTTTGGACAAATGAAATACGTGCATGATAAAGACTGACAAAACAAGGTTTCCACATTACAAAAAGTATGGGAAATAAAATTGTATTTGCAGTTTGCTCGTTTTCTTATTGTCAAATACTTTTTTAAAACTAGTATGGCTTTTAAACTTTTTGTTTTGCATAAATTAAGTGGATTAAATAGTTGCATGTATATTTTATCAGCATAATTATAAAAAAACATAATTATACTAAGAAAATGTAAACTATATTTTACAGATTCTCTACTTGTAGATTGATTACTGTTTTTTTTTAATACAATACACTTTGACATTTATGCAGTGATTTAAAAAGTCAGCACCACAGTTGAAATGTAATTTTCTGAGAACGAACCAAGAATAAATAATTTTAGCGTTTTTCCTCTACATTTAACGGGACCTAAAACCTGGTCCAACTCAACTGAAGGTTAAAGGTCCTTTTTTTTAAAGGTTAGAAATAAAGCAGAGAAAATCTGGCTGTAAATCCACTAAATATTGTAGTTGCTTAAGTTTGCACACCCTCTGAAAACTGTCGCTGTGTTTCTAAAATAACCCCTGGCTGTCATTTAAAGGTCCTCTGATTAACCCCAAATAGCGTCAAGTGTTATGAATATTGAATACTATGAAAAGCCATGGTCTGGAAAGAACCTTCAAAGCGTCAGAGGGGTCTCATTGGCAAATGTCAGAAAAAGGTTATATCATAATTTCAGACATTAAACATGTCATGGAGCATGGTAAATACACACATCATCAAGTTGGGAAACTGTGACATCACAGTGAACTGGACGTTTCCCCAAAATGAATGAAACAATGAGACAAAAACTGCTCAGCAGGCTGCTATGGAACCTACAGCAACATTGAAGCCTCATTTAGGTCTGTGCTTCCTCAGCTGGAAACGTGCCGTCAATCAAGGTGGAAGGGATTATGAACATTTTCAAATACAGTACCGATCCATGATGACACAACACCTTCAGGCTTCTACTAGAAAGATGCAGGGAAGATTTGTAGACGAAAAGGGCGTACGACCCAAAGCACACATTTAACTCAACATAACCTGGGAAAATACAGAGATTTGAAATGGCCCGGCCAGAGCTCAGTCCTGACACTGAGACAATTTTATATATAGGGTGATCTGAAGAAGGCTTTGCTCACTTTTCAATCTGAGGGATTTAGAGCTTGGGCTGTTTGCAGTGAGGCATCAACAATTACCGTCATGTCAAGATGTAC
Organism: Fundulus heteroclitus; assembly: GCF_011125445.2. Lineage (NCBI taxonomy): Eukaryota > Metazoa > Chordata > Actinopteri > Cyprinodontiformes > Fundulidae > Fundulus > Fundulus heteroclitus. The sequence goes on from NC_046369.1 coordinate 4,770,796, forward strand.
TAAAATGTTCCAACTAAAAAAAGACTGAAGGCTTTAATGAAACTGTTAAATCCTTTTAAATTCCCTGTATATGAACAGTGCAGGAACCTTGAAATCCACTTGAGCGTAACATGATTAAATAACTGTTACTGTAAATAATAACTTATTGAGCGGCAATGTAGATCTGCATGGGAGCTTTCTGGTATAAAAGCATGCGATCATGAATGTGGTGCAAAATGTAAAAAAAGAAATAAAAATCACAAGCCACTTTAGTGGAAAATGCTAAAAACAAATATTAAATCTCTATCTGAAATATATCTAAATATACATGTTATCTTACACAGTGAATTGTTTTTCAATAACTGTTTACATTCAGACCCCATAATTATGCAATCATGAGTTTGACTTAATTTAATTTAACAATAACTATGGCGGGGAAAAAAGTCCATAGTGGTAAAGGGATATAATCAAATGTTCCTTTAAAATATCCCTGGTGACTTTTTTCATCAATCTTCCATCCAGTTTATCCAAGTAAATCAGATGGAGACCAACTCCTTTTGTACTTGTTTAATCTAGTTCAGTCAATTGCTCCCCAAAGTCTTATTAGGTCCATTGAAATAAAATAAAAAAGTTGACTTGTTAATCTATTTAGTTTCACTACCACGCTATTTAGTCATTAAATACTGTCCAAACACCCCATTTACAGGACAACTTTGCACTTTGTTTGGACATAACTTGATAAAGTTGTAGTTCTCCTCACCAACACAAGAGGGCACCAGTGAAACTTCAAACCGGAACTTGTTTCCACGTGCTCCATCGGCTCGGACGGAAGTGGGTTTGTTTTGATGCCGCCGGGAGCCTGAACAACGTGCTGTTGCGTTTTTCCTGCTTTCCAAGCAGTAATCTCATAGAAAACACATAAAATGTCCACCGAGGAGGGGGAAATCGACAGCTGCTGTCCAGAGGAGGAACAGAAGGTCGCGAAACGAAAGATTTCTCTCTCGAAGTAAGTAAACAGGCAGCTGGGTCCTCGGTGCAAGGCTTGAAACAGCAGACTGTACATTTGAGCAACTGTTTTTAATTTCTTGAACGGGGTTAATGGTTATTTTGATATATCTAAACTGTCATATACTCATGTCTTGTTTTTTGTCGTTGTATCCCACCCTAAAAACACTAAACTTCCTTTTACAGCTTTGCTTCGAAGCTATAAGAGACACTCCTTTTGACTCTAATTTTGCCTATTTTTATACTTGGGTTGTGAAATATTATCAGTAAATAACCCTACATATTATCTGAAAGATATTCCTGCTTCCATCTCTTTATTAGTTTTATCTGATAATTAAAACATGATGGCGGATGCATTTTTAGGCACGTTGTCATGTTTTGTTTTTGATGCACTAAATACCTGCAGTTTGCGTGCTTTTTGACTAATTGGTTGTTTCTGGTTTAGTTGTGGAGTCTGTGGCTCTGAGGAAGCGAAGTATACATGTCCTGCCTGCTTCAAACACACTTGCAGGTGAGTTATTGTTATTTTACCTGCGAGTGGTATTTGTTTATCTACTGAAGTGAGTTATGTTTTTAATTTCCCAATTATCTTTTTTGAAAAAGGCAAAGACAAAATAAAAAAACGTATCCGAATGTTAAAACGTACAAAATTCTCACACTCTCAGTTATCTGGGTCACAGCGACAGCAAACAGGCTTACGTTGGAGGCGACATTCCCTCTGTCACACTGGAGAAACTAAAAAAGAACACAAATGGGTCAGGAACTCACTCGAACTGGGTGTTTGTCAAATCGGCCAACAAGGGTGACAGAAAATTAACAAACACACTGTGTCAAACACAGAGGAGAAAACGGAGAGAAACAAAACCCTTATTGTACTGTAATATAGAATATAACAATTTTTGCATAGTATGATAAATATATATATAACATTGGTTTTCAACTTGGTTAGAAGCGAGACCACGATAACCCCTAAATTCTCTTAAATAACAAGAGTGAAACTCTGGCATTGTACAAAGCTTTGGGTGTACGGAGGTTTTTGTGGATGCGGGGGGACTCCATGTCTCATGGAGTCTGTGTCATACCACCACACTCAGATTATCTAAACCAACTTTAAATGACTTCTTCTAAGGTGTGAACTGATGGATGTCATCTTATATTACAGCACATTATTGCCACTTACTGAAATATTGTCCCATAATGGGGAAATTTGAGCATGACAACAGCAAAAATACATAAACAGTTACACTCTATATCAATAATAAAAAAAACAAGCTGATGTAAAGTTAGTTCTAAATTAACAGAGAATGAACTTATCAGAAAGGCCAACAAGAAAGTAAAAATAAAATAAGTATTGCTTGATATGGTAATTTGATTTTTTTTTTTTTTTATGATTTTGATGTTTTGTTTAGTACCTTTTATTTTAGCTTTAGTAACCTGTACCTGATAATATTTCATAATCTGTGTAAACACTCTGGAGCAAAAGTATCTTTTATTTTATACTGCAGAGCTTTTTTAAATGCCTAATTGTATATACGTACTTTTTTTTTTGTCACAATTCTTTCTCCAGTACTTCCTTCATACTATGTTTATGCCTTATGATTCAGCAGCATAGGAAGACTGGTTGCCGTTGGAAAACAAAGCTCAGCGGGCCTCTTCTTACAGCGCATTTGACACTGTAACATACAACATTTCAGCACTAGAATAGCCGACTGCGACAGTTTGTTTTGGACATGTCCAAATGTTAAGCTGCATGAACGTCAAAGCTCTCTCACACCACGCGTAGCTTAAACATGTACCACTGTCATAGAATCGACACAATATGGCAGCAAGATCATAGCAAGACGTACAACATGACATAATATTGCTGAATGTTACGATGACGATGTGTTGCAATAGATATATAATTTAAAAATGTTAATGTCTGTGTGCTTCAGCAAGCATAGGCTTAATTGAAAAAGTTTTTGTCTTTGAAACAACTTAGTTTCTTAATGTCTGGACCATCCTTTGACCTCTTTGCCACCTGAAACCTTTCATGCTGCAGTTAAAAAGTGGTGCTAATATATTAGAGATTTAACAAACCTAAATGTATGGTACTTGAATAATTAGCTAACGCTCCTAACAGTTCTTTCCAATATGCATATTGCATTCAGCGAGATTGCAATAACACTAAATTTGTGTTATTTTGTGCAGCCCTAGCAATGAACCAATAATGACATAACGGGATCTCATGCAACACTCTGCAGATGCTCGGTCTGTGTCGGTGAATATTCTCTTACCTTAACACGGAAACTAAAATGTATTACCTGCATCATGATTGATCTGGCTAACAATTATGTGACCACTTTGGGGAACACTCATGGAGCATGGAAATTTAATTCCCAAACAGTTCAAGTACAAGTCAGGTTTATTTTCATTTTGACACATGTTAAGACATGAGGTGGAACAAAATTTGTTTGGCTGGTCCCAGTGCAAGTTCAATATCAGCATCAATAAAATGTATAAAGTGGAATAAAAGGAGCTAACTACGTATAAGTACAAATAAGCAAGCTAGAATACCCAACAAGCCAACTAGGTAATATAGACAAAGGAAACCAAACAGTATGGAAGTATATGGACAAAGATAAAATGGTGGTGATACTACTGATGCAGCACAGCTTTGTGAATTCCACACCATTAACTGCAATATACTTGTTCATAATGGGAGCACATCAGAACTTCCCTTTAAAGATGTGACTGCATTGGATAATACCCCCCCACCCTAAAAAAACAAAAAAAACAAATAATTTCCTCGTGTTCAGTTCCGTGCTGCATTTCTTTCATTACCCCTCAATAAAAGGCAATATATGAAACACTGACAGCAGTTTGAAAGAAAATCGAAATATCTTCAGCAAAAAAAATGTAAGCCTCAGGGTGTGAAAGTATATATTGGTGATTGCAGCTGTCTTTCTATGGCTCCTGTTTTGTGTCGATATTCTGTGTTCTCTGTTTATATTTGCGCAGTTAAAGCAGGTATTTACTGTTTTTGTCAGAATCTGACTTCAAACTCAGCTTACGGAAGATTTGGTGCCATAGCAGCAGTAGAAAAGAAGGACATATTTGTTGTGTTCACCATGAACGATTCACATTAGACTTGCATAACAGCAGTCGATAAAAACTCTGCACCTTTTTTGTGCGGAAACCTTGAATTTATGATCAACCCCTGGCCGTGTTTTTGTTTTTTACTGACTGAACTTTGATCCATGTCCAGCAACGACCTGCCAGTGGGAACGATTCACGGCCTGTTCCTAGAGTTCTGCGAATGCTGAAGTATTTATAACCCAACCCTAAAAATGGCACTGGAGAGGTCCTACCTGAAAGTTTCATTTGGCTAAGGCGTCCTATCAAATGTCCTTTCCATCTCTCCTTTTTGCCTGTTGGTTTTGGGTTCTGTTCAGCAGGCCCTATTGCAGTTTTCTAAGGATACAGGCTCTGTTTGACACCAGCCAGATACCTGAATGTCTGTAGTAATCTGACCACAGTGTTTGTATTATTAGAAAACACTCAGCTGTGACTGGAGCTTTCAGAAGATATTTCCCACTTTGCCAGTGTTTTTTTTTAACAGTGGTTATGGTTGATAAAAGTAAGAAACTGCAGAACCAGACCTTAAAAACTTGTCCTAGGTTCTGTATTCTCTAGTCCAGGGGGTCCCAAGGTGGGGGTTGGGACCCCCCGGGGGATTGCGAGACATTTGGGGGCTGCGAGATGATCCAAACTTTCTGACTTTAAAGATATACCTATTTTATTATAGCAAATGTATGTCTTTAGTAATGGGGGGGGGGGGGGGGGGGGGGGGGGGGGCAACTTTTCAACATCAAAAAATATTTTTTTTCCACAAATATGAGAAATTAATCTAAAGAAATTTACTCCTCCATCTCAAATACTTTATTTTCTTTTATCTAAAATGGCCATAAACCAGTTTTTTTTAATAAAGCCATAATATTAGGTGTACAAAATTAAGAATATTTCAAGAATAACATTGCATACAAGGATAAAGTTGTAATATTACCAGAATAAAGGCACACAGTTGTTTGCACAATTGTTACAAACAGGAATCCGACAGGTTCAAACCGATTACATGCGTTCTAACTGATTCCAGTTACGCGTATGAAATGGGAATTAGTAAATGTCCATCCAGGGAAACCATTACTCATGCTAAAGGTGTCGCGGAGGTAGCGCCAGTGTGAAGCACCTGAAGTCAGCATTACATTCACACGGTCGTTTTCTCAGTATTTATCTGGACGTCTTGTTTTTTATGTTTTGAAATTATATTGCTTGTCTTTGTACTCTCTGCTTGCAACAAACTACATTTGTGTGAGTAACTTTATTTTGTGTATTTACTTCCCAGTTTGCTGTGCGTGAAGAAACACAAGGACGACTCGGGATGCAGTGGAGTTAGGAATAAAACAGCTTTTGTCACGCTGTCTCACTTTGACGAAATGGCACTTCTCAGCGGTGAGAAATGTTATTAACAGTTATTAATGAGTACGCTGACAGAATTGTCCACGTACAGTACCTTGCAATAGCTTTTGTAACCTTTGATCAACAGAAAGTAGCACATAATTGCAAATTGGAATGAAAAAGATGGATTAGTTGTAGTATTTTTTCTTTTTTCTTTTTTTTTTTACCAATAAATGAAACATATGCAACATTTCTTATGTACTAACTTTATGTTGGTTTGTTAAATACAACCCTTTAAACCTTTAAAAGCTTAGATTTTATTTAGGGGTATCAAAATGGAGAAGATATGGATGCCCCACATTCAGATTATTTGGAAAAAGTATTAAAACCCACATTTGTCTTGTTTTTCTACTTCAGAATTATGTGCCTATGTGTCATATAGAATCCAGATAAAATCTGGATTTTCTCTCCATGAACCGAAGCTGCAGTCGCCGTGTGTTTAATGGCTTTTAATAAGGCCTGGACTCAGAAAGACAAACAAAAAAAAGACTAACAATAACCGATGTTTGTTGGCTGCATGGTATTCCAAACCCACGCTGATGCAGGTACTGTTCCCCCTCTGCCTGCCGTGTAGATTACAGGTTTCTGGAAGACACCGGCAGATTTGCTGATGGCGCCACCAGAGACAATCTCATCCAGGCACCGCGTACAACTTCCAAAGTAAGTCTGGGATTCTACATTTCCTTACGCCATCCTTTATTTTTACAGCCACCGTGGGTAAATATGAGTAAAAAGGCTTGAAATGCATGAATATTTTACTGAAATATAGTTTTATGCTGAAAACATTTAAAAAAATCCATGTTTCGAATAGATTTATTACACTTGCATACACCCCTAAAAATTGCAACATGATAATGCAATTATTTTTGTGATATAAACTTTCTTTATATTCACCAGTGTCTCTGTGCAACTTTAATTATTAATCCATGTCTTTCTGTTTCCCTTGTTTATTAATATGACTTGATACAGTTGTCCATTTCACTAAGTTGTGCTTCAAAATGGGAAACACGACAGATAAACAATAACTACAAGAAAAATAGCTACTCTTCCTAAGCAATAATTAAACAGTTTAAAAACGTGACAGGAAGTTAAAAAAAGTCTCCAAAGCTCACTGGAGCACAGAACGACATCTCTGGGTCCACAAGTCCACCATAAAACCACATTTTTAAGGTTTTTGCACACATTATTACCAGGAGCACTTTTACAAACTAGGAAATATTCTAAAAAAGTATTAAAAATCAACTTCAGATTTGCTTTAATTGAAAACCTCCGCTGAAAACTCAGAACAGAGAGCTTTCAGGGTTTGTGTTGGTGAGCAAGTAAGACTCTAAAATAGTGAAATAATCAACTGTTCATGCAACATAAAGGCTCCACTTGATCTTTTTAGGCTTCGCACCAAAGCCAGTTTGGTTTAAACAAAGTATAGGAGCACGATAAAAGAAATCCGTTTTAAAATCTAGTATTCTAGTGTGAGTATTTAGTGTAGGAGATCAGAAGGTTTCAGTTTTTTTTTCAATTTCTTAAACTTTTTATCCTGCAACATCTATTTTTATTGCGCAATACTTGAGGCAAATAAATGCAAAACTCAAATTATCATTCAATGCATGGTTTTTGGGTTGTCTCCTAAACAGTAAACTGAAACTGCGTGGCTGACAACTGTTTGCAGTAAAATATTTCTGAGGTCAATATTTCTTTGACCTAAATGAAAGTGACGGGTATGATAAACCCAGCGCCATGTTAGTTCCACTAATTGCTTTATACTGTAAGAGGAGACTAAATAGTTTATATCGAGATGATCTATGTTGCGTTATAATTATACTTTGATGTATTCCACTAGGTTATTTGTTAATGTCACTAATTGCTTTATAGGATAACAGAATATTTGATCTCCTTTTGAACAGGCAAAGAAGCTGGCCGCCCAGGCTAGAAAGATGAACATCACCCTGAAATTTCTCCCTGTCACCTTCAGCAAGAGCAAAGAAAACTCCACCTACTTTCTTTCAAAGTAAGAAAACGTATCACGATAAAGCTGACCTTAAGAATGTTGTTTTTAAATGTTAATCAAACCCACAGGAAACCTTCATCAGATGCAGACACTTATTAATAATGGTTAATACTACATGGAGGAGCAGCTACTTCAGACTTTCCTATCCTCTCTACTAATTTATCGTCTCCGGATCTTAAATGTTCAACCGTATTCTTTTTTTCTTTTAAAATGAATTGATGGTGTTTTCATAATCCTGTTTAAAACAAATAATGGACTTTTGTAGGTGCCGTCATATGCAGGTGTTCTGGTTGCTGCTCCTAGTAAAAACACAACAGCGGCGAAGTTCTTGCAGTTTTATGTAAACATTATTTAGGTATCCACTCAGTCACCTGGAGGACATAAAATCCCGACCCATGTGTTGTATTGCCACATGATGGCACTCTTGTTAAGCCGTCGGTGTTCTGTCCTAGCTTTATACTGCAGCAGTCTTCTGGGTGCTGATGTTTCCATGTCTGCAAATATGTATCATCTATTCTAGGGTAATTGAGCAGTGGTTGATGTTATCAGCTGTTGTTATTTCGTTATTGTTAGTGTGGTTTGTCTATTGAACCAGAAATGAATTGGCTTTAAAAGAAGAGACTTGTCAACTCTGTTATTGTTTTACTTTCTATTTTTAGTCGCGTCATTTTGACGAGCACTTTAAAGGACTGATGTGGACCCTAATCACCAGCTATACCCTCATGTCATGTTGGCAAAGACAACACAATATTTCTGTCATGGAGTTTTAATCAAAATGATCAGAGTAAAGGTATTTATTCCCTTTTTAATCAATTTTCTGAATTCTTACTGGAAATAATTATTATTAGTAAATATAGGGGATATCTTTACATTGATCATTGATCAGAGGGACTTTTAGTTCACAATGTGTCATTCTTTAAAACCCAGCAGCTTTACAAGTCCGTAAAAGAACAAACTACATTTAATCAGTCTTTTTGTATGGCTGACTGATTCAGCAATGTCTTTCAGTCTCTGCTGTCCATATTTCTGGGCTGCTGGTGGCCGCTGATGTGAATTCTAAGGCAGAAACACCAACAAGAAACATCAGGAGTTCAGTTTAATCAGGACCTTTGATGTGCAGTCTTAAAATGTCATGCTTCTGATCATTATGTGATATTTGGGATCAGATTGTGACTTCACAGTGAATCATAATATAAGGAACCTAATGTATTGATGACTCTAACTACGTGTTTTATGGATCCTACATTTCTGCATCATGTCCTTCGGCACATTTTTTGCATACATTTTTGCTGATGACCTGGTTAATTGTAGCTAAACTGCATTCATTTGAATTTTGTGACGGATTTTTAGCTTTTTTGCAAAATGTTTTGCAAAAAAAAAATAGGACAATTCTTTGCAGCGTTGCGACTGAGCTGAAAGTAAACAGGTGACAACTCATTTACTTTCACATTAAAGGCGGCCGCACGCTCTGTTTTACTGGGCACAACGCAGACTCTCTGCGGACATTAAAAACTTCATAGCCGAGCGCACTTATTGGCTACATTTCTTGTGACCAACTACATTTCCCACAGCAGGTGTCCACCACACACCTGTCGGTCCGTGGCACAGAGGCTGACGCCGCAGGTGCTTGAGTCACATCAACTTCCTTGGAGCAGCTCGATGTGAAGACTTCTTCCCGCCGAGCGGTTTATAGTGCGACGCCGCGTACGCGCTCGTAAAACTGAGCCCTCTGCATACCTGTCCACAAACTCATGTTTGCCCTATTATGTGGGAGCTCAGCGACAAAAATAGCTCAGGATGCAATCTGGTGCTATTTAGAAAGGCTAATAATTTACATAAAATCAACTGTGAACACGCACAGGCGTATAATAATTTACTACATGCTGTGATGTCCTGGGGGGGTCGCTTGTAGAATGGCAGGAGAAACTCTGATGCCCACAGAGCCTTAAACCAAATAATGAATGAAATAATGACAAACTAACTACAATAGCTACATATACAAATTCCCAAAATGAATATGAATTACAAATGACATAATAATTTGAAGGAAAGTAAATCTAGCAAGAAGAAATTAATATGAACCATAAAGCATACCACAATATAGATTGAGGCTCCTACACTCACAATGTCTTTTAAACGGCCGTGTTTCGTTCAGAGGCCAGCAAATGAACATCCAGTCTGGGACAGAAAGGTAGACAATTATCAGGCTGGGATTATGTGAGAATGTGCTTCAGAATGTACCAAGTACATAATATAAGAAGCAGATGTGGGAGCTGTGTGACTGCAGCTGTTTAGCGACCTACTCATGCTACGTCCACGGCTGCCAGAAGAGGATCAACCCTGACAAACAGCTGAGTGGAAGGCTTTCATGCCTGGCGACGCTCTGTGTGCGTGAGTTTGTGTCCTCGATTGAAATGCTACATGATGACGGTGCATCTGCTTTTGCTTTTATTATTGTTTGTACCGGCATCTAACTTTTAAAAGGTCGTACAAACCAAAGCAAGATTTACAGACTGGCTCCCGGTCCAGCCTTTGGAGGGTAAGTAAGTATATAATGGCTGGCATTTGGCAGAACATTGGGAGTAGTTGTGTTAGGTTGGAATGGTGTGTTTTTTTTTTCTGACTCAGCCTGGCATAGCTGGACTTTTTCCTCACAGACAGCCTGAGTGGACTTGACAACACATTCCAGCAGCAGTAACTGTGGGTAATAACTGAGCATATTTCTATAATAACTTGAGATAATTAGCAATATGAGCTGGTGTGGTTTTGTGGCCTGCATATTATTTTCCTGTATATTGGAAATCAGGCCCAATTAACCAAGCTTTGTGGGCTAGAGGCAAACTAATTTTGTTTCCAGTTATTGACAGGTGTTGAACACCACCAAACGGTAATTTTAAGTAGCTTTTTATTCATAGAAGTGGAAAAAAATAGAAATTAGTCAGTTCAAAGACAGATTTGCACACTTCAAAAGTATTGTGGTGACCCAACAACATATTCCATTTTTTTCCTAAAAGTTACACTTCAAAGACGTAATAGCTATTACTATTGCAGCTCAAAATCTGTGACAGAAAATCTCTTATTTATAGTTATTTACATCATTAAATCCTTTAATCCTTTCTTGTAAGTATAAAGGAGCCTTAAGCAGCCTTTTTTTTGCTGTGAGCTGTAAATATTTATAACAAAACCAGAGGCAACATCATACCATTGATGTGAGAGGGAGCTGGTTGTGTGTTACACAGCTCTGCAGTTACAGAGGATTTAATTTGCATTTCAAAACAAAAAATGCTAGCCCTATTAACTGTAAACATCAGTCTTTTTATGTAATCCTGGTAGAGTTTTTAGATCCTTTGCTAAACTGAGTGATTTACCCCCAGAATTTCCTACATTTCCTGAACCTGCATGTTCTGAGACAGAATTGCATTCTTCAGATGGATGAAATAAGGCAACTGTTCTCTAATATGTTCAGCTTCTTTTTTTATTGTCTGACCAACTGTGTAAAAGTAGCAACATGAAGAAATGGCCGATATGGCCCCGTTAAAAGAAAAAAGTGTCTATCACCCTTTGTTCTTCCTATGCCTTCGTTTTCAATTTCCTCACAGATGACAAAAATGCATCTATGCATCTTCTTTCCTTCAGAACAACTTCCACACTGAAGAGTGTTGTCAAACCAACTCATTAGGAATCAGATATCATGCATTCCCCAATTCTAAAAAGATCCCCGGTCCAGGGATATAATCGTCCAAGTCCAGTCACAAACTCATTTCTTAGCATGTCCTTAGTGCATGCATTACATGTTAAAATGCTAAATATAGAGATAACAGATGCCACCTTGGTTATCTGCCATCAGAGAGATCAAATAGAAAAACACGTTAACGGTACTTTAGTTTGTAAAACACCAAATGCTAAAATAAATGTAAGAAGCACATTACCCTGGTCCTGCACACATTCAAGAATCATTTTACAGTCCAGTGTGTCCTTTCTAAGCTTTATGCCATACCATGTGTGGTTGCCAGTGTCATTTGTCAAAGTTTTCACCAAAGCTCAAGTCAATTTAAAATGCATTACATCATTAAATGGACGCTTTTGTTGCCCAGGGCACACTTGCTGCCATTCACATCATGGCGTCACTCCCATATTTGCAATGGAAATACTGTAACACAAGGGCAAAAAAAGCAACCCATGAGGAGAAAGGCTTCAGCAGAGTTCATTACATGTCTTAAATGAGCAGGTTAGTGTCTACAATGCTAAATGTTGCTGTTTCATATTACTGTCAGGCGTAGAGAAAATATCACAGATTTGCAGTTATCCTTTGCAGTGGGCATGCTGTGGAGGTTCATATGCGCATTTTAACAGCCAAGCCGTAATTTTGGCACCTCCATTAGACCTATTAATGCAATTTCAAAAAAAGGGGCTTTAGTTTGGTTTAGTTTTGACATTCATCAAAGGTTTTTTTGAAACTTGCATGCCGGGTGAATGATTTCATGTGATGGATGACTGCACAAATTGATTAAAGCGTAAAGAAAAAAAATCATATTTTTCCCTGTGATTGGCACGCTATGAATATTCATCAGTTCCCCCTCATGCGCGCTATTAACTCTACTTTCCAAAGACTCAGTTTAACTTTAGTCAGTATTGGTAAGCTCTCGCAGACTACATTTTGGCTTTTATTGGTTGATGCAGAGCAGTCTCTTTTAGCTGCTGTTGGAGGCAAATCTTATATCAGACCGACAAACCTAGTCGGTCTGATATAACTGGCTTATTGCCTACAGTCCCAGTGCTTTCTAAACTGAATTAACCAGGAATTTGTCCATCTTTTCTGTTTAATCAGAGGGCAAAAAACATACAGTGTTGTTAAGATACAAAAATAAAAACATTTAAATGTTTTTTACATTGATTTTCATGTGCTTAGGTTCAAAAATATTTTCTTTTGAGATATCTATAATGAAAATATACCATGACAGCTTAATTTAAATAACTGCAACGTGGATGTGAACCTTGTGTAAAAACTTCCCTCACTTTTTTTTCATCACTGTTCCTTTTGATTCAGTTGAATCCCATTAAGTTTGTGTCTACAGTGCCAAATCACAACAGATGTCATCTCAAGGCACTTTACAAGCGAGTTCAAATTTTATACACAAACTAGTTCTGTCTTAATTAGGAATTCAATGTAATTCAATCTAATCCAGCAGACCCACAAGGAGTAAAATTAACTTAACTAGGTCTTTAGTTGCGCCTTCATTTATCATTTAACCTATCTCTTTCCAGTCTTTTTAAGTTGTGTCCACACCTTAAAAAGACTGGAAAAAGACTATTCCATTTTCTTTTTGTCACTGCTACGTTCGGGTTTTCTTTTTTTTTTAAGCAAAGGCCTCAAATCCCACCATGTTTTTCTATTAGCACCCAGTTTCCACCCAAATCCTGGCTTGTGCTTTAGAAAAGAGGAAAGCACAGCACAGCACACAAAGCTGCACGTATAGCAGCATTCTCGTTGGATCTGTCCTGTCTTTTATCCATCCAGATGGATTTCAGCTCCCGACTGCCAGATTTCCAGTCAGACCTTCTGTTCAAGTGATGATGGCACAAGCAACTCCAATTACTTATTTAATCAACAGTGTGTGCTCTTGTTAATGAACTCATCCATCTTCGTCCGAGCCTGCTTTATTTCTTAGACAGTTTTGTGGCACCCAGGACGCAACCGTGGCAGCCTCACTAAATTTTAGCTGAAATTCTTCTGGGTTCAACACGCCTAATAAAAAGAAGTTTAAATAATATGTCCATGTAATAAAACAAAATCATGTTATGTGGTTGTTATGCTGCCTTCTACAAAAGCAGGGAAACAACTAAGACGTGCACAAACCTAGCCCTAAAGGAGAGGAACTACCCAGCTCAGGTCTTCTAGATATTCTCTACGAGACAGCAAGACAAAGATTTGTAGACGTTGGATTCTAACAGTGTGTATCTTCTCTGTAACACTGGAAAAATATGTGAATCCATGGTTATTATTATTATTTTAGGTGACTTTCATGTTTACATTTTATTGTTCTTGAGATGGTAAGTTCTTCGTTACACTATCTTAAGCATCGGGGTCCCCCTGGGGTGTGTTTCCCCCCAGACTCCTTGTCCCTATGCACAAATGACTGCACCTCATATGGCCCGTCTGTGATACTCCTCAAGTTTACAGATGACACCGCCGTCATTGGTCTGATCCAGGACTGTGAGTCTGCATACGGACAGGAAGTATTGGCCGGTCCACCGGTGCCGTCAAAACCACCTGGAGCTTAACCCACTCCAGAGGGTGGAGACGTCAGTGGACTTCTGGAGAATTTCCCCCACACTACTCCTCCTCACCGTCCCCTGGATCACTTCCAGTTCCTAGGAACCACCCTTTCCTGGGAGCCGAGCTCGTCCCCGCGCATAGACACTGTTCAGAAGATCACCCAGTAGAGACCAGGCTTCCTGTGGTAACTCAACAGGACAGGTCCAGGCTACAATGAACAATTAGGTCTGCAGAGAGGATCATGAGGGCTCACCATCCCTCCATCCACGACTTTTACACGTCTAGGGTCAAGAAAAAGGACGCAAACATCTCTGCAGACCTCGTACATCCAGCGATGTGACGATCACCATGTTATTTCTGGACAAATGATTTCTCAGATAACTAGGCATAAGATTCATAAAGAAATAACCTTCAGCTGTTATTTCTTGCCCTTCCAGCGGAGTTTTGGTGTTCCCTGTCTTGTGCAGAGATCAGGTCTTTACTGTCCTTATCAAAAGGCCATTGCCAGAAATCTTAGCATTAGTCTGAGCGCGCTTGCACCCACGCGCCGCTAACGTTGAGAAAGCTCGCCACTGGTTGCAATATGTGTGCGAGGAGAAGTTCCTGGCTTTTCCCAGACAGGAAAAGGATGCCATGGACGCTTTTTATTACTGCAACCGAACTTCTCACCTCATGAAGACGCGGGAAACTGTTCTTTCATGTGCAGAAATCTTAGCAGCTATATCAGTCAATCAACATTCAGTTCACCGTATATGTAGGACATATAGATGAATCATACTGCTGCTTCCCTTTCTCAAAAAAATTTAATGATTAAAACCGAAAAGAAGACTAGGGTGAAAATCCAGCGGCAGGGATAAGAGGGGGAAGGTAGGGAACAGAGTTTAGCTTCCCGACAGCCCGGTGGATAAAGCTGTCCAGGAGTCTTGAGGTGGGGACTCGGAGGCTCTGGGCCCTACTCCCTGAGGGCAGGAAGTTGATGAGGAGGTGGGACGTCACCGGCATTGCTGATGGCTCTGCGGGTGAGGCAAATGTCAGAAGTGTTCATGAGTGAGAGCAGAGTGGAGTCTGTGATCCTGCTCCTTGTTCGCTACATGTTGTACCGCCTGGGAAGCACACAGTGATGCAGCCAGTAATGACGCGCTCCATGATGCCCTGGTAGAAGCAGCACTGATGGAGGGGGTCCTTCTTGGCCAGCATTATGTGTTAGTCCAACAGAGATCCTGAGAAATGTACTCTTCCAGAAACCCGGGGCTGCTTAGCCTCTCCAGCAGCGCTGACGATGGTTAGTGGGGGGTGATGGGGAGAACTTTTTAAGTTTCTTGGCATGAAACAAATAAACAATTCCTCTAAGCAAAGCAATGATCAATGGCAATGTTGCCAACACAAGAAGATAACGATTTTAAGTTTATCTACCACTTGTGTAGCAATCAGTGTTGTAATTAGAGTGATATGGATTTTGCTTTACTCTTCGTGGCTTCATGTGTAAAGTTGGCAGATATTTTTTCTGACAGGGTAAAATACATTTATGATTTTTCTTTTTTCATGTTTTGCTTTAAAAAATAAATGTCCTAATTATGAATGAATGCAAATTGAATCACTCTTCTCACGGGTTAAACATGAACTGTCGTGGAAAATAAAGCTGCAAAGTTGAAAAAGCGCAGTGTTTGCGCCGCTACCAATATCTGTGGCCATAACTGTAGAAAACTGTTAAACATGTTTGTATCAGGCAGAATGGCTGACAATTGATCTTTCGGTCATGACTCGGGGTTACAATAATGACTTTTCAGTTGCAAAGTAATCAGTGACATCCTATATAGTTTATAATACACAGCTTTAAGTGGAAGTTTTTATTGGCCTGTCAGTTTTAGAAATTGGTGATAAAACTTTCAGAACACTTCTAATAATTAGAGGTCAGATAGACCTCTAAATATTTTGCTTCATAGAAGGTACACCTGGGGTCCGTTCTTCGTACGCAGCTAACTCAGTTAGCAGGATTTCATTGTTGACGATTTGGCATGATCTTGGATCGATTGGTTCTTCGAAAGACATCCTGCACTTGTTGTCATAGCAACATGTGCGCCAGCTTAAGCCTGCTCGAGAGCAAGCTTATTTCATGTAAACAAGATTAGATCACGGCTGTATACGCGGAGGAGATAGGGAAGTCTGCCATAGCCATGTCCATTTATACGACTGCGACCTGTTGCGGAAGATGCAAGAATAATTTGCAGAGTTTTTCGAATTAATTGCGTATTGCGCAATAGACAGGATCCTTTAGCGCAGCGCGACAGTGTAATTGTAGAGAGATTTTTCTTGGTGGCTGTTATAAACAGACAAACACATCATTTAACATTGGCTTTTAAAGAGGAGAAAGTGGTGTTGGAGCCATAAATCTAAAATATTTAAGTTATTTGTATGATGGTTTGCTTTTTATTTTTATCATATTCAGTAAGTACGTCATATTATTGTGAAGTTTAGTTTACTTTGAAAGGCTTGCTTCCTGTCGAGCCGTATATTGTATTAGAAAAAAACTATGGGTGGATTATCTAGCCACGGGGCAATACAGTTTTTGACCGTGTAAACTGTGGATGACTTGGAAAAGGAAGATTTTCATTTTTTATGGATAAAGATTTTTTTTGTTAAAATTCCCAGTTTGCACATGTCCTTTACTTCCCGTCTCTAAGGAATGACACTGAAATTTGGATCTCTTGACATAACAAGTGCCTTTTTAAAATAAAGTATAATAATTAAAGGCTACCATTTTGTAGAATATTCTTGTACTTCACTTTTACTTGTCCCCATGTTCTAGTGGGTTCTGTGGAGGCTCTGATATAAAAGAACAAAGTAAATATGAAATTATTAAAATGAAAAAATTCATACTGTAGAAAGTGATAGAAACATCTACCATGGACAGTATTTACGCATTAATTTGTCTGCTGCTTTTTGCCAGCCCTCTCTCCTGGCTTTAACAGATTTTGAGGTGTTTTAATGGGGTACCGCGCGCGAGCTATTTTTAGAAACACAACGTCACGATGACGTCACATCACGTGGTACGCAGTGGGGCAAACTCCGGAAAGCCGCCGTTGTTTTGCTGTAAAAGAGACGTGCGTTACCCTTGGTTTTACTCGGTAAACGAGTGCTTTTTCCAAATCTAAGACCATGGTTTTTAAACATTGTTGCTATGGAACGTGCAACAGCGACTCGAGTTACGCTGATCGGCCACATATGAAGGATGTTTTCTTCAAGACTGCCAAGGAGAAATGTGTGCGCTTGGAACACCGGGGCGGTCGGCCTACACAACAGTTCAACCCGGAAAAAGTTACCAAATTCAAGTACATATGTAGCAAGCATTTTGTCGGAGGAAAGGGCACAACCGAAGAACATCCTGACCCAATTCCAGCGACATCAAGTCAAGGTAAGAGTATTTTGGTGGCCGACATGTTAATAAAGTAGCGCCTGCTACCATGATAGCATATAGGCTATCATGGTAGCAGGCGCTAACATGATAGCCTGCTACCAGGCTTACTCAAAAACATTTCAAATGAGACAAACATTAAACATATACCCATTCCTGGACGGTGATTGCAAACAAAAAAAAAAAAAAAAAAAAATGGCCGACGCTGCCATGATCGCCGCGCAGGAAAAAAAAAACAAAGCTTACCGTTCATCAACTCGGCCAGTTTTCCAGTCTTTTTAAGCCATCGAACCTCAAGCCATCGTTTGAGCTGAAGGTTGGTGTGTTCTTCGACAGTGCGACCAGTAATCCGTGTGCCTGGGACATCGTCTTGGGAAAGTTTAACGGCTGTAAAGTCGGTCATATCCGTTATCCGTGCGTTCTCTCCTGTATGCGTTCTCTCCTGTATGCCCTACCTAAGCGGCAAAAGGGGCGTTGCTCTTGAGACGGTGACGTCACGTGCGCGGTACCGCATTAATGACTCAAATTCGGCATAACCTTCCAAGCTCGTGTTCTGCTTGGGAGACAAACTGTGGACGTTCTTTGGCCATGCTGAACAGCCAATAGCAGCGCTGCTGATCAATGTTTCTACTATCGATACATTTCCCCTTTTAAACAAACGCATGAACGCGCAGTTGTCTCAGATAACTCAATCCAGCCATACTAATCGTAAACAGGTGTGTTCGAAGAACCCATTTAGCCGGATCATGATTAGCCGGATGAAATCATCTTGGATGTCTCATTTGATCTTGGATG
Source organism: Fundulus heteroclitus (assembly GCF_011125445.2). Taxonomy (NCBI): domain Eukaryota; kingdom Metazoa; phylum Chordata; class Actinopteri; order Cyprinodontiformes; family Fundulidae; genus Fundulus; species Fundulus heteroclitus. Next base: position 4,788,766 of record NC_046369.1, read on the forward strand.
TTTTAAGCAACGTACGAAGAACAGACCCCCTGTCTGGCGTTCTGTTAGCTGTGACATCATCCAGGGGAGGCAGATCATCACCTATTACCATATAACATAGAAAGGATTCCTGGATCAATGTGTGCTTCTGTGCTTTTCTGTGTCTTTGCTCTGTCTTTTCTAAACCCCACAGTTTATGGCAGCTCTTATTAATATTTTTCATTGTAAGGAATTTGTGTTTTTCAGATGAATTGTATAGGATAAAGAGCACATTACATTTGGAGGGGGAAAAAGTTTTGAAAGGAATTATCGTTGGCTTATTTATTTATTTATTTTTACTACATCCCAACATCCTGGCATCTTTGAACGGGGTATTTGGAGTTTTGAGTTTTGAAAGCTGTTGTATACAAGCTGAAAACACAAAGGGAATTACAGAAATTAGTAGCTCAGTCAGAGCATTAACGGAGATTTAAAAAGATCCAGTTTACTCCCTGAACACGTGTGTTGCCTTAATGATATTTGTTTACATTCTTTGAAACATTTTCTGACCTTGTAACAATCCTCATTCATTCAGAAAGACTTTGTTTCTGTGTGATGAATAATCCCTTTAAAGCAAAAATGTTCTTAAGTCAGGGCCATTTAAGGTAGCAGACAGCTTATTGCTAAGAATCCTAGGCCTTTCATCATAATCTTTGCATAGTTCAAAGGCTTGTTCTCTAACAGGCTTCCCCCCCCCTCCCCCGTTACACATCCATAGCCTAATACTGTTTGTCCTGCTTTAGAGTTCAAATTCTGTTAATGAACTCAGAGGTGTGACCTCTTTTGCAAGCTCTGGAATGCAAACCTTTGCTGTTAATGCTTCTGTTCTGACTTTTTATGCTGTTGTTCTTCTTTTTTCTTTTTTTTTTTTTACCCATCAATGAGTGATGGCACTTATCCCAGGAATGCATCGTGGCCTTACCCAGTGTGATTGCAAGCTTCTTTGGGCAAGTCCCTATTCCGAGGAAAGACATAGTTTCCATTTGATGTAATGACAGAATAATGGTTTCGATCACACCTGGTGCTCCACCTCCTGTATGCATTTGCAGGTACAAACATTTACGTCTGCAGACGTGCACTCAAGGGTGAATCGCTGATGAAACCGAGCGAGCATATTCATTTCACTTTCTAAGGAGTGAAAGGTTTTCTGTGTCTTTTAGAGGCAATCCCCTGCCGGCTCCTTGTTTACACTCCCAACAGCTAATGCTCTCACTATCACACTAAACACCTTTTAGAGTATTTTTAAACACAAAATCTTTCTCCAAGAGTGTCCAATTGACCACTCAGAGGGAATGTTGTGTTCTAAATTCACAAATAAACGTCACATGCATATAAGTGAAATATTACTGTATGATTTTTCCATATTGTTTTTCTGCTTAATTGGTTTTTCTTTCAAATGGGGTCTGTTATTCTTCACTGTTGCCCACTGCTTACTCAATATGAGGAATCGCACATATGTGCATCTCAAAACATTTTATCACCAAAAAGCAAAATTTTTTTTGTTTTATTATTTATTTTATTTTTTTAGAAAGGGGATCTGGTATATATATATATATATATATATTTTTAAACATAAAATTGCTTACCTACTTTGACTCTGATATCAATTTAAGTGGCATCCCATTCTTAATCCATAGGGTCCAGTATGACGTTGGTCCAGCTTTTGCAGCTAAAACAGTTTCCGTTCTTCTGGGAATGGAGTCCACACGGTTTAGGAGGTTACGGGAATCATTCTTCCAGAAGTGCATTTGTGAGGTCAGACACTGATGTTGGACAAAAGGGCCTGGCTCTCAGTCTCTGCTCCAATTCATCCTAAAGATGTTCTATCTGGTTAATGTCAGGACTCTTTGCAGGCCAGTCAAGGTCATCCACACCAATCTAGCATGGATGAGATCATCTCTTGGTCTGCTGAAGCATTTAGAGTTCCTTTCACTGAAACTCTTACAAACTTAACACTTGGCATATTGCAGTCAGACAAGTATTGTTATCTTGGCAACCACCAAACCCTGACTTGTCCATCAGATTGCCAGATGGAGAGGCAGGATTCAATAAGATTATACAGATTGGGTCAGATTATACAGATTGGTCAAAAGATGTCCTCTCTAAGGAAACCCATTAGATTGCATCAAGTCTCTCCAAGCAGCATTCACTCCTCCTGAAGCAGTGTAGAGCCACAGTGGACAGTCATCTGCATTGTTGATGACGTTGCAGCAATCCCTCATTCTGAGCATGCATGAAGTGACAGTGGAGAGGAAAACTCCCCTTTAACAGGGAGGAGAACCTCCTGGAGAACCAGAGCCAGGCTCAGTGTGAACGGTCATCTGCCTCGACCCACTGGGGGTTAGAGAAAACAGAGCAGAGACACAAAAGAGAGACAAAAAAGCACAATAGCACACATTGATTCACGAATCCTTTCTACGTTACATGGTAATAGCAGATGATCTGTCTTCCCTGGATGATATCACAGCTAACAGAACACCAGATGAGATGGACATACTATGAAGAAAAAAATCCACAGAGAAAGAAGAGGTAAAAGATTAAATATCAAGAAGCACAAATTGGAGAACAGTAGGAGAACTCAGCAGAGTTAGAGAACTGGACCCTGATGTCCTCCAGCAGCCTAAGCCTATAGCAGCATAACTATAGAGGTAGCTCAGGGTAACATAAGCCACTCTAGTTATAAGCTTTGTCAAAAAGGAAAGTTTTAAGATTAGTCTTAAAAGTAGACAGGGTGTCTGCCTCACGGACCAAAACTGGGAGTTGGTTCCACAGGAGAGGAGCCTGATAGCTAAAGGATCTGCCTCCCATTCTACTTTTAGAGACTCTTGGAACCACCAGCAGACCTGCAGTCTGAGAGTGAAGTGCTCTGTTAGGAACATACGGGGTAATCAGAGCTCTGATATATGATGGAGCTTGATTATTAAGGGATTTATACATGAGAAGGAGAATTTTAAATTCTATTCTTGATTTAACAGGAAGCCAATGAAGGGAAGCTAAAATAGGAGAAATATGATCCCTCTTTGTCTGTAGGAATTGACTCTGCAGAAAGTTGTCGACCTCTGCCCACTATGTGCCTCAGCATCCGATGTCCCCGCTCCATCAGTTCACATGATCCACCACTAGTGGCTGAGTTACTGTACTTCCCAATTGCTTCCACTTTAATGTAAGAGCACTGACAGCGGACTGTGGAATCTATGATGATTGCAACTCATTACATTTAGGAGCTTACAGTTGAACTGACCACTACATTAGTACAATGAACAAGATATAAAAAAATATTAGACTTGCACCAATGATGTTTTTCTTTCTAATTCACTATCCCGATTTCATCTGTTTTTTTTTTAAGATCTATAGTATGCTGTGTTATGATCACTTCCATGGCCACAGGTGTATAAAATCCAATATCTGTGGAAGAATAGGCCGCTTTCAGGAGCAATAAGTTCGGTGATTTCCAGAATGGTAGAATGGCAGTGGTTGCACAACATGCATCATTTCTGGACTTTGGAGCTGTGGAGGCCTGTTCTCTGGAGTGAAGTATCACGTCTCTATCTGGCTATCCAACAAACATGTCTGGATTTGGCGGTCGACAGAACATTGGCACTTACCTTTACTGCATAGTGTCAAGTGTCAGGTTTGGTCCATAGGGCAATATGGTGGCTGTTTTTCTGAACTCTGGCTCTCCCACTCAGTTGCAGTGAAAGGAACTCTTAATTATTATGCAAAACAAGACATTTTGGACAATTTCATACTCCAAACGTAGTAGGAACAGTTCGAGGATGGCCCCTTTCTGTTTCAGCATGGCTGCAAATCAATGCACAAAGTAAGGCCCACAAAGAGATGGATAAATCATCTTTGGACTAAAAATGCTTGACTGGCATGCATCGTCCCAAGTTCAGCCTGATTGGACACTTTTGGGACAAAGAATCACCTTACGGACCACCTAAAGTAAGCAACAGCCAGTCTTCTACACAGTAAAAATATTCACCGACCAGAAAAGAATTGAGTAGATCACTCAGAAATCTGGCCGATGTTGGACACCGGCTGCTCTTTCTATGCATCTATAATTAATAAAGTAAAAAATAGATAATTTCATCAGTGTGTTGTTGGTCTCCTGTGTGAAGATGCCTGAACCACCCCTTCAATGTGGATTGTGTCCTCTACTGCCAAGATGTTTGAAATTTGTTTCCAGACATGTTTTTTTTCACCTCTTGGAATCCAAAGACACAATTCTTGGCTTTTCCGTTCTTGTTTTTTCTCTCTGTGTGTGTTTAATTGCTCATCCATGCCGGTTGGAGAAATGATTGCACCTTCCAACTCAGTTTATTACAGTTTTTATATTTTGAGAGTAACCAGCCTCATTTTAGGATCGTTAACTCGTTTGCAAAAAGAAACCACATTTTTATCCCGACTCAAACCGGGTTCATATCTCCACTAAAGTGGCTGTGCAGAAATGTAATAATCAAAAAGAGCTACAGGGGAAAAAAATTATTTGCATCAAAAGAAATTTCCAAACTATGTTCTGAATCGCTCTTGGTGAGTACAGAAGCCGTAATAACAAGGCGTCTTGGTATTGCCTTACAATTACGCGTCTTCGTCTTTCTGAGGTTATCTTTGATCTCCATCTCATGCAACAAGGCCTCGCTCCTTTTAAGAAACAGTCGACCAACCAGCTCCATCTTTAAGTATAGTAAATTATGTGGTTTTGGTCAATCAAGTCTTTGTAGTTACGTTCAGCACGTGTTGCATTTGGTTTTTTACTCTGGAAAGAAGAATTTGGTGCTTTTATTAGTTTTTTTTTCTGTACCAGAAACTTTTAGCACCTAAATGAGTCAAATTCTCTGATATTCGTCTTATTATTTTGTTCAATCATAGAAGCGGAAAGTTGGATCTTCATTGTCAGGTTACGGCTGAATCGGTTGTTTATACTGACTTTAGATAAGGATATGTGTGTTTGATTTTTGAAGGGATTAAAGAATACGCTGATAATATTGTGTAGTGGTTTAAAAAAAAAAGCAGGCAACAAAATGATTACTTTTTGAAATTGAAAGTGATATTTTCTGCATCCTATTTAGGGACAAGCAATTCCTGTGGCATCTGAAGCTCATATTTCCTCAGAGCAGCTCGGAGTACATTCAGAGAAGGTAAGCTGTAAGAAATCAAGATTTCTGCTTATCCTGTGTTATCTATCAGACGACACATTATATGAATGCTGATTTGGTTTTGACATTGTTGAGCTCCGATTCTTTTTCCACCTCACGTTTTATTTTTTTCTAGGGTGTCTGACAGCCAAACCTTGATCCAGATCCTGACTGCTTATATTCACCCCACTGAGTCAGATCCTGTAGCTCGTCAAAAGTGAGCTTCTACCTGTTCTTACTAAAAAGACTTGTTTGTATTTTTTTTTCTTTAATCTTTTATTGCTAGTACTTTTGCTTTTCTGCAGGGTTTTAAAAGTGTGAAAAGTTACAGTCACTTATAAAGCACTTTTTCAGTCATACTGACCATTTAACAGTAGCGTCACATCACTAACACTGTCTACACCAAAACACAGATCAGTTGGAAACTTGGGGTTAAGTCCCTTGCCCAGGGGCACCTCAACATGTGACAGGAAGCTGGAATTTAACCCACAACCTTCCGATTGCAAGACGACCAGAAAAAAAACCCGGATGTCTGAAAAACGACATTGACTTAAAGTCTTCTCGAAAATGTTTTTTTTATTACATGGTTGTGTTTGCTTTGCCATAAGTCAACTCGGTTTCGGTTTGCTTTTCACTTCAGGTGCCATTTTCTATAAATCGGCGGTAAACGTTCTCACATAATGTCCTGCTGAGAGAACATGAAACAGTGGTGAACTTTCCAAGCAGAGGCCAGCATATCCAAAAACACTCCAAAAGGGGGATGATTGAAGAGGTCTTACCCGGACCCAGACTAACATCTAAAGCATTGAGGCCCTGCAATGACGATTTGTTGCAATGACGATAAAAGATGATTTTGTTTTTCTTTTTCTCGTCTGGGAAATTATTTTACTGAACCTACGGAGACAAAATGTCACTGATTAATCCTTCCAAAAAAAGGTAAAAAATAAAGCAACTGGACTTGTTTTCCGTAGTTGAAGACGTTTCGCTTCCTCTCCCGGAAGCTTTCTCAATTCAAAAAGTCTGGAGTAATGATGAGTAACAAGCTTTATACCATTACCAAACAAAGGCCTGTAATGGCTTAGATTGTTTGGGAATGGTATAAAGCTTGTTACTCATCATTACTCCAGACTTTTTGAATTGAGAAAGCTTCCGGGAGAGGAAGCGAAACGTCTTCAACTACGGAAAACAAGTCCAGTTGCTTTGTTTTTTACCTTTTTTTGGAATGACCATGATCTGGATGACTGAGAATCTTCACCAGCATATGTCACTGATTAACTGCTGGCTTTAAAGGAAACGTGTTCTTCCAGAGCAGACAAGCATTTCTGATCTGAGTCAGCATCAAACAACTGATCTGACTCCTCTGACCCAGCTCCTCTCGTAATAAACGGTCCCCAGAAGTTGACCATGGACGGTTCACTTGGTCTTAGCCACGATTTCAGAAGCAGGCCCTGATTTTTATTCAACCCGGTGAGGCTTAACTTCTCAAAGGCAGTTGGTCTGCTGGGTTTCCCCTGCAGCGTCTGTACTTGTATGACGGTGTGACTGCTGTCCTGCTGGAGGCCGACAGGCGTTTTTCACTCAACCTCTTAGACTGCTCTAACGCAGAGTCCGGTCTTCAGCAGTCAACTGTGCCGGTAGACATAACCTCCGGCGGAGATGGAGAGCAGCACTAGACAAAATCAAAGTACTCTATTCAGTTTTGGAGAAAACATCAAGCTAAAACGCTCCCTACAGTAAACCGAGCGTTAGATCTCCAGCAGAGGTCACAACCCTTCCGCGTGTATAAAGCCTCTTTAAGAGGGGAAATCCCTCCTGATTTGGAAACTGAAATTTCGGGCCCTGAAATGTCGGTCAGGATATCAGAGTCTCGGCTGTGCGGCGCTCAGTCACTGAGCTCTTTGTCTGTCCAACTTTTCTGTGACCGCCTGGAAAAAGGTCACCTCAGTCTAACGTTAGTTTTCCAGTTCAATTGAAAATACTTTATTATTAATGCCAAGAGGAAATGCAGCTTTCCGAGATGTTGACGTTTCTTGTATTACTGTGAATTTCTGTTTCAGGTTGAAGATGTACGTGCATCATCCGTTTGATGATGTGAAAGTTTTCATGAAGGCAGAGGGGCGAAAGGCTAACTCTGTGAGGTGAGACATTCTTTTGCACTCTTACTTTTTAATTAAAGAATATTTGCATCCTAATGTAGAGACCCACAGTCACACAGTCAAAAGGGATTTCTTGCAGATTGGGGCGCAGCTGAATGTATTTTTGTCAGCTTTCTGCAGCTTTATTGTTTTATGGTTTCCGGAGCCCTTTTGTAATCCTCACAAAGCCCGTCAGAGTCCTATTAATCATCTCACGCCCTGTTCGTGTGACTGCGCTGACCGTTCGATCTTCCTAATCTGGAGTGATTTGCTCTGTATGGTTGAAATTAAAATACACAGTTTATAGACATGATATCAGTGCCTTGTAAATTCCAGCTAACTTACGAAGAGCTTTGGCAAGAAGGATTTAACAGCATCAGGAATTTTATTTTCCTTTTTTTTTTTTTTTTTTTTTGTGTTGCCTTTTTGCTTGGATTCCAGGATGCCTGTGTTTTATCTGCATCCTAAACCCAAATCACTTGTGTTGTGTCCAAATCTTCAGTGTCTGGCTTGTGTACACCTTTTCTTCTTTCTTTGTAGTCTTGCTTTGCCATAAGGAGGAGATGAGGCGGTTATGGCTCCCTTTTACCTCTCCCACTTTTAATTCCTTTAGCTGCTTTCTATTTCCGTTTTGTGACAGAGTGACTGATGATCATGAAGTATTCATAGCCATCACCCCCGGCCCAAATGAAACGTCATGCAGCCTCCCATCCCATTTTTCCTCCCTGTAACAGGCACAGATACTGGCTTCTTTTATTTGGTCTGGTGGGCTGGGCTGCACCCTTACTTCCAGGCTATAAATTTAATTTTATGACAGCATGGTTTGAGAAATGACTGAATGATGAGTGCACAGGCCATCATGCTGTATTAACCCTTCTTGGGAATAAAAATTTCCCTGTTATGCAGCACCTTTAAAGTGTTACCCTTATAATAACAGTCATTACAAGCTGGTATTTACAATGAAAAATGACATGCTATTACGTTAAATCGCTATGTCAAACCTATTATATAAATGCCACATCTCTGTTTCTGGGGAAAGCTGTTATGTTCTTCCCCTTTGAAGACGCTTGCTGCAGTTCTGAATATTTCCTATTATGTTAATGAAATTCTGTCCGTATGACAACAGGAAGTATTTTGCTCGTTCCCCAGAGAGGAAGGCAAAATACAAAATACACTAACTGGACACTTTCTAAGCCCCACCTTCCTAGCTGGACCCTCGTCTTACCTTCAGAAGTGCTTTAATTGTTTGGGAGTTTAGATTCAATGAGGTGACAGAAACATTTGATCAAATATCGAAAATACTGTTTCACCACATCCAAAAGGCACTGTGCTGGATTTAGACCTGCTGGCTGTGCTGTGAACTCATTTAAATTTTTCCATGAAACCACTTAGAGATGATTTGAGCTTTGTGACGTTGTGCAGGAAGTAGCCCCCAGCTGTTTACTCAACTGCTTAGGTTTCTGTGTTGAAATCTAAATAACAATAAATAAATCCTGTTGTTACTTTTATTGTGACGGTCAGTATTTGACTATTTCAACAGCAGAAAGAATAATGGTTGTTATTCTGCTTGAAATGAATGCAGTTAGATCATACTATATCTGTTTTATTGTTATTTTTTATTCAAGTTTAAGATACATTGAGAATATTATGATGATCAAAGCTTCTTTGCATGCACATCCTTTTGAGGTATATGTTGATAGACCCCAGGGGAAAACCCTAGTTGCCCTTCTAAGAATTGGAAACATAGCATTTAGTCAGTCTGTAATAACTGACGCATGGCAGACATAACTGAATGCATGGAAGTTCTCGATAGAAATCAGCAAAAATCTCAATCAGGAACGTCACGATTGGACTCACCTAGAACCACGGCCAAGTAGGTATTAGAAAAGGTACCAGAACCTAATGGAAAGCCCCGATAACCAGACGATTTGAGTCGAGTAAGTGCTTATTGAACATGTTAAGATGCACGTTAACTGTAGGTCTTATATCAACAGAATAACACTCCTGAACACATGGCAGTTTACAGCCGTAAGCTCTTTTTCTTTCTTACGTTTTCCTTGTGGTTGTAACCAGTACGAAATATAAAAAGACACAGATACACTTTCTTTCTCACACTTGTTTTTTAAACATTTCTTCAGATTCTGACATGTACTTCTATTTTCTTAGTATTAGCCAGAACAGTCTTTACAACAGGATTAGTCGGATAAAATGTTTTCGGTTTCGGTGCCGTTGCGCGTGACGCAGACACACGTTTACGTTGAAGTGAGGTATTCATCCTGAGCGCATTTGCGATCCGTAATCTTGTCTTTTTCTGTTGCTTTTGAAGGTTCTCCTCCCTGCATGGCCTTTCCGCGCGTGTCAGTACAGGATTCGGTTCACTGTGGATAATGACTATCTTACCTGCTTCACTCAGCACCTTCACAAGGTCTCCTGCTTGTGTTCAGTGGTTGGTGCGCACATTCTGCTCCAAAACCCGTCGATCTCAGGGACAAATAGCAAATAGCAGGGACAAATTGACTAGAAACACCAACTTACAACTAATACAATACAAAATCCTTCACAGAGTACACTACACAGGACAAAGATTATTCAAGATGGGTCTGGCACAATCTAATATCTGCCCACACTGCATAGGCAATCATCCTGATAATTATTTTCATGCGTTATGGTTATGCACACCAGTCCAGAGGTTCTGGACACAGATATGTAAGGACTTATCAAGGTGCTTGAGCTGTAAAATTACACCATCCCCATCAGTTTGCCTGCTCGGTAATTTTGAGGAAAGTCCTCTGAAAAAAGAAATAGTTTACATGGTTTTTACTGCTTTATGCATCGCAAAGAAAACTATCCTCATGAATTGGAAAAGTAAACAAAATCTCAGTATCAATCAGTATAGAGATCTTTTGTTGGATCATATTAATCTAGAGACAGCATCTGCTTCCACATCTGATTGGTCTCTTTGGGCTCCTCTGATCAACACCATCACTTAGTGGAATAGGGGGCGGTGGGTTGCTTCCTGCAGGGCGCAGTGGCTGGATGGAGGGGTTCCTGGGGCCCTGGGGGCACTTGGAGTAGGGCGCCTGGTGGATCCGGCTCCGGGGTCTGTTGCCCCCATCTGGGGGGAGTTTGGGAGGCCTACGGGTGGCCTACAGCAGCCGCTTGCGGCGCTCTTTGTGAGCTGCGTGTTGACGGACGTGGGTTACTGACCTGGTAGCTGTGCTGCCGCTGGGTGGGGCCGGGGTGGGTCCGGGGGTCTGGGGTCCCTGGGGCGCACCGCCCTCGGGCGCGGGCCCCGGCGGGGCCTCGGGGGTTCCGGTTCCGGGGGGTGTGCCGCTTTTGGTGTGGGCCGGCGCGCGCCCGGGTGTCCGCCCCTGCACGGGGCCTCTGGTGCGCTGGGGGGCCTCGGGGCCCGTTGAGCTGGTAGGGGGGCATGGTCATTAACACCTCTGGGCAGATGCTCTTCTCCTTCATTGGATAGGCACTCTGCCAGTGGGGGGAGGGGGAAAGGAGGGGGAGTAGGGATCTACCCAGCCTGGATGTCTACTGTCGAATGTATGGTGAGTTGTTTGAACGTTAGTGTTGGGGAGGGATTAAATCCACGGGTGGGGGGGGGGGGGGGGGGGGGGGGGGGGGGGGGGGGGGTTGGGGGGGTTGACGTTATGGTGGGCTTGTGTCCAGCCCCCTGTCACGGTCCTGGTCCGTGTCGTCTTCCGGTGCGGGTTTCACCTGGGGGGTGGGGTTTGGGATGGCTCGTGCGGGCTGGCTGGCCAGGGTCCCCCATCCTATTAATTTATTTATTTAATTATATATTATTATTATTATTATTATTATTATTAACAATTTTTTTTTTTTTTTTTTTGGGGGGGTTAAATACAGTAGGCATGGGGGGCGGGCTGGGGGAGGTAGAGGTGTTGGTCCTGGTGGGTGGTTGGCTGGCGGGCCCTGCGGCCTCTCCCTGGCCCCCGGGCTACGGTGGTGCCGCTGGCGAGGCCCCCTTCTCTGGGTGGGGCTTTCGGGGAGCGGGGGTGCCTATTGGAGTCAGTAGGGGAGCTGGCTCCCTGGGTTGGCTTCCCAGTCATTTGCTCCCCATCCCCGGACTCCTCCCTCTGCCTGCTCCATCACGCCGCCACACATGTAGGTCATGAGGGAGGGGGCGTTACTGGAGGTTGCCACTTTCTGGTGACGCCCCTCTCCCCAATTTTATCATGCATCTTAGACACTTTCACTTGAAACATTTTTCACATCGCACACTCATATAGGCCATGGTAGGGGGGAGTGGGGGGAAGACGTCTGGGGGGGGGCTTATGTTGTGTGGGGCCTCACCTCGGACGGCTCCCTTCACCTCCTCTCCCACTTAGACATTGAGGGTTCTGGGCAGTCACACGGAGGGGGTGCGCTGGCAACAGCTACCTTCCGGAAGGGGGGTGGGCTGTGCCGTGCATCCCCTTCGGCGCTCCCAGTTTTTAAACGCACTTGAGAACAACATGCAACAACACAACATTTGAGCAGGCGTAGGGAGGGTCGGGGTCTTCTGTACACCCCCGTTCTCCGATGGCGGCAAGGAGTCTGGGGCCTGGAGGAGGTGCGGGCCACTGTGTCCGGAGTCTTGGCGGGGGGCTGCGGTGTGCAGTCAGCGGCTTGCCAGGTCTGGGGCTGATGCCTCTGCTCCCCCCAGGGGGCGGGGGGCAGGGATGGCAAGGGTAAGGTGGGGGGAGGGAGGGGGTTTATTGGGTATTTAGGGGGAGGGGGGGCTCTGGCCGGGTGGCTCGTGCGGGTCGTGTTGGCCCGCCCTCTTGGGGGGGGCCCGGTCCGGGGGGCGTCTGGTCTGGGGCCGGGGCCCGGGGTCGGGCACAGGCAGTCGTATAGTCGATTTGGGGTGACCCCCCCCCCCCCCCCCCTTTGGTCAGTGTTGGATGTGAGTGTTATGTGGGAATGTGTGTACAGCGTCTTTTTTTTTTTTTTTTTTCTTTTTTTTTTTTTTTTTCTGTGTGTGGTGAGTGGGGCACAAGGGAGGGATGGGGTGAATGAGTTTTTTTTTTCCAGGTATGGGTGTGGTCCGCTCCCTCTCCCAAGAACATCTCAAGTCTCCGCTAGGTGCGGAGCCCATCCCCCCACGTCCTGCCCTCCTCCACTTCGTTGGCGGGCGCCTTGGCCCCCTGGCGCATTGGTTGGCTTCGGGTTTGGGGCGGGTTTCCCGGGCGTGCGCCGGCCCACTCCCGGCGGCCTCTTCGCGGGGCCTGGCCCCCCGGGGGGCGGCCGGGGCCCTCGTCGCGGGGGCGGGGCGCCCCTGGGGCCTCTGGCCCTCAGGGCCCATGGCCGGGACCACTTCAGCGGGGCTAGCTGCCGGCGGAGCCCACGGGCTCGTCTCCGCGGCTCTTGAGGGCGTCGGCATTGCGGTGGCTGGGGGATTTCCTCGGGGTCGTCTCTGCTCCTCCCTTGGGGGGGGGGGGTTGCAGATATCCTGTGTCGGCCCCTCCTGGGCGACCTGCTTTAGGGACCCCTTTGGGAGTCCGGGGTTACGGGTCCCCTGACGCCTGCCTCTGTGCTCGGGGAAGGTGGGTCTTCGGTTCTCCACAATCACTATCAAGCTATTTCTGGATAATCTTCACCTAAACTAGTGCACTTTCACATCTTCCACAGGTGCTGGGTCCCAGGTATTAAGTGTTCACTTATATACAGTAATCTTATAATTTATTTATTTATTTATTTATTTATGTTTTTTCACTTTCTTTTTTCAAATATCACATTACACATGTCAGCTTACATAATAATATATATGATTTAGTAATGGCATCTAGGTGTTATTCGAGTGTATCTGTTGCTTTATGTCTGTTGGTTGTGCTGTTCTTTTTGTGTCTCTTTCCAGGTGATGGAGCAGACAGAGGACGTTTTATCATTTTCTTCCTTTTATCTCCTCTTTCTTTCACCTCTACTCTTTTTTTTCTTTTCTTTCACTCTTTGTTCTTCCTTTACTCTCCCATTGTCATGTCCATATAATTTGAAATTCTCCTTGCAGGAATCATAATAAAGCTATTTACAAGCATAAATCAAGTGGAGCACTATGGCGAAAGCTGTTTGCCCCACTTGTAAAAGCAAAATCTGTCGAGCTCTACCTGGCATTGAGATATCAATTCCTATTGCCATATTGCTAGACAGGACACTGGGAGAAAAAAAAAAAAAAAAAAAAAAAAAAAAAGGGACAAATAGCATAAAATTCATTAAACGACTGATTGCTTGATATTTCCAGAGTCTGCGGTATAAACAGAGCAACGTGGCACCGGTCCACAATTCTTTTCTTCTATCTATTGTTTTTTTATTTTCCCACATTGTCACACAAGAAAGCATTTTGTTTGGCGTGTTGCCTCAGTACACGTCCCAAGGCTTGACTCTGTTTAACTCAAACGTCGTGAATTAACCCCAGGAGCAGAAGCTTCGAAAGCCAAGACATCAGCATCTAGTTCTGGTTATCCGAACGGATCTAAAAGCGGAAACATTTAGGCCGATTTAACCTCGGACAATGAGACGTCAGAGGTTCTGTGTATTTCTATGCAGCGTATTGAACATAACTGAACCGGATTTATTATAAGACCTGGTATCAGGCTGAGGCCTTTTCTTTCTTTCCTGTTCAGATCTGTTCGTGCCGATGAGTCACCCTCAGCGTTTGTTTCTGTTGGACTGACACATTATGAACGACTCCTAATCACTATTAGCCTTGTTTTTTTGTCATCGGCGTCGGACAGCGAGTCTAAAAAGAATGTTTTGCGTGTGTCGGGTCAGGTCTACGGTAATGAGTCACCGGGTGGTATAAATCATTCTCACTCCCTTTTATTTTCCTTTGGATGTCTGCAAACCTTTCCTATCCCACCTTAATATCTATCAGCAAGTTGTTGCGCAACGCCACGCGGAGTTTGTTAGTGAATATTAATGAGCGGCGTTAAGGGTGCATGTCATGGGAATCGCTTTACATTTAGTCGGTGATTCCAGCTGGGCCGCTACAGACTGAAGTCTCGTCCGCTAAGAGCTCGAAGCGTTTCGGTCCCAAAGCGACCGGTTGTTTTTGAAAACTGCCTTTCTGTCACGGCCGATTTAATGAAGTCATGGATAGTGGCGGTAACGGCTTCTAGGCGGTTGTTTACCACAAAGGGCACGGCTGCGTGTTGTTGCTGAACGGCTGCGGGGAATATGGGCACCGAGCAAGAAAGGAGTCCTTGTGCTTAACTAAACATCGCCGTGTTAGCGGCATCCTCTTCCTGGAAAAGAAGGCTGCGCATCAAGAGTGCCATTCACACATTCCTGCATGTTTGTTTGTGTTAATTTTTTTTCATGTTTGTTTTTTTTATTTTTTTATTCCACTCCTGTGATCCAGAGGATGCCTTCTCCCTTTTTCCCTGACTCCTGCTTTTCCTCTCAGCCGGCCAAATCCCACACAGCATCCATGACTCCCGATGTGTATGTGTCATATTGACAGAAGTTGTTTTTACATTTCTGGCTGAAAAAGGAAACACCTGTCTGTACTTTCTTTTTTTCTTTTTTTATTTACTTATGCCATGGCCCTGTGAGACAGGGCTGTTTTTGTCCTGTGTAAACGGAGCTTTCTCTTGCACATTTGTGGCAAACCTTTTCCGGAGCTCGTTGATCGGCTCTTGTCCATCTTCCCCCGAAGCTCATATTTATTTCTGCTCAGCAGATGCTTCCTCGTGTCTCCTGATATGAACGTGTGGTGCTGTTATTGAAACAGTTCTAAATTTACCGGAGAGAATATTCCATTACGTTTTTTAACTTGCGTCATGCATGAAACATGAAAGCATAATAATGTTTGGATTATTGAAACTAGTTTATGTCACTCTGCCTTGGGAGTTTTGCTGTATTTCTGAACATCAGTTCTCTGGTCGACACAAAGAGCTGCTGCTGTTATTAAAGATAAGAGAAAGGCTCACAAAGTCTGGAAAAATGTGGAACTGCTTGGAACTACTTAATACATTAGTTCAAAGGTCCATTCATCCGTCCGTTATTCATATTTTAATAGTTAATGTCCAAGGCATCTCCACTATAGAAATATTTACCATAAATTCACAGCAAACTTGTTAAAATCTAAAAACGAGCTACAAAGGGTTGCATTTTTTTTTTTAGAAACTTGAGCCTCCTATAGGGACAGGAGCATAGCCTACCTTTACCCATAAAAAGGACTTTTCCTTTTTTTAAATTATTATTGAAAATACCAACATGAGATAAATGACGTCTGTTTTTGTCGTAAATTTCAGTGTCGATACATTTTCGGTTTAGCGGCCAGGGTTACTAGTGACCTTGAATTGGGGTCTTCTGTTGTTTTGTTTTTCCCTGATCTTGGCCGCCATGACAGGCCGGTGGAGTTGGTTCTTTGGAGAAAGCATTTGATGTTATGTTCAAAGTATCAGCTAGAAAGCTGTCTCAGTAGCACGGAGGACTTGGACAACAGTGTTGCCCTAGTTAAAAATATGTTAAAAATATGTTCCAGCTATAAAGTTAATGAACTTCTCACCCTCCCTGGTGGTGCTGGAAAGCAGACGTGCGATGATTGTTGAACCTCGGATTTAGGAGCATCGACGTGTCACCGTGAAGTCCTGGAAGGGGGAGCGTGTCTTGATCCTCAAATCCAAGCTGTATACGACCATTGCATTAGCCTGTTATGGTGACAAAAGAGCTGAGCCAACATGCAAAGCTCTTGATTAAGAAAAACTCAAACATGGTTGAGACATCGGATCAGGAGGCATCCTTGGTGCTATTCTGCAGAGGTTTTCCAGGAGGACACAGAGGGGTAGACCCAGAATACCCCTCATGGCCCTGGAATCCTGCAGAACAATCTGGAGTGCCGCTGGGGAGAGAATGTCCACCTGGACTTTTTACCCCTATGACCCAATCCCAGAAAAGCCGAAGATAATGGCTGGACAGATGGATATTTAATAAAATGTTGAGGTTTTTTTTTTTTTTTTTTTATATAAACCTTCCGACTCAGATATTAGATAAAGTTACTGATATATTTTTAAACACGAGTTGAGTTGAACAACTTCTGCACTGACTGAGTTAATGAGCCCATTGTACTTATTTATCTAACCGCTGCGTATCAGTTTATATTCCTTTGTTGTTGAGCATTTTCATGACCTCTGTTAAAGAACCTCAAATGTATTTAAATTGTAAAATATTTTCAGAAACGTATTATTATTCCTTATTTCCAGTTGTTTTTGTTACGATCCCTGTTTTTGGCCAGTTGACTTTTAGGAGTTATAACATAATATGACCCCTGATCAAACTAAAGGAACCCTGATTTTTCTTTTCATAACCTACTCCCAGTTGTACATTGAAGTCTTTTTGACTCTTTGTAACCTTTGTGCAAGCTGCATTATGCTTCAGCTAAAGATGTAAACGGGAAATCATCTACTGAAGATGAGGGACTCTTCCAAAGACAGCTGAGTGAGCCGGGATTCACCAAAAGACTCTGTGATCCGAGAACAAACAGTCCCATTCAGTTCCGTTAATACTGTGTTTAATAAAGTCAGATCAAAAAGCAGCACAAATCATTATAGTTTAAAGATTAGCCATTCAGGGTTTTAGACATAGTTTAGTATTATACCATTTAAAGACTTCTAATCCTCAGCAATAAGAACGTTACAGAGTTACATAGAAATGATTCCATCAAGCTGAGTAAATTAGGTCACCATGAAAATGCAACTAGTTCCAACAACAGTCTAGCCCATTTAAAATGTAACAGTCATGTACCTGTTTCTATTAGTTTCTCAAACTAATGAAAAGATTAAAGCCGCTTTTGACTGAACGCTTGCCTGTTTGAACTATTTCCAAATGTCCAAACCAGTTGGTCTAAGCTGCAAAGCTGCAGAATTGTAGTAAAGACTGTTTGGTTCCAGCAGCATCTTAACAGCTGGGATTTTTATTTAAAATTGCATTTTTTTTCTTTAACTATAAATAATTAGTTACAGGTAAGATGCCATCTAATGACATTTAATGCAATTACCTTTCAATACTGTTTACTTACCGTTTCACTAACAGGCTGGTACCAGCTTGTTAACAATATTGAATTGTAGTCGTAGTTTGCATGACGTTACAATGATGCGCCATAAGGCTGGACGATAATTCAATAACGATATATATCGATCAATTGATGCGTGGTTCAATCGAAGAAAATGGGTCGATGAAAAGTTCAACAGAAGAAAAGTTTTCCTTCCTTTTGCATTCAAGCCTATCATGTAGGTTCATACTAGTTATCACACCTTCCCAACCAATCACAAACGCAGACCCAGGAAATTTCCTTCACCAAGGTTTAAAGAGTTCAGAGAGCACGTGTGCTTTTATTCCTTTTTTAAGACTTACATTTTTGGAAAAATGTTGGTTGAATAAAGTGTTGTGGTCTTTATTTAAAATTAGGTCAATAAGCAACAGCATAAAATGGGCTGCACTTAAAATATATGTTTCAAATGTTCTGATAATTATCGATATCGATAAATATGATTTCCATATTATCGATATGCTTTTTTCTATATCGTCCAGCCCTAATACAGCACACTATTTGTTTAGAGTAGTTAGAAAATTGTTTCTCCCTTTTATGCCTTTTAATCAGTTTTTTTTAGAGGGGTCTGAGCAGAACGTAGAAGAAAACCCCACAACCTCGCCTTGAAGGGAGCGTGAGCCCAGCGTTCTATAGACAGCAGATGGGTGCATGTTTTTGCTGAGCTGCACAGCTGTGTGTGTGTGTGTGTGTGTGTGTGTGTGTGTGTGTGTGTGTGTGTGAAAGTGGACAGAGGTTTAATCATCTCATCGACTCCGCAGGGAGCCGCATTCTGCCTCCTTTAATAGTTGTTTACAAACAAGTATGATTTATTTTTTTCTATTTATTAGATTTGAACCATAAACTAAATGTCATGGCAATAAAAGGCGTCCTGTAAGCACATTTTAAATAGAAGTTTCTGCTTTTGATTGGACCTGTTAGCTATTTTTACTTGTTTACTTCTTCCTGAATTAATTCCAGCTGATAATCCTATTTTTTTTTTCCATTACTAAATAAACTTCACACATTTCACGTTCTAGGTTTACAATCGCCTGGAAATGTGGCATTATTAACACAGAGTTGTTTTTTTAAAACTTTCTCTTATTTTTACCCTCTCAGATGGCGTTCTTTAGTCATTTGATATGCCCGATTCTCGGAAGCTTCATATGAAACTGTTCTACCAGTGAAATGTATTTTATGGGCTTGTTTTAACAACGCTCTTGGATTGTTTTTGCCAATCAGAGGTTACCTGGGTAATTGTGTGACTGAGCAAAAGAAGCTAGAAGCCCAAACTCATTTGGTCAGTTTCATTTTAAAGGTTCTGTGTTAATATCCATACATTGTCCATGATTTTCCATAACTGCATATTATTTTCATATATATATATAATTATTTTTTATATATAATATATGGGTGTGCAATAGTTCTATATCAATATATACTGTGACATAACTTTATGCAGTAAATGCGATATGACATTTTCAATATTTCAATATACATAATAGTCTGTGATTACATCATTTGTCACTGACTGGCATTCTGGGTTTTATGTAATTTTATTATCTTTCATGGGACAACACTGAAGAAATTGCACTTTAATACAATTTAAAGAAGTGTGAAGGTTTCACAACAGATTAAATGTGACACACAGCCATTAATGTCTAGAACACATCAAAAATGAAAGTACAACCCAAAGTCAAAATAAACACATCAAAAGTTTATCATCCATGTTGCAAAAAAGGCACAGAAAAAGTTTTAAGATTATCAGCAGGAAACAATTAAGGCAAAAGGTGTTTAAAAAAGGTAAAAAATTGCTGCCTTTACTTTGTACTTGTATCAGTGTCATGTCTTCATCGTTGTACAGTGAAAGATTTAGTCAATTATTTACACAAATGTGAGGGGCGTACTCACACCTGTGAGTTACAGTATAGATAAATCCTGTATATAGATGTAAATCTGACACATCTTAAGTTACAGCATGCCTGCTAATGAACTGTGTCGTCCTGTAAATTATGACCGAATTGCTCTGAGAAACCACTGATGTCATCTTGTACAGATGGTTGGAGCAGGGTGGGGAGAGCGGCCCCACGAGCCTCCATGATCCTGCTAAGTCTCAGCTAAATACTGCATCTGTCAACCTGGACGATGCCAGAAAAGGATGTTCGTTATGCTGTTGAAAATGAAAATCTTCAATGATGATTAATCCCTTGATTATTATCCACAACCAAAACAAAACAAAAACTGCTAATTCTTGTAAGCCTACATGTTTTAGAGCATGCTGAAGTGATATTACCATGTAATTACCTCCTGTTGTGCCTGATTTTGTCTTATTTTTTCCTTTGATCTGACATAGGTACCACCAGCTGGAAGTTGAGAAAAGCCTTAAGGATAACCTGAGCTACAAAACAATCATTGAGTATCCTGTGCTGCATGTCGTTCTCAGAGATCACTGGGAGGACTACCCACTTAAAGGGCCAGGTAACAAAACCCCTAGTGATGTGTTTGTGGCACACCTTTGTTAATGGAGAAATAAAAGGAAATAATTACTTTACATTGTGGCTAACTAACAGTGAGGTTGACTGTTCTGCAGTTTCTGGTTCTGCACTAAATCAAAGGTGCTATTTTGGTGTTTTTAAAGAACCTGGACCGTATTGGACCACTGTAGCTCGAACTATATCAGACCTAAATCTGAATAGGGCTTCTTTAAAACACAATGTGGAACACAATTTGAAACTTTAATGGTATTTGTGGAAGGACCCACATTCAGTGATGTATATACATGTAGATTCTCATCATGGAGTGTTTGTGTGTTTAGTTGTGTTTGGGATAGCCGGAGGAAGGGCTCACCCAACGCAGCGTTTCTGCCAGAAGTGCCACTGTCACGACTTCTTGTGTTTTTGCTTTCGCGCTCCTAAGGAAATGTTGCGCACACCGACCGCCATGAGTCAAAACCCAGCACAGTCCCAGAGTCTCTCGTCTCTCGTCTCTGCCGGTTCCAACACCATTGTATCATGTCCTTCCTTCTCCAGCTGGGGCCTCTAAGGCGCTCTGTTCGCTTATTTTTTCTCTATGGCAACGCGTTCACCCCAACGGAAATGAGCGTGTTCTGCTCAGGATCAGGCACACCAGCTTAACCTCGACGGAAACGGTAGCCAAAGAGAGGATCAAACACAGCTGGCTTACTCAACGGTGACTTCAGGTTGTCCTGAAAAGGCGAAAAGAGGACAGCGGTGTTTGTTTTCTGCCCCGCTGCCTCTGTCCCAGAGGTGTTTTCAAGTCCAGAGGTGGCAGTCGTGTGAAAAGACCGCTGCGTGCCGTGAATGGGCGCGCTTCGTTGATGGATCTCCTCTCAGTCCTTCGCACAGGACTAGAATTGTGTGTAGTGCGGATGAATGTCATAGTTTTAGTCTAGAACACAATCCTTGTTTCATTACACTGCCAGAACAAACTGTCCACATGACAAATGAGCTCATTTTAGTCTGAGTGTGTGTTTCCAGCGATAAGGCCCTGGTACCACGCTGCTCTGCTGTAAACATAGCAATAGAAACATCCTGATGGCTACGCATGCCAAGCTCTGGGAAGCAGGGCGGGGAGTGATAAAGAAGCAGTCAGATACTGCGGCAGAGGCACGTCTACTGAAGGCGGATTCATGCCGAGAGGCCTGCAGTCTCCAAACAGCATTCAGCCCAGAACTGCAGCCCAGTCTCTGCGCATAACCTGGCTTCAGGTGTTCCTGAGAAATAATGTTTCAAGGCCTGAATCCAGAACTCTGTGCTCTGCAACGTCAGCAACAATACATGATTTGTCTGAGCTCCTCGACAAACTGCAATAAAGGAACCGAAGGCTTCAGCTCTTCTTTAGCCAAACCAAGGTATTCAGCGGGTGAGCGAACCCATAGAACAGCCAGTTTTCCCACAGAAAGTCAGTTTTACATTTTTAAATAAGGAAAGCCGCTGACTCGGATCCTATTTTGCACTGGGATTTATGCAAAGGTAAGCTTTCCATCGGTGAGAGTTTGACTGCAGCTGATAGCTGTGCGGTAATTGCCCCGAAGTTTCTTTTCAGGAATAGAAAAGGAAGAAGTGGACCTTTCATAGTAACAAGTGAAATCCTCATCATGTGCACAGCTGCAGCTTCCATCGGCTGTGGTGATGCTTCTGTCTCGTGCTAAAATCAGGGTAAAAGTCAGATGAAACGCTGTGATCCAGCAGAGTGGAGCCCTGGAAAAAGATCTGTTTCCTTTGCCAAAAACGGCTTAATTGCACTGCGGCCAAAGTTCAGTTTTTAGTCAACTTTGACTACAGCGCAGTGCAAGGGTCACCGAGCAGAATGCAGGCCCAGCATAAAGCTGCTGCAGGGCATGCAATGCTCCGGCTGCAGAGAGCAGAGTGATCGCGGCCGCTTTCATCCGAAAATCTGCACAAAATAATCCCACATGTTGATCTTTCTGCGCGTCCTGTAGATGCCTTTCCTTTTATCCACACTTGTGTTTTATTTCTTTCATTATTGAAACTATTCCACAGATTCCCTCCTTGAACCATAACTGTGCTGTTTATTTATGGTCCTCTATGGGGGCTTTTGGAACGTATTTTGTCCTCTAAGCTCATCCATTACATTCTTAAATGATATTTAAATATTTACATATATATTATGTGCTTTATTCTGAACGGGGGATGTTTAAAACGTTACTAAGTCTGGAAACTTCAATGCGTTTCGTTTTAATAAAAATTAACAATTGTTGCAGCAAAGCTAAGCACATGAATTTATGATGCATAGAGAAGAGAGAAGATGGATTGTAATGCGTTGCTTGTTAGGTTTTTTTAATGTAACTGTCATGATTTGTTTACCGAAGAACTCAGGAAGCGCACACGGGACTAAACTTTAAGAGTTTTATTTAAAGGAAGTGTGGTGGATGGCAGATGATGAAGACCGGAGGTTCAGGGCTGCAGAAGGTCAGGGATGTAGGTGATGGCAGGAGCTGACGGCCCGGAGCGAGAGTCCATAACAATCTAAGTGGCCAGGAAGCTCAGTGCTACTTAGTTAGCAGATTACAGCTAACTGAAGACGGCCCAGTGCTGAACTGAAGACAGAGGGAGGTTTAAATAGAGCACTAACAGGTGAAACAAGGGTCTGGCTAATTAACAAGCAAATGATTATCAGGTGTGACTGACTGCTGAGGAGGTGAAGTGAAAATTGACAGAAAATAACTGATGACTGAAAACAATAAATAAAGTTAAACCTAACTCAAAAGAGATGAAAAATGAAAATAACAGAAAAACAAAGCCAAACCAAAACTCAACCATGACAGTAAGGTCTTGGTTGACAATAGTTGTTTTTTTACTTTAATAGAATATAAAATGTGTTTTAATATCTTAAGTTAATAAGTTGGCTGTTTTTTTATATGTAGAGCCACTTTTAATTATAGTTATCTTTCTCTGTACCCTTACCTTTCCTCATTGACCCAACCGTGATACATAATTATTAAGACGGCGCCCTCTTCCAGCCAAAAAGACGATTTCCACCGTGTCTTTGCTTCTTTTCCTTCCATCTCTTTGTTCTGTTAGTGAATTCTGTTAATGCAACCATCGTCGTGCGGCTCGTCATTGATCACTGGTACACATGTTCAGGCAAGACGCAGTTTTACTGGTTGCAGCTAACATGAAAAACATTGTTAATCGTGTCGTTTCAGCTGAACCTGTATCAGCCCGCGCAGGTTGTGCAACAAGGAATGCATCAGGGGACCAAGAGGAGGAGGAGGAGGAGGAAGAGGAAGAGGAGGAGGAGGAGGAGGTCCAGCTTCCACAACCAATAGAAGGGGAAACCAACTTCTGCACGAGAACCCAAGACACAACTGCTGAGCCGGAACCACCACTGCAGAAAAAGGCCAAGAGGGACTCAGGGGAGGAAGAGCAAGAGGAGGGAGAGATCGTGGATAGCAGTGATGAAGAGGAGGAAAATATCAGCAGGGATCCGTGTTTAAGAAAAGACCTTCCTGACGATGACTCAACTTGTCGAGAAAGCTCTGAAGTCAGAGTGACCGAGGAGAACCCTGTCTCCGACTCGTCCGCTCTCAGCTTGGCCGTGAGTCAGCAGCTGCTTCAGGCAGCTGTCCACCAGAGTGACGATGGGGCGAGAGAACCCTGTTAAACTCGGTCTGTGCCGTCACTCAGCAGAACCCTGCAAACAAACGGGCTGCGTGAAACGAACAAACAAATCTATTTTTAGATGGATCCACAACCATGTGTTTGTCTGTTTTAAATTTTCTCAAATAAAACCGTTCTTTTTGGAATAATTGTGTTGAAGTCCAAGTGCGTTCGCCTCAAAATAAAATGCAGGAAGGGAGGGCGGCGAAACCCATCAGAATGTTCTTCGAAATGTCATGTTGTGTAATAAACCTGGAAGACAAATAATCGTTGTTTTTATTAGAAAACGGCCCCTTTTAAAGTTTAAAGAGGACATTCCTTTCTGTTTAGCACTCGTTAGGTAACGGGTCCCTCTTGATTCTTTTTCAGTAAGAAAGGAGGCCAAAAATAAGCCTCTGCGGCCTTTGAAGCTCAGAGCATCCCCCCGTGTGCCGGCTTCGCTCAGATCATTAGGCTCCCTTTTCCATCAACCAATAAAAGTTCATGTTGACATGTTCGCCTTTCGGACACCTCTCCCAGCGTTAATGCACTCGCGCGCGCAGATTCTCGCTGTGGCGTTTTCTTAGCTGACGTTGCCTCATTATGACGGCGAGCCGGCCAGTAATGACCGACGCAGGGGCAGCTTTTATGGACGTGTTTTTAAAACCCCTGCTAACCTCTTTTTGGCGTTATCCCTGATGGATGGGGCCCTCTTTGATCTCTGGCCTGGGGTGACGCACTTTCCGCCCTTCGGAGTCGGGGCGTTGAGCTCACATCTGTGCGTCCTCGTCCCACACCAGCGGTCTCGTTTTTTTTTTTATGTTGCTGTGCAGCAAGCTCATGCTGCCAATGCCATTTAAAGGGATTCCAAACTGGAATCCGTTTAAATGGCATTGGACATGATAGTCCAACTCAGTGTTTTACTCAGCTGTGAAATTTAACAAAGGTATTAAGTGGTTTTTCAAAATCTAAACATGGGGATCTTCAACTGCCTTTGTGTTCGGATGCTTTTACTTTGATGCCCTTAAATAAAACATGTCCTCAGTCAGTAGTGAATGGAGTCAACCATAGTTTGACAGCCCCACATTTTTACGTAATTAAGGTCATCCTTGAAGAAACTAAACAGTTGTTTGTCCCAAAAACCTCGTATAGCTTTGAATCAAGTAATCTTTCTCCAAAAATATGTAATTATAAATATAACCCTAAATGTAGTTATAGCCCTGCATGAAGCGCTGCCGGGCGCGCTGCAGAACTGTCATCTATGCTGACCGTGTAAAAAAAAATTTACCGTTTCTTTTTTTTTTTTTCACTTTGCTGGAAAGATTGGAAGAGCAAATGGCAACAAGCTAATAGAGAAAGCTGGGTCTGTTTCTAGAACCTCTGGAGATGATTTTACAAGGAACAATTCTTCATAAACTGAAGAACATGGCGGACGACGCTGAGCATCCTCTCGATCGAACTGTCGTACAACAACAGTGTCTTCAGTCAGAGGCTTGACCCGGCCGCTGTGAGACAGACCGCTACAGGAGACCCTCTGACCTGCAGCCGTCAGCATTTACAACAAGTCGTTGCAGAGGCCCCTAAAACAGGCGTTACACCAGCACTTATTTTCTTTTGGGATTAGAAGTAGAAGAAGTATTTTTTTAATAAAATTGTATTAAATTCTATGCATCCATGTTAGGCTGACGTGATTGAGGAAGTTTCCTCCTCTTATTGTGGACAATAAGGTGTTTTAAACGCACAGTTGGTTCACTTGAAGCCCTCAGACAGACTTTGGAAAACAGCTTTGATGAGCTGTGGAGTACGGTAACTGAAACTTGCAAACGTTGCAATATTTCTACCATTGCCAAATCGAAAAGACCAAAGGAAACAACTTTAAACAGCTAAGGTGCCTTTAGACTTGCTAAATTCCTTCCTATTATAGACTCAGTGATGGCTGAGTTGGGCACTCATCGAGGGGTAGAAGCATTAATGTCATCAAACAATGACTTTCTAAAGGAGGATTTGGTGTTTTAGCGGCGGAGGCCTATGGCGCTGACCCGCTAGACTCGAAAAAAGAGTTTTAATAGACTTGAAGAGAAAAAAAAGCAAATGTCAAGGTGCTTCCATCCCGTCTGACCGAGTTTGTGACGTTCTTTGTACCTTTTGAGGAAGTTTTCTTTCGTTCATATCCTGACAGATATGAACAGTCTGCCTACGCAGTTTGTATTTGTTTTCTGTATCTATTCCATATTTATTTTGGGAGACATTTTCTTTGCATTTGTGCCCAAAAAAACGTATTCGTCTTGTCAGAAGCAATAATGATAGACGTACAATAAATTATTTTTAAGTGTTTTTTGTGGATATTTTGTTGACTCGATTTGCATATAGGGGCCCCCTTACCCCTGCTTTGAAATACCACAAAGGACTTGCAGCAGTAATTGCAGCAGATGGTGGTTCAGGGGGGCTGAACGCAAGCAGCCACATTAAAGAAAGACATATTTGTAAAAATCGAAGCATAAACAGTGTTATCATTCTCTTTCCACTTCACAATTATGTGCTACTCTGTGTTTGACTCTATAATAAATCCCCTACCCCCCCGAAACATCTGTTAAAGTTTGTGGTTTTGACAGAAAATGGAAACTAAAGTTCAAGGTGTATAGGTCATTTTTTGCAAAGCACTGTGTTTTGGGCTGTATTCAAATGAGCTTGCTGGGTCGGTGTCACTCCTGTTCTGATTGTTGGCAAAACGCGAGCAAATTGTTTAACTTGTTATGTTGTAAAGATTTTAAAACTAATATGCAAGCCTTTCAGCTGTTCACTGTATTAGATAAGCCCATTTTACAGCAACTTGAAGTCAGCGTCTGCCTTCTGGAAAAGCTGTCACATGCAAACAAAGTCATTCTTTATTTTCAATGAGCCCAGTTGCAACGATGTTAAGGCTCTCTTGTGCCAGGTTTGGGCAACTCTTGCAATATTAAATGTCACTGATGAGTATGTTTGTTCACCAGCCTCCATATTAGATTGCATTTAAAATCTGTTTTCCATCAAGGATCAGAAACCTGCTGTGAAAACAGATCCTTATCGGTTGAAAAGCTGATGTCATACCCAGCAACACCCCGATGAAAGCATCATTTTCTAATCTGTGATGCCTAAACATCTGTTTCTCCATTTTCTTTTTTTTTTTTTTCTTTTTTTTTACAACTTTGTTGAATTACCGCACACTTCATTTTATCAGATCTTTTAACTTTCTGTGTCCATAAAATGACTCAATGAGACCACACAAAAGCTAGTTTTTTTTTGTTTCTGTTTGCTGTTAAAAGTAATGGTGAGCTGTTTTTAGTCTTTGGACCATGCAAGCGTTGGAAATAATGCCTCAGTTTAACATAATTGTGCTTTGAACTTTCTGAAATTGGTTTCCACTTGATTTGCCTTAATTTGGTGGGTAAGGCGCGATCATGCTCCGTGCAGAGCGGGTTGCTATGAGGCTGCCTGTAACGATATGGCTTTGCTTCGCTGGCCTCAACAATGGATTGGTTGGGCAGGGATGGAATAACAACACATCGGGCTTCCAACAACCAGTTCAGCACCAACGTTTGCTTTTTAGGAGTCTAAACAAAAAGTCACAGTTTTGCGTGGGATCAAGGCTTATAACCGAGCGGAAAATTTCCATTCTGCATTTCAAGGCTTTAAACTAACATTCAAATAGCGTAATGAGCCTGAAGTGAATAATGACAAGCACTTATAAGGTTTATTGTCACACAAATAATAATTACGATCTGCTGGTTGGGATCACCTCGTTATACGTCTTTTTTTCTTCAAATCGCTAAACTTATTAAATCCTATTTAAGGAAAGAAACACTTCGCCCGTGGACTTCCTGGTGGGTCCTAGAATATTTTGCCATACAAATATAAGAGCAAGGATCTTTAAATCATAAATGTGGACTTACTGAGTAGTATGTCAATATTCTAGGGCTCCTCTTGCATGGATCTGTGGATCCATGCAAGAGGAGCCCTTGTGCGACGTGGCATGGAGGCATCAGCCTGTTGCTCTGTTTAAGAGTTTAAGAAGTCCAGGTTGCTCCAATAGCAGCGTTCAAATCGTCTCCATCATTGGGTTTGGGTGTCTCCCATCTTCCTGTTGGCATCGCTCTATAGTCTCTCTGTGGGTTCTGGGTCCCAAACCCTTTGATTCATAAGGGCTGTGGGTGGTGCACCTTTTTCTAACCGCACGTTTACCTTCCGTTTCTCTTTCTTCATTGGTTCATAAAGCTGTTAAAAAGGAACGTGCCAAAGAAAAGTAAAAGCCGTGCTGAACAATTTGCTTTGAAAAAAGTTTAAGCGAACTAAAAATGAACAGTAAACGTTTGAAATCAGTTCTAAAAGAAACTGGAAGCAAAAGTAAAGAATTTAAAATCCAGCGCTGTGTGCACAGCTGACTTCTTTGATAGTGACCTTTTATTTGGTATATTGTGGAGCCTGTCTGCTGTACAACAGTCAAGCCTTCCCAGTGATTGTTCAGTCCATAACATGTCCATGGCGCATAGGTCTTCTTTTATCTGTGAGCCATGATCATGGAATTTAGCAGAAATAAACGCTTGAAATAATGTATATAACTCGGTGTTCACTATTCTCATACTATCTATAACTGTCGCTTTTTAGGATGAATTATTTAAACAGATTGCATTTTTATGAAATAAGTTGCATGATGTAAATCACCTGTTAGGTAAGAACGGTGATTACTACTGTTGACTTAAATGGTTTGTACTTCTTTAGTCTTGATGACCTCCAAAGGGCTTCACACTACAGCTTTAGTCGTTCACACCCCGACGGTGGTGAGCTATGTTAGCAGCCACAGCTGCCCTGGGGCAGACTGACAGAGGGGAGGCTGCCATACACCAGCGCCACCGGACCCTCTGACTACCACCAGCAGGCGATGTGGGTGAAATGTCTTGCCCAAGGACACAACGACGGAGACAGTCAGAGCACGGGATTGAACAATCGTCCTGCAATTGGTGGGTTGCCACTCCCGCACCACTGTGCCACGTCACCCCAAGACAGCAAGAAGTTCCCGGATGTGAGTCTGGACTGGGGTCTCTCTGTGTGAGGCCTGCGTGTTCTCTGCCTGCATCTATTGGTTTTGCCCTCGGGTGTGCGTGCTTGGTTTGCTGTTTTCTACGGGGGACAGCTTGTCCAGGGCACACCCTGAAGTCTGCAGGGATTGGCTCCAGCCTCAGTATGACCCTCAACAGAATCAAATGGGAATAAATAAATAAATGGATGACCATTCTATATCAAGTCTTGTTTGCTTAAATTAATTAGATATTTTTTCCTCAATAAAATAAAGGCCAAGACTATCGTCATTTCCCAATGTCAGTCACTCAGGACGTCTAGTTAAAAATGCACATAATGCTTCCTTTATAGACGTTACGGTATTACGGTTGAACTCATTGTGATTTCTTTTTTTCTTTCTTACTGCTCCTCAGTAGCTGTTGCCAAGTCTTTGCGGGCTTTGTCTAAAAATCTTCACCTCCCCTTGACTCACTTTCTCGAGCTGATTGTTTTAGCAACACAGACATTTTTATTTAATTTTTTTTTACTGCATTCTGACTAAACTTGATCCAAAGGGCTTTTTCAGTCTTCCACTCATTGACTGTGATTCATGTGAGCTACCATGTCTGACCATCTGGTAAAACTTATCAGCAATGTCACAACGGGGGAAACATCTTGTGCACAGGGATAGTTGAATATTGAATCATCGGCCTGATCAAATCCACATTAGAAGCAGGTTTTTTTTTTTTTCACACAATGCAGTCAATCCTAAGATGTTTTATTCACTGTGTCTGCGTGCCATTGCGACTCTTACACCAGATGCACAAATAGATCAGGTGCAGGTGGCAAGTAGAGTACAAAACCGTAATTTTCTTCTCTGAGACCAACACATTCACCTCAGTTATATGTGCCGGTAAAGACGATGCGGCTTCAGAAACACAGACCCTCTGCATGTTGAATGACTTGTGGCACCACCAGACTGAGACAGCTGCTCATCCTCATGGCCTCGGTTAGTCTAGTCCCGCCAGTAGAGAACATGGAGACGCAGACAGTGATTCTCAGACGTCCCAAATGCGTGTCTCTCCAGTGTGTGTGAATATTTTGAAGCCCCCTAAGCGAGACAGAGGGTGGGATTGACTGCATGGGGGAGCTGTGCATGACTGACGAGGCAGCGAAGCGGGCGTTTAGCTAATGTACAGCCGCATCTGAAGCTTCATTTTTAGTCATGAGTTCAACACTTTCAACACATCAAAAGGAGAGTCAGAATGGAGCTCTTTAGCATTTAAAGAGACCAAAACAGAGTTAATAGGCTGCCTTCGTCTCGCTGCAGCGCAGCACTGCATCGGTTTGACAGAACTGTCATGGTGTTCTCTCCGGTGTGGGATGTAAAATTTATTTAATTAGTGGGGTTTATGCTGAGAATTTGGAAACTTAGCTCAATATTTTTATATTTGAGTTAATGAAATGAAAAGCGTGATAAAGATTCTCAGGGTTACGTTCAGGGAGCAAAACCAGTTTAGCTTTTTACTCTTGAGATTGTGTTTTGTGTCTGTTGACACTGAAATTCAGATGATTACTGTCTGAGCAGTTGTCTAAACATGTTTTTTGTGTGATAGTGCAAATATGCGTATTTGTTTCACAGTGGAATAGCAGAATCCTCAGGCTGTATGGTGTTTGTCCATTTTGTTCATCAGAGAGACCGCCTGGTGGAGGAAACTGTCTCTGTGGCGACTCTTTTTTTTGTAAAAAAGTGCTCCGTAGCACCGACCTGAAGGTAAAAGTCTAAACAGTTCATGTGCAGGAAGCCAAGGTTCGGCTGAGATGTTCGCCGCTCTTTTTCCTGACTCTGGACCTGTCCAAGTCCGTGATGGAGGGAAGGTCAGCCCTGATGACCCTCACTGCAGACCTGATTGTTCACATGGTGGAGAGCCAGAAGAAGAAAAAAACTGCAATACTGCATTTAAATACTGTATTTAAAAATAAAATGAATTCTGCAGTTACTTTGTAAATAAATAAAAAACGGCTTGTTCTCGTGGACCGGTTCTAAAACCAGAGTTCTGGTTTAAGAACTGTCCCATATACTAGTTCTGAAACTAGTGTCTGTCAACTCTCAAATCAAATTCCCTGTTTGTACCCATTAACTTGGTGAATATAGTTCTGATTTGGATTATGATATTTAAACTGGAATGTGGGATGGCTAGAAGGTTTTGTCTGGATGGCTCCTAGGGTGTCGGTGTGTGATGACGTTTTGGTTCTGAGATGTAGGAAGGAGCTTGTCTATTCGAGGCAGTAATGTTTAGAGAAATAACCTCAAAACAGTCTTTGGCGTTTACTATTTTACAGGCATGAGTAAAAAACCGCACAGTGGATTGCTGAACAGTTTGGAAACAGTCAAGATCTTTGTTTTTCAAAAACATTTAATTACTGTTGCCATAACTAAGTCATGATCAACTAAAGTGTGTATTGGCTAAGCATCTCCACTTTTGCTTTTAACACCTGAAGCCTAAGCTTTGCCATTGTCCTTTACTATAATGTTTAGTTTCTTACAAAATGTTAAAAATTATCTAAAAGAAAAATAAAAAAAATCAAGTCCAGGTTCCTTAGACTCAGCTAGTTTGGGGATTTTATGATATGGGACAATGATTAAGGTTTCTGGCCTGCCACAACATAGTTGTAGATGTGTTGATAGAGGACTGTTTTATCACCTGCCCTGGAGGAACCACATTTACTGCAGAAGCAACAGAGAAGGTCCTAATACTGAACCCTGGGCTACGACGCTGGTCAGTACGGCACCAAGTGATGCAGTTTCTGTACGATGGCTTCATGTGAAACCCCCACTTTTCCAACCTTATTAAGGTTTTCTATGATAAGGAGAACTCGCTCGGCTATGACTCAGCTATTTGGGATAAGAATGATAATTAAGAGCCAGCTTCTGCAGCCGAGGATCGGAACGCAAGGGTCCCCGCCCTTGACTGCCACCCATTTCACAACGCACCCAACCCCTTTGGCCACTCCTACAGGTGGTCAACCTATTCAATATATCCCTTCTAATAGGTTTGTGAACGAATGAGGGGAAGATTGAGCGGGAGATCGACAGGCGGATTGGTGCGGCGTCTGCTGTGAAAGCAGCAAAGCTCTCGATTTGCCGGTCGATCTACGTTCCTACCCTCATCTATGGTCATGAGCTTTGAGTCGTGACCGAAAGAACGAGATCCCGGATACAAGCGGCTGAAATGAGTTTTCTCCGTAGTGTGTCTGGGCTCTCCCTTTAGAGATAGTGTGAGGAGCTCAGTCATCCGGGGAGGACTCAGAGTAGAGCCGCTGCTCCTCCACGTCGAGAGGAGCCAGTTGAGGTGGCTCGGGCATCTGGTCAGGATGCCTCCTGGACGCCTCCCTGGTGAGGTGTTCCGGGCACGTCCCACCGGGAGGAGGCCCAGGGGAAGACCCAGGACATGCTGGATGTCTCTCGGCTGGCCTGGGAACGCCTTGGGATTCCCTCGGAGGAGCTGGCTCGAGTGGCTGGGGAGAGGGACGTCTGGGCCTCCCTACTGAAGCTGCTACCCCCGCGACCCGACCCCGGATAAGCTGAAGAGAATGGATGGATAAGTAAGATGTTGTGGCGCAGGTCTGTAGTGAAGGTGCTGTGCCAACCAACAAAGAGAGCAAGAAATGTGAACACCAGCTGGGATGAAGTTGCTCACCTCTTAAGACACCCAGAGACAGAGTCTGAGCTTATAACCTCCGCAGGAATGAGCAGTCATCTGGACACAGCCAGAGACAGGCCTGAAGCCTGGGAGGAGAAAACTGATTTGGCCTTCCCCGCCTGCTCATCAGTGATTTTCTTTTTACGTAATAACAGCTGGAGGGGGGGGGGGGGTCAGAGGAGTTGCATCACTGTCCACAATACTTGTGTGTCTGCGCTCGTGCTCGTCGCAACGACTTTCGCTCAAACCCTTTCTCGTAGATCCTGCGGTGAGATTTGGCAGCGTTTTACATCACTTACTTTTCAGGTCGAGAAGCTGAAAATGATTTTTTCAAAGACGCAGAAGCAAGTAAGGCACGAGCAAGATGTCTTTAGCACAAATGTGAGGGTCAAGCACGAGAATGAAAGCATCTGCTGTTCCAGCCTTTGTCCAGCAGATGGTACTTTATGCAACGAGAAGCTGCGCTCCTGTGCTTTGTGACCAGCCTCCAACCCTGCCTTCACGGCAGTAAATATTAACTGAAGGTTATAGTCTAGGGGGCTGTAAAATTGTTGACATCAGACTTCAGCAGCATCCAGCATGCTGTAATGGCCCCTCTTGGTTCTCTCCGCTGCTGGTTGCACACGGCATTACGTAGCCCTTGATGAAACCTAAACGCAAATGTCTTCATCATGGAAACACGTTTTGGGTTTAGGGAATGAGGTAGTTGGGGGGGGGAGTGGGGGCACCCACGAGTCGCTGTCGCATGTTTGCGCTCTGTCCGCAGCTTTCTTCCTACTGCGGGCCCGGGCGATGGGCTCCCTGAACTTGCCGGATGGCCCCGTCACGAAGGAATGCTACAGTTGGCGACATCGCTCACGTAACCTACAGATCCCTTTACATAACCGAGTGGCCTGCATTCTGCTATCGGGACAAATAGATAGTGGGACGAGACGGAAAGTTTACTCTGCAGGAAGCGGCGGAGCAAAAGCAGGGCACCCTGAAAGTGTTTTGACTGTAAACTCTGGCTGAGAGGGGAGAGGGGTGGAGGGGGGGGGGCTGCCACACATCTTTGTGATTAGGTAAACCTCAGAAGCCTTTCATGTGAGCAATCTGTAAAACCTCAGTCGGTACATCCTGTGAGGCATTCAGCTCAATCAAAGGCCGTGTCCTGCTCAGCCTCTTATTAAACCCGCTTGATTGAGATTTACTGCGGGCGGCCTCGCCAGCAAAGATAACAGAGATGCCATATAGTGTCAGATAGACAATTCCTTAACTGTGGCGTGGGGGGGGGGGGGGGAGATAAACTGCCTTTGGTTTACATAAGTTGGTTCTTGGGAGCGCCTGTGTGAATTTGGAGAAGAATTTCCCAGCTAAAGTGAACATGTTGCTCCGGAATATTTTCCAACATCTGCCGCCCATCAGGATGTCTGCTCTCTCTGAGCCACTGCTGCATTCCTGAGCCGCTCCCTCTACCTGGGTCTGAAAAGAAACCCTTCACTGCCGCTGGCCCTCAGCTGTGCTCTGTGTGCGCCAGTTCAACGCCTGCTGCTGGTGGCGCGAACCAACACCAGAGCCGGGCAGGAATAATAACGATGATAACAACAACAACAACAGCAGCAGCGCTGTTCAGTTTGTTGTTGTATTCTTTAATCATTAAGTTTATATTATGCAGCTTGGATAGCGAGGGTCATAAAACGATAAAGAACAGAACAGCAGCGTGAGGTTGTGTCTAGTGTTGTGGCAGTAGCCTACATAAGCACATAGCAACCACGTTTTCTACCTGTCCTCTGTTTTCTCCTTTTGATAGTATCTGCTAATGCCTCCTGTCTGACATTTTGCTCTTCCACCATTATTGCCTACCTTCTCAGTCTTTTTGTCAATGCCTGACTTTTTTTGGGGGGATACAAAATGCAGCTGCTATACGAGGAGTAGTTTTTGTCACCGGCAGCGATTAAAAGCGCATTTCTGTAATCTGCTCATGGTCTACTGAAACCAGACATGTTTTTTTTTTCTCTACACCCATAGACAATGTCTACCAGCAGCCGGTTACTCACTGTTTGATCAAGAGTCAGCTGGCCTGAGTGAGGATAAAAACCAGAGCCGTAAATAGGATGTGAAACAGACTTTTCGGAAAACTAAAATACGGTTAAATCGGTTAACTTTTCCCCCCCTCTCTTTTGCATCTTTAATGAACATACTTTAGCGCTGGGGGAAAATGAATATGTAGTAGTTAAGTGGATGGGTATGAAAGGGGCAGAATGGGTTGAGTTGAGCCAAAGCCAAAAAGGGGAAGACGTGAGCCTTCTCTGCTCCTGAGGGCTGTTTAAAACTGCTTAGAAGACCCCCTGCAGCTCAAGAGCCTCAATGCACCAATGAAACTAACTCCTGTTTAAAGGCAGCTGCTAATGAATTAGGTCAATTTGGTAGCTCTCTTCCCATACGTGAGAAGAAGAAAAAAAAAAAAAGAGCAAAGAATGCATTCATCAGATACAGGCTATTATGCACAATTATAGTCTTTGTCCGTGTTGCATGGTGTCTAATCCCAACACACTGAGGGCAGCACTTAAGATTCTTGGCATACTCTTGGACTCATTGCTACCCGTGGACTTAATCTCTCTCTCTCTCCCTCTCTCTCTCTCCCCCCCGAACCCTTCTCAGAATCAGTCAAGTGAATGGCTTGGACAGATCAAGTGCAAGCAAGCTAGGTCCCAGCAGAATGGCATTCCGGAGCAAAGAAAGTCAGTGGAGGGAGACTCAAAGGTTGGGTTATATAAAAACACTCTGACCCCGCTCGTTGTCTGCCTGAGAATCACTCGGCTCTACGGCATGACATAACAGGAGGAGTTCCTCTTCGGATATCCTCCCCCCACCTCTTGTTTTCGTTGTTTGTGTGTTCGTTTTTTTTTTTTTTTTGGTTGTTTATTTTTTTCGTTGTGACAAACCAAAGGAGCCAAGTGTCATATTTCATAAATAAATCAGTTTTATTGTTGCATATAAAATTAAATCATTTTACAATTTATTCCAGTATTACACATAATATCCAAATAAAGTAGCTACATTTATTAGATAAATAATATTAATAACAATAATAAAAACATTCATCCTTTGACATGTTTCGCTTTGTCTTTTTTTTTTTCTCCTTTCGTTCTTCTCCATGAAGGGACATCAATAGCTGCCAAAGAACATGAACAATAATGCCCACGTCAGGAAGGAATGGAACCACGCGGCCTGTTGGACAAGTCGCCGAGTTACATTTTGTTGTCTTGTTCTTTTAACAAAAATAAAATATACACAACATGGTATGCTAATTGAAAATTGCGCGCGCGTACATCCACCTATACACACGCAAGTCTACAGTCTGGGTCATATCGGAGAGAGAAAAAAGATCGAAATATACACTGCGAATAGCATCAGCAACTAGCGTGAATGTACAATTATTAATTACAACCTGCTCCATGACGAAGCTACTTTCAAAGCTCCAGTAGTATGAAGCGAATCATATTAAGAATGCTGATGTAGCCACAGCAAACAGTGCACTTCTTTGAGTCCTCGTGATGTAAGTCCACAATTCCTTAGGAATCTAGTTACAACAAGAAGATGGTAGTTGGCTGCTGGTTCTGCCGTCACCCCTGCAGTCGTCTGGACTGCTATTGGCCGCCAGTTGTGCAGCTGATCTCGTTCTGGCTGAGGGGACAGGGTGCTCTGGCGCCAATCAGTCTCTGAACTTGTGGATGTCGTTGGAGAGGCGGTAGAAGGGGTACGAGGCTTCGTTGGCGTGTGGACAGTTGTAGGTGCACTTGCAGGACTCGATCATCATGACGTTCTTGTGGAAGGTCTCGCCGTCCTCACAGCGGAACCTCACCCGGATGGTTCTGGTGTCGTGGGGGCTGCAGCAGCGGCCGTCCACGCAGGCTCCGCAGTACCTGGGTCGGTATTTCTTCAGGCTGGAGCAGCCGGCGTAGTTGAACTTCACCGGCTGGATGGACTTCTTGGTCCTGCTGCACTTCTTTCCTTTCTGTGGAGGGACGAGAACAAGAACGTTGGGGGATCAGTGGTGTGCACACAGCCTGTAGGAAGATCTTTTCTGTATCATGCGTCTCTCCGCGTCCTTCAGGCGGGCTTGGATGGAGCTTACCTTTAGACTGGAGTAGGGCGACTGGGTGCAGGGGCGCACTTCACAGATCCGTGTCTCTTTGACCAGTTTGCACTCGCTGTTGTTGTTGGTGACTCTGGTGGAGATGCCGGTTCCGCAGCTCTTGGAGCAGTGGGACCACGGTGTGGTCTGGACGATGCATTTCTGACTGTCGAGCATGTGGACCTCAGGATGTGGTCTGAATGCTGTGAACGGAAGAAGTAAAACAAGTCAGCGAATCCATTTGTGCTTCAAATGTTAGAGACAACACATGCATCCAATCCAGACAGGAGGGACGGAAAGATTTCTTACCAGGTAGGGACTTGAGTCCTCCCTTGAAAATTGCAATGAGCTCATTCTTCTTGGTGAGGTCTCTCTCCAGCTCTTCATTCGGCATGTCTTTGCCAAAGATCTTTTCTAAGATGTCTGTCTCCTTGCCATCGTCGCACACCCACTCCTCGCAGCACTGGCCAGGAACTTTCACCAGCCTGGGATTGGCACAGCCCAGATTTGGCAGGGAGAGCTCTTGCGGACAAAGCGGGACACATCCCACCGCTCCATCAATGCATGTGCATTGGTGTTTACAGTTGGGCTGGAAGCTCTCGCCGTTCTGGTAGATCCTGCTGTTGTACTCGCAGGGTCTGCCCTCTGACTTGGCTGCAACGGAGAAAAGAAGGAGAAAAAAAAAGAGAAAGAAAGGAATGTTATTCTTTCCTGCTCTTCTGAGAGATGTCTGCTAAAAACATCCCACGGCTGCCAGATAAGGATCAGCTCAACTGAGAAATTCTGCCCGAGGAGTCTCTCTCCCCTCTACAGTGGGCTTTGAGGTTTAGACTAGTTGCATTCCACAGTGCTGAAATCACCCAGGTCCCACTCCTCTCACTTACGGAGAAGGGGAAAAAAAATTCAAAAAGCAAGCACGGTCTGAACACCTACCACGACAGATGCCCCGAGTTGTGGCGGCAGCAAAACTGGCCCCGAAGTTACACTCCAGGCCCTTGGTGTGGTCGCAGGGCTCGGTCAGACCGCAGTCCTCGTTCAGCTGCCTGGCGCACACCTTGCAGCAGCCGCAGCCGTCCAGGACCACGCTGACGCCGGGCGCGCACTTGGGCATGTCCAGGGGACACTCACACACGGACGGACAAGAGGGGGACGAGGAGAGGACCTGCGCAGTTGACGGGAGAAAAATGTCCTGACTTAGACTTGAAATCTTGATTTCACATCAGTTGAAAAGTAGGGGGGGGGGGGGGGACTTTTCGTTTTACCAAATATAATAAGTGTTGGAATAGAATAAAAATAAAGAATAGAAACTCACCAGATGAAGGCTTCCGAGGAAGAAAACGGCAAATGTGGACATCAGCATCTTGGACAAATTTCCTGTGCGCAAAAAGAGGAATCCTTGAGAAAAAGTCTGCGCCTTGGGTAGTATTCCCTCGCTCGGTCGTTTGCTGGTAGTCTCTGGGACGTTAGAGGCTCGCTTAGAGCAGCT
The DNA here is from genome assembly GCF_011125445.2 of Fundulus heteroclitus. Taxonomy (NCBI): domain Eukaryota; kingdom Metazoa; phylum Chordata; class Actinopteri; order Cyprinodontiformes; family Fundulidae; genus Fundulus; species Fundulus heteroclitus. Next base: position 4,826,553 of record NC_046369.1, read on the forward strand.
GCGACTCTCGGTGAAGCAGTTGCTGTCTGCTGAAGCCTGGCCACCTCCGCGCTTTTATTCGCTCCTGGGAAGCTGACGTCGTCCACGCTGAAAGGCGGCCAAACTATGCCAGGAATGTTTCTCGGCGCATTTTCCATCCAAGACCCAAGCTCCACCCTGTCTACACCTTTCTCTTTTTTTTTCTTGTTCGGATGGATTTTTCCCCCCGCTTGGATCCCAGCTGAACGCTCCTTTCCGTCCCACATTCTCTCCACTTGTTTATCCCCTCTTTCATTATGTTCCTCTTCTTGCTTTTCACGTCTATCAACTCGACTTTTACTGCGCTTTTCTTTTTTAAACAGATGACTTAAGATGCTTTCGAGCCCGCTTCATTACCTTGTAAAACTTTTATTTGTATTTTTTTTGTCCTTCAAGTTGCATAATAATGTATATAAATAAATGCCACAACATTTAAAGAGAATATGCAGCTGGCTGGGGGATAAAACAAAACGCCATTAGTGAATAATCTCCCAATGTTGCTCATGCTGATGAAATCCGTTCATGTTTATAATGTGTTGCAGACCATGTCTAAACTAAAAAAAATGCGTTTTTCTCCCTGTGAGTGTTGAAGGTGTGCGCAGAAATACGTTTTACAGAGTCTATTTCTGGCTCTCCGGTGCCTTTATCCAGAGGAGCCTAAGCGTTTCCAGATGCGCACCGAGAGCTCAGACGTAACATTATTGCCATATTTGGTATGGCAGTAGCCTATATTTCTCCCTCTTCAGTCGGCATTCCTGACAGCTTAAAGGCTGGTAAAATATGTTCCCCACACAGGGGGATGTTTTTTTTTTTTTTTTTTTTTAACATTCATTCTTTGAGGGTTCTGCCGACTTCACGCAAGCTATCCAGTTTATTTGGGAAGAGGGTTCGGCGTAAAAAAAAAAAAAAAAAGAGAGAAAAAAAAAGTAGGTCCTGTTGTGTGTCCATCTTTCCACATGATGCTGGTGGGGTGTACAGAAAGACAAATACGTGTCTACGCTTTGCTTTGAGGGTCTCAGTAAGTCCCTGCCACACGAAACCATTCCGATTCATTGAAAGCTTTCCACCAGATGAGGAAAGCGGCGCGTAAAGACACGGCAAGAGCAGGTAACGCGCTTCTCTTAAACAGCCACAGACTCCCCAAATGTTGCTAAGGATCGGAGCTTTTACTTCAAATAGCTTTTTTTATGTTTATAATTTGAAGAGCAGCGCCGATCAAGACGGCTGAAGAGCCTCTGTGGTGAGTTTGGACTTCTTTTGTTTTTCTTTTTTTAAGTATACTCAGTGAACTTACTCCCTTTACATAAATCTGACCTCTGCTCGTTGTTTTTTAAAGAGTTCTGACATAGCAATCATTATTTCATATGATCTTTGCTTGTTTATGATGACGTATTGAAGCATTTCCCTCCCACTACACGTGGGCTGGATTCTTTTCTCCGTCTTCATGCTTCCAGTTGAGGACACTAGCTGGTGGATGATGTGCTTTTTTTTTATTTTGGGACATGCATGGCATATCATCGTGGTTACACGTACTGTAGACCTTCAGTGCTGATGTCTGCGTGTTTGGAGTTGTGAGCGAGTGAGAGAGTGATTGCACCCAGCCTGTTAGGGTATAGGGGGCGTGTCTTCCTGAGCACATGTGTGCTGTCCTGGAATGCGATGCACTTGTCATGCAAATTGGAATAGGAATTTTTCAACTTCAAAGGGACGTTTCGTGTATGTCACGGTGCTCTGAAAGAATTATTTCTATAGATTTTCCAAATGTATTTGTCATATTTCACGGCGATGTATTCAGAATGTGCCATGTTAGTTTTATTTGTTAGTACACAGTTAGTACACAGCTTCTTCAGAGTTACCATGGGCCTGTTTTCTGTCTATGTGAAAATTGCAAAACCCGAATCTGAAGTGTTCGCACAGCGGCCTGTTTTGAAAAATAAGAAAATAAATATTCCCATTCTGAGACTGAAGTTCACTTCTGAATGCGGCAGATTTTATTTGGGAGTGTCGGATTAAAGGGGAATGAAAATAGATGCGAGCCAAATTTTTCAGATTTCTGTGGTGAAAAGGGTTAAAAAACATACATTATTTAGGAGTTGTGATCAATTTTGTGGTCTGTCTGCATGGAGTTTGCAGGCTCTCTCTGGGTGATCTGGATCCCTCCCACAGTTCAAAGTCTTTACTGCTTGGTTAATTGATCCCATGAGCAATGGATAGATGGATTGCATTAGCTAGGCACCTCTTTTGTGAAAGTCTCTCTCGCTGTTAATCCTTTGGGATTCATTTAAAGGCCCGATTGAACAGTAGCTGCATTGTGCCGTAACTGTACATAGATCTATCTGCACTGTGTGACACGGTGTTTGTGCTCCAGCCCTTTGTTAAAGTCACAAGAAACAGTGTTTTGATTTTACGTCAAAGGACAATAACATCCAGGAAGCTCTCCAGAAGACCAGTGTGTGTTTCTCTGTCCCAGATGCCAAATAGTTTCCAGCGAAGCTTTGTGAGAACCTTCGACAATTGTACAGCACGTAGTAAAGACCCATTTCACTGGGGAGTAAATGTTCTTCATTGTACCTATCCGAGGCGTTTAAGAACATTCTCTGGTTTTCCCACTCCAAGAGATTGCGTGACTCCTTATATCTGAGTGTTATGGAAACCTGTTGTCACATCCCATCGTTCAGAAAGCAGCAGCTCTCACAATCAATGCCGAGGAAGTCTGCGGCCAAAAGCCCGCCGGCATCTCCATTGAGAGAAACAGAACAGGAAGGTGTCGCGTGTTTGGACAACAGATTCCACTGTGGCGTTGGAAGGATTGAATGTCATAAGCAGAATACTTTCTGTATGAGCAACACATCCTTTCGCTGCCGCCGGAAGAAGAGAAGTGACGGTGTGCTCTCATATGTCCGGCGGCCCGAGTGAGTCCAGCAATCAAAGCAGACTCAAAGGCTTACGTTGACGGAGCTTTTACACTTTATCCCTTTATGATACCGTTTCACTGGAAAGGATTAAGAGGCAATCCAAGCCGATCCCTGTTGATATGTCCTTTTTACTGGGGCCATAAAAAAAATGATTATTTCAACAATAAATACCAGTAACAAACAGGCTTGTTTGAAAGACTGTTTACATGAGGATATTACATAAGAAGTATCATCTGGCTGCATGGAGAGAACAGAAAACGAGCTTTGTTCTGAAAACATGACAGCGCCAGAACGAGAGAAAAACCTTTGTGTATGAATATCTGGTAAATAATGACAAAGTGCATAAAAGGGTGTTGTTTTTTTTCTTTCCCCAGAAAGTGGGGCAAAGAGTTTGGTGCCTGCAGGAGTTCAGGTCAGAGGAGTACTTTCAGAGCAATCTGAGTTTTTTTTTAATATCATTTATTGCTGATAATATGATCACTAATCAAATATAAACTCCCAGAGATACGTAGGTAGTGACGGGACTTCCCGCAATTGGTCATATTGTGAAGGTTAAACCAATTTCTCATACGACATTATATAAGACAGTAAGATTCTTATCTTAGCACCTAAACAGCTCTCCCATCAGTCACACGGTGGGAGAAGGAGCTGGTGGGTCTGTACTTTCAGTGATTTTCTGCTTGGAAAGGGACTCCAGTCCTGCAACGCTGTCTTCACAGGATGAGGAAAAAAAGGTGGATGGTCGCTAACTAAAGGCAGGTTCAGGGATAAGTAAAGAAAAACCTAAAGATAAGCAAAGAAAAACCCAAAGACAATTGTATTTTGTATTTTGCATCATGGAGTTTAAAGCGACGGAATGCACTTTTTCTCACTTTACTCCATTCGCCAGTTTTAATTTATGTTTTGAAGTCAGGCTCTTCTGTGTGCTCAAGGGAACAGGGTCAAATACTGCTCTGTGACGAAGAATACAAAATGAAATTACTTTAGTGTGTGTGTTACCGTACGTTCCCGACACTTAGCGTCTGCTGAAATGACCCGTTTCAGAAATATGCGACAAATGGGAGAACGATGTTGCTCAACCCTTCTGAACCACCATCCATATCGTAATCCTCTCCAAAAGAATGTGCCAGATGAGATTTTGCGGGGTTGGAAGCGAAAAGGAAAAATCCCTGTTCAGTCTTTGGTGACGGGTTTACTTTGGTGTGGAAAGCACACATTGCTCCACTGTGAGGAATGTGTGCAGTCAGCTATGATGCTAAATACCAAATTTCAGCATCATGGTGATGCTTTCCGTTTGTCAACTGCTCTAGCTGATCGGGCCCTAACATTAACAAATCCAAAGGAAGCCACCACCTTGCAAACCGTCTCACATTTTGTCACACAGCGATCCTAAACCTCTTATCTATCTTACAGGACATTATCTGTATAAATATAGCTGCTCTGTAAAGGTTTGTTAATTAACATTATCAGAAAGCATTTAGCACAACTGCAAGCCTGCCAGGAGATCTTCGTCTGCCTAAATCGGCACGCCAGACTAGGAAAACGTTAATCAGAGAAGCAGTTGAGAACTATTTTGTGTTGGTCTTTACGCAACATCCATCTCTGGCTACTAAATTATACCTGAGTTGTCTGCAGATTATAAAACAGGAACCTCCTCCTTATCAGAAACATGCTTTGATTATCGTCCACAGATGTGGATCTGTTTTTTTTTTTTTTTTTTTTTAACTAAACAAGGCAATCTATTAAAATATTACATCTTTGGAAATAATTTAGAGGTCAATATGTGTTGATGAAAGCTGACAAGTAAAGTTTAACCTTCTTCAGCGCCAACTCGCTCCCAAAGTGTAACAAGCGCCTTGTTTTCAGAGACGCTTTGGAATTACAAAGATGAGGAATTGTTAAGCAAATCGAGTCCCTCTAGAAAACGCCTTTTTTCTTCATAATTTCCACTGTAATTTCACACAAAGTGAGCATTTCTCAGCTGAAAAAAAAAACCTTTTAAAATGGCCAATAAAGTGTTGGCCAATGAGCAAAATGTAACATTTATTCTTTACATCTTATCTTAAGGTACAGACAAAACACCAGCCTGATTAAAAAGCTGGAATTGACCCGACTTCATTCTTGACAGCTTTCTGGTAGCAGCACAACATATTAACCTTTTATGTGAAATATTAATTCGATTATAATCATGTCTTGGGATGCTAACGCAATATTGACCCATCCTCCAATTGCTCTGGCGCAAACATCGAAAATGAGTGATATGTTCTGGGTTACTTTAACGTCAAAACTGGATTGGAGTTTGATCAAAAGATGGCAAAGACAAGTCCGATGTTCAGGCATAATAACTCAAATTTTCAACCAATAACCCTGTCTGAGGTGAATTGATAAATGATGCTAAGTCTTCCATCGTCTGTGTTATGGAGGAATAAAATTAAGAAACTCTCTTCTGTTGAAAGGGAAAAATGCTTGGGCCATATCCATTCAGAATGCAGACTAATGGAAAAAAGAAGGGGGGGCCGAGTCGGAGGCAGGTGGCGGTATTGGGAAGTGGGTGGGCAGTGTTTGGTGATCCTGGCTGGAGTGGAAAATGGAATGTGGGGCTCCACAGAATGTGCTGGAATGTTTCGAACAGTTGAGGATAATTGAGTGAATCTGGAACAAGAAAAGACAAACCGAGATCTCGCGGTGGAAAAAAAAAAAAAAAAAAAAAAAAACAGTGCTTCTGGGATGTCTGAACAAAACATTCCATCCATTCAGACAGCCAAGCCCAGAACCTTCCTTAGATGGCACTGTAGGGAATAGGAGCCCCCACCCGCCCTCCATTCCTCCCATACTTGCCCTACACTTCACACAAGCTGAAAGCCCCTTTTGATATTATTTGCCCTTGAAGTTTGCCTGTGTTTTCTACTTGAAGTCTGCCAGGAGCAAAGCTTTTAAACACGAGGCTCAGGAACGACGTTGGGCCCTCATCTTCTTGCTTTTGAAATGAATTTTCTTCAACATGGCTGGAATAAGGAAAATCGGCGCTGCAGGATTCAAGTACGTTTATTTTTTCTAGCCACACACTTTGCATCACTTGTTTATAAAGGCGTGCACGCATTGTGATTATTGTCAAACAATTTTCTCATCCAAGGACAAACGTAACTTTTATATTTTCAAGTTTATCGAGGTGAATCTCCTCAGGCTCAAGTCCTTTGCAGTCTCTCACAGGGTTTCTTCAGGAGGTGCATGTATGTAGCTTAATCCATCTTCCCATTTACTCGGACCAACTACTGTACAAACGTGTCCACACAGCACAATACAGCCGCTACCATGTTTCATGCTGAGGATGGTGTCTAAAGAGTGATGTGCAGTGTGTCTAGCATTACGCATACAGGCCAAAAAGTGGCATTTTGGTCCAAAATGCCCAAAGCGCCCTTTTCAATTCAATTCAATTCAATTTTATTTATATAGCGCCAATTCATGAAACATGTCATCTCAAGGCACTTTACAAAGTCAAATGCAATCATATCATATATAACGCTGCAGAGCTTTCAGCTAACTGTAGACATTGAAAATGGAACTTCTTATGGCTTGCTTTCAACAATGCCTTCTTGCATAAAGGAGAGTCTGGCGGCATGCATACCAAAGGGATGTAATGATTTTTTTTTTTTATTTTTGTATTTCAGCCGCTCCTGCTCCTGACAATGAGCCTCTTGGTGGTTTCTCTATGTAATTTTCCCCTTGCCTGTCTACTTATGTGGGCAGGCATGTCCTGGTCGGTTCGCAGTTGTCTCATACCCTTTGTGTTTTCATATAATAGGGAGGGTTGCCAGATTTGAGTGACAGTTTCAAGCCCCGACACAGCGTAAAACCAGCCTACCTCAATGAAAGCTGCCCAAATTTCAGCTTCTCTGGAAAGATTATTTTTAAAAGTGTAAAGCGAACACGTCATAAGAGCACAACGTCACTACGACAAGGAAAAAAGGGGGATTACACAGACAGGCGCCCCATAAAGCGTGCAACCAGGCAACCAAGAAACCAACACACAAAGATCACTTTACCAATCAAAAAGGTAGGGGCGCAAGGTGTAGATCAATCTAACATTTCCTTTTCTCACACAGTCATCAAAAACGTTGATCATCTAAAAAATTAATTGGCAACAACAACTAAGTCATTCACACACATTGCACAGAAACAATATAATTATCTAACCTCAGTTTAGGATATTTGTAATTGCCGTTGACCCATGTTTTTACGCAGCGACCCTTTAACCCATTAGCTGATGACTATCACTGAGCGATGATGTCAAGTTCGACATATTCTATACTTTTCAAAACTTAATGAAATCATTATATGACTGCAAGGATGAAACATTATATTCAAATGTGTAAGTTTGAACTCTTCTGCCACACAATGGCAACTATTTTGAAAGACTTTTCAGGTGGAAACTTTCTTAAAAATCGCCAAATGTTGTGAAAAACAGACCAAGTTTTTTTTTTTTTTTTTACAGCCAAACATCTTTAATTTTGCACCACTGATGATGTATGAATGGTGGACTGTGAGGCTTGGAATACTGTTTTATCACCCAACGCGGCTTAATCTTCTCAACATCTTGCCAATATTGATCACTTCTCAGTGATCAATATTGGCAAGATGATCTGCTGGTGCATTTCATTGTTTCCTTACCTGCTAACCTGCTCTCCATTCAGTACTGGTTCGTTTCCAAAGTCAGCAAACGGGCAAGAAACATCTCTGTAGACCCATCTCACCCCTGCTACAACATCTTCTCCCCTCTGGTAGGTGCTACAGAGCACTGTACACCAGAACAAACCCAGGAACGGTTTCTTCCCACAAGTCATCACTCTAATTGAACAGCCGACTCTGACAAAAAAAAGAGCTGTCCATTTTTACTATTCATATTGTCACTATGTTTATACTGTAAGGCAAGGCATGGCAAGTTTATTTATAAAGCAGTTTCAGTGACAAGATTATTCAAATCCATCTGCCTCATGTTCATAACACCATATATAACACTAATTTATTCCCATTTCCTGCTGTCATTACACAGTGGACATGCATGTTTGTATGTGTATGTGCACCTGTACACCACTTCCACCTCAGACATGTACATAATAATAACAATGACGTAAATAATATTTACTCCTGCATCATTTGCACTCTGCTCATTGCACCATTACATTATATTAACATTAAATTCCCAATTTATCTGCTCGTTTACAATGTGTTCATATTTGTTTGCTACACGGCAGACTGTTTGATTGCATTACTGCATTATTATCTTGTTGTATATGTAAGCTCACCGTGAGCATTGTGCAGTCTAGAGTCAAATTCCTCATATGTGTACACATACCCAGCAAATAACGCTGATCCTAGTTTTATGGTGCTCATTCTAAAGTTGAGGTGGGGATGAAAATAGTTTCTGCTGAGAAATGAGACAGGCATCTCTCAGAAGATAAAACAATCTAAAAGGACCATCGGGTATGAAAATATGCCCGTTGGTCAAATATGTTTATCGATCTTTGGCCCTGTCCACAGATTCTCTACCGGTATCAAACCAGGACTCTGGCTGAGCCACTCCGAAACATTACCATTTCCTCAACTCAGGACAAACATGTTGGTACATTTAAAAGATTAGCTACATTTACCTAAAAAGCTAATGTCGTGAATAAATTTGGACTTACCCAGTCATTGTGTTGGTGTGGGCCCCATTGGGGTTACAGATGGGTTTCATGGGTAAGAGGTGGGCATTGGCTCAAACTGGACAAACAGTGTGGGCCCCATAAAAAAAATGTGTAGTACAGGGCCCATATGGGAAGCCCATGAGGGCTGACCATGTGGGAACCATAGAGCCCATGTTTGTGGTGTGGGCACAGGTTGAAACTGGGCATTACATAGTGCCCAATTAGACTTGGTTATATGGGTCCCACATGGGAAGCCCATAATGCAACCTTTTTGGGTAATTTTCACAAGTCCATTGATTTTTTTTTTTTAAAGGTAGGATCAAGGTTTTATTTATATCCTTATTTAATTATTGCAAATAATGAAAAGGGACAATTAATTTTCCAATCCGTTTCATACACCTGTGTGGATTAGACACTGCTGTGGGTAATACCCTACTTCGACACAGGGGCAGTTTGAACAAAAAAAAAAAACAAAAAAAAAACATGGCTTTTTTTACTGCAGCAGTCCTTTGATTTGAAGGCTCTGCTGTGCTGAACCAGCGTGAAACTGATTAGTCCATCAGCTTGGCGCGTCTCTGTCACTTGTTGGGCTGGTCGCCCCTGAGGGCTGACAGCTTCGCAGCGCCACACGTGATGATCGGAGCGCGTCACCCAATCCTGTCGCTCGCCCCGGAGACTGGAGCTCGGCTGACTGACAGAGTGTTGCAGGCTGTTGTAAATAAAGAATAAAAAAAAAATCCCAACAAACTGACAGAGAGAATAAGCAAGGCAGGCAGCGTTGCGTCAACAGGGTGACATTTTTTTTCTTTCATTCATTCGCTGAATTGTCTTTTTTTCTGTCTTTTTTCCCCCTCAGATTTGTGCGTGCCAAGAAAAAAAAAAAAAGAAAGAGGGGGGGGAAGCGAAAACATGGCTGGTTTGATGGCAGGTTTTGGTCACTACACCCATGCCGTCGTCCGGGGAATCCCCGCGTCCCTGGCCAAAGAGGCGCTCCGGACCAGCCAGGCGGAGGTGGACCTGACAGGGGCGCGGACGGAGCACGACGCGTACGTCGAGGTGCTGCGGACCAAGCTCGGGCTGGAGGTGGTGGAGCTCCCGGCGGACGAGTCGCTCCCGGACTGCGTGTTCGTGGAGGACGCGGCGGTGGTGTGCGGCGAGACGGCGCTCATCACCAGACCCGGGGCGGAGAGCAGGAGGAGAGAGGTAAGGGACGTGTCATTACGAACCAACGTGCCCAAAATAGAATAATAATAAAGAAAAGAAAAAAAAGTTTGATGTGAGCCTGAAAGGTAAGGGCTGCCTCCCCCCTCTCTCCTTGTTGTCACTTGGGATGGTGGCTGGGATGCACAGGCGAAACAATCAGGTGATCAAGAATGAATATCAGCCTATTTCACAAATATAAAGTGTGCCTATTGTGTGATGTCATAGTTGGATATCGGGGAAACTTATTAACGCCCCACAGTGTGCAAAATTGTGCATTAGAATGACAATATTTAAGTAACAATTATAAAACAACGATACCTGTGTGTGCAGTCTGTTAACGAGAGGGCGTGTCGATCACCCTGGAAGGCAACGTCCATATCAAACAGTCATGCAGTATATTATAGATTCACATTTTGCACCGAGTGGCAATGCGTTTCTTTCCTTTATATTTTACTAATACAATAAAAAAAATGCAATTTCTGAGCTTTTTGCTTTTGTTGCCGGTACTTAGTATCGTCTTTTACAGGGATACAAAGCATCCAGAGGGGTGTTGCTTCATAACCTACAAGATTGGGTCTGAGTTGGAATACATTAAGACATGATGTATTGAGCAAAGCACAGTGCCTCCACAGATACGACCAAATGTCACATTATTGGAAAACAGACAAAAAAAAAAAACAACAAAAAATTGATTGTGTGACTGTATATGGTTGCCTAGTGAGGGAAGCTGCGGTGTGGGGTATTCATGTGTGAGCGGCTGACAATGAGGGAAACGGTAGGACAGATTCTGTGAAAGCCCCCTGTCATTCCACATCAGAGTCACCACATTCGGCTCGCTGGTGATAATGGTCCCCCAGTCTCACTGACGGCAGCGATATTGATCGAAAAGCTCAGGGCAGCTGCCCTCATCCCCATCACGTTTCACACGATGTGACGTGCATGTTAGCGGTGATGTTTGCATTGGATGTGAGGGCACGCCGTCAGCACTCTGACAATAATATTCCGTGCATGCTTTTTTAAAAAAAAAATAAAAAACTAAACCTCAATGCACTGGTTTGGTTACTTACTCTTACTGCAGTCCAGGTAGGAAACGTAGCAGAGCCTAGAGCCTAAATAATGACTAAATACATGCTTGTTAAAAGAACTATGGAATTTGTGCATTTGAGCAGATTTATTATTTGCCTTAACTCTGGGAGTTAAAGCAAAGTTTGCTGCTTAATGTGCTAGCAAATGCATTTTTGCATTAAAGTGTGCATGGAGACTTTTTATTCTAAGTTGTTATTATGATGGTCACTGATGAGAGATGACACACTGCTCGAACTATTGTTAATCGGAGGATGATATCAAGTTAGCTAAACCCCTGTTTAACTAACTAACTTCATTTTATGTTTTGGTTTCATAAAATGAACAAAAGGTGAACTAAAAACAGGAATGGTTGTGCAGGTGGAGGCCTTAGACATTTTACTCACCTCATTCTTTGGCCTGGTTTTCATAGTTTTCCATTTGACCAGGGTCTGTGTAACTACTGGTAGCATGAGGTGATACCTGGACCCTACAGAGGTTGCACAAGGCAAGGCAACTTTATTAAAAAGCACTTTTCAATAACAAGGCAATTCAAAGTGCTGGACGAGCAATCCGTCTCCACCAGGGTGGCACATTAGTACACGCCATTAACAGAAGGTTCAACTGGAGGTGTTCAACCCATCAGCAGGATTGGCATCTGCTCGTTTGTGACAGGAGGAACAGGATGAGCCCTGCTAGAGCCCCGCAAGGTGACCTTCAGTGGCCCGCTGGCATGAATTTCTCTGACCAAACCGTTAGAAACAGATTTCCTGAGGGTACCCTGAGGGCCCGACGTCCTCTAGTAGATCCTGTGTGAGAGCAGGTTCACTCTGAGCTCACGAGACAGCTGTGAAAGGGACCGGAGAAGCTGCGGTGAACGTTACGCCGCCTGCAGCGTCATTGAGCATGATTGGTTTGGTAACGGTCCAGTGTTGGTCTACGGATGCATATCCATGGAGGGATGCACAGACTTGTAGGATAAACAACGGCACTCTGCCTGCTATTAGGTATTGGGATGAAATTGTTAGACCCTTCGCTGTTGGAGAGGGTCCTTGAGTTCCTCCTGGTGCTTCATGATCCCAGTCTTCATGTGGCGGAGGATGAGAGAGTTGATAACATTGACTGGTTTCTGCGCTCCCCTGACCTAAATCCAATAGAACGCCACCAGGTTGCATCTCAGACTGCCCATTAGCTCAGGCATGCCCTGGTCAGGACACCATCCGTCATCTCATAAGGAGCATGCCCCAACGTTGTCGGACATTTGTCAGATACAAGTTCGTTGAGGCCATGCCAACTACGGAGTGCTGTGTTGAGCTGCTGCAGGGACATTTAAGCAAACTGCGCTAACCTAAAGTTTGTCTTTCTCTGTGATTTTGGATTAAACCCTCTGTGTGTGTGGATCATTCTTCATTTTTCCGTTAAATGATGCAGTGTGCTTTTGTTCTTAAGAGCCATTCCACATCGTCATGCATATCCAGCATAACTTATTTAGCCATTGAACTCTGATGTGTTTTCAACACGTCATTTAATGTTGAGCGGTGTATTCTTAATATGAAACGTTCGTGAACCTTTTTAAAATACCTGCACGCTTGCTTCATAAAGACGCATCCAAACGGTGGAAATCCCTCGACCAAAAGTCGTGGCTTTCGTCCTTTCGGCCGTTCACTGCAGCTTTTTCAGTTGTCTGCAGTTTGTTGCAGCCAGTTCCCTGGTTAGATATGTAGGGCGATGTTCCGAACTGTCTGTACTTGTTCTTCAACATGACATTAGGACACAGCTATGTTTGAACATGTGCAGACATTAATACTGTGTTTCTTGCACTCAGCAGGTTGCAAGGCTTTATTAGAAACAGACTTTTTATTGATTATTGTCATCATCTAAGAAAGCTTTGTGTGCCTCAAGTGAAATTGTAAACTTTATCCAGATCCCGCAGTCTGTCAGTGAAGAGAGTGAGAAAAACAAAAAAAGATCTTGTTGCTTCTTATAGACAGCAGATGTTGCTTTGTGGGGAGAATCGATGCAGGGATAGAGATGTGTGCTTGTTTAAATTAGGAAAAATAAAAAAAAATGCACATTGGGATGCTGGCTTGTTTGTTTCTTTCATTTATCTTCAGTAAGATTTTTTTTTAGTCTCCAAAATCAGTTTAACTTATTTTCATCTAATTATATTCCAAAGTCACTTCAAGGAAAAATTAATGAGTTAGCTGATGCAATAAGATACTTCCTCCCTCTGTTCTTGGAAGTGCAAGACCATCAATTCCCCAATAGAGCTTATGCATTATAGACTTTTATGATGTACGATTAAATAAAGGTGTAAAGCCAGAGGAAGTTCTCAGGAACTGGCATTACCATCATCCTAAATGTTTGTTTAAGCTAAAATCTGCCTTTACTTGTAGCAGACTTGTAGCTTTTTGTGAACCTCTCGTGGTTAAGATTATTTTCCTGATCTTCACATTCTTTATTCTTTGCAAGAAGGTGTCTGGAAAATAATGGAGGTCTTTGGGTGCACTTTCTATTTAACGAGGCCATATCCACCTTTACAAAAGACTTTGAAGCTGGGTTTGACATGCATGTGAATTATGTCAGGGCCAAGGTGTGATGAGAGATAGAAGTTAACTGAGGCAGATGCAGCTCTCAGCATCCCACTGAGGCGTTCTTAAGGCCTTTAGAAGAACAAAGATCAGGGATGAGGCTTCATAACTGAGCTCTTTTTAAAGCCAACATCGCTGTTTATGAGCAAAACAATAGACCTGATGCGTCCAGTGAAGATGTGTGCTTATAACAATGACGCTTGCATTAAGAAACAAGCAATGGGTTAAACAAGGATGCTGCATGAGCCACTTCCCACCTAGCCTCTCCTGTTTGTATCCTTATGTTTTCCTCAGAAGTCTAACAGTATTAACTTAATTTTGATATGCAAGACGTTCTCTCTGGTTCTTCGTAAAAGTATCTAGTGGTAAAGGCCACTGAGCCAATGTTGGAGAATATGTGTGATGTTGTGGAGATGCTTCAAAACACTCAATCCCACCATGTCAGCTTCATTTATGTATGTCCACATCATCTTATATGCTACTACAGTGGTTGATTTGTCAGTAGTCAGAGGGGCTTGTCTTTGTGGCTAAATGGTAGAAACGTTTTGTGAAAAGCCACAAACTGATAATAGTCACAAAATGCTAACAGCTCAGCTGCTATAGGTTAGTCAGACAGAAATATGTGGTGAAAAGAAAGAATGGTTGCTTTTTAACGAACTCAAGTAAATGTGAAGCTTTGCTTGACCCAATGGCTGCATTCTTTGCTGTGGACTGAATACATCGTAATCAGAAATCATTAAAATCTCAATAATCACTCCTATCAATGTGCCATGGAAGATGCCTGAGTGCCTACTTTTGTTTGTTGCTTAAGCTGGACCACAACAGTCAGATCCAACATGACTCCAAGGACAGGAAGTTTATGGTGCTGATCAGCTTATCAGATGGTTAGGGATGCCGAGAAGAGGGAGAGAAGGACGAGGAAAAGGAAACAGCAGTTGTAGTTGAGTGGCAGCCACTCACCGCTATTTTCCCAGAAAGTAGAAAGCGTCTGACATTGATTGACGTTTGCCGTAGGTCTTTGGCCATGAGAGCGCTAAGTAACGCGATCAGTATTTCTGTCACACCGATAACTTCAGCTTAAGCTTATAACCAGAGAATTTCTCTATTTGAATTTTTTTTTTATGCCGCTGATGATTACACAGTGTGAAGCCGGCATTGGTTACAGCTTCTAAACCAACGTTTGACCTTAACCTTTACATTTAAATGACCCTTCTATTTATGAAAAAAAAAAAAAGAATTCCGTATTCTGAAAATGTTATCATAAATGTCTGTTTTCTAATTTATGTAAAAGAAGGTAATGTGTGCTGGGCAGATATCGCTCTTGTGGAGGATTGCTTTGATATATTCCCCTTCACCTCTATTTTCCATTTACTCTGAATGAAACCTCATCCAGGTTAAGGTGATAAGAACATTTTTCTTACAGTAGTGTGACGGTATGTTAGTCATGTTAATGCTTTAATTTAATGGCATAGCGCCACACATATAAACATCTCGCTGCCCCTGACTTTTGATCAGACAGTTGCTGTGCAATAAAGGAGGTGAAATTAGAAACATAGCAACCTTTTTTATTTAATGCTAGCAATCTATGAAAAATAAAAACCCAGAATACATCATTTTTATGAACTTGTTTTCACCACCTCTCTTTGTTCTTACAGTGATCTTCTCTTTGTAAATTTGCATTCTGACAATTTTTAGCCAATGTGGCTTACGAATGAAGAGGAAAATTCAGACTTCAGGGTTAAATCAAACTCTGCCATATTCATGACACACCAAATCTGTTCTGAGGGCAAAATATGAAAAGAAGATGTAAATTGTAGGGAAGGCATGTCAGGGTGTAAGAGGATTTACCAGTAGGGGTTCCCTTTGGAGGTGATGCAGACTGAAGATGTCGTGTGCTCTTATATAAAGGACTAAGACGGCCCTTTGAGCAATGAAAAACACATTCTTGTGACGAGCTGTACTCGCGCAGGAGCATCAACCCGTACAGTAATTTGCAGACCAACACGGCCAGTCAACTCGATTTTGATTCACGGAGCCATCGATAGCTGGTAAAGTTCAACGAGAAACTGAGTGGCGCGTGCCCTTTCGGCTGATAACACACCAGGTTTTTCTTTGCCTGCGCCATCTCTGCGGGTTTCTGGAAGCTACGGTAGAAAAACAGATGCATGAGATAAAATTATCATTTGGAAGCACGCCGAGTTAAATGCAAAAGAGAGAAAAAATATGGAAATATGGATTGCTTTCTAGTTGCAGTTGCACTTCATAAATTGTAACTGCTTTCTCTCGCCTTGAGTCTAATACAGTGGAAAAGCGAAGGTTAAAAACATCAGAACATTATATATTTTGATCCTGTTTCCAAACTGCGGGTAAAGATTTGACACAGAATCTAAATCTTGAATTAGATTTATTCGTTCATCCATTTTTATCTTCATTAGCTGGCGATCTTAGCCTCGGTGTCGTCTTATCTGTCAGAGAGGTGTTGGTGAAAGACGCACGATAAAGAGCCCACCCACAGGATTCCTGGGGTCCTTCTCTGATACTGAGTGGGCACTCGAGAAATTTCCTGTCAGTCTGCTTCTAACAAGATGTTTCCTTGATCTCAGTGGTTCAGTGACATAAGGTATGATAATGATCAAAGTCTGAAAGGGGCTTTCAAAACTGCAGCCCACTGTTTGCGCTTTTTCTTTGTAATAAAAGGTGGAAGAGCAATTTCATGGCCGACCAGTTTGAATGTTGCAGTTCATCAACCAATCTGCTCGAACACAACTTTACTGTTCCCTCTTCGCCCCCACCGGGATGTGAGCTGTTGTCTACAGCTTTGAGGCTCCCAAACACAGTTTCCCTTCTAACACAAAAGATATTTCTGCAACGTTATATGAACCTGGACGCTGGTCATTCCTGTAGGCTGGAGGGGTTTCAGAACCGCCTTGCTGAGATCTGATTTGACAGTCTCTTTAATCAATGTTGGATTTAGTTGTATTTCATTGTTTTGGAATAAAGCAACAATAAAATATATATATATATATTTTTAATGAGTCAAAAGTTCCAAGCCAAAAAAATAAAAAAATAAAAAATTAACTTTAAAGAAATATATATATATTTTTGCATTAAACAGAAGGTTGCAGAAGTGTAAAGAAATGTGCCCTGTTAGACGAACCATTGTCAGCGTGTTATTTTAGCATGTCAGGAGCAGTTTTTTTTCAGGACCTACGCAGGTTTTTCTTCCCCTGCTCAACAGCAGGGTCAAACCGAGCGGACTCGAGAGGAGTTTTGTCTGAACACACTGCTTTTCAGTGATTGGCTGAGGAGAAATGAGAAGGTTTTTGTCCGAAAGTCCAGAAAGACTGAGGAGTGACGACATTAATACTAAGGACTGCTATGAACGAAGTGAGTTCAACCAAAATAGATCCTTACTATTTACAAAGAACCATGCCTGAAGGAAAAAAAAAGAAAAGAAAAAGGACAATCAAGCTTTCTATATGTGGACGAGCTGTTTTAGATCCATGGATTTATCGAGGCTTTCTCTCATTTGACACTAAAAGCTGTACATTTCTGTATCAGAAGAGTGTCCATCCGTCCATCTGCCACAGCTGGGGAGTTCTCTCTCTCTCTTTCAATGTTTTTAATGTGTATTTTGGGGTATTGCATTAGTAGGGGTTGATGGAAAGGGCAAAATTCAAATTAAAGCTAGGGTTGGCGATATTTTCGGAAGTTTCCCCAAGTCCCTTTTTGAACAACTGCGCATGCGAAAGACCGTCTTACCTGCTCTTCCGCTCTTTAGGGGGATCGTGTGAAAAAAATCTCCCAAATCCACTCTTACTTCTTTCTACTAAGGCCTTCTGGTATGCAGCCCACAGAATGGATGTGAGGTGACAGAAATGTACAATAGCCTAACTTACAACAGCTAAAGCAATTTCGCAAATAAATCTTTTAATTCGATTAAATTTTATTTATATAGCGCCAATTCGTAAAACATGTCATATCAAGGCCTACTTTTTTAAATTAAGTAGGCTAAAAACTGTTAATTTTGGAAATGCTCCATTCTTAGTGAACAGCAGTTTTAGCACATTGGCACATTAACCTTAGTGTTGGCAGACCATCAGTTTGACAACATAGTCAAATTTATGACCCACATATCAAATATTTTCCCTTCTTTTTAAATGCATTTTAATTTATTTATTTTTTCAAGAAAAACAATCTTAATGAAGTAAAGGCTTACTCGTTTGTAATTTGGTTTATATTTGTTTCCATTTCTTCAGAAATTTCAAATACCTAAGTCAGTTGCCTTAACCAACCTACAGGGCCTGGAAAATAATTGTCATTAGAAAATGGCAAAATTCTGTCATAAAATAAGTATAAAAGGATTGAGTGACTCCAGGTTTGAAGTCTGGACGGAACCTTCTGCTCAACAGACACAATATTTAGGTCATGTTTTTGTAGACCTAATATTTAAGTCCAGTCCTTCGTTGTTTGTATTCATATGGGCCCCCTTTCCTGTCATGCCTCACGTATCCACCCCCCCCCCCCCCCCTCCCAAAACCATCACCAGGCAGCACAAGGGGCCTTGTTTTGACTAGACAACCAGCAGATGCTGATTCCTCACTGCCCTCTCGGCTCTTATATGACTTCCCATCCGGAACCAACCTTGTTTCCTACAGGGAGACATGACATCCGAGTGTGATCTGAGGGGAGGAAGGTGAATCGACTGCAACCCACCTGCAGCGAGTGGGGGTCGAGGTGGACGTGCCTTCCCTGACCGTCTGTCACATTCCTTCCACAGTTAACCGGCCCTTCCTCTTGCTGTTTTTCTGTCTCGCTGTTCCTCTGCTGCTTCGTCTGTACGATTTCTCCAGCACATTCATTCTCTTACGGTTCTTCTGTAAATTTTCCAGTTCCTACAGCTGGAACAGGTTATATTTGTTAGGGTACTAGCACTGAATGCCCCACCCTGAAACAATTGTAGGCTTAGAAAAACAAAATGTTCAAATTTAATGAAAATGAAAAGGGTAACTGTTTTCGACAAAAGAAAATATTCAATAATAGGATATTGATATGTTACTGCTCTACTAAAAATTAGAAATTAGATAAAAAAAGGGTTTTAGAATAGCAAAAGTAATTTAAATGTGTTTCAAGATAAGCTATTTGAACATTTAAATACCAAAACTGAGTAGTATAAAAAGTAATGGGTTTAAGAAATTGAATGACTTGGTCCTCTTATTCTTTTCCTATAAAGCTACTCTGGCATACTCAGCTGATCCAAAGATTGGTGGAAGGTTTTGTACATTGTCAGAAGTCTCCCTCTGCCCAGAATTAGGGATGAACTACTGCAATGAATGTTGACTGAATTTTCCCGGACTTAAATCCATGATTTTTTGAAAGCACCCATCCATTTATTCATTGTTTAAACTTGCTGATTCATGCATGTGAGTGGAGACATGCACACATATATTCATGAAAAAGACATGGACACATGGTCAATTTTATGGCCTCTTCCATTTAAAGTAATCCTGTTCAGAACCACTTTTTATAAAAAAGTTATACTTTTTTATGCTGGGTAAAATCATCCTTCCATCCTGAAAGTAGTCAATTCATTATGTATTCACAGAAAGGAGGTTCAAAACTAATTCTCTGTGGGAGCTGCAGGCCTGTAAAAAATATAAGCAATCTCTGCCGTTCAGTCCTAAGAGCATGGATTTGTCAGAGTTTTGTTCCTGCTCTCACCCTTAGACATTATACATTCACCCCCTCAGTTCCTCAAGTTCTGGGGGAATCCCCTAATTTATTGGTTGTCTCACCTGCCAATCATTCTGATGCGCTCACGTAACGCCAGCGTCTGTGCTCTTTCCTTCTGAGTTTCTGCTTGCTGGCTGCACATGCGCACTTCTAGTGTTTATGTATCCGGTTAGCTTAGTGGTTAGCTTTGGTGTTAGCCCTTCGTTGTAGCTCCACTGCTCTGACCGTAGACTTTGAACATGGCTGAGATTCGCAAGAAGCTAACCACGTTCATGTTTATGAGAAGAAGAGGAAGGCCTCAGTAGAAAGAAATAAGACCAGTGTTGCTAACATAGTCACTGAGGGGCAGAGATTGACATGAGTATGTTGGGCTCTAGGAATAAATAGTTACCTGCTGCAAAACAATTAAAGGGTACTTTGAAGGGGGTACAGTCTATCATAAGTTAAAAATAAGTGGGTGGGATACACCCAGCTACCTTGTGTTACACAACAGTGTCTTGCAAAAGGATTTCAAGCCCTTTTAAAATTATGATGAATATTAAAACTGAGATTAAATTATACACCGGAATCGATTTAGTAATTAGGTGACCTCTATAGCAAAATACACCCTACCATGGACTAGATTCTCTTTAGGAGTATCAAAGTAAAACAAGTGGTATACAGATACATGCCACACTGTTCAGATTTTTATTTGTAAAGAAAATAATTAATATAAGTACTGTCTTGTATTGTTCTCATTGAAGTTTGTAGTTGTAATGTTTCAAAATATAGAAAGGTTAAAGTAGTATGAATACTTTCACAATACACTTTATGGGTAATTTGTATTAATGTAAATTTTGGCTCATTGGAACGGTGGGAGGGTCCCTACATTAAAATTATATTAATTTATACAGTCTCATACTAGGCATGAAATGACATGTTATTACCCCCAGTCAGTCACGAGCAACTAAAAATCATGTAATTTGTGTTTTATATGTCTATGAACTGGATCCTTTCCAGGTACTTAACAGAGTATTGATTCCTGAGTTCTGCTACAGTTTCAATAGTGTCACTTGATTTGCAGATGAAAGACGAGCACAAGACAATTGATTTTTTTATTTATTTACCGCTGTTGTTATGCTGCGGGGCTTTAATTTTCATATTTGTTGTGTAAAAAACAAAAATGCGTTGACCTAAGCCTTGACCCTTGACCTCTGCTCCAGTTTGGCACACTGTACCCGCCACCTTGCAGTACAGAGGAGGACTCTGTGAGACAGCTGCAGGCGACTCGCAAACAGGAACTGCTCGCAGCCTCCCAGGATGACCCGGTCACGCTCAGCCGTCACTGTGGGTGTGTGAATTTCTGGCTAGGTGTATTAGTCGGAGCAGGGAATACACAGGAAGTGGGCCAGGCAAGGCGGTGCTGAGAGAAGTCTCGCTGAGGCCAGTGAGAGTTCTTCACAAGTCGAGACAAAAGCCCCTTTACTGCTTGAAGCTTTAGGATAAAAAAAAAAGTGACATTCTTTTTGCTTTGCTTTGTAGGTTTAGTCTGCTGTACTGTTATCAACTTTCTTTGGAGACAGAGTGGGAACACATTTTTTGGAAAATGCAGTTTTAATTAACTGTATGAATAAAACATAGGGGCTTTTGCTTTTTTATGTTTTTTTTTTTTTTTTGTACTGCTTCTATTTTTCTCCAAAATGCTCAATGATTTACCGGATGGCTGTTAATCTTTTACTTGTGAAACTAGTTTTTTACAGTCTTAGGCAAATACTGGAACGAAACACACTAAGCTTTGCTGTTTTATGACGTCTGGAGGCAGAATCTGTCCTTTTAATTCCTGCAGCCCCCATTGGTTTAAATTTCTGAATCCCATCTGTTGAACTGGTATGTGAGATGGTAAATCCATTTGTATATTTAGAAACAAAGATGGCCATAGGTTTATTTGCATTCGAAATCTGAGTTCTCTCCACAAACATGGAGTACGTATTGCCGTTTTTTTTTTTTAACTGCAGGTTGTGCCAAACCATACGAGCAATTCAAATGCAATTACTGATGCACTCGACCGGTCAATTTGAATTGGTTGAATTTCTGCTTGCGACCGGCACGTCAGTAACCAAAAATACCAATGTTTCTACAATCAGAGAACAAACCATACGGAGGCACATTGGGAATGGATGCGTTGTTTTGGGCAATTCTAGCTGCGTTAACTATGCTAATGACTAAACTCAGTAATCATTTCATGTTTGCTTTAAAACACAAAATTCCAGTTTCACAGTAACTGTTTTTTGCTCATGTTTTGAATGCTGTTTTGAATGTTTTTCCTAAAGGGGACATACCCTGTAAAATCCCCTTTTGTAGCCCTTAAAAACATTTTGTTGTGTACTTGGAGTCTCTAAGTGTGCAGACAATTCTGCGTAGATATCCATATTGTGTTGGTCTTATTTTTCAATCTGTTCAGTTTTCTCTGTTGTCCATTATGTTTTTTGAACAATAACATCACAGAATATGTTGCAGACCTGCTAAACAAGGTCATGAATTTCCAGCAAATCCAGCATTCTTATTTTTTTCGCCATGATTTTGTAGTCCGAGCTCAAGGATAGTGGATAAGTGAAAACGTTCGGTTTTTGGGTGTATTAACTCACACAATTATTACACCGTCGCCCAGCATAGTACAACAATGGATGAACGGGGTGGAGTGGAACGCTCTGCGACTTGGAGGGGGGCGGTCCTTTAGATTTAAAGAGACAGCACCAAAACGAGTTGCTCACAGACGCACCTCAGAACAGGGGTAAAAGGGTGGGTGTGGCAACAATGAGGAATTCAGACCAAAGCATTACAGTTCCACTTTAAACACTGCAAAAAGGGAACTAAAAGTAAGTAAAATGTTCTTGAAATTAGTGTATATTCTACCCCAAAAATAAGATAATTAGATATTCTGCACTTGAAATAAGATGATGGAGAAGAGTTGTTCCTATATTAAGTGGAAAAATCTAATTCCATTGGCAGGTAGTGTTATTTTCTTCCCTTTTTGCAGTGTATAGACCACAGTTGAATGATTTAAATGTGAAAAACCACTCTAGGAAAGTCAAAGCTTTTCCAAAAACTGGAGAATCAGCCAAGAAAAAAAAAAATCTGTCAATACTAATTGAAATAAATCACTGCATATTTTCTAGCTTTTAACACACAATTTCTACCTTTTTATTCAGGATTGTCGGTGTCACACATCTCGCTCATCTTCAATATCACAGAGCCACACACTTCCCCTCTGTGTCCCAGAGATATAAGCTGTCAACAACGACTTCATTGATCGCAGGAGATGGAGAGCCAGAGGGAATATTTTATACCTCGCAGGCTATTACCGTTCATCTTGCCAGTCATGCCAGCTGTCGGCTGTAGTTAGACGTCTTGTATACTCTGATGCCACAGTCAGTCTGTTGGGCGTTTCCCTCCAGGAGAGGGATTTAACACCCACACCGTTGACATAAAATCCTGTCGGAGCCTTGCAGAACTTTCAATGAAATTTGAGACAATTGCTTATATGATTTTGCTGTCACACTGTACTTAAAAAAAAAAAAAAAAAAAAAAAAAAAAAAAACTTCCAGAATGTGCCAGCAAAGCACCCTTTATGCTTTGCTGTTCATTCACTGTTTGCTGCACTTTACTTGATGCTACTGAGCAGAAATATTCAGTTGGTCCACTGCTTCCCTACTGTCACATATACGGAAAAAAAAGCCTTGTTTCATCTTTAGGTATATATTTTTTCCATTGGAATCTAATATTAGGTTCTCTTATGTGGCTTTATAAAATATTAATATTAATAGTTAATATTAGACACCATTATGCTTTGGGGATTCTTATCTTTAGCAGGGGCAGGGAAGCTGGGAATGATCATTTTATTATTCAATGAACATATACTGTTTTTCTCGTGTCGTTGACTAAAGGTCATTAGTTGATGAAAGCAGAACTGGTTTATTCATTTTTAGGATGATCAATAGGGTCGATGCCACTCTAATGTTTAAAGGTTTTCTGCCTCCGGACTGCAGTTGTGAGCCTGTAAAAACGCTTCTGATGTCTTGTAATTATCTCCAGCGTGTAGGTGTGATTATACCTACCCGAGCAAGTAGTCAAATTAAAAAAAAATATTTTTTCAAATAGTAAAATAATATTTAAAAAAAGCCCACTCCTCTGTTGGGCACAGCACATTCATTAGGGGATTGAATTGTCTTCCTTTCAATTAGCTCATGCTAGCTGCGATAATGGGATTCTGCTCCTGATCGGGCTTTGAATATTTAGACAGGCTGTGGAGGGAGTGTGCTCAGAGATGTTTGGGCTTTGCCGCATATTTCCTCTGTGAAACAGTATACTGCTCCTAGGAAGTTGGAGCTACATCAAGAGTGAAGTAATTGATACAATAATGAGAGCTGATTATATTCTAATGACATAAACAACATAAATGCTGCTCAAGTCTAACATTACCAGAATCATTTCGGATTAATTTGAAAGGAGTTCTTTTTGCCAAAGGCTTTCTTTGATTATGCAATTATATTTTGCCTTCAGTGACAGTGCCCTGGAAAAGTATTCATCCCCCCTTTTGACTTTTTACCTATTTTGTTACATCCCTCCCAGTAATTGAAGTTTTGAGTGTTTTTTAATCTTATTTTAGGTGATGGATCTGCCAAAATATTCTAAGCTGGTGAAGTCAAATGAGAAAGCAGACATAGTCTCTCCTTCGTGTCCTGGGCCGTCCCCTGGGCCTCCTGGTGGGACACGCCTGGAACAACTCCCAAGGGAGGCATCCAGGGTGGCATTTGGAAGAAATGACCGAGTTACCTCAGCTGACGCCTCTCGATGTGAGCTCCTCACCCTAACTCCTACGGTGCGCTCACACCGAACGCGAACGAGGTGGGCCCAGTGGGGGATTTACATATTAGCCCTGTGCAAAAGGCATGGACAGGGGCGACGTGGTGGCTCGCGGTGCAATCTGTGCCGTTAGAGCCTTTTGCCTCAGCTTTCTCGTCACCATGTTGGATCAGTACGTTGTATGCATTACTGCAGCATCCGCACAGTTCCGTCCGTTGATCTCCCGCTCAATTCTCCTTCCACTTTTAATCAAGAGCCTGAGATACCTAAAATCCTCCACTTGCAGAGTTAACAACGTTTCAAACAACGGTGTCGTTTAAAAGGTCCAAATCAGGGGTCACCAACATGGGGACCGTGGGCACCAGGTAGCCCCCGAGGATCATAGGTGTGGCCCTCAAGCATGTTTAAAAAAAAAAAATAGCACAACCCTCCGGTGCGCTGCATTTTTACAGTTGCACTTCCTTTTTTAATCTTGCTTGTATTTACGTATATTTAAAATTGACAAAAGCACTAAAAACATATTTATATTACATAAAGTTTAGGTGAATTTGGACTCTTGTAGTTCAAAAGTAAGTACAGGTATCCCTTCGTATGACACCGTGCCAATGAAGTAGCTCTAAGTTTCAGAAAGGTTGGTGACCCCTGGCCCAAATCTTAGCGTGTTGTTTTATGATCTAGCCCTGCTTTACGCTACTCTACGACTTCATACCTGACCTCTGTGGTGTGTATTCCTTGGTCTTCATCTTGCTGGTTTTTTTTTTTTGTTTTTTTTTTTTTTGTCAACGTTCTCCAACAAACATCCGAGTCCTTCACAGTACAGTTGCACCGAAGGAAAGCGGGCCTAACATAAAAAACACACACCACACTTTTCAGATTTTGCAGTCCTTAAAAAGTGGCAGAGATTCAATGGACTATATGTATGTCAACTTCAAGTCATGACGTGCATCTCAGAACAGAGTGAGCTTTCATCCACAGTGGCAGCACTGAATGTACTGTAGCAAAGGACATGCACATGCCTTCCTTTGCATTTCATTCATGCACAGTACATTTAACCACAGACAGTTAGTCCCTAATGCTTTCCTATCTTTTGAATAGTATCCTTGACGAACAGGCTAATGCAAAGCTCAGTAATGCTCCCAAAATTGTTTTGGCAATGACTGTCAAGCCTATGGAGCCTCAGGAACACTGCCCCCACATTAACACTGTTTTCACATCTGCTCAACTCCCAGAACATACAGTATGTACCTTCAAAATGATGCTTAGGACAGGAACAATAAGCCTTTCTTTTGCTGCGCACTCCAGTGTATGCTTGATTTCTGTCAAACATTTCCACCTAGCTTCCCCCCCCCCCCCCCCCCCTTTTCCTTAATGCATCCATCGTTTACATTTATTTTATCCACTGGACACCCGGGAACTCTTTTTTACAGCAGTCAGTCGATCTTAATCTTAAGTATGACTTCAGCAGTCAGCCATGTGAAAGCCTTTATCTGAAAAGCTTACTTTGACAGAGAACTGATTTTTATCTCATGGAAAATTCGAGAGTTGATGTAAGAAATGATTGCTCGTGTGTGCGGTTTGGGACATATCTGTGATGAACTTGGTATGAGCTTCATGAAGAATGGAAGCTTTGACCTGTGTTGTTACGTAAGCCTCCCCCCCCCCCCCCCCCCCCAACCCCCCTCCTTTCTGGTCAAATATTCATTTTATTTCAATGTGGACCACACTGCTCAGTTTTGTGTTTTTGGCTTTGTTTTTTAAATATTTTTTACTGTTAATATCTTAAAAGAACTGGATTGAACCACTTCTTTGCGAATCTTTAAAGACTACACATTTTGCTCTTTCTGTTACAGCATAGAGCTGAAAACCCTGACTGTATGTTTGGCATTCATCTCTTCCTCGTCGTTAAGCCCCAGCCATCATTCTTCAGTAAAAATGCTAAATCTCAGCTCTACGTTTTGCTCCAGAGCCCCTCATCTCCTTTCTGTTATTCAGCATGTGCAGCTGTTTTGCAGTTCAGCTTTTTAATTAGAGCAAAGTGAAGCACCAAAGCTAAACTTTATAGTCTCGAATTTGCCAAGGTAATGAAAACTTTATGAAAAAAAAAACAGAACGTTCTATTGCATCTAACCCTACTCTAAATGGGACAATTATATAAATTAGCCTTGCTGGTGAACAAATAAATGTAAGTAGCAAAAACAGGTTTGGTTGCTTTGAGCTGGTTTGAGGAAAATCTTGCCCTGACCAGAAAATAACAAAGGATTAAATCAGTCGTTTTAAATTATGATGCAGATTCATTTGTCAAGTGCAATGCGCCAGATCACTGCTCCTCTCCATAAATGGAAGTCAGATTGAAGCAGATTTCTAGTTTCACTGCAGGAAGTCATACAAATACACAATATGCATGTCTTCATTCTCACAATGTGACTAGGATGTGTGCGTCCTCAGTCCCAGGAGGTAAGACTGAGGTGTTTAGTTTCCACGTAAGGTTGAATCAGAGGGAGGCGGTATCTATCAAACGGATGCTAAAATGTTCTCCTAGTGTCAGGAGGAGGCTGGAGGCCCCCGCGGAGAAAGCTTGTCTCTTGCGCCTGTTTCACCTACTTGTAAGTTGAGGATGTGTACAGCGTTGAGTCATACGTCTTTGTGGGGCTAGCATTAAAGACTGTTGGAAATTCTGATATTTGAAATAAAAAGCGGGAATGCTGA
Organism: Fundulus heteroclitus; assembly: GCF_011125445.2. Taxonomy (NCBI): domain Eukaryota; kingdom Metazoa; phylum Chordata; class Actinopteri; order Cyprinodontiformes; family Fundulidae; genus Fundulus; species Fundulus heteroclitus. Next base: position 4,853,307 of record NC_046369.1, read on the forward strand.
CGTTCAAAGCAAGCCGGTAGTGGCGAATTAGTTTGACTTAGATAAGGTCTAGTTGTTGATTTTTCTATTTCCAAGCACTCTACCCAGAGGATTAAAATGATTATCCGTTCTAAATTGCACGCATGATTGTCTGTCCTTTGTGCCTCTATTGCCCCCTGTAATGAACTTGCAACCTGTCAAGATTTACCCCGCCACTCGCACGGTGCTGGAAATAGATGCTACCCCTCACAACTCCGGAAAGATTTAGTAGGCTTGAAAAATTGTGAGATAAAAGACTTTCGCTTCATGAATCACAGATTGATTTCATTAGACTGTCTATAGATTGGATGTCGCTAGATTGGCTCCAGCTGAAGTTTGATTTTATATAACTGGACATGAACTGAACTCATCTGCCTTTTAAAATGCCTTCACATCTCTTTTGACGCTATATAAATAAGATGCATTAATTGAATATGAATGATTATGTTCCTGTATTTAGTACCATTTTGTAATAATACCACATTGCCACACACACAAACTTTGAGGATTATCTTGTGGGCAGATATTTGAAATCGTAGCCAAAACCATGTGTGAGACCATGTATATGAACATGCACATAAAAGTGGAGATGCAAATAGCCGAGTTCCAATCTCCGGTGAATGGAAAGCTTTCTCTGTCGACACTAACATTAGCTTAATTTTATTTCTCCTCAAACAAACAAACAAACAAACAAACAAAAGAAAAAAAACTATAGGAAGGTAAAAGAAAAGCATGCAAAATATTTGGTTTGACTTCCTGCTTTAAATGCTTATTAAAGGAGCAGTAAGCAAATTTTCATTATTTTAGCTAGAAAGAACTAAAAGTCATTTTGTGAAGGAATAAAGGTATTTTTTAGATAGACTACGGTTAAACATCACACACCATCTCTCTGTGTTGTTCTCCAAATCTTGTTTACATAGCCGGGCCGGCCGCGATAGATAGAGCCGTGGCTTGATGCACATCTTGTTTTGGTCTACAGACAGTGTGGTGAAAAATCACTTATTGCTCCTTTAATGATTTATGATAGATGGAGAGGCAACATAAAGGAGAGACGTCCACTTAGCACAGAGTTCAAAGACTGAATTAATAGAATCAACATTTTAAACTGTCCATCATAATTAGCCTGAACATTGTTGCTCCAGTCCAGCTAATTTCTTAGTGCATCTTGGAAGATAACTAAAATATATCCGTTCCAACAGCATTGCGCTTTCAGTGGTCTTGTCATTCAGGCAAATCAGAGCTGTGCTTCAGGTTTTAGCTGTTTTTCATGAACAGGTCATCACTCACATTCATATGTGCTGTCGCATGTAGCAATCATGTGTTGTATGACAGGAATGAAATGGCAGGTTAGGCTCAGATGCAGAGTGAGAGTGGGATAGGTGTGTGTGTGTGTGTGTGTGTGTGTGTGTGTGTGTGTGTGTGTGTGTGTGTGTGTGTGTGTGTGTGTGTGTGTGTTCCTTCCTCTGTCTGCCCTGTGCTGTCACAGTCTGGTGTTATATACACTCTCAGTCTGTTCTCACGCCAAGCTACACACTGGAAACACTCTGTCTTCCCCCAGTCACAGAAACAAAAAGAACTTTGTTAATACCTGAATGATTAAAGTTCACAAATAGTCTTCCTAAAAAAACAGCAACATATTAGCAGAATTTAGAAAAGATCAGCCTCATAAAAATCTTAGGTTCTCAGGAATGAATCAACAAAGTTTTTCTGTTAACAGATACCTTTATAATTATAGAGTTGTCAAAAGGAAGAGAAATCGTGGTCCAAACAGCAGATTTTTAACGGCTGTTGCACGACAAAGTGATTTCAGGTTTCCAGCATTAGGCTTAAAGTAGCTCATAGATTATTGATCTTTGGCTGACAATTATGAAAATTTGGTTGGTCTACCCATGCTTTCTCATTTTTCTAAGGATTATGCGCTAATCTCCGCAGATAAGAAAAGAAAACAATACATGCATAGCAAGTTGGTTTTGCATATACGCTGTGTTTGAACATTTGTGCGTCAGTGGAAGGTTATACATGTCTGGAGCCGTGAAAACTGTTACTTTTGGTCCACTGCATGGCTTCTTACATAAGAGCCTCATTCCATTTTGTAACCGTGTTTATTTAGTTTTCCAGGAAATGGTTTGGTGAAGCGGCGAATGCCGTAGACAAGCTACAGAGGATATGCAGGCCTCAGAGGTGGAGCGGATGCAGGGTTTTGTTGGCACTGTGTTTGGAAAAAAGGTATTAACCTTGCTGAAAAATGCCAGGGAACCGCATGGAGAGGTGGCAAAATAGATTTTTTTTTTCTTTTCTGTAAAAAATGGTAAGGAAGTGTTTTAAGCACAGTGTTTTTACTCTACATGTAGAAAAGGTTTAAACACTTACCCTAGTGTCATGCTAAGGCAAAGTATTTTACCCTAGCATGATATTCAAGCATAGTTCAACCATATGTTACCTCTGTTGACAGGGGCGGTGCTAGCCATTTGGATGCCCTAAGCACAAATGCTTTGTGGTGCACCCCAACCCCCTGGAAATAAACAGTAAAAAAAAAGAATTTGTCAGTGCATTTCTCTTTATTTCTAAAATAACTTCTCTATTAATGTTTTGCAAACAGTTGCCATAAGAGGAGAAATTAAATTTTGATAAATAGGAATTTATCAAAGTCTGCTGTCCTCTCAATGTTATTTTAGATTGACTTTAACACTGCTGTTCACTGAGTTAATCATTTTGAATTAGGACAGATGGAACATGGGATCATTCTCATGCCGTTGTTGCGTTTGCATTTATCATTTTCCATGTTTTTCATTTGTTCAAAGACGTTAAATGTTGCTTCTCTAGTGAATAGTTGCATGAGAAAGATACATTGAGATGATTTTTTTTTGTCTACAACAGCAAAAAACTCAAAGCACATGTGATGTCAGTGCCGTGTGATGCGCCGGACCCTAAGACTCCATCTGGTCATGTACACACCCAGGCTCAAAAACTGAGTTTTTAGAAATCTTCACTTTGGATTTCACAATCAGTCATTTTTAGGGATGTAAAACACCGTTTACGTGCGAAAGAAAAGCCTAAACGCATAAAAATGTATCTTTTTTCGCAGATATCCGGCTACGTGTGGACTACGCCTCAGAGAGCACTTTTGCCCCTGAGCGCAGCTGAGGGCATGCTCAGGGGCAAACTACAGTGCAGACGAGGTCCAAAACGTGCCGGAGCATTAAAAGGGAATGGCGTTAATGCATTTACGTGTTAACTTATATTACCCTAACTAGCTGTTTTCCATTCATCAACTCTTTTTTTTTTTGCAGCGACCCTGCACATATAAGTGGGTATAGATACTGAGTGGAGGGATGTTAGGGCTGCCACTAACTGTGGTATGGGTGATTTTCTGAAAGGCAGTTTCTTAATATGATTTTAGTTTTTACTCTGTAAAATAGAGATGCATGGATCACATTGTTTTACAATTTCTTTAACAGTTTTCTTCAACTCTGTGCTCTCTCTCTGACTTACTTTAAATAGCTCACTAACACTAAAAGTAGCAACCCTCCAGAGGAGTGTTGTAGTCAGCCTAGTATGGGGTATGAATCGGGCATTCATCATGGGTGGGGTGTGGTGGGGGTGGTGTACATGCAATTAACCTAACAGTCATGTTTTTGAACTGTGGGACGAATCTGGAGTACCGAGAGAGAACCCACATGTGAACAGAGAGAGCATGCACACTCCGTGTAGAAGAACCACAGGCCCTGATTTTGACCTAAGATCTTCTTGCGACCAGGCAATAGTGCTACAAACTGCTCCAACGCACCCTAAGGTACATTCACTTTTTGGAAAAAGATTGGATTTGAAAGTCTTTGACCAGTGAGACAGTGGTCTGGGACAATCAAGCTGTAAACTGTCCAGTTCTGGTCAGTAGCCCCTTTTTTGGTACATTTTTACCCTAAATAGATGCAGGTATTGCAAATTAGTATCAATAATAATTATATCCTTACAGTAATAGATAGTAAGCATGTTGTTGTATTGCTCAAACTATTTAACCCCTTTACTGGCAACGGGTCTCCGGTGACCCGCCGGAACATATTTTTGACTTGAGAGCCATGTGGTTTCTACCTTAGACTTCTATTTTAAAAACTCTTGTTTCAAGACGGTTCATCTAAACCCTCCTCCTTTGATTGCCCCCCCTCTGACCGACTGTGTTGATCCACAGTTTCTCCAGAACCAATGTTATTCGCCACAGCTCATTTCGCAAAACCCTCCCTCCTCCTGTTTTGACGTACATTGCTCGGACCGGTCAGTTTAGACGCTCGTTGCCACATGTGGAGATTGTAGCCAGTGAAATTAACGTCACATGGATGTATCGTTTGCGGGGCAGGACATTTGAAACTCTGTAGCAATAGGATGCGTAAAGCTGATCCGGTGGCTGTGCTCTCGATGCATCCCTGTGTGTAAAAGTCAGCTTTCGGTGTTAGACGTACATTTTCACCAGGAAATATGTGTAAAGGTTCTGGGAATACCTGAATAGCAACAGAAGAATCAGTGGAGTTTGTCACAGGAGTGACAATGTTTTTTTTCTGATTACTTAGCGCCTAGACATACCTATAGAAAAACAGGTCTAAAATAGTCATTTTTTTTTAAAATGATATTGCATTCAAATTTGAACCTGTCACACAAAAGACTTGTCTCTTTTGACACCCTTATGTTTCAGCTAGAATCTCCTTGCGACAGCCTGCAGCTGCATGTCGAAGAAAGAAACAAGAAAACAATCAATGGACAATTTGTGTGTGTTCTGAAAAATGTGTCACCAGAACATAATGTTCTTCTTAGTTTACAAGTTTAAAGTGTTACCTTCATAGAGACACCAAGCTTTTGCCTGTACTCCAAAGTGTTCAAGAGCAGCATCTAATTTAATTTGGGTATTTACTTTTTTTTTTAGGTGTTTTTGGAATTTTGGGGTTGCCTGTGAAGAAAATGCATTCAAACAAAGCGGGAGCTGTAGGGTTAAAAAGGAAGTCCACCTGAGAAAGTCAAGCTGTCCTGTATTTGTCCACACTTTGCAGACCAGTGAAGTAGATGCTTGAAGTGAAAGGGGAAATCAGCTCTGACAGACTGACAAGGTTCTCCAACTCGTGAGTGCTTACCATAAACTCATCTAATTGCTCCGAGGCTCCAAAACCCACAATAAAAAGTCATCTGCTGGGGCCCCGGAGCTGTGGGAGCCTCCAGGAGACTTCCGGGAAAATTGGAAAGGGAGGAAAACGCACAAGTATGTGCACACACATGCACTGACACACATGAAATGTGCTTAGTTAAAATGCTACATTTTCCTCCTCCAAGCCGCCGCTCGTACACAAACACACCCTCACTCTTAACACGCTCATTTAGTACATGTTTCACCATTAGAGGACATTTGATAGCGGGGGGAAAAAAGGGAGCGAGAGCTTCTGCAAGTGCCTGTTTGTTCATGTACGGTTGCCTCTGTGTCGTCACGAGATCGGGTTAATGATACAAAAACAGCAGGAGAACGTTAAGCCGTCCTGCTGCTTACTGAGTTCAGTGTGAGAGGAAACGGTCTTGGCATGTGATCACAGGTCAGGGGCTGCAGGGTTATGGAGACAGACCGATGAACTGGAGCCTGCTGCCCGGCAAAGGATGTGGCCTATCACCTTGTTAGAGGACAGGATTAGCACATCATCACCCCAGGAAGCCCGATTGCCTGTATCAACTTTAAAGGTCGCATAGTTCCACGAGCACCCATAATTGAATGCCAGTGTGCTCGCTTTAACGAGCTTGATAGCCTGTATCGTGTACAGCGTGCTTATCGTGACTGGTAAAACAATTATTTCTGACTTCTGAGGAGTCCCTGAACTCTAACTGACCTCTTACTTGTTTGAACCACCCGGACGGATCGATTGCCATCTGGCTCTGTTGCTACTTTTTATCCAGATTTTTGAATCCTGATTCATTTGTGAAGTGCTCCGTTTAGTTTTTTTTACAGGCACACCAGCTTTTGTCCTCGTTTTTAAAATGAACAAATCTAAAATTATTTAGAATTGGCACTTTGCTCTGTGAGCATTACTAAAATAGCAGTCTCTGTGTGTATTCCCTAAATAATGTTTACCTCAACTCAAATTTCAAGAAGGCTGCAATTATTTCCAAATCCTGCATGTTCCATGATAAGGTTTGAAACCTTTTAAAGAATAAAACACAGAAGTTTTACTGCTATTTATTCAGCCATCCCGCTGTACGGTGAAAGTCTTTTTTTGTTGTGCCTCATTGCAACCTGTGTGAACTGCAGACATGTCTCCATACTTTTTTAGAAATATGGTTTCCTTTAAAAATTTTACCTTTTAGCTTCTTACATGTCTGTGCTGCCTCCTGAGCTCCTCTGACTCTTAAAAAAAGCAAACTTTTTAAGTTTTCTTCCATCAGTAACAGACACACTGAAGAGCGTTGGTAACCTGGTATCATTTAGGTATGATGTGTTCCCTGATCGGAAAAGATCATAACCTGTCAGGGTCGATCAGGATGACAATCATTTAAAACCTTTTACTATTGGATTTCTCTGTGCATCTTTTAAAAAGAAAACACACAGAACCACATCAAAAGTGAAGAAATATTAAAACCTCCTTAGGAATTGTGTTTCATTTCACTTTATGCCCGTTTAGGAGTCCAAGTGATTAAGCAAGCCTCTTTAATTATCCACAGCCTCAGGATTGTCTTCCAGAAATGATGTTCAGCTGTTTAATACTTCTCCTAATATTCACAATACCCTGGTTTATCTTTTTCAAGTTAAACACAAGGTGATTTCACCCTTGATGTTCAATAAGACAGTCCCCCTGGTCCTTCCTGCTCATTCTGTCCGCTACTGACACAAACTGCATTTCACTGAACTTCTTAGATACAGATGCAGGATAAACTGCGTTAAGCACGTTGGAAAAAATCAAAGCCCATGACATGCATTGGGCTTTCTGTCGGAGCAAGTATATGATGCCCCAGGACATTAAGGAAAGTACAAAGGATATTAGTAACAGTCTTGATGATTGATTTTGAAGGATTAATGAAGCTGTTGGCTAATCTCTTTGGCACTGTTTACAACACAAATATGAATTAAAATTTGCTGAAACACGCTTTATAATTATCCTGGAATGTACTGTATTAGGTACAGTCTGTCCAAACATCCACACACAAATTGTCAGCCCCATCAGTGGTAGAGAACAATGAAACGTACAGAGTAGTCTTGAGAATATGACTTCTCATGGATTAAAAATGTCACATTTTAGCATAACATAAGAACGCATACATTTTGCATCTCAGTCATAATCATGGAATAATATCATCTTTGCTAACTTTTAGAACCAAAAATGTGATTATTTTTAGGCCTGGAGCCAAGTAAGCTGAGATTATTCAGGCCTGTAGTATTGCATGCATTATGCAGAAGCCTATTGAGACTGAGAAATGGTCAAGCAGCCAAATCAACGTGTCGGGGGTGGCACAATGGCGCATAAATGCCAGGGTCATTGCAATAAATCTATTCGGAGGAATGTACCATCTGTTCTTCTGTTCTAATATGCAAATTTCCTGGTTGCACCTGTTGAAGCAGATGGGAACGACTGTCACATAAGTGATGAATAATGTGGATGCTAAAGCAGAGTCAAACGGACTCTGCCAAGACAAATGTCTCACGCTGACAGACACACGATAATACTTGTGCACCAATGGATATGTCGCGCTTTGTTAAAGACATTTTTGGCGTCTTCTGTAGCACTCTTAAGTGCTGCAAAATTGAATCATTGGGGATGGATGGATACTAAAACATATCTGCAGAAGGTTTTCTGCAGTCCTCCATCACATTATGCAACAAGATGTGCCTAGTAAGAGATCAGCCTGTGATGGAGATGAGAGTGCAGGGTTGTTTTGAGTCTTGTGTGCTATAAATTATATAGAGAACCACAATAAGCAATTCATTCAGCAGACTATTTTATGCAGAGGCTGCAAAATATAGCACCATAATCTAATAATGGAAGAGCAGATGTTTTTTTAACAGTAGTTGGGATATTTGTCCCTGTGTATGGGCTTGGGGGCTAAAGATGATCAATACAATTGTACAGATATGGTCAGATAGCTGACAAACAAGATTAATGGTTAAACCCTTGGGAGTCCTGTTCTGTGGAAGGCATTCTCTTGCTAAAATGTGGGTGTACATGCCTCAAATGAGTGTCCCTACAAAACAAAACAGTTTAACCACATATATTGTAATAAAACATTGCTTTTTTATGCACTAAAGGGGGAAGTGGTGGCCTAGTGGTTAAATGTTTGAATCCCACAGCCATCAGCATTATAGGAGCTTGTTTTCCTGACCTGCAGGCCAATTTCTGAGAGAGAAAAGCAATAAATAATTTTCAAAATTGATTGATATGAACTGATGTTATGTTGCATTATCAGTATTGTTCATGAAAAACTAATGCTCTAGTCCAAACACATAATTCTACACTGCACTCATGTTATTCTTTGCGCTTCATTAGTCACGTGACCAAGTTTACACAGCCTTGGCTGTATAACAGAAACAGTTTTGACTATAGAAGTTTGTGGCGGGTGCAGTTGTATCAGTTAGACTGAGGATAGGCCTCAGTGTCAGACGTGGAAAATCTCGGCCAGACTACACAAACAGTTCTAAGTAGTCGGGAAGGAAGCACCGAAAAGAATGTGCCGAGCTGGAGTCCATGACTTGTTCTCGCCATTAGTAGTCCTAGTTCTCGCACAAACACCCTCGAAAGATTAGACAGACTATATACAAATACACCCTCAGCCAGACGGATACATGCACAAGCTGAGCGAAATAAAAGTCTCCAAAGTAAGTTCAAGAACAACAAACGGTTTCGGAAGCTAAAATAAAACGAGTACACACGGACATCCCTTTCAGACAAACACGCACAGCTCAGTTTACCCAAACGTGCAGAAATGCACTTCCTTATTAATAGTTTTATTGTAGTCATAACAGAATACAGAGTTCCTCCACATCAACGCTACACCGGGATGCTATGGATTCGGTTTTTTTTATTCTCGAACCACGTCCTTTGTGTGTGTGAAACAGTTTGTACCACACACCAGTCTGCCATAAGTCTGAGGAGAAGTTCATATGATGACTGGCATAGACATTACCCTCAGATCTGCCCAGAATCAGCAGGATTGCTCTGCTGCCGAAATCATCTGCCTCATTAACAGCTACATAGCACAAAGCCACAGTGTTAATCTGCGTTATAACTTACTTTAAGGGCACCAGTTCTTGCTGAAGAGCCACGGAAAAAAAAAAATCCTGAAAAACATCACTTCTTGTTAGTGGCCTGTAGCATGACAGAAGAATAAAACATTCCAGACGTGGATTAATGAGTCCCACATTGGTGTTATGGCAAACTTCTGTGGGGTTATGGTTTTGCAGTGTTTTCGGATACAAGACAAAATGTTGGTGCTGCATTGGTTTACTTGCTCTAATTTGACTGAAATCAAGGCTAATGCAAGGTTAAAACATGCACAATATGTATGCATGTCCAGGTGTCTGTTTTTTAAACATGCATTCCTAAAACAGTGTTTAAAGTTTAGGTACACACTGGTGGCCTGTTGCACCTGCTGCATTGTTCAATAAATAATAGAGAACCGCTTATTCAGCTTTAAGATTTGATCAAACTTCCACTTAAAGATCAAGTTTTCCTGGTTTCTGACATTTATATCATATGTTCAGTTCTATTTCATAACATAATGACAATATATAAAAAAAGAGATACTCCAATCAGAACTTTGGGAATTATTTTCCAAATCTGGTTTTACTGAAGCCTATATCCTGCCAATTTTGCCAGCGAGATGAAATCGAAATGTCCTTAATACCTACAGCTGACATATATTGTTTGGGGCTGAGATACCAAGGCTCATGGTGAGTGTTGGGACATTGTGTAATGGTAACAAAACACCATGTAAATTGTTCATTGAATTGTTTCTACTGAATGTCTTCATTGGCATTTTCAGCAATATTATTGCAGTTATATAGTTCCCTGATATAGTGTTGCCCTAACGATAACATTAGAAAAGGACAATAACTGTACCAAAATATTTAAATGTAGAAATGTGCTATTATTCAAAACAAATAATTCTGAAGTTGCCATTTTAAAGCAACTTAAAGCAGTACCGTGTATCTTTTAGCCACTAGAGGCACTAGACTAGTAATTTCCATGTTTAGTGACCCTGAAGGCCATTGGCAACACTGCAAAATGAAAACAATGCAAAAGTCTGTCTCTGTGTTTTGGAATCTGATAGCAGACCCCTTTGGACCTGTAGATTGAGAAGTGATTGAGTTACTTGTAAGGAGAGGCCACATTCACCCCCTCTAGATTAAATTCTGCATCAGAGAACCAAAAATATATGCCTGATCAGTGTTGTATATTGACCTGAAAAATAATTTAATAAATCTCAAATTACCGTATTTTCAGACCATAGGGGGCACCGGTTAATAAGGCGCATTAAATATTCTTCCCGAGTGTGTAATATCACTCTGCCCCTTCCTGTACACAGCTCTCTTCTGAGAGGGAACGCTATCCATCTCTGTCGGGAGGACAGAGTAGTTAGACTACACTGCCCTGTTTCTAACATAAAGCCAAAATAAACATAACTTTTGTATTGAATTACCCTACTTGGTTAATTGTTGCTAGTGTGTGCTCCGGGCGTGAGATAAATGCACTTCTAGTTTAGACATTACAGTCAGGCAGTCTTGTAGACAGCTCAGGGGTCCTATCAGGTAGTGACACAGTGTACCATAATACTATAAATAATTTAAGAGCGCATTGTACCACATAAAATATTTCAGTAAGCACAACAGTAGTCATATAAAAGCTGCACCATAAATCTTTGAGAAGATTTATTGATATTAAGTGTGCCTTATAGTCCGAAAAATACAGAAAGGTACTACTTGGGTCAAAACATAACTGGTGCTGCTTTAAGTATTACATTTACAACACACACATATATATATATATATATATATATATATATATATATATATATATATATATATATATATATATATATATATATATATATATATATATGCAACATATATATGTAGTTTACCCAGCTAGCATTACTTATACAGCAGGGTCCTTGAGTGAAATCTAGAGAACATAGATCCTTATTTTAAGTTTGAGATTTTCCAAAGGGTCCAATTTCTAAGTCAAACATATTCCATGACAGAGGTTGAACACTTAAAAGCATAAAATAGTACTTTTACTGTACTCAATTATCTTCTTCTCTGCTGAGAGTCTTGCTCTATTGCTGTTTTCTAGCCTAGAAGGTATTACAGTCAAGCCAAGGCAGTTATATTTAAAAAGCGCTGAAGAGCCCAACATAGCAACACTTCGTATGATGCGTTTACTGATCAGAAAAAGTTTGTATTTCTGAGTTTCAGACTGGCTAGTCACCAGTTAAGGCCAATCAAGCTGGAAATTGATTAATTCTGGTCACCAGCTCAGTTCTCTGTGCAATTCTTGACTTCTGATGTGACTTTACACATCAAAATTAGTGGAGAATGTGAGTTATGTGTTGCAAGGAGGGTAAAATATATCATCAACAGCTTTGCTATGGCTCAAGACTTGATATGAACACCAGTCCACCAAAAACATTAAAAAGAAGACTTCAGTCGCTTCTGCTTGGAACATTTCATGTAATTAAGCTTTTTTGTTCTTGAATTTTCTTATTCATGTTGATGCTAATTGAGGTAACCTTTACTGATTGCTGTAAATTAGTGAGAAAGAAGACGCCGCTGTCATTCTTATTTATCTCAGCGATTCATATGAACTTTACAGCGTGTTGCACAGCTGTTAGATCTTGTTTCATATTTAACCTGGGTGTGTTGCTGGCAAGGCCAGATTAATACTTCGCTTTACCCTGGGCTACGATATTCAAGGGCGCCACCATCACGACCCCAAGATCACCATAATCTTGCAAATTACAGAATAAATTACCGTAATAAACAGTAAATATGCTCAATGCTTCAAGTTCTGTCATCAAGTGTGTTTTGATCCACAATATAAATGCTCATAGAACTAGAAATGCACCACAGAGCCTCTTGGACACTCGCATATGATGCTATGAGCACAGAACACAAAGCAAATTGCTGGTAGAGATATCAACTGCTTAATTATGTGAGGTGGGTTTCTTTGTGGTCTGGCTGTAAAAACAAGAAAGGTAGCGCCCCATAAAATGCTTATCTGAGGTTGGAACTAAATATAGGGATTACATCAGCTCCTTGAAAACACATGACACACTCAAACAAGCATCAGCATGCTTCTTGGATGCTGTCATCCGCTTTTTAAGAGCAGTTCTCCTGATGTTTTAAAAAAAAAAAGTTGAGGTCATTTACAGTTTCTGCCCCCCTGAACTCCACGAAGACCTAAATGCTGCGTCATGTGCCCTTTTTTTTTTGTCCCGTTGCTCTCTGAGCTCGCCTGATATTGATTGTTTCTCCAGACTGTCTATAAGGAAGATGACATCAGTCGAATATCTGCTAGCAGACACTTCCTTCCCACACAGACGAGACCAAATACCCCCATCCTCCTCTTTTTTTCTACGGCACCCACATATAATTAGAAGTCTGGGAGCTGTGCTGGCCGGAACAAAGCTAACCCCCTAACGTACTCTGCCTCACGCCGTCAAAAAAAAACAAAACTAAAGCTCAGTGAGTTCTTATTTCCTCACTGATAAGTTTGCCAAGGGTTTGGGGGTGGTGGTAGAGACGGGTGTCGCTCTGAGTTTACAGAAATCTCTATTCTTTATTTTTTTCTGCACGAGCCTAAACCGAACTCTTTTGCCTTGTGGGAGCACATTTGGACTTCTCTGATCTTCCTTGTTGATGATAGATTGAATCTACTGATCACACAGAGAAGGAAAGTGGCAGTCAAATCAAATCACACACACCTGGGCCTTGTCACAGAAAATGGGGGGTTTTAAAAAAATAAAATCTCATTGAGCCTTTACCAACAGTTCTCTTCATTTCTTCTCTTCGAAGCATAGCACCTGTTTTCCCCATCATCTCTATGTATCCACCGTGCTCAGTACACAGCGAGCGCCGCGCTGTTGTACGGCCCGCTGACTTCAAACATGAGCCACTTCAGGAATGATAATGACAGAAACATGCCTGGAAAAATCCGAACGGACGACCAAAAATACACTCTGGTCTTTGTGCTGCTAGCCCCCCCTTTTTTTTCCTCGTTGTTTTTATCCTTTTTTTTTTGTTTTTTGAGGTTCTGCATGTGTGCATGTAAGTAGCAGGAGCTTGGCCTCAGCATACAGAGTGATTGATGGCTGATTTCCTCTATCTGTTTACTCGTGTTTTCCATGTGATTGGCTGCATGCTATGTGGAAATAAAATGCTTCCTGGGCATAATGGAGCTGGTTCTTACCCAAAAAAAACACACCTGTCTCATGGCACACCTGCGGAGGGACATACCGGCATCCACACACACACACACACACACACACACACACACACACACACACACACACACACACACACACACACACACACCACAAACTATGAGACATTCCCACTATGCTCCATTTCACATTCCAGTCTGCTGACGGCATGTCTGCTTAGAATGATCATATAAAATTTTAGCAATTTTTAATATATATATATATATATATATATATATATATATATATATATATATATAAATACATTAAATAAAAATGACAGGTTTCAAAAGAATAATTTGTCTCTGATTTCTCTGCCATTTGAAAATAATAACCCACTAATTTCTCAGTTGGATATCGCGTTGGTCATATTTCAAAGAAAACCAGACAAATCAGTCTCTGTTTGACCAGTTTTATAGTGTTTCAAGGTCATTTATTTAGTCTTCTGTGACATAGTCCAGCATTTAATAAGGTCCCCATAAATATCAGATACAGACTAAACGGGCAATTCGCGAAAGGGCAGTAATCTGAAACTGCAATTAAATACCCAATTTCACATTATTTGCTCAAGCTCAATTGCTTCTGACTCTTTTAGTGGATAAAGTCAGTGAGAGTTGAGGAACACAGTGTCTCAGTCAACAAAATGGAAAGAAAATAAAATAAAAAAATCGGCATTGGCGTGTTTTCAAAGGTTGGCTCTAGGAATTTGTTGAAAGCCGAGTTGCTGCACGTTTACATATCAGATGAAGTCTCGCGAATCAGGTAACCTCATCAGCGGTAAGAACATCTTTGTATTGCGTTATCTGTCAGTGTGACATGTTAAATCCACTGTGACATTCTTGCTCTGGTGCACCAGCAAAGGCCCATTTCCTTTCCCAATGATAACAGTTATAATCCTTAATATGTATGGAAAGTCAAAGAAATTCCTGAGATGGACTACTGACAGCCCAGCTGCTGACAGCCCAGGTGCCGAAAGCCCAAACTGTTGTCCCTTGGTCACCAATGATAGACACCACCCTCCTGTGAGGGTAAAGCTCGTTTAGATGATTGATGGACGGATGGATAGATCAACATAGTTAAATAAAACTTGTTCTAGCTCCTAATTCTTCTAACAGGTCGGTCAAGAAGAAAAGCTAATGATGGCAATGGCATGCATCAAAAGGGATTGCTTCTCATGCATCTAGCTTTTAGTTAGTGTGGACAAAGGGTTCAGCTCAATCTTCGCTACAAGCTGAGGCTTATAATTTCTAACCCCTATTTTCAAGGTGGGGTCTTTGGAGATCACAGCTTTAGGGCTGGACAACAGCATACATTCCATCCATAGGGGTTAATTTATCAAGAACACCGCCAGAAATTGGACCCAGTTGATGGTCTGGACTTGTCCACATCTAAGTAAAACTGAACATTAATGGGATTCAGTTCACATGTTTTCTATTTGTTTCTGGTCAACGTTTTGCATGGTTTCCATTAGCTGCAGATTCGCTTTGATAGGGGCAGCACCTAAGTTTTGCCAATTTTTGACCCCTTTAAGGAAAATATAGAACTGTATGTGCTCATGGTTAAACCGTTTCAAAAGGTTGAGACATTTTGTGTTTGTGTGCTTTGGCTGTAGAAGCTTCCTTTACTGTCCAAAGTTTATAGAACATGAAAGGTGTGTCGGCTTATCAGCCGTCTTCTCAGATAGTCACTGACTCTGCTTCACTTTCCTAAGTGACAATTATAGAAAGTGTGTCTCCTTCACACGCCAGGTGTGTCTTTGTTGAATCTTTTATGCTGGAGCTTTTGCTAATACTTGAACCGCTCCTGTTTTTTTTTTTTACCCCATACATGCTGTGATATTGTGCTTTTCAACATGCTGAGCTCATTAGAGGTGCCCACAGATGAAATGTCACACAGGAATGTTCTTGACGTTAAACATGTCATATGTGGAGTGGTATTAAAGCTTCTTCAGGAATGTTGAAGCGCCCCCTTCCTTCAGCTGCTCGCTGCTGGTAAGAATGACTGGTGGGCACACAAACGGATATAGTGACCAAGAAAGGCTCTGGTGCAAAGTGTGCAGGATGACTCTGTGCCATATGTGTGACTTTATCATAGGGACTCATGCTTAAAGAATGGTTAAAGAGGACGGGTGTATGAAGTTGATATAGTCATATTAGTCATTTTAAGGCAGTGAGTCTTAAGCCTTGTTTTCATAAAATCCCTATTCTAGAATATGTAGGTGTTTATTATTATTATTGTTTTTGTTTCTTTATTTTAGATTATTTATCTTATTCAATCGGGTCCCATTTAGTTCACAGATCCCTTTTGTAAGGTAGACTCAGCCAAGAGAGCTGAAACACATTTTAATTACGAAATGACACAGGGGAAGTAAATGACAGAATTGCACCATATCCAGAAACCCTTGCAGACTCTAGTTTTCTCTTAGGCTTTTGGTAGTTCTGTTACCTTGGAGCAAAACAAAAGGTCCTGGGTTTGAATCCTGGCTTGAGGTCTTGCTGCATGGAGTTCTTTCCAGGTCCTCCAACTTTCTCCCACAGTTATGTTGTATGTATATGTCAAGTACGAATGTGTGCATGTATGGTTCTGTGTGTTGGGATTCCTTTGTCCTCAGTTGTAGTTCTAATAGTTCTATTTCAGGATCCATATAAGCAGATTAGTAATGTACTATAAATTGGCATTGACATCGGTATCAGTCAGCATTAGTCAGCTTTTAACATGTCGGTATGGGTCCCACAAGTAAACCTGGGCTGATATAAACAGCCAATGTTTATTTCCATCTTGTTGCTGTTTGTCTCTGTGATTCGGGAAGGAGAGCCGTGTTGTATTTATTCAATCAGTACCATTGATAAGTGTTGTTGCTGGACAAATAATACTGACAAATAATTAGTTAGGAAATGTCACAGTGACACTAATGCAGCGTAGGATTGTTGGGTGTTTAACTAAAGCAGAGAAGCAACGTCAGCCCTGTGGTTCCTTTTTAACAGTTCCGAAAGGGTAGGGGAAATATATATAATGTCAGTAAATAACTATAAATAAATATGAAGATATATATATATATATATATATATATATATATATATATATATATATATATATATATATATATATATATATATATATATATATATATTAAATATATCAGCCCAAATTTTCATGTAGTTTCATCCCTCAAATCAGATCAAATTCATGTTCTTAGTCTGATTAAAAAAGGCCGTTGTTTTTTGTTTGGAGACGCCAGCTTTGCATCTGATGCATGATTTGATGCTTTTTACACCAGCTTAACCGAATCCCCCAAAACTAAATAGTGTGACTAACACACTCACTTGACCCAGCTTATTATTAAACAGAGGAGATAAAAAACAAAACGATTTCAGTCACAATTCCTCCTCCCTGACCTTAAGAGGCTTTTAGTTGGGGGAAACACAAAGCCATTTATGGAACAAATGAAGACACAGCAAAGGATGACTTACTGCAATCTTGACAGCTGTTGTTCTCCAAATAAAAACCACGGAATGTAAATTATGTGAACTTTTTAAGTCGGGAAGGTTTTATTTGTTCCACAAACCGTATTTGCTCACTTAATCATCTGCGGTGCTTTTGTTGTTGGGAAAACGTTTTATCAAGGTTGATAAAGGCAATGGAAGTGTAATCGCAGTCAGGAGGTGGCTGCATTCCTTAATTTATTTTTCCATTCATGGATAGTGACTAACACGACCAAAGCAATCAGGACTTCTGTTCTTATTGTTTCCTTCACATCCTCTCATTGTCTCAGGTTGATTTTATTATTTCCTCACACCTTTATGTCAGAACGCAGCATTGTTTTCTTGAAAATAAAACCTCCGTGGTGAACTTTTACGAGGAATTTTTCTTTTTGTTTCCATCCAAACCTTCTCCCTAAGAAGGAAAGAATAAAAGTGGACTGGCATTCCTTCTCATTCTCCCATAGTTTGTCAGCAGGAGTTCACATTTTCCTTGTGCGAACTCTCTGTTCTCCCACCGTCTGCGGGGGATCTCATTGTGCTGAATGCATGGACCATCGGGAAATAACACGACTATTGATAGCTATAGAAAAGGTTCGATTTGCGAAATGCTAAAAGGATTTGAAAATAAAATCTTTAAGGGAGCAATAAGTGAAATTTCACCACTAGGTTGCGATTGAGCACCTGTCAACTCAATACCCCTCCTTTCCCTCTCCCTGATTGCATCCCTCAGTTCACCTGTGATTTGTTGTTTCTCTCTGTCGCTTCCCCTTTAAATTCAGCTCTCTGTGCCAGACACTTTGTCAGGTCCTCCGTCTTCATCCGTCATGCCAATCTGTCCCGGTCTCAACGCTGCTGTGTTCCTGTTCCCTGTGATCCTGTAAGCCTGTATTATTGTAAACCTGTTCTTTTATTTAATAAATTATCTTCAACTCATCATGCCCAACAGAAATTTTAATTATATGCCAGTTTCAAAGTTGAGTTGCCAGTATTTGTATGCCTCTTTTTCATTTTGTAATCGTTAGTCGTTAGGATAAACCACATTCCAAAGTCACCTTTCCTAACATCTCTGCTATCTCTTCAAATAAATCATTTTTTAAAGATTTGAAGAATATGATCCCAACACAGATTGTGTGTTTTCAAACTATGATGGAAAGCATTTTTTCCATCATAGGGTTAGGGTTGTAATCTGTTCTTTGCTCCAAACTTCTTTCATTGCTTGATAAAGTTGAAAGACTGAAACAACAAAATTGTTAAAGTTTAGACAGCTTTGTCATTTACCGTGTCAGAAACACTTTTTCAGATGACTTGTTTTACATGTTGTAGCTAGCCTTTTCTAAAAAGGTCTAAGAGTTTGAGCGTGCTGCTGCTTAGGATCATAATATGATTGTGGTTGTGTATGATTTTTCCTAAATTTGATTCATTTCACAGTTTTACAAGGCTGTTATAAACAATTCTTTTAGAAATCGAATGTTCTATCGATCATTCTGACGATTAATCGAGTAATCGTATAAAAAATTGACAATCTGCATATTTTTCACATAATTAGTTAAGCTTATTGTATGAGTAATAGAAATAAAGGAAAAATACAAATTAGCAAATAAGGCAATTCTTTTTTCAAAAAATGTTAAAATCTCAGCCCTTTCCGGTTGACTTAACATCAATACAGTGCAGCTTCCTCTGTAGTGAAAATGGTCACAATAAAAAAAAAAATGCATAAAGTTTCAATTGCATATTACATTCTGGATTTTTTTATTTATTTATTTTTTTTTGAGATCACAAAGCATACATATAAAAAAGGTGGAGGTAAACTCTTAGTTTTCTTTTTTTAGTCCACAAATAGATAATAAAAAAATTACACATTCATCAAAAAGATAAACAGCTAATTGAAATCCAGGCGTAATGAATACTATTTACGTTTTACAAACTATTGTTACCTATGTTTAATAGAATAGAAATACCTTTACTGTCCCATGGTGGAGACAGAACCAAACTCTCCTCTAAATGAACATCTCTGATATGTCTCTGCAGTTTTTTAGTGGAACCTTCTTTTAAAGTTATTCTCTTTCTGCAGTGAAGTAATGCTGCCTTTTTGTACCCAACATCTTTAAACGGCAACCAGGTGCCTTGTTTTGCCACTACGTCACACAGCGGAGTCTCTCTGATTGGTTGACATCCATCTGCAGAGGTTCAGATTTTCCAACTCTTGCGTCGGCCGCTCTAGAGGCGCTTAATGATGCGCTGCGAGACGCTGCAAGACGCCTCGAAGCCCCCGGAAGCACGTCCACCGTAGACCTTTTCACCTAAACCCAATGCCCTTGATGCTGAAAAAGCATTTGGTCGGGACGCAGGATAAGTCAGATAAAAATGAGAGGGTTTAAAAAAAAAAATAAAAATTTAGACTACATGTAAAATAATTTAGATCCCCAGTAATGAAAAGCCAAATTGACACTCAATAAACTATCCAGGTGCAACATTACCTCCAATGTGTTGTTTCGCTCGATGTTTTCAACGCTGGTGAGGATGTGACACTCCAAAGGCATATCATGTGTTTCACACCATGCACGCCGGTGTGCCGCGCGCCCCGAGCCGGGGTCCGAACACAGCCCCCACCCTGTCATAAACAAGTTTAATTTAGCTTCTTCAAAGGGATTTGTCTTCATGTACTGTATAGCGATGACCTGTGACTCACTGACAGAGGTATTTGTCTAATCATTGGCACCAAGTCAGCACGCTTGCATGAGTACCTCAGCAGCTGTTGATTGGACAGTTGCACAGCGCATGCATGCTTAACTGATTATGTCAAGGCTCTGTGAGTTTGTACTTTCCCTGTGATTCGCTGCTGGGGTCCCCGCTGCTGAACTCTGTGGCCTTGTCCCTGTAAGGCAGCGGTCTAGGCGTGCTTTTTCTTCGTGTTTGCCATAACGAGGGCACCAAAATGTAGGACGTAAGCATGCAACATCAAAGATCTAGATGACTCAATAAGTATTGCATTTCAGACACGGAGCCTGGGCCTTAACAGCCTTGAATATCCCTGACGTGCCTTTGGTTGACACTACAGATGAAGCATGTGAGTTTTCTGTCAGGCTCCTCTATTGCATTCGCAAAGCAATTTCCTTTTTTAGGCTTTTAAGGAGGGTGAAAGACGTTTATACCATGAGTTATTTTAGTTAGACAAGAAACTAAAAAGATCATAAATGCAAATGTGGCAAAAGTGTTTGCATTCCTAGTTGAGATATGTACAAATATATAAATTAAATACTTTTTGAGTGCAGTGGTGCATTATCACGCTTTAAAATATAGAAGTTATAAAATAGGTACATGTATTTGGTGCTAAAAAAGTCAGATATGAAAGAGTTGTTTTTAAGTAAAGTTTAAATCTAAAGACACAGTTGATGGGAACTAACCCCTTTAAAATAAATCTATAATCAGACTTTTTACTTGATTAGAGCTTCTACAAACATGTAATTAGCAGTCTATAACTTTTAGTTTCCCAAAAACGACACGACACAGTGGCCCATTTCCCTTGGCTTCTCTTCAAAATGGGAAAACCAAGAGATCAGAAAATACCTGAGCCCTAAGCTGGGCGGGGGGGGGGGGGGGGGGGGGGGGGAATCCAAGTTGCCACCGGGTGCTGCTATAAGTATGGTAAGCAAGTTTTAACGTCTCCCCTGCTTACTCTCAGACAACTGCAGCAATGAGCTGCGTCATGGTCATCAAGTGTCAGCAACAACATTTAGTTGTCAGGAAGTTGTGTGCTGGTATGAGCATGTTTGTCTTCCAGAGGACCCGTTAAACATTTTAGAGGATGGTATAATATTATTTGACATTTTTAATGACTAACCTTTTAGACCCCACCAGGAAACGGAACACAACGCATAAAGTTAACTGGTAACTAAAACTTGTGAGAGTGAGCTAAAAAAAAAAGTGCTTGAGAGAGGATAGGTCAAAGATCACCTTCTTTTTGTATCCAAGCGTACTCTAAATGCAGTCCTACTGGCAATGGGGTATGGCAAAAGTGCTTTTCCCACTGAATAAATGTACCTAAAGTATATTGTGAAATAAATGGTTAGGCTGCTGCAATGAGAGATAGAATTTATAATGTTTTCACTCGTCTATAGCAGTGGAAAAAGTCTGTATCTGTATGTTTCCACGTCTCTAAAAGTGACAGATTTGCCAAATTTTCTTATGCAATTGACATTGATTTTATTCATAAACCCAAAACGTATTTGCTTGGATGCTCTTGGATATAAAACCTCAATAGCCCTTCCTTAGAAGCATCATATCCTTCTATGGAAAAGACCACTGAGGTATACTGCTGTCAGTGTGGGCTCAACAACTTTCCAGACGACCGTATATGTTTGCCTAAGTGGTGCAGAAACGTTAAGAATTGCAAAGCCTTTGCATCAGTGGTTGCTTGAATTTCAACAAGGTTTCACCTCAGACCACCAGCAGCAGGTTCTGCGTGTGTGTGTGTTGATAGCAAGGGTTGGGAAAATGGTGCAATGTTGGATCAAGCAGAGTAACGGTGGAATTTCCTTCATCATTCACCTCAGGCTTTCCCAGACCGCACCAGAATCATCATTTCTTCATGATAACAAAGACTCACCAGCTGGCGGAAATATTCGTCCCTAAAACTAAACCCGGCTCGCTCGGCGCACCTAAACAAAGACAAGCATGTCTGCTCATACTCCCAACACACATACTCTAAAGCACTGAGACCCTTATAAGGTAAAATCACACGTAGGTTAAAGTGAATTTGTTCTAAGGTGGCTTTGGTATTTGCGTCTGAAAAAGGCATCAGCTACCCAGAAATGACTGTTTATATTTCTCTGCTTCCCATTATGCATTCTGTGACTCTGAATGTCCGGTTACTGGCACTACGTAAAAGCACGACTACTTTCTTTTAAACGGTTTTCCCCATTTCATTTATGGTAAATGATTCAGCAGAGACTGACAAAAATGGACGTTTTGGGTGCCTGGATGTGAACAACATTTTTGCTTTTGTTTAAGAGGATGTGAGGAAGTTTAATTTTGTCGATCAATATTTGCTTCTTTGTGTTTTATTGCAGCATTTAGATAGTTAGGTGCAATATGCATGCATGGAGCAAAGTTATTCTAGGGTAGGGTTGGAGCAGACTTTAAGATTTGACTCAATAAGCTTTGACTTTTTCTGGAACAGTTCAATCTGTTGCCCTCTGTGCTTGCGTTCATGTCTTTATGTGTATTAATACCTTACACACCATGATTTGTAGTCAATCATGTCTAATCATTTATATTTAGTAAACCCCAATGGAGTAAGACACCTACAGCTGTTCCACAATGCCCCAGTCATCTCTTTTTTTTATCACTATCAAGCAATTATGGACTCCAGCGAGAGCTCTGCAAGTTACTCAGCACAAACAAACACACTTAACCTGATTAGCAAACCAAATGGATCAACTTTATTTATATTCCAGAATATTGCTCAAAGCAGAGAGCCATGTAATTGCTTTATGCTGTCGAAAACTGCCACAAGCACAACCGCAGTGCACCGTGAAGGACTTCTGATTCATTAAATATATGAAAGCTAAAGTCTGAATTGAGATTTCTGTTGGTAGAAAGGTAAATTAGTGAGCTGTCTCTTAAGCACTAGCTGATTCAGCTTTTTTATGTTCAGTGAAAGGTGTATGTCACTGGTTAGTGGTTTGGGTTTTCAGTTTACTGGCATTTAAAGGTAGAGTTCAATTTAAAAATAGAGCTCAAACATAAGCCTTCTCTGCAGCTTGATCACCACGTGAACCAGCCTGCTACCAATTTATCTGTTTTTTTTTGGGAAGTGTCGAGACATTTTGCAGCTCTCACAAGTCGTGTTTTTCCACTCATATGGACCAGTCGTACAGAATCAGTGCAGTTGTGACTTAGATGTTGAAGCTGTGACGCAGTAAAAATGATACTTAGGTTGTTTTCACACCGGAAAATAACAATTCGGATAGATTATGGACCAGAATGCAAATGTTCAGCTGTCGCGGTTTTAGAGCACGCTGCGCTTTGTCAAACGAACCAAACCATTTGACCAAGCTGTTAAAAAAAAATAACCGGTTGCCTTTTTAAGCTATCCTGTCCGTGAATACGGTCTACCTGTGTCTTCAAACTGGTAAAAATCACTGCAATTCACTTCATCTGTGTGAAAGTCTCTTTATTGTAAGCAAATGGTATTACTGTTAATCTTATCTGTTGTTCATTGTGTAGAATGTTCATGGATAGGTCTTCCTTTTAAAGGAGCTCTCTGACCTTAACCCGATTAAACAAACAATAAAAAATTGAAATACAAGGCGATCTCGTTATAAATACATCTGTTTTGTGAATGTTTAGTAGAGAACATTAGTGCACAAACAGCAAATTTATCTCAACCAAATTGGTTGACAAACGGCACTCACGATTTCAGACAAAAACACCATCAGACAAGCAGCTGACATACAGCAGGAGTAACAAAGACGCACACCGCCACCTGCCCAGCTAGAAAGACATGCAGCTTCAAGGGAACAGTGGTTGTAGGACTGGAAACAAATGCACCCCACACTTTTCAGATTTCAATTTCTCAGCCACTTTTGAACAACACATCCTTTTTCCAGCTCTTCACAACTCTCCATTTTGAGTTTTCTTCAGTTGATTGTGGCAGAGGACTTTTACGCAGTGTTACATGGTTCCACTCCGCTGTCGCTGCAAAACACATTTATGTTTCACCACTTGGGCTCAAAAATTGGCTCTATTGATTGAATGAATAACATTTTATGCACAATTGTGACCAATTCGGAAAAAAAAAAAACTGAAAAGAGAAATGCGTCCAATCAAACTGGGTCTGTTCAAATAGAAATCACAGAACCTGGCAGTACCAGTATTTACACTTTTTAGTGTTCCCTGCACACACGTAGAAGACTTACAGAGATGGGAAATATTTGAAGCGCACAGTTTGCACGTACAGCCTGATCATCGACACTGTCTGTAGAATTCCCTCACAGAAGGATTCATGGTGTTTTCTCTTGAATTGGACCACAGCAACAGTCAGGTTTGTACCAAGTCATGCATTTTTTGTTAACTTAAGTTTCCGTGTCGGAGCAAAGGCTCAGCCGGGGGCTATTTTCGTACTACCTCCGTTCGCCCAATGAAATTACACCGTCCAGTATCCAGAGAATGTGAAAAATGGCTAGGTTTTAAGAGCTTGTGAAGAGCACTGCATGTTATCAGATGGAAGAGGCTTATTGAGAGGAGGGGCTGGGATGAAACGTGATCCACTTCTGTTACAGCAAAGTGAAGGACGAGGGCGAGATTGAAATGCTTCCTCGAGTTATTGCTGCTTTTCTAATCTGCTGTTCACCTATAGCAGATGCCAGGAATTCACCTCAGCACCACTTCATTTACACTGTGTTAAATCTGATGTGGAGCTTGTGTCTTAGCTAAAAAAAAGGGAAGATTTCAAACACCAATTTGTACAATCCGAATAAGAATCAGATGTGTGTAAAAGAAGAATATGCTTGTCAAACTAAAACTACAACCTGGATTAAATTGCAGAGGTACAGTATGATATTACATTGGAGTTGGCATGAATGTGGGATTAAACTAAGCAATTACTACCCAATTATGCTCCATCCTTTTTTGTGATTTAATCAATAATTTTGTTAATGGTTAATGTTTGGGCTCACATAACATTGACAAATGCTGCTCAAATCCTTGCATATACAGAGTATATAATTACATATTACTTATACACAGTGACATGCTTGTATAACACAGACGTGACAGGTAGTACTAGTCAAAATGTATGACTAAAAGTGGAAAGCATATTATGGCTTGATTCTACTGTGGAGACCATTTTGATGCGTATCATGAGGCTCCTTGGCAAGAACACTGGGAAAATGTTACCTTGATGCTAAAATGAAAACTTTTTTCTACAGTTTTCTCTCCAAATTGACTTAATGTTTTGGACCAGTGTAATACTCTGTTTTCTAGAGACTTTTGACTGTTGACCCAAAACAGTACAAAAAGGCCAGGGAAAAATTTTTCCACTTTTTTTATGCTCCCAAAACTGGGTACAAGACAAGCAAATATTCAAAAGTATAAAATGAAGGGAACAGGCTGTTTGCACTATCACTCTTAACCATGTGCCTAAATACTGTATATACTGTAGAGACATCTGCGCTAAGTGTGAAGGCAAATTTCCACAGCTGAAAATGGCAGAGCTAAGATCCATACCGGCAATCAGGTGATGGCTTGCCATGCAGACATCGTAGCGGTGTACAAAGCTGACAAGGAGTCAGTGACGATGGACCTGGTGCTCCCAAGCCAAATCAACATTGAGAACGAGAAAGTGAAGAAGCTCCAGAAATACCGAGACCTCAGAGAAGACAAAGATAAGTTGTGGAAAGCTGAGGCCTCAGCAGTAGCAGCAATCAGCAAGGCACTCAGAGTCTTGTCACTCCACTCTGCAAGACTGGCTTGTGCAATTTTCTGACAGAAACATCTGCGATCTCTCTCCAGAAGAGCACATTCTTTAGAAACACCTTCAAGCTCTTAGGCTGCATTTATTTGTGAAATTATTGTTATGCAACACAGTTGCTCCAATGCCAACCTGAGACATATCGCTCTTCAGCAGGAGCTCTGAATTCAAATCAGGATGAAAATACCTGCCACAATTAACATATCTGGTCACTCAAACCCATTTGTGTTGCTTTTGAATTCCTTTACTGTAATCCTTATTACATGCTGTTAATATTTTCATTGAAACCTTAATAGATTTGAAAGTTTTATAATCGACGGTGTAGTTCCAGCCCTTGAAATACTTCTCAGATATTTCCCATCAGTGTCCCTTGGTCCAGACAGGGTAGGGGTCATGGCTGGTGTGGATTATCATTTTTCTTCCTTTTTTTTTCATGGGGCTCAGTCACAGATGACTGCTATCCCCCTAAGTGTCTGGAAAGTGTGCCGTTTCCATTACAGCCTGTCTCCTTTTACTGCAGCAGTGGCGTGTTTGTGCGTGGAGGGCCAAGGTTTAGAGGCAAGCCCTGTGGCCTTCGAAGCTTTTGTGTGTGTTTGTGCACAAGGAGTCAGTAAGTCTCCCCTAGTCACACACATGGGTTACATGTGGGGCTTCAAAGACGTAGCGAGTCACTTTGACAACTGGCAGTCGGTTATCGCTGACAGGAAAGGAGAAGGAGGCTGCCAGGGACTGGGTTCCAGCTAGTTATCTGGGTGACTGTTGTTGCTAAGAAGTGGGATAAAAGGGGAACGCCATGCAAGAGAAATACCAAAGTATATCACCATTTCGAGCTACAACATGCAGTCACCCTCAGACATTGATGCACACCTAGAAATTTGAGTTTCACCACGAAAGATAAATGCTCTGGGTCAGTAGCTACTGTGTTATTATGCACAAAATTTCATGATCGGATTGAAATGCATTCGGATTAAAAACCAAAACATAATCGGATTGTACCGTTTATATGGGCACACAATCAATTAATCCGATCAGAATGCACATTTTTATGCACCTGGCTTTATTTAGAATACAACTACTCTGACATGTGCAGTTATCAAATTTCCCTATTAAAACACAGAAGAACAATTTCCAAATTTGCTGATCAACAGAAAATAGTATTGTACGAGTTTGTTTGTCTCCCAGCTGTCCAGGGTGGACTTGTGCAAGGTTGTAATTACGGTTGAGTCGTTGCTGAATAAATAACAATTTTGAGCTCTTTTAATGATATTGTACCTTTCCTATGGAACGATATTTATTCAAGAAATGGAAAAATATTGCTGAATATGAATGACAATTTAATTATGCATCCCTGCTACTAGCAACTGTTGGTACAAACCCATCCCCAAAATCAAAGGAGAGGTTTTGTGATGCAACAAGGTTAAAAAGGTTCTATGTACACTGATTATTATCAGTAAGTGTTTATATATAGAGCCATTTTCATACACAGGGAAGGCAACACAAAGTGCTTTATTGAGGGAAAATCAGGAGGCAATAACAAACAACAACTAATAGCTCACTTAACCTCTAAATGGATGAGTTATAAGGTGGAAATTTGGCAAATAGGATATTCCTGGTTTATAATTGACCACAGTGGTCATTATCCGTCAAAAAAAATCAAAATAGGATCATGTGGGCTGATTCAGGACCGATTTAAAGCTGATTCTGATAAAAAAGGTCTCAGAATACACAGTGTGTCGCAGGTCGTTGCATTTGGGAATTCATGAGATTTGAAACCTTTCAATTATCCATCTATTATCTGTACCTACTTATTCGGGGAGAGTTGCATGGGGTGGTGCGTATCTCCAGCTATCATTGGGTGAGAGATCCTGGACAGGTCAACAGACCATCACAGAGACACATGGGACAAACAACCATGCGCGCACACACACACTCACAACTAAGGGTAATTCAGAGAGACCAATTAACCTACTAGTCATGTTTGAAGACTTTGGGAGGAAACCGGAGTACCCTGAGAGAACCCACACATGCACAGGGATGCATGTAAACTCTATGGAGAAAGACCCTAGGACGAAGCTAGAACCTAGGGCCTTCTTGCTGCAAAGCAGCATCTATAACTTGCAATTATCAATAACTATTTGTTGATTGAAAGAGTCTCTTATTCTCTCAAAGCTAACAATGAAGCATTAAAAATTGTCAGAAATCTGAATGTTTTTTTTTTTTTAAATTTCAACATTGCACACAATGGTGTGTGAGTGCATACAAGGTTCCTGAGAAGGTTCTTTGACACATAGAAACAAAGTAAAAATAAAAAAGTGCAGGCCCAGATTAATGAAAACTACTACTACTACTTATTTGAAATGGGTACTTAGGTGACTTCTGGTGCAGATATTAACTCTGGCTTTGCAGTTACAAGTTGTGCACAGGCTGCTTTGTCAGAATGAAGCTGTTTTAATTTTTTGCTAACAGACAGTCGAAGACGCAAAGGTAAATTCAAGGGCGCACACAGTCTACAATATGTTAATTCTCAGTATTTACAGTGCAAATGCACTTGAAGTGCTTTAATACACATCCAGGACAACACAGTTTTTCAGCACTTGTCAACTGATGTTTCTATTAGTACAAGATGATTCATGCCGAGCTGATTTGAGTACTTTTATGACTAAGGCATGTTAAGTTTCTCTGACCCATCAGGCATTGTTAGTCACCTCTGTAGTATCCCTGCTGATTTTCTGAGCCAGCCCTGCTGTTTTAACTTTAGCACTTGACCTCCTAATTCGGTCTGTAAGAAGGGAAAAAAAAGTCTTTCTTCTGGGAAAGCCCTTCATTAACATTTATGGGAAACCTTTTGGCTCATCGTTTTTTTTCTTTTCTGCAATAAACACAAGCTTGCTTTTCTCATTTTTTCCATACCAGGCTGTCCGATATGTCTAACTTCACATACTGTGAAGGTTCTCCTGGGAAAGCCCTTTTAATCGGGCGTTAATCAATACCATGCCTGGCAAACTGTTTTTCCTCTTTTGGGATTACTTCCAATTTCATTCTTTGGAAAGTGTGGGTGTAACTGTGGTGTTATGATAGGTTTTTCTCCTCTCTACAGAGTGTACTTTTTCCATTTTTGCCACTTTTATGGAACTCTGGACAGAGCAGAAGCGAACATCTGCTGGAACACCTCAACAATGAGAAGAATGCAGATGTGAAAGTACATCCGCAGATTTTCTTTCAGCCCAGGCAGTTTGCACAGCTTCATATTGACTCAAATGCATAAATATCTATGCCATTTTAGACAAATCATGGGTTGCATTTTTCCTAATGCGGAAAAACAGTTGCTCTGCTTTGCCACATTCTTATGTACACCTGTTTGACTGCTTGGCCTTATAAACAGCAAATCACAATGGCAGCACCTCAGTGCAGTTACCTTTCTAGACGTGGTTAAAAAGACTCACTGAACTTAGGCCTAGGATCAGAATGAGGAAGAAGGGGGATATGGCTTCATGTGACAACAGCTCTGATTTCTCAGATCACAGAGACAATTCCCGTTAAATTGCCCTGCAACATGGAGGACACCCCGTTGGATGCATGCCATAAAGTATAGTAGGTACACTAGCATTGTGTACCTAATAAAGTGGCCGGTGAGTGTACGTAATGTAGAGAGAAATAACAGCGTCAGAACACATGGTGAGAGGGGTTTTAACAGGAACAGTTTGTTTCTCACGTACTCCTCCTACATACTAAGGTTCAAATTCTCCCATCGGACTCTCTTTGTCCTCCCTCTGGCTTCCCTGACCTTTGAGCTTGGGATTCCTCACTTTCACTGGAAGCCACTGCCATACATAAAGAGGACTCCCTTTGTGGGAGGAAAGAGTGAAAGAGGGGAATCCTGAAAGGAAAACTTAAACTTTTGCATGACTCACTCAAGCTTTTTCTCTTAGCTCTCTACTCCCCAAACGCCAAGCATATTTCTCCTCGCCTTGAAAGGCCGCGGTACGTCCGATAAATCCAGGCAAACCTTCGCAGACTCTGGACATTCTGTTCTCTGCCCCGTTTTAGGCCTCACAAGTTTTGAAAAAGCTAAACTGTGTCAGAGCTCGGGGTATTTTTACTTTAGATTTCCAGGGGCCTCCAGAAAATGGAACTAAAACAAACACAGTGGGGATTCCTACTGAAACCGTCTCAATTGAAACGTCTTTTGGTACACGTGAGACACATGTCAAGCTTTGTTCCTGTTAAGGATAATAGGAGTTGTTTGGCCAGAACTCTGGGAAAGCTTCACAGGCTTTAGGAAAATATTTCTTGTGACAGTTGTCAGGAATTCCACTTTCCATTAAACTGTGAGTTGTTTAGCAGCTTACAAAAACTTCGTTTTTTCAGATGTCTCCCGAAGCCTGAATTGTTGTGCTGTCACATATCATTGTACTGCTTTAGATTTTATAACTAGAAATTCATTTAAATTAATTTCAAGTTTATTATATAAAGCAAACAAATTGTTTACATTTAAAAGAAGAAAGCAGGATTAAATCTGTACTTTGAGGTCACCTTGGTTATGCTTTTGCATATCTGCTTTGCCTTAAAATAGTGTAGAAAGATGTGTACCTTTAAGTAAACAATGCTTCAGAATCACATCTCCATGCATAGCATACTGTACTAAACACAATTTTATTTCAAGCAAAGCCAGGCTACACCAAAGTATTTTTCTAAGAGGTTATAACATTCTGCTGCCTGAGTGTCAAAACTCAGGGATTCCTTATGCACAATAGCTTCTTAATACCCTTAGCAATGACCCAGTAACAAATGCAGCAGCATGCATGTGCTCAGTCTACACTGATAAAGATTCATACCCCTCAGGATGATGATTTGTTGGATCAGCTCAAACACACCTTATTAAACTACATTTATCCTTCTTCTCCAGATCATTAAGTGTGGTTAAAAAATAAAAATTCGAGTGCACTTTTTGACGAATGTGAGCGCACACACACAGCTGCCACTGCTGACATTTTATCAATCTGCATTGTTGCAAAAGTAGGCAGCTTTTTTTCCGCACAAACATCAATTTAGCATAAAAATTTGGCCTTGTATTTGGTGCATTTATAAATCTCCCCTCCTGTGGTAGCAATGCTTTTAAAGAGCTATTGTTTTATAGGACGTGTTTTGCCAAGCGGTAATGAAATGTACTTCTCCATGAGACGCAGTAGTTTATTGGTTTTCCCACTTGTTTGGGTACAGAGGTTCAGTATGCAGGGGGTCAGATCCAATAAACATGGATGAGTCCATGCCAGGCAGAGATATGTTTGCAGAAGCCCCCCCAATGTTTTTCTCCACAGCAGAGGCTCAGGTCCATTCATAACCTGCTCTCTCTATAACCCGACTGTCCAGCGGTTCCTAGCCTGCAGCTCTGCTGTGTTTGTGGAGCCATGGCATGGAGGGTTAAGCAGAAGCATATCTCTGCAGCCCCGCTGATCAGTGCAAGTCCTTTATTTGCTCTGGGACACACACTGGACTTGTCAAACATACTCATATTTCTGTTTATTTTTGTAGTTCTCAACTCTGCCTCGCCGTCTACGTGGGCCACACAGTGACCAGCTGGGTGTAATAGAACAAAATGTTCATTGAGGAATATGGTTCTTTTATCTTGTCTTTCAACGTTTTTTTAATGGTTTTAATTCATTTGACCTGTAAGACACATTTAACAAACACCTTTAACCATTTCTTAATTATCCTCAAATATTTGTTCCGCTTAGAAATGAGTTGTCCTGATAACTGCTGACTCATAGGTTTACGGGAGATACAGTGCCTTGCAACTTTGTGTGAGATTTCGCTTTGTGCTTATCGCATGCATTTTCTTGCAGAAGGATATTTTAAAGAGAAAAAACAGGCTTCCAAAATGTATAATGGCATGAAAAAGTGTTTTACTCACTCTTGATTTCATATTTTTTGTAATTTTGTCACACTTAAATGTTTCAGAACATCAAGCAACTTTAAATATTAGTCAAAGACAACACAAGTGAATGGAAAATGCAGTTTTCAAGTGACAGTTTTTATTATTAAGGGAGGAAACCAATCCAAAACTGCATAGCCCTGTGTGAAAAAGTGAATGTCCCTAAACCTAACAAGTGGCTGGGCCACCTTCAGCAACAACAACTACAATCAGGCGTTTCTGATAATTTGCCTTGGGAAAACAGACCTGCTTTTATGCATGGCAATGTTTCATGACCATAGTCTGTGATCATCTACATTGTATCTTTCACTTTGTGCAACAAATTTTGAAAGGGTGACCGCATATAACACAGAAGAACTACAATATCGTAGTTTATCTGTGCACCCTATAGGGGTGCCCTGAAGTTTACAGCATCCCTTATCCGATCTTTAAGTTGCTACCTCCTTTAGACATTGAAAAAAACTGCCCCTGATAAACATTTTGCGAAGCGAGTCGGGGACCGGCCTCTCAACGAACAAATGGAACCATCTCTTTGGCATCAGAGGCGCGGCACCTCAAAGGTTCATATCGCCTAATCCATTTTGCTTTTACATAGCTAAAGAGATCTGTGTATGCATTGTGAATTCCACTTAGTTGATTGCCCTGCACTGGAACCATTATTCCAATTCTGTTCCCTATTACTCTTTGAACTTTGCATTAAGACTTCGATATCACTTGCTTTCATCATCGGTGTCTAAACTCTCCAGCCAAAGTTTCAGTTATGACGCACAAAGTGCATGCGTCAGGCATATGTCTGCGTTATTGGAATGAAAACGGTTTTGTCTTGACCTCAGGTGTTTCATCATGTCGTTTGACGTTTTACCGGCGGTGGGGTTTGTGCTTCAGGGTGCTGTGACGATCGGACTTCTTTGGTGAACGGTGATGTTTTCAAGCTAGTTCTTTTTTGTTCTTAAAACCTTTTCATGTCCGGATTGTCATGTCTTGATTTCTGTTGTAACTGTCTCCAGTAATATGCTTGTGCTTTGCATGATATTTCTCATGGGGATGGGTTTTTTTCAAGGGCATGCCTAAACTAAATGAAAACCGTAAATCATTGTTACGAAACCTGTCTGGTAGTTGTTTTTTTTTATGAATGTCATAATTTGGCAAAACGATGACGCTTAACGGTCGTTAATCCCATTTATGTTTGGGTCTGAGAGGAATGCTGTGTCCCCATTATACTGGAGCGTGGGACTCTGTTGTCTTGTCCAGGGAGGCTGGGATGACCCTCGGGAATGCTATTGTTGTGCTCTCAATTCCCTTTTTCCAAGCGAGCCGTGCTCGACCACACTGATGGTCCTCTTTAGCAGAATGCGATATCCACGGGTACCAGGGGCAAGAGAGGGGAGAATTGCTCCATAAAAAGGCCCAAATAAAAGGCCGTTCTCTCTGCTCCGTCTCTGCTGTCCTGTGCTGGAATGGCAGGAATGTGGCAAGCAGACCGGCTGGCCCTCAGAGCCTCCGGCCTCCAGAGCATTTTAAAAGGCCTTTTTCATTCAAAGCAGGGTGCTGACTAACAGCATGTCGCCTGGCCAAGCACTCATGGGGGAATCGAGGAGAGTTGAAAAGAAAAAAAAAGAAAAGAAAAGGATGGCTGGAGGGAAGAGGAGGACTGGCAAAGTGAGTTGGCACCTAGGCAGACTTGGGTATTGGATGTCCCTAACAGTGAGAGATAATGTCCACTCTCCATGAGAAGTCGCTCTAGAAGCATTCTTTAACTCACCGAGAGGGACCAGCGAGGATAGAGGGAATGCAAGAGGAAAACAAAGAGCTGAAGGAGGTGAGGAAAAGATAAACAGGTTGGACGTTCTCAACGGAAAAAGACATGTTGGAAGGAGGACATTATAAAGTTCAAATGCCTTTGTTGCTTTTGTCCTTAATAAGAAGGCAAATCAACAGTTACTCCAAGAATTAAACACTGCTCAGTAGTGTATGTAACATATGAACTTAACAGATACTTTGTTCAAATGTTTTATTTGCCTAATGGACTTCATAAGTGACCATTTTTTATACTTTCTGACTTTCTGACTCACTACCTTAGATTACTTTTTTGTGACATTTTTTCCCCCCAGATGATTCAACTAGTTTTAAAATCTGACAAAAACAACCCGAGTGAATATCTCCAGTGTAATTTCCTTTTATGGAGAATGAAAAGCTACCCGAGCCGGATATGTCCGATGTGAAGCAGTAAAAACCTCCATTGTTAAGTCATAAATGAACTACGATAAATCTTACGGGATGCTGATGTTAATTTAACTAGCCACACTTTGACCTGATTATTTCCAAACCTGTAGAATCAAGAAGCCATCTAAACAGAATCTGTCCAACAACAATTAGGCTAAATGACCAAGAACAGAGACAAAGCCTATGACTTTGTACTCCAGCAAATAACACTGATGGTCATTATCCAGAAATGGAGAAAAAACAGTAACAGTGGTGAACATTGGCCGACCTGCAGCATTTGCTCCAAGCATGGTGCAACGACTCGTCCAGGAGGTCACAAAATAACCCAGAAAAAAACAACAATAACACAACACTGCAGGCCTCACTTGTCGATTTAAACTCTCCATAAGAGAGTTTAAAGGCACAAACTACCACCGAACAAGAAGGACCCAAAGGTTCATCTCATATTTGTTTAAAAACATTCTTATGATCCCTACGATTTTTGAGAAAATATCCTTTAAACCAATTAAACACAAAAAGTAATTAATATTGTTGAAGGGGTATATTCAAAGTCTGGATTTAAATCACAATTGGAAGTTCTGTGACCTTAAATGGTGTTGAAGCAAAACAATTCCGCAACGTTCTCACGTGAGCTCACATTTTTTGACAAGCATGTGGGGCTAAGGAGGAGAATCTGGGAAAGGCATACATTCTTTCCTTTAAACTGAGAATGTAGTTATATTTGGGGGAAAAAAAGAAGTTGCTTTCAGCTGGAGCACACCTGCTGGTTTCTTCTGACAGGAGCTTAACTTTGATTTTAGCACTGCGTGTAGGACAAAAAGAAAGTTACAAGCTAAGGTTGTACTTGTGTAAGATGTAATATAGTATAACATAAATCACCTCATTCTAAACATGATAATGTATTGGGATATGCACGTTTTGAATGACATGTCAGTGTCCTTTTGCAATGTTGTGTACAAAGATGATCAGTGTGCATTCAAAGTTGCTCATGAAACATTGGGTCGCAGTGCTACTCTCATGCATCTTGCCTGGTTTTAGTTGTTTATTGGGGCTGGCTGGTTGGTTTCTACATTCTGCTCTGCTCTGCTCAGAGATTTCCACTTAGGCTTCTCAGGAAGTGTGGTTGGCCAGTGCACCCAACTTAATCTCTATCTAAAAAAAAAATCTAAATTAAAAACATAACGATGTCTGTTGAGTCTACCTGTATATATTGTCTGTGTGCATCCTGAGCCAGTGTCTTTCACCATTAAAAAAAAAAAAAAAAATCACAACGGTGACAATACAAGATTTTTGATTGCTGTGAGCAGATACACCTTCCATCATCATAATTACCTCCACTGGTTCCACCTGTCACCATGCCTTTGAGTACCTGCCTCCCACAGCCATTCTCTGGCAGATTGTCTTCAAGCCTAGAGCGATTTTCTTTCCAGCGTTAGTGTGCGTTGCCGGTTCTGACCTGGACTCCCGGTTTGGCTTGCCCTCGCTGGGTACCTCACTGACCTCTCATTTCTGGACACAACCTAGGACTGCTTTCTGACCACAATTCCTGCCCAGCCCTTTTTGGACCTGTCTGCCTTCTTCTGCCTGCTCCGTGTATGACCCAAGCCCGTCCAATAATGCTCTGCCCTCCGGTCTGTTCAGCTGTCGTCTCCTGCGCCGCGCAGCCTGCTGTCAGCCCTGCCTGTGTCCAGCTCCTTTCTGGATTTTTGCCCGCCAGCATCCAGAGTTTGTTTTCTGTTTTTGTTTATTAATAGACCTTTTAAGCGCAACACCTTGTCTGGCTCGAATATGTGGTTCTCTGATTTGCTGCTCATTAACCACTACTTTTTATGATGGCATCTTGAAAATAATGGAAAATATTCCCTTTTAATCCCGTCTACCCTTCACAGGTAATTACCAGACTTGTAAAATGAGCTATTCCCTATTTACCACAGTTGCCTCTATATGCTGGATTAAAGACTGATTCGGGTCAGGTTCTCTGGCCGTGTGCATGAGTGTGACACGCTGTGCACTCTAGTTCACCTACGTTGTTGAGTCTCCACCACCATTGGCGCCTTAGCGAGAGAATACAGGCTAACTATAATGTATATAAATTACTTACCTCAGAAGACCTAACGCCTCTAAACAAATGACCTGTGCAGTCGCAGCAACAGACGCTTTTCCTCTTCTCTGTGCACAAAACTGCTGTCATTTCAACTTGTCACCAGAGGGGGGCAGACTTCTGCAAAAACTCTGGAACTTGTGCTATGCTCCTTTAATTTGGAATAATGGTG
Source organism: Fundulus heteroclitus (assembly GCF_011125445.2). Classification (NCBI taxonomy): domain Eukaryota; kingdom Metazoa; phylum Chordata; class Actinopteri; order Cyprinodontiformes; family Fundulidae; genus Fundulus; species Fundulus heteroclitus. The sequence continues at coordinate 4,889,142 of NC_046369.1, forward strand.
GAACTGGAATAAATAAGATATGCCCTAATTTACTTCTTAACATGAACATTAATTCCTTATTGCATTTTACAGAAAAAAAATTGTACGTAAACTTTTCAGGCTTTTACAAACTGATTAATATGTGTCCAGATATGTTGCACAATCAAACCAGTGGTCATACATAACTCATGACTGTGTACATTTCCTTGGACTAAATTACTGAATATATGCCACTTTGTTGTTTTTAACCATCAACCCAAAATGTGTTACAACGTTCTGCCACCTTTGTTTTTATGACACATTAGGTCATATATGCCATTGTAACTACGGTAGTAATTAAAGGTTTTTTTCTTCATTAGACAAAACATTAAAAAGCCAGATGTGGATTAGGCACTTTGCCTCTTTCATTCTCACTTTTAATTTAAATTGGAACTTACATTTTATTTGCAAATGTTAAGTCAGCACACCTAAGAGATTAGATCCTGTGCTGCTGTGTGGCGAAGCAACCTGAACACACTTTGGGTCACATTACTTCCAGTGATGTCACAGGAAATGCTTGAGTGCTGAGAGAAGGGAGTCTCATTTAGTTTACAAAATTCCTAAGAAGAAAAATGCTGCAACCGGAGACAATGAGCCGTGCGATGAGGAAAAAGTGTTGAAAAAATCTCAATTCCACTATCTTTTAGTAGATTAATGAAATAGACCCAGCTTTTTCCACCACAGATGTGACCTTATTGAAGGAGAGACTCCCCAATATCACTGATTACACCGGAAAAATGTGCAAGGACTATGGATTACTCCTCTGAAATGACACACAAATACTAACGAGTAGATCAAGAAACACATTTTTTAGATTGCATTCTCATAATCTCATTCAACACATGTTTGATCTTTACTAAATGAAAACAGAAGGTGATTTGACAGTTCAAAAGTAAAAAAAAAAAAAAAACAACAACAAAAGATTGCTCGATTTGCTGCTACATGTACCTATTAATGGTGCACACTGTCACTTTCAGACAGGAGATTAAGAAACCCCTAACAAAGCCATGAACCCGCTTTCTGGAAGGACACAGAGTTCTTTCTGGATAACTGGAGCAAGAATATGAGTCGTTTTTATTTTTCCAAAAAGTAAATAAATCTGTTAAGATGGTATATTTTTCTCTAAGAGACATTTAAACCATCGGATAATCACAGCTTTTAAAGAAATCTGCAAAAATAGGGGAAAAACGAACATTATAAGCATAAATAATATCTTTCTATTACTACTACTAAGAAAATGAAAGTGGATGTGGTTTAATGGAGCTCCATCTTCCTGTCTGACAGTAGCAGGGAAGGCTGAGCATCTTTTCCTGCACAAGAACCTTCAGCACTGAGGCTCCCCAGAGGTGGTTCCCTCGCTGCTCCTTTCCTGTTTTTACACAAATGACCACATCTCAGCGAACCGTGAAAGTGAAAGTGAGATGGCAGATGACATCAGCGTCACTGGTCTGGTTCGGAGCTATCATGAGTCTGCATACAGACAAGTAGTGGATCAACTAGTCCTCACTCACCGCCTCATCGTCCTCAGCAACACTCAGTCTACTGTAGATCTCTTCCAATGGCTGTTCTTCAGACACAGTAACTGTTCGGAAGAAGGCCCAGCAGACCCTGCCCCTCCTCCAACAACTTAAAGAAGTACAACTTGTCAAGTGAGATGCTGGTCACATTCTAGACTGACATTGTTTCGGTTTGCTCTGTGTTTGTCCACAACCGTGTGGTTTGGGTCAGACACAAATGGGCCGAGGGTGAGGGACATGCTGCCGTAGCCTCATAACCGACAGGAAGTCTGTAATCCACGTGCACAAGACGCCAGGGACATTCTGCTGGAGGTGCCTGTCTCTAAGCAGAGCTGGGATTAGGGTGTTGAAGGTAGAACTGAAGTCCACAAAGTTGAGATGCTGGAGGATGAAATTGCATATTTAGAGTGTTGTCCACAGACCTGTTGGCCCTGTAGGCCAACTGTAGGGGATCAAGGGCATTCTGATGGCTTTGAGATGCTGGGAAACGACACTATGCTTGATTTCATTTTTCCATCAAATTTCTTTGATTACTTTTAAATTGTCTGTACACTCAAGTGAAGCTGAACTAAAGTTGCATTTCTTGTTTCTGTGCACAAAAGGGTAAACCTTGGCCAACACGTCTGACAAGAACAGGCAAAGCGTTGTTCAGAAATACCACAATCAGAGGAAATTACATATGTCCATTCAAAAGGGGGTGGGGGGGGGTGCAGTTTACCTGGGTGACCTCATGGTTTGGTGTTTTGCGGCTGAGGAGACGCAGAAGCAATACGTTGCCTAACATCATCCTGAGTAGTGGGCTGAGGTCATGGCGAGATAGGACTCGTGGAAACACTGACGCGCACGCTAACACGGCCAGTACTGGAAAACTACTCCCAGAGGAACCCCAAAAAACAGGACAGTAAAATCTCACTGGGCGGTCCGACGGGAGAGCAGAGCCGGCGGCAGCTTGCTGCGGCGTTTGTGTTTTGTAGAGATGACATGGAGGGCGAAATGTGGATTTCCTGTAACTTTCCGTCAGGTGAGGCGTATCAAAATATATCCTGATGTTGAACAGGTGGCATCGGTGGACTTCCTCCCTGTAAATTTATGAAAGGCAGGTGGTCCGAAACGGGAGGACAGGAAGAGGATTTCCTATGGTCTGTGCTGCTTTTTCGGCGCACCTATTTTCCCCGGTCGCTGCCTTGTAAAAGTTTTAACATGCTTCCTACTAAATGACATCATGACACGGCTCATTTAAATGATGTAATGGCAACCTGCGGGATAGAAAGTATTTACTTTCATTGCACTCGATTTCACCAGCTATCTTTTCTTAAATGTTCTGCTGAAAAGTTGAACCTGTGTATGTTTTTTTAGTGTCTGAGTCTTATTATCATATCATTCTGTAACATTGTGATTACTCCATCTGCAGTAGCTGCCCTAAGTCCCAGTCTGACTGATCGGAGTGGGATTTCATTGAATTTTGACTTGATTTGATTTTAGTAAAAAGCAGTAAAAAAAAGACAATACATCATTATTATTTAGTCTACATCGGCATTGTGACTGTGTCCCACTTAGCTGATTCACCAGTGACGGTCCTGATGAGTAAAATGACAATGACAGTATTAATATAGTTCTCCAACATGGGGTTTGGCGAGTGAAGAAAGCTGCTAAAATGCTCTTACAATGCATGAAGTCCAAATATCCAAAGCAGCATATCCTTCACTGTGAAAGGTGAAAAAGGCATAGCTTCTTTGGAAAACCCCAAATATGTGGTTTCAATTAAAATAATATGAAAGGTCTATTGTGCATTTTTGCAGGCAAACATAGATACAATTTTGACAACAGAAGGGTCACTGGGGTTGTGGCTATCATAAAGAAACTAAAGACCTTTGAAAAAGGCTTGGTTAGGACCCTGTTGTGAAGCTTGAGAGGGGGTTCAAGAAAGTTCTTGCTGGAAGGGCCTGCAAGAATTCAGAGACTGTAGTCTCAGTACTTCAGTTTTGTTTTATTAACAATTCATAATTTTGTTTGCGTCTTTGTGTTGTTTCAGACTGAGGTGATGAAAGAAGCTCTGAAGGATCTAAATTTGAACATAGTGGAAATGACTGATGAGAACGCGACTCTGGATGGAGGAGACGTTCTGTTCACAGGTAGGTTTCACTTATTTTGTGATTACACATACATTTCTAACATGATAATCCAAAATTTAAGTTAAAACGGGGGGTATTCTTATGTTTAACTGTGTCCAATTGTGGTTGACTCTCAAGTCATTAGAGTATTGAAAGAGTATTGATGGTATTGACCTATAATACACAGCTATTTTACAATTTAACCGTGCCAACTAAATATAAAATGCTAACCAGAAAAACCTTTGAGAAACAAATACACATTCTGTTTTAGTTTTTCTCAATTTGGTATTTCAGTCACAGATTATACAGTCATGTGTTTCAGAGGTTAATTTGTCCGAAGAAAATACTTTTTTAAAATAGCAACCTTTAAGTGGGTATTAAACATACTTTCTATTAAGCCCACATTTAAGTATTAAAATTTATTTCTTTTTTGGTCTGATGTAATATTCTAATCTTATGCCATTTTTCTCTGTTTGTAATTATTCTATATAATATGATTCACTTATTAAATTACTGAAATAAATGAGCTTTTCAGTGATAATCCAGACTGATTGATAATTTGGTATTCAGAAACAATAAAACTGTTGTGTCCAGTTTTCATTCATTTCTAGGTAGAAATTACATCATTGAATGCTGGCGTTTCACTGTTTCTAGGGTAAATAAACTGTAAAATACAATAAACTCAAAAGGTGACATTCTTTAAATGGAGACTTAATTTGTGTTTACTTTAGTCCACAGTTTGTCTGATAAGCATTGCTTCTTTTTTTTTTTTTTTTTTTTTTTTTTCCCCAGTGTCCTGTCTAGCAATGTGGCAATAAAAATTGATATCTTAATGCCAAATAGAGCTCGACAGATTTTACTTTCACAAGTGGAGCAAACAGCTTTCGCCATAATGCTCCGCTTGATTTGTGCGTGTAAATAGCTTTATTGTGATTCCTGCAGGGAGAATTTCAAATTATATGGACACTACAATGGGAAAGTAGGAGAGTAAAAGAAAAACAAGAAGAGAAAAAAAAAGAGAAAGAAGAGGTGAAAGAAAGAAGAGATAAAAGGAAGAGAATGATAAAACTTCCTCTGTCTGCTCCATCACCTGGAAAGAGACACAAAAAGAACAGCACAACCAACAGACATAAAGCAACAGATACAATCGTGTAACATCTTGATACCATTGCTAAATCATATGTATTATTATTTAAGCTGACATGTGTAATGTGATACCTAAAAAAAAAAAAGTAAAAGAAAGTAAATAAATTATAGCCTTTCTATATATAAGTGAACATTTAATACCTGGGACCCAGCACCTGTGGGAGATTGTGAGAGTGCACTAGTTTAGGTGAAAATTATCCAGAAGGAAATGGCTTGATAGTGATTGTGGAGAACCGAAGACCCACCTTCCCCGAGCACAGAGGCATGGGTCAGGGAACCCATAACCCCGGACTCCCAAAGGGGCCCCCAAAGCAGTGCGCCCGAGAGGGGCCTTCACAGGAAATCTGCAACCCCCCCCTGAGGAAAGAGGAGAGACGACCCCGAGGAAATCCCCCAGCCACCGCAATGCCGACGCCCTCAAGAGCCGCGGAGACGAGCCCGTGGGCTCCGCCGGCAGCCGGCCGCGCTGAAGTGGTCCTGGCCATGGGCCCTGGGGGCCAGAGGCCCCAGGGGCGCCCCGCCCCCGCGGCAGGGGCCCCGGCCGCCCCCCGGGGGGCCAGGCCCCGCGAAGCCACCGCCGGGAATGGGCCGGCGCCCAATAAGCATTGCTTCTAATGTAGTAAGCAAAAAAAAACTAATTTGACTTTATTAAAGTGTATCCATTTAGGTACATGGCATGACATCTGCTCATTCAAAAAAATTAAAAATAAACAGACCTTATCCACCACATTGATCTCAAGGTAAGAACGTAAACTTATCAGTGGCAGCCAAACAGGAAATTGTAGCGTTGAGTGAAAGAGAAGAGCTCCTACACTGCAAAAAGGGAACTAAAAGTAAGTTAATTTTTATTTAAATTAGTGTTTATGTCCTTGATTTGTCAGTGGAATACAATTTTTGCAATTAAAATAAGAACAATTCATCTCCATCATCTTATTTCAAGTGCAGTATATCCAATTATCTTATTTTAGGGGTCAAAATACTCATTCCATTAGCAGACAATCTTATTTACCTGCTCAAATCAAGGACAAATATACTAATTTCAAGAAAGTTTGACTTACTTTTAGTTCCCTTTTAGCAGTGTAAAGACCATATGTAAGCAGACAAGCCAGTGTATTTCAGCATATCTCCGTGTTTTGCGATTCTCTGGGAAAGCATTCTTGTGTGACCTCCATGAACTGGCGTTGCTGCACACCCACCAGAGTCTCACCTGTTGTAAAACTGCTGTGCACCGTCATGCGGGTCGCCAGAACCCACCACAGCTGTTAAAACGTGTTAGGCGGCAGCAAACACAACCGCCGAACACCGTGAACCGCAAAACGTGGTGGTCTATATTACACACAGAACATTGTGTTGCACATGCATGGAGATTTAAAATGTGGGTCAGTGGCGTCTTCCCTGCATGAGCCAGATGGAAAAAGTACAGTACACCTAATTGAGTTTCTAGACATTGGCTCTGTGGTGTCTTTCTTTTCAGCTGGAATCGGTTTCACATGGCAGGGTAAGGAACATTTCCTTCTGGCAGGGCCCAGACAAAATGCCTCGTATTGTAAAGGCTCTGCAGCTGCTTTCTTGCCAGAGATTTAAGGATTTTATGTTTTTTTAATTTTTTTGTATATACCCCACCGTGACTGCCCAGTGAGAATCACTGTGTTAAAACTGCCTGATTTGTTGCCTTCATTTCTGCTGACCTTACAAATTTAGGTTTAAAGATGTCTTTTTTTTTTTTTTTTTTTTCACCAGGTCGAGAATTCTTTGTGGGCCTTTCTAAACGGACGAATCAGAGAGGAGCTGAGATCCTAGCTGATGCATTTAAGGTGAGTTTATGTGGTCCGTCAACTGATACAAATTTGAACCGGCTTGTTTATGTTTAGGACCACTGGAGCAAAGATGTCACAACCAGGCATACACACTCATCTTGGGTCAAATTAGAGTAATTGTTTATTCTATTCAGAGTGCTGTATCCAAGCATATTTTTGGGAAGTTGAGTGGATGGAAAAAGGTTTGGTGGAAAAAGGTGCCAGGGACAGGAGTATTTTTCTCACTCTGCTGAGTTCTCCTACTGTTCTCCAATTTGCATTGCTGGTTGTTATTTCATCTTTTACCTTTTTGTTCTCTGTCATTTTTTTTCTTCATAGTAGGTACAACTGGTCTGGCGTTCTGTTAGCTGTGAGATCATCCAGGGAAGACAGATCATCCGCTATTAACAAATAACGTAGAAAAGATTCCTGGATCAATGTGTGCTTCTGTGCTTTTTTTTGTCTCTTTTTGTGTCTCTGTCTCTTCTCTAACCCCCAGAAGCAGATGACCGTTCACACTGAGCCTGGTTCTGCTGGAGGTTTTTCCTTCCCGTTAAAGGGGAGTTTTCCTCTCCACTGTCACTTCATGCTTGCTCAGTATGAGGGATTGCTGCAAAACCATCAACAATGCAGACGACTGTCCCTGTGGCTCTACGCTCTTTCAGGAGGAGTGAATGCTGCTTGGAGAGACTTGATGCAACCTGCTGGGTTTCCTTAGAGAGGAAACTTTTTGACCAATCTGTATAATTTGATTGAATTTGACTTTGTAAAGTGCCTTGAGATGACATGTATCATGAATTGGCGCTGTGGAGTCTATATTCTGTATGGCACATGGGTATGCATGCGTTTCATCAGGTTTCTTTTGTATAACCTGATGTAAAATTCAAACCAACATAAATAATGCTTGAAGCGTGCAATGTCTCTATAATAAAATGGTTTCCCTTATATAAAGTGTTGTTATGATGCTCAAACTCATAAAACGCAAAATGCTGTTGAATAAAAATATCCAGTAAATGTCATTTCATCTCCTGAGGAGGTTTGGCTGTAGTGCCATTTTTATTCTGATTAGCTGGTCAAAACCAACCTGGTGTTTTATCTTCATTAAAATGTCGGAAATAAAAACGACTTAAAACTGCAGAAGACAAAAACTGAGAAGAGTAATTTAAGAACAGTCTGTATTTTCGGTAATAGTGACTTTATCCAGGGTTGAACTTGTTTTTTTGTTCCTCAGCACAACTGGGGCTGATGTTATTGATTGATGCAGCTGTCAGAAGTATCTGTGGTAATTAATATTTAGTGCCTTGGAGCAGGCCTTAGCTGGCTTTGCCAGTACTGTCAACGGTTATTAATCAGGAAGTGGATAACAAAGATTTTTTCAAAAAAGTTGATTTGAGGGAGTAAACCATGTATTAATTACTTCATGGACAATTTCCTCCTATGTCATCAGTAATTCTATAAATCATCCTGTTCATTCTTGGCGGCTGTCCTGACAAACTGTTTATGGGTGCTACTGAAGCAGATGTTTCTTACTGCATGCTGATGAGTCATATTCTTAGTTTAAACCGATAAAGCAGATTTAAATGATCCCATCATCGATTGCTGCATCAGTCAAAGCTTTTGATTTTAGGATTTAAAGAGCTGTTTCTAATTTGTTTGTCTAATAATTTTTTAACTACTTCTGGGCATTTATAGACTATGTGTAAAGTATTATCCTGTCATTCTCATTAAAATCCTGAATTTACCACTCTTTATCTCCATGCACTATAGAAGACGTGTGTGGTTCAGAAAAGACACTTCATGGACATGACATTAGGGTTTACAAAACTTGTTTATTTCTTGACATTACACCTGCATAAAACGAGTTTTTACTTTAGACATGTAAAGATGAGTGAGAGAGTTTTACATAACTTCCGACAAACCTTAATGAAAACAACAAAAATGCAAAAAAAAATAAAATAAATAAATCCACAATCCAATGTTATGAGCTGACAAGGTTGTATAAAACATTAAAACTTTGGCCTAAAATTGGTATAACAAGCTACACAATTATTTGGTGCTCAATATAGAATATAATGTCACATATTTGAAGTTGAATTTCTCAAACTTAAAGAACTGACAACGATCTGATAATTTTAGTCATAAGTAAAACTTTTCTAAGTAAGCCAGGATTGCCCTAGATACTTATGGACAGGTCAGGACAGTATCTGTACAGTGCTTGTTGACCATAATCACCTTTTATGTGTTTATGGGTGCAAACCAAGGAATTTGATTTAGGATTACAACAGTTGTCTTATTTTTAAAAAAAATTAAAAATGACATGGCAAAAAGTATCTACAAGGGAGACAAAAGGCAATTGGTTTGAACTCTTTGGTTGGAAAAAGAGGCTGGACAACAACACAACCCATTTCAAGTAAAAAAGGGTTTGCAGCCCTCCAAAACAGGACAGAAAAAGATAAAATATTAAAACTGTTTGTCTCCAATTTACTTGGTCTAAACATCATCGATCATACAGTTAGCCGGATGACTTAACGATGTTGTGGATCAATCTCTTGTTAAATGGGCTGCGTCCATTCGCGCCTGAGTTGGTAAGGTATCTCCCAAACTGGAAAACGTATGATGGCACAGGAAATCGTATGTATGGGGGGGGGAAGTCAGTTCATGGCAAGCCGAGAAACACGCCGCATGGTTTTAGCTGTTTTGCAGAAGCTTCGTCTCCGTCTTCTTCAAACTTTCCTCTTTGTTGTGGTTTAAAGTTCACATCACGCTCACCCAGACCTGCATCCGGAGGTTTTTAAAATTCCCCGAGCATTACGCCGACAGCAAGATTTATTTCAACCAGGATTTAAGGCATGCCGCCTTCAAAAAGAGTCAAGGCCGTGACTCTCAAACGCGGGCTGATTTTATCTGTCTCGTTTGCTGTCTGAAAAAAAAATGAAAAATGAAAAAAAACATTTTGCTTTGCGATCCATTGTTCATCATGTTTGGCCTCGGTCGGCAACAAAGCTGCGAAGCACGCTGACAGGCAGACTCAGAGCTGGGTCATAGAGTCAAGAGTTCAGCGCGTTACGGTAACTTGAACCGCCTTATTCTCCTGCTCCCTTTGTCCCATCTGCATCTGATTTGAGGAGCTCATTACGGATTCCTCCGTGTTTTCTGTTATCTTTGATAAGATGGGACTAAATGATGCGTTCCTGGCAAATTGCAAAAGGAAAAATCACTTACCCATCAATTATTGTTTTTTCCATTTTTTTATCAGATCGCTCCATCCTATCACTGTTGGTTTTTCCTTTAATTATCGAATGATGGATCGTTCCCGTTTCCAGGTTTGTTTAGTGCTACACAACTGCATGCAGATGTGAGGGCTCTTTGCTTTAAGGTTCTTACAGATGTTGGGATAATGGGTGTTACTGGTGGAATCAATTTGTCTGGAAAGTAGTGCAGAGGTTAAAGGATCTTTTTTCCTCTTATGCTGTTGTAAAAGTGTTGATTCGTTATCGGCGGTACCCGAAAAGCAACCGTCTGATTTTCTGCTGTCTCAATAGTCTTTTTAGTTCAAAACATGAAAGTGAGTCTGTCAGCTCAGATCAAAAGGAGCCGTGCCTGCCACTTTAGCCCATTTATCTTGATAAGACAAGAAGAATGGCTTGCATTTCTAATTTCACACAGAGACTTCCTGTTTGTGGATAAGGAATGGAGAAAGAACATCCTGTGATTTCCAATGGTTCCCAGTGGAGCCCATAAGCACACACACACACACCAAAAAAAGGAGTACAGGAAAATATCATAAATGGGCTAATTTTGTTTTTTTTCCCCCGCATGATGTATTATGAATTGCCACACTGCCGTTCATTTTTAGCAACAAAGAGAAACATTGTGCTTAATTTGAACTAACGGTGTGCTACAAGTTACCTGATAAGAATTTACATGACAAACCCGGAGGAAAATTTCACAATGGAGTTTTAACAGGAAAACATAGCAAGATATGTCCCAAGTTTGTTTGTGTCCAGCCTTTTAAAATCCAGTAATGCAAAGAAAGAAATGTGTCCACAAAAGCACATCCACATGGGTGTTAAATAAGGCTTATTTCAAGTTACAGCTCCCTTCATGATTTTAGTCCTACCCCACCCTGGATTCAGCAAATGTGTAAAATAATCCGCAAGTGTACTTTCAATGTTCAAAAGGAAATTCCCAACTAGGTCTGTCAGGAAGTTGCAGCTAAAATCAAGGGAATGTTGGAAATACCATGTTTTCACAGGCTATGCAGTCATTTTTTATAAGCGGATGTGAGGTATTTTATTCTTGCAAAGATGCCAGTTTTTAACTGCTTTGTTACCCCGTCTGTCCAAGATCGACTGCTGAACCTTTATGATAAATTAGCCTAATCTGACTTTGTGAGAGCTTTTATTAATTAAAAAAAGTTTCTTTGTGATGCACAAAGTGCTGCAGGATAGTGTGGTGATCCATGATTCAAATACCAATTCATATTTTCCACATGCATTTAGCACATTCTCCCTTTGCGCATGCATGGTTATATATATATATGTATATATATATATATATATATATATATATATATATATATATATATATATATATATATATATATATATATATTTATTTATTATTATTTTTTTTTATTTTTTTTCTTTGTTTTTCTTTTTCCCACAATCCAAAAACATGCAAGTTGAGTTTATGGGAGATTTGAAATTGACCTTGGAAGTGAATGCTTACGTGCGTGGTTGTTTTTCCTTGTTGGCCATGTGATGAATTCGCTAACTGTCCGATGTAACGCTTAACAGGACCATGTAGGTACAGTTAATGAATAAGTACGTGATTGAAATCTGTGCTAAAACTGCTTTTGGTCAGCTGCGTACCAAAATCAAACCTGCTGGCACGAAATGAACGTACCAGTTATACCGAACTTTTTCACGTTGTTAGTAATGGTTCTTTGGGCGTCAATTACTTCCTGTTTCTTTGGGGTATAGATGTGTTGTGACACTGAGTCCCATTTCTAGTAGTCCCTCTTCAAAATGGGAAAGAAGAGAGAGCATGACGTTTGATTAAGACTGATGATTGCTTATCTTGATCATCACATCTGGAAGTGACAAACCTGAGCAATAATTGTCAAGTTTATAACAACAGTAACAACAGTGGAAAGATAAATTAAACTCCAAAGCTCACGAACTTAGACCTTGCAACAAAGAACAGGATCTTTAAGTTATATTTACCCTAAGGTGTTGCACAGATCTGTACAAAGGGTATTAATAAGGGCACTATACAACTTGGTACCATTACTGACTGTTGTGACGTTTACCTTCACAAAAAAGAAAAAAATACTCCTTTTTTTTCCCTTTTTTTTTACTTGCAGAGCGATCATTTAGTTCTAGCTTCAAATATGCCAGGCAGGTTAAAATAAACTATCAGTTCCAGCTGTAGAAATACAGTTTTGTGTAACTTTTGTTTTTGTAACAGCAGTAATAACAGCATTTGGCAAGCAGACTTCCTGCAGCAACATAAAGTGGCTCGAATCAGGTTCCGGCAAGTTCCTGTGTAATCTTCCCAGGAGCCCAGGGCTCAGTGACATCACCTCTCAGACACTTCTGCGGGTTACACCCCGAAATGGTTTTACTGTACTTTAAATGTGCCCTCTGTATGCTGTCTTCTGTTATTATTATTATTATTATTATTATTATTATTATTATTATTATTATTATTATTAGGGATTAGACATGATCACTATGATTTTCTTCATAGCTTGGATTGTAGATCTAGAAATCCTACCGTTACTCAACCACATTCAGCCAAGGTTGTTTAAATGTATTTATATCTACAGCAGGTGGAAAGGCACCCTTCTGAAAAGTGTTTTCACATTACTGGACAAATGTTACACCCCAGAATTCACACAGATTGCTGAAAACATATTCAACCAGCATGCATCCTGTGCTCGCGAGGCTTGCCTTGTTCAGCTTGTATAATTGGATTGTGTTTTTCCAGGACTATGCTGTGTCCACTGTGCCAGTGCTGGAGGGCCTACACCTGAAGAGCTTCTGCAGCATGGGAGGACCAGGGCTTATCATCATCGGCTCCAGCGAACCAGCACAGAAAGCTCTCAAAGTAGGCAGCCTCTTGGGCAACAACACACACCGTTGCACAAGTTAATTCTGACTGAACTTCTTTAAAACCTCGAACCTTGATGGCACCTCCTTTCTGCAACAAAATGAAAAAAAGCCCGCTCCTCTTAATCCCTCTGCATTAATTCATATTCTCTGCTAATTCGCAGGGAATGCCTCTGGCATTTGCTCTCCAGCTTTAATTACGACGCGTTTTTGTCCTCCTATTACACAGCTTGAGCTCATTACCGCATGAAAGGCTTCTAAATGGAAATTCACAGGATGTTGGGCGTCCAGACAAGAGACAGCTTACAGCCTGACAGAGACAGATTGGTGGTTTACACCGAGAGAGCACTAAATCTCAGCGCATCCCAGCCAATGAACTATCCCAAAAACTCCCAACCATCTGCAAGTCAGTTTTTTTTGTCCATACTACGCTCGTATGAAACTCGCACAAACGCGCATGCGCGCACAGACGCGTGCGTGCACGCACACTAATCGTTTTTTTTTTTTCCAATTCAAAAACGTCCACAAGCATACACACTAGAGCAAACACTTGGCTTTCTCGCGTCCTGCTTGACAGGTCTTCTCTACCCTCGCTTTCAGAGCCAGACCGCCCCCTACAGGCCGAGCACATAATGCGGTGATGTAAATATCCTCATTTTGTGTATCTCTGCCAAAGTGTACACAAGAACAGAAGAATCTGTGTATAAGCACATAAGCTAATTAAATGTACTTTCCAGCTCCCGCTCATTAAGACTCCTGGCTGTTTGATCGCCAACAGTAATTAGCTGCTGGAGTGAGGAGTGGCCTTTAGCGATCCTTAATGGCAGAGGGCTCACCGGCTAATTATGGCTTACGTCACCCTCTCCTGAAGCAATTAACTTCTGTTTTAAAGGATTTTTAACAACCCGGCATCTGCCGTAGGGTGATATTGTCTTCGTGAACCGTCCCTCAACTCCATCCTTGACACGTCTGCTGTGTTCCTCAGTCTACATGGTGCTGTGGGTTCATTTGTAGATGGATTTGTTTGCCTATTTCATGCTTTAATTCCTCCCAAAATGGTTGCGTTGACTTCCGTTTAAACTTTTCCTCTTTTATTCAAGAGGAATTTATACCACTAAATACAGAATTGTATTTAGTGGTATCTGAGTAAGGGGCAGAGAGATACGTATTTTACAATCCAAAGTCATTTTTGCCCGCAACCAGCTAATTAAAACTCATTTAGAGCCTCAGATGTTACCTGATCTTCTGAATAATTACAACTTAGATTTTTTTTTGTCATAAATGTGTCATATTGGATATTTTTTCCATCTTTAAAGAACCTTTTTTTTATTAAAATAAAAAAAAACACACACAAAGCTTTTGCAAAAGGATGATGATACCTTTCTATGGGATGTTATTTGTGGAAACGATGTAAAAAGCCCAAAAAAAAAGCACATATAGCTTCCGATCTCATGACAAACTGCGGCTCTTTGCTTTGCTCTCTCACGCTGACAGGACTGATTTCGTCATCCATCTGCGGCTGTCAATTCCCAGCTTTCCCCAGAAAGTCATCATCCCAAAATACAGCCCCTGTCACGGGCTTCAGCGCCCACTCCCTGTAATCACACAGGCACACTAACCACGCCCTGCAGCCCACCGCTGGGCAGCTTTGACATCATCAGACTCCTCTTCGCATGGCCCAGCTTGATTTGTGAGCTCATCCCTTCCGGCTGGTCAGGGTCTGATCTCCACCTCCAGATTGCTAACGTTGCTTCAGTTTCACAGATGATGAGCTGACCACATACCGGACGTCAGGCGGAGACAAATGGTGTCATTTTTCCATATTTTGTCAAGATGACGCTTTTGTACATTCTGGAGAAAATATTTTTGAAATTTTACATTCATTTATTTTATGTACTTTAGTCTACAGAGATAGAAGTCTTGCTCCTAGGCCACAGGACTAACCACATTAGTGTAGTATTTACCAGAAGGAACAAGCAGTGTTCATCAGCAAGAAAACATTTCAGTCTCACATTTTTTTCTCAGGGTGCTGTTCGAGCCGTGAGCAGAATTTACCTCATATTGTGTTGCTGTTGCTTGGTGAAAAGGCGAATTGTAAAACTTTTAACGGCACCCTGGGCCCTACAAATAATCATACCAGAGGTCAAAAAGCAGATTATTGTGATCGTCACAGTGGAGGGCATCACATCCAGCAAATTGTCGGAGTCCTTGTCATCTGCTTGCCAGTGCTTCGCCCAGAACGTATTTTATTACTTTCCTGTAAGTATTTAGATTTATCGCCTTTGACTGGGCGCATTATGCTGCCCCCCGTAACCACTCTGTGTATTAACTGGACATAAGCAACTGTCCAGGTATGAGTCAGCATTTATTCCCAAGAGATTTACACTCAGATCTGCTGCTAGGATCTTTTATTTAATAAAATGTTTTCCCTGATTTTTACACAAACATGAATAATTAGTTTATTTAAGAGTTGTTTAATGAAGTTACCAAACTGATTTTTCTGCCAAGGTTTAAAGTATTTGAGGTTGAAATTGTGAAGAATCTAATTTTATACAAATACATTTGCAGAGTTGGGCTAATCAGGTGTGACCTTTTGGTGGAATCAAGGCTTAGTCTCTGTTCTGTGACTTGGAATCCAGCTGTTTGAGACCTAGTTTACTAGATTTACACATACCACCCAGTTTGGTCTGTAGCCAAGGACACTTTTTAAAGTAGTGTTTTTGAAATTTAATGTTCATCTTTAGTGACATTACAGGATTTTTAAGTGGCCAGTTTTGAAACATGAGGCAGTTCTGTTACATGTATGAAATTGCTGATTGCCTCATCTTTGCTCTTCTGATGTTTTTTAGCATTTTGGTTCCAAACGTTTCACCTTACGCACGTCATTTGCTAAGTCGGGTCTTTCCCTTCAATACTGAGATTTATTACCTTCTCTAGCCAAACAATTTTATCATTATTATTCTTCCAACTAAGCAATTTTGGTGGAGCTCAGTATAGCGATTATGTCACTTCCTGTGAGCTAACTAAATTCTCCCAGGAAAAATCTCACAAAGTGGTAATCACTTGGTGATGCTGGTTTTCTTTGCTGTATACTGTAGGTCTGGTACAGGCGGTGTGACGAGCTCCGCAGCTTGTCACGTCGGTCACATGTGCTCTGGGTAAACATTATCTGATCTTTGAAAAGCCCAAGAGGCCAGTGGTGGAACTGGCATTTCTGGTATTCCATGGCAAATGTCAGTGGGGTTCGTAGTGCCAGGAATTGAGCACAGGGCCCACTAGGGGGATGGTGGGCCCTCAGGCCGCCCTCATGGAGTCTGTGTCAGATTGTACGGTAGGAGATTCACATCTGTGGCCTGCTGGATGTCGTTGTGCGGGGATCTGGCAGCGTTCAGTATGTTCCACCTAGCACAAATGAGGAGATGCTTGTAGCAGATGCTGATGGGCCATCATGGGCATTGATCTCTCTCTCTCATATTCAAAACTAGTGCAACCAAAACCCCTAAAATTAGAAAAGTGTCCTATCTGTACGGCTATTCTTGTTTTTGGACTTTCAGATCTCTATTTAAAAAAAATGCTTTTGTATTATATGTTTTCCACGTCTTCTTTCCGCTCAGCTCAAATACATTTGTCCACAGAGGAATAAACCTTAAGAAGCACCTGCCCTACTTCTGATCATAACATCCTGAACACCCTGACTTTTACTCAGCCCACCCTTCTTAGCCCCTCATCCAACCCTAAGCTCCTTCTGATTACATAAAAAACATGACATCTGCCGAAAAGGAATGTCTGTCTGCTCCTGTGTTCTCCATTAACCCCCCCCCCAACCTCCCTCTCCCCCTCCCCCGGTCACCCACCGCGGTCTGGCGAGTAAAAGGATGCTGAGCTGCTTTTGGGATTGTGGGTTCGGTTCTGAGACAAGGAATCTGAGTGGAAGTCTGTTTTGTGTCTATGTTTTTGTCCACCGTGTGGACTCTCGCATTCACCTCAACACGTATTTAAGTTTTTTATTTTTTATTTTTTTTTGTTTCCGATTTGATCAGATCATGCAGCAAATGAGTGACCATCGCTACGACAAGCTGACGGTACCGGATGATATTGCTGCCAACTGCATCTACATGAATCTGCCCGACAAAGGACACGTGCTTCTGCACTGCACGGCGGAGGAGTTTCCAGAGAGCGTAAAGGTAACAGTCGTCTCAAATCCCATACTTACTTTCTCTCAAATGCGCAATTACGCTGTCGGCGACGGGGCTGACGGTTACACCTGCGGTAGGAAGGACCACCATCAGGACAGCCAGACTGGTTTGGCGGCTGATAGTTAAAGAGAGGTTGTCTGTGTTACGCTCCGTCCTCTCCAGACCTCTGAGAAAAACAACTGGCAAGATTGGGAACCCCAGCAGGAGCTACGTGATTATCTTCCCTCTGACCAAAGCCGTCTTTTTCTAAAACAGGAAGCTGCAATTTTAAATGAGCTGAAGTACTGAGGACGAGGTTTGGATAAGTTGAAAAATAAGAAACTTTCTCTTATCCGTCAAAACTTGAGTTATTCTTCAAGGTGGTTCAAATGAATGTTTTCACCGACAGTGAATCAAACGTCTTCCTTTACCTAAAAGAGTTTACTTGTAGGAGATTAACTGAGTCTCCAAAGCTTTATCATGTTTGTTATATGCATCCATACATCCACTCATTCTGTACCTACTCTGTCCAGGTCCATTATTATGATTGAACTGGCAGGAGTGGCACTTTTTGTTACGAGAAACATAGCTAGGGGGCCGTAGAGTCTGCTGCAGCCAAGGTTTTGTCAGTAGCTCCCTTAACAAGTTTCTATTACTTTTTTACATGCACAGCTCTAAATTAAAATACTTTTTTGAATGTATTTTTAAGGTATTTACTCTATATTTGAACATTTCCGGTTTGAAATCTGGAATATTTCTAAAACCTGAACTTGTTACTCTAAGCTTAAAAAGAGATTCATTAGAACATTTTGAAATTTCTGAAACTCTTATTATGTTTGTAAAATAATATAAAGGGGAATTTTCTATATATTTAGCCATTAGGTCCGAGCTTACAATGAGACAAGAAAGAACTCTGCAATGGCAGACAGGTCATCCATGCACTGAATTAATCTGCTGTCGTTATGAAACCTTTAATCTAACAATGAAAACAAGAAAATCGAGACAGATTAAATCACACATTATTTGTATTAAACCATCAAGACTTGTTGCAGACTGACACCTCTCAAAAGTCAAACTGGGTACATTTGAAATAAGCGATTTTGATTTACACACACACGTGTGTGTGTGTGTGTGTGTGTGTGTGTGTGTGTGCGCGTGTGTGTGTGTGTGTGGCTCAGTGGGAATCCGAAAGTTGTTGGTTCCATTCCAATACATTTGCTCTTAAGTTTCCTGCTGCTTACTGATCCCATCGAGTCATTGACTTTCAGCATTCACTAACACCATCTCTTGCAAATCGGACAATAGTTTGAGACCCACTATGAACGAAGGTCTTTAAAAAAAATTATTTCATTAAATCATAATGAACATCCTTTGTTGTCCTTTGAAAATTATGTGTGAACAGTGACTTGTCTGGAAAAAAAAAAACACATCTGTGTCTTCCACATAAATCGCACAATTGTATTTAAGTCTGAAACTGTTTAGACTGAACAAAAAAGCCGCCTGTGACCAATGACACGTATACTTTGTGTGGCTGCTTGACATGAATTATGTGTTATTTTCTTCATTTGTCTGCCGGGTCAGGGAAGACTTGAGCGGTAGCTGTATCATTTCAATTCTTTGGGGTGATTCCAAAGCACAAGTCATAATGGTTCTCACAAGATTAAACCTGGCAACGTACAGTCGGTAGAGACAGTGCTCAAACCTCAAAATGTACTCTGTGGTTAAAGGCCCAATCCCTGCCAGCTATTTTTAGAAGGAGGAATTCACAAAATAATGTGTCTTCGGACTTAAATCCACAAAGAAGTCTTAGTTTTTTTTTCCAGGAAGAATGGCTGAGGGAATTTAACTTGAGCATGGTAAAAAATCTATTTGTGTATATTATGCTGCTTACTTTGGGAGTACCTTTTAAGAGTTTTTGGATAGGTCTTTGAAGAATTTACAATGCCTTTCAAATGCATTTATTCCTTTTTAGATTTTTATTTTTGCTTTTTCACATTCAGCCTCCAACTTGAATACATTTCATTGGGATTGTTTTAGGTAAACCAGCACAGATTAGCCTATCACTGAGGTTCAAAGAGATTACATTTGTGAATAAAAGCACCACGAAGAATACAAAGACACACCACACATTTGTATTTGTAATGATTTAAAAAAAAATGTGGCATTTCTTTTCTCCCAATGCTGCGCTGTTTTGTGCTTCCTATCATATAGAATCCCAAAAACATTTAAATTTGTGGTTTTAACATAAAACATTGAAGAAATAGCTAAAGGCAAGGCACCGAATGTTGATTTATGAATCATTTCCACCTATGTGATTTACGGATATCAGAAGCTATTCTGAAACCTAATTTCTGTTCCCGAATTTGCACATATATGAAGTTGTGTAACTCGGAGAAGCATGCTAACAACACCAGACACAGTAAAACAGCAGGGGCTGCTTAATCAGAGCTGACTGCCTTTTCTTGCACAGTGGGTCTGGAGTTGGTACATGTTTCCCAGGGGGAATTTTTGCTTGCGCTTCCTGTGAGATGTAGAGATTTGTCTGCATAATTACCGAGGCGCTCTGCAAGACATCTGCTTCCAAACACTGTCTGTCTTGACCTCTTCTCTATTTTTAGCTGCTCGTGAAGTTACATAAGAGTTCCACACAAACAGAGCCAGGGGGTCATGAGAGAGGATTGGTGGGTCTGACAGGGTGGAGATGGGGCATAATAAAGGGTTAGCAATGTCTTGAAGGTACAGTTTGGAGTTAAATAAAGGTAGCATACAAAAAAGCCCAGGGAATTATGGTTCCAGCTGTGTTGGACCATGTCAACCTGACCCGACACATAAGTCCTGACTGCTGTAATGAGATCTAGGCATGAAAAAGAGTGACTCTGTGGATTAAGAGGTGCTGTAAACAGCAGGAAATTTGCTAATGTGATGTTCTGAGAGTTATGCAAAATCCCGACTTCTCCTGAGGAACACTTAATTAGATGATTTAACGTGCAGACTGTTTGGTAGCGATGAAGCTATCATTACATTTTTCCTACACTGAGAAGTACAAATACTGAACAAAAAAACAACAACAACTTAAAACTCTTACTGAAAAGTTTTTTTTTTTGCTCACAATCAAAACAAAATGACAAGGTAAAATAAGCAAAAAGCCATTTTCAAATAGAGATTTATTTTAACTTGGCTAAGTTTCTTTGTCTGGTGCTCCTGTTGTGTGTGGATCTGGAGAATGCATGCAACTATGCCCCCTGAAGCATTTTGTACAGGGGGTTTTGTAGGAGAATTAGATAGCAAGGATGCTTTTAAAAGGCTATTGGGCCCTTGTGTTGTCGCAATCCTGAGTTGTTTGGGTTTGGATCATTTACTTGTTGGTATTGTCTTATTTTAATACATTTTCTTTATTTTTAGTGAGGTGTTTTATTAGTTTATGCTTTGTTTTCTGTTCCTTAGTTTAGTCCTGTGCTCTTTGTTCATATAGAATTATTTCTCTAGGATCACTGTTGGATTTTTCCCCTTGGTTTCTTTTGATCGCAGCTCAGCCTTCTCTGTAAATTACTCTCCCTCCCTCAGCTGCTTTGCCTTTTCTTCCCGCTTCAGCTGCAACTCATTTCATGTGATTAGCTCTTCTCTTATCTTTTGTCCATGACATACAGAACCAAATCAAGACTTGCCTCGGCATTCTTGGTATAAAGTCAAGCTTGTTCCTAGTGCACTGTGGACAACCTCATGGCTTAACCTTGTCACTGATCCAGTTTTTGGTGCTCATGAACAGGAAGTGTGAAGAAGATGGAGTCTGGTTTGGAACCTCGAGATCTCATCTTTGTTTTTTTGCCGATTAATTGATTATGATGCCGTTTTCAAACCTTCATGCTCAGGACAGCTAGCAAGACTTTGTGGTCAGCTTTTTTTATTCTGAGGTTGGGGTTTTTAACTAACAAATTGTATTGTGCTTTCGTCAATGTTCTTCATGCATATTTAGAAGTGTCACGTTAGAAATGGTTGATGGAAATTGCAACATTTGAATCAATGTACAAAATTTTGCAAAAAAAAAAAAAATGTTTGCTCGCTTGAAGTTTTTTTTTTTTTTTTTTTCAAAAAACGGGAGATGGAAACATTTGTTGCATAAGTTCTCACGTAGCGAACACTTACGTTACATGACTGATCGGCTGTTTCTGCTGCCGATGTCTTCCTGAATGTTTTCATAAGGCTCAAAAACATGGTTGGAAGCAACAAAAGGTATGTGTGTACAGACGAAGATACTCGAGCATGTCTTGGCGTCAACCGTGAAAAAAAGAAAATTGCAAAATATTCATTAAACGCTCGCTCCATTACTGGTCTGTAGTCTGTGCTAGTTCGCCACCGCTGCTTTCTGTTTATTACAGCCATGAGTAACGTCGATGTATGCTGACATTTCGCTTTGGGAAGCCTGATTAATCCGCTACAAACCAGTAGTTGGAAACACGTCTGATTCGCATTCTCTTTTTTTTGCGACATTTTAAAAGCTTGCTCAAAATTTCCATGAGAACTGGATGGAAACAATACTAGTCTGAGGAGCGGAGGAGTTAAAAAAATCTTGATGTCTTGTTAACAAGGGATGGCAGAGTGTAACGGTAGATGAACAGAATGACTGGGGCCTTATCGACAGTGAAAGGCAAACTTTGGATTTAACACTCCACATTATGGACCTACAGCCATGAATTATGCATTATAACTGAAAAGCAAGATCCTGCAATTAAATGCTGACATGAGTTTCCTCCATAGGTTGGGTTGGCCCATCCTTAGAGAGAGGGAGAGGTATCATCTGGGCTAGCTTGAAGTGAAGCCTCCCCCTTCACCCCGACTCACATATCGAACTGACTCAGTTGAAGTAGTTTGGGCATCTGATCAAGAGGCCTCCAGGATGTCTCCTATTTGAGTTTTTCTGGGGCATAACCACAACTTTCTGAGGACCCATGAGCAGGGCACACCTTGGATGTCGGGATCCTCTGAACGGGCTGCATAGTTTGACTAAAGCGAGGATAAACGAAACACAGTAGTTTAAAGGATGGATAAAACCACCAATTACTTTTCGGGGGTATTGAGGATTGTGGATTGAAAATAGTGAAGGAGTACAGCTGGAGGGAAATGTTTGCAAGATGTCAGCAAGTTTCTATGATCAGCTATTACTGTTCACCATGTGAAAAATTACAACTAGGTTTGTCATTACGTTCCTGCTCCCATGTGGACATTTATCTTTAACAGACAGCAGTTAAGGACAAATGCAGACAGGTAGATTTCCACATTAGTATTTAAGTCAATACATGAAAAAAAAAAGAATTACGTAAAAGCTATGTAGGAACATGCATAGTTTTCCCTGTTAGAATACTCCTTGTTAAAGGGGAGTGCCATTGTTTCGGTTGCCTTGACATTTGGCTTATTTTCCTGCATTACACAACATTCCTTAAGCAGTCAGTGTAGTGACGTTAGAGATATCATCTGCATCAACAGAAGCTTTGTTCACCATATTGCATCATTCCATACAAGTGTGTTTAGTTGGTCCCTCTGGTTGTGCTTTAAGGCCTCACTTGGTATCAGAATGGGGTTGAAGTGAGAGTTTAAAGAGAAAAATGTCCTGGTTTGGAAGTGCGGTAGGAAAACAGCGGCTTTCTTTTGGAAAATGGCCACAGTGTGACACATTGCTTTACAAGGGTCCTTGGAGAATACTGTAATAGTTCTCACTCCATTTTCTGTTCTTTTTTTTTTGTTGTTTTGAGATTTTGCTTAGAGACAAGAAAATGTTTAGAGCTGTTCTCTTGCTTAATACTCAGGATTTCTAGCACCAAAAAACTATTTAACGAGCACATTTGTCTGAACTCAAAAAAACGTGCGTATGTTTTGTGAAATCGGGATTCACGCTAGTAACAACTGGTGGGATGAGCATTTAGTTTTATTTTTTATTTTTTATGAAAAATGATTTTTGAAATCCCCAAAAAAGTACCATTTCAGGTCCAGACAGCAACAAACAATTAGATCTGCAGAGAGGATCATCAGGACTGACCTTCCACTCGTTGACAGGTCATCATGGTCAACTCATGACCTGTAGAGGGCCAGGGCCAGTAAAAGGGAGGCTAACATAGCTGTTAACCCAACACATCCCGGTAACAGGTTATTCAGACTTATTCAGTGATTAATGTGTAGAGTAGTTGTCAATGACCTAATTTTAGTTGATATATTTTTTGTTTTGATAATTCAGATTCATTTTGTGGATCTTTGACATTTACTTGTGATAACTACGTGTTCTTGACGCATACGCTGTTAAAGGTATAGGGGACGATCTTCTTGTGGCTACGAGTTGCGGGGGATCGTCTTACCTATCGGTTGCCCCACATGCCAATCATTGTGTTGTGCTCAGCTAACGCCAATGTGCGTGCACTTTCCTTGCTAGTTTCTTCTGCACACTTCCGGTGTTTAGGTACCCAGTGGGCTTCGTTTTCAGACGTACATCGTAGCGCCGCTGCTCTCACCGTACACTTTGAAAATGGCCGAGAGTTGCAAGAAGCGAGCCGTCTTCCAAGTTTATGTCATGATTTGGGTTTGGTTATGTGTTTTGTTTGTTATTTGATTAATTACTTTACTCTCCTGCCTTAAGTTCAGTTTCTAATTTTGGTTCTGTCTTAGTGTTTGATTTTGTTTTAGGTTATAAGTTTATCCGGCCTGCTCAGACCATTTCTGTCACCAGTCTAAACTCAGTTCACCTGCCAGCATTCTTTTGTCTTCCTGTCACTCCCCTTCACCAGTCACCATCCAATCGGCTTCAGTTTTACTCCCAAGCACTTCCCTGTTCCCGATTAGCTCCACCCATGTCACTAATTAGTTTCACTCCATTCACCTGATCACTCCCTTACTTATACCTGCCTCTGCCCCCTGCAATCTGCCACATCATTGTTTGTCTTTCCAATCCCTATCGGTGAGTCTTGTCCAGCATTCCCTGTTCCACGTTTGTTTGCCTGTTTAACTGACCACTGATTGTCTCTGGATTTCTAAGTTAGCCTGTCCCCTGTTTTTGTTAATAGTTTTGTCAGTGACTGCTTTTTGTTATTTTTGGTTATTAGACACATTCTTCCCTTTTTTGGCCTGATGCCCGTTTTTGTTTTTGCATTTTTGTAAATAAATGTTCTTTCACCTAACCTCTGCTTGTCTGGTTGAATACTGGGTCCATCTGTCTCTGGTTCGTGACAGAATGATGTGGCCATAAACCGGACCCATCGCCAGACAAGTACGTTGTTTTTTTTTTTTCCCTCTCCTCTTTTTCTTTTTTTTCCCCACAATGAACCCGACACCGAGTTTGCGATCTGGACTTAAGATTATGATGGACACTTGGGCTTTGTTTGGGACAGAAGAGGATGTCAGGCGCTTACCTGAGGTTGTCTTGGGAGTCTCGTTTGAGGGTTCCAGGCTGGCGTTTTGTCCCCCTGGTGTTGGTCCCAGACGCCACTTCCAAGGGAGGAGCGCTCTGCCGCCCCGCCGCCGCAAACGCCGGCGAGCGGTTGGTCTGGCTGACGCCTCGGCTCCTGTCCCTGAGGGGTCGCCGCCAGCGGGCGACGTGAAGACCCAGGAGGGTCCGCCTCCGCTTGGCGACGAGGAGGGAGATTCGGAGGGTCCGCCTCCGCTCGAGTCCCGTGAGGGGGTCCTGGAGGACCAGCCCTTAATCTCTGCCCCGGTGTCTGCTCCCCGCAGCTCAAAGACTCAGTGTCCGGTGCCTGTTTCCCGCAGCTCAAAGACTCGGTGTCCGGTGCCTGCTCCCCGCAGCTCAAAGACTCGGTGTCCAGTGCCAGCTCCTCGTAGCTTTAGCGCACTGTCTCCAGTGCCAGCTCCTCGTAGCTTTAGCGCACTGTCTCCAGTGCCAGCTCCTCGTAGCTTTAGCGCACTGTCTCCAGTGCCAGCTCCTCGTAGCTTTAGCGCACTGTCTCCAGTGCCAGCTCCTCGTAGCTTTAGCGCACTGTCTCCAGTGCCAGCTCCTCGTAGCTTAAGCGCACTGTCTCCAGTGCCAGCTCCTTGTAGCGTTAGAGCACTGTCTCCAGTGCCAGCTCCTCGTAGCGTTAGAGCACTGTCTCCAGTGCCAGCTCCTCGTAGCTTAAGCGCACTGTCTCCAGTGCCAGCTCCTCGTAGCTTAAGCGCACTGTCTCCAGTGCCAGCTCCTCGTAGCTTAAGCGCACTGTCTCCAGTGCCAGCTCCTCGTAGCGTTAGAGCACTGTCTCCAGTGCCAGCTCCTCATAGCGTTAAAGCACTGTCTCAAGTGCCAGCTCCTCGTAGTTTCAAAGCACTGTCACCCGTACCCTGTAGCCAGGTCCTGCCCGAAGCCTGTAGCCAGGTCCTGCCCGAAGCCTGTAGCCAGGTCCTGCCCGAAGCCTGTAGCCAGGTCCTGCCCGAAGCCTGTAGCCAGGTCCTGCCCGAAGCCTGTAGCCAGGCCCTGCCCGAAGCCTGTAGCCAGGCTCCCGCACCAGTCGCCTGTAGCCAGGCGCCCCCTGTAGCCGGTAGTCCGGCGCCGTCCCCAGCTTTTAGTACAGCGCCGTCCTTAGTGTTTAGTCCGGCGCCAGGGTCTGCTTTCTCCCTCTCCAGGCGAAGGCCTCCGAAAGCCCTGCTCCGCCGGCGTTCTCTGGGAGGTCCGCCGGAGAACCTGACACGCCGGGGCCATGCTCCGGGACGTCCGCCGGAGAACCTGACACGCCGGGGCCGTGCTCCGGGACGTCCGCCGGAGAACCTGACACGCCGGGGCCGTGCTCCTGGACGTCCGCCGGAGAACCTGACACGCCGGGGCCGTGCTCCGGGACGTCCGCCGGAGAACCTGACACGCCGGGGCCGTGCTCCGGGACGTCCGCCGGAGAACCTGACACGCCGGGGCCGTGCTCCGGGACGTCCGCCGGAGAACCTGACACGCCGGGGCCGTGCTCCGGGACGTCCGCCGGAGAACCTGACACGCCGGGGCCGTGCTCCGGGACGTCCGCCAGACTTTTTGTTCCTACAGACTTTTTTTTTTTTTTTTTTTTTTTTAAACATTTTCGGTTTGTTTTTCACCCATGCGCCCTGTTGGGTTTGTTGTTTGTTCTTGGTTTGTGTTTGGACATTTGTTTTATTCTGACCCTCCGTCCTGAAACCCCCTCCACCCGCCCGGTCCAGTCTGTTTTCTTTCTTTTCATTAAGGTCGTCTGGAATCCGCCCTTGAGGGAGGGTCTCTGTCATGATTTGGGTTTGGTTATGTGTTTTGTTTGTTATTTGATTAATTACTTTACTCTCCTGCCTTAAGTTCAGTTTCTAATTTTGGTTCTGTCTTAGTGTTTGATTTTGTTTTAGGTTATAAGTTTATCCGGCCTGCTCAGACCATTTCTGTCACCAGTCTAAACTCAGTTCACCTGCCAGCATTCTTTTGTCTTCCTGTCACTCCCCTTCACCAGTCACCATCCAATCGGCTTCAGTTTTACTCCCAAGCACTTCCCTGTTCCCGATTAGCTCCACCCATGTCACTAATTAGTTTCACTCCATTCACCTGATCACTCCCTTACTTATACCTGCCTCTGCCCCCTGCAATCTGCCACATCATTGTTTGTCTTTCCAATCCCTATCGGTGAGTCTTGTCCAGCATTCCCTGTTCCACGTTTGTTTGCCTGTTTAACTGACCACTGATTGTCTCTGGATTTCTAAGTTAGCCTGTCCCCTGTTTTTGTTAATAGTTTTGTCAGTGACTGCTTTTTGTTATTTTTGGTTATTAGACACATTCTTCCCTTTTTTGGCCTGATGCCCGTTTTTGTTTTTGCATTTTTGTAAATAAATGTTCTTTCACCTAACCTCTGCTTGTCTGGTTGAATACTGGGTCCATCTGTCTCTGGTTCGTGACAGTTTATGAGAGTAATAAGAAGGTCTCAGAAGAAAGAAATAAGAGCAGCATATTGCGTGGAGGTGAAAAGTTAATTTAAGTCTCATTTGACTGGTACACTCTAGTCTAGGTGTTTGCTGTGTCCTCTACATGATTTGTTATGTGCATTAATTTCTTTGCCCACTGTGTCAGTTCACATTATTGTTTACTGTCTCTGTAGGTATTCATTTATGCCATAATCTTCCCCTTATTGGATAATGGATCTTGCAGTATCAGGTCATTTTGATTCATATTTGCTGCAGCTAAGGTACTGACTAAACCCCCTCTTTTAAAATATGGAATATATTGCTTTATTGGCATAAGCTCAAAAAAGTAATAGAGTCAAACTCATAATAAATCACATTTTCCAATGAGGCTAGCCTAAATGTGCCATTCATTTTTAACGCCTCCTTTTTGAACACAGGTTAAAGTTTAACTGCTTTGCCGATACCTTTGTCTGTATGTCTTGCAGGTGTTCGAAAAGCTGAAAGACCACATGCTGATTCCTGTGTCCAATTTGGAGAAGGTCAAAGTGGACGGGGCCCTCACATGCTGCTCCGTGCTCATCAACAAGAAGGCAAACATCTGAGCGTGCTGAATAGAGCTCTTTCACTGCGTGCTAATCCAGCACTGTAGCTGGCATACAGTATAATGTTGAACAACAATACCGAGGCACTTAGACGAGAGATAAGGACGTTAAAGGTTCTTTTTATTGCATACTATCTACAGGGAGGCCAGCAGGTCATCCCTTCACTACACCGAGATTACAATAAGTCTAACTGTGAGGGTAGTTTAGATGATAAACATAAAACGTCAGGTTATCAATGTCTCACAAGAAATCAGGATTGGATATTGAACTCGGCTCCATTTTGCTCCGACCTTTAAATTGGCAGTGTTCAACATGTAAAAAGCCAGCAACAGGACAACGATAGCCGTCTCTTTTACTGTAAGATCTGATTTAAAATCACTAGAGGAATGTATATGCCATGTTGAATCCCTTTCTCGAACCTGCTGAGGATTCACAGCTTATGTGTTGACCAATTTCTGAACGCCATTCAATGTTTATGACCCTTACAGAGAACCCCACTGAAATTAGCAGTGATGCAGCAGATACTTATTTTCACATCGTAGGCCTAAATCTTAACCTCACACTGTTCTGCAGATCTAAAAGGTACACTATTAATGAAAAAGATGTGTATAGAGTTAGTTTTATTGTTTACATGCACCATTTAACTGTGATTTACCTATTGTGTGTTCTCGTGCCTAAATAGTGTGAGTAAAACTTCATTTTTTTTAAAGAAATGTATTCTGGACCAAGGTCATAGAAACGCCCTAGCCTATACCATGGTTGCAAAAATTCGTTTTGCCTTCATGTTATGACACATTCACATTAAAATGCTGACTGTTTCCATACACTTGGTGCTGAACCTTACCCTGAAAACACTTAAATACATGCGTTTAAAACCAACAAAGTAGCAACTGCGATGTTTTGATTTCTCATTCTAGACATATGTAGTTAAAAAAGCTTGAAAAGTCTCTTGGTCCTAACGACTGTAATGTTCTTCTTTGCTGTCCAATCTTATTTTATAGTCACAGTTCTGCTATTCACTGGTACTTTTAATAGCTGTTACAATTATTTGCTTTTTAAAGGCCAGTTTGCTAAGTGATACTAACAGAAGCATAGACCTACAACATTTTTGTGGCAAACAATAGAGACACATGAAAATGTACTGTGCCAACCATGCACTGGTCGTGAATGTATTCATACACATTCAAACTTTTTTCCCATTCTGTCATGTTGCAACCGCAAATATAATTGCATTTTATTGAGATTTCATTTAATAAACCGACAAAAAATTGTGCATTATTGTAAAGTGGACAAAAAAGTATGCATCATTTTAATAAAAAAAATGTTTTTTCATGTATTAGTAACCCCCTTTACGGTACTCCCCCTAAATACAATGCATTGCAACCTGTTGCCTTCATAAGTCACCTAATTAGTTAATAGTGCCATCTTTGCGTCATTAAATTGCAATATAAATACAGGCTTTCCAAAAAGGCTTCATATTATTCACCTTACTTTCAGTTAATGAACAGAAAACAAAGAAACACCATCATTTCAGGTTAGGCACTAAAGTGTATAGAAGCTTAAAGGAGCAATAACTGAAGTTTCACCACTAGAAGGGGCTAGAGTACTGTCTGTAGACAAAAACAAGATGTGTGACAAGCCACGCCTTGCTCTAACACTCCCAGCCCCCCCCCCCCTCACACACACACACACACACACACACACACTTTCTCCTCGCATGCACATATTTTCAAAGGATAGATACACAACAAACCAGCATCACCTTTTGGAGGAACATGTCCAGAGAGATGGCGCGTGACGTCATACCATATTCACTCTGGAAAGATAACTGTGGTTCCTCACATCATCAATTTCGTGTATTGCTCCTTTAATGCAGGTTTCCCACATCCTAAGCTTTAAAAACCTCACAGAGCAGTTCACAATGCATTATTCAATCAGGGTAAAAATTATGGCACAAATGAAAACATGTGAACTGACACAGTGGGCAAGGTAATCAGTATACACAACTAGCCATGTAGGGGACACAGCAAACACCTGGAATAGAGTGCACTGGTCAAATGAGACCTAACTTGAACTTTTCTTTTTTTAAATGCTGTGTGGCAAAATAAAAATGGCATTTGCCCATCACCTTGAAGAAACCATTCCCACTGTGCAACAAGATAGTGGCAGCATCATACTTTGAGGTTGTTTTTCCTGAGCAGGAGCTGGTATGAGGTGATGTGAATATGGATGCAGCCTAATGCAGGAAATTCTGGAATAAAACCTAAATGGCAAAGAGGTTGATGCATTCCAATGAAATACCGTACAATTTGTGGTTGCAACATGAGAAAATGTTAAAAAAAAGGGCACTGTATGTTATAGCATAATTAATACGTTGTTCTTTTTTATTGGAAGCAGCATGGCTCTCATCCCTACTTTTGCCAGTGCCTTTGTGAAAAACCAATGACTCTTCTCACCACTGAATGACTCTGAGGTTGCTGCACCTTCCCCAACATCGTTAGTTCTGCCTGTGTTTTTGATTACGCTGGTTGCTTGTTATTCCTGTTTGGTAGTTTTCCCTTTAGAAACGGATGTGTGGCCTCCTTTCAGCGCTCTCCGCTGAACAAAATCCAACAGGAGCCAATGTGACTGCAGTCCGTTTTCAGAACCCGGTTAACCACGGCCGTGTGATGTGTTTCCAGTATGAGCCTACGTGATGTTGGTGCCGCTTAAGTAGCTTCATTTCCGTTGTTGGCGAATTCGTGTTTGAGGCCTGCAAGCATGACAACACTATAAATACAAACATGTGTTCCATGATAAACCATAACCCCGTATGTCCATCACATCTGAGGCCGCTCTGCTTCTCGGTGTGATTGTCTGCGAAAGGTTGAGGAAATGACATCAGGAGGTGACTCAGCCTCCCCGCATAGACGTTAGCGTATGGGCAAGTGGGCAGTGATGA
Organism: Fundulus heteroclitus; assembly: GCF_011125445.2. Lineage (NCBI taxonomy): Eukaryota > Metazoa > Chordata > Actinopteri > Cyprinodontiformes > Fundulidae > Fundulus > Fundulus heteroclitus. Next base: position 4,919,434 of record NC_046369.1, read on the forward strand.
AACATGGAAAGAATTCATGTCGGGAGGAAAAGCTGCTTGGGGAGTAAACACTGGCCCTTTCAAAGTTTCTCCTTCTCTTGCCTGTCTCGCTTTGAACACATTCTGTCTCCCACCTTTCTCCCAATGTGCTGTGAGTGACGTCGGGCTAATTTATGACTGTGACATCACACAGCCAGGCAGGCGCTGTGGACGCGATGACCTGTTTCTGGGGTGATGGCAAACAGTAGTTGAACAGTAAGTTTTTAGTCTACTGCTTTAGCTGCAATATGATGATCCGCCATACACAAGACTGTTATGCAAACAAATTCAGATGTAGTTATCTTGCTTGATTCTCTTAAGTTTGGGTTCAGATAAACTTTCTTATAGCTGTTGAAACATTAAACCTGTAGGGTTTACGCCATTTCATGCATGTCCTCATCCAGTTCCAGTGTGTTATTGTTTCATCTCAGGTGTTTTGGTTTTATTTCAAACTGTTGGACCCCTCTTTACTTGAGCCTTTTTCTCCAGTTTTATTAATAAATTAACATTAGCATTCGTCTGTGTTGTGGGTCATTTATTCATCTTTTGAGTGAAAATCACTGTAAACCTGATAATGGCATCTTAATCCTTATCCTCATCATCTTCCCGTGGGGACAAAAAAAAGTATGAATCTATCTACATCTTAAACCATTATGGATAAGATCATAAGGCCTGGGAAACTGTGAATTTGTGTTTTTGGTTCAGAGTCAGCTGGAGTTACCTCGAAGTCCCTCATTGTAGAAACATACATCAGCAGGTTGGTGTTTGCTGCCACCTACTGGTTTCAATCAAGTATGACATATCCAAGCTTTTTCCAGACCCGATTTCTGAATTTGTTTTATTATTATTATTATTATTTACAACAAAAAGGAAAAAAAAAAATTCTACAGTGATTAAAATTCTTATTTTAAACATCCAAAAATTGATGGCTTAATGGATTGATGGATGGAACGCTTACATAATAGGATATTTAATAAAGTTTGGAATTTTAAAGAATTTCCTATATATCATTTCTGTTTTAATTTTCTATCTGTCTCCAATTCTGGTTAATACTTCATTCAAATGATATACCTTTTAAGGGTTTTCCGTACTGCAACATAAGAATAGGAATTCCATTACTGTCCCGCAATGGGAATATTCCGTGTGACAGTGGCAAACACACAGACAGTTATACACAACGACAAGCAATGAAAAGAAGAAGAAAAAAAGGTAATCTAAATTATCTCTAAAGAAACGTCCAGAATAGAAAATAAAAAAGACTCCGGTCTATTTACATACATACGATAATACAATATGCTATATTCATGAATCCTGATTTTTTTTATCAGAAATTTCAAATGTATTATACATAAAAACACATGTTTTTTGTGTAGTATACAAGCTTTGTAATACATAAAAGGGAAAAAAACATGAAAAAAAAGAAACATCAGTGATACACATGCTTCAGCTTTTTCATTAACTTTAAAAATACCCATTCATTGTAATATAAGTATATTTCGATTTGGAGAGAAAGAAAAGAGGCAATTAGAGATATTTGACAAAAAAAAAATAAAAAGTTCTTTGATGCTAGGACCCCAGCAGAAGACGTCAAAGCTGCGAATGTCTATGATCTTGGATGTTCATTTTAGGATTAGGATTAGTGAAGTCTTCCCCCCCGGGGTGGTGGAGGCCATAGGGGAGAAGTAGTCAGGTGAAGTTTGAGATTGCGGAGGAGGAGATGGGGTGGAGGAGGGTCTAAGCTCAGTTGAAGAGCAGGAGAATCCATGGGTGGAGCAGCTGTTAAGCAGGGTCCTGTGGGATGAAAGAATAAGGACTCGACACAGATTAGCTGGGGCGCGGACCCTTGAGGAGGCGATCAGTGGATGCAGGTGCTCAGAGGTGAGTCTTCCAGCTTGAACTTTCGTTTTAAACTCGATTACAACACTATCACAAATACTTAAAAAGTATTACAACTCTATTGTTTCTTACAAAGAGCACAAAATGAATTGCTAATAACTGAGCTTAATGTTAACTAAAGCATTTAAAAACTGTCGCTGCATGTTGTATTTTAGCCCTTGTGTTGTTACAGAGGTTACGTGGTTCCCAAAAGGGGAACGTTGGTGTAGGGGTTCCTGACATGCTGTCCAACACTGATATTGTCAGTAAAGCCATCTGTAGACTGGGCCAAAAGTAGGTAAGAACGGTTAAAATAGTTACTGCATGAGCAAGGCTTAAGACAGGAACATGTTTTAAGGAGCTTATTTCCTGTCTCAGGATCTTCTCCATCTTTAAACTCCTCATAAACATAACAGTTTTCTTTAAGACAGACAATGGTCAGATCCTTATTTAGAGTGACATAATCTCTCAGGACTTCGCTCCCAGAACTTTCATCTGCCGGTTCTTTGGAGGAAAAGCTTCCATTGGATGAGAGAAGGTTGACGGATTCTTCGGAAGGTTTGTCCAGTACTGGAATGTCATTGGAAATGACGTCCAACACAGAGGAAGTTGTTTCTTCAAAGCTCTGCTTTGCTGTGACTGGAGGACTCTGTAATGTGGGTACAGTAACTCATTTTAGGTATCTGGTGAGAGCTGTAATCTACTTGGTTGTTCAGCTTTAGATAAATTCTGTTTGCATTTGATATATACAAAAAATGCCAGTATGTTTTAATCAAGTATAGAAATGTTTGTAGCAAATGTTTGTTATCTGTTTTTCTTTTTCTAAATTTCCCAGGTTCTTTCCTGGAATTATTATGGAACTAACTAGCAAATATTTATGAAAATTACCAGATAATGGTTTTAGGAACATAAATGTTACTTTCCAGAACTTACCAAAAACCTTCTGAAACCTATCATCTATGAATGAATTTTAATTAATTTCCCACAACTTACCAGTTATGGGAAATAACTTTTTTTATGTTTTGTTAAATGGCTATTTAAAACTATGTTTCTAATTAATTTACCCATTTCAAAAAAGTTAAAAAACAAAACAACTGGACTTTTCTTCAAAGTTTGAAGACGTTACGCTTCCTATCCAGAAAGCTTTCTCAATTCAAAATGTCTGGAGTAGTGTGGAGTTGCAAGCTTTGAATTGAGAAAGCCTTCTGGATAGGAAGCGAAACGTCTGCAAACTTCGAAAAAAAAAAAAAAAAAAAAGTCCAGTTGTTGTGTTTTTTAACTTCTTTGGAATTACCATGACCTGGATGACTGAGAATCTTCACCAGCAATTTACCCATTTCTGCTGGTTGATGTCCATCAGAAAACCCTGAAGAACTTTTTCAAGGTTGGGGACAGGTGGCCAAAAATACTGCTCAAGCTTCCTAAAAAAAACCACAAAAATAAATATTATCACTGTAGTTAAATTCGTTCATAAGGATAGTGTCTATAATTTTTTTTCAATGACTTTTTCTATGACGTACAATGTTGCAGACATGTCAGAAAAAAATACAACGGCTGAAGATCATTATTTGTAAAAAGAAAAACAGGTTGAATGACTAGTTTGGAATTGCTTTTAGAACAACGAAAAAAAAAGAACCAGTTGAAAACAAACATACCTGTAGTGAAGGAAAAAGGCTGCGACGAAGCTGACAACTATGACTGCCATGGAGACACAGATCCACATAATAACCAACGTGTCTAGAAACAGTAGGAGTAAAGTAAGCATTACACATTTAGAACTATCTTTTCATTTGTGTATTTATTCAGAACTGAACAGATTCAATAAACTCCTGCAGTTACATGTGTGGCGGTACCCCTGTATTTCATGAAACTGTGTTATTTTAAACAGTGTTTTAGTTGGGAACAAATTTTTATGTATAATTTCAGTTGTACCTGTGTCCTTTGGGGTGACACCTGAGAAGACATCCGACCAGTCGCTCCAGTATCCTGAATAAGTCGATCCATCCGGTTTCGCTCTAATCTTAACGCTGAACTCGCAGCCTGATGGAAGTTCTTCACACATGCTAGGGTTTGCCAATTTTGTTTTCTGTGGGCAGAAATAAATCGTTATTCTTCTGGTTTTCACATTTGTTTATGCTTTCTTTTAGGAAAATAGTTTTAAATTGAATTCTTTGCAGTTTCATAGTATGACAGAGATACTGATTCTGAGACTTTAGCGCTATCTCGTGGTAAGATAAAAAAACAACAGGGCTGGATTGAGGCTAACGTTGACTACAGGTAGTTTGTCACAAACAGATAGTATATCTTCCTTATAAATTTAAGGCTTTTAAAATAGAAAACTAGGAAAAACCAGAATGGAGTATAGAGGCAGAACTAAGATATTAGTATCAAGTAAAGCTATTAATGCTCAGTTCTCAATGCTTTACTGGTACTGCACAAATGTATTTATTCTATCGATAATCATGCCTGAAGTTATTGCAATTCATAGATAAACAGATTAAAAAATAATAACATATAGCATTTTTTGTTTTGCTTTTATTGTTTTGGACTCCCAAGACTTGTATTGAGCCATACTTATACAGCTAACATTAAATTAAATCCTAACAACCATCTGGACAAGGTCTGAAATTCTGTAACCTTGCCTGCAAGATAAATTGTTTGTGCGTTCACAAACACACGAGAATCCATCTTGTACTCCTCCGGCTTTAACCCTTTGTGTCTGAGCCAAAAACGGTTTGGGCCAATCAAGTTGCAGTATTGTGGTTTGAGGTGGGACTTACTGGTGCGGTGAAATCAAGAGCTGACGAGCCCACAGCCTAACCAAAATAAACATGGCAGCGCAGGAGGAGGCACTAGCTGCTGCTATCACATTTGTTTTGTAAGAATCCACAATTTCATCTTTGAAAGAAGTCAGCAAGAAAGGCGTTGACAAGCTTAACTTGTTGTGTCATGGTGCCTGCTGCTCACAACGTTTTCATTTGATATCATGATGGGCTAAAATCAATCTTAGGTAGGCGGGCACTAAGTGTCGCTTCAACCATTCAGCTTGGAGAGTTCTGCTGAATGTCCCTCCTTTCCCCAAACAGAATCTATAGGAGCAGTCCCACACTGATATTGTGCAGAATGTTGAGTGCGACACATTATCAATCTGGTCGGCCAGGTAAAAAATTCTGTACTGTTTTTTGTTTCCTTTTGTCTCCGTATATGCAATTTGTTTTGAAAGATTTGCTTCTCACTTAAAGGTATAGTTGGTAATCCTGTTCAGAAACACTTTTTGTTATACTGGCTGAAATGGTCCTTCCATCCTGAGAGTAGTCAATACAATATTTACGTAGGAAAAATGAAAATAAAAAAATTAGACCTCTGTGAGAGCTGCAGGCCTTGTAAAATCTCTGACAATTCCTGTCATTCGATCCGAAAGGCAGGGATTTTTCAGAGGTTTGGTCCTTCATGTTCTGGGGGTATCACCTTATCTATCGGTTGTCCCACATGCCAATCATTCTGACGCGCTCACATAACACCAAAGTGCGTTCTCGTTCCTTGCTAGTTTCAGCTTCTACTGTTTAGCTTAGTGCACAGGTGTCAAACTCAAGGCCCGCGGGCCAAATCCGGCCCGTCAAGGTAAATTATCCGGCCCTTGAGAGCCAAAAAAAAGGCATATATCCTTTTAAAGTGTATAAAGTGGCTAAAACTGTGCCTCCTGTAAGTGTAACTCTCCCCAATATCAACTTTTTTTGCACATAAACTGTATAAACTGGGCCTAAGGGTGCTACTTTTATGTTACTGTGCATTTTTTATACTACTGTGTGAACTTGAATGAAATTATGAAATGAAAAGTATCGTCTCTACACATGCAAGCGGCCCTTTTAATGACTTCATGATGCCAAAGTGGCCCCATATAGAAATTAGTTTGACACCCCTGGCTTAGTGGTTAGCTTAGCGGTTAGCTTCGGTCTCAGCCGTTCATAGTAGCTCCACTGCTCTCACTGTATACTCTGAAAATGGCTGAGTGTTGCAAGAAGCAAACTGTGTTACAGGTTTATGAGAAGAAGAGGAAGGCCTCGGCAGAAAGAAATAAGAGAACATTGTATTTGGGAGATTCTTTCACGTGATCCTCCTGAGGAACGGAAGAGCAGGTAAGGCGGTCTTGGACATACGCGGTTATTCAAAAAGCGTTTTTTACTTAAGTTTCCGGAAAAATCAATGACTCTGCTTTTAAATTACTGTCTAATCGCAATAGTAATTAGTGATACTTCTTATGTAAATAAAAAATATCCACTATTATTAAAACCTTCTCATTGTAATAGTGACGTTTTCTTTTAAGTGTTGAACTTTTCAGGTGTTGTGAATGTAACTTACCGTCCAGTTTTCACCTCCTTTGATCTGAATGTCAACCTCGTATTTCAGATGGCTCGACAGAGACGGTAGAGGAGCTTCCCACTCCAAGCAAACCCTTTTCTTCTCCACTCGTCCTTTCAGATGACTTGGTGGGACACTTTTAACTGTAAACACAAAATCACCCAAGATCATGACAAGTCTTCCTTTTTCTCATGCAGGATGTGCTCTGTATTGCTCTACTTCTTTCAGTGTCATAAAAAAAATTGGACACCAAAAAAAAAAAAAAAAAAAAAATCCAGATCCTGTTAAATTTATTTGTGGACTGTGATCACCTTCATGGCTTTAAACAATCTTTCATATAGGATTGTTCCTCTAAGATTTTCTCTAAAGCTGCACACATTTGATGAATTTATAGAAATAATTTGAATATTTTCTTCTCTAAGGACTGAACTTAAACCCAACCCAACTTCCCGTGAGAACATCAACTGTAATGTTTAAAGTTCTAAACAAAGAAAGTACATCTAAAATGTTGTAGCAAAGAAAAATCCAGTATTACTCACTGGACTTTTCGAGTGTGAACTCGTCACTGAGGAACGAGGGTTTGAGAGCAGCTGCAGTGCTGTTGAGCTTGACCTTTATTTTTCCAAACCTATCTCCACGAAAAGAACATGTATCCTGGACGTGTCCATCTTCCTCACATTTAATCCACCCAGTCCAGGTCTGAGATTGTCTGCAGGAATTGGATTGTCGTCCATTAAAATGGCACAAAAACAACATGAACATCACAACTTTTTTTTTTGTCCAGAAATTCTTGGAAGGCTTTTTTAAATATGCATAAAATATAAATGACGTTTTCTGGATGCCATATCTACACAGTATGAACATACTCCACACAGACATAGAAAATGGGGAGTGTAACTCTTTGAGAGGAACAATTTTACACTTAAGGACATTTTGAAAGTGATGTGGTTTTTGACACTTTCTACAACTATTTCTTCAGATACATAAAATTACACAAGACTTAAACTGCCATCATCTATTAAACAGATGTAAAGCTAAAAAAGAAAAGCTGTAAAAAGCTATTTCCCACCCATGATTCAATACTTTTACGTAGGTTGCTTTGAGGAGGTTTTTCTCTTATATTATGTGTTTGGTTTGGGCTGCAGATTATGGCCGTATGTCTCTACTTTGGTCTCGTCTCTGGAATATATTGTTCAGTCTTTTAGTTCATTCAGAACTGTGCAAATATAACTCGTGCTGCCGTGCGGTTTTTATGGGGAAGCATTCTCCATGCAATTCTTCCCATGCATGCTTACTCTTTTTCTATCACAAATATAAAAAAAATATCAGCATTGTACATGCTGAGGGCAACACAGATGGAGGACTTGGACGTTTATATGATTTTGTGCATCGCACTGTCTGACTATGAGTTAAATGTAGACAAACGTGCACTCTCGAGATATTTGTAAACATATTGTATAGCCAAAGGTATTTGCTCATTTATCTATGGTAACTGGGTGTTTCAATTACTTCTATGGCCACAGGTGTATAAAATCAAACGACTAGGTATGCAGACTGTTTCTACAAACAATTGTGAAAGAATGGGTCGCTTTCAGGAGCTCAATGAGGTACAGTGTGGTTCTGATAGGATGCCACCTTTGTAACAAGTCCATACATTTCCTCACTTAAATATTCCAAAATCAACAGTCCTTGGTATTATAACAAAGTGGAAGTGACTGGAAACAACAATAAGTCTGTGGAACTGGAACAACGGACGCAGAGGCACATAGTGGCCAGAGGTCATCAACTTTCTGCAGAGTCAATTGCTACAGACCTCCAAACTTCATGTGGCTTTCAAAAGTACAAATTATTGTTTTTTCTTCTGAAAAGATCTAAATCACCTCGATGTTTGGTGTCACTTCCCTGTTCATGCAAACCTGCGTACATTTTTACAGGTACTCCGGTAAAAAATCACGGATTCTGTAGGATTGTAGCCAGGTGTGTGATTGATACCAAAAAGGTGCTAATGGTCATCAACGGCACATGTAGGCTGAAACACGGTCCTTAACAGAAACAGAAACACTATTTCTGGAGGCTTAAAACTGGGCAAGGAACAGCTAAACCCTGCTTCCAAGGTCAGGTTATGGAAGACACTTTCAGGTCAGAAGGTCATACACTATGACTGAGCAAAAGCAACGAGACACAAGGTAGTTAAACTGCATCAGTAAGTGCTTTCCCGGACACACTGGAAGCACACTGGTGTTTCAAGATGTGAATTTCAAGTTCTTGTGAAGAAGCACAAAACAGGGAATGTTGAGGAAACTTAGTTTGAAACTGGGTGATGTCCAGCAGTCCTATCAGCTCACAACTGACAGAAATCAGTGGGACCCAGGTACACTAAAGATTGGTCCTAAAGTTATTCTGACAATGACCCCAAGCACGAAGCCAAGGTCATTAAGAACTATCTTCAACGTCAAGAAGAACAGGAAGTCCTGGAAGTGATGACTCGGCCCTGATCTCAAGCTAATCGAGTGTGTCTGGGATTCAAACCAAACATTGAAAAGATTTGGATCTCTCTTCTCTTACTTCCCTACATTTTGTTAATTGATGAAAGTCGAGGCTCTTGGGCCCAATCTTTCTATACTGCGAAGGAATGTTTTAAAACGGCTTAAAAGAGAGGTGCAGCTTAAAAACAAAAATTCACATCCCGGTGGGAAAACGTAAACTTAGGAGTGAATTTGGAAACGTTCAAGCCATCCTTTTGATAATCCACAGCAAACTGTAAAACTGCATGTCCTGTCCTGCTGCTGCCTCAACCAAACTCTGTAAAGTGAACGGAGTCGTGCGGTGCGCGGCCATTACGAGCCCGTGGAACCCTGCCTTATGACACCAGGAAAGGCAGTGGTACTTGGAAAACGTGGTTTTTACTGTGGTGGTGCTTTTAAAAAGCTTGAGAAGAACTTTCTTAAAGCATATTTTGGAGCTGGAAAAACTTGGATCCATTTGCTTTTTTTTCACAAATAACAGAAACATAAGTTTTTTCCTCTCCCTTGTTACATTTCTCTTTATTCTGTTGGTTCATTGTAGTTTAAGACCAAAACAAGAATGTTTCTTTCAATGTTTGACACTTAAAAGGATGATTATGTTTGCTATTTAGCCACCATTTACTGTGAATTGGCTCGCCGAACAATTTAGTCCGGCCCTGTGGCTAAATGCATTATCATTATGAAAAAAAAGTTTTTGTTTTCCCCCCCACCCCCCAGTGTCCTGTCTGGCAATGTGGCAATAAGATGCTACAAAGAGCTCATCAGATTTGACTTTCACAAGTGGAGCAGTACTGCTTTTGCCATAGTGCTCCGCTTGATTTATGAATGTGAATAGTTTTATTATGATTCATGCGGGGAATATCTCAATGATTTGGACATTACAATGGGATAGTAGGAGAGGAAAGGAAGAACATAAAGAAAAAAAAACAAAAGGTGAAAGAAAGAGGAGATAAAAGGAAGAGAATGATAAAACAATTATTGAAAAAACATGTGCTTTGTTTAATTGAAAATATACAGTTCCTATATTGTCCACGAGGGGCGCTGTGTTTTAATTAGCAGATTAAGATTCAGGTGTGAAAAAATTTAAATCATTTCTTAATTTTTATCTGTTTGATGTATTTTGTCATGCAGGACAGTGTTTTTAAGTTCCAAAAAATGTGAATACATGTTTTTCAACATTGTACAATCACTGTGATCAGTTCTTTTGCATAATGCACAAATAAATGTTTAACTGAGTAAAAGTATTGTTGAAATTGCACATACTTTTCTTAAAAACGCTGAGGTTATTCATAATATATTGTGTAAAAGTGAAATTAATTTAATACAAAAATCAACAACAAGTCCACATTTATTAGTTCTATTTAATCTTGCAATGAATTAACTCGTGTGGCACTCTTGAGATCAGATTAAGCTGAATGCGGCCCCTAAACCAAAATGAGTTTGACACCCCTGCTCTAGATGAATTGATTTACACTGAATTGAAAATAAAACTGACAGTTTGGACATGAACACTGTGATGAAATGCAGGGCCTGTAAGGATATGTGCTTTATGCTGGTACCTCGGACTCGCGTTGTAGAAGAGCTTGTATTCATTTTCTGCCCCATATTTGGTGCTGTTCCAACGACAGGTAATGTTTTGCAGGTCCGAGGTGAAGCACGCCAGCGAGATATTATCTGAAAGAGAAAGGTTGTTATTTTTTAAGGATGGCTATCAGTTTGTTTCCAGAATGTCTGTGTGTGTGTCTATAGACAGGCATGCAGTCTGTTTTTCATCAGTCTTACGTGCAAATACGGGAACTATTGCTCTCGCGGGCTTTGACCAGGCACTCCAATATCCAGGATGTGCTCTCGCGGAATTATCACATTTTACAGAAGCCTGGACCACAACCTCCTCGCCTGGTACCAGTAGGTCCGCAGGAAGGTGCTGATCGCGCTTCTTACTTTCCTGAAAATAAGATGTTTACCTTGAAATATTACCTTAGAATTAACTAGAAAAAATGGCTGATGTTGTGTCTCTTCCTCTTTTTTTCTTTGATTAAATTGCCGAGCATATTCACCCCTGAGATCAAGAGGACGTTTTTTCCCAATACCATCGAGAAGTTTCTGCTTTGTCGAACCTGCAAAGGGGGCAGGGCAATGCATTAAGTTCTTACATGCTTTTGGCAAAAATATGATTTATCAATTTATCTAGCACCATGTGTCAGGGAGGGTTAAGGTAGCTCAACAAAAATAAAATTTACAGGTATTCATATTTTGTCATTAAAATGATACTTAACTTGGTTTCATATTTTTGTGCTTCTTAAGTAATATGTAGATGAGTTTTAATGGGTGAAGGTACGTTAGCCTTACTTACAGTGCTGGGAAACATACTTGCCCCCTTAAGCATGTATCCTGTTTTAGTATTTTTCTCTAACTGGAGGGTCTTTTATCAAGATTTTAGCTTTAATATGAGTCCCAGATGAGTCATGGTAATATTTTTTTTTTTTGCTTGCTTTGGTTTGTCTGTCCAATCCTGAGACTGCTTTTTACTGTTCCACGTATCCTTAATTTATGTAAAACACTTGAGAGCTGTTGATTTTCTGGAACTCCATTGCCTTAGACATTGCTTTTTATGCCTTAACACACTTATAGATCACGTCAGGGTGTGAATATGTGTGTGAATGACTGACTGATTGTAGGGTAAAGCGCTTTGGGGTCGTCGGACCGGACGACCCCAAGCCACTGACTATTTACCACTTTATAGATGCTAATAATTTTGCTTGTGATGCAGTGTTGATTGCCTCTCGATGACATGATGTGTAACTTTTTGAAGACATATTTCTAAACCGGTTCAGTTTAAGTGCTTTATTCTTGAGTTTACTGGTCTCGCAGTAACCAGGCTGGTCTGTGATGTCGCAAAAAGGGGATTAATCCCAGTTAAATCACGATTCCACGAACTGTGCTTTATTTTGTACTCATTTGCCTGAAATTTAAATGTTTGTGACGATTTAAAATTATTTTTTTTTTGACAAAAAAAGCAAAAGCTGAAGAAATCTGTATGGGGCAAATACCTTTACACGGCATTGTTTGGGGACTCTTTAAAGTCAGTTTGAACAAGCAAACAGTAAACAAATCTACTAAAGACATACATTACCTCTAATGTTTTTTCACCATGGGTCATGGAAGAGTAGCGAATTCTATATTCCTTTCGTGGTATGTATTTTAACTTTGCTGTTTCTATGGAAACCTTGAGTTCTCCCGCATTATCACCTGGCTGTAGAGAGACATTGAAGGGCGGGTCCAGCAGGCCTGCAGATCAAACGATCACGATGATACAAATTCTCTTTCTCACTACATTTCCTAAGAGATTACATTGGTGACAAAGAATTGTCTGGGAATTCTCACAGCCTTGTTCTTCTGACAAAAATACACCAGAACATTAAATTTGGCTCATTTGTGGCACATCACAGCCTAAACTAAACTAAAGCTGAAGACGGGCAGAAGCACATACAAAGATGGAACATTATTAGCAGCCTGAAGCCTGATCAGAAATTTCCCAAATAATTTAATTTTCCATGTTTATGATTTTAGAATGAGCTCCAACAGAGAAGTTTGGATCAAAGGCTCTCATAAAGACTGAAAAAATATAAATTCAAGGGGGAAAAAATGGAAATGAGAGATATTAAAACACAAGTAACAACCGTATATTCTCTCTTTAATCCTATGATTATGAATCTTCCTAGCACTGAACACATAAACCCTATGAGAATATGGTGTAAATGTTTAGAACCTCATGACATTTCAATTCTTAACAACACATTGTTTTAGTTTATTTGTTTTTGAGAAAAATTTTAGAATGTTGGAACAAGTTTCTTACAGAGGTCCTCCATGTTGACTGTCCGAGCGTACAAATTGGTATTATTGGTGCAATCCACTACTTTGATTTTTGTTTCAGTGTAAAGGGTGACATCCGCAGGGGGAAACGAACAGACATGCAGAAAGGTTCCATTTTCTGTTCCATGGATGGACATCTTACACTCTTTCTCTTTCCTTCAGACATAAAGGAATAAACACAATAGACATTTAATGTGAATTAGAAAAAAAAAAAACATTCTTACAGCAGATATGTTAAAGGTAAAAGCAGTATGAAATCTCTTTATCTAAACCAAGTCACAGCACCGAAACTAAACAAATAGAGCTGTAGGAGCCTATGTCCATACTACATCACCAAAATACTCCACTTTCATTAGTGATTGATTTATGAAATATCAGAGTGTCTGTGTGTATTTGCCAAACATCTCCACTCTCAGTCTAACAAGTATTTTCATAGAAAATAGGAACCTGAACTGTGCTGCACTGTTCCTTTTATAAGCCTTTTTTTTATTAGATCAGAGTGTCAACAACACTAATGAGTAGCATGCTAACAAGCCTCTAGAATCGATCCCAAATATCACATCCGTTTTTTTTTTTCTTTTGCTATTTGTCAGAGAAGTGCACCGGCTAACCCTGGAGTTAGCCTGTAAACCTCCTGCGAATATTTTAAACTATTTCCGCATTTTCCCACAATGAATACTTTTTTCAACCTGCAGCAACCTGCATGGTTGATCTGTGGCACCTATTGCTATTTTAAAATCATTCCTGAATACTTTGTTACTTGGAATTAAATCTATAAACTCCACTATGCCTCAGAACTGCTTACATTGCAACACATGGCTTTCCCTTGATCTAAATTCATATATATGGTAAATGGCTTGTACTTGTATAGCGCTTTAACTAGTCTTGACGACCTCTAAAGCGCTTCACACTACAGTTCAGTCATTCACCCATTCACACACACATTCACACCCTGACGGTGGTGAGCTATGTTAGTAGCTACAGCTGCCCTGGGGCAGACTGACAGAGGCGAGGCTGCCATGCACCGGCGCCACCGGGCCCTCTGACCACCACCAGCAGGCAATGCGGGTGAAGTGTCTTGCCCAAGGACACAACGACAGAGACAGTCAGTGCAGGGGATCGAACCGGCAACCCACCAATTGCAAGATGAACTCCATATATATATATATATATATATATATAAACGTGCTGTCAAAAAACATACCTGTTAATTGTATAGTGAAAGTCACGTGTCCTGTTGTCTGGGGTCTCAAAGAAGCAGGTGAAATCCCGTCTTGTGCGAGTGAAACAGTTTGGCTTTTCATCATCGCTTATGAGCAAAATGTCTAGACGAGAAATAAAAACACAACTTACACAAATAAAAGACATGAGAATAGAACATTGTCATCAAAGGACCAAGAAGATTGTTTGTCTTTAATTTTAGGACAAAATGTTTTGTAGTTATGATAAAAGCCTCAAAAGCACATTGGTACCCTTGGTAAAGTTGTGTCGATCCTTCAGATAAATTCATCATTTAATCTCACAGTAACTAAATGAGAGAAACACATCATTTAAATAAATTCAGTGGGTAATTGAGGTTACATTCAAAATATTTTCTTCCAAATAAATACAAAAACTGGTGTCACACTGATTGGGACAACATCGATAACATTTGACAAGGTGCATTCAAAGAAAGTGATATTTGACCATTCCTTTTTTACACAGTCTGAGTCCTCTTTTATGCTCACTTCTCTTGGGCTCACCCCACACAGTTTCTGATGGATTTACAGGTCTTGGGACTCAGATGGCATGGGACATTAGCTATAGAAGAAGATCGACATTCGTGTGTGCTCAACCACTTCTGGGCTGATTTTTAAAAAAAAATATATTCATCTTTATTTGTCACTGCAAAATTCATGCATGAACTTTGTCCTCTGCATTTTAACCATTCATCAGGGGGCAGCGGGCTGCCACAGTGTGGCGCCTGGGGAGCATTCTGGGTCTATGGTTCTTTTTCAGCCCCCCAGAGTGATAGTCTATACAATATAAATTAGATACTTGCAGCCTTCCCTGGATGAAAGTGCCCTGATCTCACTCCTTCATGATTTAGCCAAACCTTTAGATAATTATACCGTTGATATCCTCAGTCTTACCCCATTTTCCATTCCCTGAAAGAGGTGAGCAGATTTTTGATGTGGTATTTTAAAACATTCATGACACCTTGCCAGGTTTCTAGAGTAAGCGTGAAGGAGTTTTCCACACATTCAATCTACTGACGTGTACGCAAAACTGCTTCAGGTAACAATCAGCGTGGAGCAAGTGATTTTGTTGTTTTCTATTGTTGTAATTTTTTTGTCCCTCCATAAATAAAACTATATTCTTTCACCTATAATTTCCATTGTGAGGTGATGGTACTGAAAACATAATTAATTTTAAGGCTTTCCACATCCTGGGTGCTTATCAGAAGAGCAAATGCTCCCCTAAGCCATACGTGTCGTTTTCTTTGATGTTTCCATGTAATCTTATCTTGTTCAGATGTTTGTTTGTTATTTTTGCACCTTCTGCAAACCTCTATCACCCGCAAGATGTTATCTTATTCTTGCAAACATGACTTTGCCATAAGCAAAAACGTAAAGGATGTATTAAGAATATTAATGCTCACAGCATCTTAAACAAAGTAAACAAAATTCAACTGGAGAAGTTAAAGATTTTGGTATCTTAGTAGTTTAGTATTCAAGGAACATTTCCCACAACAGAAAAAATGGGGCTGAATATTAATTAAGCTTCCCCAGAACATTTAAAGAAGTGTGAACCTACCTTGCTTTGACACAATATTGTTTAGTCCAGCATTGCTGTCTATCGCAGGCATCAATTCAAGTTGAATCCACAGGATAGCATGAAACAGCTTCCAAATGCAAAAAAAAGTCATCATTAATGTAGGTGTTGTGCAGTCAGTCGCTGATTTAAGCTCAGCTCATGTTTGGGTGATTTTTTTTCTTTTTTTTTCTGCTAGGTGTCGTTTTGAGTGGGTGTGTGTAGGTGGGGTTGAACAAGTGCGTAGGGGTCCAACCAAAAAGCTGAGCCTAAACCAGGAAGTGGGCTTTATCTACGGTGGAAGCCTGCACCAAAAAAGGCGATTGGGAGGAGAATCGCACATCGTATTTCCATATTTCTGGGACACAAGAGTATAGCAAATGACAGTTTTAGCTGCAGAGTAGAGCTGTCCTGACTTCCTCCAGCTGAGATTGTTATACAAAAAAACACAACTTTTTTTCTTCAGCCATATTTATCAAAAGATTAGAAACTGATTCAGAACTCAGCATTTGCCAACGCTCAAGATAATGTAAAGTACAGTAATCCTGAAACAGAGTTGTGCCATTCTGAAAAAGCATGAAGAAAGTTACCCAAAGAGAAAATCATGTGTTTGCTGATTAACCACATCCTGACCTACTGCACAGCAGCAGCACAGCAAACTTGGTTTTATTTCTCACATCTACCGACAAGTCTCAATTATTCATAGCAGGTTTAGATATGCTAAATATTTTAATTCATCCTAATGTCTACTCTCCCTCCACATGTTCTCTAGTTTAGACTTGGGACTAAACCTGCCAGGATGTGAATCATTTTGAACGTAACAATGTGTCAATAGTTTTGACAAATATTCTTATTGTCATTTAAAAAGTGTGTGCTGAATCAGTTAAAGAATGCCCAACTAAAACCCAGAGTTTTTTTAAGGCATGCCATGCTATGCAAATACTTTCTGGTTTTATTATCTAAAATTAGAGTGGAACATTACACCCACCTAATGGGACTATATACAATATTGCTTTCACGAGAACCACCTCAGATGAGTTTTTGCTATATTTTTCTGTGAAAACAAACAATCCTCTCCAGCTTTTTTGTTTGCTCAAAGCAATAGAGACACACAGAGAGACAGCAGAAGGAGAAAGGAGAACCGGAGAGGATTAAAAATAAAAATTATCAGCTGTAAAATTATATTTGCTCGTAATAGAGGAAGTAAGACAAACACCAGTGTCATTAAGTCAAAATGCTGGCATAGCCTATCCAGCACAACTGCTTTAAAACATATTTATTCAATGAGGAAATGACCAGATTCTGTGTACCCTTATAAACGGTATAAAGGTATATAGGACAAATTTCCATAAATGTAGCTGAGAAACGGCCAAGTCACTTTTTGAATAAATGTGCACGTGCAAGACCATCCTAGCTGCTTTTCCGCTCCTCAGGGGGATCGGGTGAAAAAATCTCCCAAACACACTGTGGTCTATTTCTGTAAAACTTGTAAGACGGTTTGCTTCTTGTCTCTCAGCAATTTTCAAAGTAGACGGTGAGAGCAGCGGAGCTACAATGAACGGCTGAAACGCCATGCTCACTGGATAGAATGTGCACGCACAATGGCATTAGGCGAGCACGTCCCAACAACTAGCATGTGGGACAACCAATAGATAAGACGATCCTCCTAATGAACTTGAAACCAAAAGAAGTCTGTCAGCTATACCTTTAAACTTTATTTAACAAGTTAAAATGTTCCATTTTTGTCACAGTTTGGGTTTTGTTTTGATTCTGTTTTGCACTGTGCTTTCTCTTGTCCCCAGCCCTAGTCTGTTACGTCCCTAGCCACCACCCTAACTCTGATCAGTCTCACCTGTCACCTGTAATTAGTTTTCACTCCGGTCACCTGTGTACTCCTCTATTTATACCTGCCTCACTCCTCTGTTTGGTGCCTGATTATTACGAGCCTTTCGGTGAGTCTTATCCAGCGTTCTTGTTTCTGTATTTACCTGTTGATCTGACCCAATTTTGCCTCCGGATATTCTGAGCCAGCCTGACACCTGTATTACCTATTTTTCCTGCTTGATTGCACTGTCCGCCTGTTTTGCTTGACCCTTGCTCGTTCTGACTACCTGCCTATTTTTGCCTGATCCCCACCTGTTCTGACTGCCCGATCCGGTTCTGTTTTTGGACTTTCTGAGCTTGCCTGACCCCTGTCTGTTTACTAAGCCTGCCCTTTAACGAACTTGGATCTGTTTCCCGACTCGGCACCCGGATTCTGCTCTGGCTTACCCTGCTCATCATACTGCCTGCCTGTTATCCCGGTTCCTACCCACAGCCTGTTCTTAAATAAACTGTCTTAAATCATAAACTTCATTGTTTGACTGAATACTGGGTCCTTAGTCTCAGTTCATGACAGTTTTAGTAATCACTGCACTACATTTCATCGTATACCTGTGTACATCACTTATTTTTACTAGAAATTTTCACAAATTACATTATGTGTCCATTAGATTTCAATTACATTCAAGTCAAACTTGAATGTAATGTTAAAGCAATGTATCTTTGTAATTTTAAAATTGCATTGGCCTTTTAAAAGAACCCGTTTTATGTACTTCTGGCACTGTTTCAGCTCAGATTAACTCAATGCATAGCTATGGCGCCTGTGTGTCCTGCTGTAGTAACTTGATGTCCTATCAAGTAATCTATAATGTGTGGATCCTCAGCTGCAGCTTGTTGTAGCTACTAAGCAGGAGCATAAAGAGGAGCTGGAGACCAGAAGAAGAAAACAGTTTGATATGCTCTTGTAGCATATATACAAGCCCAAGATTAACTTGAGCAGAATGACTTTAAGCACCTTACTTGACCTAAGTCTTTTTCAGGGACGACCCGGCTTGTGTGTGTGACAATGCAAAGCCACATTCTGCACATGTTACAACAGTGTGGCTTTGTAGTGAGAGTGCTGGTTAAAGACCGGCCTGTCTGCAGTCCAGACATCCCTCCCACTAAAAATGTGTTTTGCATTATGAAGTGCAAACTACAACAACGGAGACCGCAGACTGTTGAGCAACAAAATTGTGCATCAATCAAGACTGGGGAAGAATTTCTCCTAGAAAACATGAATGATTTGTGTCCTCAGTTACCAAACATCTACTGAGTGTTGTTAAAAGGAAAAAATGATGAAACACAGTGGTAAATATGCCCCAGTCAGCTTTTTGGGAACGTGTTGCGGTCAACAAATTCGAAATGTGTGAATATTTGCAAAAAAAAAGTTTATCAGTTTCAACAGGATATATTTTGTGTCTATAGTGTATTCAGTTGAATTGGATTGAAAAAGGTTTGTGAATCATTGTATTCTGTTTTTATTCAGGTTTTACTCAATGCCTGAGCTTCATTGGAATTGGGGTTGCATGTTTATATGGAATTCAGAGGCAGTTTGTCATAATGCTGTTCTCTAACTAGCCCAATATTGATTTTAAAGCAGCAAAATTTGCCCTTGTACCTTTTTAACCACTGATCTGGCTCAATGACTCTAAGAGGATTAATTTAATAAATTCCTCATAAAGCAGTAAAAGTTCTTGGGCCCTAATACATGTCAGACTCACTGTCGGGTATGAATTATCCAGATCCTTTACATCTGCTCCTTTCAATCGCTGTGTTTTCATCTGTGTTAGAAAACGGCTGATAACCTCAATTCATAATCATTGGTCAGTGTTATATGAGTTTATATTCTAAAATAAACTCAAACCAAAGTTATTTTTTATCTGGCTTGATGCCATTTATTACCTGCATTCTCACCTCAATTATTCAGATTAATTTAAAATCATATAGCTAAGCTATTTCTTAAAAAGATATAGGCTACTTTATTTTTAGCACAGTTCTAAAGTGAGGCGGTTGTTGTTTAAATAAACCATTGCTTGTCTGTC
Source organism: Fundulus heteroclitus (assembly GCF_011125445.2). Taxonomy (NCBI): domain Eukaryota; kingdom Metazoa; phylum Chordata; class Actinopteri; order Cyprinodontiformes; family Fundulidae; genus Fundulus; species Fundulus heteroclitus. Next base: position 4,938,782 of record NC_046369.1, read on the forward strand.
TTTCAGAGAATAAGGTTTAGATTGCCTAAATATCCTTAAATTCACCGATGATTCAACAAGATGGTGTGATGTTTTCAGCAATACCTTCAGAAGGTAAATCACACCAAATTTAAATGGTTCATTGAAGCATTCCAGGAAACATTTTCATGCTGTGATTTTGATGCAAAAATAAAGAAAAATGCTATATTTGAATAGTATAGAATGAAATCATTATGAACTGGAAGGTGTGTGTTTGCGTTAAATACTATCAGAGGTCAAAACATAACTTATGAGAGGACTTTCTCACACTATTCACTGATGTTTATAATGAAACCTCTGTATACCAAAACCACAATGGCTGGTGCAAGAAAAAAGAGGTGAGCATTTACCACAAACTGAATCTACTCTCAAAACAATTTTTTTTTTTTTTAAGTTAAGCTTACACCTATAGGGTTAAGCTTACACCTATAGCAAGAAGGTCCTGAGTTTGAGTCCTACCCTTGCCCTGCTTCTTTCTGCATGGTGTTTGCATGTTCTCCCTGTGCATGCGTGGGTTCTCTCCGGGTACTCCGGTTTCCTCCCACAGTCCAAAAAACATAACTGTTGGTTTATTTGGCCTCTCTAAATTCTCCTTAGGTGTGAGTGTGTGCCATGCGATGGGTGTACCCCGCCTCTCGCGCCTTGACAGCTGGAGATAGGCACCAGCACCCCTCGCGACGTGTGAGACAATGGATGGATGGAGACGGAGCTTAATGATAGTTTTATGAAAAAGATTTACAGCTGAATAGTAAGTTTGAAGAGTAATACATCTGATCTGATATCTGTCTTGTCTGAGATGCCATCCAGATTGAAGATGCGATGAAACCCATAATTTCCACTTAGATTATACTCTAACTTGCTGGCAAAAAAACCCCATCTTCATCTAGTTCACATCAGCAAGGTCAGTAGTTCACCCAAAACGACTACAAGCTCCATAGCGTAGATTTTTGAATGACGTGGACTAAAAATACACCTAGGGCCGCTGCTGTTTTCTTCACTTGTTAGAAATTCCTCAGGAAGCTCGCCCGCAGAAACCATGTTTGACAGACAGCTCTGTGAATACGGTTGGTTTGTGGAGGAAACCCAGTGACAGATCAGCCCAGTGCAGCTGGACAGATCAGTAGTACTTCTTTTTTTTTTTTTTTTTTTTTACGTGTTTTTTTTCCTGTTGCATTTCAAGCATACCATATAAAGAAGCTGGTTGTGCCAAACCACTACTTTTGCTCTTCAATAGGGATATCTCATGACAAAGTCTTAATTGTGTGATTGACTTAACCAAGACTGCAGAGCAGAACTCCTGAGCACTCCTTGGGACCCGTGTTCTCGCATTTACCCTGCCCACTTGTAAACAGACAGAAGAAAAAATGCAAAAACAATCCACGTCGACAACATTCTCGCAGAAAACAGTCGAGATCATTTTACATGATTAGGTACTTGTGCTGAGGAGTCCAGACACCACAAGAACCCTTTATTTTATAAAATGAATAAGCACTTCCAATGTACATTCTGCGATGCTCTGCTCATTACCATTGTTGCCTCTAGTGTTAGAGGTAAATTATGATGGTAACGTCCGATAGACTAAATATGCACCACAGGTAATTCTGACCACATTCCATGGCAGAAGGCAGGACACATATATGTATTTTAACAATACAGCATACAAACTGACCACCAAAAACTCCCACAGCACCCTCCACACATAAAACAGTAAAAAGCCTGATGATAAATAAATCTGTTATTGCTTTAGCCAGATCTCGCACTCAAAACCACTCGTTGCAAACTTCCTGGCACCCCTGCAGATAACAAAAGGACATCGGCTGCTCTTCCCCGGTAACGCTCAGCCAGCAGCCTCTGTTCTCCTCAACCCTACAGATTTTCTGCAGCATTTAGATCTGAGGACTGAGAGAGCATGGATGGAGATACAGTATATTTTCTGTCTGATTTACTATTTGGGAGTAAACTTTTGATTCTGCTGAAAGACTCAGTGGTGATCCAATTTTCATTTCCTGATAGAGGCCATAACAAATCTCCTGGTGTTCTAAAGGAAGCATGTTCCCAGGTCCTTTAAGAACATTATTATCCAAAAAGCTAAGTTTTTAGTCATCTTTTAAGTCTTTACCCCAACATTCGTCCCAAACTATTGATTACCATGTAAATATAATCTAATGGTTGCTATAGAGATTTGGTGACTAGACCATCCCCTTCTGTGCTGCAGTCCTCAAACTTTAGGATTTGATTTTTTTTAGTTTTAGTTTTACTTTCCTTATCCTTTCTGCTCCTTGTCTATGGTGGTTAGATTTATTTTCTTGTGTGCCATTAAGTATAATAGCAGCAATAATGTAAAGAAAATAACTATTACTATCTAATATGGGAATTTAGGATATTTCTATTATGCCGCTGCAATAAAAGATCTTTTTATTTTAAGGCTTTTTACATGTTTTACTAGTGATGCTAATAAGTGCGGAAGTTGCTTTATGGTGTGCAGATCATATGATATCAACACATCTTCCACGTTGGCTGAACATCAATTGTTCTACTACTCTGGCTAAATCGAGTACATAGCTTTGATACTTTTTAAACATTCTTACAAATATATCAAAATACAAATAACGGTACTTATTTTCACGCGATAGTGACACGCGGTACAGAGATAATAATTATGACACATGGCCCATACAGTATCAGGCTACTGTAAGTGCTAAAAGGGCAAATATCTGTCATAGTTCACTCCCATAAAAGTTGAGATCCAAACTAAGTCCGTTAAAGTTTTCTCCATCGAAATGATCTCTTCCTTCACATGAGCGAAAACAAAAATCCAGCAAAGACACCCCACAGACCCTTAGGTGTTTCAGCAAATCACATAGCTCCATGTTTGCAGGTCCTTCCTCGGTGATCAGAGAAAAGGCCATTTATAAAAAACAAGATGAACAATGTTGTGTTGGTTGATTTTTACTGGGAATTTTTTTTTACATGTTTTGAAAGAGAGGGTGGTTTCGTCCAGGTTTGCTGCAGTTGCAACTCTCCACTGAAGGTCCAGTCATAATCCGCGTCTCCTTCTGCTCCAGATACCTCAATAAAGTGTCCTGTCACAGTCCTCCATCTATAACTGGGTGGTTGCAGTGAAGCGCCCGGCCCTCCTGTGCTGTGGTTGACTGGCAGGAAGGTGGCAGTAACGTGGCGGCCTGCCGCTCCACTTTCTCTTGGAGCTACGCAGTCTACGAGGGTCTGGGGGGGCTGGTAGTCAGGCCTCCTCTGCGGTGGCATCTATTCCAGCGTAGGTAAAGTTCTCAAAGAGGGCCATGTTAACGTAGGCCTGAAAGACAGGTGAGGATAGAATTTCAAGAAAACAAATAAAAGATAAACCATACAAACTATTTACAGGACTTCTATTGAATTTAACAGGTAAACTTCATACAGGTGCGTTCACAAACACAACGGGAATCCATCTTGTTCCGCTCCGGCTTCAACTGCTTGTGTCTGGCCCAAAAACGTTTCGGGCCAATCAGGTTGCAATATTATCGTTTAAGGCAGGACATACCGGTGCAATGAAAGCAAGAGCAGCTGAGCCCTCAGCCGAACCAAAACAAACATGGCAGCCCAGGAGGACGCACATGCAGCTGCTGCTGTCGCATCTGTTTTGTCCGACTCCACAATTTCATCTTTTTGTGGTTTCTAATGACACCTGCTGCTTATGTTTTAATTTGATACTGTGATTGACTAAAACCAACATTTAATAGGCGGGCACAAGGTGTTGCTTCGCCCAATGGCCCTCCTTTCCTCAAACAGACCCACTGGGAGCAGACCCAGATTGATCATTTGCAGAACGGAGAGTCTTACACACGATCAATCTATCCGGCCTGGTTAGAAGTTTTGATACCTCCTGAATTTTTTCCACATTTTTACATTTTGTCATGTTTTTACAGCCAAATCTAATGTAGGCCTACTACATATGTACCAGAAAAAAAGTAGTGCATATCTGAGAAGTGGAACTAAAGGATACACGGTTTTTAAATAAGTAGAAAATAAACATCTACAGTGTTTTATTTCTTTATTTGTATTCAGCATTATAAACAGCTATATTTTAGTAGTTGCCAATACTGCTGGATTGCTTTTATGTTTCCACTTTGACTAGGTCATTCTGATACATGATTATGCTTAGTTCTAAACCATGTCACTGTAGCTCAGGCTGAATGTTTAGTGTCGTTGTCCTGCTGGGAGAAAAACCTGTACTTCACTTTTAAATCTTTTGCAACCCGTAACAAGTTTACTTCCAGGAATCTCCTGTATTTTTAGCTCCGTATATCTTCTCATCAACCACCTTCTCCCTGAAGCTTTCCCAGAGCATGATACTGCCACCACCACCACATCTCCACGAGGGAATGGTGCATTTATGGAAAAAGTGAAAAGGTTGGAGCAGTATGAAAACTACTGAAGGGCACTGTGTCGGGAATCAAGGATTACCTTCCTGGCTTCCTGCATCCGGCTGAGTTGGACAGAGATTTGTGAGAAGGGGGGTCTCTCGTAGGGCCGATCCCTCCAGCACTGCCTCATTAGTTCATAGCTGGAAGAACAAACATTGATAGCACAAACACATTAACACCCAGTCATCTTAATAAAACTCCTAGCAAGAATCAAAATAGTAAAATAAATATGTTTATTGCTATTTATAATAGGAAACTTACACCTCATCTTCACAGTTTTTGGGTTTCTCCATCCTGTAGCCCTGTGGCAGTTTTTCATAAAGTTCAGCGCATGTCATTCCACAATATGGCGTACCACCTGATTCATAAACAGAGAAAATAAGTGTAATGCTTAGCCATGCGATGCACAGCGACAACGGATGCTGCTACATGGGTAGCTGTGGAACGGCTTGCGCTTCCTGAAGCAAAAACAGAATATTTGATGTAAATTTAGCTAAACCAATAATAATATTTGTTAAATAAAAGCAAAAATAAATCCAGAACTTTACTTTGAAGTCTGTGCATAGGTTTGAAAACAATCGTAAACAGGCATCTTATGGCACAATCTCTTTTGATTGCAAAGTGATGCTGCATGCATTCTTACCCAAGCTTACAATTTCCCAGAGGAGAACTCCAAAGGACCATCTGTGAGGAAAAAAGTTTGTAAAATAGTTCAGATCCAGTGGGTTGAAGAGGCTATAAACGTGTTTTTACATTGTTATAAAACAATTATGTGCTTTGTTGATCATATCTGGTGCCTTGCAAACAGAAGATGCTGTGCTAATCTACTGATTAGAAACCATACAAATCCAAAACAACCTTATCTAGCATTCGTACAAGGTTTAGACTTGAAAAAAAAAATGCATGAAGTAAAAATGCAGAAATGGAAGACATATCAGTGAGATAGCCTTTTTGATTTCGATGCGTTTTGATGCCAACATTTGTTTTTAAGAAATGAACATGTGTACGTGTCATTGAGTTTGAACACAAACCACAAGCTTGTCTGGAATCTGATAAGACAAACTCTTTGACGAAAATAACCACCACTTCTATATGTCACAAGCTGGTGTGGTAGATTACACAAGCAGACAAAGTAGTGTTTGCGCTCAGACTTTTTGTCGAGCGTGTATCTCTGCCTCACTCTGTCCCTACTTGATCCGCCTTCCCCGTCCTCTCTAATGTTTACAACTGTTTGGTCCTCACAGGCAAGGTTTTTTTTTTTTTTTTTTTCTTCCGTTTGCTGTCCTGTGCTCTGCTGACTTGCTCTCTGCTGTATAAATAGGCTCCAGTTGACAGAGAAAAAACATCTCAGTCTGTTTCCTAGGCTTCCTGGTCGGCGCTTATCAGTTACGCTGCACACTGTTATCAGTCTGACAGAGACAGGGGATGATTTGTTGTTTTCTCGGGCAAGATATTTTGTGGTGTACATAAGAAACAACTTTATTTTAGGAGAAAGCGTTCTTGCAATATGCGATTTGTTTTCAAACTATAATTGACTTACACGTCACTCTTGCTAGTGTACACGCTGTAATTCAGGGACTCAATGGCCATCCAGCGCACTGGGAGTCTCCCCTAGAAGCAAACCAAAGCCGGCAGATTTATGTAAAATCTTCTGCTACAGAAACAGTTACACTTTAAAGAACAGAAATGTCAGATCCTGAGTAAAACTGATACATCCTTCAGTCTGTTTAAACACCTTTTTCATAAAAAAAAGAAGCTGTTTAATATAAAATTAAGCTATTACCACACAGTATAATGCGATTCTCTGTGCATGTTTACACAACACTTCGGTCTACAGGGGAACTCATTAATATCTAAAACAAAGTCTTGTCAGGAGGTTCCTGCACCTTTATTATATGGAGTTCCACAAGGCCCTATATTGGTTCCTGTATTTTTTTTTCACTACCTCTTGGACACATTTTTTGTAAGTTTAATATCTCATTCCATTGTTTTGTCGACTATGTACAGATGTACATGCCTATGAAGAATAATAAGAACGTTTACAGTCTTTGTCAGACTGCTTAATTTAAGTCAAAAAATGGATGGATGCAAACTCAGGTGATTTTATTTGAACAGAAGAATTTTCATGCTAGACCCAGCGCAATTCTCAGTACCTAAACTCCATTTGACCACAGTTGTAAAAAACCTTGCCGTTGTCATAAGCAAGTACTGGAAGTCAAGTTGTCAGATCAAGTTGTTTTTTTTTCCATTTACGTCTATTAGCTAAAGTCAAGTCCTGGCTCTGTTTCAAGGATTTTGAGAAAAATGTTCATGCTTTTACTACAACTCGTTTGGATTACTACCGTTCATTGTATAAAAGGTTTAGATCACTATAATTTACATCGCTTTCAGATGGTCCAAAATGCAGCAGTCCGACTTCTAACTGGGACAAGGAGACGAGAGCACATATCACCAATGTTGGCCTCCATACATTGGCTTCTGGTGTCATGTCGAATTGACTTTAACATTTTATTGCTAGTTTTTAAAACTTTAAATGGCTTAGTTCCACCTTATTTGCAAGATATGTTGCATTCACATACGTCAACAAGATCTTTGAGCTCAAATAATCAGAATTTACTAAATGTTCCTCAATCCAGACCCAAGATTAAAGGAGATCGTGCCTTTTCTGTCGTGGCTCCCTGCCTGTGGAATAATTTGCCTTCTCATATTAGGTGTGCTCAAGGCTTAGATCATTTTAAGGGGCTTCTTAAGACCCATTTTTATTCCGTGGCCTTTAAGTCCTTGTGAATAATTGTAATTGTTGAAAGTTGTCATATGATTTCTTTTCTTTTCGTGGATTTGCTGATTATTCTAAAGCACACTGAGTCAGCTGCAACTGTTTTAAAGGTGCTCTGTAAATAAAGTTGACATTGGCATTCTGTACAAGAAAATGGACCCAAAAGAAAATTTGCATGCTGGTTGTTTGGTTTTAGAGTCTGGACCAAAATTTGAAATTCAGTGCAAGTTTGCTTTGCTATACATAGTTGTCTTTTTTACCTTAAGATGCGGTGGCAGTCTAATACAACAGTTTTTATAGGGTTTATGGTGTTTCTGAATATTCTAAGAATGCTTCTTTTATTAGACGGAGGCTGAAAAAAAAACATATTAACAGACATAAAGGCTTTAAAACAGCATCAGCCTGTTTATTGACATAATCTGTTTCATTTAGTTAAGTTACTGAAATAAATGTATTTTCAATATTATTCTAATTTATTGAATATTACTGTGCAAAGTCGACCAGACGGAAGTTACTTAGACTTTTATTTATTTATTTTGATCAGGTTCAGTACCTGTCATATTTGTGTAACCAACTGGTCCAAGTGGAGAATCAGAATCAAGTAAATTCATGTGAAGTGTAAAAAAAAAAGCTCACAGAAAACATTTAAAAAAAAGCTACACCAGGGATTATAGCCCGATTATTTGTAACCATCATTTCATATTTGAAATATGATTAAAAATTGATTACCACACGTATGTTGATACCACGTACAATTTGGATTCCTTTAAATCGTATAAATACATGGCTTGAATTGATATTTAATAAACTTTCCTAAAGGGAATTTTAGCATGTGTTTATTGATGTAATCTGGATTTCAGTGTCCAAATCCAGATCATGGCCAGTGTCCTGTATATTTTAGACCCTGCTCTGACACGCCACAATCAAACAGCTAAATTATGAAATCATATTGTCATACAGTTTTGCTAAGGACTGAAATATGAAATGGATTCTAGTGTATTTAATTAGCAAAAGATAAAACAATCAAACAAAGAACAAACAAACAAGAAAACAACCCCAGTGTTTTGATATTGGAGACCACTTGTGTAAATGAGCAACATAAAAATGCCTTCAGCGCCCTCTCCTGGATGCATTTAAAACTACAATACCTACCATTGTTTTCTTGACATAGACTTCCTCTCCTCTGGACAAACCAAAATCTGCGATCTTCGCCACAAGGTTGTCCCCTACCAGAACGTTCCTTGCTGCCAAGTCTCTGTGTATGAACTAGAACCAACAGCAGAAGGAAAGCAATGATGTTGCTGAGTTACTTCTGATTTAACACACAAACTAACATGTTTTACAAAAAGGGCAAAAAAATAAGATAGGATGTAAACAAAATGTACAGAAAGATTTGAATTTTGATGGTACACCTTCCAAATTAACATTTTTCAAGAATAATTGTTGACTGTCACAGTTATTGTAGCATAATTGGAGCTGTTTGCCTCCTTACTGCAGGTGGTTTTGATCAATCACTCCTGTAAAGATTTCAACAGGAATGATGTCAGGACCTATGGCTACTCAGTTTATCTATGTATGTGACAGTTTCTTTGTGCAGCTTATGGGTGCTCCTACGATTAGACCCACAGCCTCTTTGCACAGAATAAGAAATCCATGCTCAGTATGAGAAATTGCTGCAAAGCCATCATCAATGCAGACGACTGTCCACTGTGGCTCTACGCTTCTTCAGGAGGAGTGAATGCTGCTTGTCAAGACTTAATGCAATCTGCTGGGTTTCCTTATATGGGAAACTTTTTGACCAACCTATCTGCATGATTTGATTGAATTTGACTTTGTAAAGTGCTTTGAGATGACATGTTTCATGAATTGGTGCTATAAAAATATAACCGAACTGAACTGAATGTAACGCAACATTCAAACGTTTTTTTTATTAAAAACATCTAATATTAGGATACAGCTGCTAGTCAAGCACACGCTTAGTTAAAGATACGTCCTTCATTATCAAACAGATATTCTCCCGTCTCACCTGCTTGTCACTGAGGTAATGCATCCCGGTCGCCACATCCACAGCGAACTGCAGCAGCTGCTGGGAGGTGAGGGTGGACGCCGTACCGTGCTCTTTGGCAAACGCGGGATCGGTCTCCAGCACGCGGCTCTTCCTCAGAAAGTCCAGCAGGTTTCCGTAGGGAGCGTATTCTATGGCTATGTACAGGTAGCCTGAAAAAAAAATAAAAAACATACAGTATAGTTCTGGTGAAAAGTTTAATGAGGGTTTTTTAATGATTTATTTGACCATTTGTCAATGGTGTGGTTAGCTTCGAAACAAAGAACTGAGTCGCTAAGTCTAGATTTACTCTGAATTTTTAGGTTAATTAAAGTTGAAGTTCAACTGAAATGGAATACCTCACACAGGGTAGCCTTCTATAAATAAATGTTATGCCCGGACAAAATGAAGCGTGACCTTTTTGGCCACATTGGCTGGAATTATGTTTAGAGTTGTCACAGTGAAGCTTTCGGATCAAAGAACAACTGTTTTGCGTGGTGGTGGCACTAATCCATGGAGCTGCTATTTTGCCAAGGGTGCCGGTGCATTGCACGATTGAAAAAAAAAAAAGGAGTATATCCAAATTTCTGTACTTCATCTTAATCCAACTCAGCAGGGCAGTGGCCCTCACGGATAGGAGGGAGTTCACCACACAGAACCACGCAGGGCCATTATAACACGCCCAATTAATATTCAAAGATCAAGAGCCATTCCAAGTTGTTTACATCATTCTTTTTTTAAATTAAAATTCCTTAGCAGCCATTCCACCACATTATCCTATTTGTTTATCCAAAAACCCTTACCGAGGTATTGGCTGACTTGTTTGCCGTTGCTCAGAGGGCCAGGCGGCTACAGATGGGAAGGGACTTGGCCTTGAACATTTTAAACTTGACAAAGGGGTGGAGCGGACCTTTTTTTTAATTTTTTTTTATGAAATCCTCCCTGAACTCAACCAGATGGCTGAATCCCTGTCAGCACATGACAGCTTTCAGCCCTTCCACAGGCTATTAGGCATTTGTAGCTGTTGGAAAGGTTTCATGCGGATTTCACCAGGACCAGCAAGCATGCCAACACAATTAGCGAGGGCCGTATGGGGAAGGAAGGAAGGAATAACAGTTTGAGGGAGAGGCTGGATAAATATCTCCAACACAGAATGTTCTCTGTTTCCAGCAGTGACTTACTTCTGAAACAGAACTTACAGGAACACAGTGTTGTAGTACTCGAGTCCGAGACTCGAACTCGAGTCCGAGTCATTAGCTAAATTTAGAGACTCGTGACTTGACTTGGACTTGAGAACTGATGACTCGAACTTGGACTCGGACTCCTACATTCAGATCATTCTGACTCGGAAATTGAGAAAAAGACTTGACTTTTTTTATATCATTAGGCTAAAATTTTAATATGTCATTAGAATATTATTTGGTGTATGATTTTAATATCTATTAGTGCAATGTGGTGGAGTGTGGATTTTTTTTTTTAGTTTAAAAACATGTAGGCTATGCTTACTTTAGTGCGGAACTTGGACTCGACTTGATCAATAAGGACTCGACTTGGATCAATAGTGACTCGACTCGGACTTGACTCGGATGAGTAGTGGACTTGACTCGGATTTTTTTTAATGACTTGGACTTGACTCGGACTTGAACACTGGAGACTCGAACCTGGACTCGGACTCGAGGCATAGTGACTTGACTACAACACTGCAGGAACAATTAACCAAACGATGGTAATACTACAATACAGACAAGGTTTTAAATCTCCATACTTATTTGGATTTGCTAGCATTCACAATAAGATAAATGAGTTCAGTTATGTCAGCATAGCTCTCTCTGGTTCTTTAATCTTTACTTCCTTTCATATTATTCAATAGATTGAGGAATGGACACGTTAATTTCTCAGTTTATATCTGAAAGCTGAATTGGGTTAGTTATGCTCCCTCTAAAGTACTTACCGCTAGATATCCTCTATCACGTGTTATCGATCTTTCATCAAAGAAAAGTAATCAAATTATTGAGTTCAGGATGAAGTTAAGGCAAACTGATACATGATGGCAGGAACCGGCACCAGTTGAGCCTCACAAAAACAGACATCAAAGATGTCTGACAGTGGAATGCATATAGAGATCTAACCGAGGGGGCAGAATTTAAAGCTTTTGAAGGGTAACAAGTATTTGTTTAGGATTCAAACTGGTGCCTTGGAGTTGTAGATGACAAAGAGACAGCTGGGAGGAGTGTTTACCTCACAAATGTATCCATTGTGTCACATTAATAGAAAACTTTTATCTATTTGTGCATCATCACGCGTTGTTTTAATGCATGATGCTGCTACTGCTATCTTTCAGTGTGGGGATGATTGAACGGATATTTTTCCTTTACACAGGAACGGGCCAAAAATGAAAAATTATCTCTAAATAAATTACAAACTGGGGTTCTTATGACTTTCCTTTAATAATGAACTTCTTCTCGTTAGGCTTACCTGAATGTCTGACAGGTGGAATTTACCACGCTCCCCCCTAAACACTACTCTATATTTAGTATATTTAAGCCTGCATCATATTTAGGGGCTGCACATTTGCACAGTCATTAACACTCTTTCCTTGCAGCACAAAAGTCCAGGGTTCAAATCCCATCCAGGAATCTTTCTGCATGTTCTCCCCGTGTTCTCTGCCTTTTTCCCATAGTCCAAGAACATGACCAATGAGGTTAATTGGTTACTCTAAATTGCCCTTAGACGTGAGTGTGTGCATGCGTGAGTTTTCATATCTAGATATGAATATAAAATGTGGATACTTTTGCAAGGTGCTGTATGTAATATCAGGGTTGCTGTACTCATTAGAGTTTGCATAAATTGCTAATTTATGTTTCCTTGTAGATGATTTCCAAACCAAAATGTATTGCAATGTTTTTTTGGTTATTTTATGTGGCCACAAAACTACTCTGTGAGCAAGAAAACGATTCCTTGCGTCATGGCAGCATCCCCCCCATCATTGACTTCAAATCGATTCAAGACACATACGCGCCACTAGATGTCGCTCACTCACCTCTGTTCTCGCAGGCTCCGATCAGGTTGATAATGTTGGGATGCTGGCCCAGTTTGCACAACACTTCCAGCTCTCCAGCGAAGTCTCTGTGGTCGTTCTCTGAGGCAAACTCTGCAGGTAGGACATGGCACCTCACATTGTTACACAACATGTAAGCAAAGCAAACTTTCCGGAATAAATTTCACCGCCATTAAATTAGCTCTTTTGTACCAGTGAGCTGCTGCATGATACGTACAACGCAGTCAAGACAAGACCTGATTCCTTCTATAGATTTTGCTTTCAAGCAATTGCCTGGTGTGCTTTTTTTGCTCGATTTTAGCTGCTTTTACCCAGAAGTTCAGGACCCTCTGTGAACATTTTTAGGTGAATGTCTCTTAACTCTGATCTATCAATCATTTATGGATAAAAAAGAATGATAAACCCTAGGGTAACAATCCTGTTCTGCTAACATGTAATAGACAACTACGCAGAGTCTGTTTCACCTAATTTCAAACACTAGATTTGCTTTATACAGTTGTTTTGAGTCTCTCGTGCTCAGATAGGACAGGAAATGTGTTTAAAATCAGAAGAAAAACTGGATTTGTAAAGAAACCTTACGAACTCCTGATAAAGACCACTTTAAACATTTAAAAATGTCTGTTTCATCACAAGAAGAATATAAAGAAAGCTGGGTTTTGTTTAGAATGTTGGACAGTACATACCCTTTAGCATCTTGATGGCTGCACTCATTTTGTTGCCGTCCTTCTTGATCATGGCTTTAATGACCTGTTACGAAACCGTGGTTAACTTAACTGCTTAAAGCCGTGCAGAAAGCTCGGGCACCATGGCAGAATCCCTCAACAATGACATAAAGAGTAAAATTTTGTCCGAACCTGGCCAAAGTTGCCCTCTCCGATGACGTCTTCAAATTTAATACTATCCCATTCGAGGATTGGATAGGTGAGCGGTTCTGGCGTGGGCTTGGGCCTTCTGGTGAGGGTCAGGGTTCCCGAGTTAAACTGCAGAATAGTTTCTTCGCCCTGGTCATAAAAAGTTTGCAAAAGTACAAGTCAATGTGAATTCTTAGTCTTGACTTTCAGTGTTAAAAAATGTCATGTTTTTTTTTTTTTCCACAGTTGTGATTCAAAAGTTCACAGAGGTGCACCCTCACCGATCCAGACTGATAGGTAAATGTGCGCCGACGGTTGAGCAGCATCTTCCTGATATAGAAAAGAGCCAGCAGGGCGAGCAGTATGGTCACGCAGGTCACAGTTACGGAGCCCACCACTGCGACCAGCAGCTGATTACCGTCCCCCGCCGGCTTCCCAGAAACACCTTGGATGGTCGGTGCTAAAATCTGTGTGTCTATTTTTATAGAAGGGAAGAAAACAGAAAGAAAAAAGAAAACAGAGAAGAAAGAAATGCATTATTTCTATTTAGGGAAGCGACAGATGTGGGTTTAGTATAGCCATCTTAAACAGTTCAGTAAATCCCATTTAGTTCCTGTTTCAGTTGCCAGATGTATAGCAAAATAAAAATATTTCCCAGCGTGAGTTATTTTTAGATTAGAAAAAAAACTATCTTGAAGGAAAACAAAAATCTTTTTAGTTTTTTTTTTTTTCATTTCAAATTTGGGTATTTATGCTTTGTTTCTTTTAAAAGCAACCCACCAACTTTTGGATTATTTTTTTTTTTGGCGCCCTGGGATGCAGTATTTTAGTGGTTTTATGCCGCTTACAATGTTTAAATCTCAAAAACCCAAGTAAAGGACTGTCTCAGAAAATTTGAATATTGTGATAAAGTTCTTTATTTTCTGTAATGCGATTAAAAAACATGAAATGTCATACATTCTGGATTCATTACAAACTGAAATATCGCAAGCCTTTTATTTTAATATCGCTGATTATGGCGTACAGCTGAAGAAAACTCAAAAATCCTATCTCAAAATATTAGAATATTTCCTCAGACCAAGTAAAAAAAAAAAATTATAACAGCAAAACAAAATCATACATTTGAAAATGTCCATTAATGCACTCAGTACTTGGTTGGGAAAAGTCTTACAAATACCTTAGAACACATTAAAAATGTGTGCTACATCCAAAAACAACAACAACAACTTTGACAGATAGCAAACTCGATCTCACCATCCCCGTGCGTCTTCTCCTGAACAAACGTGCTCCACTCGCCCGGCACTTTGGAGCACGCTCTTACTCTGAACTGGTAGAGGGTGCTGCTGTTGAGAGCCGTCACGTCTTTCGTGGTCTTGTTAAAGTCATCGATGTCCAGCCAGTGATGAGGGCTCCCTTGGCCAACTGGGTGGTACTCTATAACATATTTGATTATGCCTCCATTTGGATTCTCGGGGGGCTGCCATCTCACCTGGATGGCCGAAGTGGAAAGGGACTGGGCCTGGACGCTGCGGGGGGGTGATGGCCCTGAGACGCACAAACGCACAGACACACAGTTGTTGTTGAAGTCAGAAATGTTTTAAAACGACGGTTGCGAAAACTTTAATTAGCAATCACAAGGAGCAAGGATTACTTTTTTTTCCACATTTCCATTCAGATTTATGAGTTTTGTGGCTTTAGATGACTTCGCTGTTGGGCTTTTTTTTTTAAAGCACAAAAATTGTTGCAAAAACGTGTCATCATAAAAATTATGTATAAGAACCAAAAAGAAACCAATAAAAACTCTCCTATCTGTGTGTCTTGTAAGCTTCTCAAACATCTTTACATGTCCTTTTCAACATTTTTAAATCGTAAAATTTGCCGATCTCATCTGTTTTTCCTCGACCGCCAAAAAAAAAAGAAAAAAAGAAAAAAAAATGAGGGACGGAGATAAAAGAAGCCAGAGGTTTCCATTTACCCTGGCTGTTGATGCGGAAATGGAAGGGTTTGGAGGCCGGCCCCTGGCTGCCGCAGTTGATCAGGCGCACCACCACGCTGTAGTCATGATGATACTTCAGGTCGTGGAACTCGGTGGAGAGCACGTTGAGCAGGGTGGTCTTCTCCAAAACCTTCTCATTGTATGGCGGGGATTCGAAGAGCTGCACTAAAAAGCCAGTCGCCGTGCCAGGGGTGATGTCAGCGTTGGCCGGCAGTCGCCACCACACTTTAGCATTACGGCAATCCACGGTTCTATTTTCGATCTCGGGCTGAACTGTGGGCTCTGCGGCAGATGAGGATAAAAGGGTGAGTCGAACGGATCAGTTCATTTTTTTTTTTTTGTTATTTCCCATGTTGGTAATGAGCTGCATGAAACTGGTGTGGCAAAGGGTAGCGCTCTAAGCCCGAAAACGCAACGTTTTAAATACAGTCTATCATTTTCACTTTTATTTTAAAATATGAGAATATATATATATATAAGAAGAAAAAAAAAACACATTTCAGAAATGCAACTTTCAATATGTCAGTGCAAACAGGTCGTTCCATACCCATAGTCTTCCTGATATTAGAGTTTTAAAAAGGCTCCTAAGTGTCATGATGGTGAGACCCCTTTGGGAGTTTTTGTCTTGGTTTTAGAGTGAGTCGTTTGTATCTGGTCAATTTGTTCATCTTGTGTTTTTGTTCAGTAAGTTCCTGCAGTCATCCTCACTCAATTGTTGCAATTCTGTTAGTCTCACCTGACCCTCAACACTCCTCCCATCCCCAGTACTTGCATCCTTTTCAGAACCTCATGGTGCCTATTTTTTTTTTTTTTTCCTTTTTTTTTCTTTTTTTTTTTCTTTTTTTTCTTTTTTTTCCTCTTTTTTTTCTTTCTTTTTTCCCTTATCTCTCCCTAATCTTGCCTCTCTCCCTCTGCCACCTTTGTTTGGGTTTTTCTTTGCGGCTCGGAGCTGAAATTTATTTCTTTGTTTGTTTCGTTTCGCATCGTTTCTTCCGGCCTGCATTCATCCCTCCTGCTCTTGCTTCCTTTGCTGCTGTGAATCTCGACGACAAACCCCGCGGATAAGGAAATCAAGCTTTTTGCATCGTTGTGACAAGAGAGTGGAGCAGTTCCTGTCACACCCCGCCGCTGTCTGAACACTGCAACGTGTGCTGCTCTGCCTTTCTGCCCCACTCCAGAGAATCCCAGACAGACGGCACCAAAAAAAGGTAACCGTGAAGCCCAGTCAGTCACCAACCGTCAGCCGGATGCTTTGCTGTCGGCCTCAGAGGGTCCGACTTATCGGCAGCCTCCAGCAGCTGCCAAACACAGAGCCCAGACTGTGGTTACAGCGGTCTAAGGACCCCTCATCATCCCCATCACGCCGTCATCACTGAGACGACCTTGCCGCTGTCAGAGACTGTTCTTGTGCTCTTTAAGCCGTTTAAGAACAACCCGGACCTGGCTGTTTCTCTGGGAGCTGGTTCCCATGTTTGCAGGGCCAACAATTTGTCATCCAGAGCTATCTTGGTGGGCTCTGAGGTCCCGAGGCTGTATTCTGAATATACCTCTGTAGCCTTAGAGTTACTCTCCAGGGACTCGTCCACGGCCCCTTGGCCTCCTTTTCTGATCTCCTTTCCCAGATCGTTTTTAGCTTCCAGACCAGCCGCCATGCTCCGTCGTTTGTCCCCATGGCCTCTGAGCTACCGTCTGGAGCTTTAACGCTGGAACGCGTTCTTTGTCAGAACTGTTTTGTGTTTTGGTCTCTTCTTCTGAGCTTTGCTTTTAGATAGTTTTACTTGGACTCTTTTCCAGACGTGCTGTAACACCTCACAGCCTGAATAGTCAGCTACACTGCTCTGAAACCAAATAAGCATACGTGCACTGCCCCAGGTTCCCTCTTTTCTGCTGCTGCTGCTCATATTTACATCAAATGTCTGTATACTGTGCGTGCTGTAACCAAAGTCAAATTCCTTGATTGTGCACACAAGCCTAACCCTAACCCTGGTTCTGATTAAAACCTAAGATTAGCTCAGGTTGACATGTTTACCGACGAGCCAAGCTTGAAATATTTACTGGAAAACTGACACCAAAACACGCTCTTGCACACACGTACTGAGAGTCTTATTGTAATCAGGATGATGCCTCATTTCTCCAGCATTTGAACACCTTTATTCATTCTCACGTAGGTTTCTGGCCCATACAACAGCTGATTTTGCTCTTGCGTGTTTGTTTTTTCCCCCCAGATAACAGGCTTCGACTCAGAATTGGCGTGGCTGTCTGACCAAACAGCTGAGCATGTGTCTCACTCTCACCAGGGCAGTCTGTCTCCATCACCGCCTCCGGTCCAGGAGACCCCTCTCCTCCCTCGCCGGGACGGCTCAGCTGGACGCGTACACGATAGAGTGTCGAAGGCTCTAGGTTCATCAAAGTGATGGGCTCTTTGTCACTATACACTAAAACAAAATGAGGAGATGATCCTAGTATCACCAAACGTTTTAATTGTGGTCGCAACACTTTATTTCAGAGGTGGGTAGCCCTGGTCCTCGAGGGTATTCCGCCTGTTTTAGATGCTTCCCTGCTCCGACACGCCTGATTGTGCCTTATCTCTTCAGCCTGTCACTGATTCTGCAGGAGGTCGCTAATGAGCGGTTCTTACGAATCACACGGAGAAGCACGGAAACATCTAGAATGTGCAGAAAATCGACCTTCAAGGACCAGGGTTGCCCATCCCTGCATTATTTACATTAGGCAAGGCAGGTGGATTTATATAGCACTTTTCAGTTACAAGATGATTCAAAGTGCTGTATATGAACAGAAAAAAACATTAGAAAGGGAAATATTACTATGACAAAGGACTAAGCTAAGCAACTCCTTGACTAGACTTCTTTAGTTTCACTGGAACAGGCTTCATCACTAACATTAAAAGTTCAATTGTTTCTATTCATGCACTATCAAACATACAGAAAGCATAAAATCACTGTACTTAATTGTTTATAATAATAGTAAATAAATAAAAAAACTGGATAAATCCTTGGGGGTTTCTGATCTAAAGTCATGTTGTCCAACCTTTCTAAAGCTACACCTAGAATAACGTCTTTTGTTTCATTGTTTCACCGGAACAAGCTTCATCACTAAAATTTAAAGCTTAACTGTTTCTATTCATCTATTACCAAAGGAAAATAAAAACATTACATTAACCTAAGTAAATGAGCAGATAATGTAGAGCGCTCGCTGTGTGTTTCTCACGGGACACGTTTGTAGCCAATTTAAACAACGCTTTGTAGCGCCTGATAACTATCCGCTTTGGCTAACACTTTGAAACATCTGAAACTCAGCTTGTTGCGGCTGGTATTGTTTTGTTTTTGTCTTGTGCCGTACAGTGGACAAAAAGGAAGAAAATCCGCTACATCCAGCTTACCTATAATCGAGGACCAGGAGTCTCCGTTCTGCACAGGCTTATATAGGAGTCTGGTTGAGACAATGGGGCCATCGCCTTTGTGCGACTCCAGTGGCATCACCAGCAATTGCTTACTCCTCTTTTCAAGTAGTTTTGGAGCGGTAGTTGGAACTGGGGGCACTGTGTAGGGATACGAGATGATTCGTCCTCAGATGTGACTAAATGTACCCTCTCTACATTTATATATTGCTCAAGAGAAACCCCACACTCGGACCTTTAATGGTGACGTTGAACTTGCGGGTGTCCTGGCCTCGAATGGTGGACACCCTGCACTCCCACGGCCCCCCTTGTTGAGCGTTCAGTCGAGGGATCTCAAACCAGGCTGTGCTCTGATTCGACTCCTGGATCGTCCGAGAGGCCTAAAAGATCCAAAATGGCTGAACGATACAGGATGAAAGCCACATGCTAATTTCCTAAGACCTTTTCTGTTCCTGCTTGAGTTTTCCTCAAGAATCCCCCCCCCCCAAGGAAACAAAAAAGTCTTTCTTCCTGTGGGAAATGCTGGCACCGCTGCTCATCAGAGTGTTTCTGTTATGAAGGAAACAGAGCAGCAAGAATAACACAGAGACTGAACAGATCACATCAAGGCAATGCGTGTCGACTGCTGCGACGCAGGGTGATACAGCCTTATCTGGTCAGGCCACTGTTGTGGGGATTTCCTCAAAATGTCTCTCCGTGTTGGGAGCATCAATTCAGATGGGCAGCTGTAAACCAAGTTTCGTTTTTCCCCTTTTAATGTCCCAGAAACCTAATGTCCCATATCTCATGGTTGTTTGGGCTCTTTAGGCCTCTAAAGAAAAATTTCATCTCCTCCATCTTTAACAATTTCTGTTATTCTCAATGTACTTTTGCATCTTCACCGATTTTTCAAAGCTTTAAGGAGTTTTGAAACAGAAATATTTGATACAGGGTGATACTTTGCAGGGAGACCATCTCATAAAGCATTTGGCACTGATGGGAAAAGCATTTGTGATAATGTGAAAGTGTATGTATAGATAGGTAATTAGTAGTTCCTATATATATATATATATATATATATATATATATATATATATATATATATATATATATATATATATATATATATATATGTATATATATATATAATATATAGAGGAATAATGATTTCACTGCATGGTTCTGACAATTTTGAAATTATAAACCCTACCTGAATGCTAACTGAATTTCAGCAGTTTATTGTTAGTCAAGAACAACAATTCACTATTATGCTACGGGCAGACTAAGCTACAGGCAGACTAGGCTCACCCCAGGGTGCTTTTAAATCCCTGGGCAGAGTGCCAGTCTGTTAGGTCTCCAAAGTTTTGGGTCTCGGTTAACATTTCCCTGAATTACTCCTCATAAGAACATTTTTAAACAAATTTATATTGCTATAGACAAAAAAATACCATTGCTATGTCTTGAGACTGAGCACAGTGGTCCAAATGTAACACCATCATGGAGGGTATTAATCAGAGAAGAAGCAAAGCGGCCACACTGAAGGAGCGGCAGAAGTCCACAACTCAGGTGGGAATATCTGCTTTTACAGTTTGGTTGTTTAAAGTTTTCCACAAGCCATGCAGAAGAGATAGTAAACATGAGTGTAGGTTAACTAAGACTGCACAGACTCACGTGAGCACTAACTCTATTGTTCTGGTAAAACATTTTAGTGGCAGCATCATCCTGTGGAGATGCTTTTTATCAGGAGAGGCAGGGAAGGGCGGAAGTTGATGGGACAATGCTAAATACAGAGGGGGGGGCATGTTAGCCAAAAACGCTTGCAGCTGTGAACGCAGCTAAAGGTGGTTCTACTAAGGACTGATTTTAGGAATGACAGAATAAATTTGGCTGACACCCATTTCAGGATTTCTGTTGTAAAACATGTTGACGGCGATCTATTATTGCTATTCCACTAAACTACTTTATGACGATCTATTTAAAACCCCAATAAAATGCATTTAATAAAAGTAAGGAATGAATAATTTTACAGTGCTCTGTATGAGGGATTGCAGCAAAGCCATGTACAATGCAGATGACTCTTCCTGTGGCTCTACGCTTCCCCAGGAGTGAATGCTGCTTGTCGGGACTTTGATGCAATCAACTGGTTTCCTTATATAGGACATTTTTGACCAATCTGTATAATCTGACCCAATCTGTATAATATGATTGAACTTGACTTTGTAAAGTGCCTTGAGATGACATGTTTCATGATTTGGCGCTATATAAATAAAATTGAATTGAATTGAATTGAATTGTATACAGTATATTGGAATTTTAATAATGTATTGGTCAAGTTTATTTTAGCCAGGCATTCAATATATTATCTTATGAAGAATGCTTCCTGCAGCTTCTGCTCTACGTACCTTGAGCACGGTGTTGTCCAACTTCCTCAGCTCAAAGCTGTTGTGGCTGGGTAAGGGGTTGCCTGTAGCGGAGCATTTGACTTTAGGACTGGAATTCAGATTACACTCCAGGTTACAATCCAGGTCCAGAATCTGAGGAGCCCGCTCTGCAAAAGATGCATTATACCAACAATGCAGCTTTTTACCATCCTTAAAGTTGTGTGGTGCCTTTCAGGGCTTCTGCTGAATGATTATATTTTTTTTTTCTTTTTACATAAAAGGAAAATGTGTCTGTTATTATGCTTACCAGACTTTTCACAGTCCTGTCCTCTCCATCCTAGGGGACACTGACATCCACTGAAACGGTTGCACACCCCTCCATTCTGACATTTACAGCTCAACCGGCAGTCTGGTCCATATGTGTCATTAACACAAGCTAAAAATAAAAAAAAACCACAACAAAACAATGTAAAATATGACTGAATTCTGATCTGTTGTGGCTTTAAGTAAAGTTAAGTCAAGTTAACCTTTTTCACAGTGCCTCCCGAACCAACCGCTGGCACAGGAACAACCGTAAGGGTCTGGGAGGCAAAAGCGAATCTCTTGGCAGTTGCTTCTCTGGCCGGTTCTGCAGGACTCCTGGCAGCTTCTCCCAAACATTCCTTCCCTGCAGGCTGTTCTCCATCAGTGGAAGGTAAAATCACAAATGTATTTATTTGTATTCCTCTGAATGTGCTGCATCATCTTTCAAACTGCCTTGCAAAACATCCATGACTGTAACCAATCTATGAGCGTAGCCAGCCAGGAAAGCTGCTGAAACATCTTCTCACTTATTTATTTTTCTGCACACAATAGTCAGTGACGTCATAGTGAAAACAGCGCCCTCACAAACCAAACATTACAGATCATTTACAAGGAACAGCTGTTTAGAGAAAATACTTAAAGGAATTTGGAGAACAAACTTTTAAAAACTGTATCTATCTATATCTAGATATTCAGATATAGATAGATCGATCGATAGATAACCTTTTGAAAATAACAACCATTAAGCAAGTATTAAACATACTTTTCATTAAGCCCATATTTCTGAATAAATAATCTATTTTTTAACTGGTCTGATGTGATATTCTAATCTCAAATGTCATGTCTCCACTTTATACAAGCAAAAAAAAAACATTGTCATTAACATATACACATACACACACACACACATATATATATATATATATATATATATATATATATATATATATATATATATATATATATATATAAAATGATTTCACTGTGTGAGTGTGTGTGCAGGCTGTCACATCTTTTATGGATAGTTTCCTGTTGAATTAGTAAGAGTGTGTCAGCGTGGTACAAACCTGCCTCGCAGCGCGTCCCCATGAATCCTGGAGGGCAGATACAGTCCCCGTCCACATCATTACAAACTCCCCCGTTAAGGCATTCTGGGCATTCTCTGTCGCAGTAAGGACCCCACTTTTTACTGGGACAGTCTGCAGAACATTTTATTAAATTACAAAACATATTTCTTACTCTGTTTTGACTTGACACGTCTAAAACATCATTTCCATATGTTTACACCGCATGTTTTTCTCAAGCATCTCCTTCAAACAGTCCATGACAGTTTTCTGGTAATGTATTTGTGTCATACTTTTTTTTTTTTAATATCATTCCTGTTTTTTTTTTTTTTTTTTTCTTTTTTCACAAACTGCTATTTGTTCCCGTAACACACTGACACTGCTGAGTTGGGGAGATAAATCACAAGGCGTAGAAAAAAATAACACAAAAACAAAGTAGAGTGGACGATTTTTCCCCCTGGAAATGTAGATAAATGTAGAAACGTTCAAGTCCCCTTTTGAATAACTGTGCATGCGCAACACTATCCAACTTGCTATTCTGCTCCTCAGGGTGATTGTGTTAAAAAAAAAAAAAAAACTCCCAAATCCACTGTGGTCTTATTTCTTTCTTCTGAGGCCTTGCTCTTCTTCTCATAAACTTGGAAGACAGTTTGCTTCTTGTGACTCTCAACCATTTTCAAAGTATACGGTGAGAGCAGCGGAGCTACAGAGAACGGCTCAAACTGAAACTCATTGGACACAAAAACACCCAAAGTTTTCATGCGCAGCAAGAGGAAGCAAGCAAGGAACGAGCACGCACAATGGCGTTAGGTGAGCACATTACAACGAATGGCATGTGGGACAACCAGTAGATAAGATGATCTTCCTGGAACTTGAAATGGAGCTTAAGCGAAAAATTCAAACTGAAGAATCTCTATTGCCTACCTCCATCAATCAGAGACTCATCCGCCTCCGACGCAAGCCAATCAGCTTTGAACTGATCCAAATCCTCGTCTCGGCCTTCTCCTCAGCGAGCAAGCGGTGGCTGCGCGTGTCTGGTTTGGACTCTGATGACCGGACTCAACCCTCCTCCATCCCCTTCTCCACCTCCTTCAACCTCATCCCTATCGGAGTGTAATTCCTCCTGGACTCTTATGGAATTCCCAGTCACTTCTTAGAACGGTCCGGCAGAAGACCGCCATGTTGAGCCTGGTTCTGCCAGAGGTTTCTTCCCAAAGGGGAGTTTTTCCTCTCCACAGTCGCTTCATGCTTGCTCATCATGGACAGTTCATGCCAACCTGTGTTTATCCAAGCTGGACATGTAGCTCAAACAGATCATCATATGGACTGAACATACTTTATTTATCTCCACTCCACCACCAGTTTCAGGCCTGGGGGGGGGGGGAATTATCCCTATTCTCATACGCCTTCTTATGCATATTGAAGTATAATTCAGCGTGAATTTTTCCTGCCGAGGTCTGAGCGCCAAACTCTTAAAATATTGTATCAATAAAATTCTTCTAATTGCCTTTTCTTTCTGTGTGAGTTTTTCAGATTGAAATCAAAAGAAGATCATCCACTATACCTTTAAACTTTGATTCCAAAAAGACTTTGAATCTCCACAAATGGCAGAGAAAATTAAGCAAAGACAGACGGAAAATGATCTAATGGTATTCCAATCAATAATAATAATCCTAAAGTTAACAAGTTTCCACTTCTAAGCAAGTTTTATGCAAGTGATAATTTCAAGAACAAATGCAAAAAAAAACGGCACTGGCACAAGCCAAGAGGGAGCTGATAATTGTTGTACGGACAACTTTTTATATTATATATATCAAAAATTCTTGTAATCCTCTTGGTTTTGAGGATAAATGACACAAGTAATTCTGACGGTTTTAAAAAGACAAGTATTGGGTGTGCTTTGGTGGCGCAGTGGTTAGCGCACACGACCCATGTGTGGAGGCCTTAGCCCTCGACGTGGCTGACGCAGGTTTGACTCCGACCTGTGGTCCTTTGCTGTCTCTTCCCCCTCTCTCATACCCCCTTTCCTGTCAGCCTACTGTACAAAAAACGTGCCACTAGTGCCGTAAAAACAAAAAGACGAGTTATTTTGGACCGGTGTGTTTTCTGCAAACCAAAGGGGTGAAAAGCAGACACCACTATCCAAATATCGGTAAAAAAGGAAAAATGCCTTCTGAATAAATTTACATCCATAGCCTCATCGATATTACCAGTATTTTCTCCCACAAGAGACAACACCAAATGGTCTTTTCTCTTCTTCTTGCAAGCTTCTACAAGTTTATGTAAGCTTGGCTGAAACAATTTTAGTTGCAGAACCAACGACAACATCTGCGAATCTGTGAGAAACGCCGGGAAACATGAAGGGAAAACTTCTAACACCACAACGCTATCTCATCTGGGACTGTGGTGGCATTATGGTTTGGGCCCGCTCCAACATCTGGGACAAGAAAGCTTTCCGTTCTTAATATAATGATTGTTGATTAAGACAGTAAACTTTTAAAGAAAACCAGTAACGTGTAATAGGGGAAGACTATAAAAATATAACACAAAAGCGGTTCTAAGAAATTATGTGGATGTTTATTTGCCAAGGGAGAGTCGTTATTCCAACAGCAACATCTTTAAAGACCTAAAGCGAGATGTTTATTTAAGCAAAGCTAAAATCACTGCATAATTAGGCCAAGCTGTTGGAATGATCAACAGTCACTGGACGTGTTGGTTGCAGTCGTTGCTCTACTTGGGCGCCATACAAGACAGTAAAACTGAGGGCTAAAGCAATTCTGCCATCCTTAAATAAATAGCTCCCACATTTAAAGAATCTTTTAAGCCAGATGTTTTACTAAGTGCTTTTAATACAACTTTCTCATTCCCTCATTGCACCACACACACTGCGCTGTTCAGTGTGAAAATATTTAGACCCCTGGAACCTTTTCCCATTTTGTTACATACATTGCAACAACAAACTTCTTTTCATTTTAAATGACCGTTATGATTAAAACCAGAGCATTGAGATTGTGGAGTAGAGAAGAACTGAAATGCTGTTTTCAAGATGGTTTGCAAAAGAACTGGGAAAAGAAATTGCAAGATGCGTTACGGTTACAGCAGACAGTTTTTGGGGGGGTCTGCCTTTATCACCTTCACTTTTCTAGAGTCTGCTGTATTTGTGTCCCAAAAAGCTCAAGCTCAGTCGATTTTCACTCCTTCCTGGCGCCGCTTCCTGGCGGATGGCCCTGAATGCAGTAGCTTTCTCAGTGTTTCCATCAACTCTGTCCCTGCTAAAGAAAAGCGTCATGCTGCCACCATCGTGCCTCACCGTTGAGCTCGTCCTTCGCAGTGTTAGCTTTTCACCACACACAGCATTTTTCAGGTAACTCAAACTTGTTCCTTCCTGGTGGTATCCGACCACAGCGAGGTGTTTGTCCCCTAAATGGTATGTGACAAACTGCAAACACAATGGTTCCTTATGGTTTCCTGTAAACAATGGCTGTTTTCCTTTACACTCTTCCATGAAGGACAGATTTGTAATAATTGCTCCGTTGAGATATCCTCCCAACCGAGCTATGGATCTCTGCAGCTCCTCCAGCGTTACCATAGCTTGTCATTTTAGTTGGATTGCCATGTCTCGGTAGATTTGCAGCGTTGCCATAATCTTACCATTATCTGACGGTGAATTGGGATGCTCAATGAAGGGAACGTTGTTTTATAACCTAACATGCTTTCACCTTTCCCACAACTTTTTTTTCCCTGACCTGGATGCTGTGTTCATTAGTCTTTATGATGCTGTTTATTAACTAACTCTACAAAACTAAAAGTCTTTCACCAAACAGTGGTAATCATGCAAATATTAAAGTATGCACAGGTGGACCCTGGATAGAAATGCACCACTTTGTGTTTGTAACAAAAACAAAGTTCCAATAAAGGTTTGTCTTTTGGGCTGTGATGTGACAAAATCTGGGAAAGTTGAAGGGTCAATAATAAGTATGCAAGGTACAGTATCGACAACATGTATACCAGGGGTCACCAACCTTTTTTAAAATGAGCGCTACTTCATTGTCTCATACTAGGGCTACCAGTACTGACCTTTAAACTAGAAGAGTCAGAATTCATCTAAACTTTTTGTAAAATAAACACATTTTTCATGCTTTGTTATAGATATTGTCGTTTTTTTTAAATCTATATAAACGTAAGTGTGAATAAACAGGAACAGTAAGGGAATAAGATACACTGCAAAAACAGAGCTAAAAATAAGTAAAAAGTTCTTGAAGTTTGTGTATTTATCCTTGATTTGAGCAGGTAAATAAGATTATCTGCCAATGGAGAATAATTTTAGCACTTAAAATAGGAACAACTCATCGCCATCATCTTATGTCAAGTGCGGGATGTCTAATTATCTTATTTTAGGGGTAAAAATACTCACTCCATTGGCAGATAATCTTATTTACCTGCTCAAATCAAGGATAAATGCACTCACTTCAAGACATTTTTACTTATTTTTAGTTCTGTTTTTGCAGTGTAAAGTTTTAGATGCAGCTCACTGGCGGGTTGGGCTTTATTTTTTAGAACAGGTCCATGGGCCCCACATGTGGTCCTCGAGGGCTACTTGGTGCCCGCGGGCATCATGTTGGTGACCCCTGATGTATACACAGCATTGACCGTCTTACCACATATTTATACAAGCACATGCTCCCCCAACCATTGCAACTGGTATTTTTTATTTTCTTTTTTTAACTGTGGAACAAACCTCTAACGATGAGTCTCATCCAGGCTCCGTTGAGGGGGCTGTCCCCAAAAAAGCTGGCACTGTAGATCCCTTGATTGGCCAAAGTTGCATTCTCCACAGTCAGCGTAGCGATGCGGTCAGTCACTTCGTTCCAGTGAGTGATATAGTAGTAGTTTCCTTTGCAAAACACGGACAAAAAAAAAATATGACACACTGTAGACTGCTGTCTCTGTTTTCATTTGCCTCATTACAGCTGTGTGAGTATTTTCTCTGGCTGATCTTTTAATGTGCTTTGAATTTCCCTCCAGCATCTGGAGTTTTTGTGTGCTCCCTTACCGTTATATTTCCAGGTCACGTCCCTCCTTTCGGAGCTCAGCAGCTCCATGCTCAGATGAGCTGTCTCCCCCCTGTTCACGGTCATTGTAAGCTGGTTTGGAATAAAATTCGCTGGAAAGCACAAAGGTGACCAATTATTTTCAAGCAAGGTGAATGCACTGCAAAAACGGATCTAAGAATAAGTAAAATGTTCTTAAAATTTGTGTTTTTGTCCTAGATTTGAGCGGGTAAATGAGATTATCTGCCAATGGAATGAGTATTTTGACCCCTAAAATAAGATAATTAGATATATTGCACTTCAAAAAAGATGATGGAGATGAATTGTTCCTATTTTAAGTGCAAAAATCTTATTCTATTGGCAGAACCTGCTCAAATCAAGGAAAAATACACACATTTTATGAACATTTTTCTTATTTTTAGTTCCGTTTTTGCAGTGTGGACTCCTACTTCAAATCTGGTTTTCTAAAGCTGTCCAGAGCTTTACAGAGCGGTGCCAGCAGAACCACCTCAGATTGAATGCGGGCAAAACAAAGGAGCTGGTGGTGGACTTTCGCAGACGCAGACCCACCTCCCTGACACAGGTGAACATCCATAGAACTGAAGTGGAGATAGTGGACTCTTATAAACAGCTGGGTGTTCAGCTGACCCATAAACTGGACTGTAGTCATAATACTGATGCTCTTTATAAGACAGGACAGACCAGACTCTATCTCCTGAGGAGGCTGAGGTCTTTTGGGACGCAGGTGGCACTCCTGAAGACCTTCTTTAACTCTGCGGTGGCATCAGCCATCTTCTATGGTGTGGTCTGTTAGAGCAGCAGCTTATCTGTAGCTGAGAGGAAGCGGCTAGATAAGCTCATCAGGAGGGCCAGGTCTGTCTTTTAGTGACAGACTGTTGCATCCATCACAGAGGCTCAAAGGAGCGTTTCCATAGGTTGTTTATCCCAGCTGCAGTCAGACTTTATAATCTTAGCTGCTCCCAACAAACATAATATCTGTTTAAATCCTACATATTGTTGCACAGTTCATGATCCAACCATTACTAGCTTACACTGCACCCAGATGCTAAGGTAACTTGCACACGCCTTAGCTGGGATGCTGCTGGGCTATGATACATAGTGCATATTATATAAGCTTTGTACGTTATGGAAATTGTATGTATGGAAATGTTGCACTCTCTACTATCGTGTGTTTCGGCTAGAGTTATTTTTGCACTATCAAATAACTTTGTTTTTCCTTCGGTCAATTTATCTATTTACCTTTATATTCTACTCTTGGTGTGTTTTTTTTTAGAGCTAACTTTAAATTAGATAGTTTACCATAGTTTTTTCCTTATATTCTTTTTTTTTATGTGTGTGTGTGTTTGCCACTGTCACACCCTAATTTCACCATTGAGGGACATTAAAGGAATACTTATCTTAAAAAAAACTGAACATACCTCCAAAAGCGTTGTTTATCATGGTCAGCTTAAGTGGTGGGACCTCCTGAGTTGTCTCACAGTAGAAGATTCCAATAGTGTCGTGGCCATCGAACTCCTTTGCCACGACAAGCTTGTGAGACACCTTGTGCACTTTAAAACTCGGTGGCTTTGGTAATACAAGGATCCCGTTATCTCTCTTGATATTCATCTTGAACTCAGCAGGGCTGCGTTCACCGCTGATGCAGGAGATGCTGAAGTGACTGGGGCTGGGGACCTTGGCTGTTGAGGTCATCGTCAGGTCCTTAACTGCATCTGCATTACAGGAGAGCATTAAGAGATGCATCGCCAATGGTTGAGCATTTGCTTCCAAATCCAGAATGCACATTTTTATATTTAGATCCATGTTTTGACAGGTAACCAAAGTCCAGATAAAAAAGAAAATACTACATCTGTTTGACAATTTCAACATCAAATAGTTGTTTTATTTCAAGGTACTAAAATTATTTAAATTCAAGCGTGTACAAAGAGATGCCACTGATAGCCTGATGTCATTAGTTACTAAACAAAGATTAAGGCAAAATTAGAAAAATTACAATTCAATACTATGAGTTTCTACTATCTTGCAAGACGATTTTGCTAAACAATAACTTCCAATAAATAATATAGAAAACCATATCTATATATAAGCACGTGTATACTAAACTATTTAGCCGCAGATCTCAAACTGTGATACGAGTACCACTGATGGTATCTTGGCAGATTTTAGTGGTGCCCAGAAGAAAATCCGGCACACTGCATTACGGAGTAAACACGTACAAATTTACTGTGATGTAGAGCTGATACAAAACAAAAAGATGAGCTGTTTTCGTGGTTGGTTCCTTCATCTGAAACCTCTCAAAAGAAAAAAATGGTTCCAGCATTTCCAGTTCAAACTAAAACTAATAACAGTAAACTAGGAACATGTGCTGGTGGCTAAAATCAAATCCAACCTTAACTAAGAAAAATATATTCCTCACTTACAATGCTAACCACTATAAGCAACACAAGCTAATAATGCTTTAACTGTGTTCTCAAATACTGAAGCAGAAATCTTTAAAATAGGTTTGCAGCACTGTGTACATTAGAAAAGTAAAAAAAAAAAAAAAAAAACTCCATCAGTGCAAAGACAAGTTTTCTTTTAATGTCAATAGGTTTTATTTGCAAGGCGGCCATATTGGATTTTTGGGGTCAAGGTTGGTGAGAAACCTCCAACTCTACCACTCAGAATTCCAACGTTATGAGACCTTACTGGGGATATTTTATAACTGGAACTGCAATGTTTAACTTTCATTTCCAGTTGTTTTTACGACAACAAGTCCAAGTCCTGTTAAAAATGTTCAGTACAAGTTGATTCAATACAGTTTACTTACAAACCCTGTATGCCATCAGATTTATCCAAATGAATGTATTCCTCCATACGTAGTTATTGTATCATTGTATAAGAACATCGTGGGCATTGTACCATCCAGAGTCAAATTCCTTGAATGTGTACACATACCTGGCAAATGAAGCTGATAAATCAAAGCAATCATTGATGCTTAAGCAAATTATTTATGTACTCAATCTGAATACAGCGTTTGGTTTACAAAACTGCTTTGTGAGTTATTATTGTTATCTATGTGTACTTAGATGTTCATAATTTATTTATAATTTTTTGAATATCCCTTAACCTCAAAAACAGCTGACCAAAGCCATCTGGCCCGAAAATTAAAAAGAAATTAATTGGACCAATAAAACCTCAAAATGTTTTAAAATACTAAAACAAAAAGCCATTCTTTTTAAACTATTTTTTTAAAGTGACACCAGCGAAGGTGCCAGAAACACCGCCCTTTTTTTTCCTCCTGATCAATTGTGCCAAACACGTGAAAGGTCAGTTTGTCCCACATTCCTTCTCCCCGCATCTGAAGCCACAGAACAATGGGAGGAAACGTGGATGAGCTTCGTTTTTTCCCCTGAGGGTTTATTGAACTAAACTTTATAATGAAGAGATTCACAACTATTTACGAATCTTTCAGAAAGTATTCGAATTGTAATTTCGGTTTAATCACAAATCATCTTAGCTCAGTGCAACATTGGGCGATTTTCCTAAAACAAATACCGTTAAACATTCTCTGAGATCATCTGCGGCTAAGATCTTTAATAAATTGCAACTCACCTGATAATTCACATAAACATAATATCACCCACAAGATCCCCATGGTTCTTCTAATCCTCATTGGAAGAAGAAAACTATTTTCCCTCACGAAATCGCTCGGCAACTTTTAGAACTCCACACCTAAAGCGGTGCCGCTTCGCAACCGCGACGCGCGTTTTTACGCATAACGTACTCCAAACCTCACGGCCAGGTGTAGAGAAAAAAACAACAACACCCTCTTCGGGTAATAAAGCAGCTGCCAGAGAAGGTATATCGCCGCTGTCACCCAGAACAACGTCTGAGTAGTGGAGAAGCTCAGCCTCCTATGGGTGGGAGAGGAAGGAAGAGCGTCACCAGACAGCGGAGGACTGCTGGCGCTTCAGACCTTCCCGAAGCGATTAATGGGTTTATTAGGTGTTTACATTTTTATATGCTCAACTGACTGACCTCACAAAAAAAAAAAAAACAGAAAAACACACACACGAAAAAAAAAACCATACACTTTTATCAGAAAAGGTGACAAAACGACAAAAAGATGAAATAACAAAATGACAACGATAAGCAAACGGTAATTTTACAATTTGATAAATTTGCTCCCCTTACTCAAGTATCTTATATTTTTTATAACCTCCTTACTGCGATGCAACATGTTGTTGCATCGCAGGAACGAATACATGCCTGAAAACTGTATTTCTTTTCAGAGTCCATCTGCGTGTAATTTAATCTCAGTATAAATACAGCTGTTGTGTTGGAGGCCTCTGAGGTTTGTTACAGAAGACAACATCATGAAGACCAAGGCACACAACAGACAGGCTAGGTATGAAGCTGAGGAGAGGTTTAAAGCACTGCTGTGTTGTATAACAATAACCCTAAGCTCCAAAGAGCTGAAAGAATGCTGTCCAGTCCATCGTGTGAAAATGGAAAGATTGGCCTACAGCACATCTGTAAAGAAGACATGGCAGCCCACCTAAACACAGGAAATCTGAAAAACAGTGCTCCAGTCATAAATAGAACTAATCCTTCTCTTTTTGACCAACATTCAAAATCGTATGAGTCCACACCACCCTGAAAACACAGTTATCAGCTGTAGGAAGGAAAAACTATCAATCGTTGCAAACGGTTTTGTGGACTTTTGCAAGGACATCGGTGCGCTGTACATGCAGGGGATGAGGAAATGGGTCGTCTTTATTTAGGACGAATAAGATACTGAGACCCTGGCCTTTTCTGAAGAAAAATAAATGCATATGTTTTGCGTTTTTTCTTCCAACAGGGTGGTTCGAGGAATGGTAGAGTTTTAATCTTAATTTTGACTTACTCCTTGCAACTATATATAGTTGCAATTTTTTGTATTAATTTTTATAACAAAAAGACAACAGTCTCCACTTTGAAACATGGTGATGACCGTATCATGGTTGGGAGGCACAAGGAAGCTGGAGCTAAAACTTTTTACAGGCTGCTTGCTGAGATGGCCAAAACTATACAGCTAGAGCAATAATGTAATAGACCAAAGAATAGTCATGTGTTAGATTGGGCCACACATAAATCCAATCAAGAGTGTGTGGCAAGGATTTTATTTAGCCTTTAGTAGACACCTTTCCCTCTATCTGACTGAGCTTGAGCTATTTAGTGAAGAATTTGCAAAATGTTTGGTATCTAATCGTGCAAAGCAAGCAGAGTGGCATGTGTCTGCTAAGGCTGACAGTGTACTTATCTGCTGCTCTTAACGTTAGCTGTATAAATATTACAGAGCAGAGTTTAGCAGCAAGTTGGTGTCAAGTACTGCCAACTGTAACAGCTTTGTTCTCTCACTTCGATGAGCCGCTTACAATCCCTGCTGCTTTTATGGTCAGCCAGACCCCCCCCCCCCCTTTCCTCCTAATCAGTCAGTCTCAGGAAATGATGAACAATATGCTTGTTGTGTCTATTTCTGCAACGATCTTTAAAACACACTGCAGTGTCCCGATCTGAGATGTGTGCTTGGGACAAATGCCCATGCTTCTTTCTTATTTGCTGTGAAAAAAAAAAAAGTACTCGCTTGGTTTAGTGTTTTTCCTATGTTTCCTTGTGGCTTCAGACAATCGCCTTGAAGTTCAAATAACTTCTTATTGTTTGAGATTTCCTGTTTTCAGTTTTGGCCGATCGCATGGGTTTGCCAGCAAACTGCTCTCTGTTCTTCATTAAAAAAAGACGTCTTAGAGTAATGACATGCCCTTTTAAGTGGATTAGTATCACATATTTCCTGGTAATAGTCAATAAATCATTAATTCCAAATGACTATATTAGCGTTTAAATTAGATGGTGTTAAAGAGAAGTGGGGATACCAAGTCATACTATGGAAGATATTTAAAATAGCTTAGTCTCTTGATGACTCTGTTTTTACTTTGCGCTTTTTACAAAAAAAAGGTCTTTACATGTCCTGTTAACTCAGGTCTATGAGCTCCAGTGTGACCTGCTGTGATTTGTTTGCCTCTGAAGAAGACCTTATTTCCTCTGCAGATGCTTTGTGTACATTCATGGATAAAACTGAGCTTAAAAATGAGAGTATCTTCCCTTTTTTGTTTTTTCATGGCCAAACTCCCAGGTCCTGACTGAAAACATGCGGTGCAAAAACATTAATTTGATCAATTTCTGTCTACTTTTTGCATTATTATTATTATTAGATCAGTTTTGAGAAACAAATGAGATGGTGAACAAAATAGGAAGCGCTAAGTGTTGGAGACACGCCTTGGTGGAGCCTGCATAGTTCACCAGAGGAAATGTCTAAAGGCTGGGTGAGAACAGATGCTTCAGCATTAGGCTAAAATCAGATAAGTCAAGTGCTAAAAAAAAAAAAAAAATTTGTATATTCTAGTGACCGTGTATCTGGCCATAAAAACTGCACACGTGTCGGTATACGATGGTCCCTTTGAAGGTGATCGGAGCAACAGACCACACAGATACGACGAGTAGCCGTGTACCTCCAGTGAGTGTGCACATGTGTGAATGCGAAGGAAATGGGTTTCGTTGGTTGGATATTGAGGATGGAGGCGAATAGCACTTTGACAGTGACCATTTTGTTCAATAATCTTTGTTGTTCTGCAGTAATGGAGTGTGTCTGTGATTACAGTTAATTGTTTTCTTAATCAGATAAGCAGGCAAGGCCATTGTTTTGACCGAGTCCAGCAAGAACAATAGGTCTTCATACAGTAAATCATTTTTGGAAAAACAACAAACAAACAATGGACACCATGCATGTTTGTAAAAAGCAAGCATTTAAACAACAGAAGAAATAAAAGCATGGATCAGAAGAATTTTTGAGCCCCACAGAATCATTGACATATTGTCAAGTCTTCAGATTCCTGAAATATTAAGTTGAAATTTTATCAAAGCAGCAGTATGCATCTTCTAATCAAACTGTGCTTCCATACCTAAATGTGTAGCTTAACCACACGCCATATTTTGAGGTTTTCTTGGTTAGCCGTATTTGCCCCCAAACTATTTGAGCAAGTATTTTGTGTGTACCTCAGGGCATGGGGTGGGACTCTATGAGATGGACCAACAGAAGGTAGTGCATACCTATAATAGATGGAAAAGAACACATTATATTTAAATTTTCTCAAAATAAAAATCTGAATAGTGTGGCATGCACTTGAATTTAGCACCTCCCGAGGAAGGCTTTCTAGAACCAACTTTTTCCTGCTATTACAGCTGCAAGTGTATTTTTTGGGATATAGAGACTAACATTTCTGTGCAGTCTGCTTTTCAAACTAGTTTAAGCTCACTCACAATGGATGGACAGTGCGTTGGATTTTCATTTGTTCTAAACGTCTACCGGACGTTTGTCACAAATGAATATGCTTTGACCTAAACATTTTAGAGTGGCTCTCACATTGCATTTAGGCTCCATCTCCTGCTAGATGGTGAGTCTCCATTGCTTTACAGCCTTTCTCCTAGAATGACGCTCCATGCACCTTCCCATAAATGTTAACCCGCTTGCCTGTCTATTCTGATAAAAGGCATCTCTAATGCATGACTTTGTCACCATCATCTGATTGACGAGTGTGTTCAGGCTGATGGCTGATCCTGCTGGCCAGGATATTTTATCTTGCTCTCATCTGATCCGACCACTTTCTTTCACATTTGCTGTGCCCCCTACATGACTTGGTGCAAACTACAAATGGGACTTCTTTTGGCTTTTTTCATGCTGCTCTCCCAAGATGCCAGATTTGTAGGGTGTACAACTCCCGTTGATTCTCCCACTTGAGCTGTGGATTTCTGCAGCTCCTCTGGAGCTACCCTGTGCCTCTCTGCTACGTCTCTGATTAATGTCTTTCTTGCCCAGTCTAAGGTTTAGGTGCACAATTATGTCTTTGTAGGCTTGCAGGTGTGCAGATGGCGGAGTGAACAGTACTCTGTAAGATGTCAAAGGTTTGCACTATTGCCTCATAACCTAACCCTGTTTGAAACGGTTTTATTCCAGACCTTTCTAGTGTGTCCCTTCATCTTTGTTATGCTGTTTACTATCTGTTATAACTATCTTAAGTTATAACTTAAGTTATAACTATCACTGAGGCATTTACACAGCACCTGTAAATATAAAGAGATTAAATTCCAAGTAATATCAGTTTAAAAGTTTGGCTGCTTGTGAAGGCAAATGGTCGCACTGGATCTTGTTCATGTATTTTTTTTAATTATTATCGAAACAGTATTTCTGCTTGTTTCTTTCAAGAGGCAAATTTATCTCCATGCTCATATTCAATAAATATATTATCCAATTGCATGGCACACTTTTTAGATTTTTGTTGGTAAATAATTTTGTGGTGTTGGCTGGTAACGTAACCCCCCTGTAAAACATATTAAAGTATGTGGTTGAATGTAATAACAGTAATAAAAAAAAAAACTCCATTCAGAAAACTTGCTGATTGGTCAAGGAGAGAAGCTGCCCTGTCTGTCTCCAAAAGCTCAGAGCAGCACATCCATTGGCATGTTTAGCTGTTTCTGACGTTTTGTTGTGGTTCAGTGCTGCTGGAGGTGGCGATGGTGAAGACAGGGGTGTGTGCAAGTGAGAACGACGACAGAGGCGGGAGGGCTGAAAGACTTTGTGAGAAAGTTTGTATTAAATTCCCATTTCCCTTCATTGTGTGCTGAGCTGGCCCGGCTCCACACGCACTGATCCTGCTGGGCTCTGGGAGCCTGAGGAAGGTGGTCTTCTTGGGGCCCCAGTTCATCCCATCGGATCCCTCCCTAACTGCAATTACAAACTCCTAACCTTCAACCCCCAGCACGCTCCAGGATTTATGATTAAGAAGCCATGTTCAGTGCTTAGTGTGTGCTTGAAAACAGGATAACACTATTGAAAGAGAAGTAAATTTAAGCACAGCTAAATGAAACGATGAAAGACTAAAGTAGAGATTGTTCGATAAAGCATGCACGTGACAAATAGTAGATTTTAGATGCCTCCGTCACAGCAATTCCCCGGATTTCCCCAACAATAAACAGCTAGAAAAGCCCGATAAGACTATTTCTATTGGAATTTCGATTAAGGTTTTGCTCTGTTATCAACAATTTCCTTCCCCACATGTGGTGACAAATGGCATGTGAGAAACAGTGTAATAATTCTTCATTGGCTCAAGAACGTGTGGAACCAGTAGCATGTCTATAAACATGCAAACAGTCTATGAACTGGGCTGGTGGTTTATTTGATTATCAGCAGGGGACAATTACCCCTTCTTAGGGGGAAAAAAAGCAGTTTTCAGCTCTATTAGTTTTTGATTTAATGTTCCTGAATAATTTTCCTGATTTAATTGGGACAAACAGTGCATTGGCTGGGTGGGTGGGATCTGTGGCAATGCTTTTCTGGACTCTTGCAGCATAAACCGTATCCAGATCTGGTAGGTCTAAATGTTGGTATTTGTGAAGTATAATTTTATAGAGCACATAATTTTCAACCTGTCAAGATGGAAAATAGAAAAATAGATCAAAACTACTTTTGGTGTTATTGTATTGTGAAAATGCTATGCAATTATTGAATTGAAAAACTGCTAAACTGGAATGTATTATCATATTTATATTTTAAAATAAAAGTTGGTGCTTTTTCAATTTCAGCCAAAGCTATAAGGAGCCATTGTGCTCGGTCCAAAGAGCCAAAGGTGGCTCCGGAGCCGCAGCTTTCAAATCCCTGGTCTAGATATACATTAAAACTCAAAAGTTAAAAATGACCAAACGTCATGATTACGTGTCTGTTGCAAAGCAAAAATGAAAACGACAACTTTCTTGGAAATAATTGTAACTGCAAAAACAAAAACAAAACTGAGAAAACTTTTCTGGGTCAGCAAATACTTTCCGTAAAACAAGCTGGTGAAGAAGGCCCAACAACGGGGATGAGGGATGAGGTCCGCCATCTGACACAGTGGTGCTCCAGAAACAATCTGATTGTGAACACCAGTAAGACCAAAGAGGTAATAATGGACTACAGGAGGTCCAGGAGGACTGAACACGCTCCTCTCTACATACAGGGGGGAGGCAGTGGAGCATGTGGAAAGCATTAGATTCCTGGGCATTCACATCTCCTCTGACCTCCCCTGGTCTGCGAACACCTCCATCCTGGTGAAGAAGGCCTAACAACTGCTCTTCTTCCTCAGGAAACTGAAAAGGTCTGGACTTTCCACTAAACTGCTAAAGAACTTCTATAGAGCTACCATAGAGAGTGTTTGATGTGTCATAACTGTATGGTATGAGAGCTGCACAGTCCAGGAGAGGAAGGACCTAGTAAGGGTGGTGAGAACAGCGCAGGGGATTGTGGGATGCCGTCTGCAGGATCTAGACTCAATTTATGCAGAACGAGTCCAAGGAAGAGTCACACTCATCTGTGGCTCTTCCTATCAGGTAAATGCTTCAGAAGCCCCGAAGCTAATGAATAAATACATTTAGAAACAGCTTTTGCCCAAGAGCCCTGAGGATTGTCGCCCCCTGAAGGGAGACTATGGTCCTACATTCACATTTGAATGTTAAAATCCGTCCACTGTTATTGCTGCGGTTCCTCAGCACAGAGCGATAGAGACCCCTGCTAAGAGTCTGTCCATCAAATGTTCATCATAAGGTACAATCCATCTAATGTTAAATATGTTAAAGTCAATCATATGTTACAATCACTTCACTAGTATTGCCTATGTTGCACACTCTTCAGGAATATCTAAATTACATTTCTGTAAATGAAGCCTCAAATCATTGCACAAAATTACCTTATCACCTCATTGTTTGTTATTTGTGATTCATGAAGGACAACTAATCCAACATTTCACTCACGCAGGGACTGCTATCAAAGCCTCCGAACTCTGACACAACCTTTTTTATCTTTTTTTAAATCTTTTGCACGCTATATTGTGAAAGAAAAATGTACAGATTGTTTATTGGCTGTTGTTTGTCATGTGTTTTCTTAGTCGGAGTGTACAAAAAGAAATGTCACCACTGTAGCACGCAGTGACAATAGAGAATCTTTGAATCTTTGCTCATTTCTAAATCAGCTGCGTCGAGCAACGGTCATGTTTCTAATCATAACATGTGTGTGGAGAGCCTATCCACATGAAATCATAACGACCCATTTTTGAACCAGCAGCAGACAGATGTGGACCAAATGCTTTTCAAAGAAAGCCAACCTCAGATTTGTCAGCGCCGTTACACAAATGCCTCTGAATGGTACAGCTGTAAAAATATCTGAAGAGAGATTAAGGCGCGCTCTTGGCTAAAAGACATTGAGACACAAGTGTGTTCAGGTTACAGCTTCTGAGATCCACACCCTTTGTCACATGCCACTTCCTTTGCCATATTTCCTCTCAGTTTCCACTGTATACTTTCTCACAAAGACAAGCTTCCATTTACATAACCTCCAGAGGAAATTTCCTCAAGCAGATGGCTCGGCATGTGAATCAATGACAATGGATTTGATAGAAGACAAAAAACAAGCAAGGGTTGTCAGGGCCACAGCGCAAATAAGATGGGCTGGTTGCAAATGATACACCAGCAATTATTTTTTATGCGCTATCTGAAAACCATTTTAAACATAAAAAACAGTCAAACAACCAGGCTCAGAATCAATGAAAAATCAGTTGGAAGAACAAATCCTTTACCGATCCATTAAACTATCACAATCCCAAATTAAAGGAAAATGGAAAAGGAGATTTTTGTAAATGTCTCAAGATCAGCCGGATTACCACTTCAATTAGAACCAAAACACAACTGGACGTTAATTTAATCAGTTATTAGATTTTTTTATCATCCAAACTAAAACCCCTTCATTAGTTATTTTCTAACACAAAGCAATCAAAGAATTGCTAAAATAGATGCTGATTCAATACCTTGTTGGCTGAATGAGGAATTAGAAGAGTGTGTTCAGAGGAAGAGACCAGCAAAGAAGTGGGACATTGTGAGGACTGAAGATAGTGGCCAAGAGTATAGACCCTTATAGCATAAAGTGAAAGTAGAAGTAGCTAATGCCCAACAAAGAGCATGTCATCATACAGTGACTTGTATGATAAGTTGGACAGTTAGGAGGGAGAAAATGATTATAGAGGTTGTCAAGGCATACAGACATAGATGGGAAGACAGTTCAGCAGGTAAGGAGGATTAACGACTGAAATAGAAATGTACCGACACAACCCAGACTCACTGAAAAACGTGTAATATCCACGTTGGTCCACAGGGGGAAACATAGTATGGTCATAGTTTAGCTCCTCAATACATTCCAAAAAAAGTAAAAAACAAAGCAACTGGACTTGTTATTTTACTTTTTTTGGAATGACCATGACCATGATGACTGAGAATCTTCACCAGCAGCTCCTCAATACGTTTCAGTTGTTAGAGCTACCGCACCCTGGTGGCGGTGAAACACCCCAGTGGTCCCGGTCCGTTTTACCCTTCAGACGACCGCCACTTAACTATACTGGAGACGTAAGACTCTCGAAACAGTAAAGTATATTTCTATTATTTAATTCCCACAAGGTCAGAGAAATGGTTACAAAGTCATCAGCGCTGATGGGCTCTTGATCGGCAAGACGCGCCGACTGCTCATCACATATACATTATATAGAGATCTAGGTACACACCCACGCAAGGGCTGTACGCTTCCTGACTGTGTCATCAGTAGGGAAAATGTGTCACCACCAGGGTGCTATCTGACAGATATGTGCCAATCTTTGTGTTAGTGCTATCTAAGTGTGCCCTGTGGCTCCCAGTCAGGCTGTCTCCACCACTGATCCAAGGATATCCTTACAGACCCCCCCATGATGTGCCTAAATGACACATCATTAAGGAAGATCATCCGGACCCGGATCAGTGGTAGAACCGCCCGCAGGCTGTCCCTCTGCAAGAACAATCACATCCCCTTGTTACCCCGTAAACCTATATGTAATCAGGAGGTTCCATCCGGCTAGCACGTGGATCCCTGCCCTCCCCCCAAGGGTGGGAACGCCATTTCTCCGGTAACCTTCTGCGTAGTGTAGTGTAGTGTAGTGTAGTGAGCTAGCCCAAATCATTCTATATGTGCTTGATTAAGGAAAGAGAGAGAGAATAAACACTGCCCCTAAGCACAGCTTTAAAATCTGACTAAGCATCATGTGAATCAGTTAATGTAGACCCTAACAGTCGTCCTCTTTTCCACCTCTGTATGCTCCTTCTGTCTTCCAACCAGGCGTGGTCCTCCTCTGGAGAAGGAATGGTTATACACAGTATACAATTTGACATTCAAGCATGGCTCTAATATGGGAGGACACAAATCATTCTTTAGCCATGCCTTTCTTGCATAACACATTTAGACCTTGCGGAAATAACTTAAGTGATTTTTCTGTATATATAAATTGTTTAAAAAATCCTTCAAATTAGTGGCGTCCTTATCTCAATGTGATCAGACCAGAACCTCTTGTCTGAATGCGTTTGACCCTCTTTCTGCTCACTAATTACAGCTCTGACTTAAAATCATTAACATTTCTAGGTTTTAAAAATTTTTTGATTTTCTTTATGCTACAGAGGAAGATCCGGTTACTCGCTTCATTTCACCTTGTGTGTCCTCCCCCATAATATTCATAATCATTTACTTCACACTGTATCTGTTCCGATTCTATTCTTAATCATGTTGACCACTGTTTAAAATAAAATAAAAAAAATCGAAGCATAAAGGATATTAGGAGAGAAGGTTTTCTCCCCTCTTAGTTCAGACATCGTTGTCTGTGGGGCTTAAAAGCCGGATCACAGTCTCCCCCTCATCGGCTCCTATGTGCAAAGGAGCCGATGACTGAACCATCGACATCTGGTAGGCAAGAGGAGCGGCCCACCCTCTCGCAGCTTGGGCTCCCAAAGCCTTGTCCACGCACCTGAAAAACAGTGCCCGTAGGCACGGCCCACAACAGCAGGCACAGACAGCAAACATTGCAACAACAATGACTGAAGAAGAGAATATACTCACGACAAAACTTCCCCACTTTCCAAACCATTTTTCCATCACCGCAGTGAATTTGTTTTCTATTCCAGAGTCAGCGTTTAGCTCCTTTGACAAAGACTGCAGGCCTCTTATTGCTTTTGTTAGGGATCCATCAGGAGCTGTGTTATTTGGGATAAAAGAACAACATGCATCGCCGATTATACTACACGCCCCTCCCACCTTTGCCAGGACCATGTCCAAAGCCAATCTATTTTGATAGGCGACTAAGGATGTGGCAGAAAGCTGTCCATGAACTGCCTCAAACCCATCTCGAGTAAGGTTCGAAAGCCTTTGTACATTATAATGTATATAATTAATTCGATCAACATTTTTGTTTGGGGTGATCCATATAAATATAGATTCAAACCCCGCTGCAACCTGATTGGCCAATTTATACTCATCGGGCACCCCACGCGGGATCCCGATTGCATCAATCCACACAGGTGAATCTTTAAACAGATCTACAGATCGTCTCCTGACATGGTTACGGGTAACATCCCCCAAGGATGCTGACCAGTCCGCTTCGGACACGACCTGGATAGGTGACAGCAGGGAAACTAAAGCACATCGGCCCCTCCAATTCACAGGCAGCCAACCCCGCAAGGTGTCACCACCGCAATACCACCACACGTCAGCCCTGTTCACCAGTAACTGTCCAGCAGTTCTAACCCCTGTCAGGTCGTAAGTAATCACACA
Organism: Fundulus heteroclitus; assembly: GCF_011125445.2. NCBI lineage: Eukaryota > Metazoa > Chordata > Actinopteri > Cyprinodontiformes > Fundulidae > Fundulus > Fundulus heteroclitus. The sequence goes on from NC_046369.1 coordinate 4,980,882, forward strand.
GTATTTAGGTGACAGGCGACCAACACTAAAGTGCCCGTCTGCAGCGTTCCCATTATTAAAGCAGGTCACCTTCGTTAACATTGTCGGTTGGAAGATGGGAGGCGTAGTGTTTTGCGGGGCCACTGGAAAAATGGCATCCCATCCAGCACATCTCGAGTTCAGATTATCATTGGACATAACCTGAAGTAGGCAGTTGATATCACTTGAATTTGTCGCTGGGCTGGAACCATTGGTTGTGTATTCAAAAGCGGTTTCAGTAAGAATCAGATTTGGTCTGGCCTGTGCACATACAATGCAATTTCCCTTCTGGGCTTTGTGCGCCGCGTCCTGAATCAACAGGAGCCAGGTGTTTTTCTGGGAGTACCCTGTAGCTAATTGCAGCTGTTGTGAGTATGAAATCTTAGTGCTATCAAAAGCCCGCACACGGGCTGTCTGTACTGGGTCCTTAGCTTGATAGTTAGGGTGTTGTGAGCCCAACAGATTAAAACGTATGAGCCCTTTAGTATCTACGCCTGTGGCTTCCACCCCCAAAATAAGGTAAAACCCTTTATCCCCCTGTTTCTGACAGTTATTGAGCTGGTGTTTGCCGCAGTAATACACGTTCTTCCTAAGGTCCGTCACACTCAGTAGCAATGAATTTAACCCCATGTCTTCCCCCCCCATGGAGGTCGTGGTCAGTTGCCCCCTCATCAGCCCAATTTTCTTTTCCTGTAGTTCTTTCAAGTCACCGGATTGTGGTGCTACATACCCCCCTGGGCCAGTGTTCCAGCCCACATAACTCCATCGGGGACACCATGTGCCCCCAACAGGTGCGCCATACAGGAAGTGACACATGTAAACGTCATAACCCCTCCAAGTTGTAGGGTCCCCCCCCACAGTCAATGACGTCACAGAGATCGAATTGGAAAGTTACTGAGCTACCCAGAGTATAGTTTAACTCTAAGCCACCGTAATATTTGATGCAGGGATCCGACGATCTTTTCCAGACCGGCGCATCGCGCTTGGCCCTGTGCACAAACGATCTAGAATCGTTCATGCGGGAGGTTGTGGTATCAAAATGAGTTTGTTCAGCATAGATTAAACTAGAAACAAAGAAAAATAAAATCAAACTAGACTGTCCTCCCCCCGATACTTTGCTGCAACACAGCAACATTCTTACTCCTCAATGTTTTCTCCAATATCCCTCAGGTGCTTTCTGATTTCTCTGAGGTTCCTCTCTGTGGAAGGTGTGCCCTTTCTGCAGTGTGATTTGTGCCAAGATCTGCTTACCTTGGTTTCAGCTTCGTCGAGCCAAACCTTCAGACTGTAAGTGGTTGAGCTTACCACCTTAAAGGGTCCAATCCACCTGGGGTCTTTCCACGTTCTGTGGAACACTTTTCTGTATATCCACTCCCCAGGGGCAATCTGCTCCGGAGTCTCTCCCTTTGGTTCTCCAGTCAGGGCTTCCTGTGTGTTGTGAGACAAAAACTTCACAGCAGACTGCAACTGTTGGACATAATGCGTTAGCTCCTCTTGTTGTAGTTCCAAACTGGGTTCACAGCCCTGTTGGAGAGAGGAAGTGAAAGGACAGGGCATCGTCCTTCCTGTCAAAAGTTCATGGGGAGACAACCCCATGCGATCAGTGGGTGATGATCTAATTGAGAACATCACCAATGGCAGCGCAGTCAGCCATGTCATCCCAGTATCAGCACAAACTTTAGCCAACTGCTCTTTGATTGTGCGATTTGTTCTCTCCACAAGCCCCTGTGAGGCCGGATGATATGCTGACCCAAACTTCTGCTTGATCCCAAAATACTCCTCGACTTGTTTTAAGGAGTCTGAGGTGAAGTGTGTTCCGTTATCCGAACGGATGCTAAGTGGAACACCATAGCGTGGGATCAGGTCATTAATTAGCCAATTAATGACCTCTCGTGCAGATTCTGTTTTGGTGGGCGTGGCTTCAACCCACCTGGTGAAAGTATCAACACAAACAAGCAAATATCTACATCCTTTCACCCTTTTTCATGAAGGACGGTGGGTCCTCCACCCCCCGTAGTTGTATGCCCTGTTGTTGTTGTTGGTCGTATCCTGAAAAGCATGCGCTGAAGTAAAGTTTAGTTAGTTTTATCAAGTCTGACATTTTGATTTCCTCTTTTTGACATTTCTCTCGAGCAAAAACACTAGCACCAGCAGTTTTTTCTTGTGCCTGGACTAACCTATTTTTTAAAACATTTAAATAGTGAGTTCGCGTCGGAGCTTCTGGTGGGGGCCCCTCAAAGTCACCAAAAACCCCGTCGCCCCTCATCTTTTCGCACCACTCCTCAAATTGTTTCAGATGATGTTCAGCATCTTTGTGTGGGAAGCTTGCCACTATGCTCCCTTTTCCTGTCTCCAGCAGTGTTCTCAAAGAACACCCCTGGAGCTCATTTGCTACTGAATCCTCAGCCATTCCAGCAATCACACGTTTTGGCCAACCTGCTGGGACAGCGTCCTGTCCCCGGTCCAATGAGAGCTTATTTTTTTATCCCTCAGACACCAAAACTTATTATGTTCCTATGTGCCTTATTATAGTGTTTTTGCACGGCAATCTCAATGAGCCAGTGTACTCAGGATGAGAAGGTCACCTGAACAGGTGCGCCCCTACCCTTCACTTCCACGGCTCAAAGATAGTAACATGTCTCACACACACACACACACATACACACTCACACTCTCTGGCCAATCTTTAGTTAACTCAGTACGTACCTCCGGTCCTGCTGGTTGTGTGTGCGTCCACTGGCTTTTTCTCTTTCTATATTCGTCTGTAATCGGGGTTTTAACAAAAACGTCAAACCACCGCATTCATTCTATTGTGTATTAGCCAGGTCGTACGCGCTCGTTTTTCGAAAAAGGCTGCTTTTATATTACCGCAAAAACGACTTTTAGGTTCGTCCTCGCGGAAAATAAGGGGGCATCTAAACCCACATTTTCTAGGCTACACGATGTTTTAGAAGCCACGCGTACAGGCGTGTCTGTCAGAATGGCCGCTTTTATGCTACACACAGAGGAACACGTATTTTCCTCTGTGCCTAACAAGGGGACCTTTTAAACCCTAAATTCTCAAGGTGCACAGTATTTTCGGAACCCTGGCCAAGGATTCCCGGACTCTCACCTCTGTGACCGCACGCAAATCCCAAATTCTCATCGACACGTTTGCAAACAATTATCCTCAAACCTTTCTCTGCCCTTAGGAATACAAAAAGTCGGCCCTCCAGGAAGAAAAAGACACTAGGAGATGAATGAAATCTCCTTACCTTTTTTGTGCGGCCGCACGTTGTATTTTTCTTCCGGAATGGCGTCCTGACCGAAAAAACGGAAGTTGGTACGTCGTCCTTTGGGTCCGGGTGGAAACACCAGTTTGTTAGAGCTACCGCACCCTGGTGGCGGTGAAACACCCCAGTGGTCCCGGTCCGTTTTACCCTTCAGACGACCGCCACTTAACTATACTGGAGACGTAAGACTCTCGAAACAGTAAAGTATATTTCTATTATTTAATTCCCACAAGGTCAGAGAAATGGTTACAAAGTCATCAGCGCTGATGGGCTCTTGATCGGCAAGACGCGCCGACTGCTCATCACATATACATTATATAGAGATCTAGGTACACACCCACGCAAGGGCTGTACGCTTCCTGACTGTGTCATCAGTAGGGAAAATGTGTCACCACCAGGGTGCTATCTGACAGATATGTGCCAATCTTTGTGTTAGTGCTATCTAAGTGTGCCCTGTGGCTCCCAGTCAGGCTGTCTCCACCACTGATCCAAGGATATCCTTACACAGTCAAACAACAAAGAGGCTCACCGGACTTTCGTTCAGTTCTTTCTGAAAGCATTTCAACACCTAAAGCTGTGCGCTACTGTTTTTAATGACTCGTCACTGTCCTGGGTTGTTAGAAGCTGTTGCTTGGTGTGAGTGGAGTACTTGGTCACCTGAATCATGACGAGACTATTGAAATAATCTCTTTGGAATGTGTTGGAGGACTGATCAAAATGTATATAAACGCAGTTGTTTTGCTTAAATGTATACTTTTTCACGGGGAACGCCAGGCATGTTCTTTATTTCGCCGGGGGAAATTTGATGGTCATGTGACCTGGCTGCAAACCAATATTAATGAATAGGCCAAATAAAACTTAGGACATTACTACGTTTCCCCCTGTTGACCATGGTGGATATTTCATGTTTTTTCTGAGACTGGGTTGACTGACAGGTGCATTAAGCAGGATAAGAAGTTGGAAGGAGTATTTTGAAGTGCTGATGAATGATAATGAGAGGGAACAAAGTGCAGAAGAAGCAACCATTGTGAATCAGGAAATAGCAGAGATTAGTAAGGATGACGTAAGGAGGGCATTGAAAAGGATGAAGAGTGCCAGTTGATCTGGAGGATATTCTTGTGGAGGTATGGAAGTGTCAAGGAGACACAGTAGTAGAGTTTTTGACTAGGCTGTTCACTGCGATCTGAGAGAGCGAGAAGATGCCTGAGGAAAGGAGGAGTTGCAGCAACTACAGAGGAATAAAGTTGATGAGTCATACAATAAAGTTATGGGAAAGAGTAGTGGAAGATAGACTAAGGTCAGATGTGAGCATCTGTGTATAGCAGTGTGTAGCAGTATGGTTTCATGCCAAGAAATAAGTAGTACAGTTACAGTATTGGTTTTGAGGATGCTGATGGAGAAGTACAGGGAGAGTCAGAGGGAATTGCGTTGTGTTTTTGTAGATCTAGAGAAAGCATACGACAAAATACCAAGAGATGAGTTTGTGGTATTGTATGAGCAAGGTTGGAGTAGCTTGAGTGGTGCAGGACACCAGACATGAGAGACGTGTAATACAGTGGTGAGGTGTGCTGTAGTTGTGACAGACAAGTTCAAGGTGTAAATGGTGGGAATGCATAAAAAATCTGCTCTGAACCCCTTCTTGTTTAATTAAAATGTTTCCATTAAACGTTTCTCGGGATTGGACACCAACTGTTGAGCATGCACTGAACTCTCTTTCTGTTACTTTATTACCAAAAAACAACTCAGTATAACCTCAGGTTTTGTCCAGTCTACCGGGGAGTCGTTTTATTTGTGCATGACCCTTATGCAAGAATTATGCAACCCATCAGAACATTCTTGGTGTCTCAAAGAATGAAATATAAACAGGGGTATATATGAGGGATTCTAAACTGTTTACATTTTAATAAACTATTCTTGATGTCATGAAACACGCTGACAAACATTCCTGATGACATGACTGGCATTAGGCACTGTGTTTTTCTGGCAGTTTTAAAGATATGTTAACGGTTATCTTAACAGTCATCTTCACGATCAAGTCACCTAAAAGGAAGCACAGAATCAACGTTGCAGGACCTCGGTACGACATGTGAGAGTTTCAAATCTCTGTGTGGTGTTTTAACGTAATATTTATTCTTTACAAAAATCTCCTCTTTTATCTTCCAACATTTTGCTGTGGTGATGTACAGGTCGACAGATAGAAATGCAACAGACCAAAATGACCTTGGACAATGATGTTTGCAGATGATATTGTTCTCTGTTGTGGGAGAAGGGAACAGGTGGAAAAGGAAAAGCTAGAGAGATGAAGTTTAGTTGTGCATCAAAGTGGAAAATTATCTCTTTGATGCAGTCGGGTAACCTGGAGGGTCCACGTTACATAACCTTAGCCTCTGCTTAACTAAATTGTTGTGAGAAAAGCTTTCAAAGCTATCACCGGATCTGGACTTTTAAAAAATAGTTTAAAGCAGTGGTCTCAAACTCAAACTATTCCTGGCCAGTGTTCTCCAACATTCAGATGTGTTACTTGCCTTACACACCTGAATTAAATGGGTAAACTGCTGCAGAGCGCTGCTGATGAGCTCATATTTGAGTCAGATGTGTTGAAGCAAAGTCACATCTAAAAGCTGCAGGACACCAGCCCTCATGAACTGGAGGTTGAAACCATTGATTTAAAGGCATGGTAACCTTTGGGCATGTGTACCAGTGATCCACAATTCCAGTGGGCCAGTGTCCTGCAGCTTTTAGATGTGTCTCTGGTGCAACACACCTGAATCAAATAGTTGAATTACCTACCTGACTCAGGAGTGTTGAAGCAGAGTGACAAATAAAAGTTGGACATCGGCCCTCAAGGACTGGAATTGAGGACCACTGATGTCCAAGTCAGGAACCCAGCAAGTTCTGCTAGGAGAGGAACCGTCACAAGTTGCTTATTGACGGATCAACACCACTTTCGAGGTTTCAAACATCTAATCATCTATTTACAGTAAAAAGACAGGTTTACATTTTAAAGTTATAATACTATAATATAATCCTCCATGGAATAAGAGGTATTTATGACTGCAGTTGGTGTGGGTTATTTTCAATGGGCTTGGAAAAGTGGTTAAATGAGGTGCAAGGTCAAATCTGATATCTATGTGTTCAGTACATTCCTTAACCCTTCCACTGAAACATGTAATTCGAGGTTCTCAACATCCCTTACCGTATATACTACACACACCCAGATCTAGCCTCAAATAACCCCATATTAAAGGAGTGTTGGAAACAAAATGAGTTACTGACAAGTTTTTCTGCCTCGTGATTTAGGTCTCAGGTTTCTAATGACAGCAGCACTTCCCCTGCTCTTTCCTCAGGCTCCACCAGCAATTTAATTACAATGATAATGCGGTTATACAAGCAATAACTTCATGGTTATCACCAAGGCATAACGCAGACTGGAAATTATAAAGAAGAGATAATGTTACCATCCATATATATCTGTTTCATAATAGAAACGGTGCAGAGAATGTCATTAACCCATGACAGACAAGTTTCAACTTGTATGCAGGCAGTCAAGAAAAAACGATCAATGAGAAGTACATTCAAATAAAAATCAAGTCAGTTGATTTTTGATGCAGCCAATTTATAATTTAGTGATGATGTATTTTCTCAAACTCAATGTGACAGCTTCCAAAAAATTTTGTTGAAAAAAATCTCCGCTATCAGAGACTCAACCGTTTTCCACCAAAATTACACAAATATGTTTTTGGTGTGGTTGAGCCTCATGCATTAGGGATTATCAGTTCCTCGTTGTCCTCAGGCTGTGTCCTAAGCTTTTTTTTAGCATGCTGCTGTCCTGCCATTGCTTAAAAAGTCAAACCTGGATACTGAAGTCTTGGCTAATTATAGGCCAATTTCAAAATTGTCTTTTTTGTCATAAATATTGGAAAAGATCATTTTTCAAGCAAATTCAAATTCATCTGGAAGCAAATTATATTTTAGAGAAATTTCAATCCGGTTTTAAGCAATGTCAAAGCACTGCAAAAGCACTTTTAAGAATGTATTATGATCTTGTTTTAACTGTTGATTCTGGTTGCACTATTGTTTTAGTGCTCATAGGTTTAACAGTAGCTTTTGACACTGTCAATCATAAAATCATTAAAGGTGCTTCCTTACATTGTTTGAATCATACCTTGGCCCCTGTACATCTGATGTTGCCTCAATCAGTGTTGGAATGCCACAGGGTTCTATCATGGGCCCTTTACATGTTTTCTTTGTATATACTGGGTCAATTTATAGAAAGCATAAAGTTTCCTTTCATTGTTTTGCCGATGATATGCATATTTATCTGCCTTTAAATTCAGCGATTGTTCAAACGCAGTTTGAAAGTCTTACAGAAGAGAAGGACTGGTGGTCACAAAATTGCGTAAAGCTAAATGACTTTAAGACTGAAATTGTGGTATTTGGAAATCCTTGGGCACACTGACCAGCTACTGTCATCAGTCTGCTAGAAAACTTTGTGCTCTCTTGGATAGCTTTTTTAAATTCAACAAGTAAATAAGCTTAGTCGTTAAATCTAGGTTTTTCCAGTTGTGTCTACCTAGAAAAGTGAAGCCCTATCTGACTCATGTTGCTCTAGAACATGCATGTCTTCGTTACGTGTTGCTTGGATTACCGCAATTCTTTATACTCTGAGCTCAATCAGGCCTCAATCCGTCTGATGCAGATGGTCCAGAATGCTGCAGCTTATTTGCTTACAGGCATGAGCACATGACCTCTGCGTTGGCTTCTCTACACTGGCTTCCAGTCAAAAGGATTCATTTTGTTGATGGTTTTTAAATGTTTGAATGGGTTAGCTCCCTTCTATCTTTCTGAGCTTCCGTCGGTCTACATTCCAGTTTGATCAACCAGATCAGCAAGTAGAGTAACTTTGGTTTGCCGAGATCATGGCTGAAAAGTAGATGGACAGCTACAGGTGGTGGTACTCATCGAACTGGCTGCGTCTCAGGAGGAGAAGCGCTGACGCCGTTATTTGGCTTTTCACATTGCATACAGCATAATGACTCACTAGGTCGAGTCAATCTCCCCCGCTCCATGAGTTAAACGGAAGTCTAGAAGATAAAATACACACAGTTAGTCACAGTAATTCATCAGCCAATAGCCATGTCTATCAGCGAGACAGAGTAAACCACTGCAAGACAGGTCCAAATGTATCATCCATGGGAGAACATGAGGTTGCCAGCAGCAGCCTGGCCATTATCCACCTCCAGGATGGCGTCTCAGCTTAACAAACAGCAGGCTATATGTAGCTGCTGTGGAGAGAGAAACAAGCAACAAAGAAAACAAACAAAAAATAACTGTAGAGAGGTCAAAGGTAGAAGAGTGAGAGATGTGGAAGTGTAGAAGGTGATGAGCCAAGGAAAACTGTCAAAGTGGACTGAATTCTACCAAGCCGGACCGGGCCGCACGCGCTGCTCCCCTCGACTTCCTCAAGGTTAACCGTGTAAGAAAAGAGGTGAGGAAAGGGAAAACAGAATTAGTGTGAATAATAACAGAAGATACACTGTAAAGTTTGCAGTATTTAGGTTACAACTAATGGTTTAAAAATTACTTAAACCCTAAATAGTGTTTAAGTAATTTAACAGAAAAAAAATCAAGACATAATTATGCAATCTCCACCTCTTAGGGTGAGATAGAATCCCTCAACAGAAACAACAGCAGGGATTCACATGTTAGTCATGAGTGATAGGCCTATAGCAGCATAACTACAGAGAGAGCTCAAGGTAACCTAAGTCACTCTAACTAGAAGCTCTGTCAAAAAGGAACGTTTTAAGATTAGTCTTAAAAGTAGACGGGGTGTCTGCCTCACGGACCAAAACTGGGAGTTGGTTCCACAGGAGAGGAGCCTGATAGCTAAAGGATCTGCCTCCCATTCTACTTTTAGAGACTCTAGGAACCACCAGCAGACCTGCAGTCTGAGAGCGAAGTGCTCTGTTAGGAACATACGGGGTAATCAGAGCTCTGATATATGATGGAGCTTGATTATTAAGAGCTTTATATATGAGAATGAGAATTTTAAATCATTTTCTGTATTTAACAGAAAGCCAATGAAGGAAAACTAAAATAGGAGAAACATGATCTCTCTTTTTAATTTTCATCAGATCTCTTACTGCAACTTTAATAGAATTTGATGGCCTCCCCAATAGTAAAGCCTTACAATAGTCCAGCCTTGAAGTAACAAATGCATGGACTAATGCATGCATGCAGTCATGATAGTTGAAATAATGTTCCGTTCTTATAGATTTAAATGCAAGGGCATCAGAGTAAGTAAGAGTGAACTTAGGTTCTCACACAGCTAAATAATTTATTGTTGCATCACTGCCTAGGGTGGAAGTGTTTTCGAATAGGGACTAAAATAGAACTAAAAGAGAATCGGTTTCATCTTAAAGTAATTTATAGTTGATCAGAAACACCCATATTTTTTGGAAGCAAAAGAAGACAGTATTAATAATTTGATGTGAAAATGGCTCACAACCCTGATGTTGCTCAATGTTATAAATAAATAAATAAATAAAAATGCTGTAAAGGAGTCTAGTCAAACACTTTATGTACATTTAATTCATAAACTTACTTTAGCCAACGGGTTTATGCTAAATATGACTGGTAGTTTATTTCAGTTTAAAAAATAGCAGCACAAACAAAAATTAACTAGTACAGTCATTAAAAGACACCCACCCAAAGACATCCACACCGTGTCATTATTTATTTAAACAAATGCCACAGTAGAAAAGTTTGTTGTAAAAAATAACATGCAGCCATAATTCAACAGCTTGTACAATCACATTTTGTAGCGATAACTTACACCACTTGTTTTCTTGATGACTTCATCTGTCTTTCACATTACTGTGAAGGAATTTTGGCCCACTGTTGTATGTAAAATCTGACTTGCATCACCCTGTATAAGCTGAAAAACAGATGGTCTCACATTTGACTCTAGAAAACATAAATATACAGATGACTTTATACCTGTTTGAGAAACTGCAGGGAGTTGCAACCAAGGTTGCAAAACAGGCATTGTGCTTTGTAGTAAATATAGTAGCATAGCAACATATATGTGCAAATGACATAATTCATGTGGTTCTGTTTGTCATTCATGTGCAGCTGTGAAAGGCTCATTGCCATTTTCTTTCCAGAAACAAGTCTGAATCCGGTAGGAAAAGGAACTTGAATGCTTTCTCTCACATCTCCTTTAGCATAGGAACCTAGCAATGTCCTTTACTGCGCTAAGGAGCTATAAGGAATCCCACTATCCTTTGCGTGACATGACGTATAAGCACAGTCCACCTCAGGAGAATTAACAAAAATGTCCTTAGAGTAAAGAGCGCACACTTTGTAGTTCATTTTTGGAAGGCTATAGGTCTGGATTTGACTAGAATTATCCATGGCTGTCCGAAATCGACACAAATGTCCGAAGCTCCTTTCTCACTCAGGGTAGTGTTCTTACTGTTCACCCCACGAAAGATCAAAGAACAGGAGCTAGGAGCTATATTGTGAATTTGGGCGTTTACAACAATTAGTTGAGTGTAGTATTTTTAACTTTTGCATTTGGTAAAAATAAATGAATCAACTGACATTGCAGCAAGAGGAAAATTTTGGGGATGGGACTTGTTTCTCCTTAATTGAGTCTGGACATCAATTATAGTACTTGGAATGTTTTGCACATTTTCTGCTCTGAAAAAATAAAAATTCTTTCCACCATGGTCATAAGTTATGATGCTGTGAAATAGTACCTCGAAGTCTGTCCCAACAAAATACAGCAGCCAACAAGTTAACAGTCATGCAGAGGTTTATCTATTAGGAATTAACGATTGACAAAAAGCCAGTAATTAACTTGGATGACAATGTTTTCTCTGAATGAATATATCGGTTATTTTAGCCAGCAACCACAATGTTTTAAAGGTAAAGATCATGGTTTTAAAGCATTTTTTAAACCATCTCCCTAGTCAAGTGTTTGTACATGAATTACACTCTCAGATCTATCTGTTCATGAACAATGTTTGTCTGTCGATTCATTCGTCCCATACTGAAAGAAAACATGGTTCAGACTCAGACTGAATGACCTGCCCCTAACCCCGTTCTCCCAGTCCGCCCTCCTGGGGTGAGGCTGGGCCACTGGGAATGTGAGTGGGGTGATCTGGGTCCATCACCAGACGCAGAGGACAGTGACCCATCAGTGCGACACCACACCCACCCGCCATGTTTTCAGGATGTTGATGTTTCAGCCTCGGCTGACCTCGCACAGGTAGATGTGCCGTAAGCGCAGACGTTCGCCTCGTTAATGCTTTTGCAGAATGCCTCTGAAATAACATAGAGAGAGCACTAATCACAGCAACGTGCAGCGCTGATGTGAGAAATGAGGCTGAGTAAATGATTTCACTGTAGAGCGTAATAACACAATTTCCGGGCACAGCCAGATAAGTAAAAGGATCGCAAGCAACACTTAGGAAAGCAAAATGCTCTTACCATATTGTTGGCGGTAAAGTTGATGGTCACATACACAGTCTTTCATAACCTGAAACGTGAAAGTAGGACACCCTGCAATGAAACATTACAGCTACATACTGTTATGAAATGCAATCCTCTGCCTAGAAACAATAGTTTATTGCCTGACAAAAGTATTACTAAGTCTTCAACTTTATCAAATGCTGTGATATTAAACTCACACGCTTGTATGTACTATGTCTTGGGAATCCAAAATGGAAGGACATAGATACTTTTAAAATGTGTACAAGTAGAAATCTGGAAACTGATGTGCTCATGTATACAGACCTGTAATCTGATAGGGCAAAAATAAAATTCAGTTCAACAACTGCATTCAAAAGGCACCTTGGCAATTTGTAACCCCCCAGGTATGATGTAACTTGGTAAAAATACTACCCTGAGAAGGCTTCAGAGGTTTGTTAGAGAACACACAACACCTACACTGACGCATTTATCTCTAACTCTTGCGATATTTTTTCTTCGTTTTATTAAACTACAGAAACTGCATTACATAATCTTGATGTACTTGTTTTTGTTTTGACTTATTTGTTATTTACAAATATTTTTTTTATTTGATTCATGGAAAGTTAGCTCTCTAAAATTGGCAATTCTGAAAAATGTGGCTACTTATTTTACTGTTTTTTAATTCCTCCTAATCTGCTGTTTGTTGAAGTTATTTTAACGTGAAGAGTCCCAACCCATGGCTGGTTGTGCTTTCCCAGAAGCATTTCTAAACTTGTGTGGCCGCAATGTCATTCTTAGTATTAAAATAAATGTCTGAAAATATCGCAACTCCCTCAAATGCATAAATGCTAAAGGCGTCCTTACTTGTTTCTCAATCAAGTTATGGTGGAGAAAAGTCTCACTGATCCCTATGTCATAATAAAACCTCTTCTAACCTAAACGATGATCCATTAAAGTCTGAACATGTTTAAGCTTGTGCACTAAAAAAAATTTTCTGGTGACAGAGAATCTTTTAAGAATTGTCTTAGAGTTTATTAAGAAATTATTTTGACAAGCTGAAATGAAAATAAATGAACCATTCTGACACAGAGGATATAGGATGATTGTATATGTATAACGAAACAATTTTTCATGAAAACAACCTTAATTAACTGGAAGAACAAAGACATATACAGAATTTTCTTTTCTTTATAACTGAAAAAATGCTATATATTCTGACAAATTTTAAATAAAGTAGATTCAGCAGCAAAATAGCGTATTAGAAACGCTATTTCCTGTTTTTCAGGACATAATAACTCATAGCTCAACTGAAAATTAAATAAAATTTAAAACTGCAAGTAGTGGTCCTGGGAGGAACTACATTTGAAGTGTGAACTCAAAAACCAACTTATTAAAATAAACAAAAGTATTTTAGTTAATTTCTAATGTTTTGTAATCCTAAGCAAAAAGCCCCCTCATGTCATATACTAATGTTTGTGCGTCACCGGCACAAATGAGAAAAAGGACATCCATGAACATGAGTGTTTAGACATATATTCCATCCTCACTCTAATTATTTGCTTAAACAATAAAATATATCTTAAATATGCCCTTTTCCTGACAAGCATGTTTATACCTTTATGTGAAAGGTGCTTCTAAGTCTGTGTTTGGTATTTGTAGATATGTTCTAGCGGCTGGGTCACTCCAGGTTCCCCAAACATGTTTCTCTGATTTAAATCATATGCTTTCTTGGCTTCCAGTCATCATCCTGTTGAAATATAAACCTTCAGCCCAACTGACATTGTTGGCACTGTGTGAAAATGTTTTTCTAAAAAGAAGAAAAAAAGCAGTGTTATTCTCTGTTCTTGCCTTCTTTGCTTTGATCCTTTCAGCTACTTTTTTTTTTTTTTTTTTTTTCAAAAAACACAGCTCTAAGATTTCATTAAAATAAGTATTGGCAATATCACCTTTTCTCAGTTTAAATATTTCAGAGGAACACCACCAAGCCACTGGTTCAGTTATGACAACTCAAGTAATGACGAAAAGGGGGTACCCTGTGCATCAATTTGTGACGTTGAGGGAAGCTGACCAAGTCTCATGATATGACGAATAGGAATTGAGAATGTGTTGGTATTGAACACAGAAATGTAATGACTACTTTAACTCAAACCTTTTCTTGGTAATGCCAACTTTAGGATGCCTCCTGCATGGGGAAACTATTCATAAGGCGCCATTTTGACCCATTCTTTTGCAAACTGTCTCTAAATCTTGAAGCTTCTGAGGGTCCTTTCTGTGTCCAGGGACTTGAGTTCTTTCCACAGTATTTCAATTGGAGACGAGGCAGGTGATTAACACAGTCATGCCAGGAGTTTAACTTTTTTTCTCCAAAACCAATTATGTTTCCTTCGCTGTGTTTTGGCACTGCTGCCCTGCTCAGATGTCAACACTCAACTCATCTTCAGATTCTTGTCAAGAATGTCCTGTTAGATTTTTTTTATGCATTATATCTTTAATTATATGAATTGCACAACCCCCCTCCCCCCCCCCAAAAAAAACTATTTGTGTAATACCATCAAAAGTTTTCAGTTCTAGCCTCATCTGACCACTCTGTGTTCTCCCAATTTAATCTTCCAATTTAGCAGTGGAGTCTTACGTATTGAGTAGGGGTTGCGTGCATTACTTGTTAGCATACCCAAACCTGTTAGTTTGAGGTCTTTCTGAAGCTTTTTGAAGCCCATTTGATCTTTCTTTTGACCCCTGTGCAAAAAACATTGCAAGGGGCGCCTGGTTGTGGCTCATTTATGGTGAAACGATGCCTTTTCTGGATTATGGCTCCAACAGTGCTCACTGGAACCTTCAGGAAGTTTAGATGTACAAAGTCAAATGTGTCAAATGATTTGTGAGATTAAGGGTGTTTCTTGAAAAGTGTTTTGCTTTGACAAATCATACCTCTTCATGCAATACTTTGGAAATCAAAAACGTCTTTTGAAGCCATCAGTTAAAATCACGCCAGTTTATACATGTTTCAGCTAGTTTCTTGGCTTTCTATGCCTTTTTTACCCATAACCTCACTTGTGGACAAATCTGGCTTCCAACCATAATCGTCGAAATTGATAGAACTCCCTTTATGTGATGAATCTATAAAAAATATGAGTTGAAAATTTTGAATTAACATTTTCCAATTATATTAGAAATTATTATTATTGTTATTAGAGGTGTAGCAAAAAGAGTCAAATAACAGCGTGGAAATGTTGCCCTGAAAGGCAAGATTGTGGCCTAATGTGCACAAACACTAGTGTCCGAAAACCTTGAGGCAGAATTTAACACTATGCTGCCTTTGGAAATGATGTAAGAAGACATGTGGGCCATAATATTGTCAAACGGAGAGTGCTGCAGGTGAGAATTTAAGAAAGCAACAAAAAAAGGGAGAGAGAGAGAGAGAATGAGATGGGTGAGCTGTTTTTGCTTTCCACAGTGTCTAAAGGACTTGAGCCAGATTCAGGAAAAGGTACGGCTGCTGGAGGCTGATATGTGTGTGAAGGAAGTGGAGGGAACACAGGGGCAGGAATCACCCTGCAGACCGGAAAGGGCCTTGTGGAGGTGATGGCGGGGGTGGAGGGTGTCCGCTTCAGTCTGATAGCTTGTTTGATGCACACACACACACACACACACACACACACACACACACACACACACACACACACACACACACACACGGTCTGACATACCACATTTCTCTGCAGGGCATGGGTTCTTGTTCCCACCAACTAGTTAGGAGGAGACACAAAGTAAGTCGGAGCCTGATGGCTTGCGGTGCCAAAACATGCATTCGCACTTATTAACCTAGGAAGTTGGTGTAAGTGCATTTAATTATGTGCAAAAGTGCTGCTGTAAATACAATGGTGCAATCAAGAATCTCGCTATGGTAGGAAATCCACCTCTTAATGCAGTTGTAGTTGGTCCTATGAGCCGCAGGAAATTACACTTGGCCTTTTTGTTTTATTTAAAACTGGAACGCTTTTCTGTGTATCTAAACCACAAACACTGGTAGCAATATGTATGTCACCCATACACCTAATAGAGATTTATGCAAATCAGAGTAGGACAGAAGGGCTTACTTGCAGTCTTCCCAGCAATACTAATTGGTTAAAATGTTGACTTATGCAAATGGGAAAATATTTCTTGCTGGACCCCCCGGGAAGAAAAAAAAACAATGATGATAGTAAAAACACTTTCTTTGAACTGCTGAGAAAACAGCATTTGCTGTGCTCAGTGTTCTCTCGGTTTCACAATGTCTTCTTTTTCATCCATTTTCCTTTGTCAGGGTTCGAAACCAACCACTAAGACAAACAAAAACAGGAGGAGAGGCAGCCCCAGATCAGCCTCCCTTCATCGGCTTGAACAAGAGGCAGCCACCGGAGAAACCCCGAAGAGTGAATATCCCATATTCAACCTCAAACTAACTTCACAGCGGTTACTAAAAAGGAAAGCTGATATCTCTGAGGGTGCTCAAAAATGTATGAAGTTTCCACTTACACCCGAAGGTCAAGGGAATCACAGAAGAGTGGCTGAAGCTCATTTATAGGACTTTACTGAAGGCTGCCTCCTGTGGGGGAAATCAAGTCAGGGTTTTTGAACAAACAGATTAAAAAAAAAACAACTTCTGCACCTACACAAAACGTAGCGATCACATCGCTGTCATTACCCTTAAGTTTATGTCGTTTCTAATTGCTGTCAAATGTAAGGAAGGTGTGTTTGTTGCTGAACACTCCGGTTGACTGACTGATGAGCTAAATTGCTGCCAGATGCATGATTTTCCTGTCGCTGCCCAGGAGAGCAAGCTTTCCTCCATAGTTGCTGCTGTGAAGACCTGGATCCTAGCTGCATAAGTGCTGATGCAGTGAGTCTATGTGGCTATTTATTTCGGTCCCACTGTGTTGAATCGCGCCGGCAGTTTGAAGCCTTTGGTTAGCTTGGCCTCGCCTGTCCAACATCATGCAACACAAACACTTAAACTAGCCATAAAACCATAATAATGGATTTGTAATGAAGTTTTGAGCCGAGAAGGAAGGTGTGGATGGAGGGAGAAAGTTTGATCGGTTTTCCAAACGTTGTAGCCAATCAGAGTGAAGTCAACTAGGTAGAGCTGCATATCATTACCCAACCCTTTCACTGAGGAGGGACATCTGGCCTGACAAAACAAGAACTTGACATTATGTATGAAATTCTTTGGATAATTTACATGTGTTGCAATATCAACTGCATGAAATGGTTTATACAGTGATGTCAATGGCACCTTTAAAGAACTGAATTTTGTTTCTTCCTCCCCTATCCAACTATCAGAGAGAAAATGTAGGACTCAAACTAGTCAATTTCTCCTCTTTTCCTCATCCTTACAGTTGCAAGGGGTGGTGGAATATGAATCCAAGAACTATACTGCTTTTATTGTCAGGAAGACATATTATAGCATTGAGCATCCAAAGGCCAACACTCTTTAGTTAAACTAAATGACACTTAAACAACCTATATTATAAAAACTGGCAATCAAGATAGTACAAAATAAGGTATGAAGTAGAGGGACAAACGTTGGATGAAGAAGTGCGAGCCTCTCTGGAAATGTTGGGAGTTTGCTTTTTTTGACGAATGCAGCACAATGTCATGAAGAAATACATCAGCAGTTTCCTTAGAGACACACAGCTGTTGCTGTCCATCAATCTGGGGAAGGTTATGAGGCCATTCTCGACAAATCTGAAGTGAATCATTCTACAGAGACAAAAACAAGAGCATTCCAAGCTGCAAACATTTAAGAAAGTTACCAATCTTCTCAGGAGTGGATATTAAATCACATTATGTTCTCAAGCTGGTTTATAGACAGGACAACGGTATCAAGCGTAGCAGCAGGTTTGCAACAGAATGGCAGAAAAGTCAAAAGTAATAAAACAAGATGTTTCACTGTCCCAAGTAAAGTTCAGACTTCAACTTGACTGAAATGCTATGATAAGATCTTATAAGAGAACTGCATCACTGCCCAGCGTTTGTCTAAATGGTAATACAGGAAACGTCCACCTCAGCATATTTCCCATAAAGATGGTTTTACAAGCTACTGAATTGCTTGTTCTTTGCCTGACCAGAGTACTATTCATGACAGATAAAGCCATAGGTTTAAAGGAGGGTGTACTTTCTTTTTCCCATAAGCAGAAATAAATGGGGCCCTTGATATCAATTTTGGGGTGAAAGTGCAATACAAAAAAAAAAAAAAAAAACAGAATAAAAATGCAGATGTTTTATTCATAGATCTAGAGATTTGAAGCAGATGTGTTGCAATCCTGTCTCATATTATCCTGTTCCTGACATGGGCCGCATATGAGCTTCCAAAAATGTGAAAAATGTGAAACCGTCGCCTTGTAAAATTTACACCTAGATTTGCTTCAGCAGGGAAATTTTGGATGACTACAAAACACACACACAGACACACACACACATAGCTGGCAATTACTCTCTCCAGCAAACCTCTTGAGAGCTTTGGATTGTCTCCTCCGAATGACCAATGGCCAGACACAGGATTGTTTGTCACTTACCTTTTCCTCCTCAAATGCAACTCTCCATTGTTATGTACAGCACAGCACGTGTTGTTATTTCCCCCCTTGTTTAAAGACTTTGCAAGGTTTTCCCATCTTCTTCACAAAAAGAGCCGTGACCTCGGACCCCAGCTCTTTTCTTGCAGAACAAAGATAAACAGTACGATGCAGCAGAAGTTTTGTGTGTGTGTGTGTGTGTGTGTGTGTGTGCGTGTGTGTAATACAGGCTCTGAGAGTCCTTCCACTGATATAATTATCATAACCTTGTAAGGCAACCATGCAGAAAGCAATCTGAAGGAAGTGTCAATAAACATCTTTATCACCAACTTCAGAGAAGTTTTCTTCTGATTCTGGTAAAAAATATCAAATGTTGTGTCTGTCACCACCTGCCTCCCCCTGTGATGTTGTTTTTCCACAATTTCTTAAGAAGGTTTTTTTTTTTTTCACGGTTGGCCCCTTTATACTTAACGTTATAAACAGTACCTTAAGTATAGTGCAGTGTGGTGTCGAGCAATTTTAAACATGCTGTGGTGCAATCGTTGTTGAAGAAATCTGGCCTTAATATTTCTGATTTTTGTCCAAAATTTTGGAAAAAGCTGTTTTGGGGGTGTTCCAGTCTAATTTTACAGCATTTCACAGCAATAAATCTGCTCTTTTACGGTTAATAACATATTGTGACAATGCATTCTGGGAACTGTGTTTTACTTTTGCTTTTAGAATCAACAGCTGTTTTTGACACAGTGGACCATAATATTCTCATCTCCAGACTGCAACAATGGGTGGACAGTGGTTTAGGTCCTTTTTCTCTAACAGGAGCTTCTTTCTCATGATGGAGGATTTTATCTCCGCTTGATGTAATTTACAATAAAAAAAATAGTACCCGACACTGAACCTTGTCAGACCCAACTTTTAATATATTCTATCCCTGAAAGTTCATCTTTAAGCAATGCACATGGTTGCGACTATTTTATGGAAGAAATATAGTCTCATTAGAATCAGACTGTTTTTAGAAAATTAAATTAAAAACACTGAATTTTTATCCTGTGAACTTATGTGATTCTTCTCTTACTCTAAATTCGCCTGCAAAAGATCATCTGCAAAAATCCTTCTGCAAATATTCACCTACAAGTGTGTTGACCTTCTTGTGAATCAAGACAGCATTGGCTAAAAGCCACCTGACTCAGTCAAGTGCTGATTGCTTTGGCTTGAGTCACAAGAAGGTCAACACATTTGCAGGTGAATTTCTGCAGCTGGATTTTTTACAGATTCTATTTAAGGCCAATCTTTGCAAGTGAAATTTGGTACTTGAAGTTTTTTTTAGGTGAAATATTTTCTGGCAAAGTTTTGCAAAATAATTTTTTGCTGCCAAGTAAAAAAGAAAAAAAAAGTAAAAATAAAAGCAAAACAGTAAAATAATAAAAATCACAAACACAATATCAGAGTATAAAAATCCATTGTTATAAATTCAACATCTAAAAAAATCCTGATTGTTATGTCTGACTCAAATGTTTGGTCTGCAAATAAGCAACAGTTCCCCTACAACATTTGCTAAAACTCAGTCAGCCTGTTTTTACAGATGTCCCGCTGTACAGCTACTGTAATAAATATTAATCATAAATAAATGGATGATGCATCATACAGATAAGGAGATAAAAAAATAGCTTATATCAGCTTTTCTAATGTGGGAAACTCCTACAACTTCCAGATGATGCTGAGTTATCATTTTTAATGCTCAACCCAGCTTTGTCGCTGGTATATCCCTCAAGACATGCCTCAGCTGAAGCATCCTGGAACATAAAGCGGGAGGGAGGTAAGAAGTATTAGTATGGGAGTAGAATGTAAAGATACAGGAAGGTCAGGAAGTGGCGCTATTGTTCTCAGGGTCACATCTCTTTTCCTTTCAGAGCCTCGGAGGCCTTTTTCTCTGTTCAATCTGTAGATCTAACATAAACAAAACTTCTTTTCACCTCAAGTATCATGTCACATTTCCCATCCCAACCAAAGGAGGGCGGAGAAGAGGTTTATACTTGAGATTGACAAAGCAAAGTCTGTCACCTGAGGCAAATAACTACAAACAGACACACCTAGGATAGGAGGTACATTATAAATAAAGCAAATATAAAACAAGCTTATTTGGATTACATATGGATCCATAGGGAGAACATTCACAAAACCGGCTTTGAATGGTTAGTTACTGTGTCACTTAAATGTCAAAACAGGTAGTTACAATATGAACAATTACAAACTGCTTTCACGACATGTTTCTCTACTTCCTGGTTTGGCACTGTCACCTCGGACCAGGTCTAATCCGCTATTGGACAGGGAAGGGCAGGAGGAGGAGGGAGTGGGAGCACACCTTAGTTACCAAAGTTACACATTAACATATTGTTCTGGGAATGAGCTGCAGAGCACACCTCGATCAACCTTTGCACAGCACTTCTACAGGTCACAGCAAAAAGCAGAAGAAAATGTTAAAGCTGACTAGAAATGTATGTGAAGACAGAGAGCGGATGTAATCTGAGGCCACCCAGATTCTGACAAACAGGTGACCAGGTAAGACTTTATATACAGTAAATAATGGAGCTTTGAGAAGAGTACTCCTTAGCAGCGTTTATGGCAGACTGGGTAGATGTTCCTCTGCTGAATGCAAATATGCACATTATGTACAAAAATATATTGAACATAAGCTTACTCTTTGTTCCTTAAATGCAAAACTACAACATTTGATGGTATGTAGTTTGATTGATGTGGATTTTTCTCTGCCATCCAATTTATTGCTCTGTGGTGGTGGTTGCTGCCCCCTCACCAACTAATTCAGTGTGCTGTAACACACGTCCGCCCGCTTACTTGTCTTTCACAAGTCATAATGGAAATAAAGTCAAGGAGTTGAAACCTGACTCACAAGAAAGACAGAGCTAAAGCTACTTTTACTTACAGAAATACCCCTGTAAGGATTAGAAAGGATTAAACGTTAATATTTTTTGTCATTATGCGTATCACATATTTAATAGAAAAGAAGCATTGACATCCAAAGTAATATGGATCGTGAGCTGTGATTGTAATTCAAAATTATTTCAAACTAATACTAAACTAAACTTACAGAATAGTCCCATACCTAACAGGGCACAGTTTCATATCTGCATTCAAGAACGTTAACCAATAACAGCCTCATCTCATTGGTTCAGTTATTTTTATTTATTCATTTATTTATTGCCATTTTATGTAAAGGGTTTGCTTAGTTTGTCATCAACACTTAAGGGAACTGTAAATTTAACTTTTTTAGCCCATCGGGCCCGATCTCGGCCCCAACAGAGCAATGCCTATTTTATCATGCTATAGATCCAAAATGGTCAAGTTTTTTTCTTTCCTAAATACCTCTAAGGATGAGGCTTCAATGTTTATAAAACAAGTCCCTATTTTTTCCACAAATACTTTTGCTTTTACATTTTAAACACACACAATGCCATTTAACTGTGCACAGACATGCTCAACTCCACCCAGTGGCGGCATTATTAAAAACTATAAAGTTTTACCTTTTAAGCACCTGTGATGGTTGAATAATCCCAGTGCGTAACAGAGTTTACAAAACTCTCCCTCTCTGCTGCTGTGCACACAGTGACGAATAGACAGTTTTTCACAGGATATAGCTGCAACCAATGTACATTTCTGCAGCACAGTTTTTTTTCCCCTTTCTCAAGGTCAATCGCCATAGCAATGCAGAGGAGTGAACAGGCCATTCTATTCTTATAAAGATATCAGTCATGATTTAGGGTTCTTCTCTTCATTTTTTTTATGTATGCTGTGCAGAATGGTACATATTGATGAAACACAGGATAAATATTATTAACAAAGGCTTTGTCATGTGCAGAAGGAGTCCTACAATTAAAATGAGCACTTTTATGTGACCTACTGCCATTTTATAAGGTGAAAAACACATTTGGCAAAGTTTTGGCATATTTGGATTAAACAAAATCACAGATTTCGCTTCAGTAAACACCAACATGCATACTGTATTCCCAGTGGTATTCCAGTCCGTTCCCTCTTGGAATCTTTTTTTTCTTCTTATGCTGGATCTTGACAACTTTCTTCATTGTTTCCACACTTGGCTGGGAGATGCTAATAGCAGTGTCACACTTCCATTGTTATTATAAATATACATGAATTGCTTTATTTACTAACACATTTATCAAAACGAAAGCGTAAAACACCAAAATAACAACTAATACCCCAGCAGAACGTGATAATCTTTAAGAACAATTTTGTATGCAACCAGCAACCAGAGTGAGCTACTGATGTACAAATAAAAAAAAGTCAAATAGCTGTAAATGTACCTTTAAGGCAAAAATTGCTCCAAAGCTAATAACCAAAACATACATCTAGCCATCAGTTGTTTATATCTGCTTACCCGTGCAACTTCCTGGGAGGGGGATGTTGCCTATTGCCCAATGATTGCTGCCTATCTCCAGCAGTCATTGGGCAAGAGGTGGGGTATACAGTGGACAGGTCACCAGTCTATCACAGGGCAACATACAGACACACAGGACAAACAAGTATGCACATACACGCACGTGTGCGCGCGCACACACACACACACACACACACACACACACACACACACACACACACACACACACACACACACACACACACACACCTAAGAACACTTTTAGAGACAAATTAACCTAACACTCACGTTTTTGACTGTGGGAGGAAGCCGAAGTATTCAAAGAGAAGCTACGCGTGCACAGGGAGAACATGCAAACTCCATGCAGAAAAAGCTCAAGACCTTTTTGCTGCAAGGCAACAGTGCTACCAACTGCTCCACTGTGCAGCCCCAACCAAAACCAAAAGTTAAACATTGAGATGAAATTGGTAAGTTTACTTGAGGTTAGAGTCAGACAATCTTCCCTTGATCGGCACTGATCAGAGTTCCAAATAGTAAAAATATTCATTAAATTAATCAAAATTAAGGGGCTTTAAATATAAAATTTTCCCCATTTAACACAAATAAGAGAATGGTTAGGAACCAATGCTTTGATGCAGAAATCTGGTAATTTATGCTTTTCTATAGGATGCAAACTGATACCTTTTTAGAGGAACCAGCATCTAATTTATTTTCTTCCTCTTTTTCTCTGCATTTTTCAAAACTGGAATTGGCAGGTCAGACCCTCAAAGACAACAGGGTAAGTGCATTGGTTAGGAAAAAATCTGACTAGTGCATCGTTTCACATAATTGTTTTGTGTTCTTTTTTAAGAATGCATTGTACAAAAGGCTCTTCTTTTGGTTACATAAATACTGACCAACATGTGGGACAAGTGTTTATACAACAAATAACTATGCACCTGTAACAGCTGACCTTCATTGGATCACGCCTGCCCATTATTATAGACTGCATAAACAAGTGAAAAAGAATAGTTTTACAGCATCTAGATATACTATTAAGTGGTTTGAAATCCTGCAGTGCGTTAAGAAGTATCTCTTTTATTTGTGTTTACATGCATGCACGTTGCATGCTCTTTGTTGACATTGCCATCACTGGGGTTAAAAGGAAATAACCACATATCTGAAAGCTTGTGAACAGATATGTTACTGTTTTTTTTCCTAAGAGCATCACTGTTGTACTGAGTTAAAGCAGCACTGTGCAGATTTTGACCCTAGTATTATCATAATTGGAAATATATTAAATATTATTTTTCATGTGAGCAACATCACTCAGCATGTATTGATGCTAAGGGCAGACGGCTCTTTTCACAAACTCAAATTTGTAACTTGAGAGCTGCGGATCCGGCTCTGAACGGGTCATGTGACCTAGAGCGCCACTTTACGGCAGTCTGATCCCCCCTTAAACTCCAGAGCTAGTCCTGAAGGCTTCTACTTTTCTTGTCGTTGAGTCAAAGGTTGTCATGGCCATGATTATGATTACAAAATACAAAAAATAAAGTTCATAAACCTGCATGTCAGCTCTTCTCCCACGGGGAAGTTCATGCTGCTTTTCATAATCAGATGACTGGGCCTGTTGTCTGCCTCCTCCTCTTCCACAGCTCCTGGAGATCCCCCTCCCTCTCCCCTGTCTCTGCCTCTTCCTCTCCCTCTCAATTTCAAAGGGAGACTCTGAGGACTCTAGAGGGGTGAATGTGGTCTTGTCTTGACCAGTAAGTCGATGATTTCTCAATCTGCTGGTCCAAAATTATCTGTTATCAGATTCCAAAACATTAATCTTCTGACAGTGCAGTTTTGCCGGTGGCCTTCAGCGGCACTAAACCTGAAAGTTGCAGGTCTAGTGCCCCCCTAGTGGATAAAAGTTACACAGTGCTGCTTTAAGTAGTTAATCACACTTATCAACAAATACTTTGTTAACGTTTGCTCGGGGCTCTAGAGCCGAGTCCACCTGCCCTTTTCTGCTCTTGGCTGATGTGTGCAGCAGGCTTTCTTCTGTTCTCACCACTTCTAACAACCGTGTATCTCCGGGTGAAAACCTCCCTCACATACACCCACTCAACATCAACCCACGTAGTAATAATTCAAGTGGTTGAAGATCATACAAACACAGGTTACGATTACATCAATGTGGTCTAGCTACTTTGATGCTGGGTCCAGTCTTGATTTAATATAGTCAATGACGCAATTAGGATACCGTTCTTATAGAGCAGAGCTGCCAAGTAACATGTAGGCAACCAGCTTCTCCAAATGATTTGCCTTAAACGCTGGAATATGACACACTTTGGTCCTGGCTCAATAAATTCTATGAATGTTAATAATCTTTGACTTACAATGGCACAGCAGGACTCCCTTTGAACATCTCAAAGCAAACATGAGTGCCGAACATGGTGAAGGGATAGATGACAAAGAATAAAGCTTAATTTTGTTTGTTAGAGTTTTTCTATCGACACAGCAAACAAAGAGATGCATGGACTTAATATCAATAAAGTATAAATATTTGCAGTTATTACAGAGAATAAAAAAGCTGCTGTGACTTGGTTATGTACGCTTTGCATTTATTACACAAAGCAAACACCATCTGTGCAAAGTCGTAAGTAACTTGTGTAGCACAAACCCCAGAAAACTGCAAAAATGCTGCAACCCTGAGGTTTTGTTTTTCTAAATCAAGGTCCTTTGACAAATCTATTTAAACTATTACCTGAAACATCATTAATTTCAGTCTGTAGTCCAACTTTGTCCTACATCTCCATTATTATGGCAGTGCAATGTACTTTTTTCTTTGTTTTCTGTTCTAATAACTGTGCACCAGTAACAGCTGACCTTTATTGGATCACGCCTGTACATTATTACAGACTGCATAAACAAGTGAAACAGAATAGTTTTACAGCATCTCTTTGCTAAAGTAAAGACACTATTGAGTGTTGGTTTGAAATCTTGCTGCGGGTTAAGAAGTATCTCTTTTATTTGTGTTCACATGCATACACGTTGCATGCGCAAGCTATTCTCGCATTTTCATCATGTAAAGTGCTTTGAAATGTGTTGTTGCTGATATAAGCTTTGTTGAAATGGTCTGATAAGACTCCATGTGCAGAATACTATGACTGTGTTTGACTCAGCTTTGTAACAAAAATAACATTTCTTACCATCTGTCACCGTTAGTGTCTACAAACTGACTCTTGAACCATGGTTTAGGGCAACAGGACAAAGCTAAACAGCCTCCCTTCTTTGATAATGATACTTTTTCTGCAGATGAGTGCAGAAAAAAATGCCAATCTAGAGTTTTACACACAAATGGATTCACGTAGAATCGCATGAAGAACACCAGAGGTGCACAGGAACACCGCCTACACATGAAGTGCATACTTCTATCTCCCGCAGGTCCACGTCCTGCTCTGTCTGATGTGTATATTTTGTTCTGCTTTGCTTATGTGAAGACAGAACAGGAAGAGATAAAGGCAGCCCTGTTGGCTTGTTTACGGCTAACAGCGCTGCAGAGAATGGCAGGACAAGATGAAGGGGAAGAGGCCTCATGTCTGGAGTTGAGCCACTGGACCCCTCTCGCAATGAAAAATCACCTCAGGGTCAAGAAAGTGAGCGAGGCGTGCCGAATTCTTAAAACATTCCCAAGAAAGCAACAGGCTCACAGTGTCATAAATAAAAGTCATAAATTCAAGTTGGAGAAACGAGGAAAGAAATATACTAAGAACATGATTTATTTTCCTTCCGAGGCAAAATTACCAAATTGTAAAACCATATAATTAAAACTAATTAGAATTAAGTTGACTGACATGAGCAAGAAGCAAAAATGTGAGTTACGAGCCCATAATCTCTTTACTCTATGTCAAAGAATTACTAATATCTTAACTGTTAAATCTCTGAGAAAAGGCAAGAAATCACTATATCGGGAAGAATAATATCTTAATAAGATTAATACCGTATTAATATCTATTCACTTTTGAGAGCAACTGCGCTGCATACAAGTAAAACTGGATGTGGAAATCTCTTTTAGCATTCAGTTGGTGTTCCAATCTCTGAGCCCCACATTGAATGGTAAATGGTTTATACTTGTATAGCGCTTTTAACTAGTCTGACAATCTCCAAAGCGCTTCACACTACAGTTTAGTCATTCTCCCGTTCACACCCTGACGGTGGTGAGCTATGTTAGTAGCTACAGCTGCCCTGGAGCAGACTGACAGTGGCGAGGCTGTCATACAACGGCGCCACCGGACCCTCTGGTCAGCGCCAGCAGGCTAAGCATGTCCATGCCACAAGCCTGGACATGCTTCAAGTGGTAAAAAAGTGGTAAAAAAGGAAACCGTAATTTTATAAAATCTGCCCTCCCCAATTCCTCATTTACCATTTTATCAGCTTTTTTTACTCTTTCATTTATTTTTCTTCTCATGTTTTGTAATGGCATTATTATTATTATTATTATTATAGTTATGATTATTATTATTATTATTATTATTATTATTATTATTATTATTATTATTATTATTATTATTATTATATAGTAGTAGTAGTAGTATTAGTAGTAGTAGTAGTAGTAGTAGTAGCTGTAGTAGTATTAAGGATGCTTTTCTTAATTTGGTTTCTTCCTGTCTAACACATTTTATTTTATGATATTACCAACCCACATACTGAACTGTGAATGGTTAATAGACTACACTGGATTATTTAATTTTATAATTTTTGCACATTTTGTTTGTTTTTTGTCAGTTCACCTATTCTTTACGGCCTTGTAAGCCTTGTTTACCTCACAATGAAAAATAGAGGTGATCAGCCAAATAATGAGTGCTAAGGGAATAAATATCAGTAGTAATCTGGTGGGATCATTTTGCATCATATTAAAGCACAAAAATCTAATTTACATTGACACATAATCACAACACAGAAGGTTGTGGTTGTTCTGTGAGATCAGTCTTTTTCAAAGCTGATCTCTTTTGTGGTTCTAGGCAGTGTTGTAGTACTTGAGTCCGAGACTCGAACTCGAGTCCGAGTCATTAGCTTAATTTAGAGACTCGTGACTTGACTTGCTGGTGAAGATTCTCAGTCATCCAGGTCATGGTCATTCCAAAAAAAGGTAAAAAACAAAGCAACTGGACTTGTTTTCCGTAGTTGAAGACGTTTCGCTTCCTCTCCCGGAAGCTTTCTCAATTCAAAAAGTCTGGAGTAATGATGAGTAACAAGCTTTATACCATACCAAACAAAGGCCTGTAATGGCTTAGATAACATGCAAATTCAACCGAAACAGGACCACCCCTTAGTAATGGGCGGTCGTAAAAACCATTAAGCCAGCGGAATGTTTCCCAGTTTCGGTCCATTCCGCTGGCTTAATGGTTTTTACGACGGAAAACAAGTCCAGTTGCTTTGTTTTTTACCTTTTTTTGGAGTGACTTGACTTGGACTTGAGCACTGATGACTCGAAGTTGGACTCAGACTCCTACATTCAGATCATTCTGACTCGGAAATTGAGAAAAAGACTTGACTTTTTTTTCATATCATTAGGCTATAATTTTAATATGTCATTAGAATATTATTTGGTGTATGATTTTAATATCTAAATTATTAGTGCAATGTGGTGGAGTGTGGATTTTTTTTTTAGTTTAAAAACATGTAGGCTATGCTTACTTTAGTGCACTTAGTGAACTTGGACCCGACTTGATCAATAAGGACTCGACTTGGATCAATAGTGACTTGACTCGGACTCGACTCAGATTTTTTTTTAATGACTTGGACTTGACTCGGACTTGAACACTGGAGACTCGAACCTGGACTCGGACTCGAGGCATAGTGGCTTGACTACAACACTGGTTATAGGTACAGTCAACAAAGCTACCATTAAAAATTAAACTTGGCTATCAATAAATTATTCCAGAGATTACTCAGCATGTTGGCATGACCTTGAGAAAGTGCTGATAAGTTATGAGTTGAGGTTACGTTTGGTTCTAAAAATCCAAACTCTACAGGGACACGAGTTTTTGCAATGATTTATTAGGATGCCTACCTTCTTCTCCTTGAAATAATCAAGTGAAATCAGTTAATTGAAAGAATGAGCAAACAGAAGGAAATTTTTTGTATACTGTTGACTCAATCAAAGCAAAACTGCTTAAAGTTTTACAAAATTCATACAATTGTGCTTTTGTTTTCATTTTAATGGGAGATTTGAGTCTATCTGAATACTTCAGCTTAGATTTATCTGTGTACCTAAGGGCACTTATAAAACATCGGGGATATATGCTTAGATGGTCAGTTGACGTCTAAATAGGGATTAGATGATATTATAGTAACATACCTCATCAAGTTGCATTCACAGTTGGACACTGCCAATTCCACACTATTGATTAAGCCCAAATTATTCATAGCTGATTTAGATCCAAAATTCGATTTCATTGAACTAAGAAGTCAGTTTCTTATGGGAAATAAGGGATTCCCTCCAAATATATGGAAACCACATAGAGTATTAGTTTGGAAAAAATAATTTTCAGTTATAGATACATTTTGCTAAAAATGTGACAAGTATTTATACCCTTCCCAATAATGATTGGAAAACTCTGCATTGTTTTTTTTTTGGCAATTTATCAATGGTAATCAGCTCCAAGTGTTTGAGGTTCCAAAGCCACCATGCCAACATTCATGCCGTGCTTAAGCTACTGGCACATAGAGATCAATGTGCTGTGTACCCAACCGACTGCGGATCTCAGCTGTGAAGAGCCACGCTCACATCTCCAAATTGTACAGAAAAGCCGGTCCCTGAGAATGTCCAGGAGGTAGAATAAGGAAAAACAAAACAGGAAAACCAAACTAATTGCTCAGTCATAGGACTGCAACTTAAAAAAAACAACTTCATGACCATGACCTTTAGTGTGCAGAGTAATCAGTGAAAGGGATTTTGGATATTGTGTAAATGATTCCTGTCAGCTTCACTTGCTAAGCTTAGCAGGACACCGCGTATATACAGAAAACACTCCTCACATGTGTTGTCTCATGCTGAAACTGTGGATGTGCGTAAAAAGGGAAAAAAATGAAAAAAAAAATGAATATTTATCAGGGATCCTTGTAACTTGTCTCATCTAATCTCGCACACAGTGTAGAAATTACACATTTACCTACATACTATACTGACCTGTTTTAGCTCTGTAAGTATTAAAAAATAGATTTCTATTTGCTAAATGACAAAATAACGAGAGGTTTTAGATATTCTTCTCTACTTTCTACAAAGTAAGAGGTTTACATGAGATTGCTATCCCTTTAAACTGATATGATGAGGCCACATCTTTGAAAGTCTCTGTTAAACTAAATCCCAACATTTTAGTTCGACGGAGGCACATTTAAGGAAGTATTTTAATTTACCCCTCAAACACACTGCTTCCTTTTGTGACAACAGAATGGTATGGATAAATGTTGGGCCTCCACAAGTCTGGCTCTCCTTTGGGAAATTTTCCAAATGCCCAAAGGCACCACATATATCTGTTCCAACTATTATACTCAAGTATAAAGGGCCATGGGAATGTTGAGACACCATACTGTTCAGGAAGTAGATGGGTTCAGTGTTCCAGATATCCTCATGTTTTGGTGAAAAATTTGCATTTCAACCCAGAACTAAAGCAAATGACCCTCTGAAAATACAAGCAAAAGCTGCTAAGAGGGTGTCATTGTCCACCGTGAAACAAGTCCTGAATCGACATGAGCTGAAAGGCCATTCAAAGCAAAAATAAGTCATTGCTCCAAAAGCAACAGAAAAAGCCAGATTGCAGTCTGCATACATTCTTGGGGACAAAAAGCTAAATTTTTGGAGAGATGTCCCATAGTCTGATGTGACTGAAAAATAGCCAAAACAATCATTATTACACTTGGAGGCGAAACAGGGGAGATTGCAAGGCAAAGGTCATTGTCCAAGCTGTAAAGTACAGAGATCGCAGAATCATGTTGTGAAAGTCATTTGCTGCAGGACCGACTAAAATGTTTCACAGAATAGATGGCACCATAAGAAAAAAAAAGGCAAATATATTAAAACAACATCTTAAAACATCGGACAGGAAGTCAAAGAAGTTAAAGCTTTGGGGGGAAAAGGTGAACAATGACTGTAAACATAAAGTCAAATTAGTTACAATGTAGCATAAAGAGTAAAATCTTTAACCGAGTAAGATCTGAGGGAAGAAACGTAAGTATGATCATGGTGACCTCATCACAGCAGTCCTACCAGGAGGAAAGAGACAATATTATTCTGAGCAAAATACTATCACGAAAGTATTATGAGCATGTGAAAAAAAATGCCAAAAAACACAACAGTTTACGAAGCAATTCTAACAAATACTAAGAAAATGTATTTAAAATTCTGAATTTGAAGAAAATTACAAATCTCTTAAAAATGACTTCACTCATTATTCTAACATTTAGCAAATGAAAATCACTTTGGTGATGATAACTGACCTGAGGGTTGTTTTCATTTCAGACAATAAAAAAAAAAAACTGTCAATTTTGTATTATTCGTGTTAACATTTGGTTTTATCTGTAGCCAGGAAAATGCATTGTTACCTAAAAAGTGGATCAGACAGCTGCAGCAGATCCAGAACGCTGCTGCCCGCGTCCTCACTAAGACTAAGAAAGTAGAGAACATCACCCCAGTTCTAAAGTCCTTACACTGGCTCCCTGTATCTCAGAGAATAGACTTTAAAATCCTTCTGTTAGTCTATAAATCCCTGAATGGCTTAGCACCTAAATACATCACAGACTTATTATCAGTGTGTCAACCCTCCAGACCACTCAGGTCTTCTGGCTCCAGCCTACTCTGCATACCCAGAACCAGAACCAAACATGGATAACCAGCATTTAGTCCCTACGCTCCACCTATCTGGAACAAACTTCCAGAAAACTGTAAAAGTGCTGAAAGCCTGAGTTCATTTGAATCATGATTAAAACTCTTTTTTTTTTAGGATTGCCTTTGACTGTTCTAGTTAAACTGTTTTACTGAAACATCATTAGTTTAAGTTTGTAGTACAACTAATTTTTAAAGTCATTAATATTTGCTTTAAGTTTCCATTTTCCCATGTTTTATTTTGTTCCAATTTTTCTACATTTTATTCCAACTTGTTTTTATTCTGTTTTTATCTTCCTACGTTTTGATCATGTAAAGCAATCTGCGTTGTCCTTGCACTGAAATGTGCTATACAAATAAATTTGCCTTGCCTTGAAAAAATGCCATTTAGAAAATGTTTTGACTGAAAGAATCATTAAGGTATGTGAAAAAGAAACATAAATGTTTTTAACGGCTCGATCCATGAATTTGACCATCAAATATTCCTGTTGACTGAGCGCATTAAAAGTTGAAGAGTCATTTATAATCTTGTCAGACCGGATCTTTGAACATCTATTTGCACTTTAAATACGGGGAACCTTCCTGCAGAGTCGTGAAGGCAAATGTCAAGGAAACATGCAAATAACTTCACATAAAGCTCTTTTGTAGACAACAGGTTTATATTTGCATCGTAAAAGCCAACAAACATTATAATGTCAGCTTAAAGTCATGTATGTCAGGTATAGGGAGTCAAACAACAAGTGCTGGGGTTAAATACAAACAAATCTAAGTGATAAAAGACTATTTTCTCTAAACCTGAAGCCCCACTTTATCAAACCTACAAAGTTATCTCAGCTGTGACAGAGAGTGAAATGGGTACTGCTCAAAGTGTTTCCATTTCCAGCTTTTGTGCTGAACAACCTGGAGCGTAAGAAAGACCCCCAGATGCCCCAGCGTTTCTTATTCGTGGACATTTCCCATCTGGGCTGCTTCAATAAGAAATACAACTCTAAATAGTGTTGTATTTATTGTTGCAAAACAAATAATGCCTGCAGGCTTCCTTTTTTATTGGCCTTTGTGATTCTCACGGCCTGCAGCTTCTCTGTTGTGGTGAAACGTGTGCTCAGATCCTTCAGTCAATTCACACACGTACACAATCATTGCTGATCTTCTGTGTTTGTTTAAGCAACACCTTGGGACAGGGCCGTCAAACACATTTCTAAATCAGGTCACTTTGGCATCAAGAGGTCATTAAAAGGGCTGGTTGCACCTGTATAGATGACACTTTTGTTTTCATAATTTCAGTTCAGTTCACATAGAAATATTAAACTACTATAGTACCTAAGGGTACTATAAATGTAGCACCCTTAGGCCTAGTTTATATAATGTATCTGCAAAAAAGTTGATATTGGGGTGAGTAACAGTTTAAACTCATCATTCTGCATCACCTTTTGTCTTTTTGGACATTGCTGGGTTGTTTTAATGTTGAGGTTTAATGTTGATGGAAACCTGACATCTAGTGGCAGGAAGCTGTTACTACATAATTTAAAAAACAACAACATCCGCTATAGGAGGGACTGTTTTATTCACTTTATACACTTTAAAATGACATATGCCTGACATGATATGCCTTGTTTGGCTCTTGAAGGCCGCATAAATTGCATTGACGGGACGGCTTCGGCCCACGGGCCTTGAGTTTGACACATGGGCCTTGGGAGAACGATTTCTACGGAATGTGAGACTTCCTGTTTGCGACACACTTTTCCTGCTGCAGATGGACCTTGGAGAGTTTGTCAATAATAACTATTGAATAAAACTTTTTTTTTATTCAATAGACATTTTACTCTTCATGTGCTTGGTGACATATTTGGGTCGTTTGATTGTGATGGCTCTTATGAAATATGCATTCAGTGACACAAATAATTCAGCAGGAATTTTAGCTGTAATGATCATCATTAGGTTTGGGAATCTAACTGGAAAAGATAACACTTCTTATAAAGATGCATTAGAAGCAAAAGTAAAAAAAAAGGAAAACTGCACATAAAAAAAAAAGGTTTCAAGCAAAAAGTTCATATTATACATTCTCCCCTTTTTTCCAGGACCTTGTTTGGCTGCTCCAGGAGGGGTCTGGATAGTCGTTCATCTCCCCCACCTGTCCTTTGGCACCGGCGGATTCCCCTGTCACTCAAACGTGCCACCTAGTGGAGCCCTGAAGGTTTAGCTCTGATCTGCTGAAACGAAACCAGCCAACTACCTCCCTCATCTGGGGAGTTGCAAGCCCTGCACCGTCTTCCAAACATGTTCACCTTTTACCTACTGGGAATGTAACAGCCGAGGAAAAAGAATGAAAAGTGTGAATTCAGGTTTCCTGTGGATGTGGCAGAGCACAAAGTGACTTGCCTGGGATACATTCCCACAGCGGGGAGCTTTAATTCAAATGTTCTGGGTCCACTCAAAGCAAGAAAAATACCTTATTTACCCAGAAGTACATTAAAAGTCTCTTTCAACGACAGACATCATCAGCAAATGGCATCTGTAAATGAAACATCCATACCACCCCTGACAACTAATGGTAAGACAAAGGTTTCTGGCTCAGTCATTCAAAATATATATATTTATGTATTTGCATTTATTTTAGACATCCTGAGGTAAAATACATTTGTTTAACATACAGTATAATACATCTGTCCATATTAAATCTAGCCAATGAATAAAGATTGTTTTTAATAGGCATGCAGTACGCTGGTACAAAAATCTAATATTAAGATAACCTTTAGTAAAAATACTATTATTTAACACAAAAGTGCTTTAATAAAAAAAACAAGAACGCAGCAGATTTTCCTACTGCCACAGATAAATCTTACACATCAATCGTTATAAATAAGGTTAATTCAATTTAGGCAAAAATAAAGAAGAAAACAGTTGCGAAATTATGTAAGAGTATTTTTTTAAGCATTGAGTTATTTATCAGAAGAAAACTATAAAAAAAAAAAAAAAAAAAAAATATATATATATATATATATATATATATATATATATATATATATATATATATATATATATATATATATATATATAATTTTTTTTTTTTTATATATTTAAATACAGGAATATTGTGCTATGGCAACATTATGGCGTACCCAATTCTGGGAAAGAAGGATGCTTGTCCGGCAGACATTCTGGTTGTCTCTTCCCTCACAATGAATTAAATGTCATTGCTAAAGAGACAGTCTGCTGACAAGAGTGCTTTATCCAAGAATATTAGCGGAAAGATGAGTTGAACCATGGAAGACAAAGTCTGGCAGAAAAAGGTGCATAACTAACAAGGATCCTTGAGAGGATTGTGAAGCCATGTGCGCTGGCTGGAGTCAGTGCTCCAAGAGCCACCAGGATGTGGCCTACAACCATTTCCTTCCTTGTTCTAAGCCCCCATGAACTAAAGTTATCAAAAGCCTTTTCCCTGGTGAAGGAAAAAGAGGACTTGACTGTTGCTCAGTGGTCCAAATTAATGTTATTTTAAAAAAAACAGAAGATGTTGGATTTTATGACAAAATAAAGGTTTTAGAGTCTGAATGAAAAGTCGCTTGATGTCCCGTTTGTTTTCTAAGGTCAATGGTGACAGGGGAGCCGTGTCACAAGCAGGTGTTGCTCCAAAGTCACCACAGCTATCTACCAAGAAATTTAAGAGCACCTCATGCGTCCCTTGGCTGACAAGTTATTATGAATGCTGATTTTTTTGTTTATTTTTTTATTTAGCTCCTGCCACAGTGCCAATGCCTGCTTTATTGTTGTATCGCTATCTGTGATTGGCAATCAAACACACTGGCATAAACCCCATAGAGCATCTAAGGAGTATTCTCAAGAGGAAGATGAGAGACATAAAACAATGTAGACACGCTGAAGGACAGTCTCAGAGCAACCGGGGTTTCTATAACACATCGGCAGAGCCACAGGTTGATCAGCTCCATGCAACGCTGCCTTGATGCAGAAAATGATGCTGAGGGTCCCCCAACCAAGTAATGAGTGCATATATTATGTCAACGTGAGCCTGTGCTCATGCTGAAAGTTACTCTTAACCTCATATAAATATTATTCAGTGTCTAATATATATGATTCTCTCCCTTTTTTCACAAAGAAGTGTGACACTGCTCAGCTACTGTTTTTCTTTTGTTTCTCGGTCAAATTATTAGTTCCTATTTTCCAGTTATGTTAAAACTGTACAGAAACTTTGGATCAGCTTCTATTATCACAGATGAGCGCTACTTCTGCTGCTACATTTTCTGTATTTTAGAACTTTATTTACAAAGTTTTAAACCATCTCTGATACAGTTAGAACTTTTTTTGTTTTGAGGAAACACGCTGTGTTGTAACAAACAAAAAAAAAAAAAAAACTTAATATTTTCTGTTGTTTGTTTACTTATGCTGGTTCAACAAGCAGACTCTGACCTGAATAAGGTACATAAAGTAGGTGATGAGCTGACGTAAACTCTGTGTGAGAGTTTTGCCGTGTCCTTTCCTCTGTCGATGTGGATGGTGGGCAGCTGCCTCACACAGAGAACACTGCAGGTTGTGATTTTCTGTCAAACTTTCTTACAGGCACCACGGTCAGCCCAACACGAATTACCCCAAGTCACAACTGGGAGTTTTTGGTTGCTGTTCTGGCCTCAGCCATCTCCGTCTCCATTCTCCTCGCCGTCTTCGCCAAATGTCAGGTGATCCGACGTTACTTGGCCAGCTACAGGCACACACGCCTGAGGGAGCCTGACGGCGTCAGCCATTCTGATTCTTCAGGTTGGTTTTTAAAACACAGATCTGACAAAAAAACGATGATGGTCTTGACATGAGGCATGGTTTTATGTAGTAATTTAATCTGTATGCAGTTTGAAGGCTTGTATTTTAATGTAGAGGCGAACAATGCAATTATTTTTAATTCATGTAAAATGCTTTTATATCCATAAATATAGCTCCTAGGTACAGTATATCACATTTTACCTGAAGTGAAAAGTCAATTAGCATTGAAACTACAGCAATGTTTAGCACAAAGAATACGGCACATTTAAAATATAAAAACTAAATGACTGTTTCAAGCTGTGTGGTAACCAGTTTTGAACGTTTTCAGAACTCACTGATGAGATGTATGTTAAAACTTAACAGCTCTGAACCTAATGACTCCTCTGGGATGCTTCATTGCTGAAAATGTGCAAAAAAGAGGTGACTGCATTAAAACGTGTACATCATTTACATAATTCTTCCAAGCTATCTTTGATCATTTCAAAAAGCACAAGTGACCTTAAAAACATCGCTGACATGTTAGGCTGAAGAAGGTTTCCAGTTACATCATGATAAATTAGGTTATCATTGTAGCAATAATTAATTTCAGTAAATCAAATTTAAACTTTAAAACTCATGTCATTTTAAAAATTTATTACAGAGTGATACATTCCAAGCTTTCATTTCTATTAATTGTGATGATCATGGCTTAAAGCTGGAAAGTCAACGTTTTAAAACAAAGTTAAACCAATAATGAAAACAAAGTCAGAAAACTATGAGAATAAAGTAATATGTTTGTAAAAAACTCACGAAAATGCACATTAAAATGAGGAATGAGAAGCATCTTATAAAGTTATACTTTGATATGGGTTTCAAAATAAAAAGGAAATGTCAAATATTTTCAGCACATCATTATCAAATCATCTAGAGACCGCCTGGGGGGTCCTGACCCCCACTTTGCAAAACCCCTGCCCAAAGGGATGGGTTAAATGCAGAGGGCAAATTTCATTGGAATGCATGTTTCCAGGACAATAAAGACGATGAATATAGTTTATCACAATGCCCCTCAGATGTAGTAGACTAACTGTGTGTCTTTCATACGGAGGATCCAGGTTTCAATCTTGGTTGCATCAAAAAGGGCATCTGGTGCAAAAACTGTCCCGTCTGTGTGCAAGCTGTGGTGACCCCCGCACAGGAAAGCAGCCGAACAGACTCACATTCTAATTTATTGAGATGCACCAAACGGTTACATGTTATTTTATCACACAAGTAGTCTTTACTCAGGCAGATTTTATATTCTACCGTGGCACTGACTGCGTTTATCAATGTTTCTGTTACGAGTAATACAGGAGAAGCCGATATTCAGCCAGACAACGGAGTTACATTGTAAAAAAGTTTATTGCAAAGATAAGCAGTGGTGGACAAAGCAGGCAGGTGAACAGGTGAGCAGAGTGAACTCCAATTAGTGCGGCAGGTGGATCTGTTCAAGAGCAGAGTGGTGACTGGAAGGAGACTGAGATTAATGAGAGAAACAGAAGGGAAGAAATAATAATGATCAGATTAAGAGTGGGTCATACCCATTTAAATGACAATTTATATTTAATAGGGAGGAAAAATAATGATAAATGTAAAGTATGTGGAAAGAAAGGAAATGTGGAACATGTATCGATGAACTGTAAAACATATGAACCTGAAAGGGAGAAATTGAGCAGAATGGTTGGAAGGACAGGTCAAGAATGGAGTCCTAAAGGAATATTGGGAAATGAAGGAAACATAATGGATATTTACAGATCAAGGAAAGCATTATTTATTTATCTTCAGAATGCAAAATTAGAAAATAGAATTTGATAGCTGTAAAGTAATTCTGCTACACACTTGTGTGCAGTAGGTGGCGGTATGCACCTTGAAGTTGCTTGTGATACGCCATAATAGAAAAGAAGAAGAAGAAGAAGAAGGAGACTGAAACGCTTGGATGACGGCTGAGAGGTGACAGGGCTGACACTAGAAAAAGTCTGGAAAATTCCAAAACGAACAAACAAAAACCTAAACCATGACAGTTCCATGCCATACCACTTCCCAATTTGTGATTCTGCTTCCTCAAAATATTCTAAAATGCAGGCAACGATGAGAGCATTGACATGACCACGTTAGCAGTGGCGGCTCTAGACCAAATTTACCAGGGGGGCCAGGCTGGGGCCAGTGTTTTTTTCACGAGGGCAAAGAACAAAATATATAAAACAGGCCAAAATGTAATCATGTAATATAATAAGCGGGCCACTGAGCCAATAATCCACTTGTGGCTCTGGAACTGCAGGTTGCATACCCCTGAAAGCTGAGATCCTGTGTTAATACTGCTGAAGCTGAAAGTGGAAAAATTATTAAAATAAAAATGTCAAGGTCAACCAGTTATTGTTCCTGTTCCAGCACATATAAGAAATTGACTGAGTACTGATTCAGTAATATGTCTTTAGTACAGGGGCCCTGACCAGTTTTGCAGGGGCACTGGCCCCTGTTGGCCCCTGTCTAGAACCGCCCATGCACGTTAGCTTGGAAGACATCTCACTGCAGTGCAAAGGAAGGACACGCAGAAAAGAATCTGTTCTGTTTGTTAAAAACCGAGAGCATGACTCTGGCAATACTTACAGCTTTATCTTTCCACATTCATCCGATTTACTCGTATACCTGTGTGTGTAATTAGTGTATCCGGACGGTAAACCGATATCCTGCCGTTTTTCTTGCCAAAAGCTCACTGCATGCAACGATTTTTCTATTAATTTAAAACCTTCAAACACGCTGTGAGAAACAGCTCCACTTTTATCAGATTCGAAACAAATAAAAAAATTGGATTGGGTTGAACAAAAATACATTCCAATGAAATTATTGATGACGTTGATTTAAATGTGTGTCCAAACTATGGTGCTTACGGGAAGAAGTTCTGTTCTGTCAGTACTGCAAACAGTTCATTGGTTCAAAACTTAAAACTATTTAGAGCTAAAATCCACTTCTTGCACCAAAGAAGAAGAATCTTCAGGATTACCAGGAAGACGAGTCAGTTTAAAGTTTATGTCATGCGTTTTTTTTTTTTACTGAATAGCTGATGATCCTGTCGGCCAGTATGACTTACTGAGCTCTTCTTTTTCAACTAATAGCTGCTTGTTTTATTCCTGTCCGCAGGCCTGGAGGTGGAGTTTGATATGGGCAGGGGGCGAATGGACCCTCGCTGCCTCCCTCACGTGAGCGAGGAGGATGACGACGGCTTTATCGAAGACAACTACATCCCGGCCAGCGAGCGAGCCCGAGCTGAGAGAGCAGCCGAGGAGATGGAGGAAGACACGGAGGAAGAGCTGGAAGAGATTGAATTTAGCATCACTTAAAGTATGTGGGACACATGCGGTCTGTCGGGGGAGCCGGGAACCTCCCAGCATCCATTTCTACTCCATTTCTTTCTATCATTTGTCTTTCTAGGTGGTTAAAATCGATGCTTTTCAACGTAGATCTATACTGTGTTAAACTGCATTACATGAAAATCAATTATCACACCTTCCTTATGGTTTGGAAGTTCTGAATCTGGGCTCTGAGGGCCCATTACATTTTTATAGCTGACAGTTTTAAAGAGCGCTGTTTCATGTAAAAGTCAGAATCAGCACCAACCTCAATGTTAAAACCCATTATGGCTGCTCTACACATAAAAAAAACCATTTGATTTACCAATTGTATGCACTTTTTACTGTTTATTTTCTCACTAAAGCTGCAGCACATGCAGGACTGTGCATTGTACATTTGTGATCTATTTTTGTATCTGAATAAATTGAAAGCATTCAAATACAATGTGTTTAGTTTGTATAGCTAATAGTACAAATCCTGGCCCCTTTAAAACCAATAACTAGATAATTCTTTTTCTGATATTTACATGTGGGATGTACCTGATTCCTAAGTCCAGAGTAGGAGGGAAAACAGCAAAACTGTTGTGAGATTTTACTTTATATATCTCTAAAATCAGGAAAATGAGCCCACATTAGCCTCTTCATGAATAATTCAGTTTACCGTATATATGTTTTACTGAAAATGTCTTAGAGGGTTCATGCTTTGTGTGCTACAGTGGCACTAAAGAAATATTCACACATGAACTTTTTTGACTCAGTCACCGTGTTTCATTTCTGCTACTGTGGAACCGCTATGCCATTACCTCCCCACAACCACAAATTATCCTTTGTGTCTCAGATTGTGCTGTTGATGTTGTTATTAATTGTTTGATAGCCAGTTTTCCATCTACATCTGTAATATCCATTGTCTCTTTGGCGTAGCAACTCATAACTTGTGGTTTCTGTTATGGACACAATCAATTTTGAATTGAAGTATAGTGTATATAAATGTGCTAGAATTATTTATATTTTTTGCTTTTGAAAAAGGTACCTATTGTTGTATTTCTATTGCATACCAAAGCAACTACCTGTTGGAAGGTTTCAGAAATGCCCAAGAAAAGGTAATAGATAATTAAGTCATAAAGTGATTTCTCCTTTTGAAGATTTCTTCCATTTCAGCTTTTTGGTCACATTTACATGTTTAGGATCATCAAACAAATATTCATATATAATAAGGATAACATAAATTGAAGAAAAAGGTTTTAATGATTGTTTCATTAAGGGTAAAAGATGTAGCCAATGTAAGAGTTTATATCAGTAATTATCCCCTTGATGTAAAAACTGCTTGCAGCACCCTCAGAAGCATCAGAATGGATGTCACGTGTATTTTATCAGACAATGAGTCTGACATTGCTGTAAGGGCATTTTGGCCAACTCTTCTTTTATCTAGCCCCATTAGAGGGTTTGTACGGATCAACATCCTGCTTAAGGCCACACCTAAGCATCTCTATTGGATATGAGTCCAGACTTTGACTTGACCATTCCAAACACTGAGAGGTGGGCTAGCTTGTGTGCTTCGCATCATCGTCTTAGTGCGTAAACCAAGTGCCCTTCAGCGTAAGGTCACCAACTGGTGGTTCCCTAAAGATTTTTTGGCAGCAGAATGTATCATTGCATTCATTACAGAGCAGTGTTTAGGTCCTGAAGCAGCAGCGCAGGCAGAATCTTTCATGCTACTGTAACCATCTCTGACTGTCGGTGTGATCTTTTTCCAAAATGCTTTGTTAGGTTTGTGCTAGATGTAACGACACACCTTCCAAGAAGTTCCACTTTTGTCTCGTCGCCACACAGAATGTTCTTTCATAAGTCTTGGGGATCATAAAGATCCATCCATCCACCCATCCATTTTCCAAACCGCTTTATCCCTCATGGGGTCGCGGGGGTTGCTGGTGCCTATCTCCAGCGTTCACTGGGCGAGAGGCGGGGTACACCCTGGACAGGTCGCCAGTCTGTTGCAGGGCAACACAGAGAGACAAACAGGACAAACAACCATTCACACACACACTCACACCTAAGGACAATTTGGAGAAGCCAATTAACCTAACAGTCATGTTTTTGGACTGTGGGAGGAAGCTGGAGTACCCGGAGAGAACCCACGCATGCACAGGGAGAACATGCAAACTCCATGCAGAAAGACCCAGGGGTGTGGATCATAAAGATGCTTTATTTATTTATTTGCCAAAGGAAGGATGTTTCTGTGTGTTCTCCTGTGTTATTGGCCTTAGGACCATGAACGCATTGTTTGCTCAGCCTCTTTCTAATTGTTAAATCATGGATGTGGTAATTTTGGTAAAGCAGGCCCTCCTGGCATGGTTCACCACTGTTTTCTCCAATGGTGGATGATGGCTCTCAAAGTCAGTTTGCTGGAGTGGACTCCTAAGGCATTAGAAGAGACTTTGTAACACTTTGTTCATCTGTTATCAATTTTCTTTAGATAAGGGAATATTGGAGTCATTAATTCTACACTAATCAAGTCCAAGCGTGGCTGGTGAAATCAAACATAAACATTTTCAGCAATAATGTAAAACAGTCACTTAAGGGGTTCTGACATTTATTTTCCTCATAACTGAAATGATCACTGGATCATCACATTTTGCCTCAACACAAGCAAACTGTGTCTGATGTTGATTATGATAATATATCCCAAAGTGCTACAAGAATAAATATATATAAAATAGCAAACTAAAAATTCAGTGATCAGCAGGAAAAGCTTTATAAAGGAACATTTTTGAGCTTTTTTTAAAGCAGCAAGCGTCTGTGGAGCTCCCAGGTGCCCATTGTCCCTAACAAAGCATGAGGAAGTTGGTATTATTTGTGTGGAGTCGGGTGTCAGGGGTCCTTTAAGTATCTGAGAGCATCGAGTACGCTGGAAGGGTAGCCACTGAAGTTTAAGGAGAAGTGGGGTGACCGGATGCAGCCTGCAAACGTTCATAAGGAGCACAGTTCTGGGTTTATTGCAGCCTCTGGATGTTCTCTGCAGGAATCCCTGTAAGCACGGCATTCCAGTAATCAAGCTTGGAAGAGAGAAAGGCACAAACCGCTTTTTCAACATTGTTGGGTTGAGAGACAAGCAGAGTTTGGGGATGTTTCTAAGGTGGAAGAAACAGGTTTTAAACAGATGCTTCTTAAAGGAGAGATGAGAGGCCAGTCACAGTTCTGGAGGGGTAAGACGACCGGATCTGATGAGCGGGGCCAACCAGTGCGGCTTCAGTTCTGGTGCTGTTGAACTGGGGGAAGTTGTGACTCATCCAAGCAGGCGTTGTGGGTGAGAGCGTTAAACTCTGTTTGACGATCTGAGACATTTAAGTGTGATAAAAAGCAAAAACTAGTGGAACTTTTCAAGGGGAAATACTTTGTCACGTCACACTTTCTCCTTCTACCAGCTATGTTGCCATACGGGTCAAAAACGGAAAGGCCTGGGACTTCTTTTATTTGTCAAATTAACATGAGATTTTTAATTCCTACAGACAAATTTCACCCAGTTGCCTTAAACTGTTGATCAATCTGACAACAAAAGATCTCATATTTTAATTTATTTTATGTAAAGAGATTCAGAAATTTGGAACAAAGGTCCATCAAAAGGTTATAGTTTTCTTTAAAGAGCAATTATCAGCATAGGAGCCATACACTAAATTAAGTTAATTTGTTAGATGTGTGTTTGTTCAGGTTTATAAATGTTATAGTTCTATCATTGTTTATTTATCAATATGTGGGTCAACTAAATATGGGTGGAGATTATTTTATTGCTTTGTTTTTTTTTTTTTTTGACCGCCTTGTATGGATATCAGTGTGATTATTTTTTGCTAAGTTTATATTGGATACATCATTCTAAGTTGTTCATTTTCCTTAATAAAGTTATAAAAAGGCACCTTTTTTTATCTCAGTGAATCTTTTTAACCAGCGCATCATAAAAGGAACGACCCAACCATAGCCTCTCAGCCCCCTTTTGGTTTGTCTGCTGAAGTCGCTGCAGCAACAAGGTATGCAACTCTTATTTCTCACACTGTTTAGAGCACTGCAACACCCAAACATACTAGTAATTTTATAGAACGCAGCAGTTTAACAATATACAGCTTGCCATGGAAGTCAATGTGTTTTTGGTTGCATTCGGGGAGGTGACACCACTGACCATGGTGTCTAGTCTAATTAAAATTTCAAGGGGCATCTCATTGTATTGAAGATGCATCTAGTGTCTCTCGTCTTTCTGTTGACAAAAAAATAAAAAAAATAAAACCCCACAGTGTCTCTGCTACAGCATTTTTGGCAAGTTTGCTGGCCTATCAAGCACATTAACAGCATGGTCACTAAACCAGGTACAGGTACTTTAAACAGTCCATGTGAGCAGGTGCTGAGTCGCAGGAATTTTAGGCCCCTGGCAAATAAACCACAATCATATAAAGCTTAGAATATAACTAAAATGTCATTGTTTGGAATGATCCTAACCCCCCCCCCCCCCCCCCAATAGTCTATCTGCACGAGCCTGTTCTAAAAGGACGCCAAATCCACCAGTGAACTGCATCTAAAACCTTTTTTTTTTATTCCAATAGTATTCTCATTTAATCACACTTGCATTTATGTAGATTTAAAAACAACAATATCTATAACAAAGCATGAACATTTATTTATTTTACATAAAGTTAAGGTGAACCCTGACTCTTCTAGTTAAAACGTCAACTACTGGTAGCCCTTCGTATAAGACAACACAAATAAAGTAGCTCTCAGTTTCAAAAAGGTTGGTGACAGCTGGTCTATCCAATAGTATAGACTACCTGTGCTAGTCTATTCGACCTCTCCAAACGTTTGAATGGGTGCAGGGCTGTAGTCATCCAGTGGGCCGTGCATCATTATTCACCACCATTTTTCCTTCCACTCAATTTTCCAATGTGACCCTTTGCTGAAACAGCGAACAATCTCCTGTGCCAAAATGTGGCCATAACCTAACATGTCTGTATTAAAAACACCTTTCATTTTTTTTTTCCAAAAAATTTTACTTTTAGTTTTTGTTAGCCGTGAAATATAATACTAAAAGTTAAAGGATAAAAAAGGTTTAAACAGATGAATCCATCTAGTATATTTCTCACTTTTTTA
The DNA here is from genome assembly GCF_011125445.2 of Fundulus heteroclitus. Taxonomy (NCBI): domain Eukaryota; kingdom Metazoa; phylum Chordata; class Actinopteri; order Cyprinodontiformes; family Fundulidae; genus Fundulus; species Fundulus heteroclitus. Next base: position 5,025,725 of record NC_046369.1, read on the forward strand.
AATTTATACCGGAAATACATTTTCGGTCATATTCAATTTTTTTTTAAATCCGTCTGTAAATTTGATTAAGATTTTATCATTGATCGTGTACAAACAGATGCTTTTAAATTTTGAACACAAGTTTCGGTTTAACAGGTGAAATTAGTATAAATTCACTGACCTTAACCTGTGGACATAATCACAAAGTGAAATCTTAACACAAATCAAAATGTAACTGCGGCACTTTAGCGTACAGATCCAGACAGTAGCTTTATTTTATCAGAGGAGGGAGTATTTGGATTGTTCGCCTCAGCAACTCGAGCCACAACACTCACCTTCTCCTTTCAACTTGGCGACACTGGCATAAACAACCGTAATTAAGCTTGGCACTGCGCGCTGGGTCGAGCCCTGCAGCGCCTCCGATCCTGTGAGGCCACGCAACTGATGAGAGCAGCCTGACAGGTCTGCGTGGAACTGCGTGGAGCTGTCAGACGAGGCTGCGTCCGGAAACACTGCGCGTCAAGTTCACGCCAAAACCGGAACCACAGCGTCCCTGTCGTCTAAATAAAAGCGTGAAAGGCTACGCACACTGACACGTCAGCCTTTACATCAGTGGAAAAAAGATTGAAAGATTTGTGGGGGAACTATTATTATTATTATTATTATTATTATTATTATTATTATTATTATTATTATGATTATTATCATAATAATCATAATCATAATAATTTATATATATATATATATATATATATATATATATATATATATATATATATATATATTGTGATTGGTGTGGAAATTATTCCCTATCTTTATTTCCAGAGAAACAATGAATTGTGAATTTTAATATGTTTCAGCTGTCATAAAATCAATTATCTTATGAAAGTGAAGCTTCAAAACAAGTAAGATATTTTTTTGGTCTCGCCTTCCTCGTTGTAATGTTCCTCTTTCATTCCTTAAGATATTATTATGCGCAGCTTTCAACGTTATTCTGGAATTGTGTTCAAGCAACTGACACGCAGTTATTCCAAGAACTGCTTTGAGACGTACGTTTTTTTTATTTTATTTTTCAATCTTTGCATCTCTGCCACTCAGCCTGAGCTGCTCAATGAGGTTATATTACGTGTCTGGTAAAATAAAATACAAATAACATTTTCATTGGCATTTCCGCAAAACTTTGCACTTTAAACGCAAAGTCAGACAAACAAAACCGTCTTAAAATATCCCGCAACACTGTGCTGGGCTCAAAATGAATTCACTGTGATCATGACAGGAGATACATGGAGCGTATTTGACAACCGGAAATCTTTTCTTGCGTAAACGCGGTGAGTTTGACGCTCCGGAAAAGCAGCGCTGCAGCGAAACGCTTCTAAGTGAGCAGAGCGCAGCCGAGAGGAGGGAGGAGGCGAACGATGGGAGCGACTTTTTCTCTCGTTTAAATGACCCATATCCTACTGTAGACCCAGAAACCATCCCGCCTGGTTCTTGTTCTCTGGGTTGTTTTTTTTCTTCCTGCACAGCAAGATGTCTGCCTCGGCGATATTCATCCTGGACCTGAAGGGAAAGGTAAGTTTGCGGCGACTTGTTGGTGGGGAAGTTCACATTACCAGCGCGGCACCTTAATCCAGAGAACCAGCCTCTGCTGAAGTGCGTATATATAAATATATATTTATTTTATGTAGCCACGTGTTTGTTTCCACTGCATGTAGAAAATACCGGCGTAGTTGTATTTCAAGCAAGTGAATGAAAGCTGTGACAAAGACACGCAGCAGACAGGAAGAGAACGCCAACTCGCCAAACTCGTTCCTCGGTGCTGTGCGCACACAGAGGGCTTGTTCTAGTGCAGCGATGCAGCCCTTATTGTGTGTGATGTGTCCTTTTTCAAAGTTTACAACCTTTCTCTTGTGAGCTATTGTTGTTGTTTTTTTTTATTATATATAATGAGTCATTTTTTTGAGCGTTTTAACGTGCACAAAAAATATATAAAACATTATTTAGTCATTTAAATATTAAAAGCAGAGTTCACACTTCATTGGAGCAGTTAATTCCTGTTCTCTTTTGTGTGTTGGGTGCTGCCAAATGTTTGTCTGCAAAAATAAATCCTATTTAATGGTTGTCTGGATGTTTATGGATCGTTTTTGCGTATGTTTTCTTGTTAACAGCTGAAGCCATACACATTTTTTTTTAAAGTGTGTATTTTTTATTTATTTTTTCTGACTTGTTGGAGGTGTGGATAGAATGCGCTTTGGTGAACTCCACCCTGTTTTGGTCTGACCTGCAGTATGTTTGTAGATTTCCCACACCCATGTCTCCAGTGATCCTTGTACACCTGCTCCAGGTTGTTTATAATAACTTGCCTTAATGCTGGCGTACCGTTTGACTGGGATGAAGATGCAGATGATGTTGAAACATTCTGGGTCCAAATCTAGTCCTTCACGACCACTGCCCTGAAACTATTAGATGCACACCTTAGAACCTGGACAAATTTAAGGACATGCTGAGAAGACAGGGATTGTTGTAACGGATCTCCTGATATTATAACATCACAATGTTTCTCATTGATCTTGTGAGCATTATCCAGTTGCGTTCAGCATGATGAGGTTGTAATAGAAGATGCTCCAGTAGAAGTAGCTGAAGATGATCCAACTTGTCTTTAATCATTCTGGGTTACCTGTCGGAACGATAAATGGTGACAGAAGAGGCAAAGACAATGTGTAATTAGTGCAAAAAAAATAAATAAATTACTGTACACTGCAGCTAACGCTGGCACAGTTCAAAGACACCTTCAGAGACACCTTTGATATTTTGATATTATCTTATTTTTTTCCCCATCCATTGTATATATCTGGATGTATTGTATATACCTCATGCACCTTTTCCTCCTTTGTGCACCTTCTGTTGCTTATAAGAGCCGATGTCACAAGTAAATCTTTCCATTGTGAGATCAATAAAGTTCTATCTCATATTAGAACCGCCACAGCAACATGCCCTGGTACCTTTTCACCGCTGGTCCCGCTTTCTTGTGCTAGAGCTGCAGCAATAACAAGAGACACGTGTTTATTGCAACTGATATGAGGCCATTTTCCTACGAGGAGTGCGTGGTTACAGTTGTTCAGACGCTGAAGGAGCGTCGCTGCAATGACTAATGGCTGGACATCTAGTGGTACGTTGAGCTACGTCACAATCACAGCGCAGGCTATCAACTGGGATCTGTCTATTAAAATCTTTTCTCGTTGTTATGAACTCTATCGTGTCCCGTCTTGTGAGTTTTATGTGTCATTGCACCCCTGTGAGAAGGAAATGAACCCAATCGATTCAGGTGTGTTGGACTAGGGATCCATCTAAAAGTTGCAGAGCAGTAGCTCTAGAAGACTGAACTTTTATTCCCCTGCCCTGGAGCGTAGAGTTATACAGTGCTTCCCTTCCCTAGCCTGTTATTTCAAACTGCCTGTCATTTGACTGAAAGAAAATGACATTTTTATGTCACAAAATGTAAATCGTTACTAGTAGAGGGACTTTTCTGAGGACTGGAGTCGGAGACCCTGGTCTGAGTTAAAGGAGGAATAAGTAAGATATTTACAGTAAAATCAACCTAAATCATCCTTATTTTTCACTTGGGATGGGAGTAACGTTCCCCATAAACAATCGGTCCTCTCCATCAACAATGTCTTAGTCTAGTTTTTCTCCTTTCAAACCTAGAGGTACGGTCCGTAACTACTTCGGTTTCTCAGCCAATCGTATCGGAGCTCCCAGGGTTCCCAAAAACAGAGCGCAGCATTTGGTATTTTATCTTGGCAGAAGAGCAGCAGCCTGCTAACGTGGAAGCCAGTTAGGGAAGCGAACCAGAAATGGAAGAGAATACAACATCGTATACCTGTCCGTTGTAAGTACAAATTCAGTGGAATTTCACAACAACAAGAGAACCGTCGACTTGATGGCTGGTCTCCGTGAAAGGCACTTTGTGGTTCCTATTTTAACAATTAGGTGTCATTATTACTTATTGTTCCTTTACGTTTGTGTAATAAAGCTGAACATTGAGCATTTAGCGCCTGCTCTACGCTAGATTTCTAGATTTCTACTTGCACTCAGTCCATAAGTACGGCAAAAAGGGCCAACAGGAATGTAACTTGTTCTTTCTTTTTGTTACTCATAGAATGCAGGGTTATTATGGGTAATTCATATCTGTGAGCTGATGGGGAGAAAATGGGGAAAAAAAAAAAAAAAAAGAAAAAAAAGCAGCTTGTTTTTAAAAACCTCAGTGAGGACAGATCTCCTGTTCCCTTTTTGAATGATTTCTTCCAGCAACAACAAGGATACAAAAAGTGCTTTGATATCCTATTCTTTTTGGTTATTTTCTTCTTCTCTTCTTAAACTTCATAAACTAGAACACACTGTATATCGCTGGGTAGAAGGCGGTTGTACAACCTCTGAAAATAGTAGGATTAGGGGTGTGTGCTTATCCGTGAGGTCCACCATGCACAGATAGGTATGTCAAGTGCTTAGGTGTTTCATTGATTTGTGTCTGTTGCTTTTATCATATTAGCTAAAACACATCCTATTTGATTCATAATGTAGTTTTTAATAATTTCTTTTTGTTTTCCTATTCAATTTGAATTATAGTACCACGTTTGGTGTTCACATAATGAAATCTCCTTAGACTTTCTTTTCATGTAATCCCGCAAGAAAAGTGTTCACTTTAGATCTATACTTGAAGTTAATAGATGGATCATGTAATCAATGTTACTTTATTATGTAGTTTTAACTTTAATACATAACTTAGACCTGCATTTCATACTTTTAATACTAACATTTACTTTTCTGGAATTTATTTCCACACAAAAAAAAAAAGTCTAAGAATTGGTGAAGGCATTCATCCCGAATAAAGCCTGCAGCCTGCTGGGTTTGTTTGGTCAGAACTGCAAATACTAGCAGTGTTTGTCTTAAATACACAGTGCCCAAAGAAAGCCTGGTAAACTTTACTCTCAGCGTGCTGTAAAATCCTTTGTATTTGTGACCCTTATTTCTTTTATTTTATGTGGAATCATTTATGTAATATTCAATAACCCAAAACTGACCACAGTCATTTAAATAAAATGAATTAATTAACAACTAGGTATGGGCTGGTTACTGATATTAAGGTATACCCTATTTATAAAAAGTTACTGTCCGGAAACCACTGCAGTTTTAACTTTGCGTTGCTTAAGTTTAGCTTAGAGCTGTCATGCTGACTATAACTGGTGATAAATGAACAACTGCTATATTCAGTATTAATGTCTTTCATTTGCAAACATAGATGCAAGATTTTAAAGCAGACGGACACTGGAAAATAAATACATGACTTCCCTTCCAACATAACTTTACAGATGCTCAAGAGCAGAGGTGCCACACTCTAGTCCTGTTCGAACGATGTCCTGCAAGTTTTAGATGTGCCTGCTTCAACAATGGGTCCGTACTAGGGACGCATCTAAAAGTTGCAGGATAGTAGCTCTTCACGACTGAAGTTTTACACCCTGCTGCCCCTCCCCTACCTGTTGCTGCAAGCTTCTCGTCTTTAAGAAAAATGCATATTTTCCTCACTTAACTGTATTCCTCACAAACTGTGAAGCATAGAATTTTCCTGGCACAAACATAAAAGGGGTAACACTTTTTGTTTTAAGCAAGAGCCAATGCTCACACAGCCCAACTGAGTAGCACAACATTAATAATCAATATTAAATAATTAAATAATTGTGCAATACTAACTTTTTATTGCCTTTCTGATAAGTTCACTTTCTGCTGCTTTAGAACTTAACTACAAGTTAGCCTGTCATTCACTGATTTAGTGTGTAACATTGACACTGTTCCACCCAAATTCCCCCATTGTGGGACAGTAAACTTATTTCTTATCTCATTTTAGCCGCAGTAGGAATAATTGCTATTTTGTTTTGTTTCAAAACAGTTAGATCTTATAACATGCTTTTGATTTTTGTGAAAATACTATGATAGTGGGTTATTTTTCACTGAAGATTTTTGTGGTGTATTTTGAGTTTTGGCTTTATTATTAAACAAATGTGTACCTGGTTAAATCTGCAATGGTTTGCCTTATTTGTACGCCTAACGCTACCTTTGTACAACAGGGGTTAGGTCTGACTAATCCATGGCCGTTAAAAGGAAGCTTGAAGATATAGTTTTAAAAATGTACAACAATGCTACCTGTCAAGACTCTCATAACTACCACATCTCCATGTAAACACCATGTGATTTATAGAGTTGTTTAAAAGTGGTCCAGTTTCTCTATAACCTGTGAAATGGTCCACATGCCGGCCAATTGGATCCTATAAATCAAACGCGAATGTCCGTGTTAATAGAACCTTGCTCTGTATCCAGAGAGTGAGTGAGAGAAGGTTTTCGCTTTGTGTTCCAGTACAACATGTATATTTTCTTTACACCTGGCACGGCTGCTGTAATGGCTTGACATATGGCTCATGGAGGGGATATTACAAGCAGAATACAGCCTAAGTTTCTGACATACACAGAAACTAATCAGAAATAAAATGGCAAACATGAATATATAAACAGGTCCAATTTTTTCAAAAGTTATTTACAACACCCTTTACTTAATCTTCCTCACCCACTGCACCATTTATCATTGCTTGGCGGATCTTCATGTTCAAACTCTGGCCCGGTGATTGTCTAGAAAATAACTTTTTTTTTTTCCTTAAGAATTACTGATTTTACCAATAATCCAGCAAATCCTTACTGTCTGTGAATGATAATAAACATAAATGGGTTTTCTCTCCTTCTTTATTTAGCCCACTTGTTTTTTCTACCATGATTTTACAATTACTGTCCCAACTTGCAAAAGATCATAAAAAGCGATTTGAGAGAGGGTGTACGATTGATCCAAATCCTACGTGTCGATTTGTTTCTTTATAATTAAAGATGCATGTGCAAATTCGCAGTTATCCGAATCATTGCAACAGCAATCGGGCTTAAATCGGAGGCAACCGGACTTTCATTCAGTTCTTTCTGAAAACGTTTCGACACCTATCCGAGGGTCTGGTGGCTCGCACTTGAGCGATGATTAAACGATTCTGGAGTCACTAGGAGGGCAAGACAAGGAATTGCTGAATAGCCTTTTTTGCTTGACAACAATACCCATCAGGGAGAAGGATCCATCCTTCATAGCCTGGGTGCCTGATTGTACAGATTAAAGGTTTTCTCTTTCTCCCTCTTGCCATCTACTTATCTCTGCCCTCAGGCTGCTTAGCAGCGCTTCACCTTCCATCCTTTCTGTGCCTCTGGCAATGTCCTGATCAGACAAGTTCCTCCATAACTGCTAGTAGAAGAAATATGCGTTGTAGTTGTAATTGAAAGCATGATTAATTAGAATGCAGAGTTAAATTAAAATATTTGAAGGGATGCCATTCATTAAAAAATATTTAAAAAAATCAGCATTTACTTAGTCTTTAAAGCTATACCAAAGACCAGACGTTCAGAAACGGTCCATTTCAGCTTTCAAAGACATTCTTTAAAACACACAAGAATGCAGAAGCCAATCTCCACATCTGCCCTTTATCCCTCCAGTGTGAGGCCGGCCCCCTTTCCAGCATACCTCCTGGGCACCAGCCTGCACATGGATGACTTCTGGGACCCACCGATGTACCAAAAATGTCAAGCTATTAAAATCAGCATGGCATCATTTGTTCCCAGGGCGTCCCAATTGAATTTTTGATAGTGGAGTTTGCTTGGGCTGCAGGTTTAGGCCCATTGTGCGCAAAGACATCTTTAGCAGAAGAATGTGGTCACAGAACAAGTTTAACATAAAGGATTCAGTAAATGCTCAGATTTGGAAATTATTTCGGCTTAGTTTAATTAAAGGTTATAGCATCTCTGACTCTGCATTTACCCTGACTGAAATGACTAGTTTTATTAGATTGCTTTTGTTTTTAGTTCCAGTGTCTTTTTGTATGGAAATGCCAAGCTGCTGGTCAGTTCCCGTTTAAAACACCAGAACGGGTTCTGGATGATTTTGAAATAAGGGACTAAGTTTCAAAGCAAAACGGCAGAGATGCCCTGACATTTATACATCCTTTTATTTGTTCTGTCAAATGCCAAATTAATCCCCAGTCTGCAGTCCCATAAAATATTTAACAGGTTAATTTGTCATTTCACAGGGGTTTTATTAAAGATTAGGGCTATTAGAAAATATAGATATAGAAAAAAAAAACATATCGATAAAATATAAGTCATATTGATTGATATCAATAATTATCAAGAAATTCAAAACATGTCTTTTAAATCCGGCCCTGGCCATTTTATGCTGTTGCTTCAAAAAATGAAAAGAAAAAAGAGAGCATGCTCTCTGGACTCTTTGAAGGGGACGGGACTTAGTGACGGAGGTTCCTGGGTCTGCGTTGTGATTGGTTGGGAGGATGTAATGACTGTAATATTAATCTACATGACAGGCTTGAATGCAAAAGGAGGGAAAACTGTTATTCTATTAAACATTTTATTGACACTTATTTCTATCATCGATATACGTCTATCGATTGTTATATATCGTTATTGAATTATCGTCCAGCCCTATTAAAGATATACTGACTAAAAACATCATGTCAGTGGGCTTCCTCGGAAAACCCCTGTAACCAATGGTTCACTTCAGGACTTTGCTCATCCATTCCCCACAGATGGAGAAACAAACTGCAAAAGTTCACTTCAAGGTGATTAAAGCGAAGTGACTTTTGATTCAGTGACCTTCCTTCCAGCCTCTATTTAATGTTTCTGATTACATTTACGATATGCCAGCATGGTAATATGGGGAATGTGGCCAACTGTACGTGATAATTAGTTTGACAGTTCTGATCGTACCACTTGAAGAGTAAGACTTAAAAGTGTAAACATTTATATCCCGACAACAATGATGGTAGTTTGCATGTTAACATACTCCCAAGTGCTAAACAATGGAGCTGTTGGTGAGTGCACTTTCAGCTGGAACCCCAGATTAGGATGAAAAGGAGGCATTGTGACTGTCCCTGATGTTAAATAGTTTCATTAACCAAGGAACTCTGTGGCATCGTTTTTTTTTTTTTGCATGTCTCAGTGTTCCAGTACACCATTCACAAGCAAGCTACATTTACTGTCAACAGCTCCATTGCTTCTCTCGCTATAATTACAATGATATTGGAATGGCTTGGAGAGAGAATTACTGTGATTTATGCTCCAAAGTGTTGATGGATGATACAAACTGACATTAGCTTTGCTGAGACTTTTTTTTTTTTTGGTCCAGTTTGCCTTTGGGCCAAATGCTCCATTGAGGATATTCTGGTCTCTATTTGCGTTTGAGGTCAGTAGTTAGTGGATTGTATTGATTTCACATACTGGACACAGTCACCCATTGTTGTGTGTATCCCAGAACCAAATTCCCACTAAATGCTGTTTTCTTTTTCTATGGCTCTTTTTAGTGGGTATCAATACATTTTGGTTGAACAGCAAACATGATTTAATAAAAAGCAGTTTAGAATGTTTTTTTTTGTTTTGGTGGGGGGAAATGTAGCCCATGTAAAAACTGCACTATATGAATAATAACTGCTCACAATGGACACATTGCTCAAAAGAATTAAAAGAACTGTTTTTAATCAGATTATAATATCAAGTCTGTTAAACTGCTGGATTATTGATCTGGCCCGTTAAGCATAGAGGGGGTTGTTGGTCAGCATTGGCTGTTTTGGTGTTAAAGAAATTAACAACTGGTGCTCTACAAAGTTACCTCTGGCGGGCCACTGGCACCAATTTCTCTGACCAAACTATTAGAAACAGAGTTCATTAGTGGCCTGGGGCCTGCTGTCCTCCTAAGGGCCTGTGTTCACGTCCTGGCACTGTGGAGCTTGATATTTGCCAGAAAACACCATAATTGCCAGGTACAGACCCTGTTCTTTTCAAAGATGGGATCAGCTTCACTCTGAGCTCATGAGACAGACATGAAAAGGTCTGGGGAAGAAATTCTGATTAGGTATCAGGATGAAATCCTTAGACCCATTGTTAGGCCCTTTGCCAGTGCAGTGGGTCCTGGGTTCCTCCTGGTGTGTGATAATGTGGCAGAAGTGTGCAGTATAGCACCCAATGGCCTTCATGCTGTCCAGGCCTAAATCTAGCAGATCATCTCTAGGACATCTGACACCATCAGGTTGCACCTCAGACTGTCCAGGAAGTCTCTGATGTCCTAGTCAAGATCTGGGAGGAGATACCCCTGACACCATCTGTCATCTCATAAGGAGGATATCCCAATGTTGTCATGCATGCATACAGATTACACACACATGGGGGCCACACAAACTAACGAGTGCCAGTTTAAGGTACTGCAATGGGGTTTAAGCAAACTGGACAAGCCTGCTGCATCAGTATTTCACTTTAATTTTTTCTGTGATTTTGGATTAAGCCTTATGTGGGTTGATACATGAAATTTTCATCAAATGATGTGGCATCCTTTTGCTCCTAACACATTCCACATATAGGTCTGGATATCCAGCATATTTATTTTCCAATTAAGATCAGATGTCTTTTCCAATTGTTCTTTTAATTTATTTTTGAAGAGTGCAGTTTTGTAATATTTAATTGTTTTATATTCCCTTTTTCATTGGGTCTCACAATACGATTTCTGGTTAAAATAACCAGAAATGATTTGTTAAATCAATGAACAACTCTTATAAAAAGAGGCCTGCGTTAGATGCAACAATATTAGTCTTATAACGTTAGCATATGAACACTCTACCAGTTTCTTTTTAGTCAGTGTAGCGGCTCGGTTTAGGAGGAAAAAAGGCCACTCCGGATTTTAATGAGACCTGGATTATTAAGTAGTTTGGCTCTGGGGCATGCATTATGCTCACTGTTTGTGCAAAGTGTTCTGTTTGATGTGCTCTACCTTTGCTGAATCCTCAACGCTGCAGGATGTTTTCCTTTTTGATATGATGCACACGACCCAACGTGAGACGACGGCGTCGTCTTGCTCCTCGTAAAGTTGAATTTACCGGTGTTTCAGAGTTATGTTTTTAGAACGCAGCAGGTCACATTGTTGTTGGCACAGTTGACAACAAGGAAGCCTGTCACTTTCGTATTCAGTCAACTGTAGAATCAGATGACTAATACATCTCAAGAGCGTGCAGTTGTGTGGTAACTGACAGTTGGGTACTCTTCAATGCACAGTGGGGAAATGGGTTATAAGGGAAACCCGTCAGATATCATTATGAGCCCTGACAGACTTATTTATATATTATTAATCAATCTTCCAGATTTGAAAAACATGGATTAACTTGACTATGTAACTTGGGACCTATAATTCCATTATGTAGTGTTATGATATAAATTTTTAACCCATTGCAATGCTTGTCAACCTCTCACAAAGGACATTTAATGCGTCGATAGACTCCTTTTCTTTTTAAATCTTTCTTTTTACAGATTTGGTCTTAAGTCTCTGATGATAAACTCTTTGTTGCCCTACTTATGAAGTTGGTGTTGTTTTTAATTGCCAAAAAAGTAGTTTACTGTTTCAAGATAGGAGAAAGCTTACAATTTTCAGTGCAAGTAGTCCTAATACTGATAAAATGTAATTATTAATAGATGCCGTTCAGTTTAGTTAGACCCACCTGTCTTTTTTTTTTTTTTTACTTTGTGTAAACTAACAAACTCTTTGTGGTAGAATTACCAGTAGCAGCATTGACTGCTGGGGATTGAACCTGACGCTCAAATCCTTAAAAAATAATGTGCTTTGAAGGTTGTGTTTTTTCCATTAGTTTGGTTCCAGAACTACAAAGTGAATCTTCCACACACGTTTGTTTGTGAAACCATTCAGTGTTGCAACTTTCTTTTTTTTTTGGATACAGCAATCTGATTCTCTTTGTCCACTGACCTTTGAACTGCTCACTCTGTGGTTTCCATCTTTCTTCACAGTACCTGAGCATCCGCCTGTCCACATCCTTGGATTACTTTGGTGGAGTTTCCCTTTTATATCTTGTTTCCTCCTTCCTTTGTGTCTGACCATGTGTGACCCCGCCACAACAGAGGCCTCTATTAAAGACAGAGGGGTGTGTGTATTTGTGTGTGTGTTAGAGATCTAGACCCCCAGATGACAGGAACTTCTGTCTCTTAATATCAACATTTACACAGAAGATATGATTAAATTATTTATAAGTTGTATTAGTGCTATCCATAACATTTAATTAAAGATATTTTGAGGTGATGCATCAAGAATCAAGAATCTTTTATTGTCACTGCTTGTTACCGTGATGAACTGTTTTTCTGGGACATACTCCAGCTTAGGGAACACACAATAAACAACAAGCAATAAATGCATACTAAAGCATAAATTTGTAGCAACAGCTACATTTAGTAGCCGTTTTTAAGTGCCTATTCCTCATATGATTGTAAAATGTTACTGTTTTGCTCTTTAAAGAGCACCGAACGACTGGAGAAGCTGATGTTAGCTGGTTAGTCAGGAGTTCTGCTCTTGTATTCTGCTGCTTTACAGATATGCCACCTGTGGCTTGTCGACTATTGTTTTAAAACAATGTTACTTAGGAAAGCAATGTGTCCTTTATAAGAATGATGGGTGGCTTACAACGCAGCACTATGCAGAAATCGTCTTTAAACTGTTAAAGCCAGGAGGCTACCTTTCAAGATTTAGTCATCCGGATGTGTCCTTTTTTCTTTTTTTTTTTTTTTTTTGAGAGAGACTTTTGTTTCAGCATGCATCTGAAACTTCAGATGCATGCTGTGTTATTTGCATGCCAAGATTTGTCCTTTAATCCCCTCTGTTGGATGAAAACTCAATAAAAGGGTGCCTGTGGCTCAATGGGAAGACTAGTCATTTTGCTAATTTAAAAAGATTTGAGGCTGAATTTTAGCTTCCTCTGTGGCGACATGCTGATGTGCCCTTGGGTCAATAATTTTAAGTGGCCTACCAGTTTGTTTATCAGTGTACGGAGGTGTGAACTTTTTTGGAGCAGAGTGAAGATCTATTGTGTATATAAGAGCCTTGAGCGGTCAGTAAATTAACCAAGCACAACAGAAGTTCAGTAAAAGTAGTAGTCTTCTTTCAGGCAGCTGATTTGAAGTGTGCAGCAATAGGTGGGGGAGGGGAACCACAATGTTACTCTATGCTTCCTACTACCTCTCTGGTGTCATGAAGGACATCCTCATTTAAAAAACAGAGAAAAATAAACACCAAAACTAGAAAGTAAAATGATTGAGAATTGACATTTCACTGTGTAGCTTTCAGTCTGCTGCTCTGCTTTGTTCAGAGCTGTTTTCAACTTTTTTAGCAGCTCTCCACGTTTTTTATTCCTAAAATGCAGACAATCAGTTGGAAAGCAAGTGCAAACGTTTTTGTAGCTTTTGCAGGATATAATAATGGAAAAGGTGTGGTCTTTTTAATGTAAAAGCTGATTTTAAAAAAACAAACGCTTCCACTTATATGCTTGAACAATCACTCAGAGTAAACTGACTGATGCTGTTTCTTTGTTAGTATTACTGATGTAGGTTGGAACAAACCTTTGCTTTGATTATATAAAGCTAGTAACCTACAGGTATGTGAATGTTGTTGATTTTTGTTCTTTTAATTGTTGATCTAGAGGGGAAAGGTCCATTATCCCTGCTGAGAATTGAAAAGAGGACATTGATATTACACAACACACCTTGAGCATGCCGAGCTGCTGCATGCCTGAACTTTTACCCTCTATTTTCCCTTAGAAATTGCATCCGCGTGGTCACTTAGAACTTTGACCCAGATCATCCTGTGAACTTTTCCTGCGTCTGCTCCGATTCTTTTAAGGAAGGCATTCATCATTCATGCGGAGATATCCATCAGTCCATTAAAACTACAGGGAAAATGTTCAGGCATGAAACACAGTTTGCACATTTTCTTTAAGAGAGACACTGGTGTAGGATGTTTTATTCTTCTTTTTTTTTCCTCTCAAATGTCAGCTATGCTCCCGAAGCATCTCTTAGACGAGAGTGCAGGTTTAGTATCTCAGGCAAAGCTATGAATCTTTAATGATTGAACAGTTGCTCCATAATATTCCCTCCCCTTCCTCTCCTTTTTGTGTTATCTGACCAGGTTCTGATTTGCCGTAACTACATGGGCAACATGGACATGAATGAAATCGACCACTTTATGCCCATCCTGATGAAGAGGGAGGAGGATGCGGAGATGACTCCCCTGGTCTGCCATGGCTCAACACACTTCCTCTGGATCAAACACTGCAACCTTTACTGTATCCAATGCAAGTTTATATCCGAGTGATGGTGTGTGTCCCACACCCCACCCACACACGTCGTTATTAAACCCCCCCGTCAGTCATTTTTATTTTTGATGTGGATATAATTTTATCTTCCCAGAGAAGAACTGCAGGAGGTCCTGTGCTCCAGGTTTTTTTTTTTTTTTTTTTTTTTTCACCAGCACATTCTAAGCATCCCAGTGTCTGTTTTTGCACGTCGTGAATCAGAGGGAGCCATGTGCGGTTTACTGTACAGAATACCCTTCCCTTTTCTACTGTCAGATTATACAGTCAGTCTTCTTGGCACATTATTAATTCAGCATCATATTGCAGTTGGGAGTATCTGCTAGTCCCAGTGCGATGAATTACATCGTAGCTGTTCTTCATCGCCGGTTTATGTTCTTAATTGCTTTTGAAACTGATGCATTCTGGTAACTTTAGATAACATTGCATGTGCTGCTTCTTTTTTTTTTCTTTTTTTTTTTATTCATTCTAATTCACAGGAAACGAGCCCTCGGATGTTTTTGTGATTTTTACCTCCAGATCGTTTCTGTAGATGCAACTTGTAGCTCTAAAGTGTTTTTTTTTTCCCTTAATCGTTCCTTCTTTAGTGGTAGCAATGACAAAGAAGAATGCCAACGCAGCTCTTGTGTACTCCTTTCTTTATAGAATAGTTCAGGTGAGTCATTTTTTTTTAACTTTTGCTTTAATTTTAGCTTCTGGGCTTGGTTGCCTGGCAACCACCTCCACTGATTAACTTGAGACAAACTTATACCTCCATATATGTGCATCCTACCATAAAGGAATATGGACATGTGCTTATACACAGCCAGATGTTTTTTTCTTGTCATCTATGTCTATACCTTTCTCCTTTCTAATTCTCCTCGTCATCTTCTCTTTCTCTGTGAAGGTTCTGTATGTGAAAGGCACAGATAAACTTTACTTACATGCACTGCTGGTCAAAAGTTTGCACTGTTGGATTTATCTTTTTTTTTTTTTTTTTTTATTACCTCTGGGAACTCCTTCAAGACAGTTGGGAAAACATTTCAGGTGACTAATCTCATGAAGCTCAACAAGAAAAGACCAAGATTGACCAAAGCAGTAATCAAAATAAAGGGGGGTGTTTAGAAAAAAGCTAAACTATACGCAATATTCTGAGTTATTTCACAATTTTATGTTTAATGCATAATTATATATAACAATTAGGAAAAGTCATTGAATGACGAGGATAAGTCCAAACTTTTGAGTAGTAGAGTACTTATTTAGTTATAGCTGTCACCGCCTTTTCTCCTTGCTGTCTGAACCACCTATGGTTCATCTGGCTTTTAAATGAATAAATTCAATTATGAAAAAGGGTTAAAATCCCCATTTCTCCCCTTGTTGTGGAGCAAATTTGACATGCCAGTAAACTCAGTAAATCTGACCCAAACTGTTTAGCTTAAGCTGTCAGGACAAGATGCATTAAAAAAATCCAAATGATCTCTTTTCTTTTTGCAGGTATTTAAGGAATATTTTAAGGAGCTTGAGGAGGAAAGCATTCGTGACAACTTTGTGACAGTCTACGAACTGATGGATGAAGTGATGGACTTTGGATTCCCCCAAACAACTGAGAGCAAGATCCTACAAGAGTAAGAAAAATGACACATAATCTGGCACCACCAAAGTACCAATGAATAACTTGTCTGTCTTAATTAAACGTAGGCGACATTTTAAACACAGCAGCAAGCTCAAGGCATTTCAGATGTCAATTATGTCAATTCTTAAGGCCAAAGATTGCTTTGAATGGCCATAAGCTATGCAATTTAGTTCTTTTGTTGTTATGTTTTTTTTTTTTTATTGGAATATATTTTATTGATGTTGTGTGTGGGCCACAGAGTAAAAAAAATAGACAGAAGTGATAAAAATATATCTATATTAACATAGCAGAATTTGCCACAGAGGAGGAACAAGTTAATTTCCTAGAAGGGGTCGACCAACTGTAAAAGAGAAGAGGTGAGCACCATCATGGGGACACATCTGGATAAATGGACTGTAGTTTCTTCTTAAAATAGTGAAGCTTGTGAATAATTTTGTACTGGATGAGATTGTGTTTTTATTGTGTCTGAACAGTCATGGATAGCCTCAGGTATTTTGTTTTAGTTTTTAAAAGATGTATTGTCATAGGGTTACTGTAAAGAGCTCAAATTAATTGTTTCAGTAACTGACAGGCCTGCTTCAGTTCCTCATTCAAGAATTCTTGAACGAGGAACTCATTTTGTGTTAACTCCACTTTTCAAGTTGTTTAGATGTAAAAGTAATGGAGACACACCGTGGATGGTATTTGTTCCATTTATCATCCAGGAGTGAACAAAGGGATTAAAAATAGTGCAGTTAACACTTACATTCCAGGCGTGTCTGCTCAGTCATTGGCACCGTATGTGTGTTTATTCTAGCTGTCTGAAAGTTTTTTTTAAATCTACCAGGTGAAAAATGAGGTGAATGTTTGAAGCGATGTTAAACTTTCCACCAACGTGCATCTGCACAAAATCAGTGCACTGTGCCTCTACCGACTCCTTTCATGGTTGTGTTACAAGTTCACTAGCTTGGCAATGTATCTACTGAGCATAAAGTAGGTGTCAAAAATTTACACACCCTTGTTCAAGAGCCAGGTTTTTAATACATACAAATGGTTCTTCCTTTTTTACCGTCTAAATGATCGATTCATAGATTTATAGATGTCATATTTATCCCAGAAATGGTAATTCACGTAATTACCGTTAACGACGCACAGAATCAGCAGACATAAATGGTAAAATGGTATTTAAAATCCCAATAAGCAAAGAACATGCAGAAAACAACACACTACAAACGTGGTGTCAGCGTTTTAAAGTCTAATTACCCTGGGAACAAAAGATCTTCTCAACCGCTCAGTTGTGGAGTACAGTCAGCGTCAGGCCCGCTGTGGCTGCAGCCGCTCGTCTGGCCAGCCAGGAAGCTGCAGAGTGGGTGTATGCTGTTGTCCTTTGTTGCTTTCATTTTATTCAGTGTGGCCCTCTCCACACCCGTTTGTAATGACTCTAGTCCATTGCCCAGCAGTGACCTAGCTTTTTCCACTAGCTTATGCAGTCATTTGCTGTATTTGGCCCTGAGACTGCCTCCTCCACTTTCTGCAACGAAGAGGAGGGGACTGGCCACCACAGGGTGATAAAACATGAGTGGCATTTCTAAGCAGGCTCCAGAGGAACTAGAGGCAGTTTTGGCCCTTACTGTAGAGGGTCAAGTTTTCATCAATCAGGACCCCCAGGTATTTGTAGGTTTGCATTACTTAAATGTCCTGGCCCAGTATCGAGACAGGAATTTCCAAAGTCGACCAATACTT
Organism: Fundulus heteroclitus; assembly: GCF_011125445.2. Classification (NCBI taxonomy): domain Eukaryota; kingdom Metazoa; phylum Chordata; class Actinopteri; order Cyprinodontiformes; family Fundulidae; genus Fundulus; species Fundulus heteroclitus. The sequence goes on from NC_046369.1 coordinate 5,043,314, forward strand.
CATTCGCAATTGTTGAGATAAAGGCTGTTCCTGTCACACCAATCGTTGAAGGCCTCCACACGGTCCCTAAATTCCCTTCCTGATTTATGCTATAACGGCTGTCATCAGGATAGTTCTGAGAGAAGTCCATCTTCACCAGGGTGTCCCTCAGGAGGTTTGGCAGGATTGTGTTAAATGCACTCGAGAAGTCAAAGGACAAGATGTGAACATGGCTACCTGGCTCGCCCAGGTAGACGCAGACCCAATGCAGCATTTGTTGGACACCACTCAGCTTTTCCTTTTCCCTGCTCCTTAAATGCCTGCTTTTTCTAATTCAGGAGCTCCTTACCGTTATAGGTGATCTAGGGCTCATTGTTTGGAAAGCAGTGCAGAGCCCTAGCTTGTACCACAACATACCTGCAGAGGTTGATGTAGCTCGTAATAATGTCAGCATCACATCTCCTCTATAATTCAACTGAAGAACAAACAGAAGTGTTATGTCAAAACACATTCAATACAATTACCGCATTCAGTGTTCTCCAGTCCACTGCTGCCATTGATTTAACAATTTAGCTGTTCTTAGTAGCATTTTCCCAGCGTTTGCACGTTTGCCTCCTTTAGCTAAAGCCAAAGTTTGCAAAAAGTTTACAGAGGTCACATTATGCTCATTTTAATCCAAAGCCTTCAGATCTCTAATTGGAACGTGGGACAAAACGACGGTGTCCCCTGCTGCCTGTAAGCCAGTTATGTGCTTACAATTGGACAGATTTGGTAAAGTCAGCCAAGGAAGAGATCTAAGATGTGTCAAGATGATAGACCCTTATCTTCAGTATTCAGAAGACTGAATACTGAAATTTAGGTAGGAAATGCTTCACAGAAATGTTCATTGTACAGTGCGCACCTATCATCCAAATCATTGTGCTTTTTCTGTTTTTCCTATTCTCCCCAAATTGTTGTTTATTTTGTCAAATTTTGGATTATATTGTAAATGCCACAAAAGAGGTAAAAAGTTTCAATTCAATTCAATTCAATTTTATTTATATAGCGCCAAATCATGAAACATGTCATCTCAAGGCACTTTACAAAGTCAAGTTCAATCATATTATACAGATTGGGTCAGATTATACAGATTGGTCAAAAATGTCCTATATAAGGAAACCAGTTGATTGCATCAAAGTCCCGACAAGAAGCAGTCACTCCTGGGGAACCGTAGAGCCACAGGGAGAGTCGTCTGCATTGTACATGGCTTTGCTGCAATCCCTCATACTGAGCAAGCATGAAGCGACAGTGGGAAGAAAAACCACCCATTAACGGGAAGGAAAAACCTCCGGCAGAACCGGGCTCAGTATGAACGGTCATCTGCCTCGACCGACTGGGGTTACAGAAGACAGAACAGAGACACAACAAGACAGACAAACAAGCACAGAAGCACACATTGATCTAGTAATCTGTTCTACATTAGATGGTAGTAGCGGGTGAGCCGTCTTCTCTGGATGATGTCACAGTTAACAGAACGCCAGACCAGGTGTACCTACTATGAAGAAAAAGAGAGAGAGCAAAAAGTTAAAAGCTGAAATGACGACAGTCATTTCAATGTAATACAATGCAAAACTGGAGAACAGTAGACTGAAGAACAGTAGAAATCAGTAGAGTGAGAAAATTAGACCCTGATGTCCTCCAGCAGCCTAGGCCTATCACAGCACAACTATAGAGATAGCTCAGGGTATGAGCCACTCTAACTATAAGCTTTGTCAAAAAGGAAAGTTTTAACATTAGTCTTAAAAATAGATAGGGTGTCTGCCTCACGGACCAAAACTGGGAGTTGGTTCCACAGGAGAGGAGCCTGATAGCTAAAGGATCTGCCTCCCATTCTACTTTTTGAGACTCTAGGAACCAGCAGCAGACCTGCAGTCTGAGAGCGAAGTGCTCTGTTAGGAACATATGGGGTAATCAGAGCTCTGATATATGGTGGAGCTTGATTATTAAGGGCTTTATACGTTAGAAGGAGAATTTTAAATTCTATTCTTGATTTAACAGGAAGCCAATGAAGGGAAGCTAAAATTGGAGAAATATGATCCCTCTTGTTGATTTTGATCAGAACTCTTGCCGCAGCATTTTGAATCAGCTGAAGACTTCGAACTGCATTTTGTGGACTTCCTGATAGTAAAGAATTACAATAGTCCAGCCTTGAAGTAACAAATGCATGGACTAGTTTTTCAGCATCACTCCTGGACAGAATGTTTCTAATTTTGGCGATATTCCGGAGGTGAAAAAAGGAAACTCTGGAAACCTGTTTAATATGGGATTTAAATGACATGTCTTGGTCGAAAACAACACCAAGATTTTTAACTTTATTACCAGAGGCCAAGTTAATGCCATCCAGATTAAGGGATTGATTAAGAACTTTATTTTTTGAAGACTCTGGCCCAAAGATTACAACTTCTGTCTTGTCAGAATTTAAATGCAGGAAATTTAAAGTCATCCAGCTTTTGATGTCATCAAGACATGACTGCAGTCGAAGTAACTGATTGGATTCATCAGGATTTATGGATAAATATAGCTGAGTGTCATCAGCATAACAGTGGAAATTAATCCCATGCTGTCTGATAATTTTGCCAATCGGAAGCATATATATAGTAAATAGAATTGGTCCAAGGACTGAACCCTGTGGTACTCCACAAGTGACCCTAGAGTTTGAGGAAGATTTATTATTAACATGAACAAACTGGAATCTGTCCGACAGATAAGATTTAAACCAGCCTAATGCTTTTCCCTTAATCCCTACAGTATGCTCAAGTCTTTGTAGGAGAATATTGTGATCAACTGTATCAAATGCAGCACTGAGATCTAACAGGACAAGTATAGACACAAGTCCATTATCTGAGGCCATGAGAATATCATTAGTGACCTTCACCAGAGCTGTTTCAGTGCTATGATGAGCTCTGAAGCCTGACTGAAACTCCTCAAGTAGGTCATTACTTTGTAAATGTTCACAAAGTTGATTAGCAACTACTTTCTCAAGAATTTTAGATAAGAAAAGAAGATTAGATATAGGTCTGTAATTTACTAACTCATCTTGATCAAGAGATGGTTTCTTAAGTAAAGGTTTAATAACAGCTACTTTAAAAGCCTGTGGTACATATCCATTTACCAAGGATACATTAATCATGTCTAAAATAGGACCACTGATCAAAGGGAATATGTCCTTAAACAACTTGGTTGGGATTGGGTCTAACATACAGGTAGAAGGTTTAGATGAAGCTAAAATTTTAGATAGCTCAGAAAGCTCTACTGCTTTTAAACAGTTCAGACACTGCGCAGGTTCTAAGGATTCCTCCAATGCTGCCTCACTTACTGAGGATGAGGTAATCATGTTTGGGAGGATGCCAATTATTTTATTTTTAATGGAATCAATTTTATTTATGAAGAATCCCATAAAATCATTACTGCTAAGAGCTAAGGGAATGGATGGATCAACAGAGCTGTGGCTCTGAGTAAGTTTGGCAACTGTACTGAAGAGAAATCTAGGATTATTCTTATTCTCCTCAATTAATGATGAAAAATATGCTGCTCTAGCTCTGCGAAGGGTCTTGTTATACAACAATAGACTGTTCTTCCAGATTAGGTAGGATTCCTCTTGGTGTGTAGAGCGCCATTTTCTCTCCAATTTCCTAACATTGTGCTTCAAGGAACGCAGCTCTGAATTAAACCAAGGAGCCAGCTTCCTGTGAATAATCACCTTCTTTTTCAAGGGAGCTACATTGTCTAATGCAGAACGCAATGACGAAGTCATACCGTTTACAAAGACATCTATTTGTGAATTGGAAGAAACAACATTGCTGCTATCTGCAGGGCATTTCTGCAATACGGAGGATATTAAAAAGGGGACAGACTCTTTAAGTTTTGATACAGCATTATCCGATAAAGATCTACTATAATGGAACCCTCTTTTGGGGGTGGAGAACTCAGTTAGATTAAACTCAAATGTTATTAAAAAATGATCAGATAGGACAGGGTTGTGAGGAAATACTGTTAATTCTTCACAATCAATGAACCACATCAAGTTTGGTGTGGTTTATCATCATCTCAATGTTGCGTCATAAAAGTTTGCCATTATAACGTGTTTTACAGGTTTGAGTTTCAATGTAGATTCTAGAGATGCATCAATTGGCCGTAGATCAGAATGGTCCAATTTTCCCTTCATGAGCTCTTATCAGTGATTGGCAACTTAAATGCTGAAAAATTTATGTTTTTTTTCCACATTTTTCTTTTATATTCTAGTCCTTTTTATAATAAAAAGTAATTTTTAATAATTTGAAATGGAAATCAGCAGTTCAGACCCTCCTCTCTAGTTCATTTTGACTAGCTTGGATTTGGTTCTGTGAACCTCCAACATCTGTAGTACAGCATTAACATTTTCTTCAGATGGATTAATAAATTAATAATACATTTTCTTTATAATGCATTTTACATTTAAAATAAAACTTCAAAGTGCTTCAATGGCAGGGGATTAAAAACAGTTCCCAAAGTATGAATAAAAAAACACAATAAAACACCATAAAAGTAAGGTTCTTCCTCCTAGTTTAAATTGGTAAAGTGGTTCTGTGATTAAAATACCCTGAACTAATTCAGTATTTTGCTGAAGTTGTAGTTTGCATATCTGTTATCAGAAAAACAGGAAGATTGCATAATCATAGGAATTGCTATGGTGTTGCTGTATCCTGTTTGTGCTTAAAATAATGCACCATTACTTCCTGGAGCTGAATTTTTACATTTGTACAAATGAGATTCACAGCAGGAAGCACAAAGTGTGCTTCCTAACTGACTAAGTAATTGTCAAACTCTATAACACGTTTTTGGAAATCATATCTAACAAATGTTTCCAGGCAAATTATTGGCTTTACTTTGAACAGCAGGCTAATTGGTGAACAAGGTTACATTTTTAAGGCCCCTACAAGCAATAACTGCAACAACACTTGGTACAAATTTCCAGTCTAATTGCATGTGTTCAAGTGATGCCCGTGTTTTTCATCGGGGGCAAACAGAGACAAGCAGATGACCTCTTGCCTTGTTATGATGTCAGTAAGCAGCAGAGAGAGAATTGGAGCACACTATGAGTAGGTTTCAAGAGCTATTGGCCCTTATTTTTCATTTAACACAAAAAAAAAACGGTAGTTGTAACAAAATGCGGACCTTAACCAGTGAGTAAGGCGGGGCGAGCATCATGTGTTTAGTGCTTTAAATGCACTGGGTTGCTTTGTCTTTAGCTATTCTACCTCATCATCAGAGGACTTTGCCTCTAGGATAAGACCCAACTTATGCTCTGTAACATGACTCTCTGACATGTCCTCAGTGTGGATATTTCCTCCTTTGATTGTCATTAAGGTACCCATTTGTTCAATTTAGCTGTTTAGGTTTAATTGGTTATTTATTTGGCTTTATTTTTAGTCTCTTACCCCGTAGACCTGGCTTTGTATAGATGTGTGAATATCTGTACAGCCTGCGTGGTGTCTGAATGGTGGTAATAATCACCAGGCTCCGATTGGCACTTAAACACAATGACGCTGTCAGCTGAACACACTTGAGATGCTCAGAAAGCAAAGCTCTGCTCTCCTATCCTCCAAGGAGACACTAAGACCCTCTCATCGCTACAGACTGTCGACGCAGACAGGCACGCCGACTGTGTCTGTCTCTGGGAGTTACTCCAGTTCTTTAAACTTTTCATGACCTAGCGACGCTTACAAAATTACGCTGCGTACCTGGTGAGAGTGCAAACGCCTTGTGGTGTGTCTGTGTGCATTGTTGGTGTATGCACAAAATGAACCCATGAACTCTACAATGGTTTGCAAAATTATTCATACAAAATGTTCACAGTTTGTTCTGTTCCAATGATATGATTTAATGTATTTGACTGCAGTTATGAGATGGACCAAAACAAAGTTGTGCACAACAGTGAAATGGAGTAAATTGATGAATAGATTTCAGATTTTGAAGAAATAAAATCTGACTAGTATAACATGCATTCACATTTAGCCCTACTGAGTCCATATTTTAAAGAACCACCTTTCTCTAGAAGCTGTAGCTATATGGGGAATGCCTCTTCGAACCTTCCATCATTTAGATTGGACAAATGGCACACGAACATCCTTTTTTTTTAAGTCTCCCTACAGATGCTCAATTTGATTCAGGTCTAGACTTTAACCAACAAACTGGTCTACAACATAAATATGTTTTGATTTAAACCACTATGTTCTAACTCTAGCTCTATGTTTGTGGTAAAGCTCTGCCCTAGTCTCAGGTCTTTTTTGCAACCTTTTAAAGGGGCGCGGTCACATATTTTCATCACGAAAAGCAAGCAATGAAACCACGTATTCGTCTTTAAATAAAACTATATACGGCAAGCGTTCGTCCAGATAGTATTTAATTTGTCCTTTTCAAGCCTGAAAAGAAGTTTGCAGCGGGTGCGATCAGCAGCCAGAAACGTGTTCGGTGTCAACGCGCCTTTACTGTTTTTTTTTTTGTGAACAATTGTTTTCTTTTTGCCATGGATATTAGTTTATAACCGAAACATGCTTTAACCTTCACAAATGTATCTCTAATCTGTCTACTTTGTTCCTTGGTCTTAATGAGGTTTTTTTTTTTTTTTTTTTGTTCTCTGAAATGTTAAGACCTTCATATTTCAGCTGTATTTATATTTTCATTAAACAATCACATTTATAATCACTTTTTTATATATTACTTAAACTGGTGTGTAAACCTGGTGTATCCTGTTATGTGTTTTTTGCCTCTGTCACGGCTGAATTCCCCACAACAGTAAGATTATTTCTGTTCTAAATTATATGGTGAACTCTATTTACTAATTAGGTGACTTATGAAGGCCTTTGGTTGCACTAGATTTTATTTGGGAGTATCAGAGTAAATGGGGCATGAATAAATATGCATGCAACGCTTGTCATTTATGGTCTATAAAATTTCAAGCAACATACATTTAGGTCTGTTGCTGGGAATGTGACAAGCAGTAGGATTGCTTTCACAATAAACTGTGTAAGAAATTGAGTTTCATTTCTGTAACAATAAATAAGTAATCTAAGGCCCCTCTTACCTTGTAAGGTCGAATATCTAATTGTTTCCAGTAAAATACTGACATTGTTTGCATTTTTCTCCTATTGTGATGCTAATTGTCGGTTTAGTGCCAGACGCGCCTCTGTAATACTTCATTAGCATTTGTGAGGAGAATCGGGGCAAGCCAGTAAAACAGCGCCACATCGACCCCGAAGCTGTCTGCAGCTCTCATCTCCAGCAGGCTTTCCTGTGTATCAGCACGCATTTTAAGACCCTGTAGATGCGAGGAATTTAGGCCAGAAAACAGAAGATCTCCTTAATCTGTCAGTCATTCCTAAGCTTGTTTGTTTTGTCATTTTTACTGTTGACATTTAAAAGAAAATTGCAAGTTAGGAGTGAAATCAAGACCTTTCAGTCAGCATTTGTATTTCCTCTTTCATCTGCAGGATTTGTTTCCTTTCATAGTTCATGACACTAATAGCACGCTAAACCAGTTTGTTCGTTCAGAACGAAGGATTTTATTACGGCTCTTGTTCAAAAGACAGCAAACGATAATCACAAAAATTTGCTTTTCAATTTAGCGTCTTATGTCTGCAGCTCATTGTTCACCCTGTCCGGCTGCAGCTTTATTGTTTTTGTATTGTTTTGCTCTCACTCTTCAGAGCTGGATTGTGTAGACAAAAGGCAAAGCCAAACAGATGTTTCCTTAAGATGTTAGTGGAAATCATAACATAGCTACAAATGAACATTGAAATTGAAGCTCAAATGTGTTACATAAATAGAGATGAAACTCACGGAGAACCTTTCTGCAGCCCTGTACGGCTCGTTGCAGGATATTTATGGGATGAATACTAACAATGTTAAAGTTTAAATTCAGCAATGATTCTTCCTATTTAATCTAATCACGCTCAAACTTAAGAAATCCTTTAATATTGATTGATTCATAATGAAAGCAAAATGTTTCCTTAACATTTAATTAAAATCGGCTAAAGAACAAAGACAATTCGTGCAGAATATTTCAGGTAGCTGAGAAAGATTTGTAAGGTTAAAAAAAAAAAAAGAATCAGGATGTGGCTTTGTGTCTATGTGCAAAAACATCAATAAGGCTTTATTAGGTTTAAACCTATAAAAGGTATCAAGGACAAGCTTGTTCCCTAGTATTTGCCACAATTTATCTTAATGTTCTACATTATCTCATTATTTACCGATTTAATTTTTATTTAAAAATTAAACATCTAAAATTAGGGGTTTTGCATTTATTATATCATTTATCGTTATCTAGAAAAAAATCTTTTCACAAGAATTTTGTTTTCTTTGCAACAACAAATTCCAGTTAGAGGTTTGAAAACCTCAATAAACTGCCAATGTTGCCAGGATTGTTATTTTCAGCATTTTCCCCTCTGTCGGGTTCTTGAGAGCGTCGATAAATTCAAAAACGCGATTAAATGGTGTCACTGTGTGTTGCTTAGTGATAACAGTTACACTTATTTATGTCTTATGTCCTTTCGAAGGTACATGTGGTTTTTTTATGAGCAGTATTTGCGTTTATGGAGCAATAATTGTTGTGACATGGAGTCACAGCCATATAGCTACCAAAAAAAAAAAAAAAAAAGACAGGAAAAATATCTTTAGTAGCCTTTTATTAACATTTTTATAGTTATCACTAGTGTTTATATGTGTGTGTTTATATATATATATATATATATATATATATATATATATATATATATATATATATATATATATATATATATATATATATATATATATATATATATATATATATATATATATATATATATATTCCGCATTCTGCGGAAGACCTGCTTTTGCAGGGTTTCTTTTGATTTTATTTTTTTAAACCTGACCTGCTCCCGAAGCAGGTTCAGTTTCGAGCAAAGGTTACCATGGAGATTCACTTCAGATATAAACGAGCCAGTTTTGGGACACTAAAAAGCCGGCGTTGAACTTGAAGACACCCCGCTAAGCCACTAATCTTGCTTTGTAGTGCAGGTCTTAGGTTTATCACAGAGAGGAGAGGAGACTGCTGCCATTTTGGATCATTTCTTGTCTTCTTGGTGCGCACGTCGGTGTAATGGTTTATTTTAAAGGAGATCAAAAGCGTGAGGCGGCACAACATCCCAATCAAATCCGTTTGTGAATATTAACCGAGTCCTGTCTGTCAGTTCAAGAGCAGGTCAGCAGCGTCGGTTCAGATTGGTTCTAATGAACAACTCAAGTACAAATTGTTTTATGGAAAAGTCTCCCACGCTTGAGTGATGACCTGCTGTTTGCATGAAGGGCCATTAAGTGTAAATACAATGATTTATCACTCAGTCCCCTCTCTTGAGTGTCAGTGTATAATACAGTGCAGTGAAAAAGGATTCACTTTTCTCTCTTTTAAACATATTTCATTGAGCCGTTTTTTTTTTTTTTAAATAAAGTAATATGTGACAATATCATGTCTGAAATGTAACTAATTTACCTGAGACCACAAAACACCAATGACAACAGATAAATCTGAAGAGTTGTTTCAACATTTTTATGAATAAAGAAATAGAGAAAACATGCTTTCCATGTCCAATATAGTGTTGGATTAAAAAAACACAAAAAAAACACTGTATGCCCAGATATTGCAAAACAGTCCATGTGGTGCAGTTATGGCATGACATTCTTTGCACTTCCTGTTTTCCTCCAGTCTTTACATTTTTATTTGCTTATCGCATATTGAGTTCTGGTATGTTGTTGACCATACTTGGAGTGAAATTATCTTCAAAACTTAAATAAAATGTGTTGGGTCCTAAATTGCTTCAATAAGTATTCCAAAAGGGGGCTCAAAGCAAGTAAAATTTTCTTGAAATGAGTATATTTTTACTTCATTTGAGCAGCTAAATAAGAGTATTTGCCAATGGAATTAGTATTTTTACCCTTAAATAAGACAATTAGATATCCTGTACTTGAAATAAGATGATGGAGATGAATTGTTCTTAATTTAAGTGCAAAAATCTTATTCCATTTGCAAATAGTCTTATTTAGCTGCTCAATTCAAGCAAAATACTGAAATTTCAAGAAAATTTTACTTACTTTGAGTTCCCTTTCTGCAGTGAAGTGGGGGACTCGTCTTTGCCTACAAACTGCCTTTTCCTGGTCATAGACTTCCTGAAAATTTTCTCCCAACATATTTTCAAGACTATCTTAGTCTTGTTTATGTTCAACAGCCTACTAATCACTGAGAAACGTTAATCTCCTCATTCAAGATCCTGCACACACATTCTGGAGTGGTGCTAAAATTAAGTATACATTTGTTTCTTTGTTCTTGCTTATTCTGTAATCTCCTCAATTCAAACAACAGGGTGTAATTCAAAGCCTACAGGAAGTAGTTTAAGCCCAAAGAACTTTATTGCTGTGCCATATTTCTCTTTAATGAGGCAGTGATAGGTAATCCAATGAAAACCGTTAAATCAATATTTTTAGATATTTTTTCCTATTCTGTCAGTAAAGACACTTTGTTTATCTGGTTCACCATGATAACTTTCAGTTGAATGCACTAATATTAAAATTACTGTGGGAATGTCCAAATATCACTCATGTCAAAATAATTCCCCTCAGCAATTTTATATATAAATGGTCCTAACCTCAGTATTTTATGTTGCAAATGGCATGTAACTAAAGTAATGTCAAAGAGTAATTTCAGGAAAAGGCAGAAAATAAGCAGTGACACAAGAATAAGGGTTTTGAATGGCCTACTCAAAGCCCGGACTTATGCGTTAAACAATTTATGTGTTTATTACATTTGCAGGGTATTTGCTTTTGTCACATTGAGTCTGTCTGGTTTGGATAGCTACTTCCCCATTGCTTTCCATTTAGCCCAGTTATGTTTGTCTAATTTTTTTTTAATATCTTTAATTATCTGAACCAATTTTGTGTGGCAAAAACGGGGAAATACTCACTGCACTATAAGGGATAATCTCAGGTTTCCCACGTGTAAAAGTATTTTTTTAAATTTTTTTTACAGTTTAAAACCCTTTTAAATGGGTCTGACCCTCACGTAGCGTTACATCATATTCAAGTAATAGAAAATGACGTAAACCCTAGACTGCTCTGCCGAGGAAATGAGGCCGGTAAGAAGTTTAGAGAGGTGGGCAGGTGCTTCTGTCGCAACAGAAGCACCTGCGAAAAAAGCAGCTCCGGTTGCATAAACAACATGTGACCATTCACATGTTGTTTATGCAACCGGAGCTGCTTTTTTTAACTCTCATGACATGTCATTATTTCTCTCCTGAGTAAACGACGATCTCTAAAACAAATTACCTCACTTAGAGATCAGGTAACCCTTCATGCAGTTGTTTTAAAAGATGGATTACCGGTTCCTCGTACAGCAGGTGTTCTGTTAATTGGGTTTGAATGCATAGAAGAGATATAACCGTTCTTGCAGTGGTATCATTAGCTATAACTAAAACTAATACGTTTGTGGTTATTTAATGAACTTATCTTTAATCAATAAGAAAATAAAAACATAAATTGTCGTCTGAATCACTGTGTATGGGGGCTGACATTACTGCCCATATTTGGGCAGTAAGGGGCGTTTGACATCACATCCTGGGGCGTGGAAAAGCGGAAGCGGCGACAGCATTTCTCTCCGCTTTCCATGCAAAGTCAATAGGAGCCGTTCTACACAGCTGCGATCATCAACAATTTTTTCGGATTTCCAGAAGACTTCACCACTGACATTCCCAAGAGCTTTTGCTGAAGCAGCAATGCCCACGTACATGTCCATCGGATGTTCCAACACAACTGGTAAAAGTAGAAAAAACATTGCTTATTTCAACTTTCTGATTCATGAGCCACCGGGCTTGTTGCTGGATTGCCAACTTGAACAGAGCGGATTTGCCATCTAACTTCTGGCCAGAGAGAAAACACGTCATATGCAGCAACCATTTTGAAGAAGAATGTTTTGAACATGACATGAGAGCGAGGATTTTCGGTAAGTTATTTTTTATTTTAGAATTTTTATTTAGAATTTGCGGGGATGGTCACCGAGCAGAGGGGCGGAGGGATACCACATGTGATGTGGAATCCCTCCGCCCCAGCATGTGCTGGAACGCTCTTATATTTTAATATTTATACAATAATGACCACCTGCCCTATTTACTAGAGGGCAAATGTATAACTTAAGTCACTTCAGCGATCTCTCCTCCGCTGTGTGTGTGTGTGCGCGCTCCGCTGCAGCGCCGGCAAAGCCGTCCTGCGGCGGAGCGCGCGCACACACACACACACACACACACACACACACACACACACACACACGCGTGTATACATATATATTGTAGGACCCGACTGAGTTTGCACTGGAAATAAGTACGCTGGATTCCGTCAAAAGTCCGGTTTCTGTCAAGAAACTCTTCTAAAAAAATCCATATCGCTATCAGATGATGATAGCTCCACAGAACTCTCATCACTGTCACTAAGTACTTCATCACTCTCTGCTTCGTACAGAGCACCAGTCGTCGCCATGTTGGAAAATAGTGCGCCGTGACAAACAAAGCGTTGACAAACAAAGCGCTGAAACTTGCTCAACTGCGGGTCCGCCGAGTGACGTCAAAAAATGGGAGGTGACAGTACTATTCTTGACCAAGATGGATTCCTCCACATAAACATGATTAAATGAAAATTATTCATAATTAAAAAAACGTATATTTTTTTGCACAGTATGTAGTAGTTTTATATTTAAAGTACTTTCAGCAGTTTGAATTCTGATTTTGACCGGACTTCTCCTTTAAGAATTGATGGTATTCAGTTAGTTAGTTCAATTAGTTTTCTGCCCCAAATTTAAAAATAAAAGATGTTCTGTGCTGTCTATTGTTTGTTTTTTTTTTTTTTTTTTTTTTTTTTTTTTTTGGGGGGGGGGGGGGGGGGGGGTTGCATCCTAAATGTGGTACAGAGACAAACAGGATTTTGAGGGACTTCCTTGTCTGTGTTTTTTTAAACTGAAGCAGAAGTTAAATAACACCTTTTTGTCATCGCATCAGTACGCCAATCAGTTTAATAAAACAGAACTGCAGTGGAGAATATTTCAAGAACACCAAGTTTCAGCGGGTGGAAAAGACAATCAGGGAACCAAGGCTAAGCATCGGTGGCCACGCACAGTATTTATATGTGGATCAGTTAATGACGTCAAACCCAACTAAACCATATTTTTGCTTACACATATCGAAACGGGATGTGCTGATTGCTGTGACGAGTTGACTGAGGACCGCCAGTGTTATAATGTTGTGTTTTCAGACGGAGTAAAAGCTGATTTTTACTGAAACGGGTTGTATGGCACCGTGTGTTTGAAAACATGGGGGGCTCATTGGTGCCCATCATCAGTGATGGTGAGAAATGGGGTACAACATGGTCAGATCGGCAGTTTTTCACAGGGTGGCAACCAGGACATCCAGCCAGGCTCTTAAACTGTCCCTAATATGGCCAATTCAGAGAGACCAATTAACAGTCTTGTTTTGCACTGTGCAACAGGATGATACGATTATGCGCATTGTGTGTGAAAGCACACGTTGCCTAATCTTGATCAGACTCAGCTGGATTGACCAAGATCGTGTGAACATAGGAGTTCAACCTGAAATTTGACCTAAAAGTTTAAAGTCTTCCTATTATTTGTACCGGACGTGTGAGGTCTACAGAGATGTTGGCTGCCTTTTTCACCAGTACAAGTCCTGGATGGAGGGAAGCTCAGCCCTGGTGATCCTCTCTGTAGACCTTATTGGTCGTGGTAGTTTGGACCTCTCCTGCTTCGTTGATTAGCTGATGGTGAGTTGATGGGGAGTGGTGGTTAGAGCATTGCGCTTGTGTTCTGGAGGTTCTGGGTTCAACTCCCACAGACTGCCACTCTAGGTCCCTGAGCAAGACCCATAACCCCAGATTGTGCTGCACAGTGGCACTGCTCCCCAAGGGGATGAGTTAAATGCAGAGAACACATTTCATTGGAGTTTATGTAAGATGACAATAAAGATTATTATTATTATTATTATTATTATTATTATTATTATTATTATTATAGTTCTGGAGGTGTTCTCCAGAAGTGCACCCTCGTCTCCACAGTCTTGAGCGGGTTACGCCCCAGGTGGTTCTGCCTGCCTGCAGAAGTGAACACGCCTAGCCACTTCCTCTCTGTATGCAGACTCATCATTGTCCCGGGTCAAACCAATGACTGAGTCGTCGTCTGCAAACTTCAGAAGTTTCACGGACGGGTCCACTGAGGCGCAGTCATTTGTGTCCATGGAGAAGTGGAAAGAGAACACATCCTGAGGGAGGCCGGTGCTGAAGGTTCTGCTGTAGGAGAAAACCCTACCACTCGCTAGCAGGTGGAAGCCGGTACATTGACAAATACAAAATAAATAAGTAAAATAAAAAAAGGCTTACTGGTTAGAAAAAAAATGACTCCAGGTCAGGTCTACGTGACTTCTGATCACAGAAAATATTTGTTTGAGCCCCTGGTTGAAATGCTGACCGTTATTAGGATACAACCTGTATGACAACTATGTCCTCAGTTCTGCTTTTTGCTCTCTCAAAATGTTCTAAGTGAGTTTTCTTTGTTTGTTATATGCAAGGATTTAATCTCTAAAGGTCTTCCTATCCAAACTGTTTAAGCATGTCTTTGTGGCTTAGTGGTCTTGAGATGTCTTCAGTTCAGCTCGCTCACTTTGCCATTACTTTATAGTCAAAACAAATGCATGCATCCCATTAATATGGATTTATGTAAATCTCTGTTTTCCAATTACGAGCGTGAATAGGGTTCCTACTAAATAAATACAAAGCTCTTTTAATTTGTTTGCTGCAAAGTAACTCGTTTGTTATTACAAACTAAAAACCTTCCCCAGGGGACTGAATTCCCGCCATTTAAGCTCTCACCATTTCTTTGTTCTTATACCCGCTCTTATTTTGGACCCTTTTCCCCTGCTGCGGATTGGATTTTAGAAATAAATAATTCATCGCTGCATCACTGGTGTTTGTCTAAATTCTCCAAAAAAAGTATAATAGTCCTTCTCCATAAACCACTTAATAAGGATTTTGATCATGATTTTTTTATTTATGTATTTTTTTGCTCTGTGATGAATTTCCTTTCACGTGTTTTTAGGTGTCCGGCTGTGCAGGATTGCAGAGTGACATTGGCAGCAGCGGGAGCTCTATTTGATATATTTTCATTTTTTTCTTTGTCTCCATCAGGTACATCACCCAGCAGGGACATAAGCTGGAGGTCGGGGCACCTCGACCACCTGCCACCGTCACCAATGCTGTTTCCTGGCGGTCAGAGGGCATCAAGTACAGGAAGAACGAAGTTTTCATGGATGTGATCGAGTCTGTAAATCTTCTGGTGAGGCCATTGCTTATTCTGATGAAGTTCCTTAACCTGAAAATATCTCTGCTTTGAATATAAATATTTATATTCATTTGCCATGCTTTCCAAAAGTGCAGAACATAGAACATGTCCAAATAGATGGCATTAAAAGGCAGCAGGAGCTACTTATTTGATAACATTTTGTTTTATCCATTTCCTGAGTGCTTCTATAAAAAGAAAAAAAACATTATGATAAATCTGTGCGTCATCACACAGCTAGGAGGACATTAGAGTCCACATCTGTCGAACTCCTGGGTTAATATGACTCCTGCATAGAGTTCTTCTTCCTTTCAAATATTTCCTAATGACATGTCAATAATCACCCATTCATTCATTGTTTCATTGTAATCTTGTTATTGTGATTCTGTGACCATATTTCAAAGGTCAGTAAGTGAAAAGGACAATCAGAGTTCTCCCCATAACGTATTGCTCCTGCAAATCAGAATACTGAATGGTGTGAAAAATGTGAGATTGTGTTTCATTTTCTTTTTATTTCTAATTTAACTGCTAAAAAGTGTTTTTACGTGATAAACTTTGTGGAATCCATGAAGTGTTTTTCTGATTAAAAACCTGAAGCCTAACATTAAACATTATGAGGTTTATCTTCTGAAGCTGAGATGGACTAAACTCTGGAGTCACTGGCCTCGCAGCAGAGTCAATAGAAGGCTAGTTTGTTTTATTCCTGGTTTCAAACGTCCTTGAGAGAAATGGATTGGGTTGAATATAGAAACGCTGCGTCTTAAAATGTCGGATAAATTCAGAGGTGCTTTCAAATGCCGGGATCTTTAAGGATTTCAGGGACAGCTGCTGGTTTGTCCTGGTAGAGATGAAATGTTAGAGAAAAATTATACATTTCTACAATATGGAAATGATTTAAGTTCTGATGAGCCGACATATCAATATGTTTCCTTTTCTGTTCTTAACCTTTTGTTCACAGCTTGAAAAAGGTTTGCTTAATTCTGAGCACCATTTTGGTTTATATTAAATCAAATGTGCGTACTATATGGGTAATATATGGCTATTTTTTAACTCTTTGTAGGTGAATGCCAACGGCGGTGTCCTGCGCAGTGAAATAGTGGGCAGCATCAAGCTCAAAGTGGTCCTGTCGGGAATGCCAGAACTTCGACTGGGTCTCAATGACAAAGTATTGTTTGAGCTCACCGGCAGTAAGTAGCATCTGGATTCAGTGCCCAGAGACGTCTGTGTGTTTCTACAAAAATTTAGGACAGTTTTACAG
The DNA here is from genome assembly GCF_011125445.2 of Fundulus heteroclitus. Taxonomy (NCBI): domain Eukaryota; kingdom Metazoa; phylum Chordata; class Actinopteri; order Cyprinodontiformes; family Fundulidae; genus Fundulus; species Fundulus heteroclitus. The sequence continues at coordinate 5,059,987 of NC_046369.1, forward strand.
CCAGTGGCCACGATAGCCACATTGTTAACGCTCAATCTAAATCGGAGTAGGAAGTTCATGTGTTGAGACTGTGTAAATAGTTTTGTGCTTTAAAATAGTGTGGAAGTCACGGTCACAGGTTTTGAGACTGCTTCTTTTGTAATCGTTGAGGAAGAGGCAGCTGATGTCACACAGTCATTCTGGTTTAATTAGGAAAGCATGGTTGCTTTATAAGGTAGGGCTGGATGATATAGGGGAAAAAAAGCATATCCATAGGATATAAATTAGATTGATCGGTGTCGATAATTATCAACAAACTCAAAACATATATTTTAAGTGCAGCCATGGGCATTTTACGCTGTTGCTTAGCAACCTATTATTAGATAAAGACACACAAACACTGAATGCAAACTCAACCCTTTATTCAACCAACTTTTTAGCAATACTGTTTTAAAAAAAGAAAAAACAACACTTGCTCGCTGAACTCTTTGAAGGGGGCGGAGCTTGGTGACAGAGCGTTCCTGGGTCTGCGTTGTGATTGGTTGGGAGGATTTAAGACTGTAATATTAACCTAGACGATTGGCTAGAATGCATAAGGAAGGAAAGCTGTTGTTCTATCGAACTTTTTATTGACCCTTTATTTTTTCTATCATCGATATACGTCGAGATACGTCTCTCTCTATTATATATATATATATATATATATATATATATATATATATATATATATATATATATATATATATATATATATATATATATATATATATATATATATATATATATATATATATATATATAGTTATTAAATTATCGTCCCGCCCTATTACAATGTAGCAGATATTAAAATCCATCTTATGTTAACTGTGGTTAGCTGCCTAGAAAAGCTGTGCTATCATCCCTTTGTAGTGTGAGGGCCTTAGAGCCAAGGGCATTGCTGCCATTATGGTTGCACCCAAATGAACAATTCATGAAACCATGAAGAACGTAAAGAGGAGATGTTCAACTGCTGTGAAGAAAGCTAAGACTTTTGACTGGGTGGATTGCAGAAGCCTCAAAACACAAACAAGCTGATCCGCCAGGCTTGAATCATCACTGTAGCTTATGTTTTTACAGTATCTAGATTTATTTCTTTAATCATATATAAAAACTGAAAGTAGTTCAGTTTGTTTTTCTTAATATTTTAACAAGCTCAAACTATAGCTGGTTTATTTGTATCTCCCACTTGGTTTCAAAGCTTTTAGGTAGTTAAATGTTGTAGATTTGGTTATTTTCTAATCTAAATGCAGCTGTATATGCGAGAAGTTGCAGATTATAGTTTTATTATACTGTTTCTGCATTGACATATTATTAAATAACAAACGGTTTGATGCAACGTATTAACACAGCCAGACTGTTGTGTTGGTGACATTAGAAATTTTCCCTTTATCAATATTTGCTATAAATTAGAATATATAATTTGTCTGCTGTAGTACTTTCGAACTTTGGAATACAGAATAGTTAATTTCCGAACCCTGTTTGCACTCACCTTGAACCCACCTTCGCTCCTAACCTCCTTTATCCGTCTTAATCCCTCGCGTCGCTTTTCTACTCCGTCTATCCCCCTCGTCTCTGCCAAGAAATCTTCTACCTTCATTGTTTCCCACAGCTACGTCTCTCCTTCCCAATTCCCTTAACGTCCTCCTCTTCCTCTCCTCCTTAGCCTACATTTCTTCAGCACACCCTTCTGTTCCGCACGGAGGAGGAAAGGCTCCGTCTCTGTCTAGCCTCTTATCCTCACTTATTCCTCACCTCAGGCAGCAGCCCTGAGATGAAAGGTGAGGGGTTTGTGGCTATCTAGTGTCTGCAGCCCACAGCACCCCAGCTGCGTGTTGCAATGTGGGAAAAAAAAAACATACCGCCTCAGAAAATGCTGATCAGGAATAATGATCAAACACGCTGGCAGATATTCGTGCAGGCTCTCAGTGAATACTTATAAAAAAACATCACAGTTTCCCCTATCTTTAGTAGTCATACTCTGTTGGTTGTTTTTGAGTTATGTTCTATTTTTTTATTTGTAAATATTTTCCTTAAACCAGATGTACTCTTTTTTTTTTTTTTTTTTTTTTTCTGTTCTAGCTGGTTACACATAAGGATGGGGGTGTATACATCATTTACTGCTGCCCTCTACTGGCCAAGGTGTAGAACTGCTACAACACAGAACTGGAATACAGAAATATTTAGGGAAATATGTAAGCTTTAAACTTGTTTTTAATCAAATAATGAATTCCTTAGTTTATTTAAACAGGGAAGACCGAATGTAAATTAAAATCTTAGTCACACGAGAGTCCTGGTTAAGATAAACTGAAAATGGCACTAAAATACAACACTCACATAAAGTATTTTATGCTTTTTTTTTAAAAAACATTTAAGGACACAAAAATATAGAGAACCACAATAATTCCAGTGACACCTGCAGCAGTCCAATCAAACGACATAATCAGTCAGAATATTTAAATTTTGATGTCTGGGCATTTACAGTGGTTAAAACTCAGCAAGGAAAAAGTGAGAGGCAGAATGCTTGTCTACTTTTTAATATGAATTATTACAGTCCTGTGGCACAGTTGAGAGCAACAGGTTTTGCTAATGAACATGCTTGACCTGAAGATGCTCAGGCACGTTGTTGAGGACGTAGAGTTTTAAATATCAAGGACGAAGGTTTTATAAATGTGGAATGCAGTAGTTTGACCCTTTTTACAGACAAATCAGACCATCTGACACAACATGCAATAAGGGGTCAGTTTTAAATTTTCTCTCTAAGCTCAGTAGTCGACTGTGTCGAGAGCTTTTAAGCGCTGTGAAGAGGCATTTCACTACGCCACATCTCATTCGCTCCCCAAAGACATACAGCAATGAAATAAGTACGGACAACATCACCAGACCAGTTGTAAAGCCTCCGTTTAGGGAGCTGGAGGGACTATATGTCCCGACTGACCTAGGAACGCCTTGGGATCCCCCAGAACGAGCTGGAGGATGGTGCTGGATAGAGGGATTTCTGGGTTTCCCTCCCGGTCCTGCAGCCCCCAGGACCCCATCTCGATTTAAACAAAAGGTGATGGATGAATGGATAGTTCGGATCAATGACTACTGGTTCAGGTCCAACTTATGTTCTTTAAAAAGAAACATTCATGATGGCAAAACCAATGAACTCTTTCAAGTCTGTCCCAACGTCAGTGTTGAAAAACACACTGAGGGTTACGGAAGAATCTCTAAACTACAGAGTGTTCCAGTCATGTGACGAGATGATTATTATTATTTTTTTTACATTATTTGGTCAATGACATTTTTAAATGATATTTGCAAATGGGTTGTCCAAAAAAGTCCAAGACCTGCAAAAATAAAATTCATATTTTAGTTATGTATATAAACAGTCCAAGCACCTGCAAGATGAACTGAAGATCCACCAAATGTGAGTGCGAACAAGTTTTTGTGCACTAAGAGCATCAAGGCAGGTGTGAGTGGACTTAAGGCGGGCCACAAGGGACCTGGCTGCATTTTCGACCCCCCCCCCCCCCCCAACCCCCCCGCTGACACGAAAACACACGTTTGTCTTGTCCTCTGGCCCATGAGGTTCGAGCAACGAAAAGTGCTCCATATGACCTTTCCTTCCTCGCTTGTGCTGATGACGCCGCGTTGCAAGGCATAGTGTGTGTGTGTGTGTGTGTGTGTGTGTGTGTGTGTGTGTGTGTGTGTTGCTTACTTCACAACAACCAGAAGGCAGAAGCATTTTCAACAAGCTTCCCTGCATCGCCTAATCAAAGGAGCTGTGTTCAGTTTAGACCCGACGCCCGTCCAGTCCCGACCGCGGGGAACGTCGCACGCATGCCAGGAAGCAAACCTCCACAGGAACCAAAATCAATATAGAAACCGGCAAGTTTCTCACATCTGCAGAGAGGGGCGATGCATAAAGCGTTGCACGTACACCTGCTCAAGAGGACGATGGAGAAGGCGGCTGCATACGTAATTAGGGACACGCCTTTGCATGCTTTCTCTCAGACAGCCCTAAGCGCCTGTCCAGGGCTGCATTCAGAGCAGGAAAGGCAGGTATCGGCTGACTGTGGCGCTGGGAGGATTTAGCCAAGGGCCCACAGGCCCACAGCCATTACAGCCGTTTTCCAGCACTCAGCACCTTCTATTAACCACCGAGGAGCTTACATCAGACTACAGATACAGACTTTTTCCATTTCGCAAAGGAATACCCTCCTTTAAGGGGAGGAAATATATATTTTTTCGCCCTTTTATACCGCTATGTAATATTGTTAAACGTATAAAATAGGCTAATTAGATGTTTTAATATTTCAAATGTTTTTGGTATAACGAGGCCAGCAGTGGAAGCGGAAATGTTCCACTAGCTACAGTATTTTAATTTCATGCTGTGGGTGTCAGTTTAGGTGTTGCTGTATTTTTCAGCGAGAAGGTGATTGCCGGAGGTATTGAGGTCAAACCGTCTGCATGTTTTGTGTGGCGCGGGGGACAAAGGGGGGGGGGGGGGGGGGGCAAACGGATCTGGATGCACAATACTCATACGGTGCATGTGGGATGGAGGGCTCATTTGTCGGCCATTGCCTTGACCTTGATTTCCCCCAGGAGGGCTTTAAATCTTTAAATGTGTGTGTGTGTGTGATTCCCAGGAGAGAAGAGCAAGACGGTGGAGCTGGAAGACGTTAAGTTCCATCAGTGCGTCCGTCTGTCGCGCTTCGAGAACGACCGGACCATCTCCTTCATCCCCCCCGACGGGGAGAGCGAGCTCATGTCGTACCGCCTCAACACCACGGTGAGTCCCACCCACAAGACGGGTGTGTCCCGCCGACGAGCACACGCGTACCCAGAACCACCTGCAGGGCCAAGAGCGCATTAAGTATTCGCCTCATACGGTACCGAGCCTCGGGACGCCTGCTGCGCAGCATCTTTTGTGTTTACCAAAAAATATTTTCGTCTTGTTCTACCTCATACGCACCCGTTATGTTCAGTTTGCATGTAGTTCTAGGCAAGGCAAGGCAAGGCAAATTTATTTATATAGCACAATTCAGTACAAAGACAATGCAAAGTGCTTCTAATTGACAACAGAGAAAGTGTGCTAATCCTACACACTTTTTAATTTTTTTTAATTATAGATGAGCTTTAGCTTTATTGGACCTCACTTGTTTTGCTGGGCAAGCGCTTATTTCGGCTGTCAATTTCCTTCTGTTTGTGTTCTAATTTCTGAACGCAATATGTCACACCATATGTAAGGTTGCAGGATAACAGCCAAAAAGCCCTAATCACACAGTACTATGACCTAAATCAGACGGCGGGTGTTGGTTCCTGAAGTGTCCGCGGCGCGTCCCGGATGCTGTGTGCTCCCCCTTAAGTTTCGCTGAATAGGAGAGTTCAAGCATTCACTAAACATCCGCGTTGAGATCATTGTTGCTCTTCATAACGGTGGCAGATTATCAGGTTCCTGGGCGCTGCGTGGAGGAGCACGGAGTAGAGTCTCTGACCAGATCGGCACCCACATCTCTGAGTTACAGATAGACTAGATGCTGTGAGATTAAAGGAGATTTTTAGCTCGCAGTCTGACTGAAAATTTAAAGACGTTGTTGGCGAGCAGCTCTGAAAATATCCCTGGCGAGGAAGTGACGAAAGCTCGATCAGCGTTTTTTAGGATTTATGATATAGTCATGTATTATGATAGAGTAGTTGAACGCAGACTCACAGAAAGACTGCAGGTTTTAGTGGGTCTGAGAACCAAATTTAGGATTTTGTGTCAATAATTCCCAACTGGCTGTTTAAATCACAGACGTACTAATTCAGTAAAAGTTAATTCAGTAAGGCTCTTTTTATTTATTTCTTCAGTTCTTTTTCCCCACTGTCTTCCGATTGGTCTTGTAAGGCATGTAACCCTTACAAATTGCACAATAGGTACATTCATTATGTGAGCATCACTAAATCTATGATCAACCGCTTGTGTTGTGGCAAAATTCAAAGGCTAAGTTCTTTTTTTTTTTAACATTGCACTGCATATTATTTTTGTAACCTGTGGCTGGGCTGTAGTTTTGAAGAATAAATAAATAAATAAATTCAATGCATTTCCTAAGAAGAAATGCATGGTTCAAGGTAAACTTTATTATCCCCGAGGGGCAATTTGTTGCGCAGACAGTAGTCAAATAAAGGCAAGAACACAATAATGACATTAAAAAAAAACCAAAAGGTCTGAGTTTGTCGTCACATTGAGGTCAACAAGCTGACGGCAGCAGGGAAAAAACAGATTTTTTCAGTATGTTTGTTTGTACGTGGCATTCTGTACCTCCTGTCCCCATAAAGGATGACCGTGGTCGCACCAGTAGATTTTAGCCTTCTGTAGGGTTCTGGTGTCGTAGAGGTCACAAAGTTTATTCAGGGGAATGCTAGCAATTTTACTGCATACGTTTACAGTACCCCTGCAGATGATTCTTGTTTTTAATTTAGACTGACCTGTGCCAGCAGATAAAAGAAAAGATAAGAACAGATTCAATAAAACATCCCTATCAAAACAGAGCTGATAATAAAAGTGCAAAGCTTTCGACAAAAGTGCAAACGCTTTTTTGCCACTGGCTCCATTTGTGGCTCAAAGCTCAATTGGTTATCAATAATCACACAAAGGTATTTATACTGTGGCACCAGCTCAACGTTTTGATTGCATTTTAGGCCTTTTTCCAAAGTCTATGCACATTTATTTTGTTTTTTCCACATTGATGGTTGATAAGGGAGCGCCAAGTTAAAAAGTCAGTCACCACCAAGGCCGTGTTCAGAGTTCTCACTGCTGAGGAGTGACATAATGACAGAGCTGTCGGCCAAGTTGATGTTTTGTTGTCTGGTGTGACAGCTCTGGTGGTCTGTTTTAAATAAAACAAATAAAAGAGGGAAAAGGACACGTTCATGGGGCGTACCAGTGGAACAAAGGAGTTAAAACATCAGTTACTCTGACTCCAAAGTTAAAAACATCAATCTGCCAGGAATTAAAACTGATACCAATGTTGGGGGAATTCTTACGTTTGTGTGCAAAGATGTGGAGTTAAATGCAGTTAGAAATCTGACCAGGAAGTTCTTCAGCGTGTTTAAAAACCATGTTCTGAAGTGTCCCTGTTGCATTCTCTACGCCTCTGTTCGACCTATAAATGAACAGAGGAGGGTCAGGTTCATCCTATACCAGGTCCTGCATTAACTCAATTAATAGTTTCTGTAAAACTTTCATGACCAGGGGTGTTAAAGCCACTGGCCTAAAATCTTTAAGTGCTTTTGGTGTTTTTGGACAGTTATTGAGTCCTTCCGCGAACGAGAAAACTTGTGCAATTAAGGGACATCTGGAAGATAAAACCGAAGTTATCTGCAAGCAGAGTTGCACGATTTTTAGGAACATGCCCTGCACTTCCATCGGGTCCAGGACTTTTCTTTTCTTTGATTCCACAAAAGAGTTTTAACACTCTATTGTCATCGGTAGTAAATTAATTTTAAAGTCGATACAATCAGGATCTGTAAAAAACAATCCTCTTGACTAAAATCCTACATGTTAAACTGCTTCTAAAAGACATTAATTTCATTAGGGAGGTCCAGGTCAGTTTTCCAGTTTGGTTAAAGGTGTTTTTGTGGAGATTTTTTCATAAATTGGTACCTTTCCAGCTGCAGAGTAAACATTTTCCACTGGTCTTTTGGAGAAACATTTTACTTGGACTTCTTTTTTGAGTCTGCACTCCACTAGTTAAACCTTATTGAGCTGCCATGGCCAATTAGAAACACAATAATAAAAGCTAGTGTGTATTGAGTTATTTTTGTACAAGCACAACATGTTTTCTCTCTTGTCCGCTTTATTACTAAAGTGATGGTTTCAGCGTAAGGCACTCTCGCGCCTCTGACCTTGTTGACGGTGTCTTTTGATCTGTCCCTGACAGATGAAGCCTCTTATATGGATCGAGAGTGTTATCGAAAAGTTCTCTCACAGCCGCGTGGAGATCAAAGTGAAGGTAAGGACGAGTGACAAACAAATATACAGTGCCTCACACGTGTGTTCATAGGCCTTCAGCTTGTTAGAGCCTCACACCTCAACGCACGTCTTTAGGATTTTAGGTGATGGAGCAACACAGAAAAGTGAGTCAACATCAAGTTAAAAGAAAATGATAGAAATGGTTTACCTATTTTGCTTTATTATTTAAACAGTGTAATGTGTATATATATATATATATATATATATATATATATATATATATATATATATATATATATATATATATATATATATATAATCAGCCCTCTTTACTCTGATATCCATCAATTGCCATCAAAAAATCGCTTTGGGGCTAAATGGATTCCTATTGCTGACAACTTAATCTCAGTATAGATCAAGCTGGTCTGGGACAGCATCAGATTTTTATTTATTTTATTTTATTTTTTAAAAGAGCATCAGTAAACAAACGGCAGCTACCAATAAATCCACTAGACATGTTAGCGCTAACATCTTCTAAGCAGTTATGGTTGGGCTATAGAACAACATTCTGAGCTTTGAACATTTTTGCTGTTCAGTCATCAACAAATGATGTAAAGAGTACCCAAAGATGGCCTCCCGCCTAAATGGAGAGGGAAGAGAAGCATTAATCATAGAGGCAGCAAGGCGGCCCATAGTGACTCTATTGGAGCTGAAGAGGCAGCAGAGTCTGTTGAGTGGAGGTCTAGTAGTTGTGCACGCCACAAAGCTGGACGCTGCCAAAATAAAGACGTTGTTAAAATGAAATTCAGAGGAAGTCTTTCTTAATTGGTTTTGCACATCACCCTGAAAACACCATCCTCACCACGCTGAACTGTGTTGGTGTTCATGCTGTGGGAATGCTTTTCTTCAGCAGGGACAGGGAAGCTAATTAGTTGATGGGAAGATGGAACTAAATACAGAAAACAATCCTGGAAGTAAACTAGCTGCAAAAGACTTTAGCGTGAGGCAAAGGTTCGCCTTTCTGTAGGACGACAACGCCTAAACACACAGCACACCGCTGGGGGAACGGCCTAGTCAAAGTCCAGACCTAAATCCAGCTTAAGAGCTAAGGCAAGACTTCAATTGCTCTGCAATAGCTCTACATCAGTCTGACTGAGTTGGAACTATTTTGCAAAAAAGAGTTCACAAAGACTACTTTTTAAAGATTAAAAGACTTGTAGCTGTAATTTTAGTGAAAGCTGCTTCTAAAAGGTTTAAACACAGGGGGACTGACTGCATATGCATGACTTTTCTGATTTTGAACTAGAACCAAAAGTGTTTAATCGTGTGGATTGCCGTTTGCCATCTGTGTGACTTTTGAAGGCCAGTTTAAATCTGCACAATTTTAGGACCTAATGCTTTGAAACGCTCTTGAATGACCTTTAAACGCCGCCCTCTGTCGCCCTCTGTAGGCTCGAAGTCAATTTAAGAGCCGCTCCACTGCCAACAATGTGTCCATTACGGTGCCGGTGCCCAGCGACGCCGACTCGCCCAAGTTCAAGACCAGCACCGGCAGCGCCAAGTGGGTGCCCGAGAAGAGTGCTGTGCAGTGGAACATCAAATCCTTCCCTGTTAGTGTGACCTTGTTACGATCCTGAACCGTGTAAAAATCCATAGAAGCCTAAATCTATTTCCACAGCTCCCACTGCAGGTGGTGCAAATTCTTACTTTTATTGCCGGTGTTTTTGTTTTTCTATATTTTAGGTGTAATTTCTTTTCTTATTTCTAACACTACTTAAGTATTATCATGTTTATGCACATTTATATACATTTAGACATCAACACCAGTGACAAAATGGCCTCTTCACATGCATTTTATATTTTTCCCTCTGTATTGTTGTTTTAAAACTGTTATTCTATAGTTTGAGTCTGTTTTAGAGAACTTCTCACAGACGCCCCCTAAAAAAAAAAAAAAACTTGAAGCACATTAATTCAGCCAAGGCTCCTTTAATCTGTCAAGCCCTGATATCTCCTCTGTAATTCATTACACCTTCGGCCTGTCAGGGAAGATTAGGAATTACTGATGTCATTTTGTTATCCAGCTCATGTGTGACTTGAAGATTTTTTCCATGCCATCCTTCACCTTTGAACGCTGTAAAATTGCATATTCTCCCAAGCAACCAGAGTTGAGACAAGAAGTTAATGAAAGAGGTTGAGAAAACAAACAAAGCAGCGGCTGGTTCGAAATCACAAGCCAGTGGCTCTACGAGCGCCATCAATCTGTAAAATGTTACAACCTCATAAAACCCTGCCTTTTAAAAATGCCATTTTAACTTTAAAAAAATGGTAGTAGTGAATATACGCTTGTATAGTTGGAATATCATTTCCGTCAATCAGTTATGGCATTGGAAAATATATATATTTTTAAACTGTCTTTCTTTGGCTTTTGTGTAAAAGCACGAGCTTCTAAAAATCTGCAAACGTATTATCTTACTATCTATCAGCCTGCTGTGACAGCTGGGGGACTGCATGGCTGCACAATTTTCCCGCCAGATTTGAAGTCATTATTTCTGCTGTACATGGCATGAATATTAAAACATCCAAAGAGAGGTACTTAATCTGAAAGGCTTTAAAGTCAGAACTGACAATAACTGATGTCCAGGCAATAAAGCCAAAGTACAAAGTACGTGATAAAGCCGGTGTTCGGATAATGTCCTGAAGAATGATTAAAAAGTCTCTTCTAGAGCTTTATTTGCCAGACTCTTAAGCTCTATAAAATGATTCCCCTTGTTGCGACTGAGGGAGTTGTTTTGTGTTGCCGTAAATACAGTTTGTTTTTTGTTTCCCTGTGTAAAATGTCTGCAGTTACATACGATTCTAGTTGTGTCATCTGTGGCCTTCTCTTTGTTTCTGTGCGTAGGGGGGGAAGGAGTATATGATGCGGGCCCACTTTGGGCTGCCCAGTGTGGAAGGTGACGAGTTGGAAGCAAAAAGACCAATCACAGTGGATTTTGAGATCCCTTATTTCACCGTCTCTGGGATTCAGGTAGGGCTCTCCAATAACAGTTTTCATGTTTTTTCTTTATAGCCGAGGTCAAATACATTTCTGCCTCTGATCGCTCTTTTTATGGTTAGTCTAAATCAGGGGTGTCCAAACTTTTTGTGACGTGGGCCAAAATAGTAAAGTCAAAAGTACACGAGGGTCGCAAAATATATATACTGTATATTAAAAAAACTATAATCACCAAAAAAAATTCTATTGGGATTTTTTTAACCTTCTCCACAAAATATGTGCATGACGTATTTTAGTTAAATTAGTCAGATTTTCAGTTGGAAAGAGAATATGTGAATAGATCAAAAACTTAATGGCACATTTGCCATGGTAAAAATTGGTCATCCAGGTTTTATACTCTCTTAGAAATGGTTAGATTTTTATTTATTTATTTATTTATTTGTCTATTCTTAGTAATGCACACAGGAATTGGGTCAGTCTTTCTCTGAAAACGCTTGCTGTATTCAGCCAATTTTAATAAACAAATTAAAGCACAAAAAGTCTGCATTTAAGTCATTGGATAGTTGTGGTCCCGTTTCCTATTAAATTTAAATGAATATAAAAAGTGTAGTTATTGAAAGACAAGTACTTTGTGGTGTTCTTTTCACCACAAAGTACTTTTATTTTTATATTTATATATTTTATATTTTCAATTGAAAGAAGGTTTTGATTTGTCTGTAATAATGTTTCCCTAATTAAAAACCGGTACTGGTGGAACCACATCGTTTGACAAAATGCAGTTGTGGGGGCCGCAGAAAATCAGTCCAGGGGCCGCAAATGGCCCCCGGTCCGCATTTTGGACACCCCTGGTCTAAGCGTCGTGTCTGAGAAAAAAAGGAGGTTATGTAGAAGGCTTAATAGTTGCTCAATGAATGTGCGCTGTTTTGTCTCCTAGGAAAGCCAGAAACTGATGTTAATGAAGCGCTGTTGTTGTTCAATAACAAAAATAATAATTATCAGAATGTGATAGTTATCAGATTGAAAGTTGCTTCACGTCAGCTAGAAATGTACTTCTGCAGACACATTAAGTAAAGGATTCAATAGTCGTTAAAATGAATGTCTTACAAATTGTGTTTGTAAATAATTCCAACATGTTTATGTTCCCCAGGTGCGCTACCTGAAGATTATAGAGAAGAGCGGTTACCAGGCTTTGCCGTGGGTGCGCTACATCACACAAAGTGGAGGTGAGGGAATAAATGCAGTTAAACACGGCAATGAAAGCACACCCACACCTGAGGAAAAAAAATTATAAATACTATGAAACCTGGGTTAGCTTTTCCTTAGCAGGATTGTTTTCACTATAGAGAAGATGAAAAAAGTAAATAAAAAAATTTGAATGTTAAAACCCAGTGAGCAGTGATTAAAATCGCTGGCACTGCTTGTTATTGAAGGCTGCAAGGTTTTTCAACCAACAGGGTTCCTACTCCACTCTGGATAGGTATGGCCAAAATAAATAAATGAAATAAAAAAAAAATGTTTTGGTATTTCCAGACCTTGTTTACCGTTCCACTGTCTTAATGGGCCATTTCTCCATCATCCATTTTTTTGACCATCCATTTAATTGGTCCAGTCATACATTTACTTTTGTATGTTTATTCATTCATCCACTGTTCCATTTCTCCGTCCATCCATCCAAATCGGTAAATTCTGTCATATATTTGCAAAAACAAGTTGGTTTTCAGTTCTTATACCTCTGTAAAGTATAAGCTGAATGACGAGTGCTCTATAAGTCATGATTGATTGTTTAATTGATTGATCGATCGACTGACTGAGAGAACAGGGGACATAGGTGGTCAGAGAAATCTGCTAGTTTTGATCGTGGAAATGCTTGGAATGGAAAACGCGTAGGACTCCTGGTCCCACACCTTGAGTGAAGAAGCGGTTTGCCAGATATTGAACACGAGGATCAGAATACGTTTCTACGTCAATATTCACAGCGATGGCCCGGGTGACTTCCATAAATCTATTACCTGGCTCTGGTGCCGGCCATCAGGCGCTGAGAAGAGCTCAGAACTACAAGGACAAGCAAGGAACTTTACAAACTGTCCTCTTTGTTGGAGGCAAAACTATACCACAGGGGATCTTGATACGCCTTTTTCAGAATAAACCAATTTCCAGGAAGATCTAAAGTGTGTCCGCTCAGCTTTTAGCCACATCTGCCCATAAAAAGTCACACCACATTCAACATGTGGAGAATTCTTTCTCCTGAACATGATTGATTTTTCACAATGGCACAAAGCTGTTCATAGGATAGGATTAGGGCCACCTTAATGTAATACTACCCAGTATAATCCGCTGTAGCACCCCACTGGGTTCATGAAGGGCACAAACAGAACTGATATGGGGATGGTGACTAAATCCCTAAGCTGGACCACTGCCAGAGATCCTCGAGTTTCCAACCCACCATTCACAGGGAATAAAAGTCATCTCTGCTGCATCAGTTATCATTTCCTGGCGTCGTCAGGTTCGTGTCTGGAACGGACGAAGCTGAATGATGCCAAACCGTGCCAAAGGGCTCCCAAGGTGGCACCCGGCAAATGCCAACGCCCCTCTCTCCGCTTGGTGCAACATCAGCAAGAGGGGCAAAGGAGACAGAGGAGTGATGGGAAATATAGTGACTGAAGAGAAGGCTATCACCTATCTCACCGTTGCTTCGGCAGCACAGGGAGAGAGAAGGACGAGATCTAATTTCACTCGCCACTACTTTCGTGCTGATTAAATAATGCCCTGATACTGTAGACTGAAGGTACTGACTTATTGATGACTGAACAGACATTTAGTTGTTGTACTTTACAGCAATCCGCTAGCATGAAGCAAATTTTTCTAAGGTATGTAACTTGATTATCATGTTCAAAGTATGTGTGTTATAATGGTGTGACTTTATTCATTTACGTTTAACTCTTGTTTACCCGGGGTTCCCAAAATGTGGAAGGTGTTGTATATTTTTGAAAAGTGAGTAAGTAAATAATGTAAATAATTAAACATCGACTTAGGTTGTTGCCTCCTCAAGTAAAAGTTCTGCTTATTCATCTTTCTTCTCGTTGGAAATGCAATAAGTGGATTTGCTGTGATGCTGATGTTGGGAAAAAGAACGTTTTCTGGAGGCATAGGTGATCTGATCTTTCATAATTAATGTGACTTTATGTAATCTAAAGATTTTATTTAGGAAACAACCTTCTCAACGCTTTACATTTAAACTCTATCAGATATTTAGCACACGGGTTATTGGAATGCGCCTGCTCCTTAAAGTGGTGCAAATCTTGTTTGGGGATTTAATAGCACTCCTGATGGCACTGATGTGACTTTCAGGGGCGATGAGGCAACAGAGTTAATGCTCCGCTGTTACATTTCTTGGCAGATTACCAGCTCCGGACGAACTAAAGGGCACAGCTGCTGCTGCTGCTAGACGAATGGGTAGTTTCTCCTTCTGCCTGTCTCCGTCTCCTCTGTCTCCATTTCTCCAGCTCGGAGTCAGCAGACGACAGCTGAGGACAAGAGCAGGAGGACATCTGAGGTTTTTTTTTTTTTTCTTCCCTTCCCCACTGTAAACGGTAGCTGGAAGTCATGTCTTCTGCATTTACAAAACTCAATGATGGAAGTATTGCATCACCTCTGACCTGTATTTCATCTGAGGGTTTATTCAGGACTTCAGAAAATCATTTTTAATACGCGAATAATAAATGAACAACTCTGGCTTCTGCTGCTCCACATTTAATATTGACTCGATATAGGGCACAGTTTTGGTTTAGAAAAAAAAAAAAGACATTTTAAGACTTACTCAAGATAACATCTAAATCATGTAATGCAACTACAATGTGGCGTTTCTCCTGTATAGCTCCTAAATTAACTGATTTACACGGTGCAGGAGTAGCTTTGAGTTAGAGCTGGTGTTTATATCTAAAAGGGACGTAGATAGTGGAGATTTGTGATGTGATAAATTAAAAATGTGCCATGTGCTTCCTATTTTTCGTCAGCGGAGAACATTATGTGTTGTTTTATGCAGGATCTTAACCACAGCTTTAAATCCGTCGGCTTATTAAACTGTCAAGGTCCCCGTTCCCTGTAATTTTGTCATTAATATTTCCATAACGATAAAAGATCACTGTGATGCATTTTTTTTTTTTTTTTGTTTTGTTTTTTGTTTTTTATCTCAGATATATGTTCTGCCTGAACTGCAATACAAGTTCAGGGCCCTGGAAATGTCTGCCATCACCACAGGCACTGTGAACATAATCCGCAGTGCTCTGAAAGCAACACCAGCAACCAGGTCAATCATTAATAAGGCACAATATTGTCAGAGGCATCGACTGTAAGATAAAACCCAAGACTCGCTGGGGTTATAACCTTGTCCCTGTTGTTGAAATCAGCTTTACGGCTTTGGGACTCTCCAGGAAGAAGCATAGGGAACAAAAATTCTCAATCTGTCGTCTCTTGTTTATACTGCACTGCTTTGTCCGCTTTGGATTCAAGGATCAGAGAACAAACGGGGTTAAGGAAGTCTTACCGGTGGGATGGGAAGGGCTAAAGTAGAAGACTTTTTAAAAACTTTTCTTGGCAAACTTTTGACGGTATAAACATCCACCTGACCATTTTCTTGTGTTGAGCTTTGACCCGTCACTCTTTTATATATTTGTCATCACGTTATTTTTAAGCTGCATTCCTGAAAACTTTTGTTTCTGGCAAAATGTGTGTATGTGTGTTTTTTAAAGGCCTCCATTACACTCGTTTCTGTGACTTGGATCTGTACAAACATAAGTGGGGCTTTTTTTTTTTTTTTTAAGATTGTGTGATTGTGATTTATTTATCAATGGCTTGTCCAAAGGAAACAAAGGGATATATTTGGAAATAAACAATTTTTGTAACCTGTTTTTGGAAGTTTGTTGTCTTGCTTTTTACTGAACCAACTCCTACTTTTTAAGCCATGTCAACAAATTACAAGTATTCTAATAATTTTTTGAAATTGATAAATTGATTTTATACATTTTTTTAAAAAAGAGAAAATCTTCTCTTGGTGATAAATTCTCTATAAATATTAAAACGAGGTGACAGTTGCAGCTGTGTTGTTGCAACGCTTGTTGAGAATTGGTTTGAGATTTTGGGAAATATTCTTGTTCACGTTCTCACTTCATGGCTTTGTTAAATGAAACTGATTGGTCTCTTAAGTCTGTTTGCTTTGAGTTTACAATAAAAAGGAAATGAAATGAGCCGGCCTGCCTTATCATTGGGGCACAAGAATCTGCCTAACAGATTTATTCCAGTTCATTAACTGGAATAAAATCAATTAAAAAGTTAGGAGGGATTGCTTTAAATCATGCATTTATTTTTATTTTTGTAATCTTTTGACCCATTTTCACATTTTGTTCACATTGCGGACAAAATTTCAGTGCTCTTGTGATTTTATGTGATGGACTGAGACAAAGTAGGGAATAGTTGTGAAGTGAAAATAAACAATTCAGGGTTTTTCAGAGATTTTAACAAATCAGGAAAGAGCGGCATGCATTCATATTCAAGTCCCGATATTCTGTAGAACCACCACTTGTTCCAAATTACGGATGAATATCTTTTGGGGTATGGGTATTAGATTTAAACATCTCGAAAGTTCAACTATTACTCTTTCTTCTTTGCAAACATGGTGGTGTGGAAAAGTATTTAATTTTTATTTAAACATTTATCTTTTTGTGACTCTTGTTTGCTTCATATTGTTAAACTTTAATCTCAAAGATAACCTGAATGAATACCAAAATAATTTTCTGATCATTTCTTTATATAAAGGAAGCATCCCTCCTAAACCTATTAACTGGAAATGTTGAGCAAAAGCTGTAAATGAGTCTTACTTTTTGGCCCACTCTTCTGTGATGGTTCAGTGGTAACATAAACGGCATAATTAAATATTTTTTTTGACCGAATCACTTGTGGACTAGCTGGTATGCCTCAGGCCATTGACCTACATGCTTGAGAAAAAAAAATTAGCAAACTGATTGTTAAGCATTTTCCTTCAGGATTTCTTGTATGGAGAGAGCAGCGCTCTTGGTTCCATGCATTAAAGCAAACCTGTGACCTTAAAGAAGGCAGTCTAACTCATTTCAGACAAATATACTGGATGTAAATGATAAATGATATATCTTTAATTTGTAGTTAAATTATTTTAGATCCAGGCATGTTGAATTTTTGAGGTACTTTAGCCTACAAAAAAAAATAACATTTACACAACTTGTTGCTGCCACCATCATAGTTCCATCATAGTCAGGTGGTGTTTTCATTGCAATGTGTAGAGTTATCTGTTACACACATTTTTTTTTAATTTGCATATAAACTGAAAGGTTATTGGCTTTGTCCTCTGTCTCTTACCTCAGCTTTTATATTCTCACACTTCTTAAAGACCGGATTTGCTGATTGCATGACTTATTGTTGTCCTGTCCAAAAAAAAGTTACCATTGCCTACATTGGGATGGTGCAAATGCACTTATTGGATTTTTATTTGTAAGCATATTTTAAACCACGCATTAATTCCCTCCAGCTTCAAAGTTATAAACTATGTTTGCTTTGCGTGTCTCATAAATTGTTCCTAAAAAGGCCAGGTTGGTTGCTGCAAAATGATCCAATGTGAAAAAGTGCAAGAGGTGTGCAGACCTCTGCAAGGCACAACACTCGACATCTATATTTTGCAACTTTTTTTCAATGAATAAAATATTTTTTTTCTTTTTAGAATAAACGTATCTGTTCAATTCAGGAAGCGGTCTTACATTTCCTAGAAGACTTTACGCCGCTCTCTTACTCATTCGTCACTTTGTTGAAGGCTGTCTGGCATCAGCGGCAGCTCTGTGTCGACCATGCTGAGCAGATTTGCACACCTGGATTTGGCAGTTTATTTCTCTCTGTCTGACAGAGCCTTTTGAGCTCTGTCAGAGTGAATAGATGGGCCTCTCAAAAACAGCCAGATGATTATTTTCTTTAAGTACCTCTCAGTTTATGTGTGCATTCATCCCTCTGTCAGCTCTGAAAAATATGAGTTTGTCCTAGACGCGCTCTACCACCGCCGTCCTGCACTCCAGGGATGGTTTGGCTAAGGGCCTGGCATTTATCAGTCCAACACCAATGGGCAAAAGTCTTCAACCAGCCCTCATTTCCACGTGTTTTGCTTCAAATGAAATTCAATAAATTTTGGCGCAGTAGCACTCCATGCTTTCAGAAACCACCTGCCGAAAGAGGCAGTCGCAGGTATTAATTGGTTTGTAAGTGTGATGGAGGTTGTGCAGACAATACACACACACACACACCTCTTCCTAATAATGAACATTGCTGCATGGCTGAAAGCCTCTGGTCTGAGTGAATTAGCTACTGCAGTGCCAGTTTAATAACTACATTGTTTCATCACAACTGGTTTGGGAAAGGCATTGAGTTTATCTTTGTATTTTATTTTTTTTACCCACTATCAGTTTGCTTTCTTTTGTCCATATATGTTAAAGGTGGTTTTATTGGTTCAGTTTCTGAGCTGATTTATAAAATCATTCCAGTCTGGCTTACTTGAAGGAAAATATAAATAAATGGGAATTTTTTTTTTTAATAATATTGCAGTCTTTGGAGCCCTGTTTTTTTTTTTTTTTTTTGGTTGTGACGGATCAGAACAGTGAGACTTTTTCTTCGTGCTTCAAAGGGAACATATGCTTTTAAATCCTCTCATGTCACATTTAAATCATTTCATTTATAGAGCAACTAATTTTGGTGCGGTCTCTTTAAATGCAAAGCAGGCACTTCAAATACCCCTAATAATAGCTCCTAGCTCCTTCTCCTTGACCTTTCTTGGGGTCAACAGTAAGAACTCTATCATGGGAAGGAAAGGAGCTTCGGGCTGCTGTGCCGATTTCGGACAGCCTTTAACTACGACGTCATCACGTGACGGAAACGCTCATGGACGACCAATCCAGGCCTGCAGCCTTCCAAAAATGAACTACAAAGTGCGTGATTTCTTCTCTCCGGACATTTTCGCTGATTTCTGTGAGGGGTCTGCGCTGATATGGCATGTCACACAAAGGATTGTGGGATACCCTGAGGTTTCTTAGCACTGGTAAGGGACGCTGCAGGGTTCCTAGGCAGAACTAGCCGCGGGAGGAAGCATACAGGCTTGTTTTCCTACCTCCTTCCGTACTGACTGCTCTATCTGGCAGCACTTAACAGACTGAGTATTTGCACAATAAGGGCATTCGGATTGAACCACTTATTCACTTGCAACATTTGCATCCTTGGGCTTGGACTACAAAGCTGTTGCAAGAAATTAAAAAGGCGGATTCGCGAAACTGATCAGCCAGAAGTCCACCAACTTGCTTAGCAGTTCCAAAGCAAATACTGTGACATAATAGAGAATAGAGAAAACTGAACGGAGTGAGAAGTATGACCCAACAGAGTATAAACATATCTACGCAGCACCTGGACAGATTTATTTCAACTTTCCTGCACTTCTACAAACTCCAAGTACACAACTAAATGCATTTAAGTACTTTTCTGGTTGGTTGCTTAATCAAACCATACACTTAAATCTGCAATAAATCTGTGTGATTCTGCACTTTTTTTTAACAATTATTGAGGCCACTGAGATCCAGAGATTGCCAGGTTTCTAAATTAGTTTTTTGTTCTTGTCAAGGTCTGTACCTCACCCTCAAAGTTCCTTAGGGTTTATAGCTTCTGTTATATCCTGAAATGAAATGAGTTATTGAGTCTTACAAACACAAGCGTGCTGCCTTAACCCCCATCTAAGTTATTAACTGAAGCACCGCTGGACCCTTTTCAAGTTCACATGAGTAGGGTTTAAAGCACAAAGGATGCAACTGACCAATACTTTTTTAGGCTAATAAGGTCATGATTGGTGTTGTTTTTAAACTTTTTTTTTTACTCAGTCTGATAATTAAACTTCATTCAAATATACAGGTTTTACACAACTGAACATCACAGCACCCTTTATGTAAAGATGCAAGATCATTTCTTTGTGTGTGTCCAGAGGAAGAAAGTGGTACTAGCCCACACCAGCCCCTAAAGATCATTGCCTTGTCCATTGTGCTTTCAGCCCGCTGTCCGTTATCTCTGCAACAATGCTTAACTGTTTAGTGCTTTTTGTATCAAGGCAGCAAGATGTGAGTCTGTGTTGAGACAACAACGCGGCATGAAACAGACGCGCTCTTGGATGAGACACAATGGACTTTTTTTTGTATCAGTGAGCTGATGTGCGAAATTAAGATCTATCTATCTATCTATCTATCTATCTATCTATCTATCTATCTATCTATCTATCTCTGTGATTTTCTAACTTTGATTTTACTATCCAAACAACTTCCGTGACTTTCAGTAATTTTTCATTTACTTTTTGTTGTTTTCAACAGTCAACAAGCTTCTGGCATTATTGTCTTTTTGGCAAAACGTGGTATAGCAATTTAAATTGGTTGGTTTACAGGCACATTTGGGCAAGTCTTAAATAGGGTTGATACTCGAGAGGACCTGATTCCCCCCCCCCCGGGACTGCCAGCCGGGACGGGTCAACACGTAAACGCCCCATGAGTCCATACTGGCCGCAGGTGGGCACAGTGACGAGCAGCGAGGAGAGGCAAGGAGTCTGGGAGTAATGACTCAGTGAGCTAAGAGTCTGAGACTAGGTCAAAAATGTACTAAAGTGGGGAAAAAAATTATTTAAAGAAAATTCTGAGATTAGCTGGCATCTATTACAGGGAAGCGATATCCAAAGTGATGTTGGCTCTCCTTTTCGCACCAGTTAAAAATCTTCAACTTGCATTTTGCATCATCTTAACATTAATAATATCACATCATATCATCAACACATGACAGATGGTAAACAGACAATCACAATAATCCACCTGAGTTGGAAAAAAAAAGGGCACTGATGATCTTTGCAGCCTCTTTCTATCCATCCATCCACTGTATCTGTTTATCTTTGCAGGGTTGCAGGGGAGAGATGCAGGTTACACCCTATACAGGTTGCCTGTGTTTAAAATTATCCTATTCCATCTCTACTAAGTTGTTTAGAGGGATATAGCATTGAGCTATCAAAAACAACACAGGGATTCCTAAGACTCCTCTTAACAGAGGATATTGAAGCTGGGCAAGTGATCATGGATTCTGTTTTGTCTGTGTTTGCCCGGGGGGAAAAAAAATACCCTTTAACCTTTGACTGATTTATGTCAGTAAGTCAAATTTTGAACAATGGACAAGGCAAATTTTATGAAGCCCAGACAGCATGAAAGAACATGCAGCTATATGTCCAAAAGGACAAATATATGTTTATAGGCCTAACAATCTGTCCCAGTGAAAGAACACAAACGTCTCCGGAAAGGGCATTTTGGAAATGACCTGATAGGAAGAGGGGTCAAATAGCCAGAATTCTGCCACCATGTTCATAGTAACACAAATGTGTTTTTCTGCAGTTTAGTGACGGATATTTATCTTAATACTAATTGTGACGCATCCCTACATTTTTGGGGTGAGAGAAAATTTACAATAAACAACTTGCATACTGTATCAATATTTCCCACTGAAAGAAATGCTCAAATACTATAAAAACGAAATTAACTTCACGTTTATGCCATTGGTTGGTGTGTGTAAACTTCTGACCCGTAAGTTGTCGTCCAAACGAATACAGGACCGTCATAGATACATCAAATGCAGTAAAAACAGCGTTGTTGTTTTTCTTTAGACAGAAATAAAGTTCACATTTAATGAGAATCCTTTTGACAGACAGGAATAAGGCCACACCATAAAGAGAAAAAAAATAACTTTTTTGCTGATCTCTTTGCTTTCTTTCCACACTAACAGTGATCATCTTAGGTTACACATCAGTAAACAATACAATGGAGGATATCAGGAACATGAAATAAAAGTATTTAAAGAAAATAAAATAATCTCAAAGTTCAGGTAATAGTAAGGTGCGCTCGCACGCACACACACACACACACACACACACACACACACACACACACACACACACACACACACACACATAAACCACATTAAAATAAATATCCATACATTCTGCATCGCCTTTTTAGTGGCTAATTCTCCAGTAATTGTGTTCTCTTCTGTGGTATGGAAAGGAAAGTTCATGATAGACTGAGGCTTTGAGATTATCCGACAACAAAGTTTTAATGAACGTTAATTATTATGAAACCAAGGGGGAAAAAAAAACAGACTTGGCAACACTGAATTCTCACCTGGCAACTAAGCCCTTCACTCCATAACACGGATGCATTTATAATCTCAAACATGGACAAGTAGAGTTTGGAAACCAATTCTCTAAACGTTATTTCGAATGGCAAACCTTTCCGAACTTTATTTCTCATTTGTATTTCTCATTGTGCTTTTTATGCTGAACACCTTAGCAATGATGAAGCTGATAGTAGTCAGAGGTCTTGTCCAGTGTTGAAGCGAAGGTTTTTGATGCTAATTACCCTACTGAATGTATCACCTGAAAAATAACAAGCAGGTGTGTAATTTTAGGATGTTTATTAAAACGCATTTAACCAGTGTTCAACATAGCAACAGAGTGCCGACCTGTATAATTTACCCATATTGTCGCTGAACATTCAGAATGAATTGAAATGACATTCATACTTTCATAAAAAAATGCCCTCCTTATACTTTGATGCCCTTCACAGCAAAAGCTTCCTTGAGAGAGTACTTTTTTATCACTTTCTTCAAATTCAGAGGTTTACATGCATTCACTGGTAAGCTTTCTAACCTCTAGTGACTTTTTGACCTGTTTTGTGCTTCGACTCTGCCTCAGCCCAGTGTTTTTGGATACCTCTGCCCCCTTGACTGATTCCCTGTGTACTGACCTTTGAACTGTCATTAAACCACTGAATCTTTGGAAACTGTCTAAGTTGTCATTTGAGTCCTGCCTGCTCAGTCTCTTGTCACACGTCCACGTTTCTCTTCTCGATATTTTGAGAGCTTTATTTTGATTTTCCCAAGATGTCACACAAGGCGTTGCATTAAAATACATGCATGTGTCTCACTTTAACTCAAATATGGAAAAGCGATGGCATCATTGGCGGGGCTTGAGATTGTTTTAAGGCATATTGTTCTATGTAAACCTCTGATTTTGAAGAAAGTAATAAGCAGAACATAATGTTGGCAATCTTAGGTGACACATAACAGGATTTTAGAGCAATAAAAATGGTTATGTGTCATGTATACAATGTAGAAAACAACTAATTGTTGCTGTATTATTCTTATTCTTGTCATTATTGTGCTAACTTCAGTACTTGTTTTTTCCCCCGGCTGTGTCAGATCATATAACATGGCCCTCATGTAAACCTTCCAAATTCATGAAGTTTGTCATGCACATTTAATTTATGTGAGGTATAAATCTTTTTTTTTTCTTTTTTTTTCTTCAGGTAAGTCTTTCAAGCTTGAATTTTGCCCCAATCAAATATTAAACAGAATAGAAACAGGAGCCACGCCGCGCAGCTTCACTGCGGTCGGCGCTCATATGAGGTTGGCCAAGCTGGAGGCGGTCTCTCGGCGACCGTGGCGGTCCATGTGTCCTGACACGGTAAACACGTTCAGAACTCGGTCCACGAGTCTCCGTCCGTGCCTCGTCCTCTCGAGCAGGACGGCCACCACGGCGTATATCCCCACACCCACGACGGCCACCCCTCCTCCCGCCAGCAGAACCACTCCAGAGATGTACATGTCATTGAGAGCCTGGCCTGGCTTCGGCATGTGGTGGACCAGGGCCAAATGCAGGAGAACCCCTCCGCAGATCAACAGTGCCAGCCCCGTGATTAACACCACCAAGATGTCCGACAAGCCCCCGCTCTTCAGCATGTCTATCTGGTGGCGGCTCCGGACGCAGTTCATGTCCTGCACGGCCGAGCTGAGCAGCTGCTTTAGCAGGACCCCCAGGGCCAGCAGGCACAGGGCCGTGCCGGCGCCCAGCCTCCATTCGCTCGACACGCTGGTGGTGGTGGAGAGCAGGCCCACGCCGCCGAGTCCACAGCCCAGGATTAGAAGCACGGCGACGCAGTAGCAGAGCACAGACTTCCCGGGATCTCTGAACCACCACAGCTCCACCTGCTCCTCCAGGATGCTGTGCTGAATCTGGACCGGGTCTGCTGGACCGTTCAGGTCCAGATCCGAGCCTCTGTTTCCATTCAGAGGGGGAAAGTTGTCCAGCTCAGGCATCCTGCTGCCAGTCCCAGCCTGCTGAATATGGATGACAGCGCCACGAAGAAAAGCAGAATCCACCGATAACCTTTGTCCTTATTGGATTTCTCGAAGACAAGACCTAAAGAAGATTCCAGACTATTTAAGTAAAACGCTCATTATTCTAATGGTGGAAATCTAAAATGTGACAGGAGCTGGTGAGACTCACCTAAGCCCAGAGTAAATGGATTTTATCTGCGCCGGTGTGTACAGAAAGGTCCCAGAAAGTCAGCTAAGGTCTGTTGCCTCTGTGTGAATGAAAATCTTTACAGCTCACTGCCACTGGATACAAATTGTCCTTTACTGCATCAATATTCAAAGCAAAGAATCCGAGCGACGGCGGCGGCAGCAGCAGAATTTTTAGCTTGTCCCTCCACGGCGGCAGTCACCTGGAAGATAAGACAGACATATATTCAGTAGTGTGTGGGGTGCATTTTCTCATGGGTGCCCTATCTGCCACCGCTTCTGAGATCTGTGGCAAGCACACTGCAATGACTGACTTGGTACATTTATTCTGTTCCTAACCAGACAATAAATCACTACACAGAAATAGATCCAGCGCTCCTCCATCTTTCTTCCCCACCAAGCCCATCCAGAGGCACTAAAATGTCTCAGATGTGCAAAAAAAAGTTAAATTCTGATAGATTTGAAGGGTTAAAACTCCGCTGAATAAACAACACTTAGTGAAGGTCTCTGGTGAGGACATGATAAAGAATCTAGTGTTTTTATGCTGAGTAAAGGGACAACCTTGAGCCTGATTTCTTTGGATACTGTAAAATACCCAAAGAATTTAAAAAGTCTAGTTAAATATTCCTTAGCCTAACTATTTAACATTTAGATACATATACCGAAAAAAATTTAAAACTAAATTGAAAACATTTCAGCTACACAAGCTTAAATATGTCCTATAACATTTAAAACTTAACAGTTTACTGTTAACATGATCAAACAGTATAGAGCTGTTAATTTTTAAATTATATAAATATTTAAATTTTAACAATTGTTTATCATTAAAATGATTAAAGTTCGATTTTTATGATAGTTTTGCAAAACAAAAAGTTCTTCAGGTTCCAGATCACTGACCTTGTACCATACTTCAAAGTGGCCAGCAGGCTCATTTCCTTATATTTATCATTTGTTTTATGACATGCGGTTGGTTGGTGAGAGTGAGGCAGAAAGGCATTTTCCTGGTATACCTTAGCATATTGTTTGCATCTAAAGATCCCAGAATACCACTCATGGCTTTGGTTCTTTATTAATAAGGTCTGGAGATCATCCTGCTCCCCGTGGACGGTGGCAGGATGAACATAGGTCCTCGTCCAGCATTGCTTGTCAGAGTTTATGTTCTTTTACGCTTTTTAACTGACGCTCATGCAGTTTTTTTCTGAATGCTTCAACTTTACACAGTTGTTCAGACTGTGTAAAAAAAAAAAAAAAAAAAAAAAAACTTGTGCTGACTCCAGCAACCTTTTCCATTTTTCATTATCACTATGGTAATGAGCTGCCACAGCGGCGGTGGCTTGCTAAAAAGAAGGATCAGCTTCCTATGGAATAAGCA
This sequence comes from Fundulus heteroclitus, assembly GCF_011125445.2. Taxonomy (NCBI): domain Eukaryota; kingdom Metazoa; phylum Chordata; class Actinopteri; order Cyprinodontiformes; family Fundulidae; genus Fundulus; species Fundulus heteroclitus. The sequence continues at coordinate 5,085,739 of NC_046369.1, forward strand.
ATTTGCGTTTAAAGACACAACACTCTGGAGCAAACACACAAACAAATTATTTTTTTTTTTCAATTTCTTCCAAACAAAAGCCCATAAAAGAATATCAGCCCTGTTGTAACATCTTGTGTGCATCGCCAATGCCCTATGTTTTATCATGCATCACGTAGATTATTATCATTATAAAGGGCACGATGCATTCTTTAGTCATTTCCCTGACTCTCAGCAAAATCTGCCTCAGCAATGTTGTTTGTAACCTCATCCCAGCCCCTTAACAAATTCATGTTAACATGTACAGTACGCGTCAATAGACCAAACCCTCCACAAGGTTATGGCAGTTAACAGCTTGCCTTTAAAAACCTGTCAGCAGCTCTGAAGTGCTTCCATGAAAGTCAGCGGCGCGCGCAGCATGGGCCTGTGCGCGCCAACGTAAGCTGACAGGAGCTACAGCTTGTCCTCGCAAGTCGTTGATCTTGCAAACACAAATACCGCTCGGGTAAACAGAGAACTGTGACAGTCGGAGTAAACAAAACATGGTCCCGCATTCGCTTTAGAGATTGCAGATCTTTTATTTATTTACTTTTTTAACCTATTCTGTCTTTGGAAGCCATGTTGGAGCCACACGCGTTTCTTTCCTGTTTTGGGGGAAATTATTTTCAGGGAAAAAAAGAAAAGAAAAAAAAACCCCGGCAACAGACAGGTGTTACATCGCCCTGACGCGGAGCAGTAGCGACCTGACACGACGAGATATAGGGCGCATAACAAAGGTGTGAAGTGAAGAGTGAGGTAATTACAGCAGCGCAGGGGGGGTGGGAGGTGTTTATTGGCAACAAGCTGTCCTGGAAGCACTTCACATCCTGCGTCTGATGAATAATTAGGCTCAAAACGCTCACGTGCTGCATGTGTGTTTTTAGCTGCCAGTGGGGTGTAAATGGATAGTAGAGGGTGGCGATATGAATGTAACGTTTGTTTTTGTTACTTATATGGCGGGACTGCGCTGTGTTTGTCTAAGAAAGACATAGATGAAGATGCGTTTGGCGTGCAAATCGTGTGTGTGCGCGCGCGTCTGTGTGTACATGTTTGTGAGTCGCTAATTAATCCCGGCTGGTTTCAGCTCAGTGTCGGTGACAGGTAAGGCCACAGAAATAGCACCGTAATTGAGTTGTATGTGTGTGTGTGTGTGTGTGTGTGTGTGTGTGTGTTTTATAGCGTCTGAAAGGTTGTGCCACCCAAGGTGTAACGCTGAGAAGAACAATCTTTTATCCCGAAGCACCATCCCCAGCTAACTTTTACCGAGGCCTCCTTGATTCATGCTGCAGCGTTTCATGAAATATTGTCTTTATTTCCTTCCAACAGCCCAGAGAAACATAAAGCAGGAAAAAACAGCGGATGATTGAACCGCGAGCAACGGCACGCGACAAAGATCATAGCGGAGATAAAATCGAAGCCTTAATGACACAACTATATCTTACTTGTGTTGGCCACACGGGCCACGCAGAGAGGCGCAACCACTGGGCCGTGTCTGCCTTTTTCGCTTTTATCCGATGTGTGACCTCTAAACTCTGTCACATCAGCTGTGTCAGACAAGTGTCATAAATGTCAGTAAAAAAAGCAATGGCTCACTGCTTTACTGTCACTGGCCTCCTTTTATGAAACAGAGACAATACCTAAACTAATTCTTTTTTTTTTCAGAAGTTCAGCTTTTTTATTTACTTTTTTCTAGGCTTCAGAGCCTAGTTAAGGCCAGTAATCACAGTAAAAGACTGGGCACACCTATGTGAAACATCAGATAGGCCAGGGGTCGCCAACATGGGGCCTGCGGGCACCAAGTGGCCCCCGAGGACCACAAGTGGCACCCAGGGGCACAATCCACCAGTGAGATGCATCTAAAACGTTATTTTATCCTCCGTTACTCTTCCTATTTATTCACACTTGCATTTATAGAGATTTAAAAATGACTATATCTACAACAAAGTATGAAAATATATGTTTATTTTACATGAAGTTAAGGTGAACTATGATTCTTCTCGTTCAAAGGTCAGTACCGGTAGCCCTTCGTATAAGAAGTAGTTCTCCGTTTCAAAAAGGTTGGTGACCCCCCCCAGTGAATCAAGCTATGTCATATTCTATGATAAGTGTATTATTAGAATTTGCCAAACCAGCTCTTACATATTAGCTTGACCTCAGTGTGGTTATTTGATTGTTTTAATACCACCAGACATAATAAAAAGGATGTGGCCACACATTAGGAGATGCACAGGCCATTTCCTGAAGCAGCTTTTTTACATTCCATGAATTTATTCTAATATGATAATATATTTAAATGTTCTCCCTGAATGCATTTCTCAAAGTTTACCTTGCATGTTTATTGCTGAAAGATATTTAAAAAAGTTAGATCTTTGCAGTGATGGTTTTCTGTTACAATTCACAGTATTTCAGTTCTTTGATTGTTCTGTTGATAGCAAAAAGCTAACCAGCAGTCTAACAATATTGTTAAACATAGTCATTGCATTTTGGTTTTAACATTTAAATAGCAATTGAACGTTTTTTCAAAGCAAATAAAAAACACTTTTTTTGGAGAGAAACAAAAGCGTATTGAAGCAACACCTCCATAAAACAGAAACACTACCATATGTGGAATATGATCATATGAACCAACAGAGCACAACGGCCAATAGTTTAAAAAAGAAAACCAATTGTTTTACCTACAAAAAAAGGAGCTTCCTAAAGTAAACATGTTAAATGGATGTGTGGTTACTTATTGGCAAAACAAAAAGGAGGAATGAGCCCATCAACGTTCCCTAACCTTCGGGCTATATGGGAAATGTGAGTGAGGTTTGTGAAAGTAAATAGAGGATGAGCGCAGATTCTTTCTTCTTAAAGCACCTTTTTGGCCTTGATTATGAAACAGTTGTTTCAGGACAACACTTATACAGTCTTATAAAGAATTTGCAGAATTTTGGCTTGAATAAGCCAAGGCTTAGGGCACAAGAACGCAACACAGATCAAGCCACAGCAAAGACTAGTCGCAGGGACCATAAACGTTGTTTGTCCGCATAAAGTAACTACGCTGGTCAGAATGGTAGAGGAAATTACAACATCTACCTGATAGGTGCCTGTCAGGTCCCGAAGCTTATGCTCTCAGACAACATTTGTCCTCAAGTCCTTCTCCTCTCGAGATCAGAGTTTTGTACCTGATGTTGTGACTTTTTGACAGGTTTTGATATTTAATTTTTTTTTCTTCAGATATTACTCCACTTGTGACATGGAATAGAACATAACTATTGTGTGCAACAAGCTCAAACACAGAAGAAAAGTTGTAAATATAATCAAACATGCCTTTAAATGGACTCCTTCATCCTTCGGCATCACTTCCTACCCCAAATTGCTGACCATATCAATTACTTTTACCCTCCGGAGTATCTTTCACAACCAATAGAAAGCCGTACAAGTGACAATTATGACAGCTAATTTCATCTCACAACACTGGATGACGTGTTTAAACGTACACCTCCAAGCTGACATGAATAATAAATATGTTCCAGATGCTCAGCCCTGCAGAATACACTGAAATAATAATGTTTAAAAAGTCAGGTGGACATTCATAGCACCACGAGTCTCTGTTATGCTAATCAAAGAGTTAAGATTAAGACACAGTAACTGTAAACTCTGGTCACAGAGAATCATTCTGTCTCCCTTTCACTGCATCTGCTGGCTCTATGTTCTCAGCCTGCAAGGTCATCAAAGGAGTGTGCCTCAAAGTAAAACTCTGTATACTGCACTCCAATTACCTGGGAAGCTTTGGGATCCTGGTATTCCCTCCTCTGTTACGTTGGCCAGCTGGATTCATTTCGCCGCCTATCAGTACCTCATTTTATTGTTGATGCGTGGTTCTTTTAAAATCGGCTGTCTGGCGTCACGTGCCAATCGGGGTCCTGATTATCAGCGGAGAACGTTGAAGAAGAACAGCAACCAGCATTGAGGGGGGAAAAACAGGCAAAGTTTGGCATCGGGGGAAAAAAATGAAGCTGATTACGCTGCTGTACAAAGTTAATTTCCAGGCAAGTGAGTTGCAGGATGTCACAGGTTACAGGAGACAAAGGTGCACCCAAGGCGGCGTGAGGTCCCACAAGATTTCCTCCTCCTGGTCTTCTCAGGCGTAACGAGCTCGTGGAACAGTTATGTCTTGCCTCTTGACACCACCCTTTTAATCCATTTGAAATCCTGGTGCTAACTTCGATCCAAAGTTAGCGTTCAGAATCTGTATGTGAAGGAATTGGGGTTTTCCTTCAGTGTCCTTGGACTCCTTGTCAGGTATTTTGATGACACCTCGCCCGGAAAAAAAGCTGGAACAAGATTTTTCTGTCAAACGCCCAAAGTGGAAACACGCCGAGGGGAAAACATGAGGCCCTTCTCCTCTAGCTGCTGAATTTCCCGCTGGGTGACGAGTCTTCTGAGATTGAGTGATGTGTTGCCGTGGTGACAGTGCGATACTCTCCCTGCTGCTCTTCCTGTTACTTTTCTTTTGCGCTCGCACCGACTCCAGCCCCCGCCCCTCTCCTCCAGTCAGGCGCTGAATCTCTTAGTGTCCCCATGGGCGAGGAGAGGGGTCAGGGTTGGCTCCATCTGTCTATGTGATCGGCACTGGTGCCAAGTGCCACGGGGGCTGGAGGGAGAGGAGAGCAGGCGCGAGTGGAGTGGGAGGCTAACGGATGTTTCTGAGCTGTCATGTGGGACTTCAAATGGGGGATAAGGCTGGGAACTGGAAAGAGGCTGAGGGGGAGGTACAGGTGTAAAAGCGGTTTGAGAAGAAGGGGCTGAGGATGAAGGGAATTGCTTGGAGCTAAGGATACTGCTGTTCTTAGTGGGCTCTGTTGTTGCCGGCCAAGAGAAAGGATGCTGAATAGGTCTTTATGCAGACAAGCTGGATTTTTCTTTTTTTTTTTTCTCCCCTTCCGACACAATGGACAGGCGAGGAGCTCGGGGAGCCTCACTCTGTGCGGAAAAAAGAGCCGAGACAATGGCCGAGTCAGTGTCACTGCCCTCGCTCTGTCAGGGATCACAAAGGAAAACCTAAGCGAGACAAAAACAAAAAGACAGAAATGCATTTACAGAAACTGCACAGGGTGTTCTGTAACTTTCTTTCAGAGGATCTCTCTAACACCTTATCAACCGTAGGTATACAAAAAGTTTACACTCCATAAATAAAAGGCAAGGAAACAAACCTAAAGAGTCAAAATAAAAACCTGGTGGCATAATCTTGTAAACCCTTAGACAAATACTTTGACGAACAACCTTAAGGCTAAATTCCATCATCAATTATAGAGAATTTGATTAACTGTAAATAAAGTTTATCTGTCTTAGTAAAATGTTGTTAATATTAGCATTCTTTAGCTTGGTAACATTTAAATAAGGTATCAGTCAGGAGAGAAACAAAACAAAACATTAAATATGATGTGTGCTCACAAGTCGCATACTCAATATGATTCATATTTCAGCCTTTTTCCTTCAGTCATGGTGAGTAGTCGGTGAGCCTATTTATTAAGAAGCAATTCAAAAAAGTAAAAAACTTTTTTTTTTACTTTTTTGGAATGACAGTGACCTGGATGACTGAGAATCTTCACCAGCATTAAGAAGCAAACGAGTGCGCTCCTCTTAGATACTAATGACAAAACTATTTAAATTAACTTGATCAAGAGTTTAATGTAGGACTGTATACTGCAGTCTTTAGCATTAGTGATATATATTGAAGGGTTTTGTTGTAGTTGTAGATGACACTTTATTTTCTCAGATTGTAAAGCGGCCCATTCCTCTCGTCAAAAAAGGCTGCAGTTCCGGTAAATTCCTGTGCGCCTGAGATGTCTCCAAAGTGACTTAATCATACTCCCGTCAGGAGACTGAGGTGACCACTCGAGAACCTTCACTTCTTTCCTTGCTGTAGCCAATAAAAGGTCGGAACGTCCAGGTACATCTCATGCGTAGCTTCTAGGCTGATGAGGGGAAAAAGTCCCAACAGTATTGTCTTCCTATCCGCTTAAATAACCTTCCCTGTGCCTTTGCAGCATCCCGAAACATCACTGATCCATCTCTGTTTTCACTCATGTACTTTACATCATTGGACTTGTTGAGTCCTCTCCAAAATGTTGTGCTTACATCTGATCACTCCAAGTAACTTGGTTCTAACCATTTTCTGGTATGTCTCTGAGCTTTTTGCTGTTTCTAGTGCTGACTTGACCGTCCAGCCCATTTCTTTTTTTACAGTGCCTCCTTATTGTGCATCTTGAAACAGCCACATCATTTATTTATTTATTTCGGAATTTGTGGGTTTATCTTGGCATCCCATACAATTATCCCAGCAGATGTCACGTAAATATTGGATGGTTTCAACAGAATCCCTAATCTTACCACTTCATGATTATTTTGCACACTGCTGACTGGCATTCTAAGCTCCTTTTTTTCTTTTTCTTTTAATTTCCTGTTGTATAAGATTCACCTGCCTTCTCCTTTGGATCCTGTGGTTTTCCAGTGGCTCAGAATCTACCGACATTGGTGCAGCTCTAGATGAAACAAGAAGGGGCCAACTAACTTACTGACTTTTTATATACACAGTAATAATAAGCATAATAAGCAAACTTGTATGTTTTCAGGCCAAAACATCCAGTTTATATAAATTGACCTCGATCATTTGCATATATTCTGTTGCCTTTAGGATTTAAAAAACATAATTGTTTTTATATTAAATGTCTTCATTTATCCCCCAACCATGAGTGACAGCTTTGTTGCATAATGATTCAAATTATTACAAAAAATCCCCAAGTACCTGTTCAGATGGAACCAAAATAGAAATGGCACAATTCCAAAAGGTAAACTTGTCTCAAAACCAACGTACAAGGTCAAAATAAATACCCACAGTGATTAATGGTGGTGGCAGCATTATGCTTGGGGGTTTCTTTTCTTTGGAAAGTGCTGAGGGGTTTGCTGAGTTGTATGAAACCATGACCAGTTCCAAATGCCAAGAAGTTTCAACACAAAACCTTCAGGTGTGAGCTAGCAGTTTAACCATGATTGGTTTCATTTTCAGCATCACAGTCCAGCCATACGTCATAACCAGGAATGGCTTCACAACAAAATATCAGTTTTCGAACGGCCAAGAAAGTTTAAACTGCAGCTTTTACGGTGTTGCCTGGAGAGGGATTTGGTACGTAGTTACCAAAATATAATTAGAATGTGGTTCAGCAAAGTCTTACTTTAAGGGTGCGGACATCTATTCAACCAGGGTACTGACACTTTTTTACATTTCTGCTCTTAAGGGTGTTTACTTCTCAGGTAAACTTTAGGATACATTCATGTTGAAAGTTGGTGATCATTTGAATTTTAAGATGTTACAAGAAAATTGAAAAAAAAAAGATACCCTGCTCAGTAAAATGATAGAAAACCTTGAAAACGCATCACATCTCAGTCGGAAAAAAGAAATTATGCTGGATATCCCTACTGGCATGGAATTGGTAATGTGTTAGGAACACAAGGTGTCACATCGTTTGATGAAAATGAAAATGATCCAGCCCCAGAGGGCTTAATCCAAAGTCACAGAGAAAGTGAAGCCTATAAAAATGATGCAGCAGGCTAGTTCAATTTGCTGAAATGTCATTGCAGCAACTCAAAATGGTGCTCAGTTGTTAGTATGGCCCCCCACATGCCTGTATGTATGCCTGATATCATTGGGGCATGCTCCTTTTGAGATGATGGATGGTGTCCTGGGGTATCTCTTCCGAGATCGTGACCAGGGCATCCCTGAGCTCCTGGACAGTCTCAGGTGCAACCCGGTGGCGTTGGGTGGACATAAACATGATGCCCCAGAGATGTTCTGCTGGATTCAGGTCAGGGAAGTGTGAAGGCCAATCAATGGTATCAATTCCTTCTCTTTTCGGGATTTGCCTGCATACTCTTGCCACATGAAGTCTGTCATTATCCTGAACCAGGAAGAACCCAGAATTACTGTTCCCTCGAACCTGCGCGCATGCACAGTCGTGATCTGCATCTGGATTCAGTGCATGCAGCAAAGCTATGCAGCGCAGAAAATAAAATCCAAGCTGAACTGTCTGTAAACAAAATAATTATAAACCAAGTTATTTTGTTTGTGGTGAGATGATGTTCCACGGTCCCACTCCAGGTGCTGATCGGAGCGCACCACTGATTGTCTGGTGGGGCAGACGCCTTTGTAGTTGGGCAGGTGGCGGAGGGCATCTTTGTTACACCTGCTGCATGTCAGCTGTTTGTCTGGCTGTGTTTTTGGGATCTGCTTGTCTGAGATCGTAAGTGCTGTTTTACAACCAATTTGGTTGTTTTTGTTTTAGCGCTAGACCTGCTGTTTGTTTCTGGAGCGCTTTTGCTCCGCTGGTGTTACCAGCTGCAGTTGGAATTCCTTTGCAGAGCAAAGTGCTGCTGGTTTCTGACCTGCCTTCTTGTTCTACCTTTGTTTTTGGACACCAGCTGTGTCATGGTTTAAGTTGTCTGGCCTCTTTCTTGTTTTGTAGTTCACCCAGCTCTCCCTCCCACAGCCATTAGTCACACCTGTTGGTAATCAGTCAGATGCATTTCACCTCCTAGTCTCCCTATTTAAGCCTCCCTCTGTCTCACTCTTGTGCCGGTCCGTCTTCTGTATCATCCACTCCATGCCAGTCCTCGTCCTTGCCTTGGAAGGTCTATTTCTGTTTTCTGAGTTAAGGTTAGTTTTGCCACGTTGAAAGACTTTGTGCCTCACCGTTGTTCTTGGGAAGTTCTGCTCTGTGTTCTGGTGTCCCCAGTGATTTGCTAACCTGACTAGCCGCTCTGAGAAGGCTCTGCTCTGTGCCACCCCACTCAGCGTTGTTGGACTCTCTCTCTCCTGGCCGTCAGTCCCTGCCTTCACCTGCACCCCTGAGCCGTTGTATTCCTGCACCTCTGGTTACATCTTCCATCAGTCATCTACCCTTCAATAAACCTCTCAAACTTTTGTCCTGTGTGTGTTCTGAGTTCATCAATAAACAAATCCTGACAAGCTGTGTTTAGATGTTTCTTATTTTATGACTGCATGCCTAAGAACTACAGCAATATGTATGGCTTGTACTTGTATAGTACTTAAATCATTGGTGTAATTTGAATAGTTTAGTAAGCGAGGTAACTTGTTATCTCAGGTTTTGGACAGGCATAATACTGGTGTAGCCTCAGTGTGCACGTGTGACGTTCCTCACAGAGGTCCAGTGAATGCTCAGACACATGAAAAATTAGGGGGAACATTGCCCAGGATGCACTGCTTCTCCTAACCCTTTCAGGTATGTCGCATGAACTCAAGAGTAAACCTCATTTTTGAAAACGGGGCGAATAGTGCCCGACTTGCCAATTCCAATGTTCTCTAGCAAATGCTGGTCGAGCTCCACAGTGCACTCAGGCCACTCTCATAAAGTCTGTTTCTAATGGTTTGGTCACAGACATTCACACCAGTGGCCCGCTGGAGGTTTTTAGGGTTCTGGCAGTACTCATCCTGTTCTTCCTTGCACAAAGGAGCAGATATCAGTCCTGTTGATGGGTTAGGGGCATCCAATGGCCCTGTCCTGTTCTCCTAGAGTAACTGTGTGCCTCTTGGAATCTCCACAATGCCCTTGAGTCTCTGCTGGGAGACACAGCAAACATTGTGGCAATGAAACATATTGATGTGTCATCCTGGTGGAGATGGAACCTGTGCGACCTCTGTAGGGTGAAACTACAGAAGAGCAGTCAAAGAATTGAGGAGGGAACAATTTGTATGGCCTCCACCTGCAAAACTCCTTCTGTTTTTGGAGTGGTCTCATTCTTGCAGACACTGATTAAAAACCTCCCTCTGCTACTGAACTGACCAGATCAATATTTTAGAAGTTTAACTGACTTGATACTAAACTCTGATTAAGGTCGTCCTTTAACTGTTTTGAGCAGTATATAATACAACAATGATATAATATGCACAAAATACATAATACACCGAAATACTGGGGATGTGTCAAGTTTTTTCTGTCATGAGATCTGCAGATAATGAAATGCCATAGCACGCTGAACAAAGTCACATTTGTCTAACGAAGCACCTTCCGGGTTCCAGTTTAAGATACAGTATTACTATAGATAGAACCATAAAAAACACTATAAAACCCATGGAAATGCTTTAACTGTGACATCCTGAGGTCGCCATGGTAGGACTTCTATTTTAAAGTAGGAAGCGACATTGTTTTTTCAGTTTTACTGCTGTTTTGATTCTGACTTATCGAATTCTTGGCACGCTGGCCAGCAATGCAACCTCTTTAGCTAGGTTTTATAACTCTACATCTGAATAGAATTTGTCCAATCTGTCTGTATGATTTGTCTTCGTAAAGTGCCTTGAGATGACATGTTGTGAATTGGCGCAATATAAAACAAGTAAAATTTAGTTGAATAGTTTGCTATTTAAAAAAAAATAAAAAAAATCTGCAATCAGGTTTTAAACATTACTCAAAATTCACTCCTCTCTCTGCATCACATCTATAAACACTGGATTCAAAAAGGAAAGCTTAAAAGAGGCACAAACCAATGAGTATTCTGGCCCACCTCTCCAACAGACGCTACGGAGAAAAAAATACCTTAACATTTGGGATTAATGCTGTGAAATGTGTGATCCTGTACAAGTGCAGCTTCCAAGAGGCGAGTGATCATTTAAACCATCAGTTTAAATGTTCTTTTTGGTTTGAATACCTGATTAGTGCATGTGCATCAACCTCACCTGCAATAAAAGGTCAAGTATCTGAATTCTGTGAAATCATCGCCGTCTCATGCTTCATTAAACAATCTGACAGGGTTACTTCTGTGATTAAAGGCTTTTTGGGCGATTTAAGTAGATTTTAAACTTCCCATTTCACATTATCTTACCGGCCAGTTTAATTGGTAATTTTCTGATATGGGCAATTTCTCCGTTTATGGTGAAACACAGCCAATGAGCAGCCCAGAAAACAAGCAACTTTTTCTCCTGACACGCAATGCAAATGCAAGCACACGCACACAAACGCATCTACATCTTTTTTTTTTTTTCATCTCAGCTTCATTCACCTTTCTGCCACCTTGCTCATCTGTCTGTGCCTTGTGCATTCTGTCTCACCACCAGTCCTATCTGTGTCCACTGCCTCCCGCTTGTGTTTTGGCGCTGTAGACGGGATGAGTAGATGGGTGAATAGATGCTCAACACTGCCACACACCCTCATCTGGATCCAGGTAAGAGATTGTCTGACTCAAATGCCCTTGTGAACTAATATATGCTAATATATACACCTGTTTTCCTGTGTCACATTATGTATTCTGGCTCACTAATCTCTTACAGAAATGGATGTTACTAGTGAAAGCTTAGATGTTAGAAAAAAAACAAACAGGTCTGCAAACTGCTAATATCAGTTTTCATCAATTCAACTTAAGAAGACCTTTAATGCCGAAGCTTGGACTCAGTTCAAACTTCTGTTGATGAAGATAAAGCCGAACGCTATCTGGTTCAATGCAGTGCTGGTTGGCCGTCATGTCATACCGTCTGTGTACATTAATTATTTTTTTTCAAGGGCAAAGAGGCTGTCAACAGGCATACGGTATAGTACATCCAGGTTGCAACCTCCAGTCAGTCAGAAAGTCAATCACAGAGGCAGACCCACATTCGCCCTCGCTTGACAACCTTAAACTGACCAAACACGTTTTGGGCCAGTGGGGATAAATCGGGTTAGACATCAGGTTACTGCCTCCGTTTTACTTTCAACAATGAAAGGAGGCTGTTAAGCAAAGAAAGTGCATTTTATATGCCCTGCTAACACAACAGAAACAGTGCTTTGCATGTTCAGCCACGTTCGCCCTTTCATAACAGCACATTGTGCCGATCAAGACTTAAGAGCAACAAAATGCTTTTTTTCCTTTGTTTTTTTTTTTTTTTCATACACCCATTTTGGATCCAGCCATTAACATTTTGTTGTATCCTACTTCCATTTTGCACCCGTAGATAAGTCATTGCATTCATATGTACATAACCATTGCATAATGCTTTTATTATTGTCAGAATATTTCATATTACACCTCTCGTCTATTCACTGTTTTTTAATACCTTTTTGGATCAGTTGACTCTTATCAAATATGAGAGATTATGAGCTCTGATCAACCCAAAAATAAGTTTGGGTGACTTCCTGCTGATAAAGATTTTTTTCATCCGGTCACATAATTCTATTTTCTTAGCAATAGCCGGCAAACAGATGAATAAAAAGTACTTTATTTCAGAGATAGTAGTATCTTTAGATCTGGTACAAATTGTAGCATAGTACAAAAAGTCCTTTTGGTTTCCAAAATAATATTAGGTACAAAAAGGTCAAAATGGTAAAAGTACAAAATAGCAAATTTAGTAAATTAACAGCGTTCTTTAGCCCAACCATAAACACACTTAAATTACTGACAAGCATGAAGTTGTATTCAGTGTTTTTCTTTTGAACTGAAGAAGCTGCAGGATGAAAGATTCTTGATGTGATATATAATTACGCCATCACCTTTAATGCAGACTCTTTTTAAGCTGAGTGTAAGGAAACTGAATGGGGCTTATGGATGTTTGAAATTTTAAATTCAACAAGCACACTGATTAACTAGTCAAATCGAGTTTGCACTACCTTCATCTTTTAGCAAAAGTTAAGCTTTTCGTAATTGCTCTGATCTTGAGAAGGGTGAACACGCTTTTATTTATTACAGTAATGCTCTTTCTGTTGGTGTCTCTCAGTCGTCCCTCAACGGGCTTCAATTGGTCCAATATGTGCGTCTTTTAATTGATAAAAGACGCCCCAGATACAAGTACATTAACCCCCTTATGTCCTCCTTCTACTGGCTGCCTGTCTGCTTTAGAATAACTGTTAAAGGTTTATTTTTAAAGCTTTTAATGCTCTTTCTCCACCCTACATTTCCTATTTGTTGAGTTTTTGCGTGCGTGATCGATCCCTGAGGTCATTCTCTCAATTCTTCTTGAATGGCATTCTGGCATCTGGCCTTTTATTCCAGATTTCTAACTTTTATTTATTATTTCATGTGTTTTTTTTTTTGTTTGTTTGTTCAATTTGTTTTTTGAAGGATTTTTATGATTTTATTGTAAAGCACTTTAGCTGTCTAGTTAGCTGTTGTAAAGGAATATGTAAATTGATACATTAAATGAATTAATTCATTAAATATAGAAGTGAACCTTGATTTAAACGAAGACATCTAAAGGATAAAAAACTCTGGCCAGCCAGTTGCTCCCTGTGGTCGTGTACAGCTGTGCATGTTAGAACACCAATCAAATCACCAATTAACATGCAGGTCTCCTTCTGCCGCTTTGCTTCTGATTATGAGGGGGGGAAAAGCTACTTTTTTCCTGATATCATTTGGCATTGCGTTTTAAGATCCATCTCTTTACGTTTAAAGATTTCCAGATGATATGCAGCAAATTGGGGTTTGACGTAGGCTGCCGGGTTAGGAAACTAAATCACTTACCCTGATCTGTACGCAGGAGCTTGTGTATAGCATGGGGAACCTTTCAAAAGGACTCCATTAATAAACACACTAAAATGTGCCGTTCTGTTCAAATGATAACAATATAGTTAAAGGTTCAACAACGTCTTCCTTAATATTTTCATGTTAACATTTAAGCACAACGTGTGCCTCAGAGCCAGCAGTGTGGGTAGCCACAAAAAAAAAGGAGGAGGGTGGGGAATTGCCCAACTTATCACTATCATAAATACAGTGATTGGCCAACTTCTCTTCTAGTGCTACCATTAACACTGCCACGGTGGATTGATATAAAACAATCTGACGGTTTTACACTCTTAATCTTATGCTTCCTTTGGTGATATTGATTGCATTTCAGTGTAGTTCATTAAAAGCACTCTAGTCTAATATGCATAAAATTGTAGAGGGGTGTCATTTTAAGGCTAGCCACAATGTTTTCTCAACCTTAACCACCATCTGAAAACACTAAACCCCCTCGTGTGGTTCTTAATGCCCAACCCTGAAACAGCAATTAAAAAGTTATGAAGTGTACGATGAAGTAAAGTTTAAATGTATAGATCTGTATTAGAGTTTAACATTTGATGGCTCCAGTAGAGGACAGTAATAATATTCATTCACTGTTTATTTGTAATAATTAGTTTGTTAATATAAAATAGGTAACTAGTTTTTGCTTACAAAAGTTTAACTGGTTGTTATTGACCCAAATGCATAATCTGTCGCAATCTATCATTTCATTACTATATACTAATTTTGTTCAGATGAACTATATCATGCAAAATAAAAAAGGACATATTTTGGCTCACTGACCAGGGGGCCATTCTGCTGGGGAGTGTTATGAGCAAAGTGATCACAGAAAAACAGTTACGCGAGTTGTGACTTGAACCAAATTTTTATAGCTTTGTTGCATTTTTGCAATAGTCACTTGGTGTCCCCCGACATTGTGCGCAGTGTCATTGTTGTATGTAAATATGGCTGTACACCGCAGCAGACTGAGAATGCCCAGGTTGGTATTTGATTCCAGATTCCTATTAGGAATTAAACAAAAGAATGATTTCATGGATTTTAATGAACGAATGGTGATGATATTTCAATAAATAAGAAGCACGTTTTACGTTTATAATTTAAATCACTTGAGTTGTGCTTGTGTTTATAAACCCTTCAAAACAAGACTGATGTACTTTAAACTGATGATTGATTCTTTAACATGAAGTTCTGATTTGTGAAAAAGAGAAAATTAGATTTCCTGATGCAAAAATTGTCTTCTGTTTCATTATCACCGTCCCAACAGTGTTCAGTGCATTCCAATAGTGCCTTATTGTCTTCTAGAGTCTGTTGCCTTCGTGTAGCTCATTTGTCGTCAAATTGCCTTTAATGGTCTTGACCAAGGATATATATATATATATATATATATATATATATATATATATATATATATATATATATATATATATATATATATATTAGGGCTGGGCAAGTTAACGCGTTAATTTCGCGTTAACTCATTAGACTATTAACGGCGATATTTTCTTTAACGCGCGTTAACGCATGTTGGTCACATGCTTTTATTTTGTGAAGGTCTGTTGCTGCGGTGTAGGGGTTTGAATCAGAACAGTAGGTGGCGATAATGCGCCAATAACCTCGCTGTCAGCCCAGCCTCAGATTCAAAGAGGAAGAAAGGTGCTGGCCGGAAAAAAACAAAGCCGACATGCGGAAGGCGGTGTTTCCCGCAGGTACCGCGAGCGAGCTTAGGCGAGGCGAGGCGGTGAGTTGGCGGCCGGTGTAGGTACCAGATTGACTCGGGCTGCCAGATTGGCTCGGGTGCTACCCGATGACGTCTACATATGGCAACTCAACTCAAACAAACTACATTATGCGCCCGCGGTCTCCATTTGTTACGAATAAATTTTATGTTGTTAATTTACGGTTATTTTCCTGTAAATTAGTCGAGGCATGAAAACTTTTAACATAATTTTGGAATACTTGTGTGGTAGTCTGACAATTTAATCGGTAATTTTGCAGGATCAAAGAAGTTACAACCTTAGAGAAATTTAATTCCTCCAATTTTTTTTAAGTTGTGAAGGGAAACTAAACCATAAACTCATTTCATTTTTAATAAAAGTCAGCAGCCAAATTTAATTTTATCACGGCATTCATCACTGTAAAATCAATAACGTTCATTCCTCCTTTTTGTACTGATGTTGTTCTTTCTGATCACATGTTTTTTTATTATTCCAGATGAAATTGTGATGAATTTGATTATTTTTTTATTGTGGTATTTGGTACATTTAAGATATATGCTGGATAAATTAGTCTGGCTAGCCCTTCCATTTTTGTTAACAATATTCTTCCAAACATTGAGCCAATTGTCAAATATTTGTTTTTTTTTTTATTTATTTGTAAAATGGCTTGAATATTTGTTCAAGCTTTTGAGAAAAAAGAAACCGCTAAATTAACTTAATAAAATAGATTCGTTACAAATGCAGACCGCGGGCGCTATGTAGTTTGTTTGAGTGGTGTTGCCATAAGGTGACGTCATCGGGAGGCGCAAGGCCCACGGAGAATCTGGTGACGTCATCGGGAGGCGCAGGGACCATGGCGATTTTCTTCGTAAAATTGTCCGTTTACAAGCCGCAATCCCGCTCTCGAATAAAACCTACACCCCACTATAATTACTTTAGTAAGTTGTCCAGACCAATTACAATATTTTGCGCAATTGAGCAAACGTTAAACCAACAATGTATAGTGACGTCATCAGAAGACGCAGGACCCGAGTCAATCTGGCAGCCCGAGTCAATCTGGTACCTACACCGGAACAAGTTTTGTGCGGAGCGGAGCGGGGGTGGGTCTGCATCGACGCCGTCGGTGAAGTCGCTTCTCGTTTCAAAGTATCCATGTATTTTTGCCTGTTTTCCCCCTGCCATTCACTATATGCGCGCGAGAAAGCAACAACAAAAAACCGCGTGTCAACGTCAAATAAACGCAAGCATATCGAGTTAGCAAGCATTTCAGTTTAAAGTTCTTCCAGCATGGAATATGACAGAAACAAGTTAGTTGTAACCACTGCCAAGTTAAACTTTGGTATTGAACATAAAATGGTAATGCTGCTCCCTGCTGTTACCTCAGAAATTGCCTGTTTTTGGTAGATTTTTTCCCCATAAAGAGAATTCCCTGTCAGTGGCAATAAGCTTTAATTTATTATTATTGCTATTTTTTGTTTTACATGTTTAAGTTGAGCTTTACACTAAATATGTGTTACTGATAAGTGCTACAAATGTTACAACACTTTTGTTCATATGGCAGCAGAACATTAAAATAAAAGTGCTCTTTACACTACTTTTGAATTCATTCTTGGAGTTTGTAAATACAATGCGATTAATCGCGATTAATCGCGATTAATCAGTGCGATTAATCGCGATTAAATATTTTAATCGTTGCCCAGCCCTAATATATATATATATATATATATATATATATATATATATATATATATATATATATATATATATATATATATATATATATAGATAGATAGATAGATAGATAGATAGATAGATAGATAGATATTATAGTTTTACAAATTGCAGATAAACTGTCTTGCTTATGTTTTGTTACTGTGGCTATACTTGCAAAATAATTTACAAGGGCTAAAATGAAGCTGCCACTTTATTTATCCAAACGAATAATCTTGTGCTATAACAGTTTCCTGGGTTGTTCAAAGGTAACAAATTGTTAACAATGCATCATTGAAGCAATGTTGAAGCAAATTTAGAAGGAAATCTCTTTAGAAATAAATCCTTGTAATCTTTTGCAGGATTGCGTAGAACTGATTATGCTTATTAGAGGGCTTGTAATGTGCCCAGGGACAGAAATGAGCACAATCAATACCAACCGCTATTGCCAACACTCTACATGCCTGACTGTGTGCACGTGCACAAACTTTCAGGTTATTTCATATTGATATCTCCCCTTAATTCCACCGAATGTGTGATGTCCATCTCTAACACACACACACACACACACACACACACTCTTGTCTCATAACTCCACCAAAGACTAATTTGCCTCGCTTTGTTGTTTCTCCTCTTCTTTCATCCTGCTCCCGTTATTGACTTCAGGCTCTCTCTTAACGAGGCCTATCACATGTTGTTTTCGGCCTGACTTGTGATTTAAGTGTTAGACATCATCTTAAAAGATCCTGAGAAGTGTTCAGGAAAACTGAGAGCAACAGCACGTAAACCAACGTCATATGCCCTCTCGTGATTAATCTGATGTCAACACCATGACCGATCTATATGAGCAGCCCATCGGGGGTCATGCCCGTGCACCCGGGTATCGACCTGTTCCAATTGCAATATTGAATACAGCTTCAACAACACTTCCTTTATGTAAGTTTTATGGATTTTCCACAATGCAGCAAAACTGATATGACAGCCTTGGGAACTGATGACATACAGAGTATTCCATCGTTACAGTAAACACTTTGAGACTGCTGGCCTTCCTGCCAGTGCAAAGGTTAGGGTGTGTTACAGTAATAAGGGATTTTACTTCCTTGTTTTTGATGGAACAGACCTGGCCTGGAAACAGATGTATAATATTGGAGCAAGAAAAGGGGCACCATCCGAGTACCTAACAGATTACTATGATTTTTGTTTAAAATCCTTGAAGTTTTTAGTGTGTTATTATATTCTGGCTTCTTTAAATATAAATTATATAAAGGGCTCACAAAGTAAAACATAAATAAAATAAACTATCTATCAATGGCAAATAAGCATTTTAATAGCTGATGCATGATTCTGGGGGGCCCATGTTATAATGGGTTACCTCTCAAGCATGTTAGAGCACTCTGAAGATCAAATAAGAAGCTCTATTTGAAAACGGAGCAATTTGCTTTCCAATTTAAGATAAAAACATAACAAATAAAAGCAAAACAAAGAGTTAAATGGTACCAAACAATATATATATATATATATATATATATATATATATATATATATATATATATATATATATAAATAAAAGCAAGAAACAACGGCTGTCAAGTTTATTGTGCAAATAAGTTGGTAACTAATCAAGCCTCCAGACAAAATGTAAACAAGTCAAATAAATTATTCATGTGATGAAAAACAACTTGAATTAAAGTTTAACATGTCGAATTAAACTGGTTTGATTTAGAAAATGAACGAGGTTACACACATGGGCAGCTCTCTCGGGATGCTGGCTCAATAAGCGTGTCTTACCTGTGCGCTTGGTTCGTCAGTCTGGCGTCTTCTCTTCTGCACCGTGCAGGTCCGTTTTTTTTTTTTTTTTTCTTTTCTCTTCTTTTTTAATTTTCAGCCATCTGTGGGCTGCGTAAAGTCCCACGGCTGAACACAATGTCACAGGACAGCTTCAGTGCCTTTTTCTTTTTTATGGATCAGGAGGTTCCGATCCTCGCCACAGCAGCGTCTGGAGCTGCGGGTCTCGCTGCCTCCGTCGGCTCTCGTCTCGCTAGTCGCCTGCCTGCCTTCACCCGCCGCACCGACGGACTTCCCCCGTTTAATGCAGGTGTGGCCGCGCGCGGCGGCAGGGGACGCTGCGGGGTGGAGACGGAGACCGGAAGACGGCCAATCAACGGCCGCACAGCCGCCGGTCTCGGTGGGGGAGCCCGGCACGTGACGGGAGGCGTTAATAAATAAAAGCCCGAGGGGTTTTTGGCAAATTTACTGAGAACTTATTTAACCCGCTCAGACCATATATTATGGATATGTCGGCCAATCAGCAAGCGGAATCAATAACATCATTTACTCGGAGACATGCATGACCTCCAGTTATTTGCCCCAGTTTTACTTTTTCAAAAAAGAAAAAAAAATGATATAACACGGGGTAAACATATGACAATGTGCAAAAAAATTCAATACAGCCGATCCAGTCATAGCCAGGGTTATTTCGGGTTGGTTAGGGACATTTTGTAACTTGGGAAAGCCCTTGAGAATAACAAAATTTAGGGTATCAATACGTTTTCTTAGAAGCCTACCACAAAGATTGCATGACATAATCTAATTAGTCTCATCAGATTTTACAGTTTGTGTTATTGTCCAGAGAATCAAAAAGTCTATATTTAAATTAGCAGAGTGAAGAAATGATTTGGCAGTCCTCTTCTTCCATGCAGTTTCTAATTCGTCCAATATGCAGCAAAATCACCCTTATTAACCATCAAAGGACATTTATAATGATCAAACCTATATTATGTGATATTACAGAAACTTTTGGAAAGTAGAAGAAAATAGGAAAGTAATCATAGTGGCACAGAAAGCATACATGATCTGTGTACATGTGGTGTTATCTTGTGCCTTTCCATCTGTATAACAGTCTGAATCACGTTCAGCATTTCAGCAGGTTTTTTTTTTGTCTTTTTCTCAGCAATACTGCTCTTCAAGTTTGATATTTTCACCCTCATCAGGGCTGCGATCCAAAATTAGATCAAGTAGCTCATTCACGGTTCGTCACTTACGTATTGTGGTGCTACCACAGAATTGTCATGTGCGGGCAGGAAAAGTGTTATTTATAGAGCAGGAGCTGATTAGTGCACTTGGTTTGTCGACGTTATTGTGAACGTGAAAGGGAAATCAGAGAGTGTGAAAGTGGGGCCGTATCTGGATGCAGAAGCACTTTTGCCATCTTGCTTGTTCGTCACACATATCACACCGATTTTAGTGGCAGCATCTCCTCAGCATTTAATCTTTTAGAAAGAAAAACCTTCAAAGTCAGTTGGCCGTGCTAATAAATAACCTTGGTGTGATGTAATACATTGATCAAGGCATCTCTGACTCAAAGACTGATTGATTGATTCTCTTTGGCTAGGCCAAGACGACCTCACATCCATTTTAGCTGCTGTGTTGCCCCGTGATGTGCCACGTACGGAATCATATAAAAACACTATTCTTCACCAACAACAATTACAGCAGATTTTAAAATGGTGCGTTTTAAAAAGGTAAACAAGAAAAGATAAAAGTACAAACATAGTGAACCAAGATGGTTAACACCGACTGTTTTCTGCTGAACTCAATCTTTGAAACTAAACTAATACTGTTAATTCCCACTTTGCTTTTTACAGGAATTGACTATTGTTATATTTTCCAGACTACCTATGCTGATATTTCTCAGAGTCCCCTGAGAGTGTGCTCTATGGTGTTTGAACGGATCCTATGGCAGAATTTTGAACAGAGGAACAGTGTGGCTTCCGTCCTTGCTGTGGAAAATGTAGCCATATTTTTACCCATCTGGAACTTTGTTTGTCCACTTTGTACGCGTTTTGTATAAGAAGAGTTACGACCATTCATCTCAAGGTGTTTTTTTTAGGGAGGTGGATATTATTTATATCCAAATCAAGAGATGTGTTCCCGTTTTTTTGTTGAGCTTCTACCTAGTGCATGTTGGACTCCACCCGGGTTGCATCTTGTCTCTGATGCAGCCCAGATGCATCCCGGATCTTTGTTGGGCAGAACTACAAAGCTTGAAACTCCACATTACTCCAGACATTTTGAATTGAGAAAGCTTTCTGGATAGGAAGCGAAACGTCTTCAAACTTCGGAAAACAAGTCAAGTTGTTTTGTTTATTAACTTTTGTGGAACCTGTCTCTGATCTTATTTCTGTTGTATATGGACAGGATCTTAAGACATATTTGTGGAGAGGAGTGTGTCTAGTTCAGGGACATCAGGATCCCACGCCTCTAAGTCGGAGGCTTCTCAACCAGAAAAAAGTTTAAAGGCTCCCTCAGGACCAAGCTCTGGCTGGAGTTGAGGAGGTCAGATGTTTTGATATTTTGTTAATGTGATATAAGATGAAGCAGGAGAAATATAGATGAGTCTTTTTTCTGACCCTAGATGCAAGCGACTGAAAACAGCTCCCACTATGGGGTTTCTGGAGAGTGTTGCTGGGGATACAGACGTCTCACTTTCCGTACTAGACCTTTGGATGGGTCCCTCAGGGTGAGGGCATCCCTCCCCTTTATTTCTAGAGTCAGGCTAAACGCTAATTTCAGCTATTTGTATCTAGGATCTCATTATTTTGGGTCATGAGCCACAGAATGTGCCATAGGTGAAGGTCTGAGCATAGATCAGATTTGATTTCAATCAAAACATTTCCACATTTGGCCCACCTTGTTGTTTATCACAGAGACAGAGAGCTGTAACAGCATTTCTTTCTATGATATCACAGTCTATCTATTTATCTCCAGCTCCATGTTCTTTTGTGTGGTGACGAAGACATCCAAACACTTAAACTTCTCTGCTTCGGGTAAAGATTGACCCTGGAGCCGGAGCAAACAGTCCGCCTTTTTTCCAGTCATGAACCACGGCCTCAGACTTAAGACGTGTTTGCTAAAGGGCACGATGGTCTTGGAATCACATCCTCTGTAGAAAGAAAAGCTGAAACCCTGAGGTCCGCCAACCTGACATCTTAGTCTCCACGACTAGACTTGGAAATCCTCTCTTTGAAAACATAAACAGGCTCAGTGACAGTGGGGAGCCCTGACTGACTCTAACCCACACTAGGAACTAATCGACTTTGGACCAAGATAACCCAACAATTCTTACTTTGGGTTTGCAAGGGCCAGATAGTCTTCATTAGCAATCCAGGGAACCCATGGTCTTCCAGCAGCACCTCAAAAAACACGTTGGTAGACATGGCAAAAAGTCATGACCAGACCCAATTAACACAGAGATTTTTGACATTTGATATATTTTACTCGAATTGACTTTAACGACCATGTGGTCAGTACTTTTTATGAGATAGTCATTCACAGTTCACTTTTTCTGTAGGAAATGGTGAGCTAATTTGAAAGCATAAACTTGCAAAGACAAAACACGTTTGACAATTGGACAACCAGCATGGTCTTTTTCTCTGAAGTCTGCACTCTGCTTAGAGGGTGACAGCCGCCGAGTCTCCATGAGGAGCTTTCCCTCAGCTGCCCTACATGGCAGGAATACTCCATCTGTGTCTATCATGTCTAGAGCTCTACCTGGAAGACTTCTTATGAACAGAACTGTGACAGTTTGTCAGCACTGTTGACAACGGCATAAGAAAACAATAAATTTCCTCCTAGAGGAGGACTGAATATGTAATCAAGCAGCAACTTTCTAACAAAATGACTTGGCCGTATTTTAAGAGCGTGTAAATCCCAGGGCCACCTAATAATTTAAAACTGGGGTTCCCAAAGAAGGGGTCGCGAGATGATTTGATCCTGATGTGATAAAAAGATTTAGCATTTCCTTATTTGTGAAACCGATATCAAAGTATCACTTTACAAGATGGTTTACATTCCATCATTTTAATGCTGGGGCATGGCTTCAGTTCTTACAAAAATATTATTTTAGTCTCGTAATTTTATGACTTTATTGCCATAATTTCCAAAAATAACTAAATAAACAAATCCCACTCGACAAAATAGAGTTGCCATTCTCTGGCACTGCTGTTCTGGGGGATGCAGGCCGAAGTGCTTGGGAACCCCAGATTTAGAACATTGAGACCATTGAAAAACAACACTGAATTCAAAAATACTGTAAAAAAAAAAAAAAAAAAAAAAAAATCTATATATATATATATATATATATATATATATATATATATATATATATGAGGAAAATTTTGAAGGAGCAAGAGAAGAAAGTAGGACATTACCTGAGACACTGTCACTAATAAATAAATGCAACTAAGACATTTTTTACAGTCCCTCAGAAACATACAAGAGATTCCCATAACAACATCTGCACAATCTGAAATTTCTTGCCAATTTAATGAATCTGTGATACCAAAAATATATTGAAATAAAACATGGTTTGTTGATTGACATTGGTTCTGACGCGACCAGATTCTTCAAAAATAGTTTTGGTTTGACACTTTGGTTTGATAACCATTAACAAGTGCCAAGGGCAATTATTAACAAAGTCAGAAATTTTGATCAAATTACCACCTGATTATCAGGAAATAATAGTCAAAAGTTTTCAGTCTATATCAGTTAGGAGGGTAGGGTATGAATACAATAGATGGATTAAATTTGCACACTGGTGTTCTCAAACAGCAAGTAGTGAACACATTTATAGAATAAACACAAACAACCTCTCTCCAGATACAAGAATTTGTTAACAAAAATGCTTCAGCTTCATCTTAAAATCAGTCAGTATAAATCAGTCACTAAACTCTTTAACTAAACTAGTATAATCCAACTAAACCTCTGAGTAAAAATGAAAAGTAATGAAACCAATGAAAATGAAAAGAAAACCGCACAATAAACCAGAAACAGTTGAATAAAAGTTATACCAATGACCAATACATTTAGGGAGGAATGTTTAAGAACAATAAAAAAGAAAATAAGTTGGTACGTGTGTTCACCCAACCGGTTTACAATAGAAAGCAGAGGGGGAAATAAACTAAGATCATCAATAAGAAATGAAATTAATATGCAGAATTAAAGATTATTAACCTTTTTGATAATTGTTTCAAACAACCCAGCCATATGCCTAAGATATCGTTAATTAAAGAGAACTTCTAAACTCTAACTACTGAAAAGGCAGCCACACAACATCCACACACATGCATACATCTTGCATTAGATTAGTGAGAAAACCGGATTTAAAGAACCAATATCTCATTTCCATTTAAATTAAGGCCATCTCAGTTGGCAGGTTGATACAGCAACAGCCATCAATGATGGTGGGAAAAGAAACTTTGCTTAATTAATGAAAGTACCAGTGTAATCTCCTAATCAGTACCAAATACAGACTTTAAGTCCAAAGACAAAAGATAAAAAGTCTTAATGATTCCATCTCGCATGTTTGACTGTATAGAGAAAATTGATGTGAAATAAATACATTTTTGATCAAACATTGATTAGTTAGACTGTTTGGGTTGTCCACACAGGCATCGTCAGGCACATTTTAGCCAGACATATGTCTAAGGATTAGGATATATCCTCTGTGCCCCAGTAAAATTCCTGATCCACCTTCAGGAAAAAAAAAAAAAAAAAAACTCAAAGCAATTAAACAACAGTGGCTAAGCATAGACTTCAAAAGATAAGGATAAAGTCTCGCAGATGCAGATGAGATAACTTTCTATTTTACTTATGCCCATTGTAGAACACTTTGGAAATGCAGTGTATATATATATATATGTATATATATATATATATATATATTATTCCTAAACATTCCTCACTATATATTGTTATTATTATTCTTTTTTTATTTTTATTCTTTGCAGCTTCTAGTGGCTTGCTTTTTATTGACAGTAGACTGACAGGAAAGGGGCGGAAGAATGGGAGAGACATGCGACAAAGGACCGTGGGTCGGATTTGAACCTGGGTCGTCCGCGTCGAGGACTAAAGGCCTCCAAACATGGGCTGCGCTACCCGCTACACCACAAGCACGCCCAGCAGTGCATATATTTAGAAAAACAACAACTTGAAACTATAATGTTAAAATGTCTATAACTCTACATGTGAAAATTTTACAAAAATGTTATACTGAAGATGTGAAGCCAGTGGTTTAGATCACTTCTGTCTTCATTTACAATCTAGTTTTTTAAACAAAATTATATTAAAGCCAGATAAAAAGGCTGAATGTTTGCATTTAAAAGAGTGTTCAAATATATATAGCAACTAATTTAAAATGGATATTGGATCTTGTGACCCTCTGTGGCTGTATGTCCAGCTACCAAAAAGGTGTTTACCGCTATGCCATTGTAGTTACTTCTGAGAACAGAACGATGAATATTTACACGTCACAGTTTGAGTCTGTTTTCTCTGATAAATGCACAACTTCTGCAGATCCATGATTCCCTTATTTCCCTGCACCTGTTCCACTCTGCTTGAATATCCTTCTGTTTCTCCTGCGCTCTGCCAGCTCGTTCAAAGCCATTCTTGTCTCAGGCGGTCCAGCAACCTGTTACCATGGTTGAGTTATTATTTTAAACCTGTTTTCCTCTCCATGGTTTCTGCCTGTCTTGCTCCTCTGGATCTGTGATTTACTTCTACTCTTTCTGGAACTCAGTATATCTGATTTGGATTTGTTACTGTTTATGACCTTGGATTGGTTGGATTTTGGATCTTTGCTTTACAGTTTGTGATTCCTTCCCTCTGCTGTTTATTTCCTCAGATAAATAATCACTTCCTTAGTATTGCAGCCATCTCATCTTCCCTATAATAAAACGTTATTAGCTAACCTGCTTCTTTTTCTGGGTTCTTGTTGCATCCACTAAGGAAAGGCAAACAATCTGGCTATTAATATTTATTCTTAAATAAATAAATATTTATTCTGCTCATCCAGGACATGTAGTGAGTTTTTTTTTTAGATGTTATCTTTTAGAATAAAGCCTAAACCTTCATATACATTTTTCAGCCAATAAAATTATGACTTCAGTTTCAGGATTTTATGGGATCACATTTCTAGAGTAATTGCAAGGATGCACCAATAATTCACGTCTGGCAGTGTCTTTGAACTGTCACAAAGATCGCAAATCACACTCTGAAGCTCCTCTTCCAAATCTAACTTGTGAGGTGTCTTAAAATGCAATATGTGGCCCACTCAATACTTATTATTAATCCTTGTAAAGACGTGTAAAAACTTGTATGGCCCATTCATTGAAGAAGCATAATCTCACATTGAAAACTAAAATAAACAAAATTGTCCAGGTGAGTCAGGCATGATTTAAAGGATAACTATTTAGAAAAGCGCTTTTTATCTACTGTTAAACATGGTGGATAGTATGCGATGCTGTGGGCCTATTTGTTTTCCAAAGGCCCTGGAAACGTTAATCGACTGCAGGGCAAAGTTAACTGTTAAAATACTCAGATATTTTACTTAGAAATCTGGCGGAATCTATCAAAAAAATAAAAATAAACTGGAAATGGAAATGGAACGCCTTAGGCTCTGTGAGCAGAATATTAACTATAATCAGAAGGCCAAATCAACGCCGGAGACAAAATCCTCTATTTTGTGTCGTTATCACAAGCCACTGACCTATATATTTTATAGGATACTGGTGGAATTAGCTGAAGAGATAAAAACATTAGAGATGAGCCAGGTCTCTGGGTGACCCAGGTTGACAGTCCAAAGAGGAAGGATGAAAGATTCCTCTCTCTTTATGGTTCAACCTTGTGAAAAGGACAGGGGACACAATTCGGTCCAAATGGTAAAAGACAGTTTTACAAAGTATTACCAGGGGGGTTGTCAATATCTGTGGTAGACATGATTCTGTCTAATACAAATATGGATGTCTTAATGTGTTTTTTTCCCCTCTCACAACACAAACATGCTCCAATAAAAGGCTGTATTTTAAAGATCGGGATTTTTACTCATGTTTACCAGGGCTGCCAATGGGCCAAGAGGGTGCTGCCCTTAATATTTTGAAGAAACGCATTTTAAAAAGCAAATCAAGTGAGAAGATGAGAAGGGAAACAACAAATTCAGACGCACCATTGAGTCATTAATATTTAGCAATTTTTCCCTTGCTGGGGGGGTAGTGGTGGCCTAGTGGTTAGAGCAGCACACTTGCGTCCTGAGTAGGCGGCCAGAACAGGGTTCGAACCCTGCAGACTGCCACTATGTCTCCCTGATTGCTCCCCGGGCGCTGCAAAAGCTGCCCACTGCTCCCGAAGGGATGTGTTAAATGTTGAGGACAACTTGTTGTTGAAATGTAAAACTGCAATAACAAAATGAAAGATTTCTTCTTTTCTTTTCTATTTTTTTTTTTTTTTTTGTAAATGCTAAGCAACAGAAAGTGACCTACCTGTAAGTGAGTTTGAAAGAGAGTTTCTTGTTAGGAAACAGAGGGCAGGATTTGTAGTCACCAACAGTTGAGCTGTCTGCCTCAATACTACAGGGACTACAGTGACATCTGCAGTTAGAGCTGAGAGAGTCATCAGTAAACAGAGCTTGGGACAGTGGCTGGAGTTGAAGACTTGATTCTGCAGCTTTTGCATGGCAGCAAAAATTCCAGATGCTTTAAGTCTGTTGAGCGACTGTTATTCAAATGACCAGACTTATCAAAAAAGTTAAGTCAGACGGCAGTTACACAGAGACGACTATTCAATCAGCACTCAAGTTCAAAGAAGCCATTATCTGAGAAGTGCTGATGCGTCCCCAGCCTGAAAACTACAAATAAGGTGGTGTGAAAACCAGACTCCAGAGATGAGTCTACCCTTGTCATATGTTTGCATTTGATTGATGTGGCTGGCACGCCAGTGGAACAAGGCAAATAAGAAATCTTTACCTCCATTTGAGAAAGACCGATGATGTGATGTGTGTTCGCCGGCCATGGTTTTGGGTTCACTTTTCATTTTGTGAAAAAGGGCTCGCTGAAATTCTTTTGTCTCCATGCGAAAAAATATTTTTATTCTTAGAATGAAAATAGGTGTCATCTTTTTTCCAAGATGACACCTTCTTCATTTGGGCAGCTGTGGGTCACAGAATTGTTTGACGAGGGCGAATGCCTGAGTCATATTGTGTCTCCTTCCTGGTCACCAGATTGGGACACATAGAGACATAAAAAGTACTCTCCTCCTCAACCACAAACTACACATAAAATTGAACAGGAAGTTTTTGCAGAAATTGCATTTAATCCATCTAGCATTAGCTAAATGCATGGATGGATACATGCATGCTCAGTATGAAGGATTGCTCCAAAGTCAGCAACCCAATGCAAGCGACTGTCCACTGTGCTCATCCTGAAGGAGTGAAGGCTGAAAGTCAATGACCCGATGCAATCAGCTGGCTTTCCTTGGAAAACTTTTAAACCAATTTGTCTGTATGGCTTGATAGAATTGACTTTGTAAAGAGCCTTGAGATAATGCGTTTTAAATTGGCGCCATGTAAAATAAACTGAATTAAACTGAAATGAATAACTCTGAATAAATACCAAACAGTCTGGACTTATAAGCACTTTTCTAGTCGTACTAACCACTCAACGTGCTTTTACATCTGAGTGTTATTCACCCTGTGTTGCTCACAATATACACAGATTGATAGGAAATGTGCTACCAGGGGCCTTGCCAATTGGCAGATAGACATGTGGTGCTGGAAGACGGGAGTTTAACTCGCAACAAGTTGCCAGAGGACTATTTATCACCCTGATCCACAGCGGATAGATGTAATTTAAGACTAATAGTGTAATCGATTATTGGTTTGGACAGTGTTAGAAAGCTCACAGAAGTTGAAAATAAGTTAAATATTGTATTCAGATCTATGGCATTTAGGTGCATTATTACACAATGTAGTTATTATTGATATGCTACAATATTGTATCTTTTAACAAAGATTTTCTGGGCTGAACCACAACAAACGACTGCATCCAAAAGACGAAAACATTCTGAGTTTTAGTTCTTTATAATTGCTAAAAGCAGCTGAAACATTGAGACTCCCTGTTAGCCCTTCCGCACTCTAGAGATTTATTCCCTTTTTTATAAACTCAGTGCAATTTATCTGTCCACTTCAGGTATGGGAACTCTTACTTTTAATACCATCAGAAAATAAAACAACTTCTCAGTGTGACCAGATTGTCCAACCTGGTTGTGGTCATCCCGCTCAGCGGTGGCTGAGGCTGGAAGCCATAAGCGAGTTGTGCTGAGTAATTTATTCGGTTCTCATCACAGTTGAGGATGACTCAGAGTACAGACGGTGGACAAAAGACTGGTGTCAGCAGAGCCACCTCCTGACCATGGCACTGGTGGTGGATTTCTGCAGGCGCTGACCCATCACATAAACACCGGTTAGCATCCAGGGAATTGAACTTAAGAAAGTGGACAATAAACTGATCTGGAGTCACTACACGGATGCTCCTTACAGGAAGGGTCAGAGCAGACTCTACCTGCTGAGGCTGAGGTCGTTTGGACTGCAGGCGGTCGGTCCTGAAGACCTTTTTTTGACCTTGTGGAGGCATCAGCCATCTTCTGCAGCAACAGCTTATCTACTGAGATGAAATGGTTAGAAAATCTCGTCAGGAAGGCCAGCTCTGTCCCCTCAACTCTCACTACACACCCACACAGAGCGCTAGCAGTTAGTGCCACATTGTTAATAGCTGTGCTGCTAGTCGCTTTAGCATTAGCTTCAACTTTTGCAATAGATGCACGAAGATCTGTTCTTCCCGGCAAGAATTTCCCCCCTCAGCTCGTTATAAACTCATTCAATGTGGGTGTCCAGGCTTTTGCAGATCTTATCTTCGTTCTTGGCAACTGTACTTTCGAGCAGTACAGCCCTGATTGATGGTTCAGCCTCGTCGCCAGCGGTCGCATCTGCTTCTTCCCCTTCGGGCGAGTTAATTCAGGTGAACTCGGTGCTTGGTCGAGGCCTACTTCGATGTTTTAATTTTTCTTGGATTTGCCTCAGGTCATGATGAGATAACGGCTCCAAAGCAGCAAAAAATATTGAAAGATTCTAACTTGAACAAAGAGACCATTCTTTTTGGAGATATCAACATAAACTGGGAGGACACATTATGTAGAAAAAAGCTTAAAAATAACTGACAAATTTGATCTGGTCCAAATGATCAAAGGGCCCATAAGAATCATCACATCAAGCAGCTTAATTTAGCATTTACCAACTGACCTGAGAATAATTAAATAATACAATATGTTAGGTGGTCTTACTGATCACAATTTGATCCTAGTCGCCAGAAAGCTCTCTAAAAAGAGATTTAGTTATTCCGTTGAATAAAAATATTTCCGCATGGAGACAAAAGAGTTTCAGCGAGCCCTTTTTCCCAAAATTAAATGTGGACCCAAAACCATGGCCGGCGAACACACATCACATCATCGTTTTTTCTCAAATGGAGGTAATTTGTTGGAATCCCCCCCAAAAAAAAAAAAAAAAACACCAGGAAGGATTTAATAGTGTGGTTCAGCAGGTTGATTGGGATCACATGTTGTTGGCAATAAACTGTGGACTGTGAATCGTTTGTAGCGACAATTAAAGATTTTAGCTGTAAAGTTAAACACAAGCACAATAAAAACATACTACCCTAGATGGATCTTGCGTTAAAAATGCAAAATAAACTAAGTCAGCTAGTGCTAAAGAAACTGTTTACATGATTGAGGAATAAAACTGTTAGAGTTTAAAGCAAGGCCACAGGTGATTTGTTCATGACTATAATAAAAAACACAAAAGGGGATTCTAAAACAATTTGGAACCAACTGAAAAAAACTTTTTGGACAAGACACAAAAAGGAAACACGTTTTAGAAATTAAGATAAATGTACAAATTACAAATAACACAAACAAAGTTGCAGATGACTGGAATATTTTTTTATTCAATCTGTATCCACTATTGCCCAAAGCTTCCCATCTAACAATTTAAATATTTGTCCGGTAAATGATTCAGAGCCAATCTTCAACCTAGGTACAGTCACAGAACCTGAAGTCTTACAGACAATAAGAACACTAAAAGCTTCCAAAACTGGAGACATATTAGGCATGGATATGTGCATGCTGAAATAAATCAGTTCCACATTATTAACACCAGTAACCAAAATTGTCAATCTCTCCCTTATTGAGGCAGTATTTCCAAGTGTGTGGAAGTTAGCTGCTGTTGTCCCAATTTTTAAAAATGGAGATCCATTGTCAGTGGACAATTGCAGACCCATCAGCATCATACCTACAGTGTCAAAAGATGCAGAGAAACTAATTTCCCAACAAATAACAACACATTTGAATACCACTACATTTTCCCTTCATTCAATGCAATTTGGTTTCAGAACTCAACACCCCACGGAAACTGCTAATTGTTTTTTTCATACAAAATATCAAAACATTTACTGGATAAAGGTGGCGTGGTTGGAGCTGTGTTTCTCTATCTAAAAAAAGCTTTTGACACTGTAAACCATTAAATATTATTTACCAAACTAAGCAAATTTAACTTCTCCTTAGATGTAATGAAATGGAGAGTATCATATTTATCGAAACTCTCACCGTCAGTCAGGATCATTGATCACCTCTCACCGCCCCTCACCGTGCCCACAGGGGTACCTCAAGGTTCTGTTTTGGGGCCTCTGCAATTTTCACTTTATATGAACAACCTCCCTTCAGTTTGTTCAGTAGTCTGTATTCAGTTTTACGCTGACAACACAGTATGCTTTGCATGATTAGAACATAGGAAAATAAAAACTGAATAAAAGCAAGTTGGAATAAAATGTAGAAAATTTTAAACAAAATAAAACATGGGAAAATGGAAACTAAAAGCAAATATTAAAAGCAGTTGGACTACAAACTTTAACAGATGATGTTTTAGTTAACAGTTTAACTAGAACAGTCAATGGCTATCCTCAACAAATGTGTTTTAAATCTTCATTTAGAA
Source organism: Fundulus heteroclitus (assembly GCF_011125445.2). Taxonomy (NCBI): domain Eukaryota; kingdom Metazoa; phylum Chordata; class Actinopteri; order Cyprinodontiformes; family Fundulidae; genus Fundulus; species Fundulus heteroclitus. The sequence continues at coordinate 5,117,572 of NC_046369.1, forward strand.
AAATGTGCCCACTTTGGGACAATAAAGGATTTTTCTATTCCATTGTTTTCTGTTCTACTTGGTATTGTTTGACAGGCAGGCTAGCTGATCTCTTGTTATTCTTTCTTGGCGAGGTAGGACAGCCAGGTGAGTTGTTGTACGTAAAGAAAGGCATTAATGGCAGTACTGGACTCTCTGGGACTGAGGTGCGTTACCAGAAAGGGCTTGCTTACAGAATTCTGAACCAGGAAGTGACTGAGGGATCTGAGGGATATCCTGATGGAAACTCAAGGTAAGTTCCAGGTAGGTGGTTAAAGGACACAGAAAGTAGAGGAAATCTCTAGGACCATAGAAACTGCAAGAGCTGGATAACACGCATTATAGTTTGCTGAATAATCTAGATTCCTAAATACCGGTACACATAGTAAATAATCTAGACTGAATTTCAAAAACAAGATAAATGTATACTCTAATTGTGGATTTAACCCATTTAACTTATCAACAAGTTAAAATGATAACAGACCTACTCTAATGGTAACTGTATAGTTACAGTTTGTAAAAAGTCTTGATTTGGAGTTTTTTTTATGTGCATCAGACCAAATCATGTTTTATCCTCAAACTTATCTCTTTCTATTAGCTCGCGAGGACACGTGAATGAACCTTCCTGGGTTCACGTCAACTAATTAGCAGATTATTTTGCTGAAAAATATCTTTATTTGTTTTCTCAAGCGTAATTAAACTGTCAGATTGAAATACAGATTGACTAGTTTGTCAAAGTTCTGCTTTCAGCCTCAGCAACAAGATTAATTAAGTTTTTTTGTGCATAAGGCCAGTAAGTAATTAATCAGAAATGACCTTGTTAGCTTGTTTTACTGTTTTTGTAAGTTTTGCAAGAGAGTGCATTAACTTTCAGTGAAATAAATTAGATGGCCCTGAACAAAAGATGAACATTATGAAAAGGCTTTTTTATATATATATAATTACCTAGTTTGATCTTTTTTAATGTGATTCTCTGGTGGTTTTAGAATATTTCGGTTCAGGTTTTTCATCTTTTTGTTCTCTCACTAAACCTTGAATCCTCAAGCACATTTTTTTTATCTCTCAAACAGAAAGTTCTCCTAACAATGAGAAAAAGAAACATGAACTGCCATTTCAAACTTGATCTTCGGTCAAAATGGATATGCATATTGATTTGCAAGATGTCTTTCAAAAGCTCTAAATCCAATGCTATTTTTTAATGTATAGGCATTCAAAATGTAAGCAGCTGTGTTTAGACGGACTATAATTAGCTGGAGCTGCGAACCAGTCTGACAGCAGACCACGTGAAAAGCAGCTGCTGCACTCCGAGCAAATCTTTATTCATGAGTCGGCTGAGAATCTCGAACACGCACATATGAATACACGCACACGCAGAAGCTGAAACCCTTCCTCTCTTCACATTCAAACCAAAGTCATACTTATTTGCTCATCCAATTAGTTTTCCCATTCTGACACTTTTCGAAGTAAACATCAGTCCAGTCTGTTCCTCCTTCGCAGGGCTCAGAAGGCAATTACAAAAGGATTACAAGCAGCGCGTGAACTTGTGTCTTACTAACCAGGGTGGTTATAAATGTAACCTTTTGTTGTTTAGTGAAAAACCACCTTCAATTGCCCCAGCCCAAATTGGGTCCTGTTGTAGATAATCTAACTCCTGCGAGGCCTGAGGTGAAAGAGTAAACTTTCATGACAGTATTCATTTTATTTTTAAATAAGGAGGTTTTCTGCATGTACAGTTTATCCATAAGAAAAAAGCCACTCTAACTAGAAACTTTGTCAAAAAGGAAAGTTTTAAGCCTAGTCTTAAAAGTAGACAGGGTGTCTGCCTCATGGAACCAGAACTGGGAGTTGGTTCCACAGGAGAGGAGCCTGATAGCTAAAGGATCTGCCTCCCATTCTACTTCTAGAGACTCTAGGAACCACCAGCAGACCTGCAGTCTGAGAGCGAAGTGCTCTGTTAGGAACATACGGGGTAATCAGAGCTCTGATATATGATGGAGCTTGATTATTAAGGGCTTTATATGTGAGAATGAGAATTTTAAATTCCATTCTTGATTTAAACTAAAATTGGAGATATATGATACTTGAATTTTCATCAGAACTCTTGAGCTAGAGGCTTAAAACTGCATTTTGTGAACTTCCTGATAGTTAAAAAATGACAATAGTCAAGCCTTGAAATAACAAATGCATGGACTAGTTTTTCGGCATCACTCCTGGACAAAATATCTTAAATTTTGGCAATATTCCAGAGGTAAAAAAAAATGAAATCCTGGAAACCTGTTTAATATGGGATTTAAATTACATACCAGTAAAGTGGATATAAAACAAATGTATGCCAAATTCTTTTGTAAAATATTTTAAAACCATTTATCCTTTTCCTTACACTTCCCATCTTTACTCCATGTTGTGTTGGTTAATCACAGGAAAGTGTTTGTAATGTGACAAAAAAGTGCTTCTCAAAGTTGCACTTATCACTGTTAAAATGTCAGATTTTTAAAAAAAATAAAAATAAAAAAATTGCTTGAATAAATCATTCCAAAATATTTTCTACTGATACTGTGATTTGTATGTTGACAACATTCAAATGAATAACAAACATCTGTCTGGGGCTTGGGTGTAAAAGATAAAGTTACAATAAGTGGTTGCATGAGCAAACCGACACTTCGCTGAACACGATTGCCATCAATTGTTCATCTGAATACCCTGAAATAGAGCTCTGCCATCCAGATGTATTTCCTGACTTTTAAAAAATGTGTATCCTACAGCTAGCTATGGTTTGCAGAAAGGTTACAGTAAATCTGACAGATCAGTTGCACAAAGGCATCGGGAAAAAGGAGAGCAAGTTCTCGCAGCAACAGTTATTTTATCACATCCACAAGACTGTGTACATGTGTGTGTGTGTGTGTGTGTGTGTGTGTGTGTGTGTGTGTGTATTCTTGTACTTGCCGCTGAGCGAGATCACTGTTCATTTTACTAGTAAAGTGAGGACTTTGATGTAAAGCGAGGACCTTTTGTCGGTCCTCACTTTTATTCTGGGCTAGGGGGTTGGTTTAGCACTATGTGTGATGAATAGCTATGGTTGAATCCAATGTTAGCCAGACACGGAGCTGGTGCTGAAATAGTTTTTATTAGCAGGATCCAAGAGGAAAAAGCGGTCTTCAGGCAGGCCAACAGAACCAGACAGCAACTAAACAAACTCAGAAAACAGGAGGGCAGAAAATGGCTCGAACACGGACTGGCAGACAGACAAGATGAACAAAAAATAACTGAGGCTGCAAGGCTCTTACCGAGTGGTTGCGAGTAGGGACAAGAAGAGATATTCCGGCAACAAACAGAAAATAAAGGCGGGCTTAAATAGGCGACAGAACAGGAGAGCAGGGCGGGACTAATTAACAAAAACAGGTGGAGGTGATAAAAGGAGCATAAAGACTGATAGACAAAAAACCTAAGATAGAAAACAAGACTAAACAGACACGAGCTGAAATAAAAACTAATAACAAAGGCCAGATAACTAAAGCAGGCTAAGCATAAATTCAATACAAAACAAGAAACAGAAATAAATCCTAAGACAGAAAAGTTAGCTAAACTGAAAAAATAACCTGAACCACAACAGAACGTTACACTATGGTGTCAGTTAGGTTTAGGTTAGGGCTAGGTATAAACCTGTAAAGGTTATGATTAGGGCTAGGGTCAGGGTTAGGCCATAGAAAGGCTTGAAGACAAGGCACGGCCTTCACTGCAAACAGGTAACTAAAAGTAAGTAACATTTTATTGAAATTTGTGTATTTTTCCTTGATTTGAGCAGCTAAATAAGACTATTTGCCAATGGAATTAGTATTTTTACACCTAAAATAAAATAATTAGATATCCTGCACTTGAAATAAGATGATGGAGCTATGTTGTTCCTATTTTGAGTGCAAAAGTCTTATTCCATTGACAAATAGTCTTCTACAGCTGCTCAAATCAAGAGAAAATACATTCATTTCACCTTTTTGCAGTGCTCACTATGTACATTAAACAGGAATGGGCGTGTATGTGTGTGCATGTTCCTTTACCTTTTTTCGACACAGGGTTTCATTACAGGTATGTCCTCACAGCTGGAGTCTGTAAAGGTTGAATCAAAGGGAGCTTTAAGGAGTTTTTCCTGGGGCACATGCCAGATTGTTCTTGTTTGCTGAGTGGTATTCGGGTGTTCTCATTGCTTGTGAACATATTCCTTCTTACGTTACTTGCCAGTTGTACTTGCTCCCCTTTGTATTGTCTTTTTTTCCAGGAAACCATTACTCAGTTCCTGTTTCATCCTAAACCCCAGTCCTCTGCCTCCTTGTTTGCCGAAGTTAACAGGAGAACTAAGATCAGGATCCCCACCGCAAACCTCCTCACCTCACCACTCTTTTGACCGATCCTCTGGATACATCATCTGGACACATACATAATCTACCATCATCACTCACCTGCCTGTCCACCCTCCAGCGTTCGAACGTCATCTCCCTCTCCGCTGGAAAGAAACACAAGATTCATTATCAACCGAACTGTATGCCAAACGCTGTCAGCCTCACCCTCTGTTGGCTACACCCACCTTCTCCCTAGAAACTTTACCTCTGTGACCACAATAAGCTGAGCGCTTCTTCTTTACCGTCAGCATCAGCTATCAGAATTCACCTCCTTCCATGTCCACAGAGATCTCCTGTTGCTTTTGAATCCTCCCCTGATCCTGGAAAAAAACAGCCTTTATTTCATCCTTTATTTACCAATAAATCATTTGAATCGCTTACTGTTACCTGTAGCTTTGTCTCCCACAAGGGTCTCAGAAGCATTGGGCTGTACGACAGAAAGCTTTTCTGGAAAAGAAAACAGAAAGCTGGCTAAAAAAAAAAAATCCCACCAAGACCTTTGGAAGTCTGGTAAAAGCTTCAGGCCACAACAGGAAAAGGTGTGTTTGGCACAAAAAACAGCAGTAAGGATGAACAAAAGAACACTTTTCCCCCTTCTGAAACATTGGTGGTGGCAGCATTATGCTCTGTGGTTATTTTTCCTTAGATTAAACAGGAGTTTGACTCAATTTGCAGTAAACAGTCAGTTTTGACCTATGTTAGAAAGCTTACAGTAATTTTTTTTCAGCATCAAAGTGAGTCCAAGCATGCATTCAGACTAACAAAAGACTGGTTTAATTATTAACAAATCAAAGTTTGTAATGGTCTAGCCATTAATTTGGAAAGGAAATCTGTATTTTTAGAGTCTATTGGCCTGTACAAAAGGTTGAAGATGAACAAAAAACAATCAAAAGGTGCTTCAACAAAGTATTACAACTAGGGATGCACGATATATCGGCTTCAACATCAGTATCGGCCGATGTTAGTAATTTTTTGACATATCGGTATCGATCCGATAAGTAAAACTGGGCCGATATTAAGAGCCAATGTTTATTTCCATCTAGTTGCCCTTCGTGCCTGTGTTTCAGGGGTTTTGTCATGCGTGTTTTTTTTTTTTGTTGTTGTTTTTTTGGATCATGTGACATTGACAATAATTCATCACAGCCAGGATTGTGTTGTTGTTGTTTTGCATGCAATGTGAGCAATGTGGCAGTTTTTCACAGCGTTGTAAAAAGACACATTCCCATATTCAAAGATTCAGTTAGTTTTCAGTTTTCAGTACAAAACTGTGTAAAATTTAATCATCGCAGAAACTTAAATGTGTATGTACATCGGTAAATATCGGTTATCGGACATAACAGCAATATTAATATTGGATATCGATATCAGCCTAAATTTTCATATCCGTGCATCCCTAGTTACAACTCGTATTGAACTTTTATTAATTTATTTATTTTTGTATTTATTTACTTTTAACAGATTTGTTGGTCTTTCAGTTTACCCTCCAAACAACATTGTTTTCATGATAGATATAGAGAACATTTTAAGAATTACTGAATTATAACTTTTCCAGAACATGTGTTTAAAAGCCAGTACACTCACAGTGCATGGTGATGTTTGACATCCAAACAAATCATTTTGTGAAACTAAAGCTTCAGTATATATCTGCCAAACTGTTTTGAGGTCATAAAGACAAGACAGAGGGAGCAGAATGTTACTGGTGGCACAAAGGGTTGAGGAAACCTAAATTCCAGAGGGATAATCAGAAAGATGTAGGGAGACGGGAGATAAATGAGAAGAGAATGAGTCAGTGAGAAAGGCAATTACGTATTGGGAGGAACATACCGAAAGGAGGAGAAGCAGGACAGAGGAGGCAGTGAGGTGGAAAGACAGAGATAAAGAGAGGTGAAAAGAGAATTAAAACAAAGAGAAAAGGACAGCAGAAAGTAAAGTGAAAGTTTAGATTGGGAGCAAAACAAGAGCAAAATTATGATCAAATAATATATATTCATACATATAACACACACACATTTACAAATCATTTAAAAGTGCTTAAGCATGGCATGTGGAAGCCATGTGTGTTAAAACTGCACCAGAAAATGACTTGAACGCATTCCATCCAAATAAAAAACAATCTATTTGCTTGCTGTGAGAGAGTTAGCGGAGCACAGACGGCCTGATCGTGGCCAGATGGACCAACTGACCGGCTGGCAGGAAGTAACAGGCTGTACGCTTCTTTTTGATTGGCTCTAATTATGATCTAGTGCCGTACCTCCCAGGGAAACTGCTGACTAGCTGATGTGTGTGCTGTACAAGTGTGAGCATGAGCATTTCCGCAGAGAATCCAGGGTTATTTAAACAGGAAAATGGGATGGTTTGCTGAGGAAATAAGCTCCTAAAAAACAGTTTGGGTTGATGTAGGGTGGCCATGTTTTTGTGCAACAACCTCGAGTGACTCAGCAAAAAAAAATAAAAAACAAAAAGCTCGAACATTTGTTCCAGCTTTAAATTCCACATGCTTCTTTAATTAAGAAGTAAATTATACAGGCCCCTTACATTATCATTAGGTAGTGCTATATGTTATATGACGTTATGTATTATCTTGTAAAGACATAAGAGTAGAATACAGATATTTTGTTGATAGTTTTCCATACCATACCAGCTTTGTCTATGAAGCACTTTAAATAAACCAATGTCTGTAAAGTGTAAAATATACAACTGATATAAATAACTAAAGAAAAAAAATGAACATGTAACAAATAGACATGTTAAAAATTGACAAGTAACTAAAAAACAAAGTTCAAATAGCTTACATTAAACTAAAAACAAGGAAAAAGTAAATGTGTAAAACTAGATAGGAGTACGTCAGTAGTATAAAGTGATATACTATGGTGAGGCTACATGCACTCATCATGGTATACATGTATTCATTTTAGATTTCTGGCTTAAGCATTTGAACATCTCTACTGGACTTTAAGTGTCACTTACCAAGTTGAAAAGAAGCACAACGTTTTGGCCATCAAAACAGTCCAGGCAGGATATTTGATTTCACATCTTATCAGAAATAATAGAACTCATTCAAATGAGTTAGTTTTCTGGCATGGATCCAAGTCCATAAAGTTTAAAAAGGTTGAGCAGCTTGACGTCCTGATGTATTCATTCAGAGGAAGAAGAGTTTCACTTTGTGTGTTGAGTCCTTTTACTGTTGAAACATTGAACTGTGACCATGTTCCAACTACATCGGGTAAAATAAGTATTCAACATTTCAATTTTTTTTTTTAAGTTTATGTATATCTTTTGGTTCCATCAACATACAATTCATAACAGTGGTTGACAACAACCCCAATGAGCCACTTAGACAGAAAAGCCAAAGCCAATTAATCTATAAATGAAATTATAGGTTATAAAATGGCATAACACAGTAAAAGAGTAGTCAACACATTTAGCAAAAACAATGAAATACTTTGTAGAAAAGCCTGTCTTGGTATTGGCAACCAAGACAGGAGGGGGCATGGGAGTTTGCCCAACCAGTCTACATGTGCTTTGTGGATCTGGAGAAGGCATTCGACCGTGTTCCTTGGGGGGATCTGTGGGGGGTACTCCGGGAGTATGGAGTACGGGGCTCTCTAAAAAGAACTGTTAGGTCTCTGTATGTTCCTACCCTCATGTATGGTCATGAACTTTGGGTCATGACAGAAAGAACGAGATCCCGGATACAAGCGGCTAAAATTAGTTTTCTCTGTAGTGTGTCTGGGCTCTCCCTTAGAGATAGGGTGAGGAGCTCAGTCATCCGGGGAGGACTCAGAGTAGAGCCGCTGCTCCTCCACGTCGAGAGGAGCCAGTTGAGGTGGCTCGGGCATCTGGTTAGGATGCCTCCTGGACGCCTCCCTGGTGAGGTGTTCCGGGCACGTCCCACCGGGAGGAGGCCCAGAGGGAAGACCCAGGACACGCTGGAGGGACTATGTTTCTCGGCTGACCTGGGAACACCTTGGGATTCCCCGGAGGAGCTAGCCCAAGTGGCTGGGGAGAGGGACGTCTGGGCCTCCCTACTGAAGCTGCTACCCTCGTGACCCGACCCCGTATAAGTGGAAGAGAAAGGATGGATGGATGGATGCACTTGTCCTCTGGAGGTCGCAGTGTGGGGATCTCTGCACAGCCCGCAGAAGTGTGGTTTTCTGGTTTCCCAGAAAACAGACTTTAATTAGCTTGGTCCAGCCTGCACATGTTGGCAGGCTCAGGGTCCCAGGCTTCTGGTAGATGACCTGAGCTTGAGAAATGGAGAACCATCCACCTGCTCAGGAGTATGAGGGGTGGGTGAGAGAGCAGCATATCTATGTATATACTGTATACACACAGCATCAATATTTTCTTATGTAAAATCAAATTTAAAGTAACCTTTTAGAACAATTTTTTATTTATTTTTTTATTTTTACTTAAGAATGATTTTATTATATTTTACTATATTCTTAGTGCACTAAGAAAACTGCCTTTCCCTTTCAAGTTCTTATTTTTTGTCTAATTTTCTAAATTTGTTAGTTCTTCTTTTCAAATTTGAGCCCTTCTCCACTCCTGCCCCCTCCCCTTCCGTCTTTATTTCTTTCTTCTTTCTATCATTTGCCCCTCCTGTCCTCTGTCATCTTCTTTGACTTAGAGCTGCTCCACATTGCCAGGCTTCCCCCTCGCCTCTTCTTCTCAGTCAACCTTCAATCAGATCAATTTGTTATTCCGTTCACAGCCATATAATAAGGTGATTATGCATGGCGCACACACACACACGCACACGCACGCACATCCAGCCCCTTTAGGTATGATGGAAGCTGACGTTGCTTCTTTACAAAAAATGCAGTTAAAGAGAAAACTGGCAACCTGGTGCTCCCAGATTAATTTGTCTCTTCTCTTCTAATCAGTGTCAGAATAGAGGAAGAACCCAGAAGTGGAGGAATGGGCTGGTAAGGGGTGGGGGGTGGGAGGGGGGTGGGGGGGGGGGGGGGTGAGGCCAGAAGTAATGAATGCAAACAAGGCGGCGAGGAAGGCTCCTCTAAGTGTTTGATCAGAGACCACAAGCAGACTTCTGGAATGAACCCCAGAAATTGAATTTAAAGATTAATAAATAGAAATGAACAGTCTCTACAGATTCTTTTCACTTGCCACCTCAGAATATGTTTATGTATGAACCTGCAAGGTCTGCAACTTTAATGAATGCACGTGGTTTGGCAAGTTGCTTTGCAGTGCTTATGTTACCTCGCAGAAGTCACCAAAGTAGTTACTCTGTGTTTGATTTTAACACGAAAATACAAAATGATCTGATGGAAAACAGCTACAAAACTGCAAAAGGTATTTTTCATGGTTTTTTTTGCCTCAAGACATGCAATTAGAATAGATTTCATTTACAGAAAATATCTAAAACATAAAATATGGATTTTTTTTGTAAAGCAAACAACATTGGCTATAGGATAAAAATAAATAAAAAAAATCACTTCAATGCACATAACCTTCTAGTCAGTGTTTTGTATTGCCACATTTTGCCTATAACAGACAACTGCAGGCGTGGAGACACGGCTGCAATTGTCTGTTATCCATTTTGCTGCAATTCCAGCTGCAATTTGCTTTGAAAAAGTCTCTATGAGCTCTCCACATCCTTTGATTTCTGCCCATTCTGGGATTTCTGCCCATTCCTCAAGACAAAACTGCTCCAGCTCCTCCATTTTGGATAGCTTTTTGGATGGTTTTCACTCACGAACACAATATTAAAGTCTAACTGCAGATTCTCACTTGGATAGAGGTCTGGACTTTGACTAGGTCATTCCAACACATTTAAATGTTTTCGTTTGAACCACTCCAGTGTTGCTTTTCCAGCATGCTTCGGGGACATTGTCCTACAGGAAGGTGAACCTTCGTTCCAGTCTCAAATCACAGGCTTACTCACAGCAGTTAGCTCCAGAATATCCCTATATTTAGCACCATCCATCTTTCCCTAAACTCGAACCAGTGTCCTAGTCCCTGCTGCTGAAAAACATCCCCACAGCAGGATGCTGCCACCACCACGTTTCACTGTGGGAATGGTCTTCCTAGCGTGTTGGGATATGTTTGCTTTGTGCCAGACATAACGTTTTTCTCGGTGGCCAAAACTCACAAGTTAGTCTCATCTGACAAGAGCAAATTCTGCCATACATTTAGGAGTTGTCCACATGCCTTTTGGTAAACTCAGAACAAGCCATCTTATTTTTAACACTTAGTAATGGCCTTTTTCTTTGGCCCCATCTTCCTTAAAGCCCAATTATACAGAGTAGACAGTGTTTCTCACTCTGCTGAGTTCTCCTACTGTTGTCCAATTTGCATTGTTTGTTGTTATTTCAAATTTTAACTTTTTGTTCTCTCCCATTTTTTCTCTTCATAGTAGGTATACCTGGTCTGGCGTTCTGTTAGCTTTGATACCATCCAGGGAGGCAGATCATCCATCATTACCATATAACATAGAAAGGATTCCTAGATCAATGTGTGCTTCTGTGCTTTCTGTGTCTCTGCTCTGTCTTCTTAAACCTCTACTCGGTCGAGGCAGACGACCATTCACATTGAGCCTGGTTCTGGTTCTGGTTCTGCTTGACATTTCTTCCTGTTAAAGGGGAGTTTTCCTCTCCACTGTTGCTTCATGCTTGCTCAGTATGAGGGATTGCTGAAAAGCCATCAACAATGCAGACAACCGTCCCTGTGGCTCTACACTTCCTCAGGAGGAGTGAATGCTGCTTGTCAAGACTTGATGCAATCAACTGGGTTTCCTTGGAGAGGAAACTTTTTGACCAATCTGTATGATATGATTGAATTTGTGAATTAGCGCTAAATAAATAAAATGAAATTGAATTGATTTGTGGTCCTATGGACATATCTCTCTGCTGTGGAGCTCAAATCTAAAAAAAAATATCTAAAATATTCACCAGGACACTGTACACCCAGTAAGCAGTTTTTATCTTTATTTACACAAAGAGATGGCAGATTATTTGAGGGGGTGAGTTAAGAAAGATGGAATGCAGTTGCTCAGACAATGAAACTAAGCATAAGGGACTAGACACACTAATTGGTTTGAGAGTTGAGCATTCCCATGACAGCAAACCAAGCAGTCTGAGGGTTCACACCAGCTTTTAGATCCATTATAGGTCATACGGATGAACATAATCAGCAGTTGTATGGGCAAAATAAATGCTACTGCATTATTTTTCATGGCTTACTTATACTGTGCTCTAAGCTAAAACCTAATTCAAGACTATAAAAAATATATGCATTACAATAACTACATATTTATGCACATCTTTTACAACTCCCCTGAATATACACATTGGCACTGAAAAGAGAATCTATAAAACAACATGTTCTCAACTAAAATAGCCAAATGAATTGTTTGTTCCTTACCCCTGCTTTGTCCACCAGTAACTAATTGGCAACAAAAGATGTGCCGCAGACAAAGTGTTATTGATTGCTGTTAAAACTGAATGATCCATTGTTAAATTGAAGTGTTTTGTTGAGCTGACCTCCTCGTTACACATCCTGGAGCTACTGAAGTGTTTTTCTGGGTCAGCACACAATTCTATCATGGAGAAAACAGAGCACTACAAAGCACAGGAAAATAAACATACCATGGTTCTTCAGGGTTGTTTGCTAGTTCTGTCTAACCAGTTTCTATTAATAAAAAAAAAATGACAAGAGTATTTACCTGCATGGGAAGTCCCACAAAAGGATGTAATAAAGCAAAAAAATAAATAAGAGAAAAGCATCTTTTTAGACAAATTTCTTCATTTTGCTCCTATCAATGTTGGGCAACATTCATTAAAATGAAGGACTCTTTATTAATATTTATGTTTACAATAATAATAATAATACATTTTATTTCTAATGCACTTTACGTTTGACACCAAACTTCAGAGTGCTACAGAGGCAGACCGACTAAAACAAAAAACATCAATAAAACAGTCATTAAGAACATAAAAGACTAAAAATACACATAGAGAAAGAAGCTTTAGTCAGATTCAGTTTTCCTGAAAAGAAAAGTTTTCCGTCCTTTCTTAGAAGCCCCAACCGTCTGTGAAGATCTGAGTTGGTCCGGAAGGGCGTTCCGGAAAGCTGCAGCCACAAAGGCTCTGTCGTCCACCGTTCTAAGCCTCGTCCTCGGCAGGACCAGATGGTGCTGTTGGCCTGACCGGGTCCGGGTGGATGTTTGGGGTGTGGGCGGTTCAGTGAGGTAAGTGGGGGCCGCACTGTGCAGCCAGTCATGGGTCTGCAAAAGAACTTTGTATTCTATCCGGAGGTGAGCGGGGAGCCAGTGCATTGAACGTAGGATGGGGGTGATGTGCTCGCGTTTCCACACCCTCATCAGGACCCTGGCAACACTGTTCTGGACGTACTGGAGCTTTTGAAGACTCCTGCCAGGAAATCCCGCTGAGGAGTGCATTACAATAGGAGGAGACAAAGGCATGGACGAGCTTCTCTGTTGTAGGAAGGGAAAGGGAGGGGCGCAGTTTGGAGATGTTACACAGGTGAAAAAATTAGGTTTTGCAAATGGAGGTGATGTGTTTGAAAAAGGAGAGCTGGGGGGTCAAACTTAATGCCCATTAAGGGTCATTTGTTTAATTAGGACGCTTTTAATGCAAAGTTGACATTGTTTAAAATGCCTTTGTTATGACAACTTGATCAAACAGAAATTCTATTTATCTGCATGATACCACTTAATGACACCATGTCCTACTTGTTCAACTTTATTTGAGGTAAGGGTAAATATTAATGACTGTGTTATTAAAGGAGCAATAAGTAAGGTATTTACTGTAAAATCAACCTAAATCATTCTCATTACTCATCCAGGATGGAAGTAGCACTCCCTATAAACATCAGTCCTCTCCATCAACAATGTCCTAGTCATGTTTTTCTCCTTCAAGCCTAGAGGTACGGTCCGGAACCACCTTGTTCTGAATGCTTACTTCCTAGTTCCTCAGCCAATCACATCAGAGTTCCCAGGTTTCCAAAACAGAGTGCAGCACTTTGTATTTTATCTTGGCAAAAGAGCAGCAACCTGCTAACATGGAAGCCAGTAAGACAAGCAGACCAGAAAAAGAACAAAATAAAACATCATATTCCTGTCCTGTGGAAGAAAAAATTTGGTCCAACAACAAACCTTTGAGTACATGGCCGACGGGTCTCCATGAAAGGCATTGTGTGTGTGTTGTTCAGATTTTAACCACTAGACTTAAAAGCATTTAACAGCGTAATAACATTTAATGACATCTTTACAACTAGTCCTACATGTTCCGCTTTATTTGAGGTAAGGAAAAATATTAATGAGACAATTAAAAAGGGTCTCATGATAGCCAAATTTAAGACCAATCACATATGAAAGTGTAATGTAATGTTAAAACATGGATCAAAATAACCTTTTTAAAGGATTATAATTAGACCTGTTATGACATATTTATCACGGGTCATGATTTCAAGTTGTCATAACAAAGCCATTTTAAACAATGTCAACGTTTCATTAAAAGTGTCCTAATTTACAAAGGAGACTTAATGACAACAGTCATAAACGTTTATAAAGACTTCTTCATGATCATGACAGGTGTTATGTCATGTTTATGACAGTGTAATGCCATTCTTTTGCACACCCCTTCATTTAAAGTGTTACTCAATGTGGATATATGATAAACCAACATACAGATCGATGTATATATGTGGGACATAAAATCTGATTTCTTTTTCCTTTCTCAAAGAGAAAACATTACTGTGTGTTTCTGCCATTCTGTCTTCTTCCTTGATACTGTTTCGAGGACAATGTTTCTACAAAACACTTAGTAAGCAGTTCATTCTCTTCTATACAAAGAGAAAAAAAATCTCTTTGTCCATTTTACATAGTGTGGAGGGATTATTTTTTGTTATTTACTCCAGTAATTGAGTAGTATGCACAAAAACACTTATTATTTCTGTCCTCTGAAAGACACTTCCAAACTCTCCCAGTGTAAAGCTGGACATTGTCAGCAGTTTTATCCACATAGTTTTCTAGTCTGTAAGTTTCTGGAGAGAACAAATTGTAATTCTTGTCTTTTTTTACAGCTCTTTTCTTTTAATAAAAATATATTGCCCAGAAAATGTTCAAGAAAATGCCCATTGCTCAGTGTAGATTACTAGTTGCACTCAATTAAACAGGTGGGATAGCTGTAAGAATGAGAAAATCTTAAGTTCCAGTTGTGAGGACAATAAAACTGAAAATTAAGCTTTGAAGATTTCTTTTGAGTGTTTAACAGATGCACAGTGGATTTGCATTGAACATCTACAAAGGGTCAAACGTGTTAATGATTTCAGAGATGGAAAAAGCAAACATTCCTTTTGGGTTAAAGCTTTTTGGTAACTGTCACTGTAAACCATAACTGTTAATAGTAATAAAAAAAAGGCTACCTGTGTTTGCCTATTTGCATTTGATAGTGATATAACATAGCAGATGGAGCCAAGTTGTCCATACCTCAATACTACTTTCTTATTATAGACAAAAACTACAATGAATAAAACCCAAGAAGAAGGCCAATCCTAAAAGTTTCTTTAGTTTAATCCACTCAGTTACCTAAATCTTCTTTGCATCGTGCTGTGCTCATTACATTAATTGACTTCTGGAATTGTTTTATCCACATTACAAAAAATAGGGCAATTAATTGCTTTAAAGTATAAATGCTTTGGTGAAAATATAAGTTTGTATCTTAAAATTAAAATAGATACAGTTCTGCTTATACATTTGCACTCATTCACATATACATTGACATTGTTTGTAAATGAGAATTGGTTCTCAATTGGTTACCTGGTAACATGACGGTTAAATACATCAGCCATTCTGAACAGAAAAAAATATATCATTGGCCTGCTGATAAAGCAGTTAATGCACAAGCCTCTTTTAAGCCTATCAGAGGTTTAACATTTTACATGTATGTACTATCTATCTCTTTACCCATTATAAAACCTCAATAATGGTAAAACTGTAGTGTTTTATAGCAAGTTCTGTCAAATTCCTATTATTTGACAAACTATTCTTATTTGAAAATTGTAGACTGAACATGGAGTTCAAAATACAAATTAAAGGAATAAATATTGAAATGGTACATACAAAGAATTTTCTTGGTATTATTACTGATAATAAACTAAACTGGAAAGCTCACCTCATATAAATTGAAAATGTACTATCAAGAAGCATCTTTATATTGCACAAAGCCAGATATGTATTGGATCATAAAGTGCTTCATATTCTGTACTCCTCCTTAGTTTGACCATATTTCTGTAACTATGCAGAGATTTAGGAAAACAATTACACTACTGCAGTAGAGTCATTAATCTTACTTAAAAAAAGAGCAATAAGAATAAGCTAGATACCTAGATGTAAGTAAAAAAGTAAGTAAAACTTTATTTAGAAGATGAAGATGTAAAATAAAAGATCAAAAGCACAAAGTGCTTTACAACAGAAAAACAGCATTTTTTTCTAAACAAAAGCAGATGTAAAAATATTAGTTTTTAGGTGGCCTTTAAAATAAATCACGAGTCGGCTGATCTCAGATTCAGAGTAAGGGAGTTCCAGAGTCTTGGAGCAACAGAAGAAAAAGCTCTTGCTTATTTTTTAAACTTAGTATGGGGAACAATCAGCAGGTCTTGATCACTGGACCTCACAGCCCTAGTGGGGATGCAGAGGTGTAATAACTCAGCAATCTCCAAGAGATCTGCATGGGTAGACCCCTTGGAGAGGTCTACATGGGCAGGTTTTGAAATGCACTCTGTTTTAAACCGGGAGGCAATGAAGCTGCTTGAGAAGTAGAGTAACATGATTTAGAAGATCTTGCCAGGAGCCTAGCTGCAGCATTTTGAACAGACTGCAACCAGTCTATGGATGTTTTGGTAAGACATGCGTAAAGTGTATTGCTATAACCCAGATATGATGAAACAAAAGCATAAATTAAAATTTCCATCTCAGGACAAGAGAACACAGGGCTAAATATGGCAATGTTTTGCAGATGGTTTTAGCTTGTAAAGCACTTTGTGCACCATATGGATTGTTATATGAATAAACTGTGTCGAGTTGAGGCAAAGAGGTCCAATGATTTGTTTTTTATCTTTACAGTTATTTTTGTTTATTTTTGTTTTCCAGTACAAAGATGAGTACTTCACTAACCCACTATTTGTACAATCAAAATTTTTAAAATTACAGATAAAGTTGGTCTACAAACAGCCCAAATATGCTCAAAGCCCAAAATAACCAGTTAATAGAAACCATAAAAAAAATATTTAACAAAATACAAAACAGCTTTTAATTTGAGAGATTTAAATCAGTATCACACAGCCATCATCAGAAAAAAAAAAGAAAAAAAAACTTTGTTGGGTGAAGCTTTGGGGGAAAATTAATGTGAAAGTTTAAATTATGGAGTAAAAACTGAATTATAAAACAAATTACTTAAAACTTTATTGTTATTATTGTTATTATTAATCTTATTATTATTGCTGTTGTTGCTTTTATTTGTAGTAGTAATGTTATATTATATAATGTATCATCTGCTATTTTTAAATATGTGAAAAAATATTGGAAGAATTTATAGAACTTGTTGCACATCCTGGAACAGATTAGCGTGAAAGTGTGTCTGGTGAAGGGATGGATCACTATAAGGTTAAGCTTCACCCCACCCATATGAAAACCAATTTGTTAACTTTTTTTCCATATTTTGTTCTTTTTTTCTTTTACTTTCGTAACATTCTGAATATGTTGGTACATATTAAAAAAGAAAAGAAAGAAAAAAGACCTAACCCAAACCACCACCAAACTTTAGCCCACTGAAATGCTTCTTATTATCGCAATTTCTTGGTTATCATGTAACTCAAAATCACAACATGTTATCTGAAGAAACATTACAAAGAGAGAACGCCAACAGTTTTTCTAAAATAGATAAACCTACTGGCTGGCAGAAGAAAAAAAAAAACCCACTATTGTTTAACTAAATGAAAAACCTGAAAATCCAAATTTGGGCAAATTGTAAGAAGCTGAGCCTTGAAGAACTGTAAATATGCAAGGACAGTCGCCTCACTTCAGAAACATTTAGTAAACATTGAGACTTGCCACAGAGAGCCTGAGTACAGACTTCCAGAAGGCTTCAGACCGGCTGTCACTTATTTCTTTGTCCAAAAGCCATCAGTAATACACAAAACGCCTTGATGGAGTGAACGCAGCTGCCTTTCAGTCCACTGTCAAGAAGGAGCCCATCATTCTGTGATAAGTAGTGACAGTCAGAAGTGAATTCAGGTGACGGCCTTCCTGTCTGACTCGAGCAAATATGATGACAGAAATGGAAATTATGGTATTTTTCCTTTTGAAGGAGTCTCAGAAAGCCGCTCTCCTCACGCATAGAATGGTTGAATTAAAGGGATAAAGCGCATATCATCAAGATCAATTTTCACCAGACAAAAAGGACTCGGAGTGTCTGTAACATAAGAGAATTTCTCCTTTGAGGACGAGAAGGAAAAGCGACGGAAAGGTGTTTAAAATCTCTAATGAGCTGTGGTGATCATCAGAGGTCCTGGATTGTTTATCTGCAGCATTTAGAGTGCATCCTGAATCGTTGATAAAAGACCTTCTGAAGTCTGTTAAGCTTTTAAATAAGAAAAATCTGCATGTTCTTAATTCATTCCAAACATCTTATTAAAATATCAAAGAAAAGGTGACATTTTAAGGTTGTTAAACTTTTAATGTCTAAGAAAACAACAACAACATGATTTAATTCCATAATTATATATTTGTCTGTTATTAATCTTTTAATTCAAAAGGTGTATTAGACGTGAATAAAATGTATAATTGTTATGCTTAGTGGTGGAGCCTTGTCACAGTGAATTGAATAAATTGTATATACAATTTATTATCAGATTTTGATATCTGATTGCCTTCTCACATGCCTACAGGAGTTATGATTAAATAGTTTACTCAGATGTGTCCTAAGAATTTAGGTGTTTCTTCACCAATCATGAGCAGCCAACTCACTCTGGGGACCACTGAGAGAAAAGCTGAAAGGAAGAAGACTGGGTGTATAAGGCTGTCCCTGCAAAACATAATTTTTTTTAACTATTTGCAGATATTAGAATATAAGGAAGAACAAAAGTTAAATAAGAAAAACAGATATACGAATATTTTTTTTGTCTTTATTTTTTCTTGAAAACTGACATGGTTATAGGATATTTTATTGGCCTCTATTTATTTATTTTTTTACACAACTACATTTTAATGATTTTTTATGCACACCATGGTTCACGTTGGATTTTGGTGGAGTAGTTGGGTTGATATTCCTGCTTGACCACTTGAGATGATTCACTTTGAAGTGGCATTTGGAGTAAGACCAAGTCACTTTCATGCTCACTGGCAGGATCACATTTGCATTCAGCATGTGCACACTCTGGCTTTTACTGCAACCCAAAAGAAATATGAGTAAAAACCGTGATAAACCAACATAGGAAATATTGTTTGTGATTCTCCTTGGATTTATATATATATATATATATATATATATATATATATATATATATATATATATATATATATATATATATATATATATATATATATATATATATTGATTTTATCAAAAGGTGGAAAGCTGCAACCCTGCAAGACAGTACTTTTAATCTAATTTCAGAAATTAAACAATACAGGTGTAGTTTTTCTAATTACATTTGAGCAAACCTGTTCTCAGATACTCAAGAAAAACATAGGGACCACCAAGCTCTTCCCTGAACCAGAAGATGTGTGTGCCACTATCAAAAGTGAAGCAAGGGGATAATAGGGTTCTAACCAAGAGAGAAGCATTTGTTAAGAAAAATATGCTCCGTCGAGAAAAACAGAAACCTGCAACACATCGCCAAACATAATATCGTCTGTAAGAAATATGTATGGTTACACAGGATAATAATTTGGCTATTCAGACACAGTGACAAAAAGAATGCTGAGGAGTAAGGCTTTTAAACCAAAGAATATCATTCCAGCTGTTAAGCATGCTGATTGTCTCTTTTTTTGTCAGGGGTACTTGTGAGTTGCTCAAATTATGTGTAATAAAAGAGATGGAGGGGAAAGCTCCAAACTTCAACTCAAATCAACATATCAGTAGTTGAAACCTAGACAAAAGTAAGTGTTCCAACAGGACAATGATCCCAAACAACAAATTTAAACTGGGTTTTGGAGTGAATGAAAGCGTTTCTGGAATGGCACCAACTACAGCCCATTAACATTGTGTGGAGTGATCCTAAAAGCCTAGGCCGGGCCAGAGGGCCCACAAATCTAAATTAGCTGTACCAATTCTGACAAGAAAAGTGATCAAATATCCGGGCAGATTTATGTTAGAAGCTTTTTGAAGGGTACAAATGCATGTGTATTTGTGGCTTGGATAGAAGCCAACGCATATTCCCAGTTGTTGCTGATTCCAGCCAGAAAAATAATATAACTTTTTTATCAAAGTAAATACTTCAAAGACCTAAATAAAGTGTATCTAAGCCGATGATAAATACATTTAAACTTCTGACCTTAGCCATAGGTCTGTATCAAAATGTGCACAACAGCGCCTCCAGGTGGATTTCCTCCTCATTTCAACTTAAATCAATAAATGGAAAATAAATTCTGAGTCAAATAAATACCACGTTTGTGCTATTATGACTTTGTTATTAAACTGTTCTGTCTAACATAAAATTAGTTTAAACGCTGCACTCAGAGAACCTCTTATATTTTGTGCTGTCATTGGTTTCACGGTTTTAAGGTTTGCAGTTTATTTTTCCCGGGTAGGAACTTTTGTTCCACGGTACCGCGTTCAGTGCACTTCCGGTCGGCTTCACGCCACTTCCTCCCCACGCGCGCTGCTTCCTACATGTGAGTTGCTGCGTGCAGCCCTGCATCGTCACGTTTTTACACAGCCGGGAACGCATTTAACAGCTTATGGTTCTTTATAGTCCGGCCATGGAGTCAGCAGAAGAGGAGTCGCTGCACAGCCAGAGCTCAGAGGAGGAAGGCGACGAACTGTCGGATGGAGAGGTAGGTTTTTATGCTAGCATCGACGGAAAAACAGGAGCTAATAACTAGCTGAGCAGCACCACAGACACGGGTCCTCGCTTTATGTTCCCAACTCTGCAATGGGTCGAGCAGACGAAATAAACACAGACCGGTGTTGGCGACGTATCATCAAAGCCTTGCGTTTAATCTAATGTCTATTACATCTTGGTTTTGAAAAACTAATTTACACTTATTGAACTTTTTACATTATAGAGCCTTTAACTAGTTATTGGATAGACCTACACAGGGTAGCAGATAAATGGAGGTTTTATACATTTTTTTAGACTAAAGAACAATAAATGTCCGTATTTAGTCCCTTTTTAATTAATTACCTATAATAAAATGTTGTGCAAACCAAGTACCTTTGAAAGCCCCCTAGTAAGCAGAATCCATCATTTTGTATTTGCAGTCTGTAGTGAGCTTAGAAGCAGCTGATCTTCTTTTAAGGCCTTAGAGGTTTATTAGGGATCATTAGTGAACAAACATCAAGATCAAGGGAAGCAGTCCCAGGGATAAGGTTATGGAGGAAAAAATGTGTAATTTTCTATGTAATATAAGTAGTAGTGATTTAAAGGAAGACTAGAGTTCATCTATAGATGGCTGAGCTAAATACTGATCGAGGACAATATGTTGCTTTTTTTTTTCTCAGTGCAGTATTTGATAATTTTCAATAATGTTTTAAACACATGGTTGTAGGTTAAATGGGGGACAGATGTGGAACAAGCAGGAAGCTGCCAACTGAGTCATCATTACAAAAAAATCTTCAGCCAGTCAAGATGAATATCCCCATGTTAATAAAAATAAATTTTACCTAAAACTAGGGCTGTATGGGTTTAGCCAAAAATCAAATTTGCCATATATTTCACCCATAATTGTGTTCGTGATTAAATTTAATTTTGACTTTTCTCTCCATTAACCGCAAGCAACAAAAATGGCCTGGAGACAAAGATGTTTGTAAACCAGGACTATTTAAAACAAGAACTGTAACTGTTTTTATTAATAAGAATATTATTATTCAAGAGAATAACTTTTAAGAGAATAGCTTTTAATTGAGTTGGACATCAATCCTTGTTGAACTTGTAGAGCAAACAACAAACAAGTCTATGGATTAAACAGGTTGATCAGGACTTAATGCTATGATGAGATTCCTGCTGGTTTCTGGTCAAAAAGTATGATTATATAAACTCTAAAGCAAATAATAAAATTGGATTATCTCACTGCTTTAGCTCTCTTCCCTTCCACACACCTAAAGGACGGGATCTATCCATTAATTATTACATGGGTAAGAATTGCAGACCTCTGCAATTTGGAAATTGTGTTGTAGTTTTTTATAGTGCTTTTGTTGCATATGCCATTAATTGTCCAGGCCTGCCTAAAACATTTTCTATTTAGCTGAGAGGAAATGCAGCAGAATGTGTTGGTTTAGAGAGGGCCTGAGTAGGGCACTTTAAATGGGAAGTGTGAAAACCTTTTACACCTTTACTATTCAGTTTGATAACGTTCTTGTTTGCTTTTCCAAGCTTCAAGAAGCCTTCACTAAAGGGCTGCTGAAGCCTGGCATGAACGTTCTGGCCGAGGAGAGCAAGAAGTTCGTCAACAATGCGGTGAGGAATTTATGTCGCAGTGAAGTGGACGCTTCGTTGTATTCTTCAGCTCAAATCTGCTGAAACCATTCTTCAAATGCTAACTTTCTACTTAGGAAAATATTAATGGGAGTGAAAAATCCCAGCCTATGTCATGCCAGGATTTGTGGAAGCTTTCATCCAGCTCCTTAATCCGACTTCTACATATTTGCTACGCAGGCGGGGTTGAGACAGTGCCTTGCTGATTTCCGGAGAGATCTGCCTTGGGTGGAGAGGTTAGACATGACCAATCCGCCCGCCGAAGACGTCCTAGCCAAAGCTGAAGGGAAAGTTCCTGCCGGGATCAACGGAGAGCTTGATGCCGAAGACGACTTCCAAAGAGAAATGTTCTTGTGAGTGGCTACCAGTTGAACCGCAGTGTGATAAAAGTGCTAAAAACCATATCCAAGGTGAATTGGGTTCAGTACAAATGGAAACCAACACATTTGTCAGGTTCTATACCTGCGTCACACCTGTGATTCTAACTCTGGCTCACACAGACATGACTTGGCAGACGTGGAATAGTCTCCCACTCTGCTTTCATTTATTTTTGTTTTAACACAAAAATGAAGCCATGGTGTTGGATCTAGGTATGGGCTCCTTTCACATTTGAACCGACACGGTACCGGTGCTAAACGGCAGCTATTTTTGGTACTTTTGCATGTTTATGTAGTAATAAATGTCAGTTTATTTATAAAATCACTACATTTTTCAACTTAACATATTTATTTCTCAATTTATTAACTTGTTTGCATCTAGAAATGAACCTTATTAAATATCGTATGAATTTTAATACATTGCCAGAATCCACAGCACATAGAACAAAGTTTTACCAAAACATCAGTTATCAGAGGCAGAGAGTGAGCGAGGTGAATATGGGACCGAAGCTGCGTGTGAATAAAATTCAGGGAATTGTTTTAGTGCAATGAAAAAATTAAAAAAACATTAAAAATATTTTATCCTGCTTTGTAAATCGTGGCAGTAAACATTTGAGGGATCAGAGATGCTTTCCCCTCTTTGCTCTGACTGCAGGTGACAATAACTGAGGACAATAACTGCAGAAAGATTGTTACTTTCACGGGAAGTCACAAATGACAGAAGAAAGTTGCTGGTTTTTTTTTTCGCTGGTCGCTTTTATGGGAAAAAAAGGTTGCTGGATGGGTCTGAAAAGTTGCTGAATAGAGCAGGAAATGTGCTAAATTGGCAGCAGTGACCAGGCGCTTCCTCAAATTAGAAGTATTCCCACCGCTGTCCTTTGCAGCGAGCGTAATCTGCAGCGCATTTTGAAAAGCAGAGCCGGCGCTTCCTATCAGCCATGTTGTCTTTACTGGACCAGCGGCTGCTGACGTCACGCTGCGGTGCTGTGTTCATGTTCGACGTGGAAATTCGGTCACTCTTTAACTCCTTCATTGTCACAGTGATGCGTTCAGGTACCGAAACATGGTGCCGTTTGAGTTTACGTGAAGCGGTACAAGGTAGAGCCGACGGGATTCTGTCGGTAGCTATAAAAGTACAGAATTCGGTAGCCATCCCTAGTTGGATCTAGAAGAAACAGACATTAAAGCTTCCTGGGTAAATGAACATTTCCTGGTTGGTTTTCATGCGTCAGACTTTACAGAGAAGTTTTCTGTGTCGAATCGCAGCTACCGTCAGGGTCAGGCTACGGTCCTGGAGGCCCTGCCTCTCCTGAAAGTGCACAACATAGCCACCAAGAGGCCCGATGATTACTTTGCAGAGATGGCCAAGTCAGATCAGCAGATGCAGAAGGTAAGCTTGTCGTTCCTTACTAATGTCTTTTCCTTGTAAACTTTATTAATCCATAATCATTTTTTTTTGTCCCCGTTATGAGAGCATTGTTACAGCGATATTCATACGTTTGGCTTTTATCCAAAATACAAACATTTATGGCATCTGACAAAAGCCGTCCTTTTATATTGTGAAGTGGTCTCAGGATATTCTGAAGGTTGTCCTTTTTCCAGGCTTTGGCACCGGACTCTGTTCATTACATGACCTTCTGCATAGGAAAGGTTTCCCACCTCTTAACTCAGATGTCTGAGTCCTTCAGGCATAACAGGTCTTAGATGTGAGGCCTGACTCAGAGTTGTGACATAAAGGGACAACTTGATCCTATTATTTTGGTTCAACGTGTTTAAAAAAGACACAATAGCATTGTTGAACACAGGATCCAGTGCACTGGCATCAGAATGCTTTTTTTTTTATTGTTTTTAAAGACATGCCATATGTTAGTATAGTCTTTTAGGTTTAAGATGTCTCTGACTGCAAAATGAATCCCCATTTGAATTTGGGCATCAAATGATTGTAAAATCAAGAACATTTTAAACGAAACAAAATAAATATCCATATTTTTCTGCTAGGTCTTCTTCTCTGGGGCGCTTGAACCACACTGCAGCAAATCTGTGTAACCACCTAAAGTAGAAACTTTGAGTTATTGCTTAGCGACTTTATACAGGCGATGACTGAAATGTCCTTAATATGTTATACCTGAAATTAAATGAATGCATATGATCTTTCAGTAGCTGCCTTATTGTCTGAGCAAATTTGAAGGTTCTGGCTAGTAGATTAGAATCAGTTATGTGTACAGTGATTCATCCAGATCAGACTGGTTTTATTATAGGGCGGCAGCTTTATAGTAACGTACGGAGACTTTTTAATATTCTTTATTCCTCGGAAACCTCACCTATAGCAGAGGTTTTGCTCTCTCTTGATGCTTACAAGGCATTTGATCGGATTGAATACGAATATCTTTTTGCAGCTCTGGAAGCGTTTGGTTTTGGTCCGGCTTTCTGTTCGTGGGTAAGGATTCTATATGCTACACCACAGGCCTCTGTCCGTACCAATAAAATAACCTCGAACTATTTCCCTGTGTGTAGAGGGACAAGGCAGGGCTGCCCATTGAGCCCGCTTTTGTTTGACCTAGCCATAGAACCACTAGCGGTTGCACTGCGGGATGCGAAGGAGGTCGTGGGTGTTGTCAGAGGTGGTCAAACTCACAAATTGTCACTATATGCAGACGACTTGCTACTTTACTTGTCCGATCCTTGCACCTCTATTCCCAAGGCTTTAGATATAATCTCTAGTTTTGGTGAGATCTCAGGCTATAAGATCAATCTCTCTAAAAGTTTGCTCTTTCCTATTAACGACCAGGCTCAACAGATGTCTTTTGGGTCATACCCACTGAAAGTAACTCGCAACACTTTTACATACCTTGGCGTATCAGTAACCCAAAAATATAGTGACTTATTTAAACATAACTTTAAGCCTGCCCTGGAGAGGGCTAAACTAGACCTTACCCGTTGGTCAGTGCTGCCTATATCGCTGGCTGGCAGGGTCAACTCTGTGAAGATGATAATCATGCCCAGGTTCTTATTTTTGTTTCAAACAATACCTGTTTTTATCCCGAAATCTTTTTTCAGAGAGCTGGATAAATTTATATCAACATTTATCTGGAATAAGACCATCCCAAGAATAAGGAGAGCACATTTGGAGAAACAGAAAGAGGCTGGAGGCCTAGCTTTACCAAATTTTTTGCAATATTACTGGGCAGCTAATATTCATAAGTTAATATACTGGGTCTCTTCTTTTTACGAGGGGAATGGACCTGTATGGGTTGAAATGGAACAACATTGTGCTTATCCTGTGTCCTTACCTTCTTTAGTATGTGCACCATTGCCTCTCAGTAAGCAGCGACGCACAAACAACCCTATTGTAAGTGACACACTTCGAATATGGTCCCAATTCAGAACCCACTTCAAATATAGACAGGCTATGCCTTCTATGCCGATCTCGGCCAATGCACTCTTCCCACCCTCACTCATGGATACAGCATTTAAACAATGGTCCAGGAATGGATTGAAACGGGTAAGGGATCTTTTTAAGGATGGTGTGTTCATGTCATTCGAGCAACTGTTAAAGGAGTATAATATCCCCAGTTCCCAATATTTCAGATATCAACAGGTGCGCGTCTTTATTCGGAAACATTTTCCTTCCTTTCCGTTACTCCCACCAAATGACTGGGTAGACAAGTGGTTGGAAGAGGATCTAAAACAAAGAGGAGTGAGCAGAATATATGAGGATATCCAGAGGATCGCTTCGCCATCTATTAATCATGTTAAGACACAGTGGGAGGAGGAGTTGGGATTTGGGTTGTCAGATGTCTCCTGGCAAAGCGCAATCAAGAGAATACATTCAACTTCGATTTGTATCAGACATGGTTTGCTCCAGTTTAAGGTGCTACATAGGCTTCATTTATCTAGGAGCAGGCTGGCGAGGATTTATCCAGATGTCGATTCGACCTGCTCTCGATGCTGTCAGGCTACAGCTACCCTCCACCATATGTTCTGGGCATGCCCAAAGCTGAGACAGTTCTGGTCTTTAATTTTTGACACATTTTCTTACATTTGTGACAGAGAGATAAGCCCTGCCCCTGAAATTGCCATATTTGGTGTGGCCCCCGCTGAGATGGTGATATCTGGTCCACAATCAGATGCCATTGCATTTTCATCCCTATTGGCCAGACGTCTCATTCTGTGTAATTGGAAGTCAGAGAGGCCTCCCACATATAGACGCTGGGTCGAGGATGTAATGGCTCATTTAAAACTCGAGAAAATCAAGCACAAGATCAGGGGATCAACCCGGAGATTCTATAAGGTCTGGCAGCCGTTTCTAAATTATTTTCACTTACAATTCCCTGCTGGAAACACTGGAACATAATTAAGTCATAGACTCTGTAACCCTACTGTAACATGTCGATATATTATTATTTATTTATTTTGTTATTTATTTATTTATTTTTACTTTTATTTTTATTTTTGCCAATGTTATTGGAGTTTGTTGTTAATATTGGGGTTATTGTTTGGCTGTTATTTTATGTGAAGAATTCAAAATCCAATAAAAATATTTGAATATTATCTGAGCAAATTTGTTTGGTTGACAAAACATTTCTATTATTATACGACTAAAAGGTTGCTGAATTTCAATATATTGCTGTTTATTTTTTAATATAATATCTTACATCTGAATAAAACTGTATATTAAGAGAAGAATCACTAATAAGATGTGAAGGAAAGTGGCATGTCCAAGGCAACTATACTGATCGAATTAGGTTGTTATATAATAATAATAATAAAGCAGCTCTTGTCCTGCTTGTCTACTTATCTCCAGCTCCACCCCTACTTCTCTATTTTTAAAGCTCACATCGCACAATATGCCGTCATGCAAGATAAGGACGGACATCTAAAGCACCAACTGAGGTCTAAAGAACAAACTTCAGAGTTTTAGAAAACCTGAAAGCTGTTAAGGAATTATCCAGATCACGGCTGTTTTAATACTTTTGCCTCAGACTATGAACTCATTTTGTGATGATGATCTTACTGTATTGCTACCAGCTGCTAATTAGTTCCCAGGATGTCTTTTTGTTGTCTGCATCAAAAGTCTGTATAGCGTTTAGAAAGGAGGAATTGGATTTTTATGACTTCTTGCCAGGAGTTGCTTGCAGCGTGTGCTAAAAAGTAAGAAAAGGGTGTTTGCAAATTTTTAGGGACTTCCTAATGACTCTGAGGAAAAATTTGGCTCTAAATGTTCTGCCTGAATAGTTTAAAGAGAAATGTAATTTTCGGGGGTCTGTGTTGCTGTCTGTCGTCCCCAGAACACCCCCAAGGTTTTCTCAGTGAAATAAAGGCTAGGTTAAAAAATTCTTCATCAGAATTAAACATTTAACTGTATATGTTTCTACTCTTCAGATAAGGCAAAAGCTGATCACAAAGCAGATGATCCTGGAAAGGTCGGAAAAAGCCAAAAAGCTGCGCGAGCAGAGGAAGTTTGGCAAAAAGGTTCGTTTGTTACGGTTTTCTTTCACGTTTTAGATCCACATTTTCCAGTTTTAACAAGACCAACCATGTGGAACCTCCTGATCCAATGACAGGTCCAAGTAGCAGTGATCCAGAAGAGACAGAAGGAGAAGAAGGCCATGATGTCGGCCGTAAAGAAATACCAGAAAGGTGGGTTTTTTTTCTTACCATAACGGCGACGCGTTGGTTTGTTTTGCTTGGGAAATGCATCAGTTGTTTTATTTTCTTTCTCCATTTCTTTTACCAACTCGTAGGAATGACTGACAAACTGGACTTCTTGGACGGAGACCAGAAAACCGCCAAAAACTCTTCTGATGGATCGAAGAAAGCTGCACCCAAAAAGGGGTGATTATTTAGTTCGCCTGCACACGCTGTGCACCTCATTTAACGTTTTTCTCATTTATCAATTCTTATTATCTCGTTTCTTTTTTTCTGCGACAGCCCTAATGCCAAGCGGAAATTCAAGGACCAGAAGTTCGGTTTTGGGGGTAAAAAGAGCGGAAAGAAGTGGAACACCAAGGAGAGCTTCAACGACGTTTCCGGTTTCCGCGCCAAAACGGCCCACGACAAGGGAGGGAGGAAAGGCAAAGGAGGGAATAAGAATGTGAGTCACGTGCATATAATTACGATGTTTTACTGAAACACACTTTTGGTGAGAAGACGCCTGACGTTTTCCATTTTGGGTTTTCAGAAACGTCCCGGCAAGTCTGTGCGCAGGAAGATGAAGGGTCGCTCGTAAAGCCAACTGGACTTGGAGCTCGTTTCTTGGGCAGGATTGAGCACGACTCTCTGCCATCAGGACTGTGGTTGCTTGTATATATTTTATACAACGTTATTAAATGTGCATTTATGCATGGATGTAGGGCGACATAAATCCTTTTTAAACCACACAGAGTGGGTGGATCCTGCTTAAAGCCACTTTTTGTCATCACACTTGAGTGTCTAGCCCAGCCTCTGGGCTGTCTAATGGATACCATGTATTCTGAGTTTGGGATACTGTTTTTGTGTTTTCTTCATTTATCACTAAAGTGGTTCTCCCTTATCCAGCTTGGCATTTTATCCCGCCGCTGTCAGTTTTGCCCTTTCCCATTCATTAGTGTGATTAGTATGTAATGTGCTTCATTTAGACGCGTTACTTTTTAAAGATGCAAAAAAAAGGTTTTAATGATGAAAACAACAAATCCATTCTCTTGGTTCAGTTTGTGCCTCGTCGGACAAAAGTTGCATTTTTTGTGACGTCGGTCTTGAATCGGCGGAAGTTGAACCTTGGGTCCTGGTGGTCCTCTTGAATCTGGAGGAAAGACTATGGCAGAATCGGGGTTTAGAGTAAGATTTAGAAATTGTGTTTCTTTGAAGATTAAAAAAAAATACAATAATATGAGTGAATTAATAAACGTTTTTAATTTTTATAAAACATGAAGAAAATCATTGACATGTTGCTTTTCTTCTGTAGTTCAGTTCAAAACGTTCTAGACGTACAGAATTAAATCTGTCAGCCACTGGTCGTTTAGACGACAGCTGAAACATTTCATTTCTGATTTAAAAATATTACATTATCAGTGCGAGGATATTTAATACGGACATGTTTTGTCTGTAATGTAATGAAAAGGTAAGGCAAGGCAAATTTATCTGTATAGCACATTTCAGTACAGAGACAATGCAAAGTGCTTTACATGATTAAAACACAGGAAAAAAACAACAATAAAAGCAAGTAGATTAAATGTAGAAACAAAATAGAACATGGAAAAATATAAACTAAAAGCAAACATTAAAAACCGTTTGACTACAAAGTTGAACTATTGATGTTTCAGTAAAACAGTTTACTAGAACAGTCAAAGGCATTCCTAAAAGTGTTTTTAATCCTGATTTAAAGGAACTCAGGCTTTCAGCACTTTTACAGTTTTCTGGAAGTTTGTTCTAGATCAGTGGAGCATAGGAACTAAATGCTGCTTCTCATTGTTTAGTTCTGGTTCTGCAGGGTTGATGCACTGATAACTAGTCTGTGATGTATTTAGGTGCTAAGCCATTTAGGGATTTATAGACTAACAGAAGTATTTTAAAGTCTATTCTCTGAGATACAGGGAGCCAGTGGAAGGACTTTAGAACTGGGGTGATGTTCTCTACTTTTAGTCTTAGTGAGGACGCGGGCAGCAGCGTTCTGGATCAGCTGCAGCTGTCTGATCCACTTTTTAGGCAGACCTGTGAAAACACCGTTGCAGTGATCAGTTCTACTAAAGATAAACGCATGGATTAGTTTTTCCAGATCATGCTGAGACATTAGTCCTTTAATCCTGGAAATGTTCTTCAGGTGATAGAAAGCCAACCTTGTAATTTAAAACTTTAAATGCTTTTGGAGGTTCAGGTCTGAGTCCATCACTACACCTGGGCCTGATCAGTGGTTTCTAGCTGAAGCGACTGAAGCTGTGTGCTAACTTTTGATCGCTCCTCTATTGGTCCAAAAATTATTACTTCTGTTTTATTTTTATTCAATTGAAGAAAATTTTGGCACATCCATGCTTTGATTTCTTCTAGAGGTAATTGAAAGGAAAAAAATGTTTGGGGGGGAAAAGGTGTGAAAGCTGCAGCCTTCAAAGGATTGAGTCATGTAAACGTATGGGCCTGATACACAATGACGTTCTGGAATCGGAGGTCCAACATTGGCCACATGTGGGCGTAGCCGTATCCTGGACATCTGTCAGGCTTGATGGAGTTTGATTTCTAAGGGTTGGAACTTGGGTTTTCAGCCACTGTAAGCCGTGTATAAAACCTTTTGAGTTTCACAAATTTATGCCCCCAAATGTCTCATTGGACCAAACAAAATTCCAGGGTTATCCAGTACACAACTCTAAAACTAAAGGTTTAAGAAACAACAATACTTGTGTATTGTGGGGAAGCGGGGGTAATACAGTCATTCCTCACCAGTTGACCTGGAATCCATCCAATCTCTTGACTTTCAGTGAGAGGCATGGGGTATTTCTTTGCTGGTTCCAGTTGGGCCCTTCGGTAAGCCTCAATATAGGTTGCTGCATGAAACACAATTTACAGTAAGACCTCCAACTCTTAATTTAGAACAAACATTTTCTGCATAGTATAAACTTACTGTCCTCTAATGTTGCTTCTGGAGGTTTCCTGGACATGGGCTTGTCTGGGAGGACATGTACTACAACATGAAGGAGAAAAGGCCATAAGAAAACAAATTTTGAATCAAATATCCAAACAAATTTAAATAGAAATGCATTCAGTGTAGTGAAACTACACTGGTGAGTAACCGTTTGGCTCGTTGCTCTTTTCTGTTATCTTTCCATCTTAGCAGATCATTTCAGTGTGAAACGTTTTGCTCAAACATCTGGTATCAAATGTTTGACAGGACAGTTCAACCTCGTTTCAACCTTCAAGTGAACATGCCACGTAGTTTCCTTCTAAAGGGAGTTTTTCAATAGTGTTTTGCCAAGTAGGTTTGCACTTACAAGGAATTTGACTTGGTGTTGATGGTGCAGACAAAAAATAGAATAAAGTAGATATATATACAGAAGCTATATACACTCATTAAACTGTGCGTTAATGTAACGCAGAAGCTTGTAAGTCCTGAACGGGGGAGAGAGACAGTGTCCAGTTTCACAGGCGGCTCTTGGCCTTGTTCATAAGGCTGGTAGCAGATGGGAAAATAAGACAATTTTCATTTTTCTGTTAATTTTTAAAGTTTTTTTTTTTTTTTTGTATTTTTGTCTTTAAAATTCTAAAACAAATTTTATTTTTATATACAGTAAAAAAAATGTAGGTAGGCTCAGTGCCTCTCTTTGTATATCTTTTAATCATGAATCAAGCGGGATGTGTTATTTAGTGGGAAATGAAAAACAAGGAAAAGGCTGTTGTAGCTTACATTTCCTGAAAGGGTTGATGCTGAACTCGGTGTGAAGTCTTTGATATCGTTCCTCTTTCTTTATAGTCTCAACGTGAATTAAGTTTAGACGAACGTTGTCCACAATCCCCTTGCCGGCGGCCATGTTTGGAAACCACGGAGATGGGAAAACACTTCCTCAGCAAACGAGCCCAGTGTTGCCTAGCGACAATAACGCCGCTTTGAGTTGCAGCTGCGCGGCTCGAACGCAAGATGGCGCCAGACGCCCAGGTTTATAGGGAGCAGCGCGGCCAGTTATTAAAGAACTTGTATTTAATACAAACATGAATGAAAAACGATGTTGGGAGAATCTATTATCTAAGGTTATGCCTGAACATAAAAGCAAAAAACACGGCAAATATATATCACTGGAGAAAAATACTCAATGACGTTTAATTTAGTGAAACTTATGCATTGTAGGTCTCTTCTTTTTATTGCATAATTGTTGTGAGGTACTGGTTTTGGCACTCTTTACACTAATTTGACAAGTTGCTTCAGATAAAGTCTGATAAAAAGCTTCGCTGACATCTATCACAAAGTACATTCTTTAATTTATCATCCTTCCGCTCTGTATTTATATATACCTCTATCTACTTGGTTGATCAGTACTACATACATACTACATGTGTGGCATAGATACATAATAGCTTAAACAAGTTTATTTTATTAGTCTGTGACCTTGTAACATGTTCATGGTTTTAATGAGTCATGTCCAATAATTTGCAAAAATTAGCAGATTTTTTGCATGACTTAATCTCATTGCAGCAATTGTTTTCCAGCAGCAAATCGTTTCATTGTTTGAACTCCTGCAATTATGAATTTTGTTTAACATTTGGACATTTTCATGCAATGTCAAAAATTAAGGTTTTCATCATGATAAACAAAATCCTAAAATGACAAAGCATTCTGTATCAGTTCACCTGTTTGCTTGCATGCTCCATTATTGTTGGCTGTAATAAAGCTTCCCCCTACAGAACAAAATTCACATACGTTCGACTTAGGGCCTATGGCAACATGGTTCCTGTACCACTTTAAGTGCCATGGCTGCACAGGAAGGTTTATGGCTCAGTTTGGAAGCTCTATTAAATTCAATTTTATTTATATAGCGCCAATTCACAACATTGTCATCTCAAGGCTGTTCCACTGTTATGCTGATGATACTCAGCTATATTTATCCATAAATCCTGATGAATCCAATCAATTACTTCGACTGCAGTCATGTCTTGATGACATCAAAAGCTGGATGACTTTAAATTTCCTGCATCTAAATTCTGACAAGACCGAAGTTTTAATCTTTGGGCCAGAGTCCTCAAAAAATAAACTTCTTAACCAATCACTTAATCTGGGTGGCATTAACCTGGCCTCTGGTAATAAAGTAAAAAATCTTGGTGTTATTTTTGACCAAGACATGTCATTTAAATCCCATATTAAACAGGTTTCCAGAGTTTCCTTTTTTCACCTCCGGAATATCGCCAAAATTAGAAACATTCTGTCCAGGAGTGATGCTGAAAAACTGGTCCATGCATTTGTTACTTCAAGGCTGGACTATTGTAATTCTTTACTATCAGGAATTCCACAAAATGCAGTTCAAAGCCTTCAGCTGATCCAAAATGCTGCAGCAAGAGTTCTGATGAAAATCAACAAGAGGGATCATATTTCTCCAATTTTAGCTTCCCTTCATTGGCTTCCTGTTAAATCAAGAATAGAATTTAAAATTCTTCTTCTAACGTATAAAGCCCTTCATAATCAAACTCCATCATATATCAGAGCTCTGATTACCCCGTATGTTCCTAACAGAGCACTTCGCTCTCAGACCGCAGGTCTGCTGGTGGTTCCTAGAGTCTCTAAAAGTAGAATGGGAGGCAGATCCTTTAGCTATCAGGCTCCTCTCCTGTGGAACCAACTCCCAGTTTTGGTCCGTGAGGCAGACACCCTGTCTACTTTTAAGACTAGGCTTAAAACTTTTCTTTTTGACAAAAATTATAACTAGTGACTCATGTTACTCTCAGCTACCTTTATAGTTTTACTGCTATAGGCTTAGGTTACTGGAGTATATCAGGATCTAATTTTCTCACTATATTGAGTTCTACTGTTCTTCAATTATGCATTATGTGTTGTCATTTCTGCTTTAACTTTCTGTTCTCTCTCTTTTCTCTTCATAGTAGGTACACCTGGTCTGGCGTTCTGTTAACTGTGACATCATCCAGAGAAGACGGATCACCCGCTACTACCATCTAATGTAGAACAGATTACTAGATCAATGTGTGCTTCTGTGCTTTTTTGTTTCTCTTGTTGTGTCTCTGTTCTGTCTTCTGTAACCCCAGTCGGTCGAGGCAGATGACCGTTCATACTGAGCCCGGTTCTGCCGGAGGTTTTTTTTCCCGTTAATGGGTGGTTTTTCTTCCCACTGTCGCTTCATGCTTGCTCAGTATGAGGGATTGCAGCAAAGCCATGTACAATGCAGATGACTCTTCCTGTAGCTCTACGCTTCCCCAGGAGTGAATGCTGCTTGTCGGGACTTTGATGCAATCAACTGGTTTCCTTATATAGGACATTTTTGACCAATCTGTATAATCTGACCCAATCTGTATAATATGATTGAACTTGACTTTGTAAAGTGCCTTGAGATGACATGTTTCATGATTTGGCGCTATATAAATAAAATTGAATTGAATTGAATTGAATTGAAGGCTCTTTACAAAGTCACAATCAATCAAATCAAATCCTCCAGGTTGTTCAAAAAGTTTCCTATCTAAGGAAACCCAGCAGGTTGCATCAAGTCTCTCCAAGCAGCATTCACTGCTCCTGAAAGAGCGCAGAGCCACAGTGGACAGTCGTTTGCATTGTTGATGGCTTTGCAGCAATCGGTCATACTGAGCATGCATGAAGCGACAGTGGAGAGGAAAACTCCCGTTTAACAGGGAGGAAAACCTCCAGCAGAACCAGAACCAGGCTCAGTGTGAACGCTCATCTGCCTCGACCCACTGGGGTTTAGAGAAGACAAAGCACAGAAGCACACATTTATCCAGGAATCCTTTCTATGTTTTATGGTAAGAGTGGATGATCCGTCTCCCCTGGATGATGTCACAGCTAACAGAACGGCAGACCAGGTGTACCTTCTATGAAGAGAAAAAAACATGACAGAGAACAAAAAGGTAAAAGACGATACACTCCAGCATATATTAGTTGGAGCTCTTTTGAGTACAGCTCCAGAAAAAGTTGAAGAAAAGGCAGACTCTTGAAAAACTGATTTAAAGACTTAACTTGGATGTCTTGTATGTGAAGTTCATATTGCGGTAACAAGAGATAATCAATCAAGTTGCAAAGTCGTGAGCCCAGAAAAAAAAAAAAAGGAAACTCAGCGCGAGGGGCTTTGAGTACTGATTTGTAAAATTTAAACTTTGCAGTGAAATCATCATTTCATGGTCTGAAGTCAAAAGTGCTGAAAAATATTTTGAGTTGTGCGGAAAAACAGCTTAGGGTTCCAAACTTTAAGCATGAGGTGATATTTCTGTGCGACGTGGCGAACCGTCACCATGGGAATGTGCGATCACTAACGAGCTCACCGCAGCTACTACCTTCACAGCCAATCTCAACTCACACGACAAAGATGTCAGAACAAAACTTCATTTACTTGTCATGCTGTTAACTTTCAGACCAAGTTTCACTTTTCTTGTTTTGTGCCAGCTAGAATTACCGTAATTTCCTCTACTAAATATTCTTCATTACTTTCGTTATATTTAGAATCTTGCATCCACTGATTTAACGATGCCTTTGGACAACTTGGGGGAAGTCCACATGGTGGTGTAATGGCTACGTAAGCTTCTTTAGGTAAATTCACAACATTTGAGTTTCAGAACAAGTTTGAAGCAACGCCTCAGTTTCTTCGTGTGACTTGACTGAAAAACAAAAGGAGATCCTCAAGTCTTCGTCATCCTGCTTCACCCTTGTGTACAACCTCTAGATGCCTGAATGTGCCACGTTCATCCGCTCTAATAGTTCCACGCGAGTACAAACACCATGGGGACATCCAGCCATCGTACTGTTCAAGAAGGAAATGGGTTCTGTGTCCCAGAGGTGGAGGTGTTTTACTGCATGTCAGCCACAGATTACAGGACCTTTGAAGAGGTGAGCTGAGGCTGGTGAGAGAGTCATTATCCACAGTGAAACGAGTCCTGTACTGACACGGGCTCAAAGGGCACTGAGTGACGCAGAACACATTATCCCAAAAAGACTAAATAAAAATCAGATTATAGTTTGGTAATGCACACAAAGATGAGCTTTTTTTTGGATAAACGCCCTGTGGTCTGCTGATAATGAAATGGAAATGTTTGGCCCAATCATCCTTACATTTGGAGCAGGCCCGTATTAAGACAATGTGGTGCCCCTGGGCACTATACCTCAAAGCCCCCCCCCCCCCCCCCCCCCCCCCTTTACCTGTGCTGTCCTCAGGTCAAAAACATCAGACATAATCAAAGGGGATTTCTGTAATGTAATTTACTATTTACTAACTTACTTACACAACTACATGTAGGCATATGAGCGGTGAGCAATATTCAAATATCTCATTTTAAAATGTTGAAATCAAAAAAATCTTGATTTATTTATCATTTATTATTATTGTGACATCAGTGTTCACAAAACGAATAATGCATGGTCTTTCAACAATTTCAAATAAATAATATAACAATTTATGAAAAATAAATTTTTAAAGCATGTGTCATGTGGTGCCCCCCCCCCCCCCCCCCCCCCCGCCCCCCCCATGGTTGGTGCCCCTGGGCACTGGCCCACTGGCCCTTATGGATAATCCGGCCCTGATTTGGAGGACAATCGCACACCTCAGAACAACCACGGCAACAGTGAAGTGTGGAATGGCGGCATTATGTCGTTTGGGGGATTTGCTTCACAAAATGGATGTGATAATGGGGATTTAAGTTACATCTCAAGGCGTAAGCCAGAAATTTGAAGCTTTAGCACAAATGGGTCTTCCAAATGGACTGTGAGCCTAACCATCCCACCAAATCAGTTAGACGGTGTTTGAGTCAGGCCTTTAGAGCGGCCATCAGAAATCCCTGGTCTCCGTCCTAAAGAAAATGCGTGAGCAGAGCCGTAAATTTGAAGAAACTTTGAAAGAATTCTCCATAAACGAATCCCTCTTGTAATTCTGTCTTGTTTATGTAATTTGACGAATACATTTCAACTGTATGTATTTATTTTTCTTTTACAATTTACTGTAAATTTGATCTTTTTTGTTTGTGTGACATGCTACAAGTTCAGTTGATTACCAGGTAAAGTTTTCTGTCAAATACTTGATATTAAACGAGCATATTTCTTTCACATAGATCTCATCTGTCTGTTTTCTTAGGTCACCATGCCCTGATTAAAGGTGCAGTGTTGTTGGTACCTATTCCAGCAGGTTTAATTAATCAGTGAGAATGCTATACAGCATTCTCACTTATTGTTTTCCTGTTTTTCTTTATTATCAAGTGAGAATGCTATACAGCATTCTCACTTATTAAGTTCCTTCAGGTCATGATTATTATTCCGTACGTTTTTCGGCATCTAACTACTCCT
The DNA here is from genome assembly GCF_011125445.2 of Fundulus heteroclitus. NCBI lineage: Eukaryota > Metazoa > Chordata > Actinopteri > Cyprinodontiformes > Fundulidae > Fundulus > Fundulus heteroclitus. The sequence goes on from NC_046369.1 coordinate 5,154,999, forward strand.
GCATACTTCAACCGATTTAAACAATTTTCGTATCAAAACGTTCAGCTCGTTCACGACATTACTGCTATGTCTTTTTGTAATTATAACTTTTATAATATTTAAAATATTTAACTTTTTGTGCGTTTTTTGCTCTCATTGAAAATGAATGGAAAATCCTTCAAATTCTTCAAATATTTCAACTTTTTGTCATCTTACTGCTTCAGCCTACTTTCACTTATAAACACCATTCAACTTTTAAAACCTAATGATATCTTTTGGCTATTATGGTATGTTTCAGCTTTTTCATATCTTTCACCATTTTCGTATAGTACGTCTTTAAAATAATTTTGGCTTTTCAAGAAATTCAGCAAATAACATGCGTTGCTATGGTCGTCAAGGAGCCTCGTTTAGAGTGCGCACTCTAGAAATTCAACAAATTCTTCTTCTCCGAACAACTTCTTCTCACTCGCTCAAATTTCACTCTATCCACACAAATTATACATCAAAACGTAGGAATTTTTGTCTGGATTTGGAAAATGTAACCATCATTGGTGTGGGATTTATAGATTTTTCGCAAATCACCTCAGAGCGACACTAACCCGAAACCTTCCCCATTCATTTTCTATGGAGCGGTTTTCAAAAATGACACCTGGAAGTCCAAAACATCACATGTTTTCGCATCGTCGCTACTCCTAAACTGTTTCATGTAGAGGCATGAGACTTTCACACATTCATGTCCCGACCCTTCTGGCGCTCACAAAAGAGAAATTTTGTCGATAAATGTTACGGTTTTGCCGCAGGAACAATTTGTTCGGGAGTAGCGTTTTGGGAAAATGCTAAAACAGGATCAGACTTCAATCTCCCCAAGTGAGGCACTTTTCTACATCGTCCCTACTCCTAAACCGTTTGATGTACAGGCATGAGACTTTCACACATGAATGTCCCGACCCTTCTGGCACTCATAAAAAAGGAATTTTGTGGATAACTGTTACGGTTTTTCCGCAGGAACAATTTGTTCGGGAGTAGCAAATGTGCAAAATCCTTAAAACGCTTTGGAGCTTCATTCTTCCACATCATCCACTTTTTACATCGTCGCTGTGCCTACACCGATTTTTGTACAAACCTAAAAATGAACTCCATAGTCCTCAAAAGCCTGCTGATACTCAGAGTGAAAGAATTATTTTGATATCTGTTATACTTTTTCAGCTACAGCGATTTGTTCGGGAACCTTTTTAGAGGATTTCTGAAATTCGCTAAACATTGCCTTTATATCATAATTTTTTATGCCTTTATTAAACTTTTTCCAGCAAAAACCGATAGCATGTCTTCTTCCCCTATCCGTTAAGAATTAAACGCTGAAAAAATTACGTCTCTACCATTTACGGAACAGGAGATATGGAGCGTTGTTTGAGGCAAAGTTCTCCATTATAACCCAATAGGCAGCCTCTGACAGAAAGTCTCTGCACTTCGGTAGACGGCCCGCTGCAGCTGTGTCAGTGAGTTTCCATGACGACGGAACTCTGAGGGCCAGAGGGACACGCTCCATTCGGATAGAATAGCAACTTTCAACATCCACTGCAGTGGCTGTGATTAATGTAGGAGCCTGAAATTCGTCACTTCCTCTTAACATTTTAAAATTTTCAAGTGACTTTCAGCCATGTGTCACTTTTCTTCCCATTTTGGATGTCACATGCCTTCCTATTGGGCCTTTGCTTCCAACAGGACCTGGCATGATGCCCAGACACGACCCAATTGGCCAATACAGCACCCCCCACATGTGGGAAATGGCGCTACTGACCATTTTGGTCAAATGTTGAGTTCTTGGCCCAGATGTGGTGAGGCTGAGTTGCTAAAGGAGGCCAATCTGACCCATGAACTTTGGTCACGTTTGGTGACATTAAGTATTGGCACCCCTTTTTGAGGCACTTCCCAGTACAGGATTTGGACCAAACTGACAGAGTACAATCACCCGGTGATACTGAACACAACCATGCTAGCGGCTAACGGTTAGCATGTTGCTAACCAGAAGTAGCTTTAGAAAGGTCCTACCAACTTCTGCTTAGCCGGGGTTGTTCTGCCTTTACAGACAAATAGAGGGCTACAGCTGTGAGGGAGTCTCCATGACAACCCTTTTAGCCAGAGGCTTCTAGGAGGTCCATTGACTTAACATGGCACCTTTCGAAGGGCACTGTGGGTGCTGTGAAGACCGTAGGAAGCTGAAATTCGCAGTGTTACTCCCCGTTAGTATTTTTGACGGTACCACGAGGCAGGCGCCTTGCTAAATTTCTTCAGAATTTTTTTAGTTGTTCTTAATCTTCAAATTCTTCAATTTTTTTAAATTTTTAAAATTCCTTCAAATTTGTTCAAATTCTCTAAATTTCTTCTAAATTTTTAAATTCTTCAAGTTTGTCAAATTCTTCAAATTTTTCAAATTCCTTCAAATTTTTTGAAAATTTTCAAATATTTCAAATTTCTTCAAATTCTTCAAATTTTTCAAATTCCTTCAAACTTTTTCAAATTCTCCAAATTTCTTCAAATGTTTCAAATTCTTTAAATTTCTTCAAATTTTTCAAACTTCAAAATCCTTCAAATTTTTCTATTTCTTTCAATTCTTCAAACTTTTTCAAATTCTTCAAATCTGATTTCAATGTTTTCTGCATCTTCTGCTCAATCATTCTGCAGATTAGCATTCTCACTGCTGTTTCGCAGGAACAGCCTTTTCTAGTTATTATTATTATTCCGTCGGCGTGTAACTACTCCCACATACTTCAACCAATTTCAACAATTTTGGTGTCAAAACGTTCGGCTCGTTCCTGGCATGCCTGCTATGACTCATGGTTATGCTAACCTTTACACTTTTTAAAATATTTCACTTTTTGTGCGTTTTTTTGGCTGTTCCCATTGAAATCAATGCAAATTCCTTCAACTTCTTCAAATTCCTTTAAATCCTTCAAATTCCTTCAAATTCTTCACATTCTTCAAATTCTTCAAATACTTCAAATTCTTCAAATTCTTCAAATACTTCAAATTCTTCAAATTTTTCAAATATTTCTCGTTGTTCAAACTGTTCAGGTAGTCCAAACTGTTTGAAGGCTTCAGATGTTGGCTATATTAGTATGTGTACTGTTTAGTACAATGGTTAAGATGCTTGCCTTTCACTCTGAGGGGCCAGGTTCGAATCCCCACTAGAACAAAAGAACATTTTTTTTAACCAATTTCAACAATTTTGGTGTCAAAACGTTCAGCTCGTTCCTGGCATGCCTGCTATGACTCATGGTTATGCTAACTTTTATACTTTTTAAAATATTTCACTTTTTTGTGCGTTTTTGGTTGCTCCCATTGAAATCAATGCAAATTCCTTCAACTTCTTCTAAGTCCTTTAAATCCTTCAAATCCTTCAAATTCCTTCAAATTTTTTCAAATTCTTCAAATCTGATTTCAATGTTTTCTGCATCTTCTGCTCAATCATTCTGCAGATTAGCATTCTCACTCGCTGTTACGCAGGAACAGCTTTTTCTAGTTAATTAATTATTATTAATACTCCAGAAACACTTCAGGTCAGCCCATAGCACTGAGGTGCACAGAAATGCGAGCTCACTTTTCACTCCAAAGGTCAATTTACGACAACATATAGTTAACCCAATGCACAGCTGATTGGACACGTCGAGAAGAAGCTTTGAATTATTAGCATTCTTTCCTCTGTTTTATATTTTATTATTTTACAACTACAAACATAACTGTGTTTTGTTGTGGATTTGTGTGATAGACCAGCAGAAAGTATCGCAGAGGAATGCATGAACGTTTAATAGATGTGAGCATCTTAAATTAACCATAAATAAACGTTGAGGAATACTTGAATAGCTCCCAGGAAGATGCATAAAGGCCAGACAGTGGAGTGCTTGTACAGAGGGTGTAATTGTGTTTTAGAGTATATTGATCCCCTCTTTTATAAGGTATCACGAATCATTGAATATGAATGACACATTACAGTCAGATACTTGCAAACAGTAATTATTGTTGGACGGATTGATGTACACTATATTAAAGGGTGTCATATTAATCTTGCTCAGACCGCTTTTTAACTTTACTCCTTGTCTCCCCATATTTGTTTCTTCTTTGTGGTTTCCTCTCACCTTCCAGTTCCATCGACATTTCCCAGCTAATATTTTCTGCAATTCTGAAAGAAACCGATGTTTTTTATGCTTTTTTTGTGCCTTTTTTCTTGCCGATTGTGATTGAATTCAACGTTTATGTGTATGCATGTGTGTGCAGCCACTCCCAGCAGCAGACAGCTTAATAATGCCTGAGACGCGCAGCTTCTGGTTCCCGTCTCATAACCTGATTTTTTTTTTTTTTTTTTTTTTTGCTTTATTGGCCCCATGTGAGAAACATAATGGAAACAAGCAATAACTCAAACACTGGGAGGCCTTGGCAGAAGATTTCATTGTGGGTTGGTGACATGTCCCAAGTGGGCCTTGTGCATGTGCGTGAGGAGGACTGAGTAATACGCGTAATGGGTGGATGGGAGGGCTTGCGGTGTGGCGCGTCGATCCCCGGCTCCTGTCACACTGTCCAGCCGCGTTAACGTCAAGCTAGCTTTTGAGCTTGCAGGCAGTGTGCAGTCAAAGGCCAGTTTGTGAGTTTGTTGGAACTCTACTTGCCAGAGGAGGCGGTACAGATGGTGTTTGATATGATCAAACATGACAAGGTTTCAGTAAACTGACCTACCCCCCCCTGACATGTAAAGGTTAAAAGGGAGTGTTTCCAGCCACTTGGAAGTATTTTAACAGATTAAATCTAATCTTTTTTTTCTTTTCTTTTTTGTCCTTTGGGTATTAGCGTGTGGAAAGATAATATTGCTTCATTTTAACGTGACTCGGATGAGATGATATTGAAAAAATAAACGAGAGCACAGTCCTGTAAAAAATCCCTCTGTGTGATTAAATGGCTGAAATGGCATTTTCAGGATTGGGCCACTATTTGCAGGTGCTGGTCGTGTAATTGGAATATCATGAAAAAGTTAGATTTTATTTTTCAGGAATTCCAGTTAAAAGATCAAACTTGTATATTATATCCACTCATTGCACACAGACTAATCTATTTCAAGAGTTTATTTATTTTAATTTCGATGATTATACCTGACAACTAATGAAAACCCCAAACTCAGTATCTCAGAAAATTAGAATATTACTTAGGACCAATTAAAAAAAAGATTTCTAGAGATGTTTGCCAACTGAAAAGTATGAGCATGTACAGCTCCTTTTCCCTGGATTACTGCAGCAATGTGGCGTGGCATGGAGTCCATCAGACTGTAAGTGGGATATTTTTAAGTTTACAAAACTATACTGTTCCAAGATAATTTTAAGTTTGCAGCAAGTAAACTCATCTTTATACTATTAGTATATAAGGTACATGCTTGTGGTTTACTTTTTAGTTTATAAAGGTATATTTTAAATATATCATAAGTATACTCTTCTCTTTGGGCCTGCTGCCATTGCACTAGTTAAATACTTCTAGTCTGCATTTTAATTTAATAAAGTATACCTTAAATACATTTTTATGAATTTCTAAATCTAAATTACATTTTTGCTATTTAAATTTGTATATTATAAGTATAACTGTAAGTTAACTTAGTATAATACCTGTAGCATACTGTTTAAATACTGAAATATACTTCTTAAAGTATCCTTACAGTTAACCCAATACTGTATGTGTTTACAGAATCTTGAGAACAACTTTTACTTATTTATATAACATTGTAAAACATACCATACAGTGTTTTTTTTAAAACATATATTAAAGATGTGCATTTCAAAAACAAAACACCTCCATTAAACAAAGCCCTTTTTAGCTTCATACATTGAGAGGAAAAAAGGTGCACATTTGCATATGACATGTAAACACAATGAAGTCATTCTTTATCAAAACTGTAACAATAAAAAGTGCATTTACATTAGAAATACAATACTTTGTTGTCAAAAGAAGATAAAAAAGTGCACATCTTTGGAACAAATATATATATATATCCTGACAGAAACAAAAGTGCTACTTTTATAAATATTGTTGCATTAATTTCTTATGATTGATGTGGCATGAATATCCGGGAGCTTCGCCTGGGCATAGACTGAGTGAGAAAACACAGAACACAAAGAATTACTCTAATGTTATATTTATGCACCATCCACAGTCAACAAACATGTGAAAGGGGCATAAAGGATGGCTCACCAGGTACATTTCTGAAAATAAATGCAAGTAGCAGAAACGATTACAGAGGGATTGCACGTACATCACACCCCAATCAGCTAAACTGAATTCGACAGAGCAATAACTGAACGGCAAAACAATGGGCAGCCTGCTGGCAGTGACATCACATGCAAGCCTTCGATAATTTACCAAAACTGCAAAGATTATTGTTTGCTGTCACATGTAAGCATAATTATTTGTTATTTACATTTATTGTAGTGCTGACCGCCAGTGAGGGAGTACACCTGAGGGTTGTTTCACGAAACAAAGATAGCAGAGCAGTGATTTTCCACAAATCCTGGCTGAATTAAGCTCTGATTAGGTTTCGCAAAGGCAGTAGCACATAGGTTTGCACATGGCGATTTATTCTGTGCAGCTAGCCCACTCCACACCATGCTAACAGCCAGGCTTAGTTAATCCTTATCTGTTCAGTGTGTGGTTACACTGATCAGAAACCAATGTGGTTTGTTAGTGATTCAGTTTTCTTCTCTGTGTTCTTGTATTTTTTAGCAGCCTGCATTAAAATGCGACTGATGCAGTTTCATGGTTTTCTCCTGAAGAAGTTCCATGGCTCTACCGCCTTTCTTTCAGGAGTTATGGAAGAGTCAGCAAAATATCGCCCTCTAGAGTAAAAAAAAATCTGATAGATTAGAGAAAACGGTTAAACACTTTTTGCCATAGACGTAGCTCCAAACAAATGTGTTTTCACTATAATAACATTCTGTATTGAAACCGCTGATTTTGAAGACACTAAGCTATCACGCTATTTAGGCCTGGGGGTGATTCTAAAACGCTTTTTTACATCCAAATGCCTGCCTTATAGTCCACTGTGCTGTATCAATTGCTGGGAAATATCAAATCTGCAAGCTCACAGCGGATCTCATTCCAGACGTCCTGTGAGCTTGCTGATTTGCTACTTTCATCTTCCATCTTCATCATTGGGAAGTATAAATGGGATGTAAGATTTACAGGAATGAACGAACCGATCCCTGTCATGAAGGTAGAACAGTGTGTAAGTTACAAGTCTAAATGGGTTAAACGCATAATAATCATGGGTGCAAATTCTCAATTTTCTGAGTCATGGCAACAGCAAACAGGCTCAAATTGTAGGCAACCGGACTTTCGCTCAGTTCTTTCTGGAAATGTTTCGCCACCTAGCCAGGGGTCTTTGTCAACTCTGGCGGCTCACATTGAGCAACCTGCAGTTGGAGCGCTGCTGTTTTTAAGGACATGGAGGCCCAACCTGTGTGCCTAGGAGAAAAACAACAGAATGAAAGTCCAGTTGCCCCCGCTTTAAAATTATCTTGGGTCCAATTGCATTTTTTAGGGTAAATTACAATATTTTGTGTAACTTTCTAGGCTATGAACCAATTGTTTTGAATTTTGCTTTATGGTTAAAATAATTTATACTAGACTGAAATTGCTGCTTAAGTGTGCTGCTACTCATTTTCATTCATACATGTTTTTTTTCTGTTTTCCCTGTATCCCCTGGATCGTGGTGCATCTGTCTCAAAGGGAGAAAGTCTATTGAGAAAGTCTACTCATGTCTTGTGTGCTGCAAAACAATTTAACAGGCAAATCATTCACTCACTTACTGGAAATGTTATATATATATATATATATATATATATATATAACTTGGCATTAGTGCACATTGTCACTCTCATTGTACCTTTTGCAGCACAGTGTTTGATGCCAACAGGGGTTTAGAAAATGTCTTCTACTTTCTTGTAATTCCCCGTCATGCACAGATTAAACACATTCTGCAAGAGCCTAATGTCATTCTTAGGGGAAAAAACTAGATCCGTCTGTGTTTTAATTGACATACAGTCACAATCGTGTGCCAATGGAGTTCTTGAAAAAGATGATTTGACTCTGATTTGAAATTGTGATGGTGCACCAGTGTTCAAAAGCTCTAAATTCAGCATTTGGCCAATTCAGCGGCAGATAATTGAATTGGAACCAGAAGTAAGAAAAAGGCACATTTTGATGTCAGCATTGTGGTTCGGGCCTGCTAAACCATTAACGATTACATTGCTGACACCATTAAACAAGCAAGTCAAACAAGCTTCAGTATTAGAGAGCGAAGGTATTGCCTGGTAAGACAAAAAAAAGGACACAGCCATGTTTCCAAAGTGTTTGTGCTGATTTGTACCTCTGACTCTGTGGCTCGTCCATTGCTTCGCAACACTAAACAGTTCAATGTTTTTTATGGCTGTGATTTTTGCTTACACAGAGGTGGTAAATCGTACCCATACGAACATCCTGAACCCCCACTTAGAATCATTTCAGTCATGCAACGTCAGGTACAACTGATGAGCCAGTGTATGGAGTCAAGGAGCCATCTCCTTTAATGCAACTTCAACACTTCCAAATGATAAATGGCTTTATTCCTGACTATCAACACAACGTGGGTCTTGGAATCACTCGCCAACTTTCTACACTGTGGTTTGATTCAACAGAGATTCACCTTGGTTCATTGGTAGAGAGAATGAGGAAGTTGATGGGCGACTTGCAAAAATAAAATCACCTGTTGAGATTATTAGGAGATCAAGGTCACTCTCTGAACAGACGTTCCGGAAAGCTTCAGATTGGCGAGCATTTCTCCTTTTCTATTCTCTACCTGTATTGAAAGGCATACTCCCTGCAAGAATTTGGAACCATTTGTTCCTACTGGTGCTTGGTGTATATACATCATTGCCAGATACCATAAAGACTGAAAGGATCTTGATGTCAGAGCCAACTCTAAAAAAATTGTTATCGTGTTCCAAAGACTGTATGGGAAAAATAACATGACTTTTAATAGTCACTTGCTAACACACACTGCTCAAAGTGTCAAACAACGGGGGCCATTATGGGCTACATCAACCTTTTCATTTGAATCCAATATGGGCACGCTCATGAAGTATTTTCATGGAACACACTATGTCCCCTCATAAATTGTCAGAACTTTTCTGTTGTGGAGAGAGTTGCCAAAACGGACCAAGAACACTATCCACCCAGAAAATGAAAAAGTTAAATCTTTCTAACTGAAAGTGTAAGGGGTTTGGTTCATACCCTAATACAAAACTGTATTACAATATTTAAGCTTACCATTGCAAAGTTGTGTGGAAATCTAAGCAGCTGCTTCTGGTCCTGCAGCTGTTTTTTGGTTGATGGAGTTCTGTATCACAGTCCAACCTATGATACAACAGTGCTGTATGCTTAAAAGGCAAAGCATTTTGTTTAATTAATGACAAACATGCTCACATCAATTTTCTGCTTTTTGTTCATGTGCCAAACTCTCTTGTGTTTTAGTTGAAGTACTTGCTAAACCAGACGGGCCTGTATGGTAAGATTCCCACTTCAATGTAGAAACTACTCTTTTATTTGAAGTAAAAAAAAAACCTGAAACTGTTAACGCTGGGTGGCCCGATTAAAACCAAATGTGTTCTTGTTGAAAGAGATGATGCTGTGTACGTAACACCATTGCCAAACCCTTATGAAAGGCACTACAACTTGATCAATAAAGTCAAGTTAAATATTTCAATGTTTCTGTGTATGTCTTAAGGTGCATAAAGATAATCCAGTTGAGTGCACATTATTAACTTTAAACTTTTAAACTCAACACTATATGATTTTGAGTTTCAGCAGAACTCCCTGAGCTGATTGGGCGAGGCGCCACCTAGTGCCCGCCTACCAAAAGTTAGTTTTAGCCTTTGATGATATCAAATTAAAACGTAAGCAGAAGGCGCTATGAGAACCAAGATAAGCTAGTCAGGGCACTTCTTGCTGTTCTACTATCAAAGAGAAAAATTGTGAATTTTTATAAAACAGATGTGATAGCAGCATCCCTGCATGCGTCCTCCAGCGCTGCCATGTTTATGTTAGTTCGCCTCTGGGCTCAGCCACTCTTGCTTTCATCGCACTGGTATGTCCCGCCTTAAACCTCAATACTACAACGTGATTGGGCCCAACCGTTTTTGGTTCGAACACAAACTGTTGAGGCAGGAGAGGGACGCGATGGATTCTCTTGTGTTTGTGAACGCACAAATGCCACGAGAACTCTCCTAACCTTGCAGGCAAGGTTAGGAGATCGGGGGATAGAATCAGAACTGGCTGGACACATTTATGCATCCCTTCTGGCATGGAGACATTTCAGGATTCTCAAGAATGAGCTCTAGTGTGTTGCTAGGAGGGGAATGTCTGGGTTTCCCACCTGTATCTATTACCCTGCAGCCTCATGAATGGATGGATGGATGGATGGATGGATGGATGGATGGATGGATGGATGGATGATGGATGGATGGATGGATGGATGGATGGATGGATGGATGGATGGATGGATGGATGGATGGATGGATGATCTCAATATAAATCCATTTGTTCTCTGGAGGCATCAGAGCTTGGCTAAATACCATTAGTGGGAAACAGGATAATCTAAATCAACGAGAACATCAGGGAGGTCACAGGTAAAGGTTTACTGCAGGATTTGGTTCTAAAACTATACCCCAAGCTTTAAACTTCTCAGAGGGCCTTTTGCAGTGAATCACCTGTAATTAAAAGATTGCATACTCAGACTTCTAACACAATGCAAAAAGCACACAGGATAAAACCTGCACTGACCTAAAGTGAGATCAACTACTCTCAGGTTCCCGAGCTTACCCTGCAAATCACATCCTTTTATGCTGCTTCACACATGAGGAGCAGCCTCTGACCTTTCCCAACAAGACTCAATTTTAATTATCAAGTGCCCTTTAGCACCCCTAATTAACACACCGTGTCATGTATTATCCAACCTTTTTTCTCCACCATCGCTTTGACATGAAACAAATTAGAGGTGCACTAATTGTCTGCATGATGGCCAATAAAGTAGCTCCGTTGATATTTTTAGAAGAAGAGGAAATATTGTTTGAGCTCCTTAACCTTAACGAAATCCCCATCCAAGCTTGGCCATGCTAGTGTTTACTGACCTTTGCATGGCGTGTCGATGGCTAAGGCTCAGAGAGAGCTGTAACATTTTCTATCAAGCACCATTTAATATTATGTAAATTCTCTCTCACACAGAAGTAGACTAGAATAAGATTTCAAAGAAAGGATTTTATGCTGAAACACACCAATTAAGTCCAATTATAACTTGGTGATCAGAGTATTTGGGTTACTTTGTGGGTTCAGGGTTTTATAAAACACTGATTTGTGCTAATAAAGAGAATCAAAGTTCCTTTTACTCAGCTTAAAGATTTCAAGCGGTTTGTCAGGGTAGACTAAGAGCTCAACCCCGATCTGAAGAGAAGACCGTGAGAAAGTGGTTTCGTGGTTTGACTTTGGACCCCCGCGTCTGTTCTGTCTGTGGCTGCCAGTCAACCAGAACTCTTATCTAACAGCAGATAAAGCCCCATCCAACTCCCCCTTTGTCTGCTCACGTACAGTGATAATAATTTATCTCTGCTTTTTATCAGACTTTTTTTCTTCTCTCTTTTTTGACCCCCATACTAGACTGTGTTTTTTTTTTTTTTTTGCTTATCTGATTATGTGTTTCTGCTCTCCTCAGTTTTAAACAAGTTAAGTTAAAAACAACCATGGCACTTTTAAACAGAATCAACTCTGTTCATCATCTCTGCTGGTCTCCTCTATCCAAACACCTTGCTCTGGAAACGACAGGTGATTGCAGGCAGTATCATGTCCCAATACATGTACACACCATCACTTGTAGTCTCTGCCGGGTTGTTTTGATAACCATGTAGGTGTCTGAAGTCGACTGGAGACACGATGATCGTGGGAAACCCGCCTTTCCATCAGATGGCAGCTCCATGTCACCATTGGTCTCGTTTGTAATCTCCTGTTTAGTCTAAAAGGAAACTTTCTCAGGTAAAAGACAAGAGGGCAAAAGAAATTGCAAAATAGGATCAAATCCCCCAGGTAGCCAGTGTGTGTGTTGGATAAAGAGGGAAATGAAGCACCGCCTTGATATTCATTAATTCTAGGGCAAGAAGTCAGCATCTAATTTAAATGCTGCATCCAAATAATTTTGTTTATGAATAAAACAAAAAAAAAACAGCTATTCCAAATCCGAGTATACTTAAAATCTTGTAGTATTTGGTGTTTGTTGAGCACCGGTCCCTGTAAAAATAAGCTAGTTAATAAAATCAATTGACACAGCACAGAATGGGTCCATGCTTTCATGTTGTAATTCTAACATGTGAATGAATGTTGTAGTTACAAAGCCTTTGGCCAGGTAACATGTTTCCCATTTGTTGCTGTCAGAGGTGGGTAGTAACTAGTGACATTTACTGGAGTAACTTCTTCAACAAATTGTACTTTTGGTAGGAGTTTTGCAGCACTGTAGTTATTACTGCTTGAGTAATATTATTAAGAAGTATCACTACTCTGCCTTGAGTAAAATTTCTGGTTACTCTACCCACCATGAGGGATTTCACTGAATGAAGAACGGACTTGTTTTAACCAGAAATACAACAGAGACACACACCTACAGTTTCTGTTAAAGTGAGCTCTCTGGTTTGTGCGCACGCATTGTAGTTTTAATGTTATTTTCTATCTGCTGAGCTCATTGAGCCATTTGGAGGTTAACTGAACATACAGTAAACTGTGGATATTGTCATAGTGTCATAGTGTATATACATTAACTACTGTTAGTTGGTTTCATAAGTTTTATGTTGAAAAGAAAAAGATTCGGAAAAGCGTTTCTTACACTTAAATTAGTTTTTTGTAAAAGTGATTTATTCTTATCTTTTTTTATTTTGTTCTTTAAGATAGTACAATTGTACATAACATTATATTCATATTTATATACTTTATACATGTGCATACTTGAGTAAAAATAAGTTGAAGTAGTGCTGCTCTTGCTTGAGTGCCATTTTTAGTGATTCTAGCCACCTCTGGTTGCTGTCGAGTTTTGCTGAACTGTTGCCTGAGTTTCCTCCGCCTCATGGTCTGAGTGTTGTGCATTCAGCGATTACACCATCTGAGCATCATCTCTCTTAACGAGTGGTTATTTTAATTACTACCGCCTTTCTACCCCTTCTAAAACAACCATGTGGTGCACATGTATATATGATGAATTGCTGAGGAAGGTGCATATGAAGTGGACGAGGGGAGATGAGGTTTGGAGACGGTTGGGTTTACTGAAACTCCCAGTAGATCAGAAGTTTCTGAAACTCTTAGACATGCCAATCTTGCACCAACAACTATGTCACATTCCATGTCAACTAAATCTCCTTTCTTTCCCATTTCAAATCTTGATTTAAACTTCAGTAAATCCTTTTACAGCGACCACCGAAGAGTTGCAGCCACGTGGTTGGTTGAGGCACTTTGTATTATCAAGCATCCAAGCAGCTGTACCTGAAATAATAAGTTCAGAGAAATCCCGCAATCATGGAACATGGAAACGCAAACAGAAACATCTTTCGAAATATTCTTAAGCTACTTTTTGCTTACTAAAGAGTCGTACACATAAGCATTACACTGAGCACGGAATTAGTTTTTTATTTTCCACATTCAGTGAACACATAAGGGACGACCCTGTCTTGGTGTTCTGAAGTGAATATACGTTTTCTCAACTCTTTACCAAAGAAAAATGTCTTTCACATCGATTGCTGTCGTTCTTTTTTCTTTTTATCAATTGCTGTCATTTTCTTCCTTTTTTTTAAATTAGCTGTCAGTTTTTCTCTGGGTATTTATGACGTCCCTCTTGTCATCGGCTCACTTGTGGTGCCCATTATTCTAAACAAAACCAGGTGAGGATCCTAATACGCTACTGCAACTTAAGGTCCTTTTCTGACTTTACCACCGCCTCAACCAGAAACAGACTGCGACAGGAACAGGAGACAGTGGACCATGTCTATGGCGACAGGGAGGGGATCAAAGTTGCACATTTCTACCATAAAAAAGATACAATTTGCACTACAATAAATTAACTAAAACGATTATGAAGCAGTAAACAAAACATCATTTTAAGGCATCCCCTGAAGTAAACATCGACAAGATGGTAACAGTGAGACAATAGCCTGGCTGTAAAGATAAAAAATATATACCCATGTCACACACAGATCTGCCTTTGTTTCAATGGCACACAAAGATATGCAACCTTAGGTAATAAATGCTATAGTATTTATTACCTAAGGTACCTAAGTTTATAATACTGTAGCATAAAAAATGAACAACAGACACACATGTCCCATTATAACAGAATCATTGCAACTATGACTCTGCAACAATGAGCCAAAATGAAGTCACCGTATTTTGGAATTCAGTCTGCAGTGATTAACTCACCTCGGCATGCTAGATTCTTAAACTAAAAGGGAAAGTTTTATAAACATTTTCTGGAAAATTGCCATTGAGATCTCCTTCCCAAGTGGTCAGTTGCTCCTTAGATATGATAAAAATCTCCCGGTGTGACATGGTGGTCACAGCAAAAGCAATATCCAGCGTCTTGGCACAGCCGATGTATTCCCCATTCAAAAACACATGCAGTATTAAGAAAGGGAGCAGAGCAAACAAAATTACATCACTTGCTGTTCCTCAATATTCCCTTAAGTTCATCACAATGCGGCAGCATGCATGGCAAAGCAGGAAAGAGTGGGGCACCAGCTTTAGTAATTACTTATTTACTGATACGTCAAAGAATTGTGCTCTGAAAGTTAAACCTAAAGGTTAAAAAATGGCAAAAACATGGGCAAATATTGAGTAATATGAGCAACATAGACCTGTTCACAGAATTGTGTTAATTTTGAAATCATTTTAGAATTGTCGCTTAATAAATCCATTCTGCCTCTGCGATTGGAATTGTCTGTCAAATGTCTTTTTTCCCCTTTTTTTGCCTAACTTGGGTCTCTGAGTCATTCAATACTTGAATATAGTTTGTTAAGGAGTCTGTTTTCATTCTCTACTTCAGTGCTGCATTTATCTGTCTTCTTGTTTTGGTTGTTTGGTCTTTTGGTGAAGACAGTCCCACCTGGAGTCGGTGACATGTACAGTTACACTGTTAGGTAGACACCAGGTCCACGGCTGTGGTTTGAAAATCTCAGAGCAGATCATGTGTTTTATCACAGCTGATGTGGCCTGTGTATGTGGGCCAGGTGTGTCATAGGGGAGAAACAGGGGGAGGGATTTTGCTGACAGAATTTAGAGGAAATATACTCCTTGTTAAAGAATCACTTATTCTCTGTAGATGTTTTCTCAGTCCCTTTCTGTTTATCTTTAGGACTGAAAAATATTAGTCATACGATTCTAACCCACAATTTTACAACAGCATTTAATGTAATAGCTGAAATTGGTGCATGTTGTCAATTTAGTCAAAGATCACATTAGAATCTCCAATAATTGTGTGAAATTATTTTTTTTTTACCTCACACATTAAGTCTATAAATAATTAACTTAGTGATTATAGTTGGTGATTAAGGGTGCCAGTTCAGTTTTGACTGATCAAAAATCATATTTAGTAAATAGAGGTGATGGCTGAAGAACTACTAAATGTCTGTGCTCTCTTTCATCCTCTTGATGAAAGAGAGCACAGACATTGAAAACTGGCTCAGAGCTTATCTGCTTAACTGTGTGTCTTAGACAAAGCCACCTATGGAGGCAGTCTGCCGTAACCCTTTTACTTTTTATCATAGAACGTGTTCCTGGATCAGTGCTTCTGTGTTCTTTTTGTGTCTCTGCTCTGTCTTCTCAAATCCCCAGACAGTCATAGTAGATAGCTGATCGCACTGAGCCTGGTTCTGGTTCTGCTGGTTTTCCTGTTAAAAGGGAGTTTTCCTCTCCATTGTCACTACGTGCATGTTCGGTATGGGGGATTGCTGCAAAGTCAATGACACAACGAAAGGGGATGTCCTCTGTGGCTAAGTTGGATAGACAACTTTTAGCCAATCTTTCTGTATGATTTGATTGAAATGGCGCCAATAGACAACTCGTTTCATCTCAAGACATTTTACAAAGTCATAGAAATAAACTCAATCGAAAATAAATTAATAAAATATAAATAAGTATCAAATACAGCACTAGTGAGAGGGAGTGGATTACTGTACATATCAAAATGCCCACAGAATATGATTTTTATTTCAGTAGAAGTTAAGTAATGTTTTCTTTTTTTAAAGTCAGTATCGCTTATTTGAAAAAAAGGTATTTCAACTCCACAAGTGAAATAAAATATGTTCATGTGCTAGCCATGTCATAGGTAGACATTGAGCGTATTATGTAAAACCGCAACAATTAAAGTTGCATTGATTTCAAGTAAACACAGTGCCACTATCGCAGATGCAGTTATCAATATATAATATTAGTGGAAACATTTTATGCAAAAACTAAAAAGATGAAAACATGTACTTTTCTAAAGAGGAAAGCAATATCCCTAGATTCAAAAGCTTATCACATCAAATAGAAAATATGCAATTCTGTTTGTTGTAAAAAAAAAAAAAAAAATTCTGATGAATGATTTTAACAAAACATTTTCAGGGAGACATGAACAAACATTAAAAAAGTAAAATAATTATCGTTATTAGTTGCCTCTCTGCATATTTCTTAATGAATATGTGCATGTGATTGGGTGAATGTGGCTATATTGTAAAACACTTTGAGTGTTCAGTATGACTAGACAAATCACTATATAAATGCAGTCCAGTTATCATGTATAACATTTAACGGCTTTTTGTAAAAATCGTTAGTAAAGTTTTAGTGTGCTTCAAACAAGCAAGTGGATTTTTGGCTCTGTGTACTACAATGCCACACCCATTTCCTTTCACTGTCCTCTGGGTCACTGTTGACTTATGCCTGCTTGTCTTCCTCTGATGGACACGTGAAATAACGTGACTGGCAAAAGTAGTAGAAAGACAGTTCTTGTCCTGCAACTGACTGACAGCAGCCAGAATCCAATTTGGGGAAGGGGCTGAGGGGGGTTGATTACCTGAACCGGTTTGGTTGCTATTAGAAAAAAATCTTATGTCTAAGTTCCCCCCCCCCCCCCCCCCTTTTTTTTTTTCCGTTTTTTTTTTTTTTTTTTTTTTTCAAAGCTTATTAAAAGCTTTTTTTTTCATGTAACTGTGAACTTTACCCTTTTTGTTTCTGTTTTGCTCAATTTAACCCAGATGACCCTGTGTGCCTGTTCTAAGGGTGCTACAGGCCCTTCACATTTCGGGTGTGAATTCAGGGGATTTGAAAGAATTGTAAGTTGACTTTTACCGTCTGGCCAACAAAAACCGTGAAGTGGAGTTCAGAAAACCTCCATATCTGGAGTCATTCTTTAAGTGGGACACCTTTTGAATGAGGCCTGAAGGTGGGTCCCTCTCTTAGTTCTGTTAAAGTAGTTTTTTCATGTGGTAAGAGTGCATGAGTTGAGAGGAGTTAGTTGTGGTGAAATCCATGTTTGCCTCAAAACCTTCCTTTCAGTCACTGTTTTGTAATAAAATCAGGCTTAGGCTTAGAATCATTCTTAAAATTCAATAAGGCCATGATGACTCCTATAGGTTTAATACATTTAGATAATATTATTATATATAATTTTATTTAGAACACATTCCTTTTTAATTGAACCTGTACTGTTTGACTAGTGTATTTTTGTTTCTATTTGGTGTGGTTTAATTGACTTCCAGACAGCACTTTAGATAGATTAATAATAATTTATGCCTCTATGACTAGCTTCTGTCCAGTCATAGCATATCCTCTTCAGTTCGTGGTAAAGACAATTCAATAGATTGATAAGGAAATCATCCTCCAGATAGGTTTTTAATAGATCATGAGACCACTGTAATTAATCTTTAGAAATGACCAGATTGGTTAGTGAATGTGGGCATAATGTATATTACCAATGCTAAACATTAAAACGATTGAAGTATGGATCACCATTGATTTGGATCAAAATAATTTGTAGTTGTGTTAGATGTATGTTGGGCTTCACTCCAAAGGACTTCTTCACTGGCTTCACACAGTTTTATCAGTCGTTCATGTTGTCTGTCAGTTGCACCAAAGCCGCCATTCTGGGAAACGGAGCCTTTTTTCTGCTGCTGCTCAAGCTAATTTTCATGGACCCCTTTTATTTTGCTCATCCCATTTCCCTTCGACTCACTCACACCATATTTTCAATGGCAGTTTGTGCGTTTAAGTCCAGTCATCGGTTTTCTTTTTTTTTTTTTTTACTTCAAGGCATATTCTCTCTCTGTCACCCTCCCACTGGGATGTTAACCTCTCAATGTCAACTTTTTTTCTCCTTTTTGCTTCTAAAGGAAACTGCAGAGACATTTTATTCCCCTGGTAAGGATTCAAGCAAGCATACATGACAGAAAAGGGCAAAAGAGAGATCTTTGTCTACAAAGTATTGTCAGAAAGTAAGACATTATTGAAGTTTACATAGTTGCTTCTATAAAACTGACATCTATATCTGTGTAATTTTTTTATTTTTACGACAGATGGATTCTAATAATGAAGATAGTATGAGATGAGGGATTTTTCTGCCCTGCTTATTCAGGCAAACTATAAAGAGTTTTAGAAGAATGAAATCCATTCCATTTGAACCTCTTTTGTTTTAAGCTTCAGATATTATGGAGGTCATAAGCAGAAAAAAGAATCAAATAACAGAAGATGATGTTGCAATCAGCCTAATATTATGGCCAGTGGACATTTCATTTCAGTCAGTTGAAATGAGTTTGCAGGGATAACCAACTTTTTTAATTTGCCTGGAAAATTCTCCCCTCATTAATTTATGTCAGAAGAAAAGATTAGCTTCTGGAATGTAAAAAATAATTTCAGTATTTGATTATGTTTATGTTGTTTGCCTCTGGTAGCTTACGAATACCTTATGACTGAATAAAAGATTTTTTTTTTAATTTCTTCTCATAGTGTTTTTAATTTTGCAGATTTGTATAAGCTGTGTGAAATGCTAGGATTGACAGTATTACCCAAACCTATTTCTAAGAGAGTTCTTGGTCAAAATTTGAAAACCATAACTATGATTAGAGTGAGAAAATTAAAACATCTATCCAACCCTTTACTTGCATTTGCTCATGTTTTTTTTATCACAAGTGAAGTATCTTCCTAACCAGGTGTTTTTTGTTATAAAGCCAAGACACATTATACTAGATATATCTCAGGAAATGTCAAGACCCATCATTGTCAAAAGTGAAAGCAGTGAAGTGGAGTTTGATGAGAGAACGTTTTTTTTTTTTTTTTTTTTTTTTTTTTAACTGTAGTTTAAAAATACATGGCAACAACATCAGACAAATTCATTTGGTGGTTTTTAAGTTTTTGTCACTTTCCAATTATTTTAATAGCCTTTTTCTATGATTGCTTGTAAGTGCAGCATAAACGATTCTCACAATTCCTTACACAACTTATAAGCATGCATAATTAGACACGTTAAACCGGTCATTGGTGTGGTTGTGCATGTATGATTGTGCATGTCATGTGTCTCTGTTTTGCCTCTGTGACTGGAAATGTATCCAGAGTGTATGCTGCTTCTCACACAATGACTGCCTGGTTAGGGCTTTGCTCTAAATTACCCCTGAAGGAAATTAAACAGGTCTAGGCAATAAACAGATGGGCACAAACATAGCAGACTTTGAATTATGAACCTATCCACTTTAATATTAGATAGCATATATTAGCAAACAATTAAATGAATTGAAGCTTTCTAGAAAGTGGAGGCAAGTACCCCAAGTGATGTGAAATGGAATAGTCTTTCCTTTGGAAAGATTTTAACTGCATCAGCCGACCCAGTAGAGCCTGTGTGGCCCCTATAATAAGAACTAATTGATTCTCACCAATACAAAGTAAAAGAGATTTAGTTCTTATTCCGTTCTTATCTCCTTTAAACATATGAAGCAATGAATCATTACAAAACAAAAGAAGACTAAACTAATGTCTAATTAACTGTGACAACACCTCTTAACGCTTTATTCAATTTTACTTATATAGTCATGATAATAGGGATTCATGCAGATAAGCATGGGGATCACCATTTTTTTAAAGTACTATATATTTTACTATTTTGTGTTGGCAGCCCAGATTTTATTACCAGTCTGACTGCTGAAATCATATTTCATCTAGGCCATCTAAGTTTATATAACTTGGATACAGAGCAAAGTATCTGATGTTTTTTTTTTTTGTAAAATTAGATTTTTAACATGTTACTCCCCAATGCTTAAACTTAATTCCTTTGTGTAACATATCTACAGAAAAAAAATGTATTTGCTTCATTTCACTACACCTAATTTCATCTTCTAAAATCATCGCTTTGATTGAGAAAAGCCAAAACTGATCCATCAGGTTAAGTATTAGGCAATATAATTTTCTTCATATTCAGTTAAAGGCAGAGTATTACTGATTACAAGCTGAGATTTCCTCATGTTCTGGCCTGGCCGAGTGTGTGTGTGTGTGTGTGTGTGTGTGTGTGTGTGTGTGTGCATGCATGTGCGTGTGTGTGTGTGTGTGTCTGCACCAGTAATCGGGTTCACTAGCTGCACCTGCGCTCATCTCACTCTACACCATCAAGTCAACCTACTGCACCTGTGTGTAATCAACTTCCTTCTATTCACCTTCTTCCTTGCCTTCAATAACTGGGCTTTCACAGTTAACTGGTGCCAGATTTTTGAAAGACATTTTTGAGATGATGCCTAGCCTAATCCATTTCTGGATTTTCTTGCCTCACATTGCCCTTATTCAGACAAGTCATCGCCTTCTGTTTTTCAAGACATCAACCTGGGCTATTTCCCGAGGCTTTATTTATATATATATATATATATATATATATATATATATATATATATATATATATATATATATATATATATATATATATATATATATATATATATAATTTTTTTTTTTTTTTAAAATGTTCTGTTTTAAACCATTCTATTGTAGACCTGGATTTATGTTTAGGGTCGCTGTTCTGCTGGAAGGTGAATCTCAGCCCCAGTCTCAAATCTTTTGCAGTCTCCAACATATTTTCTTACAAGATTGTCCTGTATCTGGTTCCATCCATCTTCCCATCACCTCTAACCATCTTACCTGTCCCTGCTGAAAAGAATCCCCCCAGAGCGTGATGCTGCCACCACCATGATTGACAGTGGAGATGGTGTGTTCAGAGTGACATGCTGTGTTTGTTCTCGGCCATACACACTATGTTTTGCATTTTGGCCAAAAGGTTAAATTTGGTCTCTTCTGACCTTCTGACCAAAACACTTTCTGACACATGTTTGCTGTGTCCCCAGCATGGCTTCTGGCAAACTGTAAATGGGACTTCTATGGTTTTCTATTAACAATGGCTTTCTTCTGGCCACTCTTCCATAAAGAGCACATTTGTGCAGTGTACGACTAATAGTTGTCCTCTTTCAATTTCCGGCTGATGGATTGACCAGGCCGTAACAGAGCAGGTGGACTGTATTATTATTATTGGCAATCATTATCAGTCATTAGCAATCATCAGGCTACTTCTGAAGGCAATTGGTTGCACCCAAAGAAAAGGGGGCGGAAAACTGTTGAATACTTTGGCAAGACACTGTGTTTGACGTTTGAAAGTGGCGTCACCTAGCCTAGCCTGTGCATTCCCAGCTCTAGCCCTGAATGATTATCATGAAGCCCCAGATCTGTTTTTTTTTTCACCTGAGAAAAAATACATTTTTCATTAACAGAGCCAAAGGAAGTTTTGTAATTTTCCTGTTTTGGCCAATGCAACACAGGCACAACGCAATAACCAATCAGAGAGGAGTTGTACGGAAGCTTGGACTCATCCGTGTTTTATTGGCTGAAAGCTCTGATATCCATATGACTGTTGTGCAGTTTGGGGTATTTGGGCATCAGAAAATAGACTTCTGTTTGTTTACAGAGCCTTCATCCACAAAGCCGTTTTTATTTTCTGTTCTTTGTTCTTTATTTGCTGAGGGCAGCCAATAAAGTAGGAGTAAAGGCTACCCTTTGTGAAAATTCTCTGGTTCATAAATAATTTAACGAATAAGACCCTAAATATTTTCAACATAAATAACTAAGCAAACAAGGGATTTAAATCTTGAATGTCTTCAAATTCATGTGAATCAGGCAGCTCATTCATGTTGACTACATGATATTAAGCTAGCTATACTGTTAGCTAAACTATCAGCCATGCTCCTTTCTGTTATACACATTTGCAATAAATCCAGCGGTGTAGTGTATGTGATATGCAGGTATATGTCATAAACCCACAACAGTGCTTCCCCCAGGCCAGGTTTACAGCCTTGGGAGGGCCGAACTAGGCAGAGAATACAACAGATGGTGGAGGAAGAGAAAAGATGGTAGCTGTTGAAAGAAAGAGGGAGATGAAAAATACCAGATGATAATGGGAAAACAACAGGTGATGGAGGAAAAACTTCAGATCACAGAGGGACAGCAGGTGAGACAAAGAAAACCTTGAGTTAAATCAAGAAAAAAGTGAGAGAAGAGGCAGAAGAGAGAAGAAAAACATCAAATGTAAGAAGGAAAGAGGAAATCTATTGTACGTAATAGAAAGAGATGTGACGTGTTTGATCCTCCATGTTTATAATAGAATCATTCAAAGCAGGAAAAGTTACACATTTTTATTTTTATGGCTGTTTCATGGTGCTTAATGTTTCTGTTAAATTGAGACTATAGGTTTTATTCTAACCCTAAAGAACTGAGAATAGACACCACTCCTTCCACCTGGCTGCACAAGGTGGAAGGAGTGAGCAGATGATGGAGACAAAAGAGAGCAGCAGACACTGAGGTCCAGCCAGGTGCAACCTGACACAGAACCTTTGTTCATCATCCTTAATATGATGTCTTGATATTAATGCTGATTTTAGAGATCTTTATTACATTGTCAAGATTAATGTTTTGAAGTTCTAATTGCAGATTTTGGCTTCAAACAGGGTGCCACAATGCTCAGGAAAGCTTAAATAAAAAGCCGGTTTCCTGGTTAGGGTTCCCCAGATTCCCCATACGAGGGTGTGGGCTCCACCCCTAATGTGCCCAGGCATAGGAAACGCCCCTGGCTGTGCCCTACATATGTGTGTCATGAAAATGTTACAAATGAAAGTGTCTAAGTTGTACAGTCAAATTGGGCCCCAGGTTGCAACGAGACAGCGGGGATGGGATATCCTCCCCGCGCTCCAGTGATGCTCCAACTCCCCAAGGTCCTACATGGAAAAGTGGGTCATTTTCCTTTGAGTTCATCATTATGCTCTACTCTGTGCTGGTCTACCAGATAAAATCCCAATTAACAACGTGCAAGTTGTGGTACAAAAATGTGAACAAGATATTATGCGAATGTATACACACTGTTGCAATGCACGAAGAGAGTTGTCTATTATAGGTATGTTGGAAACTGCTTATAACCTTTTAACCAAACCTCACTTCAGATTTTCCTTACTATTCCTTACTATAATATTTTCATTAATGACACTCAACGTCTTTGTGATTTTTTTTTTTCTTAGTCAAAGCAAATGTCGGAATGTCGGTGTAGTATGCTATCAATTTAAAGAATAAAAACTGTGCCAACATGTCATTTTGCTTGTGTTCCTGAATTATTTACAGCACTGAGATAACCACATCTCAACCTTCCATGATGTTTACAGCATTGTTGGTTTGCATCATTAACCCTGTGTGGCCGAGGGGCTAATAACACAAACCCAAGACTCCACGGCTCAGATATCCTGAATAGGGAGCTTGTTTGGTGAGAGCAGTGGGGTTATCAGTCATGTCAAAT
Organism: Fundulus heteroclitus; assembly: GCF_011125445.2. NCBI lineage: Eukaryota > Metazoa > Chordata > Actinopteri > Cyprinodontiformes > Fundulidae > Fundulus > Fundulus heteroclitus. The sequence goes on from NC_046369.1 coordinate 5,178,904, forward strand.
TCCTGGCAAAAGTGGTCACTTTGTTTGGGAAAGAGATCTGGCTTTGACACGGCGTGGCAGTCATTCAACCTCCCCTTGAGTGAAAGGAGCTCAAGGTGTTGGAACAAAACCTCAGGAGATAAAATACCACATGACATTCACACTAATTATTAGGGAATCTATTTCTTTCGAAAATATAATTCCTACAAATGCCTTCAAGTTACTCAGAGCATTTAGAGTTTCCTCTCACTAATCTGTGGCACTGCAGGTGAAGAGAGCCTGTCATGTAAAGGGCTGAAAGAAAACATGGAAAAACCAATTAGCTATGACTCACAGAGATAATGAGTATGTCAAATTATCAATCAAGAAACCTAACGCTTAAAAAAAAAGGCTTTGAAAAATCAAGAAACTTAGTGGAAGCCGTAAATATGTATTTGTCCCTTTTGAAGAACTAAAGAATGATCATCTTGTGTATTTCAGTGGTCATGGAAACGTAATGCGCAAAAAAGACCCTGTAGTCTCTGTAAGTGATCATGGGAACCTAACCTGTTAGAAATCTGAGATGGCAGCGATGGATCCTTCAAACCAAAACCTTGGATCTAAATTTGGGGCAGGTTAATGCTTCAGTATTTAGATACATCATTTCCTCCTGAAAGGTAAAACTATTTATATCGTTTCATAAATCAAGTCATCGTGTTTAGTAGTTTTCTCTTCTCTTCTCTAATTTTTTTTTTTTTTTTTTTGGAAATGCTGCAGTTTTCTTCCATTCTCTTCTGCTGTTCAGCTAAAGTGTCAAATCTGTCAACAACTACCACTTTAACCCGAACAACAAAAGGGGGCTCGGGTTCCAGCTGTCGTTCATTGTTTGCTTACATCCAAGTGAAGCGTGACACTTCAGAAGTTCGTTTCTAAATCCGTGGATATTTAACCCTAGTTGCAACATTTGCAATCAATCTTAAAATAGGTGTTGTATTAGTATTTAATTTTACTTCAAATTATAATTTTTGGTGGCCTAAATGCATAATAAAATAGAGAAAAAAATCAAAGTCGGATTAAGAAGGCCTTTCTAGTTTGCTTTTAACTTCACCAAAGTTTTCTTGTTTTGTTCTACAGTCATGTAGAACAAAACAAGGCTTAACACATAGGCTTAACAGCCTATGTGTTTTGCTATTATATCAAGATATATGGATATTTAAAGAATAAAGAAAAAGCATTGTGGGGACCGAAGAGAGTTGCAGAAGTACAGAGAGATGCATTGTAAAGTGAAGGTTGAGATATCTAATTCCAAGCAAAGGGCATACACTGACCTGTGTGATAGGTTGGACATGGAAAAAATGATTATAGAGGTTGATAAGACAGAGAGACATAGATGGGACTGATGTTCAGCAGGTTAGGGTGATTATGGATTGAGATGGAAATGAAAATATAATGACAGGTTCAACATGTGTGATAGGAAGATGGAGGGAGTACTTAGAAGAGTCAATGAATGTGGAAAATGAGAGAGAACAAAGAGCAGAAAAAAGACTATTAAGGATCAGGAAAAAAATTAAAGATTAGCAAGGATGAAGTAAGGAAGGCATTGAGTAGGATGAAGAGTGGAAAGGTAGTTTTTCCTTATAACATACCTGTAGGCATATGGAAGTATCAAGGAGAGACCGCAAAAAGTTTTGATAAGTCAGACTGTTCAATGAGATATTAGAGAGTGAGAAGATGCCTGAAGAATGGAGGAAAAGTGTCCTGGTACCAATTTAAAAAAAAACAAAGCCGATGTGTAGAGCTGTGGTATGTGTAGGTAGCTGTGCTACATGAATATATTTGTTGAATCATACATGAAGTTATGGGAAAGGGAAGAGCAAACTAGACTCAGGTCAGAAGTAAGCATCTGTGCACAGCGGTTTTAGATGCAGATACAAGATTTACTGTGAAGATGGAGGAGTACAGAGAATGTCAGAGGGAGCTGCATTGTGTGTTTGCAGAGGTAGAGAAAGCATATGACAGGGTGCAGAGAAAGGAGATGTCTGGAGTAGCAGAGAATCATGTTAGAGTGGTGGAGGACATGTATGTGAGTTGTAAGACAGTGGTGAGGTGTGCTGTGGGGGTGACCAGAGTAGCTCAACGTGGAAGTGGGACAATTCTGTGCCCTATCTTGTTTGTTGTAGTGATGGACAGGTCAACAGATGAAGTTAAACAAAAATCTCCATGGACTATGATGTTTGCAGATGACATTGTGATCTGTGGTGAGAGCAGGGAATAGGTGGAGGAAAATCTAGAGTGATGGAGGTTGGCTCTGGAAAGGAAATGGATGAAGGTTATCTGCAGCACAACAGAATACATGTGTGAATGAGAAGGGACCCAAGTGGAGCCGTATAGTTACATGGAGCAGTGATAAACAAGCTGAAGGGTTTTAACGACTTACGTACGGTCAACAGTCCAGAGCAATGACAAGTGTGGGAAAGAGGTGAAGAAATGTGCCAAAGCAGCTTGGAATGAGTGGAGAAAAGTGTTGTGCGTTGTGTGATAAAAAAATATTAGTGAGAATGAAAGGAAAGGTGTACAAGATGGTGATGAGACCCCGGCTATGGTGTCTGGTTTAAAGACAGTGGCACTGAGGAAGAGATAGGAGGCAGAACTCAAGGTAGCAGACGTCAGAGGGAAAGCTCACCATAGATTTGTCAGGAGATAAAGCGAGAGAGGCCTGACTGAGATTGTTTTGACATGTACAGAGGAGTGATAGTGAGTATGTCAGTAGAAGGATGTTGAGGCTGGAAGTGCCAGGCAGGAGGCCAGAAGGAAGACCAAAGAAGAGATTTATAAATGGAGTGAAGGAGGACATGAAGGTAGTTGGTGTGAGAGAAGACAATGCAAACGATAGGATTAGATGGAGACAGATGACTCGCTGTAGCGACCCCTGAAAGGGAAAAGCTGGAAGAAGACTCCGCTAAAAGACCCATACACAATTTTTAACTTGTTTTTTAACTGACTTTTTAGAATGAAACAAATCACATTTCAACGGGAAAATGTCCCGTTTTCAATTATATGGCAAAGAAACCTGGCTAATCAACAATTCTCTGCTATGCTTATAAGTGGGCATGAGATACTTTTCCACATATTCATCTATCTATATAAACAGTACTTGCTGTTTGATGCTGAAAAACTCAGTGTTCATCTCCTGTGACCAGAGTTTAGCGAACACTATTAATTTAGATTTCAGATGGTAAGTTTGAACAAAAGATTCCCAACATATCTCACCAACAATCAGTTGTTATATTTATTGTATGTAATAATTGCTACAGAGACATGGAGACCCACATAAACTTCTCTTTGTGGCTTTCGTCCAACAGGAAACTTCACTCACTTTGTCATGTGTTTCACGGCAAGATAGACTTGGGATCCTTAAAGAGGCTTTTTGCCAGTGGCTAAGGGAAAATGGCCTTAGTGTCAAGTTATATTTATGCCACAGTGAAGCAGGGAGTTATAAGTTATTTATTTAATTTTTTTAGACACAAAGTTTATCTTTGGTTTCAGCTCCAATGAATTTGTCCAGTTTTAAGGGATACCAATAAATGCAAGAACAGTGATTTCTGTTAAAAATTATTTCTTAGAGAGGCTTCCCCCCCCCCCCCCACCTGAATAAATGTACTTAAAGTATAAGTTGGATTTTTCAAGAAGAGAAATGTTTTGTCAGATGTTGCTCCTGCAATAAAAGATTCATTTTATTTTAAGACTTTGGAACCTTTAAGTTGTCCCAATGAATGTGATGGCATTGTAATGAACAGAAAAAAAATGGTGTGAAGCCAAATCAGAAACATTTGGAAAAAAGATTTGATGGAGAAGACACCTTTAAAGGCTAATGTTGAAATGATGAAATGCGTCATGTGTTGGACCCTGTTTGAATCATTATTATGTAGGGTTTATTGAACAATAGCTGAACAGACTTCTGAGTGACTAAATGTGCTTTTACCTTAAATGTCATTACATCAGCCAGTCAGGACGATCAATTCCTCCGCTCATTCTTTACAATTACAATTCCGCATATCACCACTTTACCTTGTTATTTGATCCGTGACTCTTGATGTCCTGTCAGTCATACATTATTTGCTTCAAAACTGTTCAGTCAACAGTTTTGAACACTAAAAGAGGAAATGGACGAGAGTGAAATACACAATTCTGTTCAGACTTTTGACTATTTACTTATCAGGAATGTCTGCCTGTACAGTAAAAGATGGCAAAAATATTATTATCTCTGTTGTGCTGGTGGGATAACAGAGATTGATGAGCATCTTAAGTTCAGATTGACCTGCTGAAAAGCAATACTACAGGGTTTATGCCCTTTAACAATGAAGGTCAGCTGAGCAGCTGCCTTTTAAATTAACCGTATCAATCATTTCTTTGTTTATTTATGTGGAACCATAAACCAAAAAACGTTGAGACAAAAGATGTACAGCACCAGATTGTAGCTTTTCTCAGCTATTTACCATCTACTGTCCAGTTTTAAGTTTCATTAAAACAGTTTTCTGTACATGTCCTGTCTGGCAGTGTAGCATTAAGAATTGCTATCTTAATGCCAAAGAGAGCCCAACACATTTTACTTTCACAATTGGAGCATTACTGCTTTTGCCATGGTGTTCTCTCTATGCAAAATGCTTTATTATTTATTAATTATGTTTTATTCTGGGACTATTTCATATTCAATGGACTCAAAAACGGGACGGTAGAAGGAAAAAAAGAAGAGAAAATGAAGAGACAACATGCTAAAAGGTAGAAAAGGTGTAAAAATAGAGGAGAGGAAAAGGAGAGTGCCAGATAACAGTCTCGAAGTCTGCTTCTACACCTGCAAAGAAAAATATAAAAAGAACAGTAAAACACACCGATAAAGTATTACAGGTAAAAACAACCAATGCCTTGATACCATCACTGAAGAATACACAGTATTATTTATGTATAAAGTGACAGCCAGAGCTATTAATAGGGCTTTTCTGTATCAAAGTGAATCTGTAAGTACCTGAGTCCAAGAACCTGTTGATGTTAGTGAGAGTGCACTTGTTTATGTGAGGTTTATCCATAAGAAAAATGCTCAATAATGGTGAGGAGCCAAAGACCCGACCCCCAGAGCGCTGAGGCAGACAAAACAAACAGGTTTTATAAAGATAAGACTCAAAGAAGATTCTAATGGAAGGGTTTAAATATTGTCATTTCTTTTTCACTTGTTAAGATGAAAAACATTGCAAACAAATTAATTAATTGCACTGAGAGCTCATTAAACATTCTCACGACCAAAGATGACCAATGAGAAATATCAAGGACTGTCACAATATTTTGGGGGGAAAAAATTGTACAGTGTTTCTGCTGTGATAGACATCTGATTTATGTCCTGTTTGCTGGGGTGAAGGTACGGTTTATCTCATGGAGGTTCTGGAAGAAATCAGTGGAGAGTTGCACTGAATTGGAAAAGCTCTGAGACTAACAGCTAATTAAAGCTGCAAAAAATGAGTAAAACACATAATGATCATAATGACATATTTGGCAACAGAAATGTAAATGTATTTTTGACAAATTCATCCAAACCTATTTGGGTTGCCGGAGCCTCTGCATTAAGTAAAACTTGCTTTTTTGTTGAGTTTTAGTCATTTACTAGTCATTTGTCTCATTAAACTGAGCTCCCATTCAGAAAGTCTTTATACGTTTTTTTGTGTTGACAGCTAAATAGTGTGCTTGTGTGACATTTGTTAAAAATAGAATAGTTCATTTTGGTTTGATTATCATAATATGAAAGGTCAGTAGGTAGGCTGTGTGCTGTCAGTTTACCAGAAATCTGCTGCAAACTAAGTGATTAACTTGCTCAAGATAAGGGTGCTGCTTTAGTGAGAGCTTATAAAAGTCTGCAGATATAACTGCAACCTGTGGCTGTGGTTGGGGGAGTAATTGGTATCGGCCGGATAGTGGCAGGCACAGATCTTCACTGTTTTCCCATAATATCATTTTTGACCCTTTTGTTCAGCTCTTGCCTTAAAGGCTGTATGGCGTTAGCGCCTCAGGGCCATGAGAGCCCAGAGATCAATGCCTGTAGAGATCTGATCATCTTTAGCTGGACTCATAGGATGATCACTGCACCAGTCGTTAATTTTCACATGACCTCCACATTGATGAAGAACCCCATTTCCAAGGATGAGCCCTGACAGTACCAAAACACGGACTAAACTGCAAAGCGATCCCCAAATGCATTTTCCTGTCCCGAACTCCACCGTCCCGAGACAAAAATAAACAAACAGGTTCAGGTTCTGTAATTTGAAACATCATTTAGAATGAGTGACGTTCCTCGCGAGTGAACTAAGAGGAGAAGCCGAATGTTGGTTAAATGTTCCCCCTGTGCTCTCCCACAGCAGCTGAACTGCTGACTGGCATTTTCCAGAGCAGAAATGGAGAACAGGTACAATATATAGCTTCCCACATGTACCCAGGCACACACACACACACACACACACACACACACACACACACACACACACACACACACACACACACACACACACACACACACACACACACCTGGAGAGCTTACATGGCTTTACATGAAGAGCTGGTATTCAGCCAGCAGTGGCTGCCAAGAACCCATCATCACACTTTTTAGTTGGCAGCCCATCTTTTTGCAGCACTCCTGTTAAAATGCCTCTGTGTGTGAGTGTGCATGGAGGTGTTAATGTGTGTTTCTCTACGGTGGTAATGTGTCAGAAAATAAAGTGATGGCGAGGTAAGCTGCATTGCACTGAAAGACCGAACAACAGCAAATGTTGTTAATATGCAGAGTGCTTCGCCCCTGCCACATTACGCCTTCTAACAGGCCCCATCTTTAACTGATTACACTCAGTCACACACCAGCAGCTGCTGGTGCTGCATTGCTGCACTGTACGGGCTCATATGGTGGGAAAGTTTAGGAAAGGGATCAAATCAATCAACTTTGGTTGACACAATGCTCAGGTATAGTTTACTTTTTTTAAGTTCAGTTTATCCACAGTTAAAATGCAGGTCAGTAATTGGGAAAAAAAAAAATAGGGCAGGAAGAAGGGGGGACCCCAATGGGGTTAAATAAAGCCTCCACCCTAACAGTAATATAATCTAAACAATAAAAACTAGAACAATCCCTGTTCAGATGATCATAAATTTGTTAAATATAGGTCAAGGTATTTATAAAGCACATTTCCAACAGCTCTAGCCACTCAAAGTGCTTTACAAGCAAAATAGATATATTAATACAAAAACACCACATTTCAAAAATATGAATGATAATTAATAATGCATAAACAATAACAAAAGTTCACAATCACAACTCTTCAATTAAATACAGCTTCTGATGCCCTTTTGATGCTCTTTCAGAGAACGCCTGTCTAAGTTTCAAAAATGGAGTTTCTCTGTATTGAACGGAGAACTAACCTCTGCTGGACCGATAATTAGGAAGCTGTAGAACTAAACTCTGGAAAGTGGAATAAGAATCAATATGCAAATTTGATTTGAAATAATTAGTGAAATGCATTGGTAAAATGCCTTGACTTACATAACTCTTGTAAACAAAAAAAATAAAAAATAAATAATTAAATTGTGTTAATGTGGTAGATAATAAGAATCTGTAGACCCAGAAATAGTGGAGCAGATAGACAATAATGATCTGAGTTGCAGTTCTATCAAAGCGTTTCCTGGGGACCAGAATTTGTTTGTAGAGTTGTGGGAGAGGTACTTCCTCAAACTGCAAATCCCACCCAGAATTAAACAGGTGCCATAATAAAAAGATAACTAATGTTGTTTGCTTCACCATTGAGCTGTAATGTTATGCTAAATCAGAAAATATGTAAATATAAGTATATTTAGTATATGTTTGATGCGTGAGTGTCCAGCAGAATTTCTTTGCTCATGTGGATTTTTGCAGCGTGGTTTGATAAGTATTTAAATATGGAAGCAGCAAAAAATTTAAATGCATAAAAAAATTAATCTGTGCTGCTGTATATGGCACACTGACCAACATTATTACTGCCAATATCAAAACAAAAAGCAGGAAGATAATTCACAATGAGCTTGTGTTATTTCAGCTCTAATTCAACATCTTAATAAAACCGAGGCTCAGTGTTTTTTATTTATTGTTTTCTTAAAGTGGGAGAGAAAAAAGAGATTTAAAGGCATGCGTCATGATTTTTACAATTTTTCTTTTTCATTTTTGTTTCAACTGGTAGCTCATGATAGTTACTTATTTGTTACCATGCATGTAAGCTTGGAAATAATTAAAAGAGAGTAAAAGAAAAGAAAAACTGAGCACAACACAGTTAAGCATGGAACCAAAAGTTGCTAATAAGATTACAGTGGAACACTGAATTAGGGCATTTGACATAAAACATTGGCCTTCCAAGATGAAATGGGGAATTTCAGTCTCAAGCTCCAATGTGATATTAATAAAACACATATGCATGTGCTGATTTGTCCAGTGAGGAGAAAGAAATGGACAGAAATGTTGTCAGAGCAGCAGATTGGATGATCTGACTGGTGACTCCACTATAGCTGGTGTTTATAACTTAGACTTAGACTTAGACAACTTTATTTGTCATTTTGTATGCACAGAGTGCGTACAGAACAAAATTTTGTTGCATACAGCTTGTAAAATTGCAGTGAAAATTAAATTACAGAATAAGGTGCAGCAGTAATTTAAAAGTAAACAATTTAAATGTAGACAATGCAGGAGAAGTCACAGTGTACAGGTGAGTATATGACAGCATGAACTGTTTCATCCTCTGCATTAAGCCTCCTTCCATTGAAACAAAAATTTAAATTGTATTATACTTTTTGGACAAAAAAGCTTCATTTTAGAAATGCTAGTTTTTGTTAGGTTTGGAGTAATCCTTTTTCAATTTCACAAATCCCACCCACTTCACTGGGAGGTTTGTGAACACATTTGACTGAATACAAATCAAAAGGCCTCTTTTGGACAAGTGAACAATCTGTTATACATCCATATTCAATCATTTAGAATATTACTCAAGAGTTTATTTATTTCAGTACCTCAATTCACCAAGGGAAACATATTAGATAGATTAACACAGATTGATGATGTTTTAAAGCTTTTATTTATGATTCTGCCCCCCCCACACACACACCTCCAGCTAATAAAAAAACAGCATTTAAGATAAGAATATTCCATCAGATCAATAAAAAACAGCATTTTTCATGCAGAAATGGGGGTTTAATGAAAAGCATGTTTAATAACTGCTCAAACTTTTCTTTTCTTTTAAACATACTTTACATCTAACAAGTCTTTTAAAATGCATTTATATAATATGACTGTATATTCCAACTGGCAGTCTTGAAAAATATGTTTATAACGTGACCATCAACAACTAAATGGTTATTCTATAGGTGAGTTAGCTAAAGATAACTGATTTTGGATACTTGTTTAATACATATCTTTTGTTTCTATTTCATTTCTTTTTGTTAAAATAATGATTGCATTGAAAATATGTGTTTTGTGACAGGCAGTCAGTGGTTGTTGCAGGCGTCTTCTTCTTCCTCCTCTCGCCTTTCTGTCCTGGGATCACTGGGCATCTTGATGTCTGTCACTCCTCAGCAGCCAAACACTGAGCTCTAGTTACAGAGGCGGCGATGACCTCCACTTGATGCAATGCATTCAGCTACCGAGGCCTGCTTTGTTCAGGCATGTCAGCAATCAGCCTCCAAAGACAGCAAGGACAAACAGATCAAGACAAAAGAGGACTTCAGAAATGAAGAAACCGGTGTGAGTCGCAAAAAAAAAAAAAAAGAAGTGTTTTGATACTCTGTGGGGAGAATGAATCATGGCTGCTCAAAATAGTTATTTGAATGATGAAATTCGATTTCTGGCGGCTGTAAAAAAAAAAAAAAATGTCCAAACCTCCACAACAAAGGAGCGTAAGAATGAGTGATTGACATGCTTCACATATTAGATGCTGGGGAAATAACATTCTTTGTTTTGAACAAATCCAAGCATCCACAGTTACAATGTCTTTCAACACTCCTTCAACTTTTTTTTTTTTTTTATTACATTTTGTCTGGTATTATTGCAACTACAATGTTTAATTTTATGTAACCTAAAGTAATCAAAGTATTTTTCAAACACATTCCCAAAGGTGTGGTGTGCATTTGTGTTCATACCTCTTTAAACTCATACCTGTAAATTGAAATGAGTGCAATAAATTTGCCTCACATGTCCCCCAAATAGTGAATGAGATCCATTTGTGTGTAATTACATCCCAGTATTAGCTGTTTTGTAAACACCTCAGAGGTTTACTAGGGAACATCAGATAACAACATCATGATGACCAAGAAACAAGCCAAAGGGAAACATCTTGAATATTTTTTGTCGCAGAGAGGTATGGCACGACTGCCAACCTACTAAGACAAGTAAATAAGTATTTATATTGCATCTTTCCCAGACATCAGTCACAGAGTGCTTCAGACCAAGGCTGTCTGAACTGACAGGCTGGGAATGAAAGGGGGAATAATGAACAGAAGTTGCAAAGAGCCACAGCTCAGATGTGAGACTCTATTGACAAAACAACTACTAGTTGTGTGCCGTTTATATCTGACCCGTATATAAGAGGGGCAAAAAAGAAAGCCATCGTAGAAAGAAAGCCCTAAGAAATTCTCTTTGTACATAACATGCGAAGCCATGTAGAAATACGTTGCAAACATATAAGAAAGCTTTGGACTGATAAGAGTTTATCAAGAATACATTTGCACCTTGCAAATCCATCCATACCCTTGAACTTTTTAGCATTGTGTCACAGAAAATTAAAAAGTGGTAACACAAAACTAAAACTGCACTTTGCTCTCAATCCCATAAAAAAATGGAAACATGGGGGCGGCAGCATCATGATGTGTGAATGCATATAAATGAATTTTCTTTTCAGCAGGACACAAAAGCTGTTTGAAATCATTGGAAAGATAAAAAAAGACCTAGTAAAAGTATTTAGTCAAAGGACCAGAATAAAAGTGCAAGACAGACTTTTTTTTTACCTTTTTTGGAGGCACCAGTGGCACAGGCGGTAGGGAGTTAGTCCAGTTCCATCCCCCGCTCCGACTTTCTCAGTTTTTGTTTCCCTAGGCAAGACACTTCACCCGAATTGCCTGCTAGTGGTGGTCAGAAGGGCCGATGGCGCCGGTGTATGGCAGCCTTGCCTCTGTCAGTCTGTCCCAGGGCAGCTGTGGCTGCTAACATGGCTCACCACCGTCAGGGTGTCAATGGGTGAATGATTGTAGTGTAAGGGCTTTGGGGTCATTGGACTAGTTATAGGGCTGTACAAGTAGAAGCTATTTACCACTTTTGTTTGGGAAAAAGATTAAGCCATGTGACGATTTTCTACCACTTCACAATTATATATTTCATGTTGGGCAGCGAGACAAAATCCTGAGAAGTTTGTGGCTGCAACATGACCAAATGTAAAACAAAAAACAAAACAAGACAAAGAAACCATGCAAAAAAGAGTACAAATGCTTTTGCAAGCATTGCTTCTAAACTAACTACATTCAATATACATCTAAAAATAAAAAGAGGTCTTGAAACTGACAGACTATTACTAATGTGTCACAAATCCCGGTTTCAAAGGTGAAAGTCAAACTGTTTCATTTCACGATGTACCCTAAAAACACTGTGGTAAGTAAGTAAACTTTATTTATATAGCACCTTTCACAGGATACAAACCACAAAGTGCTTCACAATAAAAACAACCATAAAACAACACAAAATAAAAATATATAAATATAAAACGGCCTAAATTCAACATCATAGCATAAAACTAGTTTAAAAGTAGTTGAAAGCCAGTTGGAACAAATGGGTCTTCAACTGCTTCTTAAAAGAATGATCAGAGTCAAGACAATGTAAAGATGAAGGCAACACATTCCACAGTCCACGTATTATCTGATATATGCTTTGTAACTCAAAGGTCATTCCTATCTCTTTAGCTTGAATATCAACAAATCAGTTATTACTATATTCCCTAGTGGTAGATAGCCTTAGCAAATTTAAAATAGTCATGCTGTATTCTGGTTTTTAAATAGGTTTTTTGTTAGATTTGAGGAGTTTCTAAAAAAAAAAACAAAGCATTTTATTTTAAATTGTTTTCTGCCTAATAAATGATTGAAGCCAGTAATATGACAGCTTCTTGGATCCTCAGAGGACATATACAGTATGTTTGAATCTTATAGGAAAGAAGGGGACACATTCATGACATCTCTTTAGAATTACTCGCTGTATGAGTGTTTGTGTGTTTGTTTGTGTCTTTATTTCTGGAGACAGCAAATGCACATCCTGACATCTATAAAGATATTTGCCTTCAGCTGCAGGGAATATATAAATGTATTTTTAAAAACAACTAGACAGCAGTCATACTCAAACTAACATTCAAGACATGAGAATTTATGGCCTTTTTTACGCCAGTGGTTAAACAAACTCGTAAGGGTTTTAAAATCATACCTCCCTTTGACTAAAAGAAAACAATAATTTAAATGGTCTTTATGTGTCAGGGCAAACAGTAACACGTCATCTGCTCAAAAAGAGACTAAAGTACATTTTTAAAGTAAAATGTTAAGGTTTCGCAATTCCAACCAAAACATAACAGTCTATATTTTTATTGCAAAGAAAAAAAAATCCTCAGCTGGAAACATAAATCACTCCGAAATAATTTACCCACAAAGACGGCTTGGCACATAAATTTGGAATTAGTGTCAAAGGTGATGTGTATAGCATTACATTTTCTTATTTACATAATGCGGCACAGTTTGTGGCTCTGTTTACTTTAGGTTTCAGTAATATGCCCTGAGGAACTTTCTCACAAAGGAAAGGTGAAGATATATTTTCATGATCAAGTTCCACAAAAAAAGAAAAGAAAATTATATGTACATACTATCAAATTGCATAGGCCCATTCAGACAAAAATCCTCCAAACAGGGAGCTCTCTTCTTTATCTATTTCTGTGGTCTTTCCACTTGTTTCAGTGACCTGATTGTTTCACATGGATTGTTGTTCATTCCCTGCTGGCTGATATGTCTGCTGCTTCTGAAAATGACAGATGTCAAGAACTCAGTTGAACGTCTAGATCTCTTTCTGGCTCCTGTATTTCACAAACAAAAATATTGAGTTTTACTAAAAAAAGATCACAAAGTGGCTCAGAAATGTATTGACCATGCAGCCTTGGCCTTTTTCAATACACTTTCAGTATATTTGGGGTTAATTAGGTGTTGTGCAGTGGGGCTGAGGGGTTTGGGAGCAATGTTCAGAAAGGTAGAAAATAGATCTTTGGCCACACTGAACAGCATCTTATACAAGAAGATGCTCTGGTTATCCTGAAAACACCATCCTTACTATGAAACATGATAATGGAAGTATTATGCACTGGGGTTGGTTTCTGGCAGTAGTGACAGGAAAGTTGGTCAAAGTTGACAGTGAGATGAATAAAGCAAAATAAAGGGCATTCCTGAAAGAAAAGGTTCTAGCAGAAGCAAAATACTTGAAATTCAGACAGACCTTTACCTTCAAGCAGGAAAACAACCTTAAGCACACAACCGGAGCTTTAATTGTATGGTTTTGATCAAATCATATTCATAAATGAGAATGGCTCAGTCGAATCTGTGCCAATAGCAATATTCTCCATCCAGTCTGACTGAGCTTGAGTTATCTTGCCAAGAAAAGCCTGCACAAAGGCCAGTCTCTGGATAACAAAAGCTGGCAGAGACATACCCAAAGGAGGATTGGCAATCAAAAGCTCATTTTTGTACTTAATTTTTATCCTCTTCACAATTACGCGCCACATAGATTTATCCTAAAACATGACGAAGATTGAGTTTGTAGCATCACAAAATGTGAAGCATTTCATGGCGTAGTCATGTTTTTGCAAGCCACCTTAAATGCATGAACGCACATACACACACACACACACACACACACTCAGATAATGTAACATATACTGTAAATTACTGGTGGTGATGAATACTGCTCCTCCGAAGTGATTAGTTATATGGGCTGTGTTTAGATTAACTGCGAGGAAGCAGTGACAAAACCTGACGCACCGCTGGCGGAGCGGGATCATTAATTACAGTCATTACACCCACCGTCCCAAAGGCATGCATTACACACAGATTTACACACAGGCGCTGTGTAACTTCTGCCACAAGGTCAAATACCAACACATGACTAAATAAATGCACACCTGTTGATACAGCTGGACAGACAGTGAGCGTGTGTTTGCGAGCGCGTCGGGAACAGTAACTTCACTTTAGGTGAGACAGAGGTAAATTTGTTTTTTGTGCACGTACGTAAGAGGCCTGGAGTGCTGTGAATTCACGGCACATTAGCTCTGCAGATCCCCTGACCAGGACATGTGACAAACAAACTCGCCTTCATACGTCGCCGCTGAGTAATAGCTGGTGGCTTCTCCCGGTTTTTCCTCTGAAAAACTTCTGAAAAACGTCTTTCTTCGTTTCCCTCACAAAAACAATCGTCTCTCGCCACATCCAGGCCCCGATCCGTGCCCAGGAACAAAAACATGTTTCAAGTTGCAATGCGAATCACATTTTTTTGTTGGTGTATTCGGAAGATTTCATCACTTTTTTTGTCCTCAACTTCATTACCAACAGCCCGAAGAGAGATATTGTTGAAGCTGGAGCCACAAATCTAGATTTTTATCACTGTCTTATAAACCACGTTGTCTCCAGGCAACAAAAAAAACATACACTTTTTGTTGAAATCTAGATATTTCAGATTATGTAATCTTGTTTGTATTCTTTTTCGTTTGCACCAGACCAAAATTGGAAACAATGTTTTCTTTATCAGAAACACATCTTTTCGATCTTTTGCTGTCTTCAGAATTCGAATTAGGCCATTTATTTATGTACTCTGTTTTATCAGAGGTTTAAAATGGAAGTAACAAACTAAATTTTAGTTCTGAATGGCAAACTGTTTCTAAAAACAAATTTTCCTCACACATAATGAGAAGTCTTTTATCTCAGAAAAAAAGAAGTGTGTCTAAGATTAAGAAGTGATAGGTGGATTGTGGGATCATGGGAAGAGAAAAATGCATCAGGTCTGGCACACAGTCAGCAGCCCTGCTGTCTCCATTGTCTTTGTTTGTTTTTCCATGAAGTTTTTTTTTTTCCCTTAAAGATGCCTGCTTAAAAAAATTTCTGACACAGGTCCTCCATTTTGGGATCTCAAATTTCAACATATAAGTGTCAGTGAACCATTCAGAGGCACAGTTGTGCCTTTAATCCTTTACTTTATATCCTTTAATTAATCCTTTACTTAGAGATTCCTCCTCAAAATCTGCTGGTGACCAACCGTTATTTTAGTTTCTTCCGTTGTCTTGATAATAATACATGCAGGGTATGAGATCTAACAAGAGTTTTTTGTTATGCAGTTTTTTGATATTTGCTTAATTTCCATTTTGACATGTTTGATTTAGTTTAATTTTTCTACATTTTATTTCAAATTGCTTTTATTCTGTTTTTATATTCCTATCTTTTAATCATGTAAAGCACTTTGCGTTGTCTTTGTACTGAAATGTGCTATACAAACAAATTTGCCTTGCCTTGCCTTCCTTGGTATTGTAAACTCTTACACATGCTACATTAGAGATTTCAGTCTCGTCACTTCGTCTGACTCTTACAGTGAGAATTGTAAGCACAAGACAGATCATTTCTACCCTGTGCACTTTGTTGCAGCCTCATTTGCTCAAAATGTCACTCTGCTGATGAGTGAGCCTTTTGAAAGCTAAGCAGAGCATGGAAAAATCAAGGCATTTTTGTGTTAGTCTTCCACCCAGTATATTACTCTCTAATTTTCAAAGAAGAAATTGACAAATTTTTCTGCACCGAAACTTTGCTGCTTTCTCATTTGTCTGACAGTTTTTTTAGCTGAGTGAGTTGATTCCTGGCGTTTCCACACTTACCAATCACTTTCATTTGGGTGTCAGCGAGTTGCTACAGGGTGGTGATTTAGTGCTTGGAAACATACAAGTGGAAATTTACAGATGAAAGGTAGGGCTTTCCCTCTTTCTATGAAGATTGATAAATGATAGTCACAGGGCCTCCAAACCTTCATGGCTTCCTCTATAATAAGTGGCTACACGGTGGAGACAGACATGCAACTAAATCCTTCCATTGCTGTGTTTCTCAGTCTCTCCATCTTTCTCATTTCCTTTTTTATTTTTGCCTGTGTGGGAATATACAGCTAATTTGTGATGAATTGAGCTTTTCTGTTCAACTTCAGAGCTGTATTTCTTGCCAACACATCACTTTGATGAATAGTTTGAAAACAGTGGTGACCATATAGTCATTTTCAAAGCCAAATTAGGACACCATGAAATTACACTTTTTTTTTAAATTTGTAACACACTGAATCCTTTCCTGAATGAGCTTCAAAGGAAAATATCTCTGCTTAAACTGTTGTTTGAATACAGATTCCTCCCCAGGCAATTTGACAAGTTTGCTGATGCACTGTTTTAAATTTCCTCTCACAATGTTGATTTCATTTGTTCTTTTCGATTTCAACTTTAGATTGATTTCATAAACTACAGTAATACCCGGACACAACTGCGTGATCTTGTATTCTAGCACATTTTGCTCTTCTCCTGCAACAATCTTCATGGACAGGGCTGTCAAGTCTCACAAAACACATGACATTCTTCACGCAGGGAAATAACAAAGCCCACATGGGGCTGTGAGTGATCCGCTCACTGCATTGTCCATTCAGAGAGCAGCCTTTCGCCTTTCCCCCGCCTTCTGTGGAGCTACTTCGGCTGCTTTTCACACCTCCTGTTGCTGCCACAGGCAACTAATGGGAAACAAAGTTTGAGAAAATTAAATGACAAACTGATATTGAATAATAATATTGCACAATTTAATGAAACATGGTCATCTTATGTCTAACAGAGTTCATTCGTGACATAGTCAATTTTGTATCTCAGTGGCAACAAGCAGGCCTAACAAAGATGAAAACTGGTGTGTCCTTACACAGATAATTTACTTGATTTTCAAAACGATAGATAGATAGATAGATAGATAGATAGATAGATAGATAGATAGATAGATAGATAGATAGATAGATAGATAGATAGATAGATAGATAGATAGATAGATAGATAGATAGATAGATAGATAGATAGATAGATAGATAGGATTTACCTTCTATTGGACGAAAACAATCTTTAGTACAAGATTAAAAAAATTGCCTGAACACTTTCACAAAGGAAAGTTGTTACTCTTGCAACAATACTCCAGTGCTTTGTGTTTCTTTTGCCCTCAAGGATTCCTTACCTTCGTAAATACAACAAGCAGATATAAAACACCCCAGTATTACTGTAGGTGAAGCTTTGTGCATGTGGCGTCACACAGGTTTGAACACTTTTCAACACGGGTTTGGCCTTTTGTAGCGTGCATCTTCATTGTCCTCCCTGTGGCTGTCTGCACAGTTTCCCTCAGGCTAATGTTTTTGTCACGTGAAGCGGCAATATTAGGTGAATTAGCCTGCAGCGAAGATTGCTTTGTCGTAGTGATTCATTACCTGTTTGGCAGAGGTGACTGCATGGAGGAGTAAGCGAACAGTTACCAGAGTGACATGGAGACTGAGAATCTGGTAGAGGAGGTTAATTGAGGGCGATTACTGTGATTAATAGCTTTGTTTGAAGTGAAAACACAAGACAGACTAGCTTATGTTACAGCACAACATTTTGGAGAGAAAAAGCCATCAGTTGCAGGAGTGCAGGATTGCTGACTGAGGTGGGTTACCACTCAGGTGTTTGTTTAGCCTTAAAAATGGGTCTCAACTTAACAGTTGTGAGAAAGGAAAGAGTGCACATTTGTGTGAGGATTATTAAGGAGAAAAAAGAGGCGGCAAAGGGTTAGACCGCTGGGATAACTTGGAACAACTCATGTTGACATGGACCTTGACAACAAAAGAGATTTTCTGAGGTTACCAATTGGGATGGGATCCCTGGGATCATTGTTTAGAATGTATTTAACTGTTGAAATGCAGCTTTTCTAATAATCCTACTGATGTTTTGCCATTACACATGGTTTTAAGCTGTATAATGTTTAATAAATAACTCTCGGTCAGTTAGGTATTGTCCAGTGGATATCAGCCCAAACAGCTGATATCAGGACAATAGTTATAAAGGGATGATTTGAGCACTGACGTTCTTTTAACAGCAAACTCCACACACATATGGTATAAATGAGTGACAACTTCTCTTCAAGTATAAGAATTTATTACCAGAAGTAAAATGAACATTCAGAGAACCCCCCTACAGAATGGTGTTTATCTGAATTAACACTATATTTCAATCAACAAATCCTCTCTACTAGGCTAGTGAAGCCTAACTAAACTACTAAGATAAATTAAGATAGAAAGAAGCTAAGGAACTACAGTATGTACACATAACAGACACAAAAAGGACAAATAAAATAGTTGAAACCCATTATCAGAATGATTCAGGGAATCCTGGTTCACTGCAGGTCAAAGTTAGAGAACCAAAGTTCATCTTAAAGAATGTGGAATAACGTTAAATTACCTTTACTAATTTAGAATGTTTGAGTTCTCAGTGTGTTTTAACCCATTCACAATGCAAATCTGGGTTAGATAAAACATTTTTTGAGGAAATAACATTTAAAAAAAAAATTGCTCAGTAAAATCAACTATTTCTCCAGGAAATTATTATACACAAATCGGTAACTTGGAGGCTAGACACTGTAGATGACCACGACCGGAAATTACATGTGTCGGAGCACGTTCTGGTTGTGTTTACATTAGTTTGATGAGTTCACATAAGTTACACAAAACACCATTAATTCGACATTAATCGTTCCTACAGATTTTGACTAAATCATATTAAAGTTGTCAATGAAGTCACAGATATTTTACTGCATGTTTATTGTAGGCAGTTGTTAAGCATCAGAAGTCTTGAAAAAATCTCATCTCCACAACAAATGGGCAGGAGAGGCTCGCTGAGAAAGACTTTGACATTAAAACCTTCAATTTTACTTAGCAGATAAATTAAATTCTCCTTCAATAGTTATTTTTTTTCTTCTGACGTCACCCAAGGCTTCAGTGTGTGTTATGAGTTTTTCCAGGGCCGGGTGCTCTTTCATGATCTAGAAGGCTCTCTGACATATCATACACCAGGTTACAGTCATTGGTCATGACTTCAGTGTTTTTCTTGTTACAGAAATGTGTAAATTCACTTACAGCTGCATTGCAAAATACATAGGTTTGTGGCTTCCTATTTCTCTGACCGCTCAGGAGAGGACCGTTTAGAACGGAGATTGTTGTTATACTTTTTATTGTTGTCAGGAAATTGACTATTTTCCTGGGTGTCACGTTGAAGTGGAGCAAATTTGTTTTTATAGTGGAATTCCAACATTTCGAGCTGGTTCTCTCCTATCATTTGTTGTCAATGTTGTGTAATGTTGGCAAGTTGACTTTTTCTAGATAAGTCATTCTTCCTTCATCTTTTGGCCTCGTGCCCAGAGAGTTCCAGGAGAGCTGGAATTGGGTTTATTCTTATCTCATTCGGTGACCTGTTTGTTAGCTGGGTCGCTGAGCTGCCTGTCGCTGTTTGGAATCATGGGCATTCATCGCAAAGTTTTCAGATTACAAGATCCGCATTATTTCCTACTGTATTCATGTGCCCTCTTTCTGAAATAGCAGAGTAATGTAAAGATGCTGGAAATAAAAAGTTACTTACTCATGAACCGGGTCTCTCAGAAGCGATTTCTCGTGTTCTTCCACTTCAAAATCCAAGCTGCTGTCTGAAGATTCTTCGACGTCTCCATCACTGGTCCGCCAAATTTCCTCCAAAGCTTCACAAACAGTAATTTTCTTCTTCTGTGCCGTTATTATATTTGATGATCACAAGAGAAAAGAAACAATGGCAAAAACATTCACGAACCAACGGAGTAACTACTACTACTGTAAAGAATATATATTTGTGAAAGATTAATCTTGCAACTTTTCTTTTTAAACTTTAAAGCCCCCTTTTGAATGGCATGTGGATAAAAAAAAGAAAGGAATAAAAATCACCATGTTTAACCAATATCAAAAATAGCACCTGTCTGCTTGAGCCGAACTTGGGTTGATCGGGTGAAAGACGTTAAAACTATTGATCAGATGATCTGGTTAATTAAAACAGTTGCAAATACATCAAGAACATGTTGGTCAATCAAAGAATTTGAACATTTATGTCTTTGATTTGTGTGTGTACAGATTATACGTTAAATCAGACTGCTTAAACACTAAGAGAGGGAGAGAGGAAGTGTGACAACCAGGTGGAGTCAATTAGATGAACAGGGGGCACAGGTGAGAGCAATTAAGGAAAAGCTGTGAAAGAGGGAGAGTAAAAGCAGAAGAGGAAGGAAGCATAGGAGGAAATGAACAGACAATGATACAGAAAGAACAACCCAACTAAATATAAGAAAAAGATAAGCAAATATAAAAGGATAATCCACTAGATAAATAACAAAAGAAGATATCCAAAAAAAGAGAAACATTCATTGATCATGACACATATTTAAAGTAATTTTCTTTCATCAAATTACAACTCTAAAATCAAAGATTTGCTATATTTGACATAAATAGCTTTAAACTATGCTCCACTCACATTGGAGATGAATAATAACCACATTCAACTTACTGTTTATATAGAATCCCATGTTGTTCTTTGTTCACTCTGAGATTCTAATTTATTACGTTGTGGTGCGGATGTGATTTAGTGGTTTGCCGCTGACTACAATCTTATTTTCCTGACTCTAAAAGTAAAATTTTGTAAAAGCATATTGCTTTTATTGGCAGGTTGTACCAGACTGCAGGGTTTCTGTTATCACGGCATCTTAATCCAACACATTTTATTGAGTTCCTGCTGTTTCCCCCTTGTGTTCATGTTATTCTTTGGGGTCTGTGAACTTTGCATAAAAACAGTTTTATGTGAAATTAAACTCCAGTTTCATATCCTTATGGGTCTCTAGGATAATCAGTCACTTGTAACACAGGGAGGGAGATTGGATAACCACGAGTCAGAATGTGGTCAGTGGGATTGTTTAAATTTGGATTTGTAGAATTTTTGGTTAAACAAGGTCTGATCCAAGCTGGGTAAATATTGCTTTAATGGTGTTGGTTTAAGCATTAATGTTGCTGTTACCATCCTTGGCCTGTAGAGTTACATGTTTTTTTAACTATAAAAAACCAAGAACTGTAAGCTATGTTAAATATGTATGGAGTTAATATAATAAAACAACCACAAATAGATGATAATATGTATAGTCACGTAAAAATGAAGACACCTCATTTAATGTTCTGTTCTTAATAAAGAACGACAACAGAATATTCATATTAAGCATGGCCCAGTGTGATGAGACCTTGGGGGAGACCCAAAACTTGCTGGAGGGACTACAAACCCCTTTGGGATCACGCAGAATGAGCAGGAGAGTATGGCTTGGTGTAGGGATGTCTGGATTTCTCCACTGTACCTGTTATCCCTTCAAACTGATCTTAAATAAGCAATGTCAGGAGTTGGCTGAATAGATGGATGATTGCTAAACATTTTTTTTTTATCTTTCCCAGAAAAAGAAAGTGATTTACTTGCATTTAATAGCAAACGCTGACTTTGTTTTACTCTTTAAAGCTATAGTTGGTAATCCTGTTCAGAAACACTTTTTGTTATACTGGATGAAATTGTCCTTCCATCTTCAGAGTAGTCAATACATTATGTGTTCAGAAAAGGAAAGGGGAAAAAAAATTAGACAGCTGTCAGAGCTGCAGGCCTGCCCACAACTCCTTTGGCCCACTGAATTCTGGGGGTATCACCTCATCTATTGGTTGTCCCACACGCCAATCATTCTGACACTAGTGTGCATGCTCGTTCCTTGCTAGTTTCCACATGCTGGCTGCACATGTGCACCTCTACTGTTTATGTATCCAGTTAGCTTCGGCGTTATTTTGGGAGATTTCTTTTCATGTTATCCCCCTGAGGATAATTAGTATGTAAGATGGTCTTGTGCATGTATAGTTATTCAAAAAAGAGACTTGGGAGTTTGTTACTTACATTTCTGGAACAAATCTTTATATTTAAAGATAAAAAATTAACATTTTTGAGGAAAAAGACAGGATACCATTCCTCTGAATAGCTGGCATTATTCTTTCAGCTAAAGTGGTTTCATTGACAGTGTATTGTCTATCAGCCTCTGACACTGATCTGGTTTGTCCCACTCAACAACATCAAATAATTTAATTTGTGAGGTATTTGAGGGGCCTCCTTCATGTATAACCCGTTTCAAGTCTCTCAACAGAATCTCAAAAGAATAAGAACTTGGTTTTGACTTGGTGGACGACTTTCCATTTCTCAGTTTTCACTCAGTCTTTGGTGGATTAGCAGGTATATTTTGGGTCCATGTTACATTGCATGGTCAATCTTTCCTTCGATAATTCCTTGTGCACCCTCTGATACAGGGTAAAATTCACATTTATCTCTGGAATGGTAAACTACCTAGCTTCTGATCTGGTGAAGCATCCTCAAAGCCTAACACTTTCAATTCTATGCTTTACAGTCGATAGGATGGCATTTTCCTGGAATGCAGTGTTTGGTATACAGCAAACAGGTCCTCTGGTCTTGTGTCCAAGAAACCACTTTTACACTTATATGGCCAAAGAATGTTATTCCACAAGTACTTGTCTTTGTTTTTCTTACTGAGGAAAGGGTTTCTCCTCATGCACCTGTCATGGTAGTTAATCTTCTAAAACTTGCATGATCTTTCACATCACCAGTTGCAAGAGCCTGCTGTAGGTCCTGTGATGGCATTTTAGCGTGTTTGGAGACTTCTTTAGGAATCTTGAGGTCTACATTCAAGGAGAACTGCTAGTTCTGGACAAGTATGCTAGTTCTGTGCATGTTCTCCACGTCTAGACCATTCTCTAAATACATAGTTGAATTGCTAATGCTGACACCGAGAGGATGGCTTTTTTAATAACTTTATTTAAAACAAGAAAAGTGACATTCTCAAACAGCACAAAAGAAAAAAAAATGACAAGACAGTCATACCACCCAAAACTTACAAAAAACACACAAATAATTATATCAAGTAACACAAATTTTAATATATGCAACACATTTCAACAGACAAGGGGGAAAACAAACAGAACAAGAATACACAATTAAGTAGCAAACTAAAGCAGCCTTTGCTGCTTCGGTATGATTACTATGTTAACTGAAAGAGTTGATACATGTTTGAGCTTGCGTTTTTTTTTAAATATGTTTTGATTTTGTTTAAAGATAGACCATAATGGCATAGATCTGCCGAATATAGATATATATTGGTAAGCAGCAAAAGACAGGCGTTGTGATTTATGTGGCAATCCCAAATCATGGAAATATCAGGAAAGAAAGAGCATGAGAAACTGGAGAGATACCAAGGGCTCAGGGAAGAACTAGAAGGAGCCTGGAAGTGGAAGACAACAGTAGTGCCCATGATTATCGGAGCACCACTATGAAGAAGTGGCTCCAGCACAAACCTGGAGACACATTAGACAATTTAGTCCAGAAAAGCACAATTTTAAGAACAGCTAAGATCCTAAGAAGAACCCTGAAGCTCTCAGGCTTCTGGTAGAGGACCCGAGCATGAGAAACAGAGAGCCACACAACCTGCTCAGGAGTATTGAGGGGTGGGTGAGAGAGCAGTTTATACAGATACAATGTCAATATTATAATTACGTTATTAATAAGATGGACAAAATGGACATCCAAAATGGACCTCCTGAAGACAAAATGGATTTTGTCTTCAGGAGGTCATGAAGAGATTTCCATAAAGGGTTCACAGTAATAAACCAGAACAGACCCAAAATTCATGCCAACTATGGTGTTTAATTTTAAGAAGTTAATCATAAGCCGAAGACCTGGTGTCGGGCAGAGACGACCCTGCCAGAAAAGACCTGCCAGTGATGAGAGTTGGTTTACTCGCTGCAGAGGAGACAGGCAGGATTGCTGAGGCTAGGTCAGAGGCTGGGGAGACAGGCATGGGCAGACAAATCCCAGTCGAGGCGCAGAAATCAGAGGCTTAATAGACGTCCCCCTCAAGGGCAAGACAAGGCAAAGAAATCTGGGAAACTAAATCATGGTGTTGTTTGGCAACGAGGCAGGAAAGGAACGTTCATGATCTACTTGTAAAAAGCTTTGAATAATCTGTCGCTGATCTGCTGTCTGCAGTGAGTTTGAAAAGAGCACAAAACAGGTGTGAGCTGTAAGCTTGATTGCAGCAGAGCCGTAAAGCACGTGATAATCACTGGTGCAATTATCACGGCGCAGGGAGGCGTGACAGTTTACAGTCTGATGGAATAAAACAGGTGTTCTGTTGTTTCAGGTTAATTACAGATATAAAACATTTATCACATTCAACTTTAAATCTATGTCTAATAAAGTCATTAGAATATTGTTTCTTTGAAATGTAATTCTCTATATTTACATGCATTATATAAACTGAAGTTGTGATATTATTTTCATAGGCTCCTTCTTTCCATAAAACTCTTAAACATTTTTCCTTTATGTCAGGCCGGACTACGTTGTTTTGTTACAAGTTGTCTTAAAGAATTGGCGCTGCACTTTTTGTGTAGTAAATCAAATCCATTGAGATTGATGCTTTGTGATCTAACTGTTGTTTTAGTTTCATGTTCTTTATTAGTTGAACAAATCCAATTGAAAAGTTTTTAAATATATTATTGTGTTAATTTTTTTGTACAACGTATTATTTTGGCAAATAAATTCTCTGACCGTACACTGAAATTCATCCACGAAATAGCTGGCTTCTGTCTCTCTAGTTTTTCAAGAACAAATCTTCCTTCTATGTAAAACATCTCTGTTGATACCAAAAAGGTACATTATGAGGACTGATAAGGTGTTTATATCCCATTTTCCAGTTTAACAGTGTCTGTTGGTAGAAGGCAGATAATTTGTAGGGTAATGTCAAATGTCAAAGTCACATTTTAACAGGAAATCAATACCTCCCACTTAATGGAAAACCAGAGCCGAGAGTAAACTAGATCTAATGTATTTTATCAAGAATAAATTAGAGTCACTTAAGTTTTAAAACACCACTCATTATTTCAAAATATGTTGCTTTCATTCCTCTGTCTTTATAACTGTTTACTGAAACTCCTTTTTGATCAGATTTTTTTTAATCTAGATTAATTTAAAGCTTATTTCTTGATTTCTTTAATACTATTTTGAGGTATAGGTAAGGAGTATGCAGGATAAATAAATCCCCATGTTGATGAAAAGTGTTCCTCCAAAAAGAGTTAGGTCTCTTTGTAACCAGATACATTTTAAAATGGTCCCTGGGCATTTGATAAAAACAAGTCTCAAAGAAGTCCAAATCTTTGGCTTCAATGACGGGGCCAGTTGAATCTCTTTCTTCGGTGCCCAGTGGATTTTTTTTTAATACATTTTGAGATATTTTATATTGAATCTTAATCTTAGCAAATGGGGATTGCAAGTCTTATATAAATCTTTTTTTTTTGGCACACCCCTACTTATTATATCTGTTAAAGGTGTATAGCCAGATTATATGCATATAAAGAAAAGACTAAAAACTGTTTGATCATGATAAAATAAGGTTATATACACCAAACCTCCATCCTGATAATGTTTTGATGGTCGTTTTTGTGGATAAAAATAGCCCCAGTACCTGGGCGCGATGACCAGACACAAACAGACGTGGCGCCATCTGCTGGCAGTATCGCAGGACTATCACAATACCGGTTTGCTTAATTAATAAAACAGTATTAAATAATGACAGAGCCTGACCCTCTGCTCGTACTGATCAAAAACCAACCGTTATTAATTAAATAAACTGATCTAACAGCAACTTTAAGACCCACTGCAGTTGACTGCCGTCAGCTCTGCAGTCATATCTGAGCAATCAGCAGGTTTAACGTCTGCTTTAGTGAACACCAACGGTCACACTGTATTCCCAGCGACCTTCCAGTCTTTTCCTTCTTGGAATAATTTTTTTGCCTGTTTTTTTTTTTTTTTCTCACTGGATTTTGGACCATTCTTAGACCATGCTGCATTGTTTCGTACCCAGCACTTTTACTGAGCAGAGACATTTGGCATGACAAAACAAATACTTTTTAAAATAAATTAATTGGAGAATTTACATATGTAGCCATATTAACTATATTAAATTGTTTATACAGTGACGTCATGGCACTTTTAAAAGACTTGAATTGGCTTCAGGGTAAAAAAACAAAAAAGACAGACTTTGCCTGTTGAACTTTTGTTTTCTAAACAAAGTTTATAGATAAACATTCGAGAAAAAAACCCTCATCCTGTCTGTTTTAAATAAAAGTGTATGTAGAAGGAGCATACTGCTGCATAAAAACACTTCCTAAAGAATCTACCGAAGATTTTGTGCTTCCTCGCCAGTTAAAACTTGGGCTCTCTCATGCTGCTCCCATGTTTTGAACCCCTCCACTTCTGACTTTTTTCGATACGCATGATGGTTTAACTTAAATGCTGAGGAGCTCTCCACCATTTTTAACTCCACCTGCACAAACATTCTGGGCTCTGTTGCGTCAGTGAAAGCCAAATGCTTTGATTCAGTTGGAACCAATCCTGAAATGAATCTACAGACGTGATTATTCACAAACTTGGATAAAAAAAAAAAAAACTACACACTTAAAAGTGTTAGTAAATTTTAGCCGACCTTTTATCTATATTCCAAAAGGCCAGCATAAGTCAGAACGAAAGTCCAGTAGCCTCCGATTTAAGCCTGGTTTTGCCCGGTTCAAAGCAATTGACTGCAATTTTTTTTTTCTTATTGTTATATGTATCTATTTTCATCCTAGTAATATTTTTTTATTTATATTGTCTATATAGCTACCAGTTTCAGCCTTTCCTTAATTAAACAAAGTTTTTTTAATAGTAGTGATTATATGTCCTAAGTTAACCTTTGTTGACTGCCTGCTTTTCATACCAGAGCTCTACAACTCTCAGTGCCAAAGCCATACATCCGAAGGACCTCAGCAGTTACAAGCCACTCGCACTGACTTTGTGTCTAATGAAGACCTTCAAAAGGTTGGTCCACAACCCTATTTGGCCCCTGGTGAAGTCTTCACTGGATCTACTACAATTCGCATAACAGCCAGATAACGGAGCGGACAATATTGTCGTCTACCTCTTCCTGCACTGTGGTCTGACCCAACTATAGAAGTCTGGAAGTACTGTGAGGATCATGTTCGTTCTCTCAGGTTGACATCTTCTGAATTTCACGGATGACTGATATAGTCTGCGTCATTACAAGTGTGGGCGACTCAAAGTATGGACAGCGCGCACAGGAGCTTGTGGACTGGTGCCAGTGGAACCATCTCCTGCTCTATGCCTGAAAAACCAAGGAGCAGATGATGGATTTACGCAGGCGCAGACCCACCACACCGGCATCAGTCTATGTATTTAATGATGCATTTAATGATTTAATGGAACATTTAATGGTGCATTTATTTATTTTGTTTTACATTTCATTATTTCATGGTACATGTATTTATTTCATGATATATTTATTTAATATTGTACCCTTTAACCCTCCATAATTCTGAGTTTCGACAATGGCATTTCAACAAACTGAATTAGCCTGCTGCATCTACTTTTCAGTTCTGCTTTCTTGCTTGGTTCCTCAGGGTTAGACCCGCTGAGGGCTCTCAAAGTAATGTGTTATATGCAAAGATAAAACACAAAAAAATAAGTCAGAAGCTCTTCCGAGGGGAGAGCAGTTGTCTCTCAGGTATAAATGCATCATTTCGCCTTATGGATTTTGGACTTCATTTAGGAATTGTTCCGATTTTTTTGTGGTTTTACTTTTTATGTTGTTTAAAAATATAGGTTCCTATAAGTATTTAATTGGGGAACAGGTCCAAATTATTTCCAGATTGGGGTGTTAAGAACTCTGTTCCCCCTGTGATTTCCACCTATGCTGCTAGGATGTCAGGAAGATAACCGAGGACCTCCACAACACTCAATCAGCCTTGGGCACAATTTCCAGATATCTAAAGGTGCCAAGTTTAAAGCCAATGTTGGTTCAGAAACGCCTTTTATTATACTGGGTAAAATCGTCGTTCCATCGTGAAAGTAGTCAATACATTATGTATTCAGAAAAAAGTAGGTTTAAAAAATTGATCTCTGTGAGAGGTGCAAGCCTGTAAAAACTCTAACCAATCACTGCTGTTCGCACCAAAGATCCGGGATTTGTCAGAGTTTTGTTCCTGCTCCCCTCTGTCCCTCAGGTTCCTCATCTACTCGTTGTCCCATATTCCAGTCATTCTGACGCGCTCACATAACACTAGTGTACGTGCACGTTCATTGTTAGTCTCCACTTGCTGGCTACGTATGCACACATCAAGTATTTATTTAACCGGTCAGCTTAATGGTTAGTTTAACGGTTAGCTTAGCAGTTAGCCGTTCATTGTAGCTCCGCTGCTCACACTGTAGACTTTGAACATGGCTGAGAGTCGCAAGAAGCGAACCGCGTTCATGTTTTTGAGAAGAAGAGGAACGCCTCAGTAGAAAGACCTCTTCGAAGAGAGGAAAAGCTAGTAAGACGGTCTGGCAGTTATTCAAAAAGGGACTTGGGAAAACGTCTGGAAAAATCGCGACCCTAGCTTTAATGTGCCACAAAACAGTATTGGCTGCTCCTGTTCCCTGTTAAACAATTAAAAAAATGTAAAAATCATGAAATGCCTAATGGTTCTGTGTTCCAGTGATTCATGATTTTGGTGCAGAATTTGAACGTATCAATTCCAGAAGAAAAGCAAATGGCCTCGGGAAGATCCTGAATCTGGTAAGACAGCGTCATCCATTTCTATGAAACAAGTCCCATTTCTCCAAAAGTACGTAATATAACAATCCATGCTACGGTTTCCAAATGCTTTAAGGGAAAATAACTTTTTCAGAGACATTCTTGTGGTCTAATGAGACTACAATTTAAGTGTTTGACCATAATGACCATCTCTATATATATTCAAAAGCTTGACATACCATAGCGATGTGTCCCAGGAATTTTTTACACTGCAGATAATTACTGCATAGCATAACACCTTTGTAAAAAAAAAAAAAAACTTTTAGAAATTGTGATTATACTAATTGTTACTAAAAAAAACCAACAACTACATGTCGTTTCGGTATGTAACAAAGTTACTTTTCTTTTCAATTTTAATGCCTCAGTGACAAGAAACCAATTTTGCTGCTCTCTGTTTCTCAGTCATACAATTTTCTTTAGAAGGAGAGACAGCTATTGAGAGATAGAGGTGAGAGAAAAGTGGGGTCTTGTGGTCTGCTAAGGTTTCTAATATTGCAGAGGTAGTTCTTTAACAGCCAAACGGCACCATGTGATGGTAACCGGATCGCCACACAGCTGCAACACCAGGCTCCCTTGGTCGTCCCCAAGGCCGCTGGAATAGTGACAGGGAAAGTCTACAAACACGGACACACACACACACACACACATACACATGCCAGCATACACAAACAGTGTACACACATACACACACTTAAATGTGTGGAAAATCCCTAATACTACAGGATGAGGGGTAAGTGGGGCGGTGCAGCAGAGAACTCTACACTGCCTGTTTCAAAGATGTTTTTAAAGCTGTGAAATTTCTTGTCCAACCACGGCAGGCTCGATTACACACAGTGCTGTTCTTTAAACTGAGAGGCCGTATGTTTATTCTTCTGTTAAATGAAGGGTGGCGGTGGTCAGATGGCAAGCCAACCGCAGTCAATTACGAATGTTTCTGTGAGAGGCCAGACCAGACTCTTGTTCTCTATTAAACGCGCTACTGTTACTTTTAGCTCTGATGGCCGTCACTGTGACTTTGTAGAGCAACTCCAACAGAGAATTTATCTCCATCCAGCTGGGAGCATTAGCATGAGACAAATTCTGACTGGGACAAGACTGTCCAAAAAAGAAAAAAAAAATAGATGATCGCTCATCTATAAGGGACATTTATATTGTTTTTTTACATAAAGATCTTGCGCATTAAAGAGCCGGTGAAAGTTGTTCCAACTGGCTGACATTTTTATGAGATGCTTCTTCTTGACTCCACTTTGCGGTTTGACCTGTAATTCGCAACAACGCCCTGTAATTTGTGGACGGTCTGACGTTGATTGCCTGGCGAGATCTATTGATTTTGTCTTGTTTGTCTGTGTGTTGGACCATCCATTGCAGACCTGACAAATGAAATGACCCTAGATTTCTCCCAACTGTGGTCCAGACTTGAGAAAAATTACAGTGAGTTAATCTCTATGGACCAAGATGGATAACTCAAGAATACATCCAATACCACAGTGAAATAAGAAAAAATAAATAAAATAAAAGAAAACAGTGATGGACGACTCCTGGCAGTGATTTCTAGAGTCTAAATAAATCACTCCATTGGCTGGAGGAGGTCACTATGATTAAAACCTCAGCTTGCCAAGTCTGTAAACGGCTGTTCAATGCGAGGCTCTTTTCTTAGCAAGCGAGGTGAAAGCAGTGTTTTTTGAGCAGGTTAGACTTGCTTAGCTTACAGTCATAATGGCAGTTTCTCCTTTCATAAATTTGTCTACAATTATTTTTAAAGAAGATTGCATCGCATTAGCTGCATGTTGCTTTAACCTAGGCGTTGGTTTCCTGGCCTCTGATCACAAATCAAATCAAGATTGCCATACCAACATTTCTAACGCATACAGGCGAGCGCTGGGAAACCCTACACGAGTATGTTTGAGTCAGACTTGGCTACGAAACACCAGGGAGCACGCAGACCTGTTGCAGGGCAGAGCAGAAAAGCTGGTTCAAAGTGCACTGCAAGTTGGCAGATGGATCAAAAGCTCTTCTGAGCCATCCTACTCAATGTTGCATGATACTTGGAGAGATAAATGGAGGGGCAGCTTTACAGAGGGCAGCCAACAATCATCAGCGGACCTATATAGGGCTGTTCCTAAATGAAATAATGTTAGTTTCAAGACATTGAAAAGCTTTTTTTTAAATTTTTGTGTCTGTAAGCAATGCCTCAAACTGAAAAACCTTATATCTAGGAGAATATAAACACAAATTATGACCTTTAAAAAAAATAACACGCCTCTTCAGAAACCTGATAAAGCATTAATTGTGGCAGATTATTTTTTACATAAACAGAGCAAGTTTTTTTTTTTTTCCTGGAGTTGAATTTTACTAACTTCATGTGTTGAGATCTCTCTTGAACGGACTAATTTTCACTGTTAAATTTACTGGACTCTGAATTTAGTCAGACGGGTTCATCAGAAGCTGATTAGAATGCAAGCTTCAACATTTTTCAACATTCGTTTGTGTTTTCGGGTAAGAACACAATTCCAAAACTCCTGCCGCAAACGTTTACTATTATTTTAAAAGAGTATTGGACTATTTACTTTGCTCTCTCATGGCAGTGTGTGTGGAACATGGACACAAAAGTGAAGAAGGTGCAAAATTGTATAGAGGCTTGTCTTCTGCAACGTCAGCTTCAACCGATGCCAAATTGCCTTTTTGCTTCAAAGTGATGCTGTTTGTAAAACTATTCGGATTTCACAACAAACTTAAAACTCACTCCAAGCTAAACATCTATGACAGCTTAACTCAACATACCAAAACACTTAACCGTATAAGATATCAAAACAGCCTTGTATCATAATCCTCTTCGTCTTCTGAAAAAAAAAAAAATAAAATCACACACGTATCCCACAGGATATCACTTTATTTTGGTAAATTGTCCACATTGATCACAGGAAACAACAAAAGAACAACAACAAACAAACCCACAATTTACCAAAAAAGGAATAGGCTGAAGCAAAGCTTATTCATGCCTACCCTGTTTCTGTACCTTACAACCTACCAGGATTTCTTCACAATGCATATATAAATCTACATAACAGCGTAAGATTTTATCATTTTACATTTTAAAGCTCTTTTAAAGTTCACCAAGAAAGGACATAGCTTAAAATCATCATACAATTCATTCCACAGTTTCACACCAATAACTGAAACACATCTAGACTTTATCTGGCTCATTCTCTTTTGCACATTTAAATATAAACAAACCTCGCAAATTAGCTAAAATAATTTCTGAATACCAGAAGGAAGACTTTTGTTCAATGCTTTATACATTATTTCCAGTATTTTATATAAACAATATCTTTACATTTGAATGTACTACTTTGAATAAAAAGTTTATCAGTTGGTTCACGGTATCCCACCTTATTAATAAGCCTTATAGCTTTTTTTTTTTTTTGCAATTTAACTAATATATATATGTTTTACTTGCATTTCCCCAGACTTCTGAGCATTAAGACAAATAAGACATAACCAAAGAGGAATATATAATATGCAAGCCTTTAACATTTATTAAATATTTTATTTTAAACAATATTCCAATAGTTATTGCAACTTTATTTCTAATATATTATATGTGAGGCTTCCAACCTACAGGCAATGATATCAGTGAAATTTCGCAGTTTCCTTGTCAAAGTGCAAAATCTGGAATATAGAGCAACTTGAAAGATGTCTGTCTGTCTTTATACTGTGGTGACAAATTATTATTTTTAACTGAAATTATTAAAAAAATAACCTTGTTTTGACGCACAAGGCGTCTCTGCGTGCAGTCTCCCTCTGCACAATCTCAGCACATCCCTCTCTCCACACAAAGTTCTTCGTTCGGTTCAACAATCCCATACCAACATGCATTAAATTCAGATTGTCTCTCCCTCAGAAGTGCCAAGGCGAATGACCTTGCCCATGCTGAGACATTCGCTTTTAGTCCGCTTTTAGCCTGTAACAAGGCGGAGCTGGCAGGACGATCAAAGGCTTTCCACTGAATCCTGATACTAAATGTTGCTGATGATCTGTCTAGGAGGGGGGAGCCGTCTGATCATACCAAACAAGTGTAGAGACCGGGCAGTGCCAGTCAAGTCCTGGCCTGAGTCTTGTGGAACACTCCTTTGAATGAGAATATGCCTTCCCTAAAAGTTTGATTTAGCACACTGCAAACTCAGACACTGAAAGGTGGCAAGGAAATGAATACAATGGGGGAAAACCAATTATTTTGATAATTCAACAAGAAGATTCTGGAGCTTCATGGCTTCATGCGAAGCAAGGACCCGGCCTGTGCTGTAGAAACAAATTCTGCAATATAGACTTAAATGTTACCACAATATTCCCTTGTATTTATTGCCATGATGACATAAGCAACACCGAAAAAACAAAACGAATATCTTGCCATTTAATTGTTTGATTTTTTGGATATAAATTTGCATTGTCTCTGCATCCAATCTGGATCTCTGAATTTAAACATTGCTAAAATAAGACATGCCAATTCAGTATATTTATAGTAGGTAGTGGGGGAAAAAACATGTAAAACCGGATAAGAAATATTCACACCTATGCAAGCAACTCTAGGATTTTTATCACCATACAGTGGCTCTCAAAAGTCAATACACTCCTGTTAAAGTGCCAGATGTTTTTAGTCTAAAAAAAAAAAAAAACTAGCGCATGAAGATTATTTTTAAACCTTTTCCACCTTTGATGTGACACACATGCTTTGCAATCCAAAATGTATAAACAGACAAATCTAACAGGTGGAAAAAAAAGAAGCTGCGACGGGCTGGCTGCATGAATGTGTACACCCCTAAAACAAATGTTTTATTTTCCTTTAATTCCAACAATTAGTCGTCTTCGTAGTCTAACAGCATTGACCTGACAATATTTGTCCTCACAAAGGTTCTGTTTGGCCCGATTGTGACAACATCTGTCATCCGTAGCCTCCATCAATTGTCTGACTGGCATTTGGAACTTTCCATAAATATGTTTCATGAATTTCATAAAAATGTGGCCATGACATTTGGCAGGACATACTGAAGAGACAAGTAATGCTCTTTAAAAGCATAAGACAGGTATTTCTGAGCAATTTCCATCTTAACCTTTCATCAGTTTTGGAGAAAAGTACAGTTTTATGTAATCATTTTTATCTGTCATTACATATTTTGTACATTTCAAAATGTATCCTCTGCAGTCCATCCCTTAGGGAGCAGTGGGCTGCTGTTGTGTGGCTCATGGGGAGCATTCTTGCAGCCCTCCCAGGATGGAAGGCCGCTGCTCCAGCCACTAGGTCAAGCCTGTCCTAAACGTAACTGTTGTTCCATATTTCCTCCAATTACTGATGACTGTTTTCACTATGCAAAGTTAGATAAACGCTATGGAATCTGTTATCTACTGACTGGTACCTTTAATGTACCTTTATACATTAATATTTCTTATCTGCTCCATAACCTGCATTTAATTTATACATCATAAAAAGCAAAGCGGTAATTGACAGGGGTGTGCACAATGTTTTAATTGCCTTCTATATATCTTGCACAATGTCAAGTTAAGGTGAACAAGAAGATTTTGAGCCAGTGTAAAATTTGGACACGCCCTTTGAAAAGACCCCTGTATCACTTCCTTTGACGTATAGATTCCCCCCAGTTTGCCCTGTCTCTATAACAGCACACTGGGTTTTTGAAACTGCAAACACAGAATTCCGAATTGCAGAGAGCATTCAAAGTATTGCTTTTCTATCCCAAATGACTGAAAGCGATCTGCTTGAAATGGAAATGGTGCCCCAGTGAGCAAATGAACCTCAGGGATGCACAGAAAGAGGGTGACAACAGACTTGGAGGAAGTTTCGGGTGCGAAAACAGGTTTGAGCTTGTTGACTCTGCATTTTGGCCTCAACCAATACAGGCAAACGTTAATAATCGGCTGAAAGTAATCAAACAACAGTTAAGCTGATCTTTCCGTCTCTGACATAATTCAAAATGAGAACAGTTGAACGTGGGTATAAGCCAAAAGCAGGGTTGCTGTGGGTTGAATCCTGCACACAGAACTTAAATACCCTCCACAAATCAAATACAGCTCAAACGGTTGATCCAGGGGAAGATACGTCGTTGTCAGCCATTTGTATTATTCTCCTGTTAGTCAATATTCATTTAACCAATCATGTGACAATTGCATATTGTGTTCCACCTGGTAGTTGTGCTAATATTCTCAAAGTGACACAAATAGAGAGAGAGAAAAAAACAACAACACGAACACAAAGAGATACATGCGGCGCTTTAATCCTGAAATCCCTGCTTTCCTTTGTGCCAGGTTTAGTCTTACTTGTGTGCCCGCGAAAAGACGATGAGAGAGGCGCTCCGATATGCTGGTAGACTTTCACAAACAAAGACGGCGCTATCGCCCTCGGTGTTGACGCCACAAGGTCCACAGTTGTCAAAAGTATCTGACCTCCATCTCTGCAAGATAAGGCAGCAGAACAAAAAGCTGGAGGAGAGAAGAAGTAAGAAGAGCGGATATAGATCAAATGCGTGCTCAAACAAACTCAACTGGCGTCAGCCGCAGTGTACAATAAAGAACAATGTCGCCTAGGCAACACTGACTCATTTTCCCATCTTCTCTCAGACTTCAGACGTGGTAAAATTATACCCCATGAAACATCAAGGAGTATGTCGTATGGATCTTCACTTTTAGACGACCAGTCCCTTTTTTGAGAACAACAAAGTCTTTGAAATAGTAATTGGCAAAACAGATGTTGAAATCTCCTGGTCCAAAGCAATTTAAATAATGTTGGTAAAAAACCTTATTTAAAAAATCCTCGCTAGTGCTTTATAATCCGCCTGCCTTGTGTGCTATTTTGTGCACTTTTTGCATTTTCAGAGGTTTGCAAGGCAGAGAAAGAAAAGAGATCCTCTTTTTAATTCAGATTCAAAAATCACATCATCAACAAACAGCGCAACACAAGTTCTGATGCCTTACGGCTCATTCGGTTCATTTTGCATTACTGCTGTACATGTTTGTGAGAACAGATAAAATCGAAACAAAACTGGATTTAAAACGTTTTTTATTGCACTGCATAGGAGGATAGAGAAAGACTGTTCAAAAAAATACAGCAAAAGCAGACTTTTACATAAAAATACAAATTTTCAGTCATGAAAAATATTTATCCGTTAGAGTTACATCTTTATGAAATAATATGTAACAAATTGCTAAAAATATGTTGATGAAAATTCAAACAATGCATAGGTGTTGCACGATTTGCAGTTATTTATAGATCTGAGTTCCAGTTTACAATTATAACAAAGTGCACTTTGACTGGTTTTCCATTTGCCCGTCAGGCTCTCAACAGAGCCTCTACGGAAAAAGGCAAAGGCCTCACGGCAGGAGTCCTCGCTGAGCCACGTTGAGAGCCCTCGTCAAACTCTATACGAGGGCCCGCCTCGGTGGAAGGAGTGTGTGCGCTCCAGCCTCTTCCCGCTCCAGGTCCGGTATCAAAAGGCCCGGTGTGTGCCGGGACATCTAGCTCACTTAGAACAGGCGGCTCGGATCCGGGAGTCGAAAGTCTGGCAGTCGAAACGTCACCTAAATCCACTGGTTCTGCTTGTTTTAATGTAGGTCTGACAAAGCAAACACACGACGCGGGGTCTGCATCCGTTTTGAGTCTTTGCTGTGATGGTGGCGGTGTTGGCTCTGCCTTGGCTCTCTTCCCACGGTCCCTCCAGCCATTCGCCACCTCCTTGTCCTCCCCGTGCTGCGCTGAGCTGCGGCTTAGCAAAAAGCCGTCGTGGTCGCCTCCTGTGGAGCACCTACTCTTCAGGGGGAAGAAGTCATAAAACTGGAGGCCATAGTCGCACAGCTGCTTATATTTATACGCGGGCACGCAGCTGGGTGTCACTGCAGAGGAAGAGTCCTTGTCGGGGGAGCAGCAGCGGAGACAGGGGGAGACGGGGAGAGGCGGAGGATGAAGCACGGGGATGAGAGCGGAGGGAGGGAAAGAGAGTTCGCCCTGCAGCTCTCGCTGCCTCAGCTCGCGCTCCAGCATCACGTTCTCCAGCTCTTTGTCCGCGAAGGCTCGTCTCTTTCTCATGCGGGCGCTGATGGAGGGGCAGGGAAAGTGAGTTTGGTGGCGCTGCTTCGGCCAGCTGGACGCGCCGATCTCTTGGGGTGTTAGAGGTTTTAACCCTGGACATGGGAGCAAAGCCACATTCCGCTGTTAGAAAGCCACTTTGTAAAAAAGTTCCGTCTCATTAGTTCATGTTTCAGTGCGTCGCTGGTTGTTAGTTTAATCAAGCGGTTGGTTAGTGCTGTCATTTTCACTTTAGCAGAGAGCGCAGGAAGGTTTGTCAGGCTGCGTCTAATTTCCCTCCATGTCCCTCATTCTTGGCCCTTATCTCGTTGGCTTGAAAGGGCCCATGCTGTCCTGTTTCAGAGGAGGAGGGAGAGGGCCGTGGGAAATTGCTTTGTAGCAATTAAAAAGCTATATTTTCAGGGGCACACTTTTCAGACAAACCATGTGAGCTGCCCTTGGAAATGCACCTACAATCCCTCAGGCTTTCTCACTTAACCGGCTTCTCATGGCACAATCACCATTGTGCTGATATCATGCACTCTGTATCGGTATTAAGTATTTTAAATCCGTATAAACTTAGAAAAATTTGCTTCAAATATTTCACTACATACGTAGTTTAATGATACTTTTTTGTTGTTTATCTCTTCTAAACAAGCAAGAAAATGGAAAAAAACAGAATAGCAGGACTTAATTAATCAGATCGTACTTGAAGTTGTTGGAAGCTCGGTTATTTTGGAAGACTACTGCATAGGCTGTCTTGTTCAGCGTGCGTACGTATTCAGGCTGCCTGAGTCAATATTTTGTAGGACAACCTTTCACTGCAATTACAGCTGAGCACATCTGCAGAGTGAAATGTTTGCCTGTTCTTCGTGAAAAAGCTCAATCCCAGTTATATTTATTAAAGAAAGTCCAAACTTTAGCAGAGTCTGGCCATAACTTCTCAGTTGCGTTGTGGTCTGGACTTTAACTGGTCCATTCCAACACATACATGTTCTTTGATCCTGTAGCTCATTCTACATGTTTAGGTTTGTTGTCCTACTGTAAGGTGAAAAACTCTGTCTCTGTGTGGCCTCTATAAGGTTTTCTTTTTCTCTCTGTGCTGTGTTTAGCTCCGCCTGTCTTCACTGTCAGCTTTCCTGTCACATGTGAAGAAAACAGTCCCCACAGCATGATGCTGCCACCACCATGCCTTAAGGTGGTGTTTCCACTACACACAGCATTTTCCATGTAGGCAGGAAAGATCTCATCTGACCGGAGGACATTCTTCCACATGGTCGCTGTGTCCCCGTCAAGCTCTGAACTGGACTTCTCAAGCTTTAGACGTCTTATATCTCTGACCTGTTTGCTTTCTTCTTTGTTCTTAACGGTGCTGTTTGGTTTCTGTTCTGTAACAAACTCGTGAGGCCGTCACAAAACAGCTGGATTTTCCCTGAGATGGAATTACACCCTGCTGTACTCTATTTCATTCTGAATGCGATAGAGTAAAACAAAATCTGGATTTTACCTAGGGGCATCAGAATAAAAAAAGCACCCGGCTCGTTTTAGAAATGTGTAACAAAAAAATAAATAAAGCTGTTTTACTTTATGGTTAAGTGCTACTTTGTATTGAACCATCACATCCAATCACAACAAGGTGAACCAAAGTCTGGGATTATAACCTGAGAAATGGCAAAGAGCATTTAAGGTATATCATCGAGTGGGAAAACCCTAATAAAAGCGTTAAAGGGCAAGTGAAAGGCAAACAAAACTCCAGCAGGAGGTGGTGGAGAGCCATCAGGCACTGCTACACATTAACGCTCATTTTATTGGCCTTATCATATAAACTATCAAAGCAACTATCTATGGTTTTGACGACTGGATGTGCAACAAACACTAGAATTTTAACGCAGTTGGCATTACAAATCCTGATGAGTTTTTGCTTGAGAGGGTATAGCGGGGTACCCAGTATCATACACATTCATGTTGTCTAGACTATTGATACAGGCAGCTTTAATTACTGTTACTGTGACGCAGTAAAAGCAATTGCACATATTTAACGGTTTACTCCAAACTACAAAAAAAGCATTTCTAAAAAGTCCACGAGTAAAGGGAAAAATGTGAATAAGTAAAAGGATGTTAATTATACTTTACCCTGCGGGTGGCTCTTAGCCACGGTGCTTGAGTCAGCCGCTCTGGTAAAACAATGATACGCTGTTCTCCTCAATGGAGCTGAACACTTGACCCCCTTTTTACCCTGAGAGAAATGAACAAGAATTAGACATTTGGACATAATTATATTTTACAAAGACACACTAATTGTCCACCATGGGGCAATTAGGATGAGTAATCCATTATTTAAGACACAAGTAGACTGGAATATTTAGTATATATATATATATATATATATATATATATATATATATATATATATATATATATATATATATATATATATATATATATATATATATATATATATATATATATATATATATATATATATAGTAATTCTCACTGTATATATCTCAATCTTCCTTTAAATGTGGAACATGTTAAGAACGGGTCAGATCCAGGGACAACTTTACTATGTACCTTTGTATTCCCGTGTCTAATTTTCAGTAGAACTCAGTTTTTTTATCCATTTGTTTCCACTCCATGTTTTGTTTAACTGTATTCCCTTTTAGGCGCACAGTTCACACTGTGCTCACATAATAACTGCAGCTTTTACATTCAGACCGCTAATTGTATCCCTTTTTCCTCCCATAGTCCGAAATTCACTGACCTGCCCATGCGCTCTTCTCACCTCCGCAGCCTGTTGCCTTCTGAGCGCAACCTGCGCCGCCATGACGCGCTGCCGCTCCACCACCAGCAGGCAGCAGGCGCACCGGCAGTCCCTCCAGCGGCAGAAGCGCTTGTGGCCCTTCAGGCACGACACGACGCCGTGGTTGCGACAGCGGGCGCATTTCGGGCTGCGCGTCATCTTGCGCTCAGCATTCTGCTCGCAGCCCTCCGGAGACTCTGGAGCAACAACTTCCTTGCTCTCCGCTTGGTCCCCGAGGCGGCGGCGCGCACCGGCGCATCCGTCAGACGTGGTCAAGTCAAAAACTTCCTCGGATTTTAGCGCTTCACTTTTTGCTGTTATCCTCAGCTGCAGGCCTCTCTCCAGTTGCCCGGACATCTGTGACAGGGGAATACCTCTTTTTTGAAAAAAATATAAATAATCCGTTTTGCAACGCATTGTTGAGCACACGTTTACGCAGGACTGGTAGGTCTAATCAAAAATAGTATGCAATGACAGATTTTAGATTAAAATCACGTGTAATCAACACCCTCATTCCGTCATACTGAATCTTAAATAACAGAAGCTGCCTCCATCAACCAAACTAGTAAAAAAAAAAAGAACTAAAACGTTGTAACTCTGGCTACTGAGCCTCTGCAGACAGACTCCTAATCCCCACACTAACCTGGCGACGCGCAGAGAGATTCCCCGCTCCAGCTCGCTGCAGCGGGTTCAGAGTGGAAACGTCGCAGCCAGACGCTCAGCCTGCCTCGGCTGCTCTTTGTCGCCCTTTTCCAAGAAGAAGCTCGGGCGCAAAGCCGAGCTCCTGGCGCAGAACCCACCTGCAGAGATGTAGGGAATAACCCCGGTCACAGGGGGAAGGCCCTCTCGTTTTTAAAAGCCCTCTACCTGCGCCGCCCTGCCCAACCGTTCTCATCTTTCAAAGGAGACTGGGATCTCTGATAACAACACAACTCAATTAGGCCGAAATTGTTGGGAAGCCAATGTTTCCCATAGGAGTTTATTTAAAGCAGGTGTTAGTTATCAGGATTTTTTTTTTTTTTTTGCCCCTCTCTTGCACACAACTGGCCCAAGGCAGAAGCAAACCAAGCAGCTGCTAAAGCCTCACATCATATTGTTCAAAATAATGCATTTTTTTTTTTTAGGAATTGAATGATTAGGCATTGAGAAATGTTTATAACTTCATATTAATCTTAGATTAAATATAATGTACTAATAATAACGTTACCCCATATTTCCTCTTGATAGATTCTGTGCTGGATTCAAATATAATGAACAATGCTGGAGCAAACTAATGAGTAAATCAAAGACAAATTGTACCTCCTTGCTGACTCTAGCGGCGTTACATTTTCTATCATTGGCCAAATTTAAGCAGAGGAAGAATTTTTGATACTGTAGAGTTAGATTGATGACTAGCGACTGAATTTACAAATAGGTGGATGTTAAAACTAAGCGCTAACCAGGAGAATTTTTCAATCGAGTCTGTAAGTCTCACTGTGAAACTTAATTTGAAACTCTGAAATTCAGAAACATATTCACACCTTGCAGATTCTACTGGATGGTAACTTTTGTAATCAACAAGTACATCTAGTGAGAGTTAAACAGTGAAAACTATTGCTAGTCAGTGTTAAATCCACACAGGTGACCTTTACACCTGTGTGGTGTAAAGGATTTAACAGTTGTCAAAGCAAGTCTGGAAGGGTTAGTTTGGTTGTGCCCGTTTTTCTGTGTACTGACTCTGCATCAAGAATATTTTCTCCAATGATGACTGCCAGAACAATTGACTAATAACAAACATCTATACAATATTAAGGCATATTCAATACATTACAATATGCATTGCTAAGAGGCTTGTTTGTCAGATTGAAAGTGCCTTTTGAAAAAACTATCTTTAAGCTGGTAGTAAGCATACTTTTCACTGAGCCCCCATTCCTTTATGAAAAATGTGTCTTTTTTGTTGGCCTGATGCAATATTCTAATTTTAAATGTTGTTTTTGTTATCAGCTGGAGGTGGATAAAAAAATCATAATCAACAGAAATAAAGGCTTTAAAATTCCATTAGTCTGTGTTAATCTATAGGACGTGTTTCCCTTAGTGAATCGCGTTAGTGAAACAAATGAACTTTTCAATAACATTCTTATTAATTGAATATGACTTAATTTGCTATTGTCTATTTAATAAGTAGTGTGAACTGGAAATGAACCCCCAAATCCAGATCTGTTTGGGGCTTCATACAATCTTGGCTCAGCTCGTCATTGTTTACTGCTGTCCTTACATGAATTGTTCCCGACTGAAACATCCTTCATTAACTAATTATTCTATGTATAAGCAGTGGTCAGTAATGTATCTTTTTTTTTAAAGCCACAAAACCAACTGGCAACAAACTCATAATTCCATTACTTTTATTTTCAACTCAACTAAACCTAATTGATATTTTTGATGAACATTTAGAATACAATTGACGGCAATATCATTCATTCCCCTTAAAAAATGTAGATTTCAAATTATTTTATGGTCAAACAAGAAGTTTTTATTTATTTATCCTATAACTGTTGACCAGATCTTTTCATTTTTTCACAGGTATTTTGATGATGTATCTTTACTGATGAGCTCCAAGTATTTAATGTTGGAAGACCTCCTTGCCATCACCCCAATCTTAAACTCCACAGCTTCCCTGAGACTCAAGTAGAGATAATCTGGCTGAGCAACTCAAAACCATAGATGTTATTTCCAGGCAGAAGAAAAATTAAAACGTTACTTTTAAACCCAAATCTGAATATTGTTTGGGATTAACTATATATTAATAATCGCTGTAGCTTGCTGGTGACAAGATGTTTCAAATTCAAATGAGATATTCAATAAGTTCTTCAAAATAAAAAGTGCAAAAAGAACAAACTACGAGATCAAATGCGTTAAATCAGCAGAATATCTCAACACTCTAGGCATTTGAAACATTTACGGTTGCTAGTGACCACTGTCATTATTTGAAAGCCGTCCATCTAAAGACAAGACAAAGAACTTGTGAAGTTTCCTCCACCAACTAATGTTTGTGTGAGCTAATTTCTATAAAGTGACAAATTGTGCATTTTTCCTCAAGAAAAACCGACTAAAAGGTTTTGGGAACTAGAATGACATTTCATTCTACCCAGTTATCTTCCTACTCATATTTATTTATTATAACCTTAAAAATAAATGTCTATGTTTCATACTTGCATTTTCCAGGCTTAAAACGTAGTAATATCCACAATGTTAACACATACATAGTATTTCTCTGTAAGGATTGTTAAGACAAGTGTAAGGTAACAGGGAAATATTTTACTTCTCCTCTTTTTTTTTTTACATACATCTATAAAACTGATATTTAATGTTAATATTATGATGTCTCCCATATAAAAAAGTGTTTCCTGAGAAACTTCTTCATTGGCTTCCCATGATACAAACACCTCATTTGTGCTGTTGTTGTGTATGGAAACAGTTCTTTAGGATGGTAAGAAAGGTGCGCTCCCTGCTGGTCATATTCTGTAGCTACAAGTGGGGCAACTCCACAGGAGAGAAGTTGATTTGCTTGATTATAACCTCTAAATTTCACAACAAGTGACTTATTTTCACAAATGATATTATGTAAGACAAGTAACCTGAAATGTATCTATAAGTCTCTGTCAATTACTTTGATTAAATGCAGAAAAAGACAGACAGTTTATTTATTTCTATACCTGTTTAATCTTTCATAGGGTTGTATGTGTGATAGATATGTCACTAGGGCAAAATGGAGACACGCGCTTACGGACTTCACCTATTTTTTTTTCATTTGCGTTACTGCTTTCTATTTTAGCTGTAGTGTCTGACAGGTAAGACCAGAGGCCTTAAGTTGAAGCTTTAAAAGATTTGTGAGAGCTAATTTCTATAAAGTGACAAATTATGCATTTTTCCTCAAGAAAAACAGACTAAAAGGTTTGGGGAACCAGAATGACATTTCATTCTACCCAGTTATCTTCCTACTGATATTTATTTATTATAACCTTAAAAATAAATGTCTATGTTTCATACTTGCATTTTCCAGGTTTAAAACGTAGTAATATCCACAATGTTAACACATACATAGTATTTCTTTGTAAGGATTGTTAGTACAATTGTAAGGTAACAGGGAAATATTTTACTTCTCCTCTTTTTTTTTCTTACATGCATCTATAAAACTGACATTTAATGTTAATATTATGATGTCACCCATATAAAAAGGTGTTTCATGAGAAACTTACTGCTTTCTATTTTAGCTGTAGTGTCTGACAGGTAAGATCAGAGGCCTTAAGTTGAAGCTTTAAAGGATTTTGTTAATGTAAGAATAGACACAATTTTAGCTCGTCTTGCTACTGAAAAAGCACCATATAAATAAACTTGCCTTGCCTTACTGCAAAGAAGCTGTGCACAATTGCAAATCACGGCAATCATGGAGTCAATTTCCTCTAGCTGGTAGTTTGCTTTACATCTGAAGTGTCACAAGGTGTTTCAGAAGAAGTGGATATTTACTTTTATATCTTCTTTTAAACACAAGAAGGTCTTGGTCTAATCAAATGGGCTTACAGAAAATTTCCAGAAAGATTGAACAACAGACATTGCGGTAAGAGGAAGTTTTTTGTAACAGTGGTTCCAAACCCTGGTCCGTCCTGCATGTTGTAGGTCTCTCCTGACTTAAATGAATGGATGAGTAATTAAAATAGATTCAATTTTATTTATATAGCGCCAGTTTACAACACGTCATCTCAAAGCACTTTACAAAGTCAAATTCAATTAAATCATCCAGACAGATCAAAGAGTCAAAGAGTTTCCTATCCAAGGAAACTCAGCAGGTTGCATCAAGTCTCTCCAAGCAGCATTCACTCCTGAAAGAGCGTAGAGCCACAGTGGACAGTCATCTGCATTGTCGCAATCTCTGCAGCAATCTCTCATACTGAGCATGTACAAAGCGACAGAGGAGAGGAAAACTCCCCTTTAACAGGGAGGAGAACCTCCAGCAGAACCAGAACCAGGCTCAGTGTGAACGCTCATCTGCCTCGACCCACTGGGGGTTAGAGAAGACAGAGC
Organism: Fundulus heteroclitus; assembly: GCF_011125445.2. Lineage (NCBI taxonomy): Eukaryota > Metazoa > Chordata > Actinopteri > Cyprinodontiformes > Fundulidae > Fundulus > Fundulus heteroclitus. The sequence continues at coordinate 5,223,702 of NC_046369.1, forward strand.
AGAGACACAGAAAGCACAGAAGCACACACTGACCCAGGAATCCTTTCTATGTCATATAGTAATGGCCGATGATCTGTCTCCCCTGGATGGTGTCACAGCTAACCGAACGTCAGACCATTTAATTAAGAGGTTTCTGCAGCACTTGATGGTGTGTAGAGGAGGTCATGAAATCATTTAAATCAGGTGAGGTGGAAAAGAGACACATGTAGAACATACAGGACATGGTAACGTGAGGACCTGGGTCAGGAACCACTAGTCTACAGAGGTCAGTGTTATGCTTAAGACAATTAAGTATAACAATGGAATCCTTGCAAAAATAATTTAGATGGGAATTGTTTAGAGAAGAGTTTATAAACTGTTTTGCCCTTATGAATATGGTCACTTGAGAAAATCTGAGTGAAACATCTCATAAATTTGATCACAATAATTAACATTAACATTAACAATTACTATTACTATTACTAACATCCCAGTGAATGAGTGCTATTTGCTTATCTGCCTGGTTATTATTTTAATTTGCTTTGCAAATAAGAGTATTCATTCTTCACAAAGATCAAAAAAGGTGATCAACAACAATCTGTGAAATGACGACTGTTGGATCCATTACAGTTACTAAAATAAACAGATTCATCAATCAAAGCTGCGGGTACAACCTTAATTACCGATTTGCAATATTAAGAGCATTGTGTCAATGTTTAGTTCTGACCTGGATATGTATTTCAGTAGTTTTTACCCAACAATAGCTTTTTTTTATTTGTTTAATTGAATTTAATTATAGAAAAAAAACATTTTCCAAATAAGAAAAATCTATTTACTGCAAATCCCTTTGAGAAATATTAATCATGTATTTCTTTTGTTTCATATTGTAAATGCTATATTCTTTGGGAAAAGAGAGATCTAGGCTACATTTTTAATGTATACCATACATAATAATATTGGTTCAAAGTATCTGAAGAACAAAGGCTCAGGTGGCCAAGGGCAGGTAACCTTTGGTGTCGAGTCAAGACAGGGCCATAAACAGAGGTGTCCTCCCAAGACATTTCAGTTGTTAGATTAAAAAAGGATCAAAGATCTGATATCAAAGATGTTGGTGGAAGCCAGAGCCAGCTGAGCCGCTAGATATGATCCTATTGTGAGACATCCAATTAAAACCAATGTACGTCTGCAGAGACAGATACAGAGAGGCCATGATGATGATCCTAAACGTTGTCTTATTATTATATACACTTATATATATACACTCTCTTATTATTCTGATAGAGGAATGTCAGGAGCTGATGTTGTGCTAACATTTAAATTTTTTTTTTTACCTTGCTGATCATTTAAACTGCAATAACACTTCGAGTCCCGTTTGCCCGACAGATTCATACTGAGCAGAGAAGGTCAGAGGCAAAATGGGGTTCAGTGTGTTTCCCAAGGACACTTTGATATGTGGCTGGGAACTGACAGCAGTTTCCATGTGATACCCCCCCCCCACACACACACACACACACACACACACACATGCACACAGGTCCACGCTTTGGTTCGAGGTTTACATACACTCTTTGGCTTAAATGTTACGACAATATGGAGATTTCAACAATGGATTTTGAACTGTTCGGTGGGGGGAAAAAAAACAACATTCAATGCTTTTCAAAACCGAGTATCGGGTGCACAAGTTTGAATTTGTCCGGGGAAATGATTTTGTCCATACAAGGTCAAAGGGCTACATGCAGGCTCAGACACATACACATACACGCTCTACCATAAAATATTGTTGAAAGTCCATTAGTTTTTGTTTTGTTTTTTTGTTTTTTCTTACAGAGCAAATGATACTTGAACATAATTAAGTGCTCTGACAAGACAGTTGTCCAAAACCCACAGCAAAACTGGTTTGGGAAATAGATAAAGGAGTCTAACAGTAAAACCCATAACTTAATCCTTTTGATAATTTGTTGTTTATGTTTAATGAACATTCTGTCAATAATCAAATCTGTATCCAGCTAAATGCGTCAGAGCTAAAACACACTTGGAAGGGCCATTCAACCAATCAAATATTAGGTAGTGATGGTGGTGGTGCTCGTACATATTTGAGCACGTATGTATAGTTTTGATATCGTGATGATTAACGAAAGACAACAATACATTCGAACGTGTAGATCTACGTTTTATTTTCTTATTATTCATCCTCAAAAATCCACATTTATTATGAAATACAGCATATCCTGGCGATGAGTGTATGTAAACTTCTCATTCCAACTGTATAAAATATGCCACAGTAAGACGAAATCCAGCAGCACTGGGTGAGCCAGTGGGATCTGGCAGGTCAACAACACATAAGCAGGGTCAACAATAAATACATTTCAATATTTTCTTAGCAGTGTACACAGAAACCCATGGAAGAAAGAAATAAGAGTTTTAGTGACCTGCAGATGACACTTCAAAAGTGTGTCTTCGCACGACAGAGACAGATAACCCCTGATTTTCTGAGCACATCCCTTTCAGGTGAATGCAGAGGCCGCAGTGGCCTGTGCGTATCAAAGGAGACACAAAAGGGATAGAAAGGAACCGCCGTACTCAGGGGGATTGCTGTAAAAAAGGGGAGAAAAAAAATCAATATCATTCTAAACACACATGGGAACATGGGCACAATATGAATTCCACATATCTTTTTTTTTATGTTATGTGCTCCCCATGCCAGTCAATATCTGTTATACAGGCAGGGGCCCCATAAGTAACAATATATAATTGTCAGGCTCCTCTAAATCTAGTACTGCTGTTCTATTTTCCACAACATGTTCAGGTAAAAAAAAATATAAAATCCATATGTAATTACAATGTTTGCAATGAAACAATATCTGCTGGAGAAGGAGTTGTTTAATGAATCAATTCGGAAACAAACAAAAACCTCAGGTAAACCTGTCTCCAGCTGTTCATGAGAGTTTCATTTCAAAATGATTGTGCCTGAGCACGAGCAGTACAACATACCACATCTCAAAATTATCTCCTTAGACAATAAATAACGTTCTGGGGATTGTGTCTAAAATGTCGGCACAGTTAAAAGTAGCTGGTGCCAAAAAAGGACCACCCTCAACATAACTGGTGTATAAAAATGTAAATAATTAATTAATCGGTTATTGCTGCACAATAATGATTTGACAAAATAATTTTTTTAGAAAATCTAAGCTGTGATCCAAATCAGTTTAATCACTGTTGAAAAATCCTACATAACGATATTAACTTTTTAAGTTGATCCGAGTGAAACATTTATTTATTTTGCAACCTACTACTTCCTGTTCGGCTGAGTATAGACAAAAAGTAACTTTTCACAGCCTCTTTTTCTTCTTAGCCATTTTTTATTTTGGGAAACAGGCCCTAACCCATAATAACATTGAACTAAGGCAAATGTAAGATGATCTTCATGAACCAGGAAAAGGAGAGACCGTATTCAAGACCAGGGTCACACCGAGCCGACTCGAGGGGAGTTTTGAGTGAACACGCTGCTTTTCAGTGTTTGGCCGAGGAGCGAGGAGAAACGAGAAGGTTTTACTCCAAGGAAGTGCGGAAAAACTGAAGAACGACAACATTAATATTAAGGACCGCTATGAACTGAGTGGGTCAAACCGAAATAAATGTTTTACTATTTTCAAACTATGAACCATGCCTGAACAAAGAAAAGAAAAAAAAGGACACTTCAGCTTTCTACGTCCAGACACGCTGTGTTAGATCCACGGATTTATCGAGGCTTTCTCTCATTTTACACACACTGAAAACTGGTAATTTTTGTCACTGAAGTTTGTGTGTGTGTATGGAGGAGTGGGGGTGTGTGGGGGGGGCTATTAATGGGACCTCAATGCTCTCACCATGGCTGAGGTAAATAATATAAAACTGTAAATTTTAACTCTGTGTGGTAAACTTTGGATCTCGTCTCCTCTCCGCTTCTGTCTGTCTGTCTGTCTGTCTGTCTGTCTGTCTGTCTGTCTGTCTGTCTGTCTGTCTGTCTGTCTGTCTCTGTCTCTCTCTCACACAAAAAAATACCCAAGCCAATCTTGCATATACAATTATACAAACATTTGTATTTCTTTCTTTTGTTTATGTTTTTAGAAATAATGTTTTTTTTAGCATTTCTCTTTTATCACAGATTTCTTCTGTCAACATTGCAAACTGGGCATGGGGCGGGGATGACGGGGGGCTAAAGCCACCTCTTCCAGGCAATTCTAGGCCGGTTGAAACACAAACAGAGTAAAGTTAAACCAAGTAGAGAGGAGTCGACGGTGGAGGGCCAGTAGGCTGCTCTTTTATTGGTCTGATGTGATATTCAAATTTTATATGCTGTGTTTTTCTTAGTTGGAGATGGGGGGGGGGGGGATAATAATTAACAGAAATACAGGCTTTGAAACATAATTAGTCTGTGTTTATCTATATAATGTGTTTCTCTTAGTAAAGTTGAGTTACTGAAATAAATTAACTTTTAAATAATATTGTAATTTTCTCAATATGACTGTATGCACCTACGTTTTTTTTTTTTGATATGTTTGGATTCATTTCTCTTAGATTTCTGTAAGTCATTTTCTCTTGGTTTAGTAGTTTCTCTGTCTTAGTTCACCTCCATTCATGTTTATTAGTCTCCCTCCCTCAGTCTCCCTGCTTTCCTCCTTTTTCAGCAGCTCTGCATTATCTCTCTGATTAGCTGGCCTGCATTCAATGGTATTCTCCACTATTCCTTTACTATATAAAGTTTCTGCTTGTCACTGTTCATTGCTGGCTTCTTCTGTTTTGGCGCTATATAAATAAAATAAAATTGAATTGAATTGAATTGAATCTGTTTGACTGGCTGTTACGCCGTTTCTCTGTGACACGGCACAATTTTCCGCCTTTGTTCAAAAACCTGTTCCTCTTGTGATTCCCCTGTAATTTCTCCTTAGGTTTATTATTAAAGGGTTCTGTTTTCTACAGTCTGTCTCTGCACCTGGGTCCTTCATAAAAAAACAACCATGACAATTTAGAAATGAAAAAAAAAATGTAGCTGTCACTTTAAAGTAATAATAGTCTCAGAGAAAAAAAAAATGCTTTACATATTAGGCATAATTTCAAAATTCAACGCAGTTTAAGTGTGAATTCACATTAAAGTCATTTTTATCAAATTATACAGGCAGATTGGTTAAAAAGATTTTCTTTCTAAGTAAACCCAGCAGATTGTATCGAGCTATTGACTTGCAGCATCCACTCATCCTGGATGACCAAGTAGGGACGGTTAACAGTTGTTTGACTTTGCAGCAATTCCTCACACCTAGCATGCATGTAGAGAACATTTCTTTCCCTTTCAGAGAAAGAAACCTTCAACAGAACCAGACTGACTGCGATGAACCCCCTGTCCAGTAAAGCAAATAAGACAAAAGCTTAAATATCCTGCTGTTGTCATACTAGGTTCATATTTATGATGAAATACAATTTATAATTTCTGTAGAGCTTTTAAGAACCATTAATGAATTATATTAATTTGTCTTTGGTAATCATTTTCGCTAACATATGTGTTCAAATCATTTGGTTATGACTTGAAATTCAAAGTTTAGAAATTATGGCTTTGGTCAGGACCTGCATGCCTTTGATTTCAGGACTTGGCTGGAGAGCTGAGTGGAGGGGCTACAGGCTTATTTGTGACTTGCAGCATTTCTTGGTCCCACCTTTGCTCTCTACCAGGGCTACCAATAATAGCAGAGGGTGTTGTTATGTAAAATCAGGTAACACATATTTTGTACAGGCGATGTGAAAAGAGTGAAATCACCTTCTGCGGCAACAGCTGCTTTAGCTTGCAGATGGTCATTTCTGGTGGAGAGGAGGTCCAGGAATAGATAGTGAGGGTAAAGGGCTACAGCTGCTCAGTGGGACACATGGAAAATGTGCATTGTGTAGTACAGTATGCCGGTGGAAAACAGTTAAGTGCAGCTCTTGTTGATAGCATCAGCTCGGCTGCTGCCAGTGGTGGAGTGCACCCTCTCAAAGCCCCTCCAGACAAAATTGACTGTCATCGCCAGGGACATGTACTGCTCTGGCATTCAGGTCATGTGAATTTCTTCAATGTCCTGCAGTTCTACTTAGAGTCTTACTCATCAACTAACTTGTTTTGTTTGCAAATACGGAGCACGACAGACTCTTGGGCTTATGCTGGCATGTCTGCCCCCGATCAGCCCCCCCCCCCCCCCCCCCCTTCTCTCAGTGACAGAAAACAAAAGGCAGACAACCAGCCAGTGATTTTCAAGGACAAGAGGGCTCCTCTAACTTAAAATAATGCGCTGGAGGAGTTTGAGAGGTTCCAGACAAACTCCAGGGCTGAATGTCAATTCACTTCAAAGAGAAAAAAATATAAAGACCCTGAACTGTGTTTCGCAGTGCCTTTACACAAAGGCTTTAGAAGCGTTATCCACCTACTTTCAAAGAGCGGGAGACACCTTGGCACTTATCAGCGTACGGCAGAGGCTATTAAGCTGACAGTTTTTTTTTTTCTCAAGGAGGTTTAACCTGCACCTTGGAGATTGTTTGAGTTGTCAGGCTTCTAAAGGTGGAACAAACACATGCTTAATTAACGTCAGAAATTTTGATATAATTATGCTCCTCTGGGTACGCTCTAAATATGCTATGCAAAGCTACAGCACAAGGAACCTGTGACATGAACCGGAATGACGAATATTTGATAAAACTGTCAAAAAAGCTGTACTTTAAAGTTGATTGTAAGGTTTTCAAACCTTCAAATTTTGGTAACAGCCTCAACATCAGCCTCTGATGGCAATGTAGCAAAAGTGTTCATATCCCTTATACCATTTCACAATTTGTCATGTGTTCACCAACTATTGGTGTTTCCTGTGATTGACGAAAACCAAGAAAAGGATTTATCGCTTTCAACCTTCTCCTATTTATTTATTTATTTATTTTTTGATGGTGTGCATTTTTGTCCCGCCCCCTTTAATCTGATACTACTAAATATTATCCAATAAATCCAATGGTGTATAAATCAAGACATTTGATGTTTGTAAGAAACCATAAATGAAGAAATTTAATTAGGAAGACCAACAAGAGGATAGATAATGTTGTGGAGAAGTTAAAAGCAGTTCTCGAGTCTTAATCAACGGACGCAGCACTATCATTATCATGATTCTAGAATGCTTGTGTTAATTAGTTAATCTGTCTCACCTGTGTTGAGCATGTTTTCAGTTGACTTCCCGTTGTATTGAAGGTATTTCTTCCTTCTGTGTTGCGTCGTCTGTTTCCATGCTCCGTTTTCTTTGCCTCTTCTCCTCGACTGTTTTCTTCTATTCCCGTGTTCTGTTTTCGATCCCAGTGCTACGTTGTTTATTTTTCAGTTGGCTTCATTAAATATTATTATTTCCACTTTGCGCCTGCCGATGTCTTGCTGCTGCTTTGGTACTTCGCCGCAAAACATGACAATCATCTATTGTTGCCGTGCAACTACACAAACATGGCCTTTATGGAAGAGTGGAAAGAAAAATGCAATTGTAAAAAGAGAGTCATAGGAAAAGAAGCGCCATTTGCAGTTTGCCACAATGGACACAGCATGTCAAAGGTGCTCTGGTCGCATTAGACCAAAACTTAATTTTCCGCTTACATGCGAAACGCTATGCGTGTCAGAAAACTATCCATTCACATCACAATGAATGCACCATCCTCACTGTGAATCTCCCTCATGGTAGCATCATGCTGTGGCATTGCTTACTTCATTATAGTAAAATAAAAGCTGGTTGGAGGCTGCAAAAGAGTTGAAATTTGCACAATGTTCTACTTTCCAGATGGATAATAACAATATATATATGGGCAAGATACATTGCAATGGTTTTGTGTAAGAGTTGTTCGGATGATGCCAGATCTACATCGATTAGAGAATGTGTGGCTGTTCAAAAACACACTCCATCTAATTAGACCAAGATTAAGCAATTAATTAATGCAAAATGTGAATTGTTTTTTTTCAAATATGTCAAACTAGTAAAGATGGATGAAAGATGGAACAATTTTTTGACGAAGAACTGACTGATGGAGGCTGAATACAAATGTATTTTGTATATAAATGTATGTATGTTTTTTTGTTTTGTTTTCCTTCCATTTAAAAAAATCTGCTGTTCCATCACAAAGCATTCACTAAAAACACATTGAAACATTCAAGGCTTGTCGATATTTATGTAAGGTACTCTACATAAACAGGATTTATGTAATTGAATTTTAACCAAAAAAACAAACTTCTATCGGTTAGAAAATGCACATCTTGCGAAAATTAGGAGAAGAACGATGTCTAGACTTCTAGAAAGCAAAAAAGAAAAAACGAAAAAAAAACACGCTTTCAGAACCGGCTGCCATTTCTAAGAAATACTGATCATTGTGGCAAAGACGTAGGTACGACATAGATGAAAACAAAGGCTAGATGCAAACAAAGTGTGAAATGGAAAATCTATCGGGAGCATGATGAAAGTGTCGACAGGCTTCGTCTGACCTTCAGATAGAATCATAAACTCCTCCGGTTCTACAACACATGCTATTTGGTATGATTACGGGGTTTTATAGTCATGTCAGGCGGTACAATCTCATAAAGAAAATTAAAGAAAAGATATGGATCAAACTGAGGATGAGCACATGGATTAGAAAAAAAAGAGGGGGATTTCTGTAAGTTAGAAAAACTGAGCGGCATCTTCATGGTTTTGAACATAGGTACATTTGCATCTTGGTGATTTCATGCTTCATGATCTGAAGAAATTCCTCCAGGAGCCAGAAGTTGCCCCCTCTTGTTTCATTTAACACTGCATGTGCCGTTTGCTTCAGCCCATCTGCTCTTGAGTCCCATCTTTATTCTCTGCCCGTTCTTTGCCCGTTTTTCTGTTTGCACACTGCAGAAATTAACTCCGTCCATCCGTCTCTCCTTTATTTTTTATTTAGTTCAATACGTTCGCCTGTCCTATACTGTTTTCGTCTTCATCGTTGTTTTTCATTTGTCCTTATGGCCTTCCTAGCCTCCAAGAATTCTGTTTTCTTCTGCTTATTTACTTCTTTTGTCCTTGTTCTTCCCATCTTGCTTCCTTTAGTCCTGCCTCTTTTCACCACTCAACAACCTTCGTTACCTCTCAGTAGCCTCTCGTCCTTCTTTCTTGGCCCTCATTTCTCCAACCTTTTCCTCTTGCGGAGAATGCTTGGTGTGCTTGTTTATTCTTTCCCTGTTTACTTTCAGATATTTATGGGTATTTGATTGCTCTTGGTTTAAAGTTCCCTTAGGTCTGGCTGCTGCTAAATCTTCAAAGAAAGCTTAATGTCAGAGCTCACATCCTTCGTCTTTTTCTGGCTTTAGTGCTGGTAATTGCTCGCCGGTATTTTACAGATCCACAGTACAAGGCTTTAATTTGCTTTAATTCTTAGTTAAAGTGATCAGCATAGTCTCCTAGAGACATTCAAGACACATCTATTGTCCATATCACCCAACATAATTGATCCTCTTTTTAAAACGTTTTGCTTTCACAACACATCAATGCTAGATATGTGATCCTTGACCTGGAGGATGGTGTTTTATCTCCAGATGAGTTTAACCCCCCACCCCCCTCTCCAATTATTTCTAATCATGATCTTGAAGTCTGCAGAGGGAACAGTTATAGCCCCATGAAGAGCTTTGTGTCCTGCACCGAGTATTGATCTAGTCTGTTTCAGGCTCATGTTAATGAAAGGCTTTAAATAATGCAGACACAGCAGTACTGTACACACATAAAGCACCCAATACTCACCCCTGGATCTACCTTGTTTTCATTTCTTTCTCTTTCCTTCTTCACCCTGTCTTGTTATTGTGCTGTCATTTTATTTTACCATACGGGTATTTTTTAGATAAAGGTTGAAGCAGGTTACCCCCCCATCCTCTCCCCTTCCTTGTACGCCCACCACCTCTGATCCATTGCCTTTCTGGCTGCTGTGATATTCAAAGACACCCTCTGCTCCCAGAGATGAGACACCCCTGCTGAAATTGTCAAGAGTGTGTCCCAATTCAGGACCCTCTTTTACCCTCTATATCAGATTTCATATGTTTCTTTTACTTTATTGGATGCTTTTGTCTTAATGATTGTGAAAGTAATATCCCTCCAGACACACAAAGCTGAGCACAATATTGTGTAATTGTGACAGCGAAATAAGACGCCGGGTGAGCAGGCCTTGAATCAGGAAGCATCTCTGCATGCACAGCTCTTTAAACATTCTCTTTTGTAAAAAAAATAAATAAATAGAAATGTTCAAGTAAAAACGCAGATGAACACTTTTCAGCTTTTTAAAATAACAAGTTTCCCACTTCCTTTGATTATTTTTGCATGATTCCTGCAAGAGATTTGCCCAGCATTCACGCTAAATAGAGAAATATAACAGGTATTGGAATTAAAATATCCATTAAAAAAACTCTTGAAGGCATAAAAAAACAGTTTGTGCTTAAACAGCAAAAATGTAAATAGGACTACTTTCAGTACTTTCTAGTTGTTTGCAGATAAGGTTAATTTGTGATGCAGAACAAGTTACTATGACAGAATTTGAGATTTGGTTCAGATGTCTGTTGGCAGTAGAGAGCACCACTCAATAGTTTCTGACAGAGCTGCACCAGGCTGGGAACACATGCGACGTGCAGCGATGTTGGTGAAAGTCACAATGGCAAAGCAACTTGCAATCACTAAATATTTAGCTATACTTTATGAATGTCTTTCTCATTCAGGTTTAACCTGGACCACGGATAGTAAAATTCCTCATCAAACTAGTGGCAAAGAATACATTATTTAACTGTTTATTTATTTATAATAAAAAAGTTGGATCTGGCCACATCTGCTGGTGTGCAAAAGAAACAACTTAGCTGTGATTTCTTAATGACATTCATCTTACCACCCCCCATAACAATTTTTTGTACATTTAACAAGCATCATCAAATACTGTTTAATTAGGCCAAATCCAATGGCGTTTTTTATAATTAGCTAACATCAATGCAGCTGGTCTTTTATGCACTATTGATAATGCATGCTTTAACATTGCAATACTGCAATAGATTTTAAATAGTGTACATTATCGTTTTAACGGCATTTAATTCAGTTGAAATCAACATAAAGATGTCACAAACACAGAAAGCTATGTGTAAAAAGTTCTTTACCTTCACCTTCAAAAGTGTCATCACATGTCGATTACAAAAATATTCATCTGATAGCTGGCTTTAAAAAAAAACTCTTGATAGGAAACAGAAAACATATGGCAGTGACAAAAAGTTGGTGCTAATTTTACGTTTGCCCTGCAGATTGATTTGTCTGATCACCAGACAGGCATGTTTAAGGTGATTGGCAGAGTTTTCCCCCAAATGCTGCAAAGCTTGCCTATTTGTGCTTCATATTTCAGCTTGTGGAGCACACCATGCTCCTCTCTCTGCTCTCTGCTTGTGACAGCTGGGGAGAACGTATGGAGAACAGTCACCGGAGGTACATTAAAGATGATCTCATGCTTCGCTGTATCTCCCATTAAATCTACTCATGAATCAAATTAGCTTTTGTTCCTCACTGTCACTTGTGTTTTTTTAAAGCCCAATAAAGGCACCACAGCCCCATTCTGTGGCTCTGAAAATGCTGCAAAGAAAAATAAATAAATGGAGTTTTACATAGAAATCTGAAAATAATAGAAGAATGATCATTTTGTTCTTTTAGTGTTGATGCCTAATCAGATTCTGCTGATGGCTTACAACTCATTGGTATACAGAAATATGCTTGTTACTTATTCTTGTCTAAATAGTCAAATTCAGTGATTGCTGCCTCTCTTTGCAGAAGGACGCCAATTATGGAGGACCAATCATGCCAAACGCACAAGTCTGCTCTGACGCAGGCCTGTTTCCGGGGAGCTAGACCTTGGCCAATAGTTGTGAAGCTTTGCCAGTGACGACGCCCCCACTCCCCCTCCCCAGCATTGTTTTAAAATTACTGGCTGCAGTTAGATGGACCAAGTGGAAAAACAGGAAGTAAAAAAATACGAAGTAGAAATACACAAAGTGGAAAAAGAGGAGAAGAAAAAACAGGGCAGGCGAAAATCCTTTTGGTAAAACAACAGTTAGAAAAGTTAGAGGCAGAAATAAATAATTGTTTCAGAAATAGGAGGATGTTAAAATAAAATAAAAAGAAATATTTATGGTGGAGTAAAAAACATGCTTTAAAAATGTTGTGGTGTAAATCAGTATGAAACAAAAATAAAAACATATTTTTAAAATGTTGGTGTGAATAAATATGAAACAATAAAAAAATGTTGCAGTGAAAATACAGAACAAAAAAAACCTACTTGCAATAAATACACAAACACAAAATAAAGACTTTAAAATTTTTTTTTAAAAGAAAATAAGTGGGTTAAGAATAAGTCAGCGTAAAAGCAAGAAGAAAAGTAAAAATAAAAGTGTAAGTTAATATATTTTTAGATGAATAATTGATCAATTGTTAAAGAAATATCTTGTTTTTATTAATTTGTCACATTTAATGGCACACAAATTCATATTATTAGCTACTTTTTCAGGCAATTTTACATTATTTTCTTCTGTGTGTATTTTTAATTATGGCACGATTGGTCCTCCATAGGCAACCAGGTCAAAGATGAGGAGGACAACATCAGCAAAACAGAACTGAGGAAATAAAAGCCAACAGCCAGTGGCCACTTTATTAGATAACATGTCTCCTGCTTGTCTACACAATTTCCAAACCTGCCAATGGCCTGCCAGCAACTAGATACATTTAGGCATAAATATGTGGTGAAGTCAACTTACTGAATTTCAGCTGGGGCACTTTGACTTTCAACGTTGCATGCTGGATTGTTGAACCTGAAAATGAGCTCACTATACTCTACTGGCCTCCACAGGTACCAGAACTCCCTCCCATAGGAGGAAGAGGAGATTTGCATTAGAAATCTGCAGTTCACAAATTTGCAGCAACTCTGCACACATCTTGCTGAATCTATGGCAAAAAAGAATTAAAACAGGACTGAAGGCAAAAAGGGGGGACCTTGCTCACTAGCAAGGTGCAACTATATCCCCCGTGTTCTTTCTTCTGACATTTGAAAAGCAGAGTATCCCGACTCCAGAATATGAACCAGAGACAGACAAAAAAAATAAATGATTTAAGACCTAAAGCTCTGGACATGAGAGGTATTGACTTTGAAGAGAGCTGCATGGGCAACTCAACCCCACAAGTTAGAGTTCTTTCAAATTCAAACAAAATTACGTTTTTAATCTGCAATATGTGTCAACTCCACTAAATGTCACACAGTATGCAACCTTAAAGTGCAAAGGAGGAGACAGATCAATACTTTCATGTATTTTTTATATATGCTTTGCCACAGAAATCCTCCTTGCATTTCATCTGAAGTTTATTTCTTTGTGAACATGTTTTGACAAGTCATTTTCAAGGTCAGACTCCAACTTATAAAGCTGAGGGTTTCAGGTCCTTTCAAAAGTCAGTAACAGAGCTGAGTGTGCACTTTTTTTCACTTAGAACACATAAACCCCAGATAAACACAACAAACTGGTGACGTTAACGGGGATTGTTGCAGCAATTTCAAACAGGTCTGTCAAAGGCTGTGCACATGGTGTTCTTTGGTGAGCATGTCTTGACTGATAGCCTCCATTAATGGGCAGAGAGGCAGCTGATGCATTTCTGCTTGAGCCACTGATCTTCCTCTAACCTTTGTACATTTTTGGTTCCATAGTTTAAACCTAATCCACAGTGCTGGTCTTTCATGTATTACTCAATTCATGAGTTATGTTAATACATAAAGTATCTGCCTCTGTGTGCGTTTCACTTTTTAATTTTCATTTCTTATCTGTTTTTTTTCTACAGCGCTTTTATGTGTAAAAAAAAAAAAGATTATTATATGGTGAGGAAAAGAGTAAAAAATCAAGGATATTTAATTTCATTATGTGTTACCACAATGACATTTTTGATATTGCAGACAATGGTTCAGAATGCACACAATTACAAACAGTTGAAAAGAAGGCTTGGCTGCTTTTTCATACCTTGGATTCAGGAGGAGCAGTGCAGGCTTTGGCCCACAGAAAAAACATAATTTTTTAAAAATAATATCGTACACAGGGAATTGTTTTCACAAAAGTTTTCATCCACACGAACCCGCACAAATAAGCCAATGAACATTGTTTTAAACATGCCAAACACATAGGGGGCAGTGTACCACAAGGTTAAACCCTATGTCAGCCAATCAGAAACAACCACATGGTCCCTCCATATTGGGAGGGAGAGTTGGTGTAAAAAAGCTGATCTCCAAGCAGTCTTTCTCCTTTGCACCTCAAAGTATTGGATACATACACGGGATAGGTACAGTATATAATGTTGTATTCTGTTCTGTTTCTGGTCTGCTTCTCCTACTGGTTTCCATGTTTGCTGGCTGCTGCTGTTTTGCCAAAATAAAATACCAAAAGCTGCACTCTGTTTTGGGAACCCTGGGAACTCTCAACTGATTGGCTCAGGAACCAGGAAGTAAACACGAGCTACACACGGCACCAAAGTAGTTCTGCATCGTAGCTCTAATTTTGAAAGGAGAAAAACTTGACTAAGACATTGTTGATGGAGAGGACTGATATTTTAATAGGGATTAAGAGATTCATCCTGGATAACGAACAAGGATGATTTTACAATAAATATCTTACTTGTTGCTCCTTTAACAATCAGCTGACAGCATACATTTTTCCTCTTCTGCGTGGAAAAACCAATAACTGTCATGTTCACAGTAAAGCTGTGATTATTTTCCTGTAGTTGACTGCTGTAGTCATTCTCAGCATTCTGGATGTTTCCAACTAAATCTCCTGATTGTATGCACCTGTGACTGCCCTGATTAGTGGCTTGGTTTCCCCTGTGTGTGACACTACCCAAACCTGCCTTCTCCTGAGTGCTGGTGCCAGATTCTTGAAAACTGCTGTGTGAGTAGACCGTCCAGCATTCCTAGCCTACCTGACTGTATTTGACTTTTGATAGTTTTTGGATTTCTGCCTGTTGCCTTGCCCTTGAAGTACTTATCCCTCTCCTGTACAAGCCATTAGCCACTAACCTGTCTCTCTCCCTTGCAGTGCTGCCAGTCCATGTTTCCAGAATTTCCTACCCCTACCTCTAATAAACTTTTTAAACGTTCACTCGATGAAATATCGTGTCCAATTCCTAATGTCATTTACAATAACAATGGCTGCATATGTGACGTCATCAATGGCCCATGATTTTTTTGCAGGCTGTGATGCTCAGGACCTTAAAACTTGAGGAGTCATGGCGGTTCGGTTGTCTACTTCAGTGTTTTGCTGTTTGGATTGGGTGAAGGACCAAAGCCCCAACAGGAATTGGGGAGTAGCATGGTGAGTAAAGAATTTAATGATTTAATGTAAATATATGTAAAGTTTTCAACATGGCATGAGGAGAACTAGATGTGGAAACCTGGCATGAAAAATAGGGAGAGTAACAAACTATCAAGCCATGCAATGGAGGGATTGAGTGGGGGGAAAATGCCCAAAACTGAACTTGAATGCAGAGGGAAGTGTACAGAAACGCATTGTTGACCAATGTGTTAATCAGAAAATTATGAGATGTATCTTAGGCAGAAGGTAAGGAGGGAGACTGAGCTAGAGATGATAATTAATCTGAATGGAATTGACCAGATATATAAATAAATAATCAAATCAGGGAGAAATTCAACAGCGGTCTAAGTAACCAAACACAAAGGAATGAGTAAGGTAAAAAAGACCACAGGGGGTTGAACTAAATAAAACAAGGCCCATAATACAATGAGGAAAACGTAAAACAAAATGAAAAGAAAACCTGGAGATTGTGCCATTCAGGCAGTATTTCCTCATCTGGAGAAAGCTTAACATTATGTCCCCAGAGGGACAACCTGGTGAATGTATAACTAAAATAAGAGCTTGGTTCGCATTCTCAGCACACTCTCTGTTCTGGTCTGTCATGGTGAAGAAAGCTGAGCCAAAGAGAAAAGCTCCCAGATTATCAGGACCATGAAATATGGATCATGACCAAAAATAAATAAATATCCTGGACTCAAAGAGCTGAAACTACTTCTTCTGAAGGATGTCCGGGCTCAGCTTAGAGTATAGTTGCTGCTGCCCTGAATCAAAAGGAGTCAGTTGTGGTGGTTCGGGTATCCCTTTGGAGCTTTTCTAAGCACATTTCTCTGGAACAGACCCAGAACTCTCAGAAGGGACAGTATATCTTGTTTGGCCAGAAAACACTTTCATATCCCCCAGAATGAGCTTGGGAGTGTCAATAAAAAGAGGGGTCTGTGGGTTTCGCTCCTAATATCCCCTGTGGTGGGATCTTAAATGGAGTGGCAGACAATCGATCTGCCAAGTTCAACTTGGAGATCAAATGGATCTTGGCGCTATATAAATAAAATTGATTTTAATTGAATTTGAATCGTATTAGAGATTTATGTACTAAACAAACTTTCCAACATATAGTGGGTAGTGTTGCTTATATTTTCTACACGGGTTGTTCCAACAAAGAGAAAAAATATTAATTACTTTATGATTACACTATTATACATAGATTTGCAATATGGAACAGTTTGGTTCACAGCACATTTTAGATTTTACCTGTCAAGTGATGTTGCAGACATCATGGGACATTTTAGTGGATAATAAATCAAATATACAATGATACAAGCTTGATACAACTAACTCTTGCAATTATATTTAACTAAACTGGACCTTATTCAACCTCTTTGATAAAGCAGTAAAACAGTGTGAGAGAGTTTAAAATGTTTCTTTTTTTATATAAAACCAGATAACTGAGCGTAGGAGCTCTCTGAGAGGACATTGAGAGTCTTTGTGAATATGGACACTGGTGTTTAATTACAAATGTGAAGTTTGACTTGTCAGATGGGTTTTTCGTGTCTGGTGAGTGGAGGACTGTTTCATTGTTACTTTGAGATGGATGTATGAGGCTGAAAAGTCAGTGTGATTTATTTAATAAATGTCTGCTTTTAATGAATCCTGTTTGATCTGGGGGGGGGGGAGATAACTGATTCAGTGCAGGTTGTTAGGGCTTTGCTGATTATTTTCATATCTATGTTAATTAGGGAAATGGGCCTGTAACTTGCTTTGTTTGTTTTTAGGAGCACAGAAATCAGAGCTGTGTTCATTGTGTATGGAATAGATTAATTGTTTTTAACTGCATCTGCATTTAACAAAAAGTTGTGATAGGAGAGCTTTTGTGGGGATATCCATCTTATCCAGGGGCTTTATTTCTAAAAAAAAATAAAAAAAAAATAAAATAAAAAATTGTCAGTGCCTTCTCATATTCTGTAGAGCATCTAAGATTTCTGTTTGGTTGATATAGATGGCAGTTTGATGTTTAAACAACTATTAAATTATTCGGGACTGGGGGAGAGGGATTTCCGTTTCTTTCTTAGTCAATTAGATGTGACCACAGTGTCTCAGTACAGCTGGCCATTAGGTTGAAGGTTGTCCACCCAGAAATCATTTGAAGAGTAGGAGAAGCTACCTGAAGAAGCTCATCAAGAGAAGGCCAAGAATGACCAAAGCAGAAATGTTAACAGGAAAGGGGGAGGGGGGTTGAGTTGTTTCACAATTTTGGGTTTGATACATAATGCTATAGACTTTTGAATAGGGTGACCAGACGTCCCTGTTGATAACTGTCTTTGGATGAACTGTCCCCGGCCGAAGCTGTCCCCTGAAATGTCCCTGATTTCCATATATCATGATAGAGATTAGCGCAACAGATATTTACCCGGTCCTGCTGCTGTCCCAATGTCGTAGACTAGAGAATAGAAGAGCTGAGCCGAATGCGTCATCGCATGCAGATCGGGCAGAACAAACCAACCCCCAGACTGAGATTTTGTGGCTTTGTCACCCCCCCCCCCCCCCCCCCCACTCAACAAAATCAAAGATGTCCCTGGTTTTCATTTGAGAGATCTGGTCATCTTATTTTTAAATCATATGTTTGATGTCTTCGCTATGTATATGCAATGTTGAAAGTTGTAAACATAAGGAAAAGCCATTGAATGGCAAATGTTGGTCCAAGCTTTTGACTGGTAGTGTAGGTCAGTCTTCTTCAATGACTTTTGATGAATTCCTTTTGTTTGTATTTAGTCACAATGAGTGTCGGTTTGCTGGTGTTTATAGCACCAGTGCGGTAAACCTTGAGGAAAGTAATGGTATTTACCATTTTAAAATTATTACTTGATTGTTCTGGGTTATCTTGTAGTTGTTCTAGTATTCCTACGATTGTCACATATGCTCGGTAGGTCATTTGAGTCGGTTTCAGTTTGGGAGGGGAGTGTGTCAACAGTGTGTTTGAGTAATTTGTTCTCAATTTGTATCGTTTCAAGCTTAAACTGGGTGAATCTGAGGCTGGATATTAGTTCTTCAATGTCGTAATTAAGTATTTCTGCAGGTAGCACATGCTACCTTCTGCGTTTGTTCGAGCAGCACTCCCCTTTTTTGGCTCTTTCAGTTTTAAACGCACTTGAGAACAACATGACATTTGAGCAGTAAGAGGCAGGCTCAGGGTCTGGCACTTTTGCTTTACCCTGGAATATGGAGGTCTGGCGGAGTCCGCTGGCTCATTGCCACAGCTCCTGGGGGGTTCGGCATTGTGGCTGTTGAGGGGTTTCCTGGGGCTCCTCTCTGCTCTTCCCTGGGATGGGGGAGGCAGCTGTCCCTGTGTTGGTCCCTCTTCGGCACCTTTGCTCTGGGTGTCTCTTTGGGCATCAAGGGTTCTGGTTCCCCCGGCGTCTGCCTCACTGCTCTAGGGGCAGGTCTTTGGCTCCTCACAACCACTACTGAGCATTTTTCTTATGGATAAATCTCACATACACAAGTGCACTCTCACAAACAGCTACAGGTGCTTGGATTCATTCTTTAGCTGTCACTTCATACATTTCATATTAAATAATACTGTATATTCTTCACTGATGGTATCAAGGCATTGGTTGTTTGCACCTGCAAATGTTAATCACTTGGTTTTGCTATTCCTTTTATATCTCTCTTTGCAGGTGTAGAAGCAGACTCGGAGGATGTTATATTGTTCTCTCCCTCTCCTCTCCTCTTATTCTTTTACCTTTCCTCCCTTTTTAGCATTTTGTCTCATCTGTTTCTCTTCTTCTTTTCCTCTTCTACCTTGCCATTTATGTGTCCATTGAACATGAAATAGTTCCAGCATAACATCTAAAAAAGCTTTTTGCATACAAATCAAGCAGAACACTATGGCGAAAGCAGTAGGTCTCCAATTGTGAAAGTTCAATTTTATTTTGTTTATATAGTGCCAATTCATGAAACATGTCATCTCAAGGCACTTTACAAAGTCAAATGTAGTAATTAGTAATTAGTAGTTATACAGATTGGTCAAAATTGTCCTATATAAGGGAACCAGCTGATTGCTTCAAAGTCCCGACAAGCAGCATTCACTCCTGGAGAAGCGTAGAGCTACAGGGAGTCGTCTGCATTGTCCATGGCTTTGCAGCAATCCCTCATACTGAGCAAGCATGAAGCGACAGCAGAAAGAAAAACTCCCCATTAACGGGAACGAAAACCTCCATCAGGACCGGGCTCAGTATGAACGGTCATCTGCCTCCACCGACTGGGGGTTACAGAAGACAGAGCAGAGACACAACAAGACAGATAAAAAGCACAGAAGCACACATTGATCCAGTAATCTGTTCTACATTAGATGGTAGTAGCGGGTGATCTGTCTTCCCTGGATGATGTCACAGCTAACAGAACGGCAGACCAGGTGTACCTACTATGAAGAAAAAAGAGAGAACAAAAAGTTAAAAGCTGAAATGACAACAGTCATTTCAATGGAATGCAATGCAAAACTGGAGAACAGTAGAAATCAGTAGAGTGAGAAAATTAGACCCTGATGTCCTCCAGCAGCCTAGGCCTATCACAGCACAACTATAGAGGTAGCTCAGGGTAACATGAGCCACTCTAACTATAAGCTTTGTCAAAAAGGAAAGTTTTAAGCCTAGTCTTAAAAGTAGACGGGGTGTCTGCCTCAGGGACCAAAACTGGGAGTTGGTTCCACAGGAGAGGAGCCTGATAGCTAAAGGATCTGCCTCCCATTCTACTTTTAGAGACTCTAGGAACCACCAGCAGACCTGCAGTCTGAGAGCGAAGTGCTCTGTTAGGAACATACGGGGTAATCAGAGCTCTGATATATGATGGAGCTTGATTATTAAGGGCTTTATATGTTAGAAGAATAATTTTAAATTATATTCTTGATTTAACAGGGAGCCAATGAAGGGAAGCTAAAATTGGAGCAATATGATCCCTCTTGTTGTTTTAAGATTTGTTGGGCTCTCCTTGGCATTAAGACAACAATTCTTAATTCTACTTTGCCAGACAAGAGACACAAACACAAAGTCTACAGTTGTCTTGCAATCATCCTTCCCTCCTCACCCACAGAGTTTTGGCTCTAGGTGACAGTCACATTTAATGTATGCATATTTAGGGGAGAGGGGAGATGAGTTACTGTGGATAAAATATAAACGAGTTGCTTTCAACAAGGTTATTATTTCAGGGTTGTGCATGAGATTGCTTCCCACTGTAATCTGTGAGCCAAAACTCTTCCTCTTTTAGTTTGAGATGTGATATCCCGTGGGACATCTATTACCAGTCTTCTGTCACTCTTGCACTGGAGAATGTGTTACCCTGTAATAGTTTTTTGTTCACATAGTTTTATCTCAGTCTATATTTTATTTTATTAAGCAGTATATTTCCACCATGTAATCTTATATGATGATGCTGTTTACAACATCTACTAATGGCATGTAGCTTGCAGTCTTTGTTGTTGAATAGATATTTTAGCACAACTTTTGAATATGGGTTATTTGATTAAAGATTAGGCTTGTGCCTTTAAAATATTTGAAGATAGAAATCTGGTTATAACTAGGTTATTACTGACAAAATGTTCCTTCCGATCTCTTCAAAACAACATTTATTGTCTCGATTACAGTGCCAAGTAGGCTTTGGTGGCACTGCTCTGGAGTGGCTTGGGTCCTATATGACAAAAATATCATTTTCTGTAAATATTTCAGGGTGTGAATATTTTCCTGCTCCCCTCTTGTTGGATCACCTAGGGCTCAATTTTAGGGCCTTTGCTTGACATGGCATCTCCTTGGCTATGGTGATGATTGACAAATCTATATGTCTTTAAGGCAAGGCGAAGCTTTGTCCATTACGCCTCTTTTTTGTGTCTTCAGGATATTCAAGCTTGGATGGCCCTAAATGTCTTAAATTTTAATTATATAAGTCTGAGTCTTATCTAGTCTTATTTATGGTCCTAGTGGAAGATGTCAGAGCCCTGCAGTTGATCTGGTCTCTCTAGCAAAGTATGTTAGGCCCACAGCAACAAATCTTGGTTTGAAGACAGAAAATTATTTTAAACTTCAGTCAAATAAAGGCCACATTGACATCTGTTTTTTATAATTTGAGAAACAATGCAAAAATAAAAGCTACACTTTCAAAGAAACAGTCAGAAACAGTAACCCATGCTTTTACTGTTCCCTTTCTCAGAGTTAGCCAGTCCTCACTCGGCTGCAGCTGGTGCAAAATGCTGCAGCAGGTCTTTTAACAGGAACACATAAAAGGGTACATATTACTCTGGTCCTGGCTTCTCTTCATTGGCTCCCGCTGTATTTTAGAGTTCATTTCAAAAATCCTTCTGTTCGTTTTAAAGGTCTTAAATAACTTGGTCCCGCCCTGCTTGGTAGAGTTTCTCCACCGCTACACCCCTAATCAGTCTTTTAGGTTTGCTGACCAGTTGCTCCTATTGGTTCCCAGCAAAAAGCAGAAGCTTAGAGGAGACAAGGCCTTTCTACTGGGACCCCACAGCCATGGGACACTCTACCATTGCACATTAGACATTGTCTATTTTTAAAACTCGTTTGAAAACTTCCATTTACTCACTGGCCTTCAACCCAACTGAGATTTGATTTTACTTATTTGTTTTACTGGTGTGGTTGTTATCTGTATATACACTATGTTATTGTGTTTTGTAGCAAATTTCTTACTGTGTGCTTAATTTTTGCCATTTTATCCGTTAATGACATTTTATTGCTTTTGATGTTCAGCACTGCGTCAGCTGTGGCTGGTGTTTAAACACTTTATAAATAAAGTTGATGATGGTGATCAGGGAGGCCTTCTTCTAGTTAGTCTGTTTCTTGGTTTAAGTGTCCTGTCTGGCAATGTGGCAGTAAGAATTGTCTTAATGCCAAATATAGCCCAACAGATTTCACTTTCGCAAGTGGAACCTTATCACTTTCTCCATAGTGCTCCGCTTGATTTATAATAAAGCAAGTAGCTTTACTGTAATTTATGCAAGGAATATTTCATGTTATATGGACTCTAATATAAGAAAGCAGAAGAGGAAGAAAAGGTGAAAGAAAAAGAGGGGAGAGCAGTCTTTCCAAATAGAGCACACCGGGAGCTATTATTTCGGTCTGCTCCTCAGCTTTCAGTTCTCCGGCTGCCCTGTGCTCGGCCAAGGCTGTCTCTCTGTGCCTCCCTTTCCTTGCCCTCTATCAATTGATCTTCAGTGACATGTGTTATGGTGGGAGGTGGGGGACTTTGGCAGCTGAGCTTCTTATGAAGTATCATCAATCCATTATCTATGCACGCTTATCCCTCATGGGGTCGCGAGGGGTGCTGCTGCCTATCTCCAGCATTCAATGGGCGAGAGGCGGGGTACACCCTGGACAGGTCGCCAGTCTATCACAGGGCAACATAGAGACAGACAGGACAAACAACAATCCACGCACACAGTCACACCTAAGGAGAATTTAGAGAAGCCAATTAACCTAACAGTCATATTTTTGGACTGTGGGAGGAAGCCGGAGTACCCGGAGAGAACTCACACATGCACAGGGAGAACATGCAAACTCCATGCAGAAAGACCCAGGGGTGTACTCGAGCCCAGGACCTTCTTGCTGCAAGGCAACAGCGCTACCCACTGCATGTTTGCCATTTCCTAGCAAGGCTTATGAACAAAGCTTTCTATTGGTAATAGGTGACAAACTATGGATTACAGACATTTGCTGTATGATCTGATTAGTAGACAGATTGGGGGACTGTGAGAAAGCTTTCTTTAAACTACTTATCCATATTGTCATCAATAAAATGATTTAAAAGGTTCCTGTGGTAATTTCTAAAGGATGTTATAGAAGTGAAGAACTTTTACAATGAGCATCCACGTTAATATATTTGGCTACAAATGCAGAGCTCTACAAAACAATCTGTCGCTTGGGTTTATGCATATTCTATAAGGGTAAATGCATATTCTACAACCAACCATAGAAGTGGTTTATTATCTTAATTTTAAAAGTTGGTTGTGGTTTTACAAAATGGGTGCACTTTTTAGAATCAGAATCAGAATCAAGTTTAATCGCCAAGTAGGTATGCACTTACAAGGAATATGATGTAGTATTAAAAGTCCAGGTTCCCACTTTATAGTAAAGAGCAAGAGCTTTTCGGATGTTTTGAGAACTTTAAATGCCCCTCAGAATATGTGAAAGGAGTGTTTGCCAAAAAGGGAACTGTCTGATATTAATTGTAAAAAATCATTTACACCTTAGCTGTTCAACTATGCAGTAGTGATTATATCACATTAGATGCTAACATTAGCAAAGCCCTGCTTCTTTTATATGTTGTCATTAAACACCAAAAAGATCCCAGGGAAGATGTGCACATCAGAGCAGGAGACTTCAAACTAGTGACCTAAAAGGTATCTCCCCAAGCTTCACCTAATAAGCTACAAAGAGAAGTAACACACTTAACCTCAAGTATTTTAGGTAGATGCATGCCTACAGAGTTGTGCTTTTTCCACTTTTGGGTTTGTCAGATCAACTCGTACAGCTTCTCATTCCACATACCTCCCTCAGGATGACTGCAAATCCCTTTACAGAGATCATCAAAACATGGCCTGTTGGAGTTCTCTCTCAGCAGGGGGCCAGCATACCCACACTATATTGGGTGATTCTAGGCATCATCGCTCGGAAGTGTGAGAATAAACAGAAGCAAGTGCTATACTTCAGCAAATACATTTAGTTTATAGATATATTTAGTCATAAATTTAGAAGATGAAGAAAAGTAACACAAACAAATCCTGTCCAGGGTGTTCCCTGCCTCTTGTCCAGTGACTGCTGGAGATGGGCAGTAGCCCCCAGCTGCAAACATTGGAGGGGTAACTAATAAAGAGCTGCTTTAATCCTAGTGAGTAGAAAAAAATGTAAAAAACCATTATGCTTAGTTATTACTTTTTTTAGGCTGAAGCATCATCATTTTATGTT
This sequence comes from Fundulus heteroclitus, assembly GCF_011125445.2. NCBI lineage: Eukaryota > Metazoa > Chordata > Actinopteri > Cyprinodontiformes > Fundulidae > Fundulus > Fundulus heteroclitus. The sequence goes on from NC_046369.1 coordinate 5,248,029, forward strand.
GTCTAGGTAGTTCAGAAAAGGTTTAAATGATTCCTTAAATCAAAAATGTAACAAATGACATATTCGTGATATAACCACAATAATAAATCATGTGTGTGTTAATGATGGCAACATAAACAATGAGAATAGGAGAAGGCCCAGTCTGAAATACAAATGTTGATATCAAAGAAAACCTGAGTAAGTGCTGAATACAGGTTCCAGAGGAAATATTTATTTACAATGGAAAAAGTGCTATCCAAAGCAACTTTGCCCCATGTCTAGAGGTAATTGCCTTCTGAACGTGATCACTGGTTCTGCCAATCTTGGAATTAACAGCTGTTGCATGAGATGATCAAATCTCAGGTGTTAAAGGCTTAAAATCTATTAGGCAAGAATATGAGTCTTCAGGTTCCTTCAAGATGCTCTCATTTATGGCTGTTCATGCATCGATGCTGCTGTGGAGAACTTTACAATGTAGTTTCATTCAGTGTTGTGGCCTTTGAAGTGATGTCAAGTGAGATTCAGAAAAAAGTTTTTGGGCACTTAACATTTTACCTGCAATAGATAGCTTCCATAGATCTTTGATTAATAGTTGTTTGTTGGTGCAATCAACTGATAAAAAAACATTTGAAAAAATTACGTGTTTGTGTGTTACGTGTGATTTGTGTGCCGGAGTCGGTGTCTGTCTTAAAAGTTTCATGATGGCAACACATACTGACAATAAAGATTGTTGAATCTTAAACTATAGGCAAGTTTCTGAAAAATAGGTCTAATATTAAGTTACATATTATTTTATTTAATTTTTTTACACCAAAGTGATGCCTGAACCAGAGAGGTTCAGGCATCATCAACCATGTAGGGTAGGGTACAGAAGGCCACAAATGCCAAAATTTTAAAGATAAAAAAAATAAGCAAATGTTGCTAAACAAATATTTATATATGTGGAGATGTTAAGGAAACTTAAAACAAATGTAATACATTTTCTCTATCTCAAATTAAAATAAATATGGAAAACATATTTTTGGTTGAGCATGTTTTCAATTTTAGTATATATTTCATCATTGTTTCATTGTATGGTCATGGGGTGAAGCACATCAGGAATTGTATTTATCTCAGCCCTACAGAATAAAATCACTCAGCGAGCCCAATGCTACTGCAGAAAAGACGATTGGTCTGCAGCTGAGTTGCTCTACAGGTGAACCAATCAGATTTGGGGACATATTTAATAATACGCAGGAACTGTTTTAATTATTTCATGACATACTGTAGTATGGGAAATAAAAGTAATACTGAAATATTTCTGTATAATTTAATCACACACTATAAAAATTTAATTTGATTTCCCTATTCGATTACCCAATAGGGAAATAATTTGAGGCCATTAAAGTCTGTAGACATGTCAAATTATTTTGTAGTTATATGTATTTACAATTTTGTATTTGTGTCATGTTTAGCTTTTTACAATAGGGATATACTCAAAAAAAAACAACAACTCAAAAACATGCTGGTTATATGGAATTCTGTGAAGTGGGATCTTTGTAAGCTTATCTAGTCCAGGGCCCAGACAAAGCTGTCAGCTGTCATTTTCTATTTAAATAACTATCCAATGTAAGTTTGACAGTGATATCAGGGTTCAAAGGCTTTTGCATAAACCGTTATGACATTTTCCATTGTGGAGTTCTTTAGGGTGTCAGAAGATTGCCTCTGTCTTGGCCCCTTTCAGATTAGCCGTTAGCATCAGGCTCAGGCAATAACTGATTTGAATTTACACTAAATTATGTCACTATGACAGTTATCTGCTTCAGATAAGATATTAACTGCCCATACACTTTTCAGCCTGTTTGCATTCTGTCCTGGATAAAAATAATGATTGCTTTTCACTCATGTATTTGTTGCCTGACTTGCGTGTGCTCGTGACTGACATCTGTAGCATGACAGTTCCGTGCAAATTCATGGATCGTTACACCCCTGGTTTCGAGATGTTCTTTTCACACTTTTTCAGAATCTGCAGGAAGAAATGTCTCACTCCGTGGGCTCTTTATCTTGATGTTAAAAATACAACTAAAAACAAACCACATTTCCAGAATTTCTCCTTTTCCTGACATACATTTCATTCAGAAGTTACTCTGTCTTGCTCTTCTTGCTCTGTGAAAAGGCACACAAGTCCTAAAAGCTAATTTGAAGAGGAAATTGTCCAGTGTGAGAATTCAAACAGCCCCAGTCCCACAGTGGTCCATTGTTTTGTTTTTTTTCGTCACAGTTGTCATATCAAAAGATTGTCATCGGCCAAATTTGCATTTGCAGACATCTTCCGGGTGATAACTGATTCGCAGACGTATGAATGCGCACAGTCACACTCAATAAGGCATGCCGGCAACAACAGAATCAATTTGTTCCCTTAGTTTCTCACTTCCTGTTTGCTCCGGTCATCTTTCTCTCATCATGTTACACAGCCAGAGGCTGGATTATGAAGGGTGCAAGAGTGCATGTACGTTTTACCCTGTGTTTATCCAGTCTAACAAGGTACTGAAAATAAAGTGTATTCAGGCCTGTCTGACAGCATTGTTAGTCACCCTCCCCTCACTATCACCAGCCACAAGCCAGTTGAGGTCTGTACACTTTGGAACTCACGTACACACATGCATACACATCCACTCATGTGGAGAACAAATGCAAACGAGGCATGCAGACATTAGAAAAAGGGGGAATATCCCAGACCATTGGCAAAGAAGAAATAACCTGTATCCGTTCATTGAGGTAAAATGTGACAACAAGAGCGCAGCCTATGCTTGAGTCATTGAGTCTTCCAGTGCCGACTGGCAGGTTTCTTTCCTGGATGTTATGCAAATGAGGTTCAGGCAGCATTTCCACATGAGTGACAGGCTCCCTAACCGACAATTAGAATGTGATGCTTTCTCATTGGCTGGAACTCTGTCAGTGTGACATGGGGAATAGATATACCCTGCTTGCTCTCAGGCGTTTTATCACAGCTCTCTATTTGTCTAGGCCCCTCTTTCCAAGACTGTTTGTCCGCTGTCTTTCTTTGTCAGTCTTTTATCTGCCTTCCTTAGTCCTCCAAGTTATTCTTTCTCCATTTCGCTTTAATTTAAATCAATTCAGCCTGTTTATGAAGCAGGAAAAATGTCCTCCCAGGAAGCAAAAGGATCATGTTAACAAATCCAAATGGAGGCCAGTTTAATTCAATCATAATTCTACATATCAATTCAGATTTAGTTTGGTGGTATTGGACAGTGTCAACATGTGAAAAGTGTTTATTAGAGCGCGTGAATTGCACTGAAACAGGATTTTGTAAAAAACTTTAGTCCTCAGGATGCACACGGTAGTGGCCGACAGTGAAGTTTTTAAGTCTCTTTTAAACATACATTCGTTTTCAGTGGCCTTTAACACTGTGAGTTAGATTGTTGTTTTTTTCTCTTTTGCTTGGGACTACAGTTTATTCTGCATTTATTGCTTTTATTCCAAAACAAGTAAAAAAATAAAACTCCACAGTGTGGAGTCCTCACTACTCCAGGCATTTGAATTGAGAAAGCTTTCTGGATGGGAAGCGAAACGTCTTCAAACTTTGGAAAAAAGTCCAGTTGTTTTGTTTCTTTAACTTTTTTTGGAATTAATTTATTGCTTTTAGTTCTATTTCATTATTATCATTATTTGTGTATTGATTTGATCTGTTTTATCTCTATACAGCACTGTGGTTAAACAAATTGTTTTTAAATGTAATTTATAAATAAACCATATTTTAACTTTGATTGACAGAAAACTGCCTTCACAGGAGTATTTAGTTTTTCCAATTTTGTTGTAGGGCAATTTTGCTACTGTCACTGTATGGCTGCACAGACTTCCATTTACTTAGTTTTTTTTAATAAAGGTAGCAATGTGGAATTTAATTTTTTATTTTTTATTTTTTTAATCCAATTTTGCCTTCGTACCCCCATTTCTTGCACTTGTATTGTCATGTTGCATTTCTCTACATTTAATTCATACCTGTAAAAAAAAAAATTCTACCCACGTTCATAATCAAGCTGTATCAGTTTTTCTACTGATTATTAAAAATATTTTGTGAAACATAGTCATAACCTATGTCTGTTGTTTGAGGTTCTGATACCTGTTTGAGAACGTTGACTTAACATAACTTAACATACATTACCTTACTTAATATACGCTGACTGAACATAACTTTTATTCAAAATACAATAACTCAAACACTGCAAATTGTTGAACAATAAGTAAAAATCTTGGCAAATGACTGTGGAAAATGATTCATTTTATGTACCTGAAAAGAGGTCTGGTATCAAAGTACCAATACTGCAAAATGACAAGTGGTAAAATGACCAGCAGCTGTTTTTCTATAGACAAACTCTGAACGTTTAGGGTACATATGATGAACATACCTGGAACGTCCGATGCCGACCTTGGCCAAACACAGATTTGGTGTTTCATATCCACGTCTGGCAAACGTTCACCTAATGATGTTCGCCAAACGTTCCTAACAACATTCGGCAGACGTGGTCTGAACCTCCAATGTTTGCTGGATAGATTCTTTGGCTTGTAACATGCAGAGATGATACTCCAGCCTAGGCCCTCCAATTTTGTACCAGGGCCCACCCAATGAAGTGACTTTCCTTTGAATTTTTTTTATTTTTCTTAGGGTGTCACTTAAAGTATTCAAAAATCATCATAACATAAAATGAACAGAATCAAATTGAATTTATGCTTGTCCCAGACATGATGACAGCAAGCTTCGTGTTCTAGTTCTCAGTAAACCGCCGGCGCAGAAGTCATTTGCCTAAGACCCGTGGGACTGGATTGAGCCAGATGCTGCTTTGTTGAGAAACTGTCAGCATGTGAAGGTGGTGTTGGATATTGTCATGATGTGTGCCATACGGTACATTCTCCTTAGGGGACACCGAGAAACAGAAGACTGGCCAATTCTTTTATGGGGTAGGGACGCTGTGGGGCTGCTGGGTCACCTTGCACTTGAATTCAGGTGCAAATACTCAATTTAGTCATACCATGATGTCGGTGCCTACTTTTAAGGGGAATTTTTAGGATCTTGCAAAACTGGGAGCTTCAGTACTGACCCCGCATTCGGTGCACGTTGGTGGCTGTGCTGTTGGCAATGGCAACTGGTAGAACATAGCTGTCTCCTGTCTTTCTGAGACACACTGAAAAATCCTCGGGGAATCTAATAAAGGAAAGGTTGTCTCCCTTCCCTGAACGAACATTATAAATATTGCTGAGCAACTACGTGACGTAGGTAGGAAACGTCACTTCCTCCCATCTTTCTGACTTAGACTTAGACTTAGACTTTCTTTATTGTCATTTTGTATACACAGAGTGCATACAGAACGAAATTTCGTTTTTCACACAGCTCAGAAATATTGCAGTAACTCTACAGGATACCTTGCATTGAATTACAGTACAGGATAAAGTGCAGTGATCAAACGCAGTCACTTACAGGATAAATTTCAATTTACTTCCGGATAAAGTGCAGCAGTGAACAGTAGGCAGTTGAAATGTAAACAATGTAAACCAAATGTAGACAAATATGCAGTAAGGTGCAGCAGTGATTTAAAAGTAGACAGTTGCATTGTACACAGTTTTGCAGTACGTTTCCTGTTAAGGTGCAGCATCAATTTTGCAAGATAAGATACAATGTGCAAATGTGCAGATCAGCGAATCTAGTGTGGTACACTTTTATACTTCAGCAGTTCAACAGTCTGATGGCAGCAGGGAAAAAGCTTTTGCAGAACCTAGTGGACCTGCAGCGGATGCTGCGGAACCTCTTTCCAGAGGGCAGCAGGGAGAATAGTCTATGGTGGGGGTGTGAGGGGTCCCTGATGATGTTACGGGCTCGAGACACACAGCGCTGCGATGAAATGTCCTTAATGGAGGGAAGAGGAGCCCCGATGATCCCTTCTGCTGTCCTCACCACTCTCCTCACGTTCTTCCAGTCGGAGGCACTGCAGCCTCCACACCACACAGAGAGACAGCTGGTCAGAATACTCTCTATGGTGCTTCTGTAGAAAGTCGTGAGGATGGGCGGGGGCAGGCGGGCTCTCCTCATCCTCCGCAGAAAGTACAGTCGCTTATGTGCCCTCTTTACCAGTGACGTGGTGTTCACAGTCCAGGTGAGGTTGTCCGTGATGTGCACCCCCAGGAACTTGGTGCTGCTAACCACCTCCACAGCTGAGCTGTTGATGAGCAGTGGAGCATGGTGAGGCCGGTTTTTCCTGAAGTCGACGATGATCTCCTTCGTCTTCTCCACGTTCAGGATCAGGCTGTTGTCTCTGCACCAGCCCACCAGCTGCTCCACCTCCTCTCTGTAGTCCTGGTCGTTGTCGTCTCTGATGAGGCCCACCAGAGACACAACGCATTAAAATCTTGGGCAAAACTAATGAATGAAAGATTGTCTACCTTCCCTGGATGAAGATTATGAAAATAATATACATACTTCTCATTAGCGATGTCTTTAAATGCATGCAAACGCAGTTGTTTTGCTTAAATGTTTAATGTAGGCTGGATTGGTATAATATACAACGAGAGCACCCTGCATGTCAAATAATGACGAGAAGGGGGTCCCCCTGTGTCAACTTGTGACTATGAGGGAACCTGACCTAGTATCAATATATGACACGTAGGGAGTGAGAAGGTGTTGGATTGGGAGACTTATCGAACTGAACGTTTTGCCAGATATTCCCAGTACATACAGGAAGTGGGACTTTATTCTACTCCACAGCAGCTGTGAACATTTCTCCAACAGAAACAAGCATCAGCATGACAGCGTTGTTTTTGCTCCAATGTAGCTCTGCAATACACTCATCACCAACAGTGCACTCCAGAGGCATTAATTAACTGAAACATCTCCTCAAAAATAATAAAACAATGTTAAAAAAGGAATATTTGTTTAGAAAAAAAACAATCCGTTTTTATTTACGTTTAATTTTGAAAGCAGGATATGGAAAATAATTTATACCCTTCTTAATAATCAGTGGATAAATCTTCACTGGCACTACAGCAACACAACACTTCTAGCAATTGTTTACAAGTTTTCTGCATGTCTCCAATTGTATATTTGACCATAACATGTTTCACAATGAGCTTCAAGTCTCTGAGGTCGTGTGCAGTTATTTTCCCCACAATTAGTGTATCACATGTATGCAACACATTTTGGCCTTATCTGTTCAGGGTCATGGTACTTTTTTCCAGATCAGTATCACCAACATGGTTTATGACAAAATCTGACAGAACTTAATTTAATTTTCCTTTCCTTCAACAATGATGTTCTGGTTACCAGTTCCAAAAAGGCACAATCAAGCTCTGGCTTCTGGATCTCTGCAGCTCCTCCAGAGTTACCATGAGTCTCTTAGTTACTAATCCGATGACTGCTCTCTCTTGCCATGACTGGCAGTTTAGGCGGACAACCATAGCTTTGTTCTGCAATAGTCAGTCAATGTTTGTAGAGGGGATGGATAGTGCACCATTACATTTGAGCTTAGATTTTCCACAAGTAATTTTTTGGTAACACTTAAACACTTAAGAGTCCTTTTTGAATATGGACTAAGTTGAAAAACTGCAACTAAATTAGATTTTTTTTTTTTTACTTGATGTTTTTAAGGCTGTTATGTCAGAAGAGCAGTGTGTGTGTGTGTGTGTGTGTGTGTGTGTGTGTGTGTAAAGTTAATGGTCATCCTCCACTGGCTCTGTTAAATGTCATTCCCTGACAAATGCTGCCATTGTGTCCTTTGCAGCTGTCATACAGGGTGACGAGCAAAGATTCAAATCTTGTTTATTCATCGACCTATAGTTGCTCAGAAGTATGTAAGTATACGTGTGAGCAACTGTTTGTATGAGATAACTAAACACCTCCCCCCCCCCCCCCCACCACCACACACACACACAAACACACACACACATCCCCACAAGCTGTGAAGCCACCAGGAGAAAAAAAAACAGTCAGAAACAATAAAACATATTTTGTTTTACAGATTTTGCCAGCTGTCAACGCAGGCTGACGACATCCCAAAACATGTTGTTTAGCGTTTCTAAAAGCCAGGAGAGAGAAATGGTATTCCCAGCTGTACGCAGAAGGAAATCGGGGCATTTTTTGAACATGCAGACACTCACAAACAGCATGCTGCGGGGGACAACAAAGATGTGGGAAGTGACAAGGTCGTAATGGGAACCTGAGGGCCTCACTGCATATGTCAGCTGCAGACATGCTGTCAACATCAACAACATCATTTGCAAGGGAAAGGGGCACAGGCACATACAAGATGGAAATGGGTCACATTTGGGTTGCATGTATGGTAAAAGTTGCCCTCTGTATGATAATACGGCAGACCGTTGATCGGACTGATTAGGAGTTTGTTTATCCTTTCGTATGTGCCCTCCACAGTGCTTTCTTTTTCCCTCTGGTAGAAACCTTTGTTTTTTTCCAGACACCAATAGCCACTTTAGAGATGTACATCTGTGAGGCCTCGGTTGCAACACTTTGTAAGTTTTAGAATCTCTGTTGCTCTGTGTCTTTTGGGCTTTGAAAACTTGTTCCACTTTAAAGGACACAGCAAAAAATAGAAGGTAAGTTCCTTACCTTTGGGGCATCACAGTACCTTTTTGAATGCGTATGTTTTGATGCGTGTAAATGTGTTTAGCTATTTATTCACATCTGGATGTATGCGGGGCATGTGTTGTTTTGCAGCAACTGATTTATAACCCCAGCGTTAGCTCTCTTGAAACCTAGAAGAAGTGGTACAGATGGCAGTGCTTGTGCAAAATAGTTAAGTGTATTAATAGGAGTGCTGGGAGTACAATGGCACATAAAACAAAAAGGCTGTGAGTCTCAATTGAAAGAAAAAAACAAAAACAAAAAAAATGAACTGTGGGTTTGCTTTTGATCATTTCAAAGGAATTGCCTCTCTCAAATCTTCACAGCAACAAATGATCATGACGCACAAACTTTCTGAATTGAACAAGGAAGACAATAAACAGAAAACATACAAAATCAAATACGGAAACCAGCATAACAAGGTTGCATTGTTTAAAAAAAACTAACATTTTTATACCATTTATTGGACTGTTCTGAACGTTTTTTATCTCAGTCTTTCAAAACTAGAGCTGAAAAAATACATTTTAATTCCCTAACAGCAAAGAAAAGAAATGTACACAAAAGAAATCTAACGCGGCCAATTCTGATCTGTGCAGGCAATCGAGAAGTACATTACAATATGATGTAGCGAGCCATTGCTGTGTTCTTATTTCTCAGAGCGAAACTCATAGATGCAATTTTATGTTATCTCTGCAAATCCTTACAACTTGCACACAGACCTGATCAGGGTTTTTGCTGCATGCCCTTCTAGACGCAACTGGGATTTGAAACCAGGTCCCCTGTACCCCCCGCGAAGACACAGACTTAGCCCTCTACAAAACACAGGGACAAACTAATAAAAACTGTCATAATTTAATGATTCAGTTCAAATTAATTTTATTTATATAGCACCAATTACCAACACATCATCTCAAGGCACTCTATGTTGAGCTAATAAACATAGTTTAGCTCAGTGTTTAGTTTTTATCGTTTTTTTTTTCCTCACTAGTAATAAAGTTCAGTCTAGACCAATTACTACCACAAAAGAAAAGCCAACTCAATTTGACTGAGTTGGCCAAATTTTAACACAGATTCTTAATAATTTCATCCAAGGCACATCTATTTTAGACTCACTCTGAGGTTGTATCACTATATATATATATGTGTATATATATATATATATATATATATATATATATATATATATATATATATATATATATATATATATATATATATATATATATATATATATATATATATATATATATATTTTTTTTTTTATTTATTTATTTATTTATTTATTTATTGTTGTGCACTATAATTGTCCACTTACTTGTTTTCATGGGTAGTTGATAAAGTAACAACGTATCCAGATACAAAGCTTCTGTCCACCTTACAAGCCTTTAATCCAGCCTATAAGCATTGATCTGATATCTTTGACCTCAAATAGCAAATTTGTCAATATATCTTTGAAAAGCCGGACTGCCTAACTCCAAATTTTACACTTTCTCCTTTGTGCAGGTGTCAGAGACTTTAGCTTTAACTTGTTGCCAACCAGTGCCGATCTTTGAGACAGAACCACCATTGTAATGACCCATAAGAGCCCCTGACAATAGAACAGCAGGACAAAGTAGACATGGCCCACTGTTATGTCTATTTCAGTCTTTCTTACTGACTTATTTGGTCTCACTTAAATCTAAAACGCTTTGACAATTGTCAACTTTGATCCCAGTTTCCCAAAGATGATTTTCTACAGTCAAGTGAAAATTGCTTTTGGTTCTTACTTTCTGGGCCTTAAGGAGCTGTTGAACTTGCTGGAGAGCTTTTGATCTCCCACTGGCACGGTCACTTGCCGCATGAAGCCGGCCCATATGTGCGCTGGCTGTGCCCTTTTCTGTTGCATCTTTCATGATAAACAAGCTCCTAGTTGGCTGTTTGTGTAGAGGCTGATTTAATATCCATGTGTTGTGTCAAGGAAGGGCTGCTCCAAGGAGGAGCCAACTGCCCCTCTTTGAAATGATAATGGGGCCATGTGGCATGACAGATGCAGGTGAAGAGAGAAGGATGGCTGAAGAGATGGAAGCGCCGATGCAGAAAGATATGGAGAAAGCGAATTTGACCAATGTTAAACAGTGGGGTGTATGTGTTAATTTAAACAGCACAGGTGTTTTAATAAGTGTTTTCAAAAAGATATTAGGACACAAAGACAGAGCTGTCAACTGAAGAGGCTTTGAATCAATCTGTCATCAATAGAAGTCAGATTATTAACATGGGAAAAATGAATACTGTAATATTCAGAAAGAGAGACTTAATGGAAGTTTCACATACAGGTAATCTTTTTAAAGTGCTTAAACCTTGAAGAAAATATAACAGTTTGGACCCAGATTAACATTTTATTTCTGTTTGTTCTATTTGATGTATATTTTTGTATTGCTGTTTATTGATTAAAAAAAAATATTTTTTTGTACCATTGGGAGAAAACCTAGATCTAGTGCTTTTAACTGGTACGTTATCAAATTATTATTGTTTTTTTTAATTATAGACTTTAGCAAGACTGTAAAAAAAATGGGACAAATGTAAAGAAGAACATACAATGAGAATTTTTACTTTTAACAGGCTTTGATCAGGTTCAGTTATTTTTTGTTGAATGAACTCCATATTTAGTGAATGAGAAAATTTCCAACTATGGGAACGGAAAAGAGTGGGTCTGTCCATGACGTTCTCCAGTTTTCTACGATTTTAATACATGAAATTAAGTGAGAGGATGCTTTTTTTTAGGTAAGCTGGATGGACAGAAAGTAAATATTAATTATTTAACTTGTTTAAATTTCAACATACTTTTTTTTTTAAACCAGTTGGCATTGCCTTGTAAAAACAGTAACACCCTTTGAAGTTTTTTTACATTTTGACAATCTTGAATTATATATTTACATATCATATTTTGTTCATTTACTTTATATATATATATAGGCTTTATCAGTGTTAACATGCTCACATTACATGTATGGCATCAAGCCACTAGGGGGCCAAAGCGCAATGTCATTAAACCTTTTTCCTCTTCACTATGCTATTCCTGAATTCAGAAATATTCTGGGGGCCGGATGTGGCCCGTGGGCCGCCAGTTGACCATCACCACGTATTGCATAGTCTTGAAGTGGAAAGAAATGTATATGTAGTTTTATAATTTTTTGATGCTGGAGAGAGTTCTGTAAAGAGCATTGCTCAATTCTTTAAACAAATTTTGTGGACCTAGACTGGGGAATTCTAACGCACAAACACGCACTGATCAAAACCATCCCATTGTAGCTGAATGTTTTCCTCCCTCCATCCATCTGGCCATGCTTTACTGTATATTCCCATTGTTTTATCTAATTATGGTTAAGCGCCACAGCAGCAGACTAAATGAACAAATACGTTTTTTTTGTTTAGTTATTTATTCTTTTTTATGTAAATGGGTGGGCGGCACTGAAATTATTATTAAACTGACATTTTACATTATCTGTGTGAAGCAGCCCCTCAGGCTCCCGTACATTAGTTTATCTCCGCATTTATGAGTACTTCATCTGATGATTTGCATCAGCAGTATAGCCGAGCTGTTCTGCATCTATTTTCACCTTGGTCCCAACAACCTCTCTTTGTGTGTGTTGCAAAGAGACTTTTTGCCCTCTAGTTCTGAGTCAGCTGTTGAAATGTGTCTGAGCAATGCAGTCTTAATTATATCACATTAGCCGCCATGTCAGGCAGAAAGGCACGAGTAAAAGGAGTCACTAAACACATTTGCCTTGCAGCGTTGATCCTGTGGGTGTTCTGGGTCTCGCCCTCATGCATGACTGTGTTAGTGAGTCAGTGTGTGACAACATGGAGTCACATGTGGACAGCAGGGAATATTGGGCTATTTGTGATTGTATTTGTACTTTACACCTAATGCACAAAGTAACACAGTGCCTTGCTAAATAATTCATACCCTATGAAATGTTTTATATTTTGTCAGGTTACAACCAGAAACTTTAACAAATTATGTTCTGTAATACAGGAACCTTTAAGAATTATTTTTCTGTCTTTCAACATTTAACCCTGCATGCAATAATGAGCCCAGTTCATCAGATTAAGGTACATTTTGAAAATAACAATCTTGAAGCAGGTATTAAACACATGTTTCACTGTGCCCAGTTTGTCCTATTTTTTTGGTGAGGAAGGACCCAAATGCAGACAAACCAGTGAATGTTGATTTTTAATAATAAAAAACTTATAATAGCTAGATTAACACGGCAGGGAAACAAACCATGAGGATGAACGATGGAAGAAAATCTGGCAGAGCAACAAAACAGACAGGAGGCGTGAAGAAAATGAAAGAAACCAGCACCCAGAAATAAAAACCAGGAAGTTTAAATACAGAGGAACGTGTGGGGAAAGGTGAGGCTGAGACAGTTGAAGGTAATCCAGGGGAGATTAAAAAAACAGATGAGAATGATGACAGCAGATTAGCTGGAAGGAGGACGTTGAGCAAAAATTGAAGGCAAACACATGAAAGGAATTTTACAAAATGCACAGAATGAATTAGAAACTTAATCCACAAATGAAATAAAATGCCAGCCGCTAGAGAAGAAATACAGGGGAAAACAGAAACAACAGAAATAAGCATAATGAAATGACTAAATATTTCTACATTGAAATATATATTTTGGTCTGATGTAATACTGTAAATTTAAATTACATTACATTGCATTTTCATTGGCTATACGCAGAAAATCATTAAAATTAACAGAAATGGAAGCTTGAAAGCACTAGTCTTTGTGGAATTAATCCATATAATGTGAAATAATCAATTTATTTATATACAGATAGATAGATGGATAGATGGACAATAAGCTGTGTATCAGAAGAAAACCCAGGGCTACTTATGCAGCTACTTAACACTGTTTGAAAGAGAAACTGTGTGTCTGTGACTCATGAAGATGGACTGAGCTAAACGGGTCACAGAAGAACTGGAGCGCAGCTGCAGCTTCCAGCGCTTCGCTGTGGGACTACATGCTCACCAGGATGCTGACGCTGCACTCGCTTCAGATTCTGAATAAGGAGAGATGAAGCAAAAGAAATTGACGAAGCGACTGCATAACTTTGAACATTCCTTAGTTTCCAGAGAAGCGAGAATGTAAGATATCAGAAGGTGTCGCCACCACAACAGTTGAAGAAGACAGTGTCTGCGAAATGAGGAAGATACTGTAAATGCTGCGGGAGAATTAAGGAGAACTTGTACACCTGGGACACAGTCCTGAGCCGCAAACTTTCTCCACAGATGAGGCGGAAGAAGTAGCCCCAGGGTATACACCTGTTTTTCAGTAATCTTCTTTCCAGAGTGCCAACATTCAAATGGTCATATCCTCTTGAATTCTGTTTTTTTTTTTTTTTTTTTTTTTTTTTTCCACAAGTTTGACATCACTGGAAGGCTTAACTTCCACTCTTTCAGAATCGGTAAATAACACAAAACAAGCCTCCCGGGGGAGACTTGCTCCTGGCCTGTCGCATCCCTTTGTGTCCAGAGGGATGTTTGCCTCTCCGTCCGTTCGCAGCTTCAATTTATCGTTTGTGCACAGATGTAAAGCAAACAGGTCATGGGAAATTAATTATCTTGCTGTCCTTAGAGATTTAGCCAGCATTTGGCATCACAAACTAAGACCGTTTGTTTTAAAATGTAATCCCCGTCCTTTTAGCATTATCTTTTGAAACTGCTTTGTGATCTTCCAGGGGATTATTTGCAGTGTTTTTTAACCCTATCAGGAGGGATCATTTGTGGATAGGATAAAGCTTTGTAAGGCAGTGATGTTGGACTGCTAAATCCAATTGTTTCATGTGACATCACCCTGCACTTTGTATGGGTTCTGACCCCTTAGGATAAAACAAACCAAAGAAAACACTTGTGATCCAACACCAAAAGAGCTGCTTTGCGTACTTTCTACACTACTGAGATAAAATCCGTTCAAACATATTTCCATGAAAATCTGCAATACTCTTTATTCTGCTGCACATTTTTTTTCTTCCTCTTTATGGTTAACCCTTAAAGAGGCAGGAGTGGAAAATAAGTTGGAAAAAATAATTAAATTGTATCACTCATCTCTTTAGGCCCTAAGTGAAATATTTCCACATTCAAAATGTATATATATTCAATATTTTGGATTTTATGAGTTGTATCTCCCAGGATACGTTGCCCTATTAAGGTATAAACAGAGGCCCAATGATAAACATATCACTGTTAAATTTGATGAAGATAAATTATACATTGTTGTATTCCTTGGTCATTTACATTACACATGGTACTTTCAAAGTTGATTTTATTCATTTTTACCAATACTCCAATTTTAGTAATCTCATAACAAAGTGACACAAAAACGGAAAATATTTAACTTTTTGTGCACTAAAGATTACATAAAAACAAAACAACACAGCAATTTAATTTTGCATACACAACTGAACACTGGAGAAAGTTTTATGGGGCCAGGTTTTCCATAAAAAAACCTGGCCCCATATGCCCCTGGCCCCATATGCAGGGGCATATGAATGTTTTGGAGAGCAAAACATTCATTTTGCTCTCCAAACTAGCAACAGCAGCTTATTATGCTCCAGTTCACGTCTTTGGTCTTCTCCAAGAAAGGGCGTAAGAACGCTCATGGAATAAGTCAGTTGCACATCATTGGATGCACCTTTGCGGCCCCAAGCATATAGTTACCTACCAATTGCACAATAAGTGTTGATGTTTGAAGTGTTGTTTGAAGAAGAGGTGACGCAACACTGGCGTAAGGCTTGCTTCAACCTTTTCTTCACCTCTTGTTTGCATCTTGCTCACAGTGGAAGCATCCTTTAAAAAAAAAAAAAAAATCTGTAAAATGTCCTAGTCTCTGGATTAAACATCTTGTCTCACCGCTACTATTTTAGCGGGTAAATAGAAAATGAAAGTTAAACTCACTTGATTTTAACGTTTAAACCTCGACCAGGAAAGGCATAGTACTTTGTGATAATATAGTTACAGTAATTTGATCACATAATATCCCTAACATGTTTTACATTAATCTGTTGACCTGTATGGCTGTAATGTGGCAAAATGTTGAATGTGGTTGTGTTTGTAAGCCACTGCGTTGGTATGAATTGGACAGTGGTCTGACCTGAATCTGCACTGTGCTGGATTCTGGATAATTGGACCAATATTTCTTGAAAACTTCCTTCGGATGGCCTTAACCGAACCAGCTGAATTTAATTCAAACACATACCTTGCTAAAATAAGAAATACTACAATATATAACACTTTATCTGACAGTAACTAACTGATTTGAATTGACAAAAAAGCAGAAATGAATAAACATGCTTTATGAGGAAAAGAGAAACCTTTTACAGACAATTTATTCATATTGTGCTGTTTAATTTAAATGTAAAATAAGCCCCTGGTGTCTGAACCCAACATGTGAAAGAATACTGGCCCATTTATAAAACTCCCATATTTTCTGCCTTTCATGTGGCGTACACCACTTTCAGCACAAAGTGACCCGGTCCTGGCCTTTTTTTAACAGGCCAAATGTCCTTTAGGTCTTCTGGAGAGATTGGTTAAAAATCAAAATGGGTGGCTTTTATGCAGTTTTTCTGCTGACAGTCACCTATTGTGACTGGGTGGACACATTATGCGAAAGGCTGGGTAGGGGACAGTTAAATTGCCCTCACTGTGCAAAGAAAAATCCCTCTTTCTCTGTCTGACAGAGCTGTTTTCCTGTGTCTGGTAACAGGCTTTTTCCTGCTTTATTCCACAAGCAATCTGCAATAAAATGCATCTTAACAATTTCTGTTTCCACACTGAGCTTATCATTGAGAGACATGCAAATCTGTACGCGCTGCCGTCAACGAACGCTTCCTCATTAGTAGAATCCATGTACAGTTGTGAATGAGCCGTTTTAAATTTCAGGCATCTGTTTACTTGAATTTCTGCCGTTTATGTCGATTAGTCTCTACTGAGAGATGGACAAAACAGCCTTGAGGATGTTAATTAATGTTTTTTTTTTTTTTTTTCACAAACACAGACTCCTTAATTAGAGACAGCCAGCCTCTTCAGTGTCGATTTGCTATAAGAAGAATTAAAATCTTTATTTCACAAATATAGTGTGACAGAAATAGCTCATTGGAAGTCACTTGGTATGCCACCTGGTTTTCCCCTTTGTCAAGATAAAGCTGTAATTAAAACCTCATTTTTGGATTTTTCAAGTGCCTTAATGAAGGAGGTCGAGACCTCAATATTTTCATTCTGCACTAAGGAATTCAAATATTCACTTTTCAGTTTAGGGGTTCCACATTCATATGTAAAATGATTTTAGCTGATCTTTTTTTATGCCATGAGCAAGGTTGACAGACGTTGTCTACTGCATTCCCATCA
This sequence comes from Fundulus heteroclitus, assembly GCF_011125445.2. Lineage (NCBI taxonomy): Eukaryota > Metazoa > Chordata > Actinopteri > Cyprinodontiformes > Fundulidae > Fundulus > Fundulus heteroclitus. The sequence goes on from NC_046369.1 coordinate 5,265,026, forward strand.
TTTTTGGGTTATTTCTAAACAAGAATAGGTTGAAAATACAGAGCCTTGTTAAAATATTCATAGCTTTTAAATATTTGTACATGTTTTGGTTTTGGAGCCAAAGCCTACAGTGTATTTTTGTGGTCTATATGATGGGCCACACATATAGTGCATATAGTTGTCAAGAAGATAGAAAAGAAAATAGAGTTCAAATTATGATTTTACACATGAAAGTCTAAAAAGATTGTTGTGCATTTGTACTTGGCCTCCTTTACTCTAATGCCCCTAAATATAATGAAGTTCAGCCAATTGCTTTCACACGTCAACTAATCCAATTCGGTGCAATTTAATCTCAGGACAATTATAATTATTCTCTGAAGGTTTGCAAAAAAAAAAGAAACATTAATGAACCGACAGCATCATGAAGACCAAGAAACACAAAAGAAACGTTAGGGATAAAGTTGTTCAGATGCTGAAAACAGGTTTAAGTTTTATGCCAGACTTTAAACATGACACAAAACACTGGTCATTCCAACACAGAACCATTGATCTGAAACGACATAACTGGGTAAGTTGAGCATTACTTAGCAGCCAAGGGGCCCATTGTAAATCTGGCGTGGCTGCAGAGGGCCACTAATAGGTTTGTGCTCCACAAATCTGGCCTACAGAGAAGATGGGCAAGAAGAAATCCACTCCTGAATCCAGTTTAAATTGAACCACAAGCCATACAGAGCAGTGATAACCCAGTCCTCGGGACCCACTTTCCTGCATGTTTTAGGTTTTCCTGCATCTACATACCTGCCTTACTGTAAATAAAGGATGATTAACAGGATTCTGCATTACTTTATGGCAGGCTGATATGGAGTGAATTTTGTCTCTAAAACATTTGAATAAGTATAAAAAAGATTTGAATAAATATAAAAGGATATATATACATATACATTTATAAATATCCAAGTACAAAATACAAATGTAAAAATGTGACATACAAATAAATAAACAAAATACAAATATAAAAATGTGACATACAAATAAATAAACAATTTTATATAAATAAACGTGTCTTTGTAAATATATTTTCGAGATTTGAAAATAAATATGCTTGACTTTGTATGTGGAATCTGCATTTGTGAATCTCTGTTTTGCATTTGTGAATCTGCTTTTTTTATTCAAATGTTTATTCTGCTTTTTTTATTCAAATGTTTTAGAGACAAAATTCTCTCCATAGGCTGAGGAGGTAAGCATCAATTGAAGCTTGTGTGCTTAGAAAGCACATATGAAAGGCTTAGGGCCCTGACGACCAGGGTTAAAAAGCCCCATTTTAAGAAAAAGCAACCATTTATCAGAAGGGTATTTTGTCAGAAAGGACTAAATTTGATATTTTGGACCTACGTGAATAATGTGCAAAATGAACACTGCACGTAACCTTGAACACACCATTTACACAGTTAAATGTGATAGTGGTTGCATCATGGTGTGGGGACACCTTTCTTCAGCCGGATGGGATGATAGATGGAGCTAAAAAGAGGACAAACCTTCTTCCAGGATCATGAGCCTCAATATTCAGCCAGAACTACATGGAATGATGTAGATCCAGGGATGTTAAATTTGTTTGATTGCCCTGGTCAGTTTGTGAGGAGACTTCAAAAGTCATGTTCACAGATACTTTCCATCAACTACTTCAAGGCATGTGCTTGTATTAAACAAAATGTAGAAATATTTACATTATTTCATGTGGCTAAAAATGCGCCTAGGAGGATGGGCCTCCATGTCCTTAAAATCAGCAGCGCACCAACTGCAGGTTGCTCAGAGCGAGCCACCAGAACTAGCAAAGACTCCTGGATTGGCGTCGAAACGTCTTCACAAAGAACTGAGCGAAAGTCCGGTTGCCTCCGACTGAAGCCTGTTTGCTGTTGCTCTACTCAATAGCTGTGTCCATCTTTTCCTCTTACCTGTCTTGACTTTACTTCCTGAAGCCAGACATTGTTTTGTCATTCAGGCGTGAGAGGCATTAATTCAGGACCATCTGGGCATTAGCCGAGTGACTGAAGGGGGGAGCATTTGTGACGGCAGATGAGTAAAGATCTGAGGTCTTCTTTATCTCTTCACTGTCATTACCCTCTTCCACAGCTGGCCTTTCATGCATTCATCCTTTCTTCTCCTCTCCCTCTCTTTTTTTTTTTCCTTTCCCCTCCTGACTTGTCAGCTTTCAGCGTGATGTGGTGGGGTTAAAAGGTGAGCGCTCAGCCCCCTCCGTATTGTCTGCAGCGACAGCGAGACCAGCCATTGATCTGACTTTTTTTTTAAGTGACTCGCAGCCCACCCATGGGTCTGTAACGGTGACAATGAGGAATCATATCGGGCTGAAAGATAGGGTCTGTGTCCACAAACTAATGGGTTCTCTGAGCGCAATGATATCGCCGTGTCTGCAGGGATTTTAGCCAGCGTGTCGCAATCATGTTGACTCAAACTGATTCCAGTGGTCAGTTCATGCAATATTCTTACTTTATTCCAGCAGCACAGACATCAAAATCAGCGATGATAAAGTGAGAACAGCCCATGTTAACGGTGGGTTTGTATTATGGCGTAGTGGGTGAGCTCCTCCTGCCAAGGAGCAACCCCATCCTACCCAACTAACACAGCCACCCAGCATAAGACGTGACCTCACCAGCCTTCCCGGACCCAAACACATCAGTTACGTTCCTTTTAGGACATCTTCCCAATTTGCCATGGTTAATTATATTATATTGGATTATTGAGAGGTGCTGTATCACTTGTGGTGCAGATTAATTCATTAATTTCCAAGCAATTTAACAATGAATCAAAACTGGAAAAAAACAAAAAAAAAACAAAACCGACATTGAGATTTAAAATTGAAATTGAATTAAGTAGGCAAATGATGCTACCGTGGGTATTGACCCATAAGCCCCATAACAAAAATAACAATAACAAAAACCCCAGTGTACGTCATCGCAGTTGCAGATTTTGCAAACAATTAACCCACTGCACAACCCACAGAACCCAACCAGAGGGTTCCACATTTTTATCTAAATATTGCATTACTGCCTTACATAAAAGATTAATTACTGTCACATATTAATCCTTCAGTAAAAACACAGTGAAATCGTCTTTCTTCTCAAATGTGATCCAGGTCAGTGAGATTATAGATAATACAGAAATTATTGAACTAATAGAATCTATTTCTATAGTTCCTCTCAACATAACTGCAACCCAGTGACTGCAAGAGATTATTATCAAGATCAAAATTCTTCCATTAAGATTAGTGTGCCTTTGTTCATCTGTTTATTATTTTTCTTTTATTAATATTAAGGTCTATTTTCAAATGTTTGTTTGGGGGATTTTTTGCAACACAATTACAAAATTTTTCAACACTTGCCATCCGAAGGAACACAAAATGACCCCTGAAATGTCTGGTATGCCTTTTTATCTTTTTTTTCCTCATGGCATGAAAAAAAAGAGAATCTAACACAATAACATGTTATAATGTAATGTCTTTTTTAATTAAAGAAAGGTATATAAATGTATGGCATTAATAGAAAAAAATTTTTTGTAATTACAAACACGCACATTTAACAAAAAAGTTGTGATACATTTTAATACTTTTCCTAAAAACATATTTTTTCCCCAATATTTTTTAAAATTTCTTACTCATTAACAAAATCCAATGTATCTTTAAAATATTTTCAGTCACAAACATCTTAATGATTTTTCCTGAAAGGTGTTATAAAAACATATTTATCTTGCTTTCAAATATGACTGATTTATATTCAACCGTTGTTGTTTTTTTCGGTTCTTTGAAGCCCCTCTGCTTCAACAGATGGGAACACTGCACAGTGTGTGTTATACAGCCTGTGGATCTTAAGATTGTTTTTTTTGTTTTTATTATTTACTCTTTTTTTCATATCCTACGTTTTCTTCCTCCATTGACAGCATCTTCAGCCTGGTTTCTTTGGTTAATAAGAGACTTTTGAGGTTGTTAGGATATCTCTTTTTTATTGTCTTTGTGCTCTTCAAGAACTAGAGTTCTCTTTTCCGTCTACTTCTTTGACTTGTTCTGCTTTTGCAGATTTAAACATCTGGGTTGTACACTTTCCACTCACCACTCCAGTGTCTGAGTTCACCACATTGACCATTTCCTGTGGTGGACACCTAGAAGTATATCTTGTTCTGCTGTGAATCAGATAAATGCAGCGGTCAGACTAACAATACTGATGGAAAATTAAATAATTGTATACTTAGCTACCTGTCTGATTATGGTATCTGTGTCTGTTTAGTTTAAACAGATTCTACACTATATAATCTGGATCACGTGTCAAACTCAAGGCCTGCCAGCATCCGGCCCACCAGAGCCAAAAAAGGTATATCGTGTAATTTCCCACAGCACATTAAAACAACCCAGAAATTGTTCTCTGAAAAAGGTGATGCAGAATGATGAGAGTTTGAAGTGTAACTCACCCCAATATCAACCTTTCTTTGCAGATAAACTGTATAAACTGGGCCTAAGGGTGCTACTTTTATGTTACTGTGCATTTTCATACTTCTGTCTGAACTAAACTGAAATTATGAAATCGAAAACTTTCATCGAGACACGTGCACCCGGCCCTTTTAATGGCTTCATGATGCCAAAGTGGCCCCAATGTAGCAATGAGTTTGACACCCCTGATCTTGGTAATCATTTAATGATATTGGATGAGGCAATCAAGTAGTTACATTGGTCAGGTTAAGCAAGCTATTATAAGTGGACACCTTGGACCTTATTACTGTTTTAATTTCCATATTTGATTTAATTCTTACACAATTCCATCTAGCTTTAGAGAGCAAAAATTATTGAATATATATATATATATATATATATATATATATATATATATATATATATATATATATATATATATATATATATATATATATATATATAAATATCATAGAATAGAATATATATTCTTCTTTGTTCCATAGTGGGGACAAAGAACAGCATGAAAGTGTAAGGCAAATGAAAGCTTACAGATGCACAACATAAAATAAAATAACCTGAGAATGATCAGTAAGGGCAAGTGTACAACACACGGGGGGGGGGGGACTCTACAGTTATCAAAACTAGCAGACTCAGTTTAAAGTAATGTGCAACTGACTCTGAGGGATTTAAAAAAAAAAGCTTTAAATTCACCATGCTGCTCCCAAGCGTTTGACTGCACCTTGTTCCAGATTCAGAAGAAAATTCATGACATCCTGTAATTCATCTCATCTCTCTGAATAATTAAAAAGGTTGATGGACAGGGGGATAAACACATTTTTATATCAACTGTGCTTACAGAATTGAACCCTGTACAGTCTTCCCTGTTTCAACGAAATATACTCATGTTTCAAAACGTCGAGGGTATCCTGATGACAGAAGAGTTCTTGAGGTGACTGGGGGGCTGAGTGCCAGTGATCTTACTGGCGGTTTTAACCACAGTGTTGACCTGAATTTTGGATCTAACCATAACATTTTTAAACCACCTGGTTCCTCTGTCCACTATCTCAATGTCAGGTCCCTGGATGTCCACCGGTGTCAGTGGGGTGAGTTTGAGCCTGAAGAAATCCACCAGCGGCTCCTTGGATTTGCCCGCGTTGATCAGGAGATGCTTCCGCAGGCACCACCCTACAAAGTCCTGTGTTCATGTGTGTACTCTGAGTCGACCTCACATGTGATGAAGCCAATTATGGCAGTGCTGTCAGGGACCGTTTGTAGATAGCAGCCTGGGGAGTTGATGGAGAAGACTGCAGTGTGAAGGATGAACAGGAACACTGTTGCCCGTGGCGGCGCTGTACTGCATAAAAGGGTCAGCCAGTCACATAGTCCAGTATCCACTGGGGCAGGTGGTCAGCTTGTCCTTTAGAAATTCGATCTGGATGGCCATCCTTATAGGCCTCAGGTGGTTCAGAGCTCGGTACAGGAGGTAGAGGGTGGCATCATCCACCCCAACGCCAGGCTAGTAGGTAAAGTGCAGCGGATCCAACAAAGACATAAACCAGGGGGCAAAGATGGTTGAAAACCAACCTCTCCTGGGTCTTCATCAGATGTTAGATCAGTGCTACTGGCCTGTAACGGAGGCCTTTTGGGTGTGTGGTCTAAGGCCTTTTTTACCACACAGGTCTTCCACAGTGGTGGTACTGTCCCCAGCTTCAGGCTTGTGTTGAACATGAATGACACAATTCATTGGTGCAGCACCTCACACCTCATTTTTTACCTTAGTAAATCTTGTATGTTTGGTTTAATATCCCTACACAATAAGAAAGAAAATCATGGAGTTAGTAATTTCTTAAACACCCTTTATTTTGACTTCATTTGGAAACTTGTCTTGCTTTTTATTCTAGCCCTGGCAGAGATTTATTAATATAAGAGACAAAGCAGTTGGTTTACAGCATGCCTGTACTGCTGAGGGCTCCAGGTTGAGCATCTTTACCAGACAAATGCCATTAGAAGCTTCACTTCCAATCATCACAAATCCTGAATGTGTCTAACAGGGAGACATTAATGCTTCAGAGAACACAAGGGGTTGGAGTCCTTTTTCCTATTTCCAAAATGTAGGGTGATATGATGTAATGAAACTGATGTAAAGGGAAGAATCACAAGTGGGTGTTTACCTTGGTATCAGTGTCTGCTTTTTATTAAAAAAAGAAGACTTATATTTGCAGAAGAACTTATATATCACATGAAATGACCTACAGACAGATGGATGGGATAGGCTATATATGATATTCTGAGACATATTTTTGGTAATTTCTTCAGGTCATCTCTGAGCGCATACACTTTTGCATTCGCATGTCTGTGAGAATCTCTAAACACCTGCATGTCAATCCATCTGGATGGTTCTCTCTGTTCCTCTTTCGGACCTGCACCTTGTCAAATTACAGTTTGTTAAAATAGCTTGTCATCTGTATGCTCTTTTTCACTTCTTTCAGGTGTGTTCATTTTTCTTCTCTCACAGAGAGCCACTTCTGTTCTCAGTTTTTCTGTAATAGGCTTTAAAACACTCTCACAAAAAAGGTCAGACCTGATTTCACCTGTTCTCCGTCACTGTACTGCATGTATGTTCAATATTTGAAAGTTGAGAATGTCTAATGCATTGAAAATAGAGATTTTTCCTAAACAATATTTTTAAACAGTATTTATTTATTGATTTTTTTCTTTATTATTAATATATTCATTTTCAATAACAGTTTATTTTCGGTTTATCAAGATAGATAATGGACAAAATGGGACAAAACTAACAGGTGCTAAAATAAATGAAGACAATATTAGATCAGTTCAGTTTATTTTTATAATTCCGATTCACAGCAAATAATCCCAAAGCTGACAAATAGATCCGGTTTACAATCAATTTGCATCTATATCTGTATATAATTAACATAGGTCACCAGTTTGGACGGATTCCCATTTAGCTGCATACCTTCCGATTTGGTTCAAATTATGATACAATGCAGTCCGTTCTGTTTAATGCCAAATATTAAGCTTTCTAAGGTCAGTTGAATGCATCATCTTCCTTAACTTGCAGGAAATAAGTTTTGATTTCTTACTTGCATCAAGCCTTTCTCATGAGGATGCGTGTGGCGATATTGGAGAGGAACAGCTCCCCTATTAAAATATAAGCTATTAGAGAACTGAACTCAGCATAAGGAAAACGTAAGACAGTTTTTGAGTTTCATCAAAAGTAAAGGTGAATCTTGAAAGTGGACAGGCTTCACCAAAAGAACCCTCTGCTTCCACGGGAAACCTGTTCACATGTTCCCAATTGAGAAAATATGAAAAGATCAGATCTATAATTTGAAATGTAACTTGATTATTATGGGTGCTACATATATCAGAGCAGAATTTTACATTTTGGTCTGGATTTAAGAGAGGGTTCAGTGGAGAGAAGCTAACTTTGGAGAAATATGATTTCTCATTATAATTACATTCAGGATGGTTGCTGCATTATTTTGGATAAGAATTGGATATGTTTTGGTTACCTTTTTTTTTTTTTTTTTTTTGCTTTTATGATGATAATCGCAATTGCTTAGCCTTGATGTAAAACAGCATAGACATTTTTTTAAATAACTGTGTGGGAGAAGATATTTCTAAATTTGGCGTTATTGTCTAGATTACTGGAAGATGTCCCAAGAATCTGTTTAATACGGTTTTAACACTAGCATTACCAGGGTTTTCGTCCTCCCCCCTGAAGTCCCGAAAGAGGGTCAAAAGACCTGACCTGACATGTCCAGGTCAAGAATGACACCAAGGTTTTTAACATTAGTACTGGAGGCCTAAAGTATAAAATCCAGAGAAGGTGATGGCTAACAGTTTGTTTGCTTTGATTTTCTGGTCCACGGACAACAACCTCTATCCTGTCTGTATTTAAAAGAAGAAAATTTAAAGGTCAGGACGTCTTGAGACATGGTTGTATTCTGATTCACTCAGAGGGTTCCTCCAGGGCAAACTTAGTATCAACAGCACAACAGAAGACATTTATCCCAAGGTGTTAATTGCCAAATGGAAACAGATTTACATGTTAGTGACAATTTAGCCAAACACTAAAACTTGTGGTACTCGATTAGTTTCTCTGGAGTGTGAGAAAAATTCACCAGTAACATGAATAAACATGATCTAACCCCACCCTAATGCAGTTTCCCTGGTTCTATAGCCTGCTGGGGTCTTTGTAAGGAAATGCTGGGAAGACTGCATCAAACGCAGCGCTGAGATCTAACACAAGTATAGAATAAATCCATAGTCCATGAGGTCAGAGATTAAGATAGTGCTGATCTCCTTAAATTGTTTACAAATTTAAATGTGACACATTGTAAGTTACAGTGCGGCTAAATGTGTCTTCTTCAATGTTCTTGTAGAGAATATTCTTTTGTGATAGATCTACATGTTTGTGACATTTGGTGTTTTAATCATTTCACCAACAGAAAACAAACGGGAAGGAAGCTAAGACATGGACAGATGGCAGGCGTGGGAAGGTATCTTTGCAGGCAAGGATAGGTTTGCAGTGTGTAAATGTAAAATCACTTGCATGCATGCACATGTTGTTGCAGCACAAGGTCCTCTTCCCTTTCTTCACACTAATGTTTTATTGTTGATCAGTGATTAAACAGGAAATCAAACAAGAACAGGTATGATCATCCCATATGTCAACATCTGTTGTCATACCTCTATGGCTTTAATCAGGATTATTGGTCTTATAACAAGACAATGAATTTGAACTATACACTTTATATACAGGAATATTTCTGCCCATAGTAAATTTTCCTTGCATTTCTGTATAGAAAAAAAGTCTGTTTTCTCTCACTTGTTTAAGTACTAAAGTCATCGTCTATCCCAGCTAAAAGAAATCGCTCCCTTCAAACGTGTCGAAAAGTTTGCATTTGAATGATGTAAGCTTTTGGCAAGGCATGCGTGAACTGGCTGTAGCTGCGCTTCCATTTTCTCTCAGCTCTTATCTCCACATGAGGATTGGATATCATCAAAATCCATCGCCTTTGAGAAATTTCTTCTTGGCAGCTTCGCAGTTCATTTCTTTTCATCTTGCCATCAAATAGGATGAACAGAAACAAAGTAAAAATAGAGGAAAAGAGCTAATTTACACCTCTATCTAGATTTTAGAAGGCAGGAAGGAGAAAGAATTCAATCCTTATAAGAAGATAACCTTTACGACTGAAGCTGCTTGCTTGCAGCGTGATTGTTTCCTTGGAAATGTGTTTCTCTGATGTAGCTTCTCAAATCTGGCTTCCAGAGAATGCAAACTTATCAGTTTTAGTCCTTACTCTGAGCATCTGTTGAATTCATCCGTCCTTTGTTTTACTCCGCTAAGACAACCCCCACCACCACCTCCACCACACATTTTAATATCAATTTAGGAAAGCATTTAAAAAAATAAATAGACTGTTACCATCGGAAATACTGTAGATCCGTTTTCATTAAGCCAGGAGCCAGACGTGGAGCATTAATTCAAGAGGTTTTAAGTTCAAGGCCTGTTAGAGAAGTAGAAATATCTGCTGCAGCAACATTGTTTTTGTAAATTTATTTAAAGATTCCCTCTAATGAGTTAACACTTCATTGCACTGAGAGTATCCCTGTTTGGTTTAGGTTTCACTCTTTACGAGAACAGGTTAGGAGCCCGAATTTTTCTTCTTCATCGCTCAGCAATTAACAGCCAAAACTCTGAAACAAAGAGGCTAAATATGCCTCCCAAGAGATGTCGAGTTCTTAATTTTGTTTGATCATTGTAGTTTGGCTTTAATCACCATATTATAACATAATAAGACACTCTTCCGTACTTTGGGCCAACCTTTTGTACCCTCTGTAGGCTTAGGCCAATCGCTGGAAGAACTCAGACTTCATACTTCAGCTGGCGTTTCATTTTCATTCTTTTTTTTTCTGTGCAGCAAGTAAATGTGCATTATGCATAGAATGGATTGTAGAAAAACAATATTTACACAAACAAAAATCTTCAACCTGAATTCAGATCTAGCACTATGGGCCTCTTGAAGCTGAAACTGCATACATTTGGCATAGGAGCTTCTCCTCCACTCTATATTGGAAGCTCCTCCTACAAGACAAACCGAAATGTTTCGTAATTCAATCATCATCGAAAAATTACAGACAAATAAAAGACAGAATATTTAGCAATACTAAATGCAACTATGATGTGATAAACTTGTGTGGTTAGATATAGATGCATTTGATCTTTTTTTAAATGGTGTGGCACACACACAAAAAAACCTGGATAGTGCATCTAAAATGGAACATCCCATAATCAGCTTGTCTATATAAGGCTTTGGAGGCTTCCTGTGCCGGTTTGACATACTGCGTTGGACAATTATTTAAAGGTAAGATGGAAGCAAATGACACATAATAGTTATCCTTCAAGTAACAGGATACAACACAAGTAAAGCAACGCAATGCTATAAAAGATCTAAAGTTGTGCCTCTGTGTTATAGTATGTTATCTTTGTGCATCTCGACCCAGTCTCTCTCCAAAATTTCACCATGGTAACACATGGTGACACAAAAGATTCTTGATGACGCCCCTGTTACATTATTGCACAGGAGGACAATTGTTTTCCCAAAGGACCATATGATTGTTGCTGAGGGGCAGATCCTTGGTGGAATAATAATAAAATCGAGATTAAATATATGTCTTGGTTGCTCGTAATGGTAGCCTCTGCTACTGAACAATAAAATGTGACATGCCATACTGAAAACTTTGTTTTATCTAAGTGTGCTTCAGTATCTTTTGGAGAAAAAAATTAAAATAAGAAAAATGTGCAGATTATTTTACAGTAATCTGTAATTTGTTTTTGATCCCTGTGAACAACAGTCTGTTTTCCACAAGGAGAAAATATTTTGTATTTGACATTAGCAAACAAATGCTTAGTTGTGTTTTGCTTCCAACACTGCCTGTGACCTTTAGGGACCAGGGAGTCTCACTTGTATCTGGCGTGGACACTGTGGGGAGACCTTATCTAAAAGACTGAATGTCTTTTCAGCATTAAAATGTGGATTCATTACAATAGGAAAACAAATAGCAGTACATTACAGTCATTTGCAATAATATAAATGCTCATACTGATAAATAGTGATAGATAAATGTGACATGTCATGTTGTATTTATTTAAATGTCCATGAGTTATTATAATGTTAACATTCTGCATCAGTATTCTTTGTTGGCATGGTATTAGTGCACAGAGTGTCACTGATGCTAGCAGAAAGGCAAAATTACAGCAGTGGCCTTTGAAATAAAATCAGTTTTGTTTTTCTAAATAAAGCATTTATTCATATTTGCATGCAGTTTAATTACTATTGTCCAGTAAAGACTTAGACCATCCAGCAGGGTAGATGTGGTCCCTAAAATGCTCAGCTCTGCAGTTTTAATTAAATAGCATCCCAGCAAAGCCTTGGTGTGAATCTGATACTGTGTCAGACGTGATGGGACATTTGGCTAAACAAAGCTGCCACCGATTGTGGGAGTGGCAGCTTTTAGGGGGTGGAGATTCTTTTGCATGAACATTGTCATTTACAGGACCAATAAATGCTGCACATCTGTGTACAGTCAATGCATCTAAATTAACATAATTGACCAAATAATAAGGTTTCTTGATTTCATGTTGCGCTATTCACAAGCTCTGTCTGTACTGATGAAGATTCTCCAAGTCAGCATGCCAAACCCTTGGAGAGGCGGAAACAACATTCATGATTGTAAGTCGCTTTGGATGCAACCATCTGATAAATGCAGAAACATGGATGTAAACAGGGGAACGGGCCCGGTCATCTAATTAATTAATTTCTGAGGTAGTTATTTGACCACTTGGTAAGATAAGATAGACTTTATTGATCTCACAGTGGAGAAATTCACTTGTCACATCGGCTCTTATAATCAGTGAAGGTGCCAAAAGGAGGAAAAGGTGCGTGAGATATATACAGTGTGTCCACATATATACAGTAGATCGGGAAAAAAAGAAAAATAAATAAAGAAGAGATTTAAGATTACTTATATACATATGGATTTGACATTGTACATTAAAGTGGTACCAGGTAAGGAACAACAGTGAGGTAGTGAGATAACTATAACAGCTGAAGTCTCTTATTTAACAGGATTATTGCACAGGGTATTAAATTAAATAGTACTGCACAGTAATTATTGCATAAGTTATTGCAGTTATAGTGCGGCATTGTAAAGTCTGATGGCAGCAGGGATGAATAACCTGTGGTAACACTCCTTTTCACAAACAGGATGTCTAAGTCTGTCACTAAAGGAGCTGCTCAGCTCCTCTACAGTCTGGTGCAGGGGGTGGAAGGTGTTGTCCATGATGAATGTGAACTTGGACAACACCCTCCTCTCAGCTACTTCCTCCACTGAGTCCAGAGTGCAGCCCAGGACAGAAGTGGCCTTCCTCACCAGCTTATTCAGCCTCTTTCTGTCCCGCTCTGCACTGCCTGTAGCCCAGCAGACGACAGCGTAGAGGAGGGCTGAGGCCACCACAGAGTGATAAAAGGTCTTAAGCAGGGGCCTGATCACTCCAAAGGACCTCAGCCTCCTGAGGAGGTGGAGGCGGCTCTGGCCCTTCTTGTACAGAGCTTTGGTCTTATGAGTCCAGTCCAGTTTATTGTTGACGTGAACACCCAGATATTTGAAACTCTCCACAGTTTCTATGTCCTGCCCCTGGATGTTCACGGGAGAGTGAGGTGGGGGTCTTCTCTTGAAGTCGATCACCATCTCCTTGGTCTTACTGGTGTTGGTGCTATTGGAAGTTTATATTCTTAAACTTCCAGCCCAAGACAGTCTTTCATGGACAATAAACTACTATGCAGTCATTATTAGTTGGCAGTGTATGGTGTATCATCATCCTGTGCATTGTTGGTTGTGTTTTTTAAGGTCTACGGTAACACAGCAAATGCTTAAAAGATGTACAGATGACATGCAGATCAAGGTGCACAAATTATAAATTGACACGAGATAGTGTTGCTTGGTTATTCTTCCTTGAATGCTGAAGTGTATCATAGAGTGTTAATGGGGAAATTGACAAAATGTGAGTGGGCTTTACATAGCAGTGGGCATTAGCCTGAGTCTAAGTACGCAAACGTATTAGGAGTCATACTAATGTTGTGTTGGGTAAACATTACGGACAAATCTGATACGAGGAATTGTTGTTTCTGTGCTCTAATGTTTAATGATCATTTTGATTTTTAGTGGGAGGCAAAAATTGTATTCAGTGTCATCTTTTGAGTACAGTCTCTTAAAAGCAAAAAATAAATGCTTCAATGCGTTTCTTTAAACTAAATGAATCCCACTCTAAATTCCCTTTCTATAATGCAGTCCTATATTGAATTTGTTTAAAACGTCTTTCACTTTCATATTTTACAGTTCATTCAAGGGGCTTTCTCTTAGTTCTTAAATTGAACTCTAGATGAGTCGTTGCATAGTTTATTAATTAACAAGCAATTATAAATAAACAAAAACTAAATAATGATAGCATTTATATGCTGGGTACAGCTTGTAACAAGGCCCGCGAGTCCTCATTCCACCTCAGATAAGCTCAAGCCTGAAACTCGGTCCAAACATGAGCAAAAATAGATTTAATCTGAATGTCACATTAAGCTTAATTCCGGGGCTGGTGTTCAGGTTGTTTAGGGGAGGGATTGCATCTGGTCCAGGGCATGATGCCTGGATCAGTGCTCTGGCTAAATGTTAAATCCAGTAGCTCATCTCTATCAGCATGGAAGAGATGAGAGCAGGCTTTTGGCAGTCGCTCCGGAGAAAGACTGCGGGGGAAATGTGTGAACGAATCGTTTCCACCATAACATGAACTATTAATGAAAGACATACAATACAAGCTCCGGTATGTTTTGAGCTGAGATTGTGTTTGAACGAAGGGGGAACGTCTGCAGAGAAGTAGCAGAGTTTAAAGCCGCAGGAGTGAATTTAAACACCAGCTTGATCTCTGACTTCAATCCACACTAGGCTATTTTTTTTTCCCTGTGTCTGGGAGCTATGAGCACCAGTGAAGCCAAACCTCTAAATGCTGCTCACATTTTAAATCGACAGCCCTGCTTGTCTGGAGTTCCTTGTACCTGCCTCCCGTGATTCCCTCATTACTTCATTTTGTTCTCATTTTTAGATTTCGTGTCAGTTTTTTTTTTTCCCCCGCTGCCTCCAACTGATTGCCACCTTCTCCTTAATCTCTCCTTACTTTCTCCTCCCCTGAAATCTCTTTAATTAGCGAATGTGCCAGGGTTGCCATTAGCAACTCAATGCCGTCCTCTGATCATGTATCTGCGCAGCGCTGCTCACAAACATGCTGAAAGAATGACAACCAAAAGGAATTTAAGGCGGCGGCAGCGGCACAATGAAAAAATACCAAAAGCTCGACATGCAGTAATGTGGATCTGGAACTATTTAGGCCACATGTCTGGTAAAGCAGATATTTGGCTCGATTCATGCAAGTTGAGGCCAAAACTAAGTGTGACAACGAAAGATTATCTGCCATGCTGACATGAAGATGATCAAAACCCTTTCTGGGTGATTTCTCACCCGATATGATTTCTGTTGTTTTTGTTTGGTGTAATTGTTGCTTTTTAGTCCATGTGTGGTGAAGACACACATGTCCAGAAACAAGATTTTCAGGTAAAAACAGCAACAACAACCGTTTGCTGAATGTTTTCTGTCACTCTCCTGAGTAGCCTGTCATATGTTTTCATCCCATTGTTATTATAAAAATGGCTTGCAAAACTATTAACACCTCATGACCTTTTCCACATTTGTTACATTAAAAAAATCAAACCTCATTATTTGTTATGGGGATTTTATTTTATAGGGTAAAAATATGAAGTAGAACGATAATGATACATAGTTTGGTGAGCTTTTTTACAAAGACAGATCTGAAAGGTTTGGCATGCACTGTAGAGAACCTTGTAGATCTTATGTATATCTTATGTATATCTTTTGCTGCAGCTATAGTTGGAAGTTTCTTGGAGTATGTCTTTACCAGCTTTGCACATCTAGAAAGTAATTCCTCTGCACATTGGCCACTCACTCCAGTTTAGTCAGATTGAGTGAAGAGCATTTGTGAGCACAACTTATTGAGTCTGTCAATAAGCTACAGATCTGGGTTTTGTTTTTGGACCATTTTACACATGGATATGCTTTCATCTGAACAATTAGGTTTAGTGTTTAGGGTTGTACTGCCATGAGGTGAACCTCTGCCTCCATTTGTCAAGTCTTTCACAATTTCCCTCCAGTTTTGTCCTGTGTTAAACATAATTCACATTTTAAATGGCTTCCCTGCCTTCCCTGAGAAATTCTCATAACGTATGTTTTCCCTATGTAACTGTGTCATGGTGGGTGTCGTGTTCAGTGTGACTTGTCTTGTATTGTAAATTAATTGCAAATTAAGTGTTTTAATATGTGAGTTAATGGTAATTTTGTATTGTGAATTGTTTTACTGTGAGCACTTGCCCAGGGACTGCAGACGGAGAGTAGCATTACCTAAGTGTGGTTGAAAAGCCTCTCTTCTCATTGTGAGATTAGTATTTTTGTAATTGGATCATGACAAATAAGTAATAAACTAAACTAAATGTGGAATGTTTGCGGGTCTGTTCCTTGATCTTTGTGATGCTGTTTGTTCTCTAATGTTCTCTAGCAAACCTCTGAGGTCTTCACAGAACAGCTGAACTTCTACTGAAGTTGTAATTCACATGGGTGGAACCCATTTATTTTCTGTTTGGTGACTTCTGATGGTTATATCAGTGATTGTAGCGTGAAAAAATGTCAAACAGTTTGAAGGTTAGTCATATATAATGAAATGAAACCAATCCTTTAAATGCCCATATAGTTTTGTCTTGTTTTTTATTCAATCTCTGTTCATGTTCTCAAATGTTTTCTCCTTCATTTGGAGCTATGATCTCGCATTTCTTGCCTTGTTTCATTTCCTGGCGTAGTGCTTTTCTTGTTGTTTCTTAGCAGTGTCTTATTGCATCTTCTGTTTCCTTGATAGTTTGTGTGGTGCTTTTCAAACAGAACAGAAAGCTCGAGTCATTTTCCCATTTAACAACAATAACAAAAGCAATGACTCTTTGACAGTTTACTGTGTGTGATCTCAGAGAAATGCTCACGTAAATCCTACTGTGTGATAGGATTATGCAACTTTATACCTGATCTTTGCTTTGTTTTTACACTTTTTTGTTGTAATTTTAATGTCACAGTTTCCTCATAATTTACTTTTGCGTGTGTCTGGTTCTTCTTCAGATCATCCAAAATCTAAAGATTGTAGTATGCATACAGTTGTCTGAGTAGGCAAGAATGCTGTCCTACTTGAGTCGCTTGCATCATGTGCAGCAGAGGTACAGCATCTGACATTTGTAGTACAGGGCAAACAGAGATGCTATTACATTGCAGCATCATAACACTCCTTCACAAGGGTTGGGATTTTATAACCTGAATATTAGATTAAGTTTTGTGTCAGGATATATCTGCAGCCTACCCTTCTTGTTCTTAGGGCATCTAACACCAACCCAGCTGTTTTGTCAAAATGTGTAAAACATGTGAGAACAGCTATTATGTTCTCACACCGACAGCTTCTCATAAATCTATTTTGTTAACAATCCTGGTGTCACGGATCATGTAGAAAATCATTCTTATTATCAGTTTTCAATGCAGCGGTTAATGCAACTGTCCAATTTCTGCTAAAAGGAGGTTGAACTAATACTTTGAAAGAACGCGTTTGAAACTTAAGCATGATGCTTTAGTAAAATGAACTAGGAAGCTTTTGTTCACGAAAGCACATTTCATCTCATATCCCTGTGGATGCTGATCCAGTGCGTATGTAGGGTATGTAACAGTTAGTGTAGCCCATGCTTGATATCAATTTCCAACTGACGTCACAACTACATGTTCATTTCTTCAAAGTTTATCAATGTGTATATCTTCTAACAGTGAGCATTATTGGGCCTTACGGGTGGTGTGCCAGTGATGTAGGTTGCAGGATATTTGTTTTGAAGATTACAATCAGCATTAGAGTCAGATTCCCATCTGTGACTAATGCTGTTGTGCTGGTTTTGACCTTGGAAGCAGGTCTGCATGCCTTAGAAGTTTAGCAACACATTACACTCTTACCCTGTTTTCTATTTGCCAAATATTTTTTTTGGTTTAGTTTGCATACTGAAACTGATGAAGAGAGGATAATAAAACTAGTTAGAACTAAACTGAGATCATTGTTAGATATTAAATAGACAACGTCAACTGTAAAGATGGTAATTAGTACCAACTGTATTAAAGTCAGAAAGTAGTTAAACAAAAAGCTATTTATCAGATATTTTACAGGATTTTGACTTACCTACATTTTCGGAAAAACTGTCCACTATACATTTAAAGCTATATGTACTTTATTGCTCTCTATTTGTACAAAAGCAGCATGTATCTCCCTAAGTTTTAGGTTACTGTTAAAAAATCTAATTTAAAGGATGTATCTTATTTCCTTTATATTACATATAACATTAAATAAAGTATTTTCTTTTTTTTTCAGTTTGTCAAACAATAAAAAGATCAGCTAGTAATTAGAACTTTATTGAAGAAAATTTGAGTGAATATGCAATTTAAAATTGCTGGTCATATAAATACATTTTCTCATTACATTTTTTTGGTTTAGTTAAATACACTCCCTTGAAGCAGTATTCATATCCCTTTACTTTCTTTTGTTACAATTACAAATGTTAATTTCATTTGGTATACAAAGTAGCACTTAAATTGGAAGTAGGTGGAAAGTTATCCATGGTTCTCAATATATTGTTAAAAATAAAATTCTAAATGTTGGTGTGTAAACCCATGACTTGACTACAAAGCCTGACATATTGCTCTGTCGAAGCTAACCAACCAGGTCAGGAGAGCCTTAATCTGGGAAGCAACCACTATGTTAATTCTGGAGATTTCTTCAGAGTTTGAGAACTCAGGTGAAATAATCTGTTGACAGAACAAGTATTAGCCCTGCAGCTTATTTGTCGGGCCATTATTGGAAAGGGGGCACGATGAAAGCCATAGAAATACCTTTATTGTCCCACAATGGGGAAATTCAGGCTTGACAGAAGCAAAAACACGTAGACCGAAGACACCGGGGTCACACACTAGATGAAGTAATATGAATAAACGAGCTAATTTTAAGTTCATGTGTAAAAAGAAGAGAATGAAATTATCAGAAAGGGGAAAACATTGCACAATTATTAATTGATAATACGGCATATTCAGATAAAGAAAATGCAATATTGAAATTATATAGGGAAAAGACAGCAGATAAATTATAAATTATAGAACGTCATGGGAAAACTGTGTAATATGCATGATCGTACAAGCAAACACCTCAGAGTAGCTATGTGTACAAATGGATATTAGCATCTACAATCAGATGAAGAGCCTGTATAACCATTAGCATGTTTTTAAACGTTTATTGAGTCTGTTGGGAGCAGCAGAGATTCTAAGGTTGAACAGCAGCTGGGATAAAAGACCCGTGGAAGCACTTCGTTGAGCATTTGGGATGCAACAGTGTGTCACTGAAAGAGCTCTCCAGCTCTGCAACAGCTCTGGAGACATTGTCTTCAGTGATTTTATTTATACACAGGACAGAGCTGGCCCTCCAAATGAGCTTATTGAGCCGCTTCCTCTCTGCTGTGATAAAGTTGCTGCTCCAACAAACCGCACCATAAAAGATGGCTGAGTAAAGGAAAGTCTTAAGGAGCGCCCCCTGCTCTCCAAAAGACCTCAGCCTCCTCAGCAGGTAGAGTCTGCTCTGACTCTTCCTGTAAAGAGCATCAGTGTTGTGACTTCAGTTCAGTTTGTCGTTCAGGTGAACACCGAGGTACTTATAAGAGTCCACTGTCTCAACATCAGTTCCCTGGATACAGGTATCAATGAGGTGGGTCTGCACCTGTGAAAGTCCACTACCAGCTCCTTTGTTTCTTATATTTAACCTGCGATAGTTCTGCTGGCACCAGTCTACAAAGCTGTCGACTGGCTTTACTCTGAGTCATCCCCGTCTGTGATGAAAGAAAACCATGAGAAAAAAAGTTTGACACAAGCCACGTAGAGGACACACCAAACACTTAGAAAAAGTTGCTTAGTTAAGGCCAAAAATAACCTTTTAGACCTACATCCACAACACTAAAGGTAGCAAAAAAATCAACACTGCACTTCACCTACAGCATGAAATGCAGTCACATTGGCTGTTGTGGGGATGTTTTTCTGCAGCAGGGGTAGATACAGTGGTCAGTGTTGATGTGAAGATGGATGGAACTACATACATGGCATTCCTGGGGGGGGGGGCGGGGGGGGAGAAACCTAAGGTTCGCCTTCTATTAGGACAAAAACCCTAAACTTACAACCAAAGCTACCAAAGCTATGGAATAGGGTACAGATCAAAGCATATTCATTTATTCAAATGGTCCAGGCTGCATGATGTTATAGTTTGCACTGTTGTTTTGCAGCAAGAAGGTCCTGGGTTTGAATTCGGTTCTGGGGTCTTGTTTTGTATGTCTTCTCCATGTATATGTAGGGGTTCTCTAGGGCAGCATTTTTCAAAGTGGGGGCCGCGGCCCCCCGGGGGGCCGCAAGGGGGCGCCAGGGGGGCCGCGGGAAGATGCAGAAAAATAAAAAAAATAAAAATTATACATGAAATAATTTTATTGAATAAAAATAATTAAAACATTCCTGTCTGGGTATAACTGCATTATGACAATAATTCACATAAAGCTTACAAATAATATTTTTAAATAACGCATCTCTTTCTAATTGGTTGGCGTAGCCATGACCATGACGCACTCGTAAACAAACTTGACTAGCCTTGCGCCGACATTACCTTCTTGAAAATAATAGTGCTAAACAGATAGCAGGCAAACGTGTTAACATGGACAAGTTTTTGAAAAGAAAAGGACCTGGCGAAGACCCTACCAATCCACAAACATCTGATCAAACACAGAGGAGCTGCAACTGGCCAAAAAAGCTGAGGAAGTATGAAAAGGACTATATTAACTATGGATTTACAGTCACAAACAAAAATGGACAGGAGTGCCCTAAATGTGTGCTATGCCTCGAAATTCTTTCAAACGAGTGCTTAAAACCATCCAAACTTAAACGGCATTTGCAACAGAAACATCCAGCGGAGGCTAAAAAGTCAGTGGAATATTTCAAACGCAAGGAGGAACAAATAACGAAGCAGACGACAACATTTGTGCAGCAAGCTAACGTCCCCGAGAGAGCACTGAGAGCATCCTATGCGGCATCGTACCACATAGCGCGGGCAAAGAAGCCCCACACCGACGGAGAAGGTTTCTTACTTCCAGCAAGCAAAGACATGGTTCGGGAAATGCTTGGTGAGGACGCGGCAAAGAAAATGGATGCTATACCACTTTCGGACAACACGGTGTCTCGGCGAATAAGTGACATGGCAAGGGACGTTTCTAATCAACTTTTGGACCAGGTAAGAGCAAGTGACTATTTCGCATTGCAACTGGACGAAAGCACTGATGTGGCCAATGCCGCGCAACTGCTCGTCTATGTTAGGACCTTCAAGGAGAAAAGTTTGCAGAGGAAATACTGTTCTGCAAAGCGCTTGAATGTAGGGCCACGGGAAGGGAGATTTTTGGTGTCTTGGACGACTATATGAGGACAAATAGACTTGATTGGTCCCGTTGTGTTGGAGTATGTTCGGATGGGGCTGCAGCTATGACAGGGAGACACAGCGGAGTGACTGCGCTAATAAAACAGAAAGCCCCACACGTCATTTTTACACACTGTATGCTCCATCGCGAAGCCCTTGTGGCTAAACGCATCGATGACCAGCTTAACCAAGTACTGCAGGAGACCGTGCAGGTGGTTAACTTTATTAAAAGTCGCCCCGTGAAGAACCGACTCTTTGGCATTCTGTGTGACGAAATGGGAGCTCCGTTTAAAGGATTGCTGCTTCATTCAAATGTACGCTGGCTTTCTCGAGGGGCAGTTTTGAACCGTGTATACGAGATGCGGACAGAGATCGCTGAATTCCTTGCGTCTGAAAAACATCAGCTGGCAAGCTGTTTCACAGATGCACCATGGCTTCTCAAGCTTGCATATTTGGCAGACATATTTCACCATCTAAATGTACTGAACCAAAGCATGCAAGGACGTGAAACATACACACTGCATCTGCAAGACAAAGTACGTGCGTTTTCCATGAAAGTCACCCTATGGGCAAGCAAGGTGCAAGAGGGGACTACAGAAATGTTCCCACAACTACACCAAGAGTTGTCATCTGGTGGTGATTTGGACACCATTTCCCCTTTGATACAGTCACACTTGGAACACCTCCAGGGATATTTCAGAGACTATTTCCCTGACCTTGACAACTCTCAGCTAAACTGGGTCAGGACCCCCTTTGCCAATGATGTTGGCTTTTCTCTGGACTTAAAAGCCCAGGAGGAACTGATTGAGATGTCTACCTCATGGGACTTAAAAGTCAAATTTGAAACCTTTTCTCTCCCAAACTTCTGGCTGTATGTAAGACAAGAGTTTCCCACCCTAGCTGAAAGGGCTCTGAAATGTCTCCTTCCACTTGCAACCACTTACTTGTGTGAGTCTGGCTTTTCAACTTTAAAAGTACTGAAAACTAAACACAGATCACGTTTGAATGTGGAGAATGACATGCGTGTTGCTCTGACAGACATCAAGCCCAGACTGGACAAACTGTGTAGAAGCCCGCAAGGGGGCGCCAGGGGGGCCGCGGGAAGATGCAGAAAAATAAAAAAAATAAAAATTATACATGAAATAATTTTATTGAATAAAAATAATTAAAACATTCCTGTCTGGGTATAACTGCATTATGACAATAATTCACATAAAGCTTACAAATAATATTTTTAAATAACGCATCTCTTTCTAATTGGTTGGCGTAGCCATGACCATGACGCACTCGTAAACAAACTTGACTAGCCTTGCGCCGACATTACCTTCTTGAAAATAATAGTGCTAAACAGATAGCAGGCAAACGTGTTAACATGGACAAGTTTTTGAAAAGAAAAGGACCTGGCGAAGACCCTACCAATCCACAAACATCTGATCAAACACAGAGGAGCTGCAACTGGCCAAAAAAGCTGAGGAAGTATGAAAAGGACTATATTAACTATGGATTTACAGTCACAAACAAAAATGGACAGGAGTGCCCTAAATGTGTGCTATGCCTCGAAATTCTTTCAAACGAGTGCTTAAAACCATCCAAACTTAAACGGCATTTGCAACAGAAACATCCAGCGGAGGCTAAAAAGTCAGTGGAATATTTCAAACGCAAGGAGGAACAAATAACGAAGCAGACGACAACATTTGTGCAGCAAGCTAACGTCCCCGAGAGAGCACTGAGAGCATCCTATGCGGCATCGTACCACATAGCGCGGGCAAAGAAGCCCCACACCGACGGAGAAGGTTTCTTACTTCCAGCAAGCAAAGACATGGTTCGGGAAATGCTTGGTGAGGACGCGGCAAAGAAAATGGATGCTATACCACTTTCGGACAACACGGTGTCTCGGCGAATAAGTGACATGGCAAGGGACGTTTCTAATCAACTTTTGGACCAGGTAAGAGCAAGTGACTATTTCGCATTGCAACTGGACGAAAGCACTGATGTGGCCAATGCCGCGCAACTGCTCGTCTATGTTAGGACCTTCAAGGAGAAAAGTTTGCAGAGGAAATACTGTTCTGCAAAGCGCTTGAATGTAGGGCCACGGGAAGGGAGATTTTTGGTGTCTTGGACGACTATATGAGGACAAATAGACTTGATTGGTCCCGTTGTGTTGGAGTATGTTCGGATGGGGCTGCAGCTATGACAGGGAGACACAGCGGAGTGACTGCGCTAATAAAACAGAAAGCCCCACACGTCATTTTTACACACTGTATGCTCCATCGCGAAGCCCTTGTGGCTAAACGCATCGATGACCAGCTTAACCAAGTACTGCAGGAGACCGTGCAGGTGGTTAACTTTATTAAAAGTCGCCCCGTGAAGAACCGACTCTTTGGCATTCTGTGTGACGAAATGGGAGCTCCGTTTAAAGGATTGCTGCTTCATTCAAATGTACGCTGGCTTTCTCGAGGGGCAGTTTTGAACCGTGTATACGAGATGCGGACAGAGATCGCTGAATTCCTTGCGTCTGAAAAACATCAGCTGGCAAGCTGTTTCACAGATGCACCATGGCTTCTCAAGCTTGCATATTTGGCAGACATATTTCACCATCTAAATGTACTGAACCAAAGCATGCAAGGACGTGAAACATACACACTGCATCTGCAAGACAAAGTACGTGCGTTTTCCATGAAAGTCACCCTATGGGCAAGCAAGGTGCAAGAGGGGACTACAGAAATGTTCCCACAACTACACCAAGAGTTGTCATCTGGTGGTGATTTGGACACCATTTCCCCTTTGATACAGTCACACTTGGAACACCTCCAGGGATATTTCAGAGACTATTTCCCTGACCTTGACAACTCTCAGCTAAACTGGGTCAGGACCCCCTTTGCCAATGATGTTGGCTTTTCTCTGGACTTAAAAGCCCAGGAGGAACTGATTGAGATGTCTACCTCATGGGACTTAAAAGTCAAATTTGAAACCTTTTCTCTCCCAAACTTCTGGCTGTATGTAAGACAAGAGTTTCCCACCCTAGCTGAAAGGGCTCTGAAATGTCTCCTTCCACTTGCAACCACTTACTTGTGTGAGTCTGGCTTTTCAACTTTAAAAGTACTGAAAACTAAACACAGATCACGTTTGAATGTGGAGAATGACATGCGTGTTGCTCTGACAGACATCAAGCCCAGACTGGACAAACTGTGTAGAAGCCATCAGGCCCACTGCTCCCATTAGCATTTTATGTCTCTGTCTCTCTTTCTCATGTAGCCTACATTTGTTGTTAGGCCTGCATTATATAAAATGCCTGCATGTTTCATTTGGGACAAACTTTTATTTTGTTCACAAATCTTTCTGTTTTTGCAAGGTTTAAAGAGGTTCATCGTTTAAAAAAAGGTTATTAAAATTAAAATGGTGGGCCTGCATGTTATTGTTATATGTTATTCATTAAATTAATAAATTAAAGGTAGCCTACACATGAGTGTTTACGCATGTTTCGTATGAGGGGGGGCCTCAGCTGAAAATGTACTGGTGTAGGGGGGCCTTGGCATGGTAAAGTTTGGGAATCCCTGCTCTAGGGTGCCCCAGCTACTTCCTACAATTCAAAAATATAACTATTAGGTTAACAGGTTACTCTAAATTTCCCTTAGCTATGAGTCTCTGAGTGCATGGTGGTTTATTTGAGTTTCGTTGTGTTGCCCCATGATGGACTGGAAACCTGTCCTCCTCTTGCCTAATCAATGTCGGAAATAGTCGCCAATCTCACTGTGACCCTGCAAGGATAAGTGGGTATACTCAATGTATGAATGAATATAGTGGCCCTGTCAAAGCCAGATCAAAATTCAGTTTAAAACTTGATGTTCACAGAAGTCCTCCATCCAATCTGACTGAGCTTGACCTATTTTGCAGAGAATGGGCAAAACCTTCAGCCTCTAGATGTCCAAAGCTGTTCGAAGCAGACCTAAAATACTTGCTACCTGGCTGTTTGTGACTGCAGTGTAAGTGGTGTTTTAAAGTAAAGGTGGACTAAAGACACAGATACCATGCTAATCTTCTTTGATAAACATTTGTTCTTTTCTTCCATTTCACAGTCATAGTGGTTGTCCACCATATAGGATATTGTGAAACTATTCTATGTTTATGAACACTTGCAAAAAAAAGTATCTCATTCATAAGCAAAGCCATGTATCTAAAATCTCATCAGAAACCCTCTTGCATCACTGAGTAAACTCTTTCCGAGTTGCTTTCTGTCCCAAACACCGTTGCCTGTGTACAGAGTGGCTCCAAACAAAAGACAAAGCACCTGTCAATGCAGTTTAAGGAGCAGCATGGACAGTGCAAGGTGGAACTTACTGTGACATCATTCGGCTGCAGTGGCTCTTTTCTGTTTCTCAAAGGTTATAAGATGAACTGGTGGAGGGAAGGGATTTACAGATAAACATGACATAAAGGTGTCCAGCTAAGGAATAAACAATAATAATTGGGTGCGATGTAAAATCATGGAGCAATCAATTCTTATTTACAAAGCATTCATACAGAAAAACGCATCATAAAGCCTTTTATAGAGGGTGATAACAGTAACCTGGCCAGCCAGATCGATAATGTGTAGCATTCTACTTTCTGCCCAGTGTCATTCTGGGATTGCTCCTATTGAATCCATTTGGGGAAAGGTGGGACTTTCAACAGAACTCTCCGAGCTGATTGGGCGAAGCGACGCCGTGATTGGCTAAAACCAAAGGTTGATATTAGCCAATCACTGTCTGAAATCAAAAGGTAAGCAGCAGACGACTCGAGAAACCACAAGAAGGTAAGCTAGTCATGGCACTTCTTGCTGTTCTTCCTTCAAAGAAGAAATTGTGGATTGTTACCAAACAGATGTGATAGCAGTAGGTGCGCGTGCGTCCTCATGCGCTGCCGTGTTTATGTTGGTTCGGCTGTGGGCTCAGCAGCTCTTGCTGCTATCACACCGCTATGTCCCACCTTAAACCTCAATACTGCAACGGGATTGGCCCGAACCGTTTTTGGTTCGGACACAAACATTTGAAGCCAAAGCGGTATAAGATGGATTCTCATGTGTTTGTGAACGCACATAAATACTGTGAGAATTCATCTTGCTGGCAAGGTTATAATAACAGAAGAAAATATTTATTTCAGTCTGTTTGGGTTTTGGACTTGCAAACAGTTGCTGAAATTTCAAACAACTTGGTGTGATAAAAGTGATTTTGCTTATCAGCAACTGGCTAATTGCAACTTTTTCAAATTCTGTAGAAGTAGTAAGAATATGCTGATTTTTTTTTTCCACACACAGCTTTTTCATGTTGGCTTTATCTTTTTTAATGATGAGAGTGTGCAATCTGTTGTGTATCGGCCATGCTAGCTGGGGGTTAGAGTTATACAATTTTAGAAAATGCAAAGGGCAAAACCTTCCTCATTATATCCTGGTTCAGAAACAAAACAAAAGACTGTATCTTCAGCTTTGGGGAGTAGGCCCCATTTTTCTTTCAACCCAAGTGATATCATTGGTTCTTCACATGATAAAATGTATGATAAAAACACAGAGTGTTTTTGCCATATCTGAAGGATTTATTGGCAGTGTTTGAAGTTGTGCTGTGAGTCTTTCTCCATACCAGTAACTAACACTTCAGTTTTGTCCTAATGAAGGGGAATGAAGTTATCTGCGATACAGTTAAAAAGAGCACCAGTGGGTCTGAGGTCATCAGGAGACAGGTTGATGTAGAACTGTGTATATTCAGTGTAGCCTTGAAAATTATTGCCTTGTCACCCTATAATGCCACCCAGCAGCAGCATTTAAAAATGAAAATGTCCGGGACTGGAAATAGAGCCTGGTAGAAACCATAGTTTAAACCACAACATTTGGAGGAACAATTTTCTATGTTTAGAAATAATTTTATATTGGTACAGGGATCAAGACTACTTCTCTTCAGACAGGGCTTGAGAACAATAGCCTTAAAAGCAGTAAGGAAAATGTCCATCTGAAGAAAATAACTATTAAGAACACAATTTTAAAAAGGGTTTGAATATTTTTTTTAAATATCTAGGTATTGGGGCTAAAAGACACATTTTATTTATAATTGAGGAATAGCTCTGCATAGTATTTCCGCATCATTCAGGATGAAACTCATTATTTTATTTCCAAGTTGGCATTGGGATAGATCAGACCTATTTTTCTAATTTCTATTTTACCACTGAAATAGGCTGCAAATTATTTACACGTTGAATTCATCAACACTCTGGTGGTTATTGTGGGAGCCAGTTTGGCTAAAAACAAAGGTGTGTAATCTTCACGTAATATTAACTGGGAATTGATGCAGTTAGATACATTTTTCAGTCTTTGTTGAGCAGAGATATTTGTTTGCATTTCTATGTTAATTTCTTTACACATGGAATTAGTAATCTAGCTTCAAATAGACACATTTATATCAATAAATCAACCTAATTTTTGTGTTATTGTTGAAAGATGCTCTATACTTATATATATATATATATATATATATATATATATATATATATATATATATATATATATATATATATATATATTAAGGGCTACTGCTTTTAACCTCACATCATAGCTAGCACATTTTTCAATTTATTCCCAAATTTGCTTTTTTCCACAGAAAGACTGCAGGCCAAGTGTTTCAGTGATTAGCTTGTTTTTATATTCTGGACAAAGCTATCAGTGAAGATATTGTTACCATTCACTGTTTTTTTTTCTTCAGCAAGCATGTGGTTTCCACTGTTGCAACAGGCTTGCCAAGTATCAGAAATTCAAAGTCAGTAATTCAATTAAATCAGCAAAATTGGCTTTGAAGGATGAATTAACATCATCATTTGGATTGAACTGGGCTGCATGTCATTTAAACTGAGTCTGACAGTATGATGAAATTCTATTGGAATGAACTGGTCTGATGACAACTAAATTTGGACTGACTCAGATTCTACATAACCGGGTATGAATCAGACCGGTTGGTCTTTTGAAGTGCCTTGAAATTACATTTGAAGTTATATGGCACTACATAAATAAACGGAACTGAAGTGAGCGGAAAGTGGAACACTGATACATGAAACAAACACCATGTTGTTGTTTTATGAATCCATAAATATTACTCTTGTTTATAAAGGGCTCCACTAGCAGGTAGCAGCCTTTCCTGCATCGTCCAATGCTTATGTGATTTTGGATTTACTGTGCTGTGCAAACACCATATGTTGACCATTTTGTCACACCAAAATAAATTTAGTCAGCCATCCTGGGAGCCAGTCTAATGAAACAAATAGCTCTGCTGTCACATGGATGGCCTAGAAGGAATGTGCCCCTGACCCATTTTTTTGGGTCTGGACCATTAGGCTGAAGAAATCAAAACATATGGTGCTGGTGTTTGTGTTTGGATGGGGAACAAGTGGAAATTGTGTTTAAATAGATCTGAACGGAGGCAGATGTGAGTGCGTAAAAGGTAGCTTGGAGCTTTAAAAAATAGTCAGCTATGAACCCCTCTTCCCCTTGCTGACACAAATAAAGTTACAAAGAAGATGTATATCCAAATTGTGTGAGATCTTTATTTGACAAATTCTATCCCATATTTGGGCATACAATATTTAACAAAAAACGTCTTGAATATGCTGTAGCTAATAAGGGGACGTTCTTTTCCAACCAGATCTCTTTCTTTAAGGAATTCAGTCTGAGTTCAGAGCTTGACAAAGACCTGCTCCACAAAGCTTCAATTGACCTATTTTAATCGCCTCTTGTTGGGCTTAGGAACCGTGTTGCCAGATCGTGGTTGTCAAAGCTGACCCCTATCTTAAAGCACAGGAGGGACTAAGCGGAAGAACCGACCAGATCCCTGATCTCGCCATCTAAGTCCTTGCACTTAATCCTCCAGGGAGGTTTATTTGTGAGCTATATATCTACAAGCGTATAGTAAAAAAAAAATCCCTGTGGAGAAACCCTTGTGCATAGAGCTGCAAGTGCCTTGCTTCACTCCCCCTCCTCCTGTTTCTTGGATTCTCAGGTTTTCTTTCCCAGGCGAGAGGAGAGGATAATCTCGTCTTCTTTTTTCTGAAACTGTTCTCAATTGTTACATCAGATGTACAATAATCGGATAAACACTATGACAATCTCTATAATCACTTTTGTGTCTATGTTGTAATTTTTGCTGTAGATTTCAAAAGCTTTTCTATTTAACAACAAATGTTTTAAATGTAGATTTAAAACATGTTTTTTTCGATGTTATAGAAAATGACCCTACACAGTGCAGAATATAGTGTATGAATGGACAATATATACAGATATATTTAAAGCTACAAACTATGTCATTGCAAAGACAATATAAAGCCCTTTTTTTTCAAAAATTCAACATTAGCAGGTGTCTATTTGTCTATTTCTTGGAGCATAATTCCGATTTTTCTAAATAATGTAAAGTAGGCTTTGAATGTTGAATGCAACGTTAAAAAATCTAAAGAGTACCACTGATCAATATTGAAAGATTACAATTTTATTTGTTAAAGCAGCCCCGTGTAAGTTTTGACCCAAGTATTAGCTTAATTTGAAATATATTAAATAATTTTTCAGGTCAATATACAGCACTTGGCATGTATTGATTCTTTGTGCAGGCTGTCCTTCTCAAAAAGCTGCATATGTGATTTGAGAGAGTCAGATCCATCGCCGAATGGGTAATGTGACCTAGAGTGCCGCTTTACAACAGTCTGGGTTCCCTTAGATAGGACAGCCTGTACCAATTGGCATAATAAGTGGAATTTGACTGTTTTGTATTATGAATAAAACCAGACAGCATGCAGCTAAACTGGAATCTGTCCCTAAAACTGAATAGATTTTAATAGATGTTTTTTCATCCATAAATTTGATTTTATTTGCCTTATATATAGTGTGCCTTGACATTATATTTGCTGTGAATTGTTGCTATTTAAATAAACAGAATTATACTGAAATGAAATACAATATAACTAATCAATATCTGTTTATAGCTGACTGTAGAAGCAAACTGACCGTTACAACAGTTAGAAATACACCTGTAGAGGATGGCAAATCAATACTGACTCAAAATTAATCAAATTCATCTAATTCAATAAATTTCCTTTTGAGACGTGTTAGCAATGTAATATTATCTCACTTATCAGATCAGATGTAATACTTGGCTAAATTTTTTTTTATCGTTTTTAGTGTCTAAATGATCAACATTTTTTCAGAGACCCTTCTCTCAAAGCTAGACACAAAACAATAGAGACCTTCTTGTAAACTCATAAGGAGTTTGGTGATAATACTTTGAGATATCAGTCTCACATGGAAAAATAACAATAACCATGATATTGTAGGGAATTCATGTCTGGTTCCAGCTGTGTGCACTAGAGTGTAAAGGGATATGACTTTCTTGCTCATTGCTCTTCTCCGGATGCTGTTTACTGCTTGGGCAGGAGGATTAAGCCTGATCTCAATTTTCTTTCTTCATCCCCTTGTTCCTAATTCCCTTTAAATGCCTCTCTGAACACAACGCAGGTCATCCCTGCAGCCTGCTTTCCATCTCACTTCATTAACACTGTCGGAGCTCTCCAGTTAAATCCCTGCTGAGGAGAAAATAATTGGACGTCCCTGGTGTTGTTGTGGGTGAAGACGCGTCGCACACGTGTAGAGTCACGACCTCTCACCTCCAATGCATTCCCACCCTGTGTGTAAGAAGACCGCAGGGTTCTGACAAAAAGAAATCAACCTGTGGTATCTATTTACAGCTTATTTCATAAAAAATAATGGTAGGATCTCTTTTGCAGTATTTTGTAATAAACTAAGTGGTTCCAAAAATACTTTATTTTTGCACGTTTTGTTATTGTATTCCAAAAGGTTTCATTATTTTAGAAAAAAAAACAAACAAAAAAAGCTGTCTTCGGCAAACAAAATACCAATATAAACATTGTAAAGTAGAACGTCAGCTTCAGTGTGAAATTAGAGACCCAGCCTCTATGAATGGAAACAGTTTGATCTGCGTCCATGGAAATTAGACACAGCGCATTAGAAAAATAATTGAAAATGACATTTATGATTTGCATTTAGATGGAGATTTTTCATACTTGTCCCAGAGGGGAAAAATACTGAAGGTGATACAGACTTAGTGTTGCTGACTGAGCAAGCTCCAATGCAACATAAATAAGACCTCAGTCAATTCTACCCACTTTATCCTCTGCAGTCAAGGCTCATTCAGATGCAGATCAGTTATTTGTGTAATTCTATTCCAAAGTCAAACTCATGTGTTCTATAGGTCTAGTAAAATGACCTAAGTAGAGTAACATATTCTGTTATTTTAATGGCTTCTAAGATATGTGTAATATGACATGGAAAATATTTAAAAATAGTTTTTTTCTATTTCAGAAGTGTCATGCTATGGCAATGTTATGGCCTACACAGACTGGGGTTGGTGGTTGCCCGGCAGACAATCACATGCAAACCCACAAATGGTCATGTGAGCTGTATCCAAGAACACTAATGTGATAAATAGTGGAAGCAAAACTCTGGTAGAAAGGTGCACAGGCAACTTAAAGACAAATACAGACTTCAGAGGATTGTATAGCAACGTTCATTCAAATTCTGAGGGGAAATTTACAAGACACGGACTTATACACACATGTATCCAGGACATAGCTTACAACTGTTAGACTCCTATTGTTAAGACATTCCTGAAGCTGGGAGGTCAAATGTGTCCTACCTTGGCTAAATGGGAAAATTAGAGAATGTTCTTCAGTGGTTAAAAGTCATCTTTTTAAAGTAAATTTGCAATTTGGCAATTAAAATCCAAGAGTCTGGAGGAACAGTGGAGAGGCACTAAATCTATGTTGCTTTTGGTCCAGTGTGAAGTTCTACTGTCAAGGGTGATTCTGGGAGCTATGTCATCTGTTGGTGTTTGTTCACTGTGTTTTATCAAGTCCAAAGCCAATGCAGTCATCTACCAGGAGATTATGAAGAATGTCATGCTTCCCTTCAGGGAACCGAGTCCTTTTGGAAATGTGGGATAACCATAAAGTTGGGATCTTTTTTATGGCGATCCAACATTTCCAAAAGGACTTGCTTACCTGGCCATATTGCATAAACCTACCTGTACCAACACTCCAAAAAGCAGGCTTCCAAAATAGTTAAAGTTATTACAATTGACTTTATTACTCAGAATACATGTAATTAATCTATATGAAACACAATTTACATTTTTGAACTATACTACAAAAATGGAATAGCTTTTTAGTGATATCCTAGTTTATCGAGATGCACCTTTAAATGTGCTCGTTAATAAGAAGCAAATTTTTCTACTTTTGCCGCTACCTGATCTGTACTGGTAGCACGAGCCGTACCATCAGCTTCTTTGCACATCCGCAAACAGAATAACTTGTGGGTCGCCATTGAATGCACTTTATTCGTTTAAATTCAATTAAATTAAATTTTATTTATATAGCGCCAATTCATGAAACATGTCATCTCAAGGCACTTCCCAAAGACAGATTCAATCAGATTATACAGATTGGTCAAAGAAATTTCCTCTCTAAGGAAACCCAGGAGGTTGCATCAAGTCTCTCCAAGCAGCATTCACTCCTCCTGAAAGAGCGTAGAGCCACAGGGAGAGTCGTCTGCATTGTTGATGGCTTTGCAGCAATCCCTCATACTGAGCAAGCATGAGGCGACAGTGGAAAGAAAAATTATCCTTTAACGGGAAGGAAAAACCTCCAGCAGAACCAGAACCAGGCTCAGTGTGAACGGTCATCTGCCTTAACCCACTGGGGGTTAGTTTAAAAAGGACTGGGAAAAAAGTAGTTCCATCCTATTCAACAAAATGCTATGGTTCACGTTATAACAACTGCCATTATTATGTACGAAAAACATATTTTATTGAAAAGTCGTTTATTAAACGTGAGTGAGCTGTAAAGTATCTATTGCTGTCAATGTGCCCTCTGGTGGACACATCACAGACAAGAGAAGACCTTGCTATGGCAGCCACATTGTTTATTTCCTGCAAAAACATAGCTGCACATGACGAAAAACTGCAAATAGATCCAATATTTGATCAACACTGTTGGAGTGCACAGTTACATTCAGAGAAAATAAAATATTCAAATGAATTAAAAATTTCGCTCTGTGTGATGTAATCATTGCTCATGCTCAGAGCACGGGCAATGAAATGCAATGTAACAATTTTTTTCTGTATTTTTGTTATTCCCTTCAAATCATGCAATATTCACACAATTACAACAAAATATAACAAGAAACATCCCATTCAAAAAAAGATAAAAGTAGAGAAAAAGCAAGAAAAACTAAAAATTGCCTTCCAAGAAGTTGTTCTGTTTGCACATGTGCAAAATTGCTTCCGGTACAGATCGGGTAGTGACAATTAATTTCATTACCTATAATGACAGGTTTGTAAACATCCTACAAAAAAATATTGTTCATGCAAATATGGCAAACATCCCAAATTTCATTCTTTTAAAGTATATTTGCTTAAGACAGAGAAAATATCATTGTTTAAAGTCAAAATTTCAAAGGTTAAAACCATATTGGAAAGGGAAAAATCTTTGGGATGTTTTCTGTTGCAATATTAAAGTACTAATCTACGCAGCCATTTTCATTCCTCTCTAAATTATTGCTGAGCACGTTTAATCGCGCTCATGTATTTCTCAGATTAGGAGTTTTAAAGCCTTGTTGGACATGAGATGAAGATGTACAAATCTAGATTTGTTAATCCTGCTAAAACCGTGAGAACTTTTGAACCCGGCACCCCCTGTCCTCATCTTCTTTTCAGATCCTCTGCAGGTTCACTGGTTTTCTGGATCTTTCACCTCTACTTGCCTAATGGTCTGACCTCTCCTTTTACCTCCACATGTACCTTCTCTTCAGCTCTCTCTCTATTGTCTCTCCCGGGAACATATAAGCAAGGACCCAGAGGGGAAAGGCCAGACTGAGGCTGCACTCTCTGGCTGCTTTGTCTCCTTTTTACCTTCACCTATGTTGGCTGTCTCCAAACCCCCCCCGCCAAACACCACCACATCCTCTTTTCTCGCCTATCAGTTGGTTACATCTCTTCTTTTTTTCAGGCATCTATCTCCATCTACCAAAGAGTTCAATCCGAATAGTAATGTCTCTTACTCTTTACCCGCGTGTGCGGGTTGGAACCCGCGTTGCAGGTTGTGCTAGATGAATACTGATGGAAGCAAAGAGAAAGAACTTCCCTAGACACACAGCAGCATCTGGCAGGCAGAAAATAGGGAAAAGGAAAGCAGTCTGCACTTAATTTAAACAGTTAAGAGCTTCTATGTGACACCGGCATCTCAGATGCTGCTAGGATTGAGGGCAGAATTAGAAGCTCTTTCTGTTGTGCTAGGATTTTGTTCCCTTTTCGCCTTTGTGCTCCACCACCAACCTGTGTATCAAGGTGATTGTTTCTGATTAAATTTTGCAACGCAGTGTGAAAGCTCAGCCCAGGAGGTGGAGTAAACAGCCATAGTAGCTGTTAACATCACTTCCCAGACATAAAACCACGCCTGCGTTTGGTGCTAAAGCCACGGGGAGATTATCTAAACAGCAAATACACGAATGACTGAGATGCCCTTTGTGCCACACAACAGAGGGCATTTCATGGGCTGAGGGCTGATCCCCTTATTGGTGCACTGCTGAGGCAATGTAATCCCAAATTATTTAACTAGATTACGCGAGCATGAGAAAAATTCAGCCTATGAATTGTACAGAGCTCAGTTTATGTGTTTATGATATGATGTTAAGTATTCGGGGGGGGGGGGGGGGGGATTGTGCATCTCTTATTATCTCGCAGCCTCTAATGTGCAGTGGAAGATGATTATCAAATAATACTGGCATGCAGGTGAAAGGCAAGAAAGTACTTTTTAAGGATCTGAATATTATTTCTTCTGTGGTTTGGTTTCTTTTTTTCTGCAAGTGCAAATGATAAAATAACCCAAACACAGCTGTGGTCAAGTAATTCCACTCAGTAATGTTGTCCCAGACTATGAGTGGATTCAAGCACTTCTCCTGCAATCTCTTCCATGCTGCTCTCATTTTTAGCCTCATGATGAAAAACAATAAAACAAAACAAACAGTAAAAGAGATTGTAACTCATAGTGCCTTGCTAGTCACACCTGTTCCCATTTTGTCGTGTTACAACCACACACCTGATTGTATTATATTAGAATGCTATATTACCAACACAAAGTAGTATAAGTTAAGTGTAAGAAAAATGATGTGTGTTTTATGTGTCTGAAAATGTGGTCTGTATTTGTATTCAGCCATCATGGTCTAAAGTATTGCATCAAGTCTTCTTGGGTATCTATCTGGCCACTGTGTGCATCTACAGACTTTTATTTTGCTTAATTCTTCCTCACATAATACCTCAGGCACAGCCTGAGCTGATGGAGAGCAGCTTCCTTCTTTTTATGTAGTAATCCTGATGGATCTCTAGCTATAGGTTTTGGGTCACTGTCCTGCTGAAAGGTGAACCTCCACCCCACTCTCAAGTCTTGGACAGTCTCTAACTAGTTCCTTTATAAGATCACTGTCTATTTAGCTCAACCCATCTCCCCAGTTTGTCTGTCGGTGCTGAATAAAAGCATTCTCGCAGCATGATGCTGCTGCAGCTATTAAATGCTTTTCCCCACTTATAGCACGAGGGCAAAAAAGTAAAACTTTGCTCTCTTCTGACCAGAGATCTATCTTTTACATGTTTGCCACTCTTCCATGCAGACCATGTGTGTGGAGTGACAATAATAATAATGTCCTAGCCGGATTTGTCAGTTTAGGTCGACGGCCATGTCTTGTTTACAGCTGTCATATTCATTCCATTCTTGGAAAAGGGTGACAGTAGTCGTGTTTCCATTGGCCAAGAAATGGAGCAAATGGTATTTAAGAAAACAAATTTGTTTAATGGAAAAACGACAATTTGGAAAATTCTGCTATTTTTTGATAAAAAGTTTTTGCGCTAGGATGAGCCGGTATTTCAGCCGTATCGAAATTAGCACATGAACCGTCAAATAATATCTTTGTAGTTTCACAAAAACAAAATGTGGTCATAATTTGGTTATAAGTGGTTATAATTTAGAGACATGACTGCGCTGAAGCAAAGATGAATTCACCCGCCAAATAAATGTTTTAATGCTCGGAGGAACAGGAGAAGACCAACATACTTTGTTCGCCCATAAAAAGGAGAAGGAGAAGCCTCTCAGGAGGAGACAAAAGGGTTCCTTTCAGATTTGATTGCAGCTGTCTTAAAAAAAATTGTATCTCTCATATTGTGCCATTTTCTTTGATTTTGTCATGCTTCAGGTGAGTTGTTTTTTTTTTTTTTTTTTTTTGTGGCACCAGTGCTTTGACAGAAATGGGGTTGAGAAAGACAGAAAAGACAAGTGAGAAAGATCCACAGGCCGAGACGTAAACCCAGAAGGCCCGCGGCGAGGAATGAGGCCTCTGTAAATGGGTTGCGTGCACGACTCCTGTGCTACCACCTCACCCACTGAGGGGAGTTATTGACCCACATGCAGAAACCACTTTTTAAAAAACGTTCTGACATTTATTAGACAAAATGGTGATTTGTTTCTGGCAGGGTCAGTTTGTGGACTTGGGGAGAAGTGACGCAGAGATCTTGTTGGTTCAGAGGTGAATGTTGTTGTTGATCCTGAGGAGAATGCCATTGTCCATGAGCTTATTGACAGGTTGGTGGTTTGAGAGCAGGCTGGCCGAGGAACTCACAGATGAAAGGAGCTGCAGGTGACGATCTTCCTGGAAGTTCTGGAGAGCTTGGAGTGGGTTTGGGAGGATGTGGAAACGGTATACTAGGACCAGGAGTCCTTAAGACTAAGACAAGGGCTTGAGGACAGATTGGGTAAGATGGTTTCCGGGGTTGATCTGAGAAAATGCAGGGGACGGAATAAGATGAGACAGCTGGCAGCTCCTTATAAACCCAGGTATGAGATTGGGACATTGCTCTCAGGTGTGAGAGCAAACAACAGCCTCGGGCGCACCTACCGCTCTTAACCTGTCAAAGGAAAACAACGGTAAACCGAGCACACTCACACTCCAAACATGACAGTTTCCCCAGTTTTGTTTAAAACTGAATCCACTCTCCCTTTGCTTTGTTTTCGGCACAGAGATGTAGCTGTAACACCCTGAAGCATTAAATTGAAACGCTAGCTCTGACAGCTCCAGCAGTGGCCTGGCTAGGAGCGCATATTCATCCTGGCAGCACTACATAGCTTTTCACTGCCCTGCCATTGCCGGTCCAGTGTGATTAAAGTGGAAACATGTTTGGTCATGATGGAGAAAACCCAGAGGATGCTTGTCATCCATCCATCCATCCTTCCATCCATCCATCCAACCATCCATCCATTCATCTATAGGACTGAGTTGAGGCAAGACATAGCATAAACTGCTTGCTCATCCTCCCTTTGCCCTCCACCTTTATCTATTCTGATGTGAAGCAGAAACTCACATCTTGTGTAGATGTGGGTCTTTCTGAGATTTCTGCCTTAAATACTTCATCTGGAAGGCATCGGGAAAATAAAAGGCTTTCATCATTGAAGGTGTGTGAGTTGGGTTGTAGATATTTCTTTTGCACCCAGCTGAGGGTGAAAGAACTCCATTGCTCCAGTAAATAGTGTTAACTGAGCACCATTTACAGCAGTTTACAGACATATTTTAAAAACTAATCAAACGTTAAGTCCCGTAGTTTTACTGAATTTATCCTAAACCCGGGGCCTTGCTTCTGCAAATACCAAATCTGGTAGTTTTCCAGAACTTGTCCTCTGTCTCTGAGGTCCCGGATGCTGGTCAAACTCTTTATCTGCTGAAAAGACCTTTGCTGCCCACTTCCTGGTTCAGCTGTTTGCTGGCATGGCAAGCATCAGCCGACATGCAGATGGATGGCAACAACTAGCCAGGCTCTGCCATGAAACTAAAGTCTACTACACTTAGGTAAGACATGTTGGTTCTGTAAGAAGTGTAGGCACAGGTTTTGTCTGGATCAAATGCTCTTCAGAAGTTTAATACAGCTGCGATTTCTGAAGCTGGAGCACCGGATAAGTCTTCTATTTGTTGTCACGTTTCTTTTAATTTTGAAGTTAGAATAGCAGGATGTCACAAATGCATTACATGAAAATATCCAGCAATGAGCTATAAATCCTATTTCATGTTGCCCATTTAACATTCATCTCCCCTAACCCTTCCCTGTCTCTGCAGCCATATTGGCTCATGATGCAATGATATTTAAATCCCTTCATATCCTCTGTCCCTGCAACAGGCACCTGGCAACGACCGGTCCTCTCTTGTGGGTTTTTTTTGGGTCACAAGCTGTGATGGGAAAGCAGATGAATCTCATGTCTCACCTTCACTGTGTCACGCATAGATGTGTGATGCTCTGGGAGAAAGACAGATTTGCTGACCAACGGTTTTATTTCCGACAACCGCGCAATCTATCTCGAGCCAAAGAATGGCTTCAGACTGTCAGAAAGACAGACAGATGGGTAAAACACAGGCAGAAAGGGAAGAACAACAGGTAAGAAAGGGCAGATATTGAGATTAAAATAAAGCGAAAGCGAAGCGGAATCTGGTTAGAGTGGTCGGCGTCAAACAAGAGGCTGAGAGAAAAATAAGGCGACAGACGAGGAAAGTAATCATCTTAAAGGTCCGAAGGTCTCAGTCAGACTCACTCACTGTCCTACGGCAAAGATGAATGCAAGAGTTAGCTCCCGCTGTGCGTGCAAGGATGAAAGATGAACACAATTTCAGCACTGACCTCAAGGGTTAAAAATATGAAATAGTTGCATGTGAGTGTAAAAAAAAAAAAAAAAAAAACAGTACCAGCATGGAACTGAAATATGACTACCCTGCTGCTTATTCTCTCCTCAGGTAGTCTAAAGAGAGGCTACACACTAGTCCTTCCTGCTGTAGAGTCTTAGTTTTTTGGTTAAACTGCAGCAAAAATTGTGTCCTAGCTGACAAATGCATCTACATTTGTCACAAGTTTTCTCCACCTCCACAGCTTTAAAAAAATGATCTGACACAAGCACGAAGATAGTAAAAGGAGAGTATATTTCCGTTAATTATATTTTATGCCAAAAAAGTACCAAAATTATTGTTTTTAACCATCTATTTGATCAAGTTTCAAATCTATCCTCATAATGACATCCAACAACAGACACTCTTTGGTGAATACAAATTGTTGCAACAACTTTTTGTCATTAATTCAAGTTTCTAACGGTTTCTTACTTCAAATACATCAACATTTCACCCAGCTTTCAACTTTGTATTCTTTGGGCGCTTCAAGTCTTCATTTAGAAAACTTAAAAATCTAATTTAAAGAGAAGCAATTCAGAAACGTTGACTGCAACAACCGGAGACACTCGTCAGCCTGATGGGGAAAACTATCAGAGCCAAAAATGCCTGACAATGCTAACAGTAAGGCTAAAGCTAATGGCACTAAGGGAGAAACTAGTGGCGAGCATGCTAATGCTACACCACCGAGTAAGATGGCAACTTAAGCGGATATCATGTCTGGCATCTGTCGGCTGAGCCAGAACGTCGACTCAGGTTTTCGACACACTCCCCCCCAAGTTCCCCCCTATCTGGGTCCCATAGTACTGAAGCAACGGCAGCGATCTGATGGCATCAGATCCAGATGCAGAGTGACAGAGTGCCAGCGCTGATTTGGAGCTTCGGATATCCAGCAATGTTTGTGCTATCAGTCGGCTTGGACAAACACTAATTCACCCATCCAAATGAATCAGAAGCAACTTTATTTGGCAAATTTGTGCGTACAAACAAGGAATTTGACTTTGGTTTCCATCGACCACATCATAATCAAAGTTTATCGACTAAATTTAACTCAGTAGACTACAATACATAGCAAAAAACACTTCACGGTGATAGGTTAAGACAAGATGCTACACAGT
Source organism: Fundulus heteroclitus (assembly GCF_011125445.2). Classification (NCBI taxonomy): domain Eukaryota; kingdom Metazoa; phylum Chordata; class Actinopteri; order Cyprinodontiformes; family Fundulidae; genus Fundulus; species Fundulus heteroclitus. Next base: position 5,305,123 of record NC_046369.1, read on the forward strand.
TCCTCGATGGCAATAGAGTTCCACATTAGATGAATGCCCCAGGTAAAGACGTCTCCAGCTACAACATCTTAACGCACATGCAGACTGTTTATGATTCTCATGCTAAGAAGGGGGAGCTCTGGGTGCAGGTTACTATGGGAGGCTATGAGCCAAGCAGGTTAGTTCTAGTAAATGTTTGTCCTCAGAGGGGAGGGAATGAGAAGAAGAGAGCCCTGGAGGATAACAACACACTTTTGTTTGTTTGCTCGTGTTTTGAAGCAGCCGCTCTCGTGGTATTTGTACTGCAGCGGTTCACCGTCCACAACATATTTAAGCGTATATTGATGCTCTTCATATTTCTATGAATGATTGACAGTTATGAGCTGGAACTTCAATCAAGAGAAGAAAAATAATGACACATTTAATGAAAGGCTGATGTCATTTATCTACAGGAGACACATTAAAAATACAGCAAACAAAACTGTGCATTGGTCGGGAATCACAAATATTTCAATCAAACCTTGGGACTAGACAGAGGACTAGACATTATTATTATTATTATTATTATTATTATTATTATTGAGAAAATGTATCATATGATAGGATATCAATAGGAAATCCCAACGATAGATTCATAATTGTATCAGGAACTTTAACGGTGTTCCTGTGACTTTGATTAATATGAATTGTCCAAATTTTGATTTTTATTATTATTTTTTTTATAGAATCCCAGAATAGAATGAAGCAAACAATATCATGGGGGGTCGATATCAACTGAACGATCTAGCAATAAATAAATCCAGTAAGGTACAACAAAAATATAATGTACAGTCTAAACCTAATGGATCTCTGGAGGCTACATTACCATGTCACTAGAGCATACTCTAGAGCTGTTCTGCCATGGTGGGGATGGGAAGAGAAATGGATAGCAGTTATCTCGGAGGAGGGGTTTGTCAGGAAAGATCTGGAGGTTGAAATAGAGTCAGATGAGATGATGAGTTTGAAGCTAGACATGAAAGTAGCGATGCTCAATATTGTTAGCTGTCACACCCCACAGGTACGACATGAGTAAGAGAGGAGAATGAGAAATTCTGGAAGGAGTTGAATGATGTGATAGTTCATTTAACTCACCCCCTCCCCAGAGGAGAGAGAGTGGTGATTAGTGCAGATTTCCATGGACACGTTTGAGCAGGGGGGCAGAGATGATGAGGAAGTGATGGGCAGGTTTGGTATCCAGAACAAGAATGCAGAAAGTCAGATGGTGTTAGACTTTGTAAGGAGGATGGGAATGGCTCTAGTGAACACTTCCTTCCAGAGGAAGGAGAAGGACGACTTACAAGAGCGGATGAAGGAGCATAGGAGTGCATTACATCTTGAGCAGACAATGAAATCTGAGGAAACTCAGTGACTGTAGGGTGGTGATAGGTGAGAGGGTTGCCAGACAGCACAGGACGGTGACTCTGATGGGGAGGAAGATGAAGAGGACAAAGGCTTTGCAGAGGACGAAGCAGTGGAAACTGAAAAAGCAAGAAAGTCGTGTGGCTTTCATGGATGAGCTGAGACAGGTGATGTGTGGCCAGAAGCTGCTTCCTGACGACTGGACAACTACAGCTAATGTTATCGGAGAGACAGGGAGGAGAGTACATTGAGTTTGTATTGGGCTTTCTCCACAATTAATTAATTTATTTTTTTAATATTATTGTTATTGAATCTTGAGTAACTTGATCCTACCTGCGCACGGGTCCTCTACAACAACCCAACATAAAACGTCTGACCCCACAGCAGACTTTCTAAAAGATCTAAAAAATATTATCTAGTGTTGAATATTATTAATAAATATGCAAACTTCTTCAATAAATACTCTTGACATGCAAATCATTTAAAGTCAATGAATTAAAAACGGTTACGTTAGACTAATAATGCATAAACATTTGAACATGGATGATATGAAGGGGATACTGGCTGGGTTGTGGCAGCTGATGGAATATAGAAAATCCCCAGAGATAAAATCTGCCTCAGGCCCCAGAGAGCCTTAAACTGTTTCTTTTAATGTAGGGTTAAAAATCCAAACTTTTCCTATACCTTTTGCATCTCTCCAAAAAAACTTTTTAGTCAACATCTCGTTTTAACTAAGAATCAGGTGCCCCAAAATAGCTGCTACATAAAATATTTTATGGATTTGTTCTATTTCTCCACTGGCATGTATTAGATTTTTATTTTTATTTTTTGGACTTTGCTGCTGGCAGCTGTTTTGTGAATCTGGGCAGAAAACTTGCCTTGCTCTTCTGCTCCAATTCATATCCAGCCGTCAACTCGTTGCATCTGCAATGCTGCACTGTAGGTGCAACAGACACGGCGTAATCCTTTGGGCTTGGTGTGCGTTCGTTAAACCACAACGTGCCCAGCCACGAGAAGTAAAACTTAGTCACAGTAGGTAACACCAGATGTATGAAGTGTCACAAACAATGCTGAAACATGTAAAGTACTGTTAGCAAGGAAACATTTATACATCATCTACCATTTATCCTTGCGGGGTTTGGGAAGTGGGAGCAGGGTGGTGGTGGGGGGATGGTTGCAGGGATTATGCCTGGAATCATTGGAACATGTGGCGGTGTATACCTTGGACAGGTCACCAGCTTATCACGGCAACGCAGAGACACACATTGCAAACAACCACACGCGCACACACTTACACCGATTGGGCTATTCAGAGAGACCAATTAACCTAACAGTCGTATTTCTGGACAGTGGGAGGAAGTCTTAGTTCCTGGAAAGAACCCACATGTGCTCAGGGAGAACATGAAAACTGCTTGCAGAAAGACCCAAGGCATGTGTCTGAATCCAGGACCTTCTCGCTGCAAGGCAACAGAGCTAACTGCACCTTAATGCCGCAGCTAAACAAACAACACAAACTAAAAAAAACATACTAAAATGACAGTAAACACGTTACGTCAATGTGGATTTCCTTTTTTCCACATCCACATACTTCCCTTTGAAGGAATGAAGACATTTTCACCCTCAACATTTTACTGAATGAGAAAATGGCACAAACCTCGATCTTTCATCACATTCTGCTCCTGGCGCCCTTTGTCGTGGAATAACACATTTCAGGACCTGACTTATGATTTTCCTTACTATTTATTCAGTAGTTTCATTCATAATTCATGTGTTGATTCATGTATTAATGTCATTCCATGCATATGACCCACGGGAAACTGGAGCAAATCTAAACTAAACCCTACATGCATAGCCCAGCAACAAAGACCTGCAGGTTGCCTCTCATTGAACACACCTGTCATTCAGTTTAAAGGCTGCTTTTCACTCTCTCCTCCTCTTTATGTCTGGCCACTTCATTGGTTTTAGTGTCTGTGTAGATATAACTATCAGCTCTGTTTAGCTGAATTATGGTCATAAGGTTCCTTCGCGACTAAAATTATTCTGGTAAGGTCAAGATATGTCAAATTCTACATCTGACAAAATGTAAATATTGTAAAAGAGTATACTTAAATAAAACAGCTTTCTGCTCATTACACTATCATCAATGAATACCCTGATAGATTCTTGGGACAAAATGAATAGTTGTCGCCAGTGTGGATAATAATTTGTGTTATTCTAACAAACAACTTCTTTAGTTTAAAAACAGCTGGCACAAAATGGTAGACGAAGACTAGGGAGAGAAAGAAGGAGGGAAATTCAGAAGTGTAACAGTACTCATTACAAAGCAGATGTCATTTTAATACACAGTGCCCTAAATATACACCAGTTTCATTTAAATCAAATTTCACTGTGCTCTCTGTTATAGTGCACTGCTAAAAGGAACTAAAAATAAGTAATATTTTCTAAAAATGAGTCTATCTGTCCTTGATTTGAGTACGTAAATTAGATGATCTGCCAATGGAATAAGACTGTTGCACTTAAAATGAGAACAATTCCTCTCCATCTTCTTATTTCAAGTGGAGGATGTCTAATTATCTTATTTTAGGGGTCAAAAGACTCATTGGCAGATAATATTATTTGCCTGCTTAAATCTAGGACAAAAACACACATTTTAAGAACATTTTACTTATTTTTAGATCCTATTTTGCATTGTGTGAGGCAATTCTTGAACATATATTAGTTTACGTACGGTTAGACTACGCTCTGGTTAAGTTTTTTGTTTGACTATGGGTATTGGTATCAAAGCCATGAAACAAACCAGAGTGTTATTTAATGGGGCTCATGTGATTCAGCCCAAGATGTACAACTAAATATAACTCAGATTATTACGCATTGTTTACTTTATTTGTTTTTCAAGGAGTTGGCAATGAAAGGGAAATTTGAATTCAGAAATGGTCTAATGTAAAGTAGGTCCATGAGCTGTACAGAAAATCTGCTCAATACTTGTTTTTGGCTCTTTTTGCTTGAATTACTGCGTCATTGCAGTGTAGCATGGAGGTGTTCAGCCAGTGGCTGTAATGAGGTGTCGATGAAGCCCGGGTTGTTTTGATAGCGGCCTCTTGATCGTTTATCGGGCCTGTTGTCTCTTCCTCTGAACAATACAGCAAAGATTTTCTGTGGTGTTTAGTTCAGGTCAGTTTTCTGGCTAATAAAGTGCAGTGATAGCATGGTCATCATATCTAGTATAGGTACTTCTGGTAGTTTGGGAAGGTGCCAAATCATCCTTGGGGAAAAAAAAATCTGCTTGTCAGTAGAGGGAAGCATAAAGAGTTCTTCAGATGACATGGCTGTCACATTAACCCGGCTTGTGGAAATCTCACAATGAACTTTAGGCAACTTGTAACCTAGGTCTTTACATTTTTTTTCTTCCAATTACTGTAAGTTTAATATTCCAGATTAAATACATAATTTACTCTCATTTGAAAAGAGGACATTGGACCACGGAGCAACGGTCCAGTCCTTTGCTTTAATAGTGGCCTTCAGCTAACCTGTATTATTAGGTCTGGTGTCTCTCATTTTCCTATTAACGTTATTGTTGGTGGGCTTTTTCCACCAAATGTTATCCTTCCGCTCAACTTTCTATAATATGCTTTGACATGGCACTTGCGTTCCAGTTTATTTTCCAGCTGGACAACTGCCAGCAGCAGCAGTACTAAGTAAACAGCAAGTCAGCAGTCTTCCCAATAATTGTGCCAGCCCATAATATGATTTAAAATCTTTTTTTTTTTTTTCTCTCCCATGGTTATTCAGTGATACTTCAGTTTTCTAACAATCGAATCTGCGGTTCCCATTCGCTTTCAGGCATAAGCCTTCAAATTATTAACATGACTTGAAATAAATAAATCCTCCTTTTGGGGTTGGCTTTTGAAGTCGAACGCCGAAATAAATGAACTTTTCTAAATTTATTTCGATCTTCCATTCTTGCCACCACGTTTATTGTTTATCTTTCCCATTCACTTTTTTTTTTTTTTTTTTTTTGAAGGTACATGTGATGTGTTAAAAAGTGACTCGGCATATTTTCCCTTCCTGGTTAACAACCAGACAACGTGTAAAAAAAAAAAAAAAAAAAGAAAAAAAAATCTTCCTAGTATTGTAACCGCAGACAACCACCACAAGCCATCCCGCCCATAAGCGTCACCCACTTTAGCAGCGAGCCGGGGCAGATCGAGCTCACACGCTCCAGAGCCGAGCCACACACGCAGAGTAAAGGTAGAGCCGCCGCCGACGGGCTGGAGCTGCAGAACAACCGCCCGCTTTGCACGATCACAGCCGCAGATCGCCCAGGATCTAACGATGTGGACCGGGGTCGGAAAGCTTGCGCTGCTACATTTGTTACTCATGGAGCTCAGCGGCCACGTCCAAGGTAAGCCGGCTCCTGGCTCGGAGATGGGAGAGAGTGTGCACCGCACGGCGCTCCCCCCGACGGACTCAGTGTGCGCGGTGGTGGGGACCGCTGCCTTCCGAGAAACGACTCGTGTGCCAGCGTGGTCCGCTTCTTTACCGGAGCAGCGCCGGTGTGACCGTTAGAGACCGCATTCGGAAGATTACGATCTTAATTGGCACTTTTGTCAGGTTTGTGAGCGTTGTCAGGAAGCGGCAACGAGTTGGATGAAACGGAAAGCACATGCGAGCTGCTGACGTGACGGCAGCCGGCTGTGCTGGTGATGTGATATGCAAAGTGCTGCCTGTAAATATTTTGTTTTAAATATTGCGCCGGATTCTAAATTTCTAAATAAATAAATAAAAACCCAATAAAACACATCAGCCTAAACATGCCAGCACAGCACTGGTGGCAGGCGCATGTTGTCGCGCTAAAGTCAACATAATGAAACAATAGACGCGCCGTTATGAGCAGACTGCAACACTGGAAGTCATGCTTTAATATTGATCGGATCAGGATGTTATAGCCAAAGCAGATACATCTACAGGGTAATTTCGAGCTGCAGCGGTTTCTCAATTACCATGCTCAAAAGGTGTTGCGTTTGTGCAGTTTGCCACCACTTCCCCAGTCAACTTCCTGAAGTTACTGAAACTGTAATTTATTTTATAAAACAAAATAACCCTAAAGTGGCCCCCAAGCACTTTTAGTATCACCTCGCAATCTAAAATTGTATTTTATTTTATTTTTTGACTTCCATACATCACTCGTAGTTTTCCCATCGTGGGACAGTAAAGGTATTTCTTATCTTAATACCCTCCTACGACAAAAAAAAAAAAAAAAAAAAAAAAAAAAGACCCCTCACTGACAATTATGCTGTTTTCTGTCACCGCAGGAACTCATACCGAGTCAGAGTGTGAAATAGGGCAGTTTCAGTGCAAGACCGGAGTGTGCATCCCAAGCCTCTGGAGATGTGACGATGACAATGACTGTTCGGACGGCAGCGATGAAGAGAACTGTCGTAAGTAGCTCTACAATCCCACTTTATGTTACTTTTATGGATCTTTACGCTTGGGATGGTCGTTATGCTCCTGCATTTGAATGCGTGTTCCATAGTTAGCAGATCATTTTGTCAGAGCAACCTGTAATAAGTGAACCTGGACTGAGAATAAGCACCTTACCACCAGTTCTTGGGGGCCCTGTGGAATTCCCCTTTCAGACATCAGCGCACAAACCCACTCATCCCAGATCAAAAGTCACATGGCCAAAGGAATTTTTTTTTTTTTTTTTTTTTGCTTCTTAGTAATTCACATCCTCAGTAAACCTCTGAAACAAAGCGGATTTGGGGCCATAACTAATGTTACATGTGGTTATTATTCTTGTTTTGGTTTATTAACCACATGCTGCTGGTAATGTACGGAGCTAGATGGGTGAAAGCAAGCTTGGATATAAACTATTACTGCTTTAGAGATTATGCCGCATCAGGCAGCGACAGATCAGATTTACAGAGTTTTGTGTCATGATAATTAGAGCTGAGTGATGTGGGCTGGTTTTCCCCAATTTCCTAAATATGCTTGCTTTTTGTGGTCTCTCGACGTTCTGTTTGGAAAGGTTGAGAATAGCCATGGGCTGGCGTGTGATTCTCATGATGTAATAAACAGTTGCATGGTCTTGCAGTGTTTACACAAAAATATTTAAACTGTTCTGTTTTTTTACCTAAAACAGAAAAGTGACAATTGTTTCAACTATTGCAAGAAAAAAAAATCTAACATACTCATGTCTCCTATATTATCATCTCTAACATTTTTATTATCTGAATTTTGATACACAAATGAACGTTTAAAATTACGGAATATGCACCCACTGAAATTACCATTACTTTTCATTATAGTCTATTATAATAGACTATAATACCCTTCTGCCAGTCTGTTCTTCATACTGTAACACGTGTGTGATGAACTGACATCAGTAACTGCTCAGGTACCTATCCTGCTGTGGACTTAACAAGCATGCCTGTATATATAAGCATGCCTGTATAATTTGTTTTTTAAGGAGCCTTGCCCTAATATGAGGGTTGGGTGGTATTCCTTTAGTTTTTTTTACACCATGACTGTCTGTTTTTTTTGTCACAAGTAATGTTCCCAAACAGAGAAACAAAGAAAAAAGTGTAGTAGCGTTCTTTCAGCCAGCTGGACCGCAGTGCACAAAAACAGGCATGGGAGGGCCGGTATTGCTGCTATACAGTATATACATCTATATCTATTCCTTTAGAGGAATTCTTCAGTGCATGGAGATGGAAGGTCTATCATCACTGCCCCTGTGAGCAGATGCCTTTGCTCAATGCAATGACTGCTGCTGCCCATGATATAGATGCAGAGGTATGTCAAGGATGGATCAGGCATGGAAGATTTTTCCCTAGGTGCGTCGCAAGGGAAAGTATTGAGTGTGATGAAGATGAGTCCATGTGGCCTATTTGTCAAGAGAGAAGAGACTAGAAGAGACAGACAGCTCTGGTATCTTCTGTTGGAATATTTAATTTGTAGCCACAATCTGAAAAAAAAGAATGAATAATCAATAAAATTTGGATCACTGATTCTGATCTATGTTTTTTGCAAATTTGTCTACAAATGACACTGACATGTAAGCTGCATACAGTCTTTGGCTACAATGAACCAGCAATGCCGCACTGATTCACATTGAGTGCGGTATTTTGTATTTTGTTGCCCCTTGTGTAATGAATGATTGGAAGGGCTCAAAACATTTGTGTGCAGGTTGTGTTGTTTGAGGGCAAAATTTGCTTTTGGTTCATATTTTAAATGTTTTGGCAGAGTTGTGAGCCTTTTGCAAACAAAATGTGTAATTTTGACCATTGTTGCCACTGTTTAGGCCTCTGCGTTAACTGCTTTGAAAAATGTGGGTTTTGAGTTGACTGCTGCGTCAAAGCGATCGATAAAAACTGTAATGCACTTGCGCGCTTTCATTTTGGAAGAAAAGTTTATTTTGAAAAGAGGAAAATGCAGGTGGCACAAATAACTGTTGAAATATATTGATGTGCCTCTTTTTTAAATTCAGCATATTGTAAAAAAAATAAAATGAACCCTTCATGTTATGACCCTCTTTATACAAGAAAATTATCTGCTTATTAATTAATCATTAGTTGATTTATTTTATCAATCAACTTTTGATTAACTGATTAATCAATAACTTGCATCCTTAGTTTGTCATTCTGAGCCGTCATCAAGAATGTTCTTACAAATCTGGTTATGCCTCTGCGACTCCAGAGGTTTATCGAGATTACTTGATAATTACTGGATGATGCCAGAAGGCTTGTGGAATTAGATTTTAAGGAGCTCACCTTCAGTCAAACAGGTGGTGTGTGTTTCGTTTTGTATTAGTGTTTCTCAGAGCGAATGTAAAAGATGTACCTTAAGCCACAAGGTCGTCCACTGTTCTGTCTGTGGCAGAGATGAGGTCTACGACTTTCATCTCTCCTCATTCTCTCTGCTACATATCTTGTAAGCTTCAGATGTGCGCATGCTTCTCTCTGGGGTTCGCTGTCACTCCCTGAATCGCTTCATCTCCTCAGTCTCTACATTTATGTACTTTCCCCCATTGTTCCATCTCTCCCTTGCTACCTGGTATCATTCTTTTCTTTGAAAGCTTCAGCTCTTAGGCTGTGTTGAAAGTGACTCTTTCTAAAAAAAAAAAAAAAAAGTCTCTCATTTCCACTGCATTCTAGTGTCCATTAATCGACTCTCCTGTGCCATTTTTATTTTAAAAATCATTTATTGCTGCACCTTGACAGTGCCAATGCCAAAAAGGTTGTGCCCACTTGCCTTAGATCCACAAAGAGCATCAGCTGACAGGTTGGTTGGAGATAAATCCAACAGCATGACTCTGGCTGCTGGCGTGATGCTCCGTGACTGGCGGGATGCCAGACCTTCGAACAGATGCCAGCACTGCCACTGCGCCCGCTTCCTAAAACCAAATATCACCAGCAAGAGCTCTGCTGGAGAGGGGGTGGAGGTTGAGGAGGAGACGGAGGCAGGGAAAAAGATTGGACCCATTTGACTGAGAAGCCCAAGATGGTGTAGAGCAGAAATGATGTGAGGAAAATATGAACAAGTACTTTCTGGAGAATTTCCAAAAGGTGCGCAGAAGAAACGGGCAAGCCAAAATGAGCTGGGGACGACGGCCGTTGTTTTTATTCAGCAAGAAAGCATCCAGTGCTCCTTTTGGCTTTTTCCAATCGTTATTTTCAAATGGTGATTAATGACTAGAGAAAATAGCCTCACATCTTACAGAGTAACTGAAACTGGGGATGTAACAACATACTCGGGTCCCAAGATGAGACAATATATTGAGTTTTTGGTATATGTCAACTGAACCTAAAATGTATTAGGCAGACTTTGTAATACTTTGTATTATGCAAACACTGAGTTTTTGGTACCCACCATTTCTTAATAACATATTAACATATTTCCCCCGTTGTCCTTGGATAAAGGTACTCTATTTGTGTTCATCTTTCTGCTTTTTTTTTTGAGTCTATCCTCTTCCCCCTTCAGCTCCTCCTTTCTCCTCTACTTTATTCTCAACACGCCTCTTGTTTCCCTGGGAGACGGTAAAGCGGTGATGGTGGTCATGTTTTTTTTTTTTTTTTTTAGAGCATTAGTACTTCCTTTGTGCCAAAATGCATTGCTCCCACACACATGTATACTCATACATCACAACTATCCATTTCCTTTTGGTTTCTTCTGACCTATATTTAGGTCATATAATACACATTAGGAAACAAGGTTGCATGATTGTTTACGTCTGTGTTTAATGGGTTTAAATACGCAAAATCAAAATTGTCAATGTGAACTCATTATAGCATCATGATAATCATTGCTTTCAGTTATCTATTTCTTGAATCGCTTGCACTGACCAAGCAGCTATGTAAACATGTGGTCAGATGGATTTTTTTTTCTTATATATGACCAAAATAACAACCAATGGCAACAATTTTGATGGTATTCTAGTCATTGATGTTCAATATTGAACCAAAGTCCTATGTAGCTTTTCTCAGGCCAGATAACAATATTAGCTGATCACGTTTTTTTACGGGGGTGTTAATTAAATGGAAAATGGACTAAATTTATGTCCCGCATCCTTCCGATTGCAAAACGACTACTCTGCTAATTGAGCCATGGTCAGAAGTACTTCCTGTCCAATGCACCACCATCGCTAACTGTTAGAGGTCATCTTTCTACTTATTGACCAGGTAGCCGTCCAGCAGCTTGTCACTGCATCCACTTGAGGAGATGAAAAGGAAATCTTACACAAAAAGTATGGAATGTGGGGGGAAAAAAAATCTCGTTGGTGTAACTCGACAAGCTTTTCTCCCAAGCACAATAACCGTATTAGTTTATTGTGAAGTGACTGGAAAAGGACAAAGTGTTCTGTGATAATTTGCAACAGTAGGCTAAATCACCATAGTCAGGCTCACACGGCTCTTGAGAAACAGTATTCTTCTACCATTTAGAAGGTTGGCGGTTCAATCTTGGCTCTCCTATTCCACTTTAGCATGTCTTAGACTCTAACTCCATGTTGTTATCTGACTATCACTCAAGTCCATATCACTTAATAAATATAACATGGTTTAAAAGAGGTTATAGCACTCAACAAGACTGGAAAGTAGGATGTAAATGCCATTGAAATAAAAAAAAAATTAAAACACAGGTTCCCAAATGTGTCGGCATTGTGTACAAACCCTAAAATTACCTCTTGTAAAATGCAAACAGGTTACAGTTCTTGCTTCTTTCAGTTTCTGTATATTGATTTGTCAAAGGTTTAGTCACCAGCCAGCGAAACCTTCTCATTTTCTTTAACCCTCAATCATAATTTGCATTTTGTAAAAATAAAACACTAACTCCTTGATCTTGAACCCTTTATGAACCCGGAAAACCAAACATGGTGAAATGTCTAAAAGGAGGGGAACAAAAACTCAACACCTAAGGGTGGGAAAAAAACAAGAAAAAAAACGTGTTTGAACCGAATGCGAGGGTGTGTGTGTGCTCATGTGTGTTTGTGTGTCACAGCAAGACAATGAGTCTATCTGTGACAGTTGGTCTCAGTTTCAGTCTGAGACCAACTTCCCATAGAGAAGACATCACAACGCATTTCACGCTGCTGCCATGTTTTTGTGCGTGTGTGTGAGAGGAGAGTGATCAGACTTTCTCTCACACACACGCACGTACACACGCACCATTCTTCTCGCACAAAGACCCACAGACACACACACACACACACACACACACACACACACACACACACACACACACACACACACACACACATGATAGTGTTATAAGAGACTACAGAGAAGCGTTTCAGTCATTTAAAGGCGTTGCAATGACATACAGCGCACAGGCTCACATGATGGTCACCTGCTGATACATGCACTCTCAGATTGTCACAGTTAGGGTCAGGCTTTTAAATTGTATGTTAGGTCAGAGAAACAAGGTATATCTTAAACTGCCCCGAACCAAACTTTTTTTTTTTCCTCTGGTAAATCCTAAATCAGGATTTACCTAACACCTAACAGTTTTAAAATAGAATTTTCCTCAAGAGGCAGATACAATATTAAAAGCTAATAACTTTTGTTGTTTCTTGAGTTGCGGTTTCAAAGAGGGAAAGTTGCGGCAACTGCGCCATTATGCTAGCTCTAGCGGTGGCAATGCTATTTTTGTCATTTGACAGAGCTCCTCTCACAGTTTGTTGGCCAGATTTAGCAACTTTAGGAGGCATATTGAAGAAAAAAATAGCTAACGAATGTGGTCTGGTACAAAGTTAAGGATTGAGATTTCTGAGTAAATTACAGTTTTATCATTTAGATGTGGTTAGATTTGCACAGAGATGAGGACTTTTCATCTGACTCTCGCTTAGCAGATGAGAGGAAAGCTTGATGCAGTACAGGAAAGCTGCTTTTTAAAAAAAAAAAAAAAAACACTTGGACACGGATTTAGAAATGTTGGCAGCCTTTTGGAAATCTCGGAGGAAGGGATCCACATTCTTGAAAATGTTAGTTGCACAACCATGCTCAGCGGCATTATAAGATGCAGCAGGCATTTATCATTGTGAATTTCCTAATAACTTTGCAATCTTAAAGCAATAGTAAAACCCTGATTTTAAAGTAGCAGCTCTCTTACATGGTAACCAAAAGGCATGTGAGCTGCAAATACAAATAAATAATATGACAAAATACTCAGGAAGTCTATCAAAAATAGTTTAAATGCCATTATGATCTTTCATTAAAGCTCTTAAAGAGCTGAATTTAGTTTTCAGGCCATTGCTGCACTGCAAGTCAATCAGTTCCATTTGCAGCACGCTGGACATTTTCTCCACATCACCTGAGCAGGGGTCTGTAAACAGCTGGAATGTGTCACTATGTGGCTTGGAGTCTGCAAATCTTTCATCAAACTCACGCTGCAGGTTTTCAATAGCACTCACATACTCCTCTGCACTGAATGCTGTACCCTCTTTCACCAAAGATCTGCATGCAGCAAAATGACTGAGATTTTTATTTAATTTTTTACAGACAACTGACCCTTCCACTGTCTCAGCTTTGTGCAGAAAGCGTTCACACTCTCAAAGGCTGTTGTGATGAGCTGATCGGGACTCTGGAGCGTTAAGTTCAGGATGTTTAGCGCTTGTGTTATATCCACAAGGAATGCCAAATCCATCATCCATTTTGGAATGTCCAGCTCACGGACATCCAGTCTTCCATGAACTTCTTTACTTCTTCTTTTACAAAAAAACCCCTCTTCAACACACTTCTCTCTGCTGAGCCAGCGCACCCCAGTGAAGTACAGAACATCGGCATAAAACAATTTCCTCCGGAGTATGAAGTGGAACTCCGGGCTTTATACCGTAATTGTTCATAAATGTTAGCTGACAGCCCGTTAATCCACTCTGCCACTGTGTTTGCTGACAGAGAAATGTTTTTGAATAAGCTTTTCTTTACAGGGCAAAGAATATCAGCCACTCGTAACGTGCAATGTTTCAGAAACTCTCCCTCGGTGAAAGGTTTTCCTGTTTTTTGGCGATTAACTCTGTGATAGCGTAACTTGCTTCAACCGCGGCATCAGCGTCTTTGCTGGACTTTTGGAGAAGTCCTTGCTGGAAACGTAATCTTTTGGTAGCTGCCCCATTCATTGTATTCTTTTATCCCCCTTGTAAGTCTCATAATGCTCGCCATGTTTAGTGGCATAATGACGTTTGAGATTATACTCCTTGAGAACAGCGACTTTCTCTTTGCTTATAAGGCAGATCGTATTTTCCCCCGATTAAGGCATGTGTAGGGGATTGATTGATTGATTTCCACCAAACTCAACAAAAAAACACTGCAGTCTCCACCTGTCTTGAAATCGCCTTTGCTCTTCGTCTACTTCTTTTTAGGTGTGGTTAGCGTCATCTTCGGTTTCTTCCAGTGTTGTAGTACTCGAGTCCGAGACTCGAACTCGAGTCCGAGTCATTAGCTAAATTTAGAGACTCGTGACTTGACTTGGACTTGAGCACTGATGACTCGAACTTGGACTCGGACTCCTACATTCAGATCATTCTGACTCGGAAATTGAGAAAAAGACTCGACTTTTTTTTATATCATTAGGTTATAATTTTAATATGTCATTAGAATATTATTTGGTGTATGATTTTTAATATCTAAATGTCGTGCCGCGCACGTGACGTCACCATCTCATGAGCAACGCCCCTTGCCGCTAAGGTTGGGCAAACAGTGTGAGAGCGCACGTAGCAACCAGCCATTACACATGCAACAGACACAACGATATGACCGACTTTTCAGCTGTTAAACTTTCACAAGAGGATGTCTAGGCGCCCATTTTACTGGTAGAACTGTGGAACAACATACCAACGTTCAGCTCAAACGATGGATTGAGTGCCGAGGGCTCGGAAAGACTGGGAAACTGGCCAAGTTGATAGAAAGGTAAGTCGTTGTTTTTCTCCTGCTCTGCGTTCATGGCGTCATCGGCCGTTTTTTTTTCTGTTTGTAGTCACCGTCCAGGAATCGGTATAAATTTTCCGGCCCGCCGAACAATTTAGTCCGGTCCGGTGGCCAAATGCATTATCATTATCCAACGGCTGTATCTCCTCGCTGCATCGACCGATCCACACCAGATTTGTTGTGAGTCATGGGGAGGGCTGCCGAACGTGTTTGTGGGAATCGCCCGGTTGACGGGCGAGGAAAATGCGTGACAGCATCTGCGGCGGTGCGCGAACCCCGCCCGCCGGCCGGCACCGCGGCGGTGCGCGAACCCCGCCCGCCAGCCGGCACCGCGGCGGTGGCCAATAGGCCGGAGTGCGCTTGGCTGCGAGGGCCGATCGTACCTCAAGTCGCTGTTGCACGTTCCATAACAACAATGTTTAAAAACCATGGTTAGGAGACGTCTTAGACTTGGAAAAAGCGGTAGTTTTACCGAGTAAAACCAAGGGTAACTACAGCGAAAGAGTTATTAGTGCAATGGAATGTTACTGCTTCATGTCATACATCACACGTCAATAGTGACTCGACTCGGACTTGACTCGGATGAGTAGTGGACTCGACTCGGATTTTTTTTTTAATGACTTGGACTTGACTCGGACTTGAACACTGGTGACTCGAACCTGGACTCGGACTCGAGGCATAGTGACTTGACTACAACACTGGTTTCTTCTTCTTCTACTAGTTGCCGTCCTTCTTCTGCACGTATTCTCCCCCTCCTTCAGTGCTGCTCTTCCTTTGTAAATATTTTTATTTATAAAATAAATATTTTTTACCTTTTTTTTATATTTAAATAGGCAAAATGTGCTGTCTTAATTTTGCGCAAATAAGACTAGTTTAAAAAAAATAATCTTAAAGGGCCAAATTGCATTATATTTTTGACATTGGGTCGCGGGCTGGAAACTGGGAGGGGCAGGGGCCGGAAGAGGCCCGGGGGCCATGACTTTGATGTAGAGGTTCACAAGCATCAGCAGTTGGAGATCAGGCATTATATTTTAATCAGTGCATTTTGTATCCTTGAAAATTGGTATCATGACACCAAACTATATAGACCAGTATACTCTAAACTGAAGATTACAGCAATTGTTGTGATAGTTAAATATGTGTATATATTTATAATATAGCACTGTATTTGTTTGTTTATTAATACTGGGACAAATTTTTACACACTAGACTATATCAAACATTATAATAGGATATGTATGTATTTTTCTTTTTTATTGTGGCAGTTCATCCCAAATATAATTGCCTAATTGCACACGCTGGTCCCACAGAGTCAGGGAAATGATGAAATAGGATTTAGCCAAACACTGTATTGTTTAGTTTCATGTCTTCATGTAAATATTTTAACTACATTTAATAGTTGTATTTTTTTAGTATCTGATCAGATAATTCTTAATTTCTTCTCCCCTCACTAAACACATCACACATTCATGATTTTCTGTTTAGAAACACAAGAGTAGGACAGTAAAGTGGGCTGTAAAGTTTATGCATGTGTGTTTTTATATTATTAGCATACAGCTGTAATGTCCAGAGAGAAAAATGTTCTACCTCAGCACTTTGTGATTTCTGAACCACAGTGGGATTCTCTCTGAGATTATGTGTCTGTGCACGCAAGGATGTCTGTGTGTTTTCCATTTGTTCTGAAATAAGACATCTCACAGACACGGTTGTAGAGCTTGTTGCTCATGACATATGTGTCATTTACATTTTCATCCTTCACTTATTTTTTTTTTGTCCATCTTATTTTTGTTAGGTTAGCTTTTGGAGTAGATAATTAATTGGTTATTCCGAATATTTAAAAGAAGAAAATACTTTCACTGCTGAAAATTGTTCTTAGTGACCCATGTTTGTTTTTGCCTTCTCATGCTCATCTCCATGAGCATGAGAAGGCAAAAACAAACAGTTTGTGAATAGATAAATGACTGAATATTGTCTATAACTATCAATCACTATTCATCCAGATTTGCCGTACTCTGTTCCCTTCCAGTTTTCTCCCAACTTCTGTAACCTTTAGCATCATCAAAGGCAGCTAGAGGCCATCCAACTAGCCAGATATATGAATGGCATGCAGTGTAAAGGCATGGCACTTGAAATATTATATACATTCAAATATGGCTTCCAAACAGTCCTTTGAAATTGCTACAGTGTATTGTAAACACTGAAATGTGTCTGCTATTCTAAATGTCAGTTCTGCCCTTAGCAATTCTTTTAAAAAGAGGCCGTGAGATCTGCCGTTCAGCCCCTATTTTGTTTTATTTAAAAAAAAAAAAAACACTGATAAATGAAATAACCTGAATCCATGATGGTAATAAAATATGAAATTAAATAAAAAAACTGATTGGAAAAATATTTTTCCCCTGATAGAACATAATTTTTAATAATAATATATACGCATTACATAGATGAAGTAAAAGACCAGTTGTCTCCACTGCACTGATGAATAACAGATCCAAAATAATGCCTGGTCGCCACCTTTATCACACGGTGAACCATGCTCTACAAGCTGACGTTTCCCTGTGTGCTGAGTAGGTGTTGGGTGCAGCGGAGCAAAACGACAGCAGAGTAATTTTAGCAGAGGTCAGTGCTGGCCCGAGGCATTTGCTCTGACTCCTTTTTCCTCTATGTCTCCATCTGTTTGTCTTTCTTGCTCATTTATTGGCCGACACCTCTCTTTCTTCCCATCTTCCCACTTCGCTGTGTTACCTCTGTCTCTTAAGCTGCTTTGACACATGCACACCTTTCTAATGATCTAAAGGCACCTGAGCCTGTCTCCAGTGTGTGTGAATTACCTCCCTGGTGCTTTTCTGGAGTGTTTTGCCATAAAAAAAAAAACGGAATTGGTCAGAAGTATGAATGTGTAGGTTTCACTTTCAGCACAGATAGGTCTAAGCTCCTGCAGTTACTTAAACGAGCAAAGACACTGCATCAGCGGCAGCTATTTAAACTGCTTTCTGATCAGACAGTTTGCTTTATTGAAATTATAAATAACAGGTCTGTTAAAAAGTTTGACCTCCATGAGTTTACCTTTGATAATTAGCTGCAACACCTGGTAATTTTTTTACCAGATTCTGAGTCATTTGACCAAGATCAGTGACTCCACTCCAGTTTATACTGCTGCTATTATTCTGTTTAGCTATTTTATAATGTATTGACTATTATGGTTCATGTAGGGAGCAGTAAAATTGCTGAAACGGCATATCCATATAACAAAAGATGGTATCAATTATTCAATATGATTCATAATAAACAAAGAAGTAATGGCGAGTGAGTTGGAGGAAGTTTCACAGCCGAATTAACACAGAAATGAAACTTTTCTAAAAAAAACCAGGAAGAGTAAAGAGCATCCTTTTTATTTCTAAAGTTATTTTTGTTCTCTATTCCTTTTTTCATTATCTTTTTTTCCTCCTTCTATGCAGGGCCCCTTTGTCAGAGTTACCTTGTCTGTTTTTGACACATTACCTGGGTTTGTTTGCCTCCGCTGCAAAGTCACTCGTAGTTCAAAGTCAAAATTCGATAATGCTACAATCCTCTTTCCCTAACTGTGCACACATTAAGCTTTGCGTTGGCTGGATGCTTGTGTTGCTCCATTATCGAGGCCCCTCCCCCAATCTGCCGCGTGTGACGAGGTATCATGACGCTAATCCCCAACTCAGATTAACGGAATATCTGCAGCGGCTTTGGTTTTTATTATTTACAGCAGCTGTAATCCTGTTTTTCACCTTGTGCTCTGTTGCCTGCTGCATGTAGTCGGAGAGCGGCACATGAAATGACAAGAACGGCAATGAATAAAACATGGCTGCTAATAACAGGCTGCTGGGTTTGCACTGCGATAAGACTGTGTCATGTTGGAAAGTTTTATGAAAAGTTCTGTTTTGTTTCTGTGTTCTTTCTACATGTATTAGTCTGTTTTATGTACTTTTTATTGCTATTCGGCAATCAATATATCTGTTCTAAGCCATAATCTCAAAGTAGTCTTTGACTATTTTAATTTAGTCTGTTATTCCCCAGTTTTTTTTTTATTTTTCACTTTTTCTGTTTTCTCTTGGTAATGAAAATATCCAGCTCCATCCTGTCTAATTGATTATAGCTCCCAGTTTTTTTTTATTCTAGTATTCTCAATAACATTTTTCCACCCCCCTGTGAACATCTGTGTCAAAGCAGCTGGAGTAGTAAATTTTGTGCATGTGTTGGGGCATTAGGGCTGGGAGATATGGACAAAAAATAACATCTCAGTATGTCAATATACAAAATTTATCTTGATATGTTTTCTTTTCATAAAGCAGTTATAAAAAGGCATCTCTAAATCAAAGCTTTATCCCAAAACTCTTACGGGCGCACTTTTTAACAAACAGCCACTCAAATATGAGAAACGGCTAAAAAATGACCTACAACAATACAAAAAAGTATAGTTATAATGCAACATAGACCATCTCGAGCTGCTTTAGTCTAGGGGTCATCAACATGTGGCCCGTGGGCCCCATGTAGCCCCCAAGGACCATATGTGGTGCCCATAAGCCTGTTCAAAAAATAGCACAACCCTCCAGTAAGGTGCATTTAAAATTATATTTTATTCAGTTGCTGTTCCTCTTTAACAATACTTATACTTACTTAGATTTAAAAATGACAAAGGCATTAAAAACATGTTTATATTATGTAAAGTTAAGGGGAGCCTGGAAGTAGCCCTTCATATGACACAGTATCAATGAAGTAGCTCTCATCCTATGTCTCTTTTAGGAAAAAATCTTGATATTTTTAAAATCTCAATATATTGCTCAGCCCTACTGTGCATCGTGGTTCCTGTTGCTGGGAAATAATACTTTCTCTGTCAAGGCAGAAAAGATGATGGAACGTTACTGAAGAAGTCGTCAGAATGTTAGAATAAGATCTCAGCTTTCTGTTTAAATGAATGGTTATAATTAATTTAGTTTAGTTTAAAAGCTATTTAAAAACATTCTGGAAAATAAAAATTACAAGGAGGGTTTGTTTCAAGAGATTTTAACAGCAACTTCTTGTAAAATAAAAGGTTTTACAGACCCAAATAATGCCTCCCCATGCCACTTTGTACCTCATGACAGGGAAATGACCCACACCTTCTGTGGACAGCTTTAGAAGGTATCTTCATCTGCCGACTTTATATTGTGGCTCCTCTTAATGAAGCGGCGTTTACTTGTAGCCAGAGGTGGGAAGAGTAGCCAAAAATCTTACTCGATTAAGAGTAGCACTACTTCAGCATATTTTTAATCAAGTATATATAAAAAATTGTCAGCCAAGAAATTATTCAAGTAAGAGCAAAAAAGTTTTCAGTAAGAAGGCTACACAAGTACTGAGTCACTAATCATAACAGCTGATGATGTAATATTTAAATTGGGTGGACAAAAATATAAGGTTATGTGCAAATTCTGGTTTTCTAGAGACAAAATAATTGTTTTCCAACATTAAACTTGAAAGCAATTCTTGCAGCAGTTAATGCTTTTACAGTATGTTATAACAGTGCCAAGTACTTCCAATGATATCCACTATTTACTGTACTTTCATTTGACCTCCAAATGGCTCAATAAGCTCAGCAGATAGAAAATAACATTAAAATAACAAAGCTTGTGTACAAATAGGAAGTCCCACTTTAACATAAACCAGGGTTTTTGTCTCTCTGGTGGATTTTTAGGTTAAAACAAGTATGTTCTTCACAATCACATAAAGGTATTCACAGTAGGTAGAGTAGTCAGATATTTTACTCAAGTAAAAGTAGCGATACTTGAGTCATAATGACTCAAGTAAAAGTAAAAAGTACAGTGTAGTAAAAGTGCATTTTGTTAAAAATTTGACTCCTGTAAATATAACTTGAGTAAATGTATCTAGTTCAGAATCAGAATCAGATATACTTTAATAATCCCAGAGGGAAATTGCTGTTACTAGCCACCTCTGCTTGTAGCTGATGTATATACCATTCGACAGCATGTCTCTTCTGGTTTTCCTTCAGAAACAGACCGTTTTCTTTTTCCGCAGTGCAAGAAAGCATCTTGTCTTAATGACTGTCCTGCCTGTTACATTACTGTGATGTTGTTTATAGGAATGCACCTGCCACCTCTGCATATGTTAGATACTGTCTATGATGGAGTATTATCGTTCATAACAGGGTATAAATCTCTCACTCCTCACTGCATTTAATATTCTCAGGTCAACTGGCCATCATTATCAATCCATAGACTAATGCATTGATGCATTTCATTCTACGAGGCAATTGTTGAATTGTTACTGCCTGGTATATCCATTACATGTCACTTAGGCAGTCCAGCTACAGACTTTACTCCTAGGACTTTATTTCCAACGGCTCACGATTAATACGACCAGAACTAGGGAGGAAAAAAAAGGCCTCTTCTCGCTCTGCCCCATCAATGTGGAACATCACAGCAGGAAACTATCCTCACTGATTCTCCTGGGACAGTATAAACTTATTTCAAGAAAAATAAAGAAATCTTCCTATAAAACTTGCGCTAGTTTTCTAGGTCACATTTTATTAGGGTATTTAATTTGAGTCAAATATTTGTAACTTTTGTGTGATTTGTTTTTCATCAAATTGGGTCTCTTGTAAATGAGATTTAGCATTTTAATCAGACAAATTGTATAAATAAAGGTTAAATGAAAAAAATAAGTAGAACTAAAATGAAAAAGGTCATCATCACTGATGTCTGTGCTATCAGAGTACAGTTCCATCTGTATTTTCATGACAACATGGCAGTGTATATGTAGTAAAGTGAACAAAGAGGCTTTTTTTGAGAAGTGACTTGAAATAAAGTCACAGATTGTTCAGTTGTATCTGCCAGCCATATTCAAGTCAATCAGATTTACAATATGAAGACATTGAGAATAAGTAATTTGAAGTCCTCTAAACTATAATATCATTTGGTCGGAAAGCAAAATACAAAACTTTGTGTCTTTCATAGGGCCGGGCCATATGACCAAAGTTTATATCACGATATATTTCTTAATTTCTGTCGATACAATATTATTACGATATTAATATAAACAAACTAAAAGCCTCAGAAAGACTGCCAAGAATGCCCACAACAGATGCCTGTACAAACTTATGACAATTATTTTTCCCATGTTTATAAAACTATATTCTAAAATATAACATTTTAGAAATATTTGCTTTAAAAAATAAAACACATAATATTACATAAAACCCAGAATGTCAGTCAGTGACAAATGCTGCCATCATAGACTATAATGTATATTGAAATATTGGAGGTGACATATCACCTTTATTGAATAAAGTTATAACACAATATGTATTGATACACCCCCCCCCCCCCCTCAGTCATTCGTGATATCTCTAAAGTACATCCCAATTATGTGTAATATGATATTTAGAGTTCAACCTTGTCAGGGAGTCTGCTTGTGTTTGCCAGTCCAAAAGAAGGCTAATGTGGAAAACATTTTCTTTTGCATGAAGAAGGCACAATTATCATTTGACCTGACCTGAGCGTTTGAGAATGTGTTTATTTGTTTTTTTATGTTTTTCTCTTGCCATATTTCTTCGTATGTGGTGTTTCCTGTTGCTTGCTTTAAATGAAGCTGCTAATGTTGATTTCACACAGCGCATCCATTTCATACACAACCCTCGCCAGCTTCTAAGCCCGGGAAGGGATCATTTTTACCTTAAGGGGATTTATTTTGTCATTCATTGCAGGATGTCGGAACGAGGTGTCGGGAGAGGTGAGTCTCTCTTTGATGATGTCGCTCCTTCTCTGCAGCGCTGGTTATCAAAAGGAGACGGTTGTGACACAAAATTATGCACACTCACACACGCGCAGTCTATATTTTCAGCATCTTCGCATTGCTAGTGTAGTACGTCCACATGCGGTGGGCTTCATTATCACTCGTTTTCTGACGCTGTCAGAATGAAGCGGCCCGGGGGAGATTAAAGAGTGAGGAGATGGTGGAGGAATGGCAATGACCGCTATTTTTCTCCGCTGATCTGAAGGCAAAATGAGCAGTTGCGTATCTGATTATCTGATGCAAAGTGCTCCCTCTCTGAGTTATGATGAGAAGATTATTAGTGTGGTTGAAGTAATAGTTGCTGGAGCTGCATCTGAAGTTTCGAGATTTATCGAGACGCAGACTTTGGTCCTGTTCGGCTAACATTGCAACAATTTGGACTCGTGTTCTACAGATGTTGTGTAAAGGAACCAAATATAGCGAGGATGAGAAAGGAGTATGAATAGGTCAAGTTTGCAGCATGCCATTAATGCGTCAGGTCAGACCTGCCTTCCTTTCAGTATTCGTTCCTTGCATGGGGTCATTGTGCATTTGACCAGTGACAGCTCAACCCCTAACCCCCCCCCCCCCCATCCCCCCATGCCCTATTATGCGCCGTTGGACTCGCCGCTTCAATGTTTGGAAGCAGGGCGACACCTTCTCAATAGAGCCCAAGAGGCCCTCTTCCTCTCTCACATGCACACACTTAAAAACCAAATGCATTACTTTTCCCTTCCCTTTTGAACATGAAAAACAGTGCTGTGACCCAGCGCTATCCTTTTTTGTGTGCAGTACCGGTCACCACCAAAAAGCTTTCTTGGATTTTTTTGTTTGGTTTAAAATGATTTACTGAAGCCCCAACAAATGAAAGCCCATGCATCTTCCACCTGGTTATAGTTAATCACTTATTAAGTCAGGAGTTTTCCAACATCATTCTCACAGGTACAAATCTGAATTTTTATATATGTTTTTATGATGAGCAGATCTCTTAATACATTACTTGGCAGCACTCAGGCAAAAGAAATTGCGCTTAATGCCTTCATTTGTATATTTGTGACACTACAGCAGCAGAAACAAACGCTGTTAAACGCTATTGTTTCTGCAGGAACGTTAATCTTAATTGTTTATTATGTCTCAATAACTACGGTGCTTATTTTTTGATTCATCACACTTTTCTTATTTCGGTATTTCACAATTCCATATTTCCCAAAGCAAACTTATTCTTTAACTCAAAACTTTCTCAGATTATGAGGTTATTGCATACAATTTTTAACACATCAAGTTAAAAATAACAGTTTAAAACCCGCAATTCACACAACTTTATGTCAGTATTACATGGTTTTGCAAGTGTTCCCTTTCTTGTTCACTCACCACTAATTATCACGTTGGGGTGATAGAGGCGCAATTCACCCTGCAATTGGTGGTTGCCGGTTCGATCCTCTGCTTTGACCGGCTCAGTTGTCGTGTCCTGCCCAGCCTTGCTTCTGTCAGTCTGCCGCAGGGCAGCTGTGGCTGCTAACATAGCTCACCACCGTCAGAGGGTGAATGTATGAATGACTGATTGTAGTGTAAAGCGCTTTGGGGTCGTCAGACTTGATAAAGCGCTCTACAAGCCATTTACCATCATAAGAAAGGTATATGATATAGCATTTAGTTTTATATATTTATGTTTTTGTCCAACAGCTGTTATCCTTTATCCTATTACAGAATTTCTGTAATAGGATAAATCTGTAAAAAGTCTTCAATAAATGTGGATTGCATATCTGCTTAGCACAAGGAGATATTTGCTTAGGTTCTTGTTTTGATATAACTTGTTGATAATCCAGTTCATGAGATATCATGTGTGAATGTAACTCACAATAAACCCTGTTCCTTTGCTTTATACACTTGGTGCGTTGCTTTCAATGTTTTTATCAGAATTGTCCAGTATAATAGCAGTTAAGATCTCTCCCACGTTAGGATGTCTGAGCAGATTGTGTCAGATAGATGAGAAGCTGCAGCTTCTCATTGGCTGCTCAACCTCTAATGGGTCCATTAGAGGTTTAGCTATGTCTTTTTTTTTTTTCATTCCACCAATGTCTTCATCTCTTGCACTCTCGTATAGAAATAACCAGCTAATTTTTGAAAGTAATGTTTTCTCCATTGCATTTCAAAGAGTTCTTTGATGCTCCTTGATGATTGCACGATCCTGGATAAATGATGCTATGCACAGGCTAGTCATATTGATTCATACCTAACCTATGTTTGCTTGATGTATTTTGATTTATTAATGTTCTTCTTGTTCTTTCATGTTTCGCATCAGTATTTAAAAAGACATAAAGTGCTGGTACTCTTGAGCGACATGACTTCTCAGTCATGCCCTCATATGTTCACAACCCACCAAGCACAGGCCACAGTGAAAATGGCAAAAGGCAAGGAAAATTTATTTGTATAGCACATCTCAGTACAAAGTTAATGGAAAGTGCTTTACATGATTAAGATATAGGAAAATAAAAACGGAATAAAAGCAAATTGGAATAAAATATAAAAGGATTGAAGCAAAATAAAACATGGAAAAATGGAAACTAAAAGCAAATATTAAAAACAGTTGCACTACAAAATTAAAATAATGATGTTTCAGTTAGGTTTAACTAGGATAGTGAAAGACTATCCTAAACAGAACTGAGGATTTCAGCACTTTTACATTGAAAATATATTTTTGCAAATCAACAAGCTGCAGTTGTGCATCCATTGTATCCTTTGATAACTGTAGGTTTTCCCTCTGAACTAAGATTCAGGACTCTGGCAGCATCAAGGAAACAAACAATCATCAATTTCTTTTTGATTCTGTAGCTGGACAGTTCAAACGGTGCGTCCTTCAAGTCTGGCAACAGGTGATTTGTACTCATTGTAGTGACTTATTTCTGCATCCAGTCCTATTGTTATGGAGCTGTCTGGGAAGTATTTTAATTAAAGTGTTCATAGGGGGGCTTTACTGTGCATTACACTTTTGGCCAGAGTTGGACATATCGCTGGATTTGTTCAACTTTAATGCATATCTCCAGTTTAGCAGCAAATGAGACTTTAAAAAAATAAAAATAATTTTAGGTGTCTCAGCAGCATCTCTGCCTTCAGGCCTCTATGTGCAAGCATCTCTGTACACACAACACATTTGGGATACTTAACATTATTTACAGTTGTACATGGGGGGGTTGGGGGGGGGGGGGGGGTCATGTATACTGCATTACTACACCTGCAGACATATCATGTAGGGCATATAAAGCACATTACACTTTTTGAATACTGACATTAGTTAGGCCAAAGTGCACCATTTATCTCTCATCTTATTTTTCATGTGTGATTAACATATATATATATACCATCATCACATTTCATATCTGATTTTAACTTTTGTATTTTTTCACTGTAAAATGAATTAGTAATATCGTGGGCTTTACTAATAAAACCATCATCAGAGTCAATATGTGTGACTTATTGTCACACCCCATTACACTAAATGTTTTCCATATTAATTTTCTGTTAATTTACATGTGGTATTTTGAAATTTGCCCCAATTTGCCACACACTTTAATAAGTTTTTTTCACTTTTTTTTTTTTATTACAGCATAGA
Organism: Fundulus heteroclitus; assembly: GCF_011125445.2. Lineage (NCBI taxonomy): Eukaryota > Metazoa > Chordata > Actinopteri > Cyprinodontiformes > Fundulidae > Fundulus > Fundulus heteroclitus. The sequence goes on from NC_046369.1 coordinate 5,331,328, forward strand.
ATATTTGACTCTCCTCTGTTAGAATGTGTCTAATTCAGCATTTATTTACACATGCTTCGTTTAATAGAAGTAATAGAATTTGATTACTTTCATAGTCCGGCTGTACGCATTTAAAACATGGCCTCCTATGATATTTTGCTAAATGCTCACACATGTGGAAATTCATTCAGAACACACATATGTTAAAAATGGACCTGTTTCGAAGCGGAAAGACCCACTGACCCAGTTGTGACAGACGGCAGTAGTTAACTGTAATTGGCCCATGTTGTGGCGTCTGTGATGTTTTCTTCTTCTCTTTTTTTTTTGGATTTATTCCACCTCTTTTGGCGCTGACATGACTGCTTTGCTTCCGTTTCCATCGAGTGGCAATTCTTTCATAAGTGATCTGACAGCTTAATTAAACCCTGACAGTATCTGGATGGAGATCCTTTAATATTTGTACCTGTGCATTCTACTTTGAAGGTGAACATCACAGCACTTGTAAATGTTAGAAACGGCTGATTGTTCCCTTTTGTTCCCCTTATGAAGTATAAACTGAGGTCGTCTGTTCCTATAATTCATGTAAATAAAAAGATAAGCTATTAACAAAAATATTTGTGTAACACCTGACCTTCTTAAATCCCTAAAACATGGCATAGGCAAACTTCAAACACCCCACTTTGCCTTTATAGGTTGTTTTTTTTTTTTCAGTTTAATAGATGGCCACAAAGTTGGCCATAAATGGGAAATTGGAGAGAAAGAACATATTGTTTGCAATTTCTTGCAAATTAAAATCTGAAAAGTTTGGCTTAAATATGTATTTGCTGATTCTAAATCAAATGGGAAGCTCCATTTATACTGAAAATGCACTAAGTCTTTTTTTTTTAGTTGCACTGGATTTTATATAGGGATGTCAAATTAAAATGACACACCTTTCAGATAAACTCATTTTGAAAGAATTTTGAAAACATCTTTAAAATTTCCCTTTCACAATCTTTGTTAATCGGTCACTTAAAATCCCAGTACAAATTGCACATAAATAAATAAATATATTAATCTGTGCAGAAAGTTATTTTAATGTAAAATGAGCTACTATATGCTTAATAATTGAGATTGTAGCTATGTGCAGAAATATTAATTAACGATTCATAACATGCACCATAATTTCTTCAAGCAGGGTAGAGAAATATGTGTTGTATGAGTATTCAGAGGAAAATATTAGGAGATAAAGCCATGCCTGATGCCTGTGCCATGTTTTATTTATTCTAGCTGAGCATGGAAAATCACCCACAGATAAAACTAAGTACAAATTTGTGTGGATATTTTCCTAATTTTCGCTGAAAATATTGTTATAAATGGAAATGTTATATACTAAATTATTTTGTATCATTTGAGGCTTTAAGATGCAGAGGATATGTTTGTGATACAGTTTTAATGTTTCCAATATCTAATATGATTGCTTGTAAACAGCTGTCTTCTGGTCGCAGGCCTGCTGGAATATTTCTTAGCATATTTCCAGATCCTGTTTTTATGTAATATTGATCACTGACCTCATTCTCTTTGGGTTCCTCTATGCAAAACAGCCTCATTCTCTCTAACTCAAAATCCTGCATACTGATGTGGAAAATAAACTTTAAATTTGTTCTACCTAACCCTTCCAGAAACTTTATCAGGGTATAGCCAATAGTTTATAGTAGTTTGGTTGGCACATATAACCCCTTGATACGACCCTGGGCCTGTACTGCCGCCATCTTCTTGTGGTTTTTCTTCCTATTTATTATTATTATTATTTTATTTTGTACAGCCTTTCCATGTGAGAAGTATCCTCCTATCAATATGCTGTATCTTCAGTCGCCGCTTCAGTCCCTCTCTCCACTGTTGGACTCCTGACCTGGCCTTAAGGGTTTCCTGTCATTCAGGGCTGCTGTGCTTCATGTTGTTTGCTTGCTATGCTGGTCTTCTGACTGAGGCTGTGGACTTCAGCTATTTATTGACCGTTATAGCCAACAGACTGTAATTGGGGAAACCCCATTTTAGGTTTGAGCCACTGGGTGTACTTTCTTCCTCTTTGTAATGTGTATTGTGCATTTTTCTTTTCTTTTGGACATTTCACATTTGTGTTCAATTAGTTATGGTTTACGCTCATAAAGAGACGCTTTTGGCTGAGTTGTTGTATTTTCACTTTGCACTCATGAATTGAAAATAAGTTGTCACCTATTTCTTTAAAACAACCTTTTAGGTTTTGTCATTTATGCTGCATCCACCAAGAGCTGGGGTGTACCACCCCTCTATTGCCTACATTCTTTCTTTGCTGGATACATTTTTAAGCACTATAATAAAGGATCCTATCAAACTACCAAACTTTTTATACTAAGTAATTTTTGAATGATTTATTATGACTTGTTTGGCTTTTTTTTAATTTTGTAAGTCAATATTCCTCTCCGCAATATACCACTAGAACCCATTTCACATAGAAACAAGAACAAGACAGGATATTGTTTCTATGCGGTCTCCCTTTGTGGATCTAGGCATACAAGCCCCTAACAGTTATGTTTAATGGTGCAGATTTATTTATTTATTGTCCTGTCTGGCTGTTTAGCCAGACAGGATAATTGCTTTCTTAATGCCAAAGATAGCCCAACAGATTAGCCTTCACGAGTGGAGCATTACTGATTTCGCTATAGTGCGCCGCTTGATATATATGCAATAAAAACTTTATTGGATATTATTTTTGGGATTATTTTAAATTCAATGGGCACATAAACTGAAAGGTAAAAGGTAAAATAAAGCAGCTGCAAGATAACATCTTAGGAGTCTGCTTCTACACCTGCAGAAAGAGATCTAGAAGAACAAAACCAACCAAAAAAATTATCACATGTACAAACAAACAACTCTTTTGAGTACAACACTATGTATTTAGTGGCAGCCAAAACTAACTAAGGTTAAACTGTGTTAAAATGTTGCTATAAACACCTGGATCCAATCACCTGTGGATGTTTTAGTGTGTGCTTGTATATGTGAGGTTTATTTGTAAGAGAAATGCTCAATAGTGGTTGTGAGGAGCCCCAGAGCGCCTAGGCAAATGCCAGGGAGACCAGAAACAGATTTTTCATGACAAAAGAGAGCTGTTTTAGACCAAGTCATGAAGGTTAAATTGGGTTAAATTGCACAAAGGGGGGGGGAAAAAAATCCTGGTAGCTAAATTGACCCCTTCGGAATTCTAGTGTCAAGATATTTTGGGCTGGAGATGTTGGACTCTTTTGAAGTAAAGATTATTGATCCACCTGACAGCAGAAAAAAAAAAGGTAACTGAAGATGAGTTCCTCTGAAGAGAAACACACATCCTCCTTATTCCAGAGAGATGTTGCTGTTTCACACACAGAAGTGTTTAAATTGTGGGAAACTACAGAGAACAGTTTTTGTATTTTAACCACTTTCAATCCTACATGAAATGTGTGATGAAAAAGGATCTCAGTAAAACCTCGCCTTCCACAGAGCGATTCTGAAAAAATAAATGTCAGATGGAAAGCACTCAAACGTCACACATGTCAAACACTCACTTTTGACTGAGTGTTTGACATGTTTCCTTTGTCCCCAACCACTGATCCCGACTTTCCGATTTTCCTCTGGAGTTCCAGTCTCATTGTCAGTTGAATGATTAGAGTCATTCATGACCATTTTGGTCAGATTTGAAGATGAAGACAATCTCAGGTCACCTTCTGTAATTAAGTGCCCTCACAGTTTCCTTGATTATTTCCATTCATTTTTTTTTTTTGCCAGTTCTGAAAGACTTGAGTAGCATCGGAGCGCGATGTCATCCTGAAAATAGGCCCACGCCTCTTTTACCTTTGGTTCGTTTTGTCGGAAGCTGGAAATTTATGCTTTTACCCTTCAGGACAGTGTTTGTAACATAAAGAAACATTGACGTTTGTGTGGGTCTGCGTGTATGTGTGCTTGAGTGATACTCCTCAAACTTCAAAGAGCCTCAGAATGTTTTCATCTGAGCAAACTCGAGATGCATTGATCCATCTCCTAATCACGCACTCACACCTTGCACCTGGAAAAGAAACCAGAGGGAAGGCTGTGTATTTTTTTCCCCCTTGACTCTCGGAACTTGAAAGACTGAGTTGAAATGTAAAGTTTGACAAGAAAGGTGCAATAGTTGTTGAAACTGTGACAGGAAAGGCAAAAAAAAAAAAAATGTGGGAGTTTAGCCAGAGATGGAATTAGACATCATTATTTTTTTATGTGTTAAAGAAGACAAAACCTTTACTCTGTCACTGAGAACTGTAGATATGGAAGCATTTGGTTGTGTAAATGGAGAAAGATTATTCTAGTTTTCAGATAAATTTTATTCTCGAGATGTAATCCAAATCAAACATTTGAATTTAGGGATATTTAAAAAGTAAACTGAATCAAAAAGTGGTGTTTTTTTTTTATTGTTTTGGTAAAGAGCCCTTTACATAACTTTATTACTGTTTTGTTTAGCTATACATTTAAAAAAAAGTAAGAATTCTCTACAGTTGTTGGTTGTTGGCAACAGATTGAAAATAGTATATATTTTTTCAAAATTTCTAGACTATATTGAGGGATTACTACCAAATCTTTTTTTTTCACAGGCAGACAATAGATGTAGTGTTGCAGTTGAATGTAAGTTTTATGAAGACTGTGTAAGTCTCATAATCACAACTTTGGGTCATACCACCATTATCATGTAACGTTTATCAGCAGTTTGTTCTGGTCTTAGAAGATTTTAATGTGGACTCGGTTACAAATAAAGAAAAACAAGTAATAGACCCACCGTGCAAGTTATTACCTCTGAAAAGTGGCACAGATGTCACAGGGTGTGTGTTGGCAGTCAAGTTAAAGCCTGTGATGTTGACCTTAATTTATCACATTAGCACCAAATCCCTAGAGAGTCTATCGAAATGTGTTGGGAGTTGGTAACCTCCAGCAGCTAACTGATTTAAATGAACGACACATTTTGCCTCACCTAGTAAATTATACTTGCATGGAAACTGTGTGTATTTGTTTGTGTGCGGATGTTTTTGTGTGCGGGCAAAGGGGGGTGGGGGGGTGTTGGGGGTGGGGGTAGGGTCGGCAGGCAGCAATCTGTAAAGTCAGTTTTTTAATGAGATCAATGCTTTCCTTCCCACATCCCAGATGGTCACGGTACTAGATGGTGTGTGTGTGTGTGTGTGTGTGTGTGTGTGTGTGTGTGTGCGTGTGTGCACATGCGTCTGTGCGTATTTCAGTGTGTACATAAAGGGAACGGGCTGCAGGTACCTTCGACAGATACATTTTTAATCATGTGCTTTTTCTCATGTTTCTTTTAATTGCTTCTTAGATCGATAAAAGCATGACGGCCATTTTACTTGGAATACGATTTTATTTGCATAAGTGTGTATTGTAAGAACTATAAAATTAGGTTTTATAAGCAAAAATCTATACAACTTGGTTTTTTTTTACAACATATAAGAAGTGACTGCATTTTAAAACATGTTTGACTTTGCATGTTATGTTTATATCATTGTTCTAATTGTGGAATACTTACTTACTCTTCAAAAACACAATGTGCAATAGCGTGTTGCATGTTTTCTGCTGTTGGCATAAGTATTCTTGACTGGTGGGGTCAAATTTTAAGAAAAAAAATCTTTACATGTTTATTTTTCTGTATTCTGTCTTTTTTTTTCTTTTATTTCTAACCTTTGCATGTTTCTTTGCAAGTCCAAAATGTGTCCCAGTCCAAACACACTAGTCTTTTGTGGTTTGTATTGATGTGCTAAAGCAAGAGGGAGGCTAAATACCTGACTGCAGTTGCTTTTCAGAGGTTGTTTTCTCTTCCTCTCTGTTTTTCCTCCCTCTTGCCTTGATTTTTAAATCCATTCCTGTCTCATCCCTCTCCCCCTCCTGTATGCTTTTTAATCAACAAGAACTCTGCTGAGGGGGCAAAGCTGTTCATGTGTGGAAGCAATGTTATTGCATTGTTTTGTTTTTTTCCTTCTTCTTTTGGGTGAAGGGAGTGAGTCAGAAATACAGATGACTGAAAGTGCACCTGTTAGTGTCACCGAGTGAGTCTTTGCATTCGGCTTTCACTCAACGACAGCTTAAAACAAGATCATTGATGCCACTTGTTGTGTTTTGGAGTGTTTACTGATGGCTTTCCTGTTTTTTTTGTTTTTTTTTTGTTTTTGTTTTTTTTCACCTAGAATCAATCTAACAATTGTTCCGTGACAGAGATACAGCCAGTGATTGATTACGTTGATAAATGGAGTGTTTGATGACACTACCGTCGGTATATTGGAGACAGTTACTCTGGTTCTTTCTATCCCGCTTGCTGTGTGCACTGATTTTAAAAATAATTCTTAGCTTTAGATATATCTCACCTGCAGCAAAGTCTCTTCATAGGAAGCATTTGGAACTTGATTAATTTGATTCTTTGACCCGTTTTTAACAAAAATATGTAAGTTTATGGCAGTCTATGTTTAAATTAGACCCATTTAAACTCATGTCACACAATACTCACAATACAACTTTGCTGTACACCGTTTAGCCTTTCTGTTAATTACTTAAAGTTTACTTTTTCATGCAGGCAGAATGATCTAGAGACATCTCTGCATTTCCTGGAAAATGCACTTTCTGATTCACCTCAATGATAAGTTTGAATGTTCTTACCTTAAAATTAACTTCCACACTCAAGAGGCGTGTTAGCATGAATTGTTAGCACCAATGTATGGTGCATTCATTGACTGAAAAAGATAGGATTTAATAATTTCTGACTGACCGGTCTCTGTTTAAGGCCACTTAATTTGCATGTTTTGTTTTATGCATTCATCGTGGATAGTCAATTAAAAGTTCTTTGACATATTGTTTAATTTTGTAATTTACATTTGTTATACTTATTTTAAGAAGAATATTTGTGATACTGCTAGTAGCAACAGTAATTTTAACTAAAACAATTATTTTGAATGTTGATTTTCTGCCAGTCCTATGACAGATATCAAATTATCTGGTGCACTTTCTTTTATTGCAAGTGTTTGTTACGTTTAATTGTTGAAATGCAGGACATTTTACGCAGATATCAAATCATTATAAAACATCTTTCAACACAAGGGGATCTCACAGAGCTTTACAAAAAAGATAATTTAACAAAACCCTATCAAAAAATCTTTTAAAGCTCTTTCAAGAGGAAAAGTCTTCAACTTAGCCTTGAAAATGAGATGGCTTTGTGTGTCTTATAGTTTTCAGTGAATTGCAGCCAGCAGATCAGATGGTAAAGAAACCTGGAAATTTGCATGAGCCAGCAAACTCCAAATCAATATATCACTCAAACAGAATATGTGAAAGTTCTTTGTGACTTAAAAGATCATTGCAGTATTATGTGATATTGCCCCTCCCCCCCCCCAGAAAAGTTAAAAGTTGAAAGAAATGCCATAAGGGCTGTGAATAAGCCCTTATAGGTCCTGCTGCGTCCTTATCCTTTTCTTTTAGTATTTGACTTTGTTATGAAGTATGATCATCTGTGAGAGGCAGACTGCTTCCTACTGTTAGTGTCAGCATGATGAAGAGACTGTATGGATTTGCGTCGGTTAATGAGTCTTTTTGTGTGTGTGCCTGCATATGCTTCTGTGGTGTCCCCAATGATGAAGAGTTTCCTGCCTTTTGTGGGTGTAGATATTTATATATGTCTGTGTAGGGACTAAAGCCCGACGCGGGGCTGGAGATGGTCATTAGCTTTGAAGGATTGTAAAGTCGGTGAACTTAAAGCTGAAGATGGATGCTGAAGATTGCCTGTCCACAAACTCTTGACCTCTGGATTAATTGATTAAAGCCTTCATTGATGTAAGGGAGAGAGGCCTGGTTGATTTTTAGAGATGTGCACGACCCTCTGCTGAGGGAGTCATTGGTTCTGACCAAAAAGGAGTCCTGTCCCTGACAACGTCATCGTTAGGGCAGGACGATATAGAAAATATAGCATATCAATAAAATAAAAATCATATTGATTGATATAGATAATTATCAATAAATTCAACACACAGTTTAAGTGCAGCCCTGGCCATTTTATACTGTTGCTTAACAACCTATTTTTAGATAAAGAACACAAACACTGAATTAAAATTCAAACCTTTATTCAACCAACTTTTTTACAAAATCGTTAAGTTTTTAAAAATTAAAAAAGAATGCGTGCTCTCTGAACTCTTTGAAGGGGGCGGGACTTGGTTCCTGTGTCTGCGTTGTGATTGGTTGGGAGGATGTAATGACAGTAATATTAACCTGCATGGCTAGAATGCATGAGGTAGGAAAACTATTATTCTAATGAACTTTTTACTGACCCTTTTTCTATAATCGATATATATATATATATATATATATATATATATATATATATATATATATATATATATATATATATATATATATATATATATATATATATATATATATATATATTGTGTTATTGATTTATCGTTCTGTTTTAAAGACTCTGAGGGTGTAAAGAACAGATCACATATATGTGGGTAACATGAGGAGCATCCTGACACGTTCCAGTGGACGGCGTAAGCTTCAGCGCAATTCGACTCGGACATGCACGGAGCAATCGAAGAACATAATCTGCTTTTTTCTTCTTTTTTTTTTTTCAAAATAAGCCCAACTAACCGAGGAAGCGTGGTAATGAGAGAATGATTACATTTTCTGTTCTTTTGATGCATGGCTGATGCAGATCTCTCCATCTTTTTTCCTCCTCCTCCACGCTCCCGCTCATGTCTGTAGTTCATCTAGGCATGTTAAGAATTTTGTTTCAGTCTCTTTTGCAAGTATTTTGCTTAGCTAGTTCTATGTGACATTGTTGACCCATTTATTCTTTATTCTTGGTCGTTCTTATTCATTCATCTTGATTTAGACTTTAGTAGAAAATATAGTTTTTTCCCCCTTCTCAAATGAGACCATCTGTTTTAGCTCACATCTTTCTATACTTAAAGCACCTACTGTAGCTAGGCATTGGGGCAGGTGCTGGTATCAAGGCATACCTATTGGTTTCAATACTTCTAAGATGGTTGGACTATGGTTTAAAGTCCTTTTTTAATGAAATGCCACATAAACTGCTGGAGTGATTACAACTTTCATTGGGCTATACAGTGCAAAGAGTAATGCAGCACTGCTCCTCTTCGACCTCCAGCTGAACACTGCTGGTCAGCTCGCTGAAAGCCGTCTGTTGCGTTTTTGTCACACATACAGCAAACACAAATTCGGTTGTTTTGGAATATCCCTGGTGGCAAAAACATAGAGGTACCCTGATGTTTCAACAACTTGGAAACAACAGCTTTGTGGCTGACCAACACTTTTCGGCTTGTGGGCTTTATCAGAGTCCAACATGGAGAGTCATTGAGTGGAAACTTTTTTTTTTTTTTTCACATGTCTTTAAGATAGGTTCACCCTTAACCAGAACAAGTTGTGAATTCAGTTCAGACTGGTTGAAATTAATTAATTAATGTTCGTAGCTAGCTAAACATTCCAAATTAAATTCTTCGTCACAACATGAACTAGTTCTCATTCATTTATCACATCTCGTCTGAAATGTAAAAAAAAAAAAAGGAAATTCGCAAATCAGCATATTGATTGATTGATATAAGTTCCTGGATTGTATTTGGTTCATATCTCATTATCCATCATCAGAAAAGAAACCTTAATTTTTTGCCTTAAAAGTGACAAAGTGTATGATTGTGGTCACCTTTACTTTCTTGTTACAATCTGTCAGTGCAGATGGGATTTGCAGAATTTCACCTTTTTTTCTTTTACTCTGTGATTGCAGTGTTACTGCAATATACAACTGCCTTGCAGAAAGCGGCAGACGCAATGGCTCAAGATATATTTTTTTGATTATTCAATAACCACATATCCAAAGTAAATGAATCTGGCCTACATATAATTTTAGTCATAGGAAAGTTAAAACAGCATATTGAATAACATTAGCTGACCAGATCTTCATGTGAATTAAAACATCTGTACTACTTTTTTGGGTACTTGCTGAGAGAGGGAATTTAAACAGCCACTTCTCTGCTAGTTTTTACTGTATCTCACGAGCCTTCAATTTATTAATCTTTCGTATTAAGCAAAGTTGAAGACGGCATAGTCAAATTAAAAGCGAGGGGAAAGGCATAGGTCTACATTACTGTTATCAGTCCTTAAACTGACAGAGAAAACGACCCGCAGGTTTGCAAACAGCTGAACTGTGTCTCTAAAACACAACATTCAGTTTAATTAAAAACTTCAAGTGAGCAGAACTCAATTCTCATCAACTTGTTGTTTATACTCATTTTAAATAAGCAATGTGAGCTGTTGGATTAAAAACATGCTTGATAACCTAAAACATTTAATTTGAGTCCACGTATAAAAAATAAAAAGTATTTGTGCAGATCAGTTTAAACTCATTGGCTGTTTTTTTTTTTCTTTTTTAAAATTGTATTTATTAATTTATTTTGGCAGTGGAGTGGCCAGACAAACCCATGAGCGAAGTATAGCTTTTACAATGAATGGTATGTAGTCAATATTACAGAATACAGGACTTACTTAAGGACTTCAGCTGGTTGTTTGATGAAACAAACATAAATGCGTCACACAGATAGAGTCCCAGTGTCCTGAGAATGCAGGATTGCATGATCAACAACATAGAAACATAAGAAAAAGAAATATGAAAAGTAACTTGGGGTCCAGATGAAACGCTCCCTGCAAGCAGATGAGCTCTAAAGGCTTATTCCCAAAAAAAGAGTTTAATGTCATTACAACTTAAGTCTACTCAAAATTATTACTTTCATAGAATTATGCAAAATTAATGTTTACACGTTGCACATACTAACATTTAAGTTCACTAAAGTTGTTCTTTACTTATTTTCAAAGTAAAGTCAACTTAATGCATATTATTAATAAAAAATTGCATGCCAATTTGTTTTTTTAATATTTTTATTTATTTATTTATTTATTTTAAGTAAAGTGAACTTGTCAGATTTTAGAGTGAAACACACACAGACCCTCAGGAAGTCGCCCAAGTCACCTGGACTAAAATGTTGTGATTTTACTGCACTAATAGTTCATGTTGGCCCTAAAAATCATTATCTAAGCATTTTGTTCACCCACAACTACAAAGTTGTTCAGTGTTGAGTGTTTGACTATTTTTTACATACTAAAGGCTGTTAAATAAAAGCATTTCAATCCCAGTATAATTTTTTTGTAAATACTATTATGTCATTAAACCTTTTAATTAAGTACAGGAGAATCATAGCCAATTTTTGTTTTATTCCATAACTTACAGATAACTTATCAGTTCTTCAGTAACTCTAGCAAATATTCTATCACAATTTTCACTCTTTTTGGAATGTGTTTCTTTTTTTTTTTAAGTTAGGCCCAGGATTATTTAGATTACTGGCAAATTTAGGTTTAAAGTAACCTTTTAGTTTAACCAGCATGTATTTTTCTGACAGGAGGTTATATTTATGTGTTGGAGAGGCTCAGCTAGAGCCCCAACTGGAACCTGATGGAAAATCTTTGAAAGAAGCTGAAGGTTAGGATGATGTCAAATAAGTCTTTTTAAACAAAAGATTGTTAGAAGAAAAGAAAAATGCAAAAATGTGTTCATCAGCTATAAGAAGGGTTTAATTGCTATAATGCCAATAAAGATTTTTTTTAAATAGATGTAAATGATCAGTGCTTGACTGGTGACCTGTCCAGTGTGTAAGTATCATAAACATATCATAAACACAGAAAATGACTGACACCCCTTTTATGTATATATTTGTTTACTTATGCCTTCCTCACTGCAAGTTAGAAACAAAATTCTTGGTTGAATAAAAATATTTGCACATCTAAATCTGCCAGGCGTGTGAATCATTTTGGACACAGCTGTGTCTTTGTGCATCCCAGCAACAAGTCGAGGCACTGGCTTTAATTGGTGATCCTTTCTTTTTACATGCATCTGTGTTTTTGGGTTGAGCTGTGCATCAACACATGCAGCACAGGGTTTTAGAAAAAAAAAAAAAAAAAAAACATGAGCGGGGAGGTTGGAGACAAAACAAGACCGTAGTTCAGAGTTGGTTTGTAAATTGCTTTCATGCGACTGCGTTTATTGGAAATGAGAAACAGAAATATGCAGTCATGAAAGTTGTGCACACTGCAGGTTGGAAGCAGTGGCGAGAGCTGGGTAGAAAACAGCCCCGGTGTGTGTGTTTGTGTTGCGCTCCGCTCGCAGTGTGAGTGCACCTGCTGCTTTGGAAAACAGATGATGGATCCAGGAGGCGGATGAACACTATTTCCATGGACTGACTCAGCTGTATGTGTGCTTGTGTGTTCGTGTGTGTGCGTGCGTGTGCGTGCTCGCACCCAGACTCTGCTCAGGGAGTGGGAGAGCTGGCGAGCCACAGATCAATTTCCTTTTTATTGTGGCAGAGAGGAGACTTGAGATGCATGGCCTCCTGTGACCCAGATTCATTTCTCTTTTCTCTTCCTGCTCCTCCTCATTGGCAAAGTGGCCGAACAACAGAAAAAAGGAGAAGGGATGGAGGAGGTTAGGGAATAAGCGGAGGAGGTAGGCAAGTGGTAAAAGGGTTAAATTAGTGCTGATAGTGGCATTAAGAATGGAGATGTAGAGAACAATAGCGTTAAAGGGGTTACTCTGAGCACATTTTTATGAATTATGCCTCAGTGCCGATAAGAGTATGAATGCTGACGTCTTGCATAATGTGACATATAAAGTGTATAATAACTCCCGAAGAAGCTGAAATTGTTCAGGGTGGGGCTGGGCCTTCATCGAGTCGAGAAAATCTTCTTATCACGATAACAATTTGGGTTTATCTAAACGACGATAATTTCCAATCAATAATGCCTCAGAACCCCAAAAACTGCCAGTTTTGTCAGGATTATTTAGCTATTTTCTCCACTGTTGGTTTCTTCAGAGCATCAAAATATGTCAATAAATTAAAAAAATATATAACTAAAAAATATATAACTTACTATGTGTAGTTTAGTGATATAAGTCACATTTCTTCATGTAACTTGTGTCCTGATGAAACATATTTTGAAATTTGTTTTAATACATGTTAATTTTATTTAATTTTTTGTATGTTTTAAGGACAGTATTTGTATTTATGGGGCTATAATAGACATTAAGTAACTGCCACAAAGTTACCTAAAAAGACTACAAGAAGCTGGTAATAGTTTTTTATCGCCACCTTTATCATTATCACAATAGTAACACAATATATATTGTGATAAAATGTAAAGCCCATATCGCCGAGCCCTAGTTCAGGGGTAACATTGAGAAGGTAAAGAATCACACTAAAGCCAGTTTTATGTTTTTAAGTTTGGTTTAAAATGATGATGAAAGCATTGCTCAGGAGAAGAGATGGCTTATAGCAAGCATGTTAGGATTGTTGGAAGTATTTTAATGTCAAATCAGTGTCAATTTTGTTTGTTGTGTTTCATTGTCGAGTCATAAATGGGGACTAAAATCTGCTGAACCTGAGAAAGTTAGGTAAATTTTGGAATTTGAAGCTTCCTTAATGTCTTTTTGGGCTAGGGCAGGACGATATAGGGAAAAAAAAAAGCATTTCGATAAAATAGAAATCATATTGCTTAATATCGATAATTATCAACATATTCAAAACATATATTTTAAGTGCAGCCCTGACCATTTTATGTTGTTGCTTAGTGACCTTTTTTTAGATAAAGAACACAAACACTGAATTCAAACTCAACCTTTTATTCAACCAACTTTTTACCAAAACTACAAGTTTTTAAAAAGGACAAAAAGAACGTGTGCTCTCTGAAGTCTTTGAAGAGGGTGGGGCTTAGTGATGGAGCGGTCCTGGGTCCGCGTTGTGATTGGTTGGGAGGATGTAATGGCTGTAATATTAATCTACATGATAGGCTAGAATGCAAAAGGAAGGAAAACTTTTATTCTATTGAACTTTTTATTGACCCTATTTTTCTATCCTCAATATACGTCTAATGATCGACATATATTATTGAATTATCGTCCAGCCCTATTATGGGCTCTGAAAAACATTGTTTAAATGTTACCACCCATCCATCAGTCTATCCATTGGATGCAAATACATTTTTATTTGTGCTTAGTCTCCTAATTTGGATGTATTAAAGTGCCTCATAAATCAGTAAATGACTTACAGACTGATTTAGATAGAAAAAAAAGAACTCTATAATCTATGCTAAAAGCAAATGTCAATAAAGTATTAACATACAGTAAATCTCTGATGTACTTTCTTGCATGTTTTTTTTTTATTAGAATAATCATTTCTAAAATTTGCTTTTACATTTGCACAATGTGTATAAATGTGTTTACAACCCAAACAATAAAATGGTGTCATGCAATGTGTCGCACAAACTTTTTTTATCCGACCACAGTGCAGACTGGCTTTTCCCAAGAACCGAGGGAACCGACGGCCTCGTAGAAGTGTAACCATAAAACGGCACTGAAGAGGGTGTCCGTTTTCACCGTCCTCTCCTTCTGCAGTTCCCATCTGCTTGTCTTTCCTTTCCATCTCATTTTGCAATTTGATTTGCGATTTACATTCATTGTTAGTTCTCCGCTCTGTTTATCTGGATGCTGCAATAAGCCATATTTATCAGATCAATTTGCATGTTATTTAAAACCAATTCCCTGCAGAGGCTGCTTGTCGGAAGCCTTCGTGCACATTGGCTCGGTTTGGTCCTCTAACACACGGGCAGATCCTGCCAAAGCACAGATCTCGAGTCTGTTCTGTTTAACAGGGGACTCTTCCATCCCTCCCCCAAAAAAAAAATCTTGGGAGGTGTGAAGGTTATCCGATCCAACAGTGACTTTCGGCCACCCGCATGTGAACTACCATTGTGGGAGCCCATCTGTCACAAAGAACGGAGGTGCCGTTTAAACAAGCAGCATAAGATGCACACACACAACGCGTCATGCTGGGGAAAGGGAAATGGCTGATTATGCCTCCGTCTGAGTGCACATGCAGTGAAGCAATGCAAGAACATAACATGCAGCCAAGATTCCAGCTTTGTCTGAATTGAAGAAAATGTAGCATAGTAGCCACATTATGCACTCGTGCTGTGTGTTGTATGCACTGCAGTTTTTTTTCTGTCAGCTGTGTAGTATGCTGTTCGTTTAATTGTTCCTTAATGTGCTGCGTCTTTGTCCAGTGCTACGCTAACATTAATTTTAAAATACTTATTTTAGCATCACTGAAATTTGTCCGATTATTATTATTATTATTTTTTTTTTTATTTAGGTTATCGGAGATGCGCCACTCACAACAGGGTGGCTGATTTGTGATCTCGAAACGATAACTTCTCATCAGCTCCGGCTAAAAATAATCTAGCTGCATTCAAAAGAGAATTGCCATCACGTCCTTGCAAGTCAAGAAGGGCTTTTTCATGTCATGATATAAGTTTGCCAGAATTTGAAGTTTCCCAGCTATAAGTGAGTGTAGATAATGGAGAAATGATGGATGATGTTTCAGTCAATAATATGTAAGACTTTTATGTTTATGTTCACACCACCCACATTTAGTAGGATGGCAAACTGATAAAATAAACATCTCACTGGTGGACAATACTATGTTGGCTTCACAGGCCTCCACAACAACAGTTGAACGGACACCTGTCAACATGTTAACCAATAGTTTTGGAGGCATGGACAAAAAACATTTTTTTTTTTTTTTGCCTATCAATTGTGTCTGCAATGTTAGACAACAAAATGTGGAGTTTGCTCAACTCTACTGGAACTTGTGTTGTCAGCTGGTGCTTTGCTCAGATGAGACAACAGCTGAACTTTTCAGGCACAAACGCTACAGGCGGGTCTGCCATGTAGAACAGGGAGGACTATGTTCAACCGCACCTCACGCTCGCTGCTATGTGTGGTGCAAGATCTATTGATGCTTTGGATCTATTTCTCACCCAAAGGCTCTTGAAACCTTGCTAAGGTATGTGGCATCGTGGAAGCTTCCCAGAAATGGTTCACCAGAAACAAAATGAACCCTTTTTGTTCTGCTAGTTTCGTCCCCAGATCTAAATCCTATAGCAAACTTGTGGCGTAAGCTAAAGGGAAGGGGGTATAAGAGCGAATCTTAGAATCTGGAGAGATGGCGAAAAGAAAAGTTCCCTCTTTTTTTATTCTCCAAACTAGAGAACTTATGTAGGTAGGAAAAGACGAAAGCAGATGTGACAAAAAGCGGCACCAGTGATTTTGTAAAATAACAGTTCTAACATGGGGTTTCTTTTCTACTCACCTTAATACCATATTTTTAATCAGATTTTAAGGCTGTTACTGCAATAACAAAATCACTTAAAGGCTTTCCACCAGTTTTTATTTGGAGTTCTAATATGTTTTAAAGGGAATGTCTTATAAATTATTGATGATTTAAACTGTCCAAGCAGTATCACGGCTCTCTTAAAGTTCATAGTGAGGGCTGTGCCTTGTTTTCCATAGACTTCCATTCATCTTCAAGCCTTTCTATGGCCTAACCCTAGCCCTACCCCTAACCTAACCTTTACCAGTTTATACCTAACCCTAACCTAAACCTAATTGACACCATAGTGCTAAACCAAACCCCTAGCCCAGAATAAAAGTGAAGGCTGACAAAAGGTCCAAACTTTACATCAAAGCCCTCACTTTACTAGTAAAATGAGACAAGTGTTCTCGCTCTGCTGCAAGTACAAGAACACACACACACACACACACACACACACACACACACACACACACACCAACACACACACACATCTGTTGTCACTGTTTTAAACGCATCCACGCTTTGAAGCCAGCCGACCATGTATTCTGTTATTAAAAGCTTAGTGACCTCCATCTAAACATGCCCAAATCTGCATTATACTGCTGATGAGAAAACACTCATCCTTCACTGTGTGGCTGTCACCTCATTAACAGGAAGAGAACCCAATCAGCTCCCCTTGTCATTTCTGAAGCCTCATGTAGCTCTTCTTGTCGAACATTGTGTTGTAAATGTCATGGGACTCTGGAGATAAATGCAGGTGGGGCGGACTTGGTGTCTAAAAAAAAAAAAAAAAAAAAAAAAAGAATATAAAACGCTAACATGGACATTGGTATTCAGTGCTGGTAAATGTAAATTCTAATCTGTTTCTTCACTTAAGGTTAAAAGGCAGATTTAGATATAAAATTAATGTAATTCACCCAAGAAGTTTGTAAGGGATAGAGAATGATTAAAAAAAGTAAAATCTTTTCTAATTTTTAGAAAAAAATGCATGTTTAAACAAATATTTACACCTATGCCAATAATCAGTGGAACAACTTTTATTTGTATTACAGCAATCAAACCTTTCTTTTAATTGCTGACAGACTTTATTCATGCTTCTACTGTTATTTTGAATTTGTCTTTGAGTTACAATTGACAATTTAAGGCCTACATGCCATCCCTCAGCGTCTCAACTTAAATCAGCAGATTCAAGTTGAGACTCACTCAGGCTCACTCCAAAATGTTTATTGCTTCGGGTCAGAAAAAAAACTAAAACATTTAATTAACCTCAATCTAGTGGGAGTATAAATACTTTTGGGTTTTCCTCCATTTGTGATCAAAGTATCAGGAAAAAATAAACTTATTTCTTGATCTCGGCAAGAGTCTTCAAAACTGTTTTCAACACAGTTCCTCTCTCTCGTCCTGCGTATTGTCAACAGTATACACAAAGCTTTGCACACATAAGTGTATTCATCTCCATCTGGCTGCATGGATTTGTCCCATAAAGTATTGACACTAATAAATAGAAATGTCTGGGTATTAACAAAGGGTTCTCTTTCTTGACTCACTCAGAAACCATCCTCCACACTCTCCAGATGTGGAGTGTCACCTTTTTTTTATCTCTAAACATTCACCAGGCTGTAAAATTGGTCGAATATAAAAAGGAATCGGACGAAAAGCAGCCCACTGCTTGCCCTGCACCATCATCATTTATTTAACAAGGACCACAAAGGAAAGAACACTGCTTCTGTATTTGGCCTGAAATATATTTTTTTGTTAAATGTCAAACTATTTCCTTAGTGTATTGCCTTAAGGTTAATATCAGTTTTGTAAAAGCAACCCGACAAGGAAATGGAATTATCCAGAGTTCCACTCAACCTTTAGCAAACTTTGTCCTAAAGGAGATTTAATCCTCATTGATAAACTTTTCCGTCTGAACTACTTTTAGTTCCTTTTTTTTGACATTTAATCCCTGCTCATTTCATGCAAGCTAACACACGCATAAAACCCAGCTGGTGCGCTCAGCTCCCAGGATTCCACTTGTCCCAGCTAACTTTATCCCTGGTTCAGAGGGGACTTCTTGTCAGGCTGCCCTTCCTGCCATGCTTCCATTATCTCTTCTTCTTGATCTCTTTCTGTCTCTCCATCTCTCTCTGTGTCTCTCTCTTTCGTCTGATTTGGTTTTCATTAAGTCTTAATCTACGTTGGAGCTGCAGTGTGTCATCCAGTGCTCGTTGTGTAGGATCGATGTGCCGCTGCTCTCTATCCTGGCTGGCCCTTATCAGCGCAGACAAACCACGAGGCCCCTAATGAAGGCTGCCCTTTTCTCCCCGCTAGTTTTAAAATCATCTTTAGCCTATTGGAATTTGACTCGCCGCTGTCAGCCAATGACGAGGTCAGACCAGTGAGTTGCATGTTGGAAAGGTTGGGTGTCATTGGATGACTCCAGAAAACTTCATTTCTAATGATGATGTAAAAGAATTACTGGTTTATCAAGTTCACGCTGGTATTGCCAGGATGGACTGTGAAGGCATCCTCCTGTGTGATTAAGGTTAACTGAACAATATTTAATTTGTTATAACTCTGTCAGTTTAGGTGATTGCACTGCAAAAAAAAAAAAAGTTACATTCAGGTGATTGTAGGATTTTAGTTGTTTCAGCTGAACATTGAGTTGTAACAATATAAATCAGTGTTAGGTGTTGCGGGTCTGTGCTGTATACAGTTAAAACCAGGTATTTATGGAGCTGTATTAAAAAAAAAAACGTATGTGAGTATTTTGTTTTTCTCTGGCATTAAAAGAAAAATAAACTTTTCCTGTTAGGATTAGTAAAGTTTTTTTTTTTCTATTACCCCAAAATAATGTAATACTATTTTTTTTAAAAAAATCAATGAATCAATCAGTCAATGAATTGGCTTTATTTCTAGAGCACATTTTAAAAACTGCATGGGTGACCAAAGTGATGTACATAAAAACAACAAAAGGTTAAAACATACAAAAAAAGCACACACAACATCAAAAGCCAAAAAGCAGGTTCACGGCAAGAGTATTTTAAAATGCCACCCACGACAGGATCACAGTGTATTAAAAGCCAGGAAATATGTTTAAAAAAAAAAAGAAGAGATTTAAAAACAGGAAAAGATGAGGCCTGTCTGACACTCAGTGCTAAATTATTTCATAACTTAGGAGCAGCAACAACAAATGCTCCGTCACCTCTGAGCTTCAGCCTAGTTTTAGGGACTGTCGGGGATCGGGGTGGCTGAAGTAGCTCAGATAAATATGGTGGACCAAGGTTGTTCAAACATTTAAAAACAAATAACAAAAGCTTAAAATTAATTCTGCATCCCACAGGGAGCCGGTGAAGGGATGCTTGGATGGGAGTAATATGCTCTCGCCTACGGGTCTGAGTTAACAAACGAGCAGCAGAGTTCTGCACAAGCTGCAGACGGGCATGAGAGGTCTGGCTAATGCCCACATACAGTGCATTACAGTAGTCAAAGTAAAAGTTAAAATACAATATGGGGAAAACCCAAATGATGATGTCATGGCTGTATTCATCAGCTTAACTCAAAATTGAATAGAGGTAACCCCCGTATTTCATGGTACACTTATAGGGCTGGGTATCATCTAGGATGAGCCAATTCAATACGATAGCTCAGCTTGGTTTGATTTGACTCCAATATCGATATTTATTACTTTCAAATTAATGCTCAAAGTCGTTCAATCAACAAAACCAGCCAAATATTATATATATGTTTTATTTATTGAACACTGATATATTAACAGGAAAATAAAGTGCATTTGGTTCAATGCATTTAACGTATCCCAGAAACCAGAAATGTGGCTAAACATCTGATTTTAGGGACAAAGGCGCTTCTAAAATCCTGTCAGCCGTTCCGCAAATTCGTCTCACTTGCACTTCCTCACTGTGAACAGTAATGGCGCGCTGTAATAACGCCACCTAGAGGCTGGGAGGTATATCGATATTGAAAGCCAGAATATTGATATTAAATTGTTTTTAAAAACGTGGATTTTAATATTTTTATTGATTTTTATGCACAGCTCTTACTTTAACTGAGATCATGTAGAGTCAAAAGAAATCCAGCAAGAAACTTTATGGAGGAGTGAAATGAGCGCAGTTATAAATGGCTGCAAATGGAGTGGGGGGGAGTGGGGGGGGGGTTATATCACTTACTCATACTAAAGTGGTTAATGCATCTGTGTGGGTTAGGGATATGCACATTATGTGTTGATGATCAGGACAAGACGGTGACAAAAAGTGTATGTTCGTGAAAAGGCTGCATTTCTGTATTTATCTGTGTAGTCTAATGTGGCACTCGTATAAAAATATGGTTCCTGAGAGTATTTTTCAATAGCTTTTAGCTGTTGTGCTCAAAATTCAAATGAGTGATTACATAGCATCCTTCCTGGTTGCTTTTGATGAGCCTTTTGACAGTTCATTTAGCTGCTGCCTGTTTACCCGAAAGGTCTGACAGACCTCTTTGCAACTTTATTCATTCTGGTGCAATGGGGCACTCTTCTTTTCTGTTTCTTTTTTTCCTAAAAAAAAAAAAAAAAAAGGATCTACACCCGTCTCTTATCTGCTCATTAGTAGCACCCAGGTTGGCAATTTGTGATGCTCCCTGATACAGTTTATCCCTCGGCTCAAGAGAAAGATGGCAGATCTACATAATGCATTTTAAATGCAGTCATTACTGGATGTGGTGAAATGATGTTGCTCTCCTTTATTTTAGATTATGGAGTTAATAGCTATATGTTGATCGGAAAGAGATTTTACACCCGCTACTATCTATCGCTAGGCGTTTGGTGTAATTTCGGTGTAGTAATTTTGAAGCTGCTAGAATTAATTAAAAATTGTGGTTGTTTCTTTTACTAAATCTGTAACTTGAGGGGAGAGCATATGCATTCCAGTTGTACACAATTTTCCGTAATTTGGCTTTGGAGATTTTCTTTAGAACGTGCTCACTGTGCATGCTGGTCAGATAAACTGGGGTGAGTAAAAATGTGACACCTTCATAGAACCCCTAAATTTCACATTCCACTTCTTTATTCACAAATACATCAATAACAGACTGCTAAAAAACTGAGATAGTGGTAAAAAAAAAAAAAAAAAAAAAACTTAAATGAAAAGGTAATATGAAAATCCTTCAAGGTTTGCTTTTAAGTCTTGTTCCTGCATGATTTTTATTGTGCTGACTCCTGCAGAACCAACCAGCGCACCTAGTCTGCTGCTCTGAGGAGGTGATCAGTCAAGGTCGGCATGGTTGGTCCCCTACCTCTGCTGCATGACTAAACACCTAGATGCTCTATGTTTGGCTCATATTTGTCCCCTGCCTCTTCAAAATCCAATTATTCCTACCCTTGATGAATGAATGGATGACTTTGGGACTGGGGATCCAACCTAAATTTAAATTCTGTAACGTTAAAACTCTCATGTTCATGCACAACCTCTCTGTCATTTAAGAAAAGATTATAATACTTCACTTTTTCAGGGTTTACAGCTCTATCAAATGGTATATATGAAATTGGAGCGGTTAAAAGAGCAAAGCTGAACAAACATCATTTTCAGTGAAGTTTACCTTTACATTTACTACCTTTAAAACTATATATCACCGCTGCTTACAGAGAGATGAGAAAACATTGTAATTGGTCATTGAAGTGTGTGCAGAAAGAAAAGTGCAGCTGCCCTCATCAAAAGTCACTAGCGTCTCAGTGAAGACGGTTTATTCTTTTACAAAACTCTGCTTCTTAATTTCTAAATGTTTCAGTTATTGTTTAACACATAAAACACAAGATACAATACCATGATCCATGTTTTTGTTTTATCCATCTAACCTTTATCCATCAGGCTTAGTGATCTAAAGAAGGTTGTTGTATGATGATGCCAACTATTTAGTTGTATTGACATTACATTATTTATGTCACTACATTATATTACTCTGCTGTGTTTTTTTTATCCATTCCGTCAGAATACCACAGTACACAAGGGATGAAAATAGGATATGTCTTATATTCCTCTTGAGCAGTGGAAGCTAAATTATGTAGTCAGTGCTGTTTATCCGTCCACATAATTATGCAAGTGTTGCCAGGAAATTTTCATAAAGTCTGACTGACATTTGATGCATGGAAAAAGTGAGAACCTATTAAATTTATCTTTTTTTGACCACTGTTAGAGAATATTGAATATGCCCCAGTTAGCAATAACAATATGACCTCTGGCTGGTGCAATTGTGTCAGAATCGAAGGTTGATGTCACAATTTTTGAAAAAAATATCCCCATTCAGGAATTTTGTCAAAGAACAGGACAATGAGTTTGTCGAGTTCAACTTGCTTTCTTTGTCCAGAGGCACCATAACGAGACAAGGAAGGAACGACAGAACCATACAAGAAAAAAAGAAAGGAATGAAAGACAGAAACAAATGAAGAAGTAAAGAATGACACAAGCAAGACAGAAAAGATACAGGGAAGAAAGACAGGAAAAACCGAAGAAGTTACCCAAATGTTTAGTATGGGGTAAAACCTGGAAATAAATGTTTTTCATGTTTTTCTTCTCCGTACTTATTCAGAGCTGGAAAATATCAACGCCATATTCCGCACTTACCCAGATTCTGTTGGAACCCTGCATGCAGAACATTATCTGCATAATCAAGAAAGACCCTTTTCTGGTACCAGACCAACTCAGGATTCATTCTTTGTCCATTCCAAAACTTGACGGAGATTAAATCATAATGTAGGAGCTTATTTGCGCATATGTATATGTTTCCATCTGTTTGCGTCAGTCTGACCTGAATTAAATGGTTTTGTGAGTCTGAAATTTGGCCCAAGTGCTGCTAAATACACATGTGACCCGGCTGCTGTGCAGATAGTGGGTGGGTAAATCTCTGAGTGTTCATCCATGAAAATATCACCACAGCCTGCATGCGCTACATATATAAAAGGGGGCTTTTCCTGTTGTAAAGTGTTTCAAATTTATGATCAGACTTAGTAAGTTATATGACTAAAAAAATCCAGAACAACATTTTAAATGTTATATGTTTTTTGGGGGATTTTTTTCCCCCTACAGTCTCTTGTTTCCTCTTATGATACTATTTCAAGTGCACCAGCCAAATGGCTGCTGTTGAGAATATTGATTTGAACGGGGACTGCTTATTTGAGCTTCTCTAAACCTGTGGGATCACCGTTCATGGAGGGGAATAACACGCTGTTCTGTCGCTCGCTGTGAAAATGTCATTACACCAGCTGTCTCAGGCCCGATGCCCACCGCCGCTACTCATCTGGCTACCGAAAGTCACAGTCACATATTAACACACACACACACACACACACACACACACACACACACACATAGACCCGCAATGTGGAGAGAAAAAAAATCTGCATCGTGGGAGGATTCCTAATAAGATGTTATGCTGATATCACTATAATCTACATCAAGTAGAGTCATGATGATAAATTATAGATAAAAATGTAATGGTATATATTTGCTTGTTGGTTTCAGTCAGGGAGCTCAACATCTGCTGGTTGTAGATAGGAGGTTTGGTCCATGCATTCTACCACATCTGCCTAATAGGACTAATGTATTAAATTAAGCTGGGATCATATGCAGGCACTGCATGTGTGTGTGCGCGGGGAGGGGATGGATGAGGTGGAGGAGAGTAAGAGGTTTGTTTTGTAAGCATTTTTACTCCCCAAAGCGTGCATCTGAGATAATCTGTATGCATGCATAAATAATAATTCTGCATCAATTAAATGTGAGAACAATATCATTGTAGGGAATTAGGCAGATTCAGTTTTAATCGCCAAGTTGTTCCTGCCAACAAGGAATTTGACTTCAGTTCCACTTTGCTATGAATGAAGACATTTTAAGTAAACTATACCAAAACGGTAGGTGTAAATATTGTCCTTGTAAATGTTTACTGTATTCATTTTCAACAAGATGGGAAGATGGTGTTGGATCGGTGCAAAAAAGCATGCTATTAATCTGGGTACTCTGACTGTTAAGTGTTCATCATCAGATTGACTGCCTGGGGGAAGAGACTGTTTCTGTGGCGGTTGGTTGCAGCAAATTGCACTTTGTAGAGCTGAGTTAAAGGTACATTTTTTCAACAGGTAGTCTTCAGAGATGTCGGCTGCCTTTTTTCTGAACCTAGACCTGCACAAGTCCTGGGTGCAGAGATGGTCAGGCCCGATGATCCACTCCGCAGACCGAATTTTTCTGTCTTGTTTTGTAGATGAGCCAAAGCACTCAGTGCTGGACAGGAACAGGACCGACTGGATGATAGCAGTGTAGGAGATGACCAGCAGCTCCTTTTGGAAGGTTGTACTTCTCTGCTAGGTCTTCTTCTGAACAGTGTCTATGTGTGAGGCAGGTCGAGGCAAATGACTGTTCACACTGAGCCTGGTTCACTGTCGCTTCATGCATGCTCAGTATGAGGGATTGCTGCAAAGCCATCAACAATGCAGACGACTGTCCACTGTGGCTCTACGCTCTTTCAGGAGGAGTGAATGCTGCTTGTCAAGACTTGATGCAATCTGCTGGGTTTCCTTAGATAGGAAACCTTTTGACCAATCTGTCTGTAGGATTTGATTGAATTTCACTTTCTAAAGTGTCTTGAGATGACATGTGTTGTGAATAGACGGTATATAAATAAAATTGAATTGTGGGGACCATCTCAGGGTCTGGGAATGGGAGGTGCCAAGCAACGGTTAGTGACTCACAGCAGATACGGTGTTGTTGAGGATGATGAGGGCAGGCAGTGTGTGAGCGGTGTTCTCCAGAAGTCCACTTTGTCATCTCCACAGTCCACAGAGCAGGTTAAACTCCAGGTGGTTCTGACTGCACCAGTGACCCAGCAGAACCACCTCCTGTCTACATGTAGATTAATGGCCTTTCCTTGGTGAGACCAATGACAGTGGTGTCATCTGGGGGGCTTTTCTGTCAGTGTGTGAATTTCAGGGGAAGATATGTGAGTGGCTGCTTTTCAAACATGCGATAGTGGCTATTCAGGTCATCTGCCAAAGGAGGATTCTGCTCTGGGTTGGGGGATGAGTTCCTGTTGACCGTGATGCTTCTTAAAGTATTCCAAACTCTATCTTGGTCGTTAGTTGAAAAGCTGTTTTTTAGCTTCTTGCCATACATTCTCTAGATACCATTTAATTCCTGGGTGACCTTGTTCCTGGCGCATACCTTCACAATCAAGTGAAAATGTGCTGAATAAATCATTAGTGAAAAAAATTGTCAAATGTATGTTCTGTAACCTGTATGGTTGTAGATTGTTTTTGACAGATGAACTCTAAACTCTGTTTAGCCTTTATTTAAAATAAATATATTGCCTCACTAAAAAGGACCAAAACAACAATAGTATTTTTAAAGAGAATTTGACCACATCATTACTGCTTCGATATTTTACGTTTTTAATCATCTAAATTGCAAGATGTGTGGTTTCAAGAATATGTTGTACGAATAAATAGAGTAGATTGTGATGGACTATGAAAAGAAGTTAAACACTGAATGTTTTAAGGCCGTCTACATATGGTCTTGTCTGTGGAGCCATAGGTTTCCCTTTTGGGCTTTTTTTCTTCTTTTCAATTGAAGCAAGATTCCTCAGGTAGTTAAAACATGACGACGTGTAGAATCCTCAGAAGTTGTGACCCAGAGCAGTGAGCAGGTCTTTATAGTGGTGAGGCTTTTGTAAGCCACTGTTTCAATGGGTATGTGATTCTGGGTGTAAAGGAATCCCCTGAAGATGTTACATCCTGAAGGCTTATCCACTGCCTAGCTATTTACACTGTCTCATCTGTCTATGTCACTATTGGCTAACCAAAGTTACTCTGTGTTATCCTTTTTAATTTGTTTGGTATAAAATATGTGGTAGTTGTGAATCTTTAGAGCTTTTTAGAATTCTTAAAAAAAGTTAGGATAAATGGCTAAATTTTCACAAATACACATGTGGAAACTGATGTTTTTGTAACGTTAGCCAAGATAATTTTGCGAATTGCTAAGATAGGATGCTAAAGCCGATTTAAATTTCAACTCCATACCCTTTTATTTTATTGTTATACACTGTTTTAAAACAACTCTTGCAAAGTGCTTGTGGAATTGCCTTTTGGTGCTGAAGCTGTCAAACCTGGGCACGGTGTAGGAGGAACACAATTACTGTGTTCCCCATAAAACCTGTATTACTTTTAACCTTTTTTTTTTTTTTTGCTCCACTTAGTCTTGCTGCAGAATTTTTTTGTTAAGATATGTATAACATCCATTACAATAATCAAAATAATAGGAAATAAAAGCACTAGTCAACATCTTGTTCTTAACTTTGAAACATTTCTCAGGTAAGAGAAATAGTTTTAGACAAGTCATTTGGAATATGTTGAGCCAGTGTTGGAGTTCAATTGAACGTCTAGAGGCAATGATTTAACATGCACATCAATTTATCGTGGAAATGGAGATAACATCTGTATTTTTTATGTCTTTACTAGCAAGTTTTTCCAATGAACATTCAGAAATGCAATCAAGTGCAAGCAATTATCTACCTATATGTCTGTATGTCCGTCTGATGAGACATAGTTACGCTGTCTCTCACATGCTGATGTGTATTTGCACGATATTAGTTTCTCAGCAAGTGTTTGTTTAGACATCCATGCAAATTGAACAATTCTCTAACTTGATGATTTAAATGAGCTAGTGTCTCACCAAAATTTCCTTATGGTAACCCAATGACAATAAAGAATATTGATTATAACCTCTTGGTGCATCTAAACGTTAGTCTGTTATGCCTTGAAGAATACCTACATTTATTAGAACAGTTTTATACTAAGACTATACTTTAGTGTTCAACATATACAGGCACATGAATCTATTTCTTTGCTTTCTGAAAAAGAATGTAAGCAACATGCTCGGAAACATACACCCCTGCCTCTGAAATTTGTTACTGCAATCTGGCAGATAAACTTGTTTGAATACAATTTATTCTGAGAATTAGGGCTGGACGATATGGCCAAAACATATATCGTAATATATTTCTTAATTTCGGTCTATACGGTATAATTGCGATATTGATATAAACAAAATAAAAGCCTGCAAAGAATAGCCACAACAGATGCCCGTACAAACTTAAGACAATTGCTTTCCCATGTTTACAAAACTCCTCCAATATAATATTTTAGAAATATTTGCTTTAAAAAATAATACACATACAATTACATAAAACCCATAATGTCAGTCAGTGACAAATGCTGTAATTATATCCTGTAATGTATATTGAAATATTGGAAATGTCGTATGACCTTTATTTAATAAAGTTATATTGCAATATATATTGATATTGAATTATTGTCCACACCTAGTGAGAATACATTTCCCCAAAGATGCATTGCTGGCAGGAAGCCAGTACTGTAAAATTGCTATGAAATATCTGTATGTCTAGAATCTAAATATAATTACGTTAAATAAAGTTGGGTGATCAAAACCTTTCTGTAGGTAACTGCAAGGCACAAAGAAATGCAGGTCAGTGTCACCTCTCCCTCTGTGAAATTTCTTCTCCTTTCCTTGACCCAGTTGTGCGAGTGCAGACTGACATAATGACTTATCACCAATCATGTAAAGAGGGAGGATCTATGAGAACCGAGGGGGTGAGAAAGAGCAGGCATGAAATAGTGATGAGCTGTAAATGATCTCAATCTTACATCTACGTTGCTTGTTTGCCTTCTTTAATCCCGCCCACAATGTGCATACTTTGTGCCTGCAGACGTGGGGGATTGGGGGGGGGGGGGTTCCACTTGTTTTTGATTTATGGAACGCATGGCATCCATAGAACCGGTCTGAGTGGAATTATGGAAACTCTTGTTCCCCCTGATCCGATGTGAGAGCTCAGCTCCTGCTTTGTCTTTACACTCCTGTGGATCTGTTTGCAGTTTCTGCCCTCCAGGCTTTGTGGGGCACATCGGCTCATCTCCTTCACCTTCATGGTTGTTCCACTTTTTTTCTTCTCTTACCCCAATTATCTCTAATGTTCTGTATTCTGTGCTGTATGCTGTTTTGCATGGATTTTTTTAAAGAATTATTTGGCAATGGATGCATTAAAAGATTTGTTTAGCAGCGCAAATCTGTTTTATTCATATTTGTTAACTGAGATAATGCAGGTCCTCAGTGCGGTGAGCAATTTAGTTTTTGCAAGAAAAGCAGTTTTTGCTTTAAAAAAACTATATTCGTAATCATTTCTGCTGGAAAAACATCATCTTTATCCAGGCATGCTACTGAAATGTATAAAATGTCTTTGAAACCAGATGTTTACAAATACTATAAAGACTGTCATTAAATCAGACAAAACCTTTCTTGTTTTGGATTATTATTTTTGGTATTTCTATTTGCTTAATTAAAGGGTAACAAGATACATATTTTTGAGATTCTTTATCTTTCAGAAAAAAAAAATATTTCTTTGGTATTTGGCAGAACTTTCTTTTAAACTGTATGTCAAAGTTTGGGTATCCTTTCATAAACTTCTCACAATATGTTGCTAAAATCTTTGCCCATTTCTCCTGACACAACTGGTGCAACTGAGTCGGGTTTGAAGGCTGTCCTGCTCACACAGACCTTTCACGCTCTGCCCTTTAATTCTTTATAGGACAGGAAGTCTTCCCTTTTTTCCTTTTAAATTTAACACTGGCTGTTTTGGCAAAACACTTTTGGCCAATTCTAGTTTCATGAGGCCACACATCTTCAAAAAATAAAGTTCCTCAGAATGTGGGTGCAAATTATAAACATTTTATTTTGTTTCGAGAGTTCTTCCTTGTTGAGTATGTTGGTACCAGACTTTACCAGCATCATCTACAGACAGCACACAGTCATAGAATACAATAAAATTATATCTATCTATTTGTCTGTCTGTCTGAACTTGTTTAAAGGTATTTTATCTTCGTATAATACATTGTGTGTAGTTATTGTTTTAACTGTTTGTCTACAAGGATTTGTCTATAGTTCTATATATTTACATAGTTAAGGGTTGATTGACTTCTCCAGCCTTCATGATGTATGTTTTTGCTTTTCAAAATGGCCAAACTGAAAATAGTTTTCATTATTAAAAATGTCCCTGCAATTAAATTTACTGAGCAAAACATGAAGCATTCCTCTTGTCAAAAAAAAATGACAATTCATTCTTAAACCATATCTGGTTGTGCTTAGGCTGCAGCCAATCTAGAGAGGATACAGTTAAGTGCACATGATTTTTATTGATCCAAAATACATTAGGACCTCAGGCTTAATAGCTGCACAGAAGTACTTGTTCAAGAAGAACTTGTTCCATTTAATGTCAGGTTGTTATATGAGGTCCATTATATTACAGGTACATAATTTCCGGAGTTGTAAAGTGGAATTGTTTGCCTAAGCTAGCTCCTGCCTACCCATCGGCAGTGTGTGAACATTTTGGGAAGAACATCAATGTGTTTATAGATGTGACAAGAGTGCCCCTGGCCGCTTAATAGCAGCACTTATTGGTTGCTGAACATTACTACCTCTGAGAAATGGCTCTTTAGAAATTTGTTAAAGAGACCTGTCTGTCTAAGACGGCGCTGGATGAGATGAAGCTGTAATAATGATGAACGATGCACCTTAAACTGGTCTTTCAGTCTCCATTATAGCATCCCACCCAACAGCGTCTGGGTATTTCAACGTGAGGATGTCACTTAGTCCCTGCTGCCTGATGTGATGATATTCAGGGCGTCAAGTCCGCGATCATCCGTGCATGAATTCATTTATTTGGAGAGGCTCTGTGTTAAAATATTAGCATAAATCTCTGCTGGTGTGTGGCACTCAATCAGGCCTTTGTCAAATTTCACATTCGTGTCTGAAAGTGTTGGTTTGGTTGAAAGAAGAAAATATTTTTTGACTGTTTTTGCCCTTTCTGATGGATAAACATTGCAAAACAGTTCTTTGCCGATGCTTTCCGACAAATGAACTGTCACTTTTAATTCATTATTTTAACTATAAACCATTTAATGTGTTACATTTCACAATATAAAATACAAACCGAGATTTGTATCCTACATATGAAATGTATGTTTAGATTGCCAACCTAGCATAAAAAAATAAACAAATTGAAGCCTTTATTATTAATATAGTTACAAATAAAAAGGCTTAGTTTTCAGAATCTCACCTATGTTGAAATAGCTGTGGGATAAAAAAAAAAAAAACTACTCCACTCTTAAAATGCTGCAGTATAATGAAAATGGTTGTAAATAATTACAGTATCGAATGCAATGCTTGAACTATCTGATGTATATTTTAAGATTTACAAAGCAACTCTTGTCTGCGTTGTGCAAGCTCAAGATATTCTCTTCAAAGTCTGACTGAAGTGTTTTGCTGTAAAGTCTTTACATTGTCTACATAATTAAGAGCGATTTCATATAATATTAACATGTTGGGTGCACAAGTTAAGATATACATGGACAAAGTATGGCAATCTAATAATGACTTCATTACAGAGATATTTTAGCAAATAATAATAAAAAAACATAGGATAGAGGGGACTTGTCATTCAACTCCCCCATCATCATCTAACATTTAATATTGTCACACTTTAGATCACTTTTACAAGTACTTCTAAAAAAAAAAAAAAAAAAAAAAAAAAAAAACTATTACAATCCACCTTATTTTACAGTCAATCAGAAATGTATCCACCATGTTGGTTTTCAGTCTGTGGGTCAGACAGAGACAACAGATGACAAACATACAGACACAATTTAAGTGCCGCTAGGGACTTCTCCTTAAACACATATTATGCATTGTTTCCTATTTCATTTGATTCAGTTTTGTAGTTTTCCAAAAAATTAATGTGAAAAGGAAGAACCCAATTGTCAAGCATTGCCAAACAGACCAAAAATATGTTAGTTTATTTAAAGTACCCTTTATCTGTTATATTTAATAAACAGATTTTATAACCTACTTATTGAGATAAAAAGTAAAATGCAAGTACTGTTGTTACAATTAAGGCAGCCTCCATTGACCTGTGTAATTCAAAAATAAAAAAAAACCTTGTAGGAAGGATTTCTTCTTCCTTAAGTAGGATTTTAATTCTCTGCAGTTTTACATGTTTGATTTTAATCACAAAAATAAACTATGCAAAATAACCCAATAACTGAAACTTATCTCTTTTTTTAAATGTATTATTTGCAACCCAATGATTTTACTTCATAAAGGAAAAGGTAAATGGCATCGTATGAGTTCTAAACGAATAGTTACCTCTGAGGTGCTGAGAAAATGACAGCTGATGAAAAGTTGTGCCCTACTAGGCATAAATAATTTAGATAGAAATGTGTTTACTTATTCTGTTTTTGGTAACTGAGCACAATGCTGTTTTTGAAATGCACCCTGGTGGATTCAGGCTTAGATTATACATCTGTTTTATATCCTATTGGAATTAAATGAACCTCCAAAGCTCCCTAATCTGGTTAGACATTTACCTTATGTCAGATATAAAATATATATTTAGAAAATAAGTTATTCCACATAACAGAATGACACACTAATTCTGGAAGATTAGGCTTGATGTTTGTTTTTTTCCATTTCTGCCTTCTTGCTACTGGTTGTGTGAGGGACCGGCTGACTGCACTAACCCCCAAACTGTCGTTACCATTTGCGCAATTGGTGCACCTCTAATGTTCCTGAGAAATCTCAAGATTGCAGCGCTCTAACTGCCACACTCTTCTCTACGAGATGGGACTTGATGAAATGATCATTGCGTCTCCCGCCCACACACCTCAACCTGATCCTCTTTTTTGGAAGGAATGCTGATTCACAGCTTTCCTGTTTTATTACATATTTTCAGCGGCCTACATTTGGCTTGGTCTTCTTCTGCTGAATTCCAAATTATTATTATTTTCTATATTAAGAATGCTATGTATACTCTGTATTTATATTTCTAGAAATTAAGTTTTAAAAATTATTTCTAGCTGAAACCTTTTCCCAGGCCTTACAAGACAGGATCTGTAAACAGCTTAAGAAGAGCTAAAGTAGAAGGCAGGCCTACAGCTCAATAGACCAGCACACCACAATGACTTTGGCACACAAGGCTCTGGAGGGTCCCTCTCTTTGTGTCCTCCATTCATGTCTTGTTTGCTTATTATGTTCATGCTCGCTCTCTCGCTCTCACACCCATTCCTCTACTTTTTTCCTTACTGGAAAGGAATTTGTTTGAAGGCAGTGACCCCCAGAAACGGTTCACTGGGGATGAAGACGTAAATGCAGCACAGAGACATCCCCCTACTCTCCTGAAGCCTCACACTGTAGTTCACCGGATGAACATTCAGACAATTGCCCTTACATCCACCGGCACACCTGTGGCCCTCTTTTAAAACGCGTTTGGATTGTGTGGGGGTTTTCTCCCTTAAGAACTTGATTTCTGTATGTGTGTGACCAGGCAAATGGCCGGATGTGGGTATTTTAAAATATATGAGTGGCTGTTCTTATTGTCCAGCTCTTGCACGGCCCAGAGGAGTTTTTTTTTTTTTTTTTTTACCCTGCCATAATATGGTAACTAAGAGCAAGGGCATAACCATTCTCTCACTAGTGAGGAGGACATATTTTTTCAGAAGCCTGTTGAGTGATTTATCGTCCTCTCGGACCTCTACAGTGGCTAAGGAACCACATAATCACCAACAGCAACAGTGCAGCACCGGGCGACCAACTTTAGTTCTTTACATTAACAAAATTCAAAGTTTTGGCTCCTAACCTCTGGTTGAGTTGACACAATGAGCCTCTGACAGATACATGGCAAGTAGCCAGATCATAAGGTGCCAAATGAAATCACTGAACATGGGATGTTTGGTTTTAAAAAAAAAGCATTGCTTCAAGCAAATTATTACTTATCAATGATATGGAATGGGAGTGACAAGGTAACAGGGCTGTAAGCCTCATAATTAAATTTATTGGCATGGATATAGAAAGTGACCCTACACTAGACAAATCCACATTTTAGTCAAATGTAACAGAAGGTGCAAAATTAATCAAGATAAAGAAAAAATAGCATGACGAACCCCTGCTTCATTTAAGAATTCGAAATATACAGAAGTCAATATCTGAAAATAAATGTTTAACAAATCAGACAAAGAATCAATCCCCTGCTCTGTCGCTGTCTGCTGGCTCTCCATTTCAGTGCTACAGCCTGGTATCCTCCCTGACTCATGGCCTTCACCCTGAACTACTACAATACAGATTAAAAATGTTTCAGAGTGGGAATGAGAGTTACTCTGAAATATCAGGGAAAAGCCTCTCCTGATAACTGCTTGGTTCCTCCTTCCAGATAGATGCATTTTACTCAGAAAGTTGTAACCTCTCCTATCCGTGGAGACCCAGCATCATTGTCCACTGCTGCTGGCTTCTGCTATTTCTATTGTGGCAATAAATATTCATTTTAAATTTGTGGAATTAGCACATGTTCTACACAGAAATTAAAAAGGTTTGTGTTTATCGCAATTAACTAACTAACAAGGAATGCAACACAGAGGTGACAACGGTATTCTTGGTAACTAGCTTAACACGATTTCCTGGTATGTATTAACGAGTCATCATTTAGCTAACATTATCTGTAACAGCATTACTCATGGTTTATTTGGAAGAAAATAACTGTTAAAATGTTTTGTGCCTTTGCTGGCTCTGACTGGTTTGCTGAATATCTTGAGACACACAAACACACCCTAACCCTGTGAAGAACTGCTCAGCTGCAGCACGTCTCTTGTCTGATCCAGGGAGTTCACTTATGGTGTGTTTTAAAGAAGGCTCGGAGATACATGTTACCGCATGTAAATAACAGATTTTAGCAAAAAAAAAAAAAAAAAGCTGAAAAAAGTTTGGGTGAGGGGGACAAACGGCACAGATTCGAAAGGTGTGTGGTCATGTCCCACCCGTACCCCCCGCCCGTTACGTCCATGACTAAGAGTCAATAGCCACCAACAAAATAAATACTATGGAAATAAAATAAATTAGGGCGACAAAACATTCCCTTTTGCCCAGACATAGATTAAAAATCTATAGCTTAAAGAAAACGTCCATTTTTTCACGGGACCCATAGGCATGTACTAAGCTTGACTGGTGAGATGCGTACTGAACCCCGACTCTCCTGCTCCGCCTGCTCTGGGCTTGTGCTCAGCTGCGTCTCTGCGCTTTCCATTTGACAAAGTGTCTGTTTAATGAACCACACCACCAGCCAATCGCAGACCTAACAGTGGGAACATAACAAACTAAACACTTCAATATTGTAGCCTAATAATATTTAGTCAAGCATGCAACTACGCTTACTTACAGGGTGCATTCAAGGTAATATTTTTTACATTTCTTGACCTACTAAGTGTGAAAATTGCTTTTGTTCTCTTTTCTGGATTTTATTTCTCCCAGTTCCTGAGAGGTGAAGCGGAAGTCTCTTTGGTTTCTGTTATCAACATCCGAAATAAATATTTGATTAGTTTTGCCTTACAATATTGGAGATGGACCAAATGAAAATGCACAGAGACATTCTTTATCAAACAATATTTCTTTCTCATAATTTCAGCACTGCCCTATATCAAAATTGCACAAAAGCAGTAAGGACAGTAAAAATAAGATATGAAATAAGAAGTAATCTGTTCTTTTATACAATGTATTTGCTATTATTTTTCAGCATCCCCATCCCATTTTGAGATTATTTGGGGTTATTTTTTTTTGTGCAGGCCTCCTTATTTTAATGTTATTATTATTTTAAACGCCGAGGGATGCTGACCTGATGAGAACCTATGTACATCCTAACACTTCTGGCTTCCATGAGACTTCATGCTGGTCTCTAATTGGTTCTTTTAAGATTGTCCTCAGGGCACAGCTCTCTGCACCCATGGCCAGTCAGCACTTTTTGTGTCATTCTTCATCAAATCAGATTAATTTGTTGATACCCGTGAATCAAAGTCACAAATCTGAGCAGCTCAGATTCGCAGGCATGAGTGTCCCCCCCACATGATGCAAATGGAAGAGCCTGTCTACAACAAAACAAGAGAAAAAGGCGCAGCAAAAGTAAATTTTGTCATTAATTTACAAAATATCACATATTCGAGGCTTTCGCTGAAAGAAAACAATGAAAGAAGCAACTTGGACCCACCCAACCAGACTTAAAAATCCAGTAGCAGGCTCGTGACGATGGATGGATTTATCTCTGACCCCGCCCACACTTGAAGGAAAAAAAAAGCATAAAACTTTTCATCGACCAGTGTTGTGGAAATTAATTTCAAAGGCACTTGCAGCAAGGCCTGACTTATTTGGAAAGCAACCAAAAACTGGTGAGTAAGATCAGTTCTGTAGCAAAATATGGACGGGGAGTCAATCAATCAAACAATTGTTCATTTAAATAGCCCCCTACACAGCCAATACGTGTTTTACAATTAAAACCAATAAAAAGCATAAAAAATAAACAAAACAAATCATGAAAGCATAAAAACAAGCAATAAAGATAAAAAAATGAAAAAGAGAATCCCACAGCGCTATCTTTAAAAAGTCAGCCTGATTAGATTAGTTTTGAGGTTAGATTTAAAAGGACTTGCAGTAAATAGATCAGTGGTGGAGCGTAGATCCAGAGGGAGCTGGTTCCAGAGAATAGCTGCTGCCTCTGAGAAAGCCCGATCAGCACAGGGTTTGAACCTGGTCCTTAAAAACTGATTTTAAAATCTCAAAGCATTTGTAATTAATAATTATTGTAATTAGTAATTCCGACAACTGTGGACAACGAGCATGAAGAAAATAAATTAAGAAGGAAACTAAAGACTGGAGTATACACATAAGTATACACATGTGTCTTTTTTCAGTGTCTTTTTGAGACTGCTGGTTCTTTTATTAATCCATGGAATAATAAACAATGCATGAAGCAACTTGGACCCACCCAATCAGAATAATAGATTAAGTATTTATTAATTATATGTCACATTTCTGGTTATTTGTCTAATATGACTTAAAAACTGAGCTCTTGTTATTACAGGTTAATTTTCTTATCCAAAAGAGTCAATTCATTCCAGATGTTATTCATTTTTATACTTGCAAAATTATGAAAGCCCAGCTGAAGTTTGTGTCACTGTTCTTTCTAACCATACAGAGAAGGAAAGTTGTAGTTATGTTGAAATTACAAGGGCTTCTTTAAGTAATTGGTGTGTCATTAAAGTGTTTGAGCCCGCTTTTTTCCTAATCCAAATCTGGTCACCTTAAATGCATCTTTATGGTGTCTTCACCTAAAGGTGGACAAAAATGTTCTATCAGAATTGGCAACATCACAATCCAACTGAACAATGATAATTATACCAGCTGGCTGAATCTATTTCATGTTCTACCTTGCGTAAAACCGGTTGCCCAAAGCCCACAGTCCCACACGGTGGCTTTAATCTCACTCCTACTAGCACACTTTGAGAAAGAACGTGGGTGGTGGTGTGATTCCTGAATATATCAAAGTAGGCTAAGCAAGTTCTGGGAGCACAGCAAGAAATGCACAACTAAATTTGGCTCCAAAAGGACAAAGAACACCTTGTTTGACCTATGAGTTTCCAGCTGAGTAAGCAGCTTCTTATTTTTAGAGACAAAGAAACAGAAGCAGTGCAAAAAAATCTTTTATAGGCTAAGATTGGAATATCACTTTTGCAAAACATTTTACTCCTTTTAAAGATGCATTATTTATTTCATTGTAGCTCTTGTATTCATACCATGATAACATAACACAATAATTAAAATGATATTCAAATAAGTAGGTGCACTACGTGTAGCAGAAGGTATTACACATGCAATTATTAGGAATGTTTAATTCCTCCAACACCATAATAAGTGTTCACATAGCAGCCTAAGCCTATAGCAGCATAACTATAGAGATAGCTCAGGGTAACCTAAGCCACTCTAACTATAAGCTTTATCAAAAGGGAAAGTTTTAAGCCTAGTCTTAAAAGTAGACAGGGTGTCTGCCTCACGGACCAAAACTGGGAGTTGGTTCCACAGGAGAGGAGCCTGATAGCTAAAGGATCTGCCTCCCATTCTACTTTTAGAGACTCTAGGAACCACCAGCAGACCTGCAGTCTGAGAGCGAAGTGCTCTGTTAGGAACATATGGGGTAATCAGAGCTCTGATATATGATGGAGCTTGATTATTAAGGGCTTTATATGGGAGAAGGAGAAATTAAAATTCTATTCTTGAGAGGAGCCAGTTGAGGTGGCTCGGGCATCCGGTCAGGATGCCTCCTGGACGCCTCCCTGGAGAGGTGTTCCGGGCACGTCCCACCGGGAGGAGGCCCAGGGGAAGACCCAGGACACGCTGGAGGGACTATGTCTCCCGGCTGGCCTGGGAACGCCTTGGGGTTCCTCCTGAGGAGCTGGCCCAAGTGGCTGGGGAGAGGGACGTCTGGGCCTCCCTACTGAAGCTGCTACCCCCGCGACCCGACCCCGGATAAGCGGAAGACAACAACGGATTTAACAGGAAGCCAATGAAGGGAAGCTAAAATTGGAGAAAAATTATCCCGCTTGTTAATTTTCATCAGAACTCTTGCTGCAGCATTTTGGATCAGCTAGAGGCTTCGAACTGCATTTTGTGGACTTCTAGATGGTAAAGAATAACAGTAGTCCAGCCTTGAAGTAACAAATGCATGGACTATTTTTGTAGCATCATTCCTGGACAGAATGTTTCTAGTTTTGGCAGTATTCCAGAGGAGAAAAAAGGAAACCTTGGAAACCTGGTTAACGTGGCATTTAAATGACACGTGTTGGTCAGGTTCGTTACTTTATTACCAGAGGCCAATTTAATGCCATCCAGATTAAGTGATTGATTAAGATTTTTTTTTGAGGACTCAGGTCCAAAGATAACAACTTCTGTCTTCTCAGAATTTAAAAGCAGACAATTTAAG
Organism: Fundulus heteroclitus; assembly: GCF_011125445.2. Classification (NCBI taxonomy): domain Eukaryota; kingdom Metazoa; phylum Chordata; class Actinopteri; order Cyprinodontiformes; family Fundulidae; genus Fundulus; species Fundulus heteroclitus. Next base: position 5,369,466 of record NC_046369.1, read on the forward strand.
ATCATCTAGGTTTTGATGTAATTAAGACAACCTGTAGTTGAGGTAATTGTTTGTATTCATCAGGATTTATGGATGAATATAACAGTGTCGTCAGCATAACAGTGTAAATGAATCCCATGATATATATATATATATATATATATATATATATATATATATATATATATATATATATATATATATATATATATATATATATATATATATATATATAGTAAAACTAATTGGTTGAAGGACTGAACCCTGTGGTACTCCATAAGTGAGTTTGAAAAATATTTATTATTTACATGAACAAACTGGAGTCCCTTAGACAGATAAGATTTAAACCAGCCTAGTGCTTTCCCAGTTATCTCTACGGTATGTTCAAGTCTTTATAGGAGAATAGTGTGATCAACTGCATCAAATGCAGCACTGAGATTTAACAGTACCATCTTGCTGTTTCTTTGTGTAATACATTTTTTTATACTGCAGGTGTAGAGAAACACAGACTTCCATTGACATTTGTTGAGTCAGCTGAGGAAGGGTAGAATACACTTGGGATATTTCTGTAAATGTACATTAAAAAATACCTCTGTGTTTTTATTGAAGCTGTTTTTTTATCCTTGTGAATGAGAGTTGAAGCTTCTTCCATTGGTAGTTCACGCTGGAAAAATTGTCACAGTTCAAAGAATATAGGCGACTTGTCTGAGGAGAGCCTCAAGCTGCTTTGACCAAACATAAGTTTGAGTTGAAATAGTTCATTTGGGGTGTACTTGTACTCTAATAGTTGCCTAACAAATGTTTGTCTTTCTTTAACATCATGTAGCTTTTGTACAGTTAGAATCTTGCCTTATTGGATTCACGCTTTTACATCTTTGTTTTGACGAGGTTCGCATAAGGCAAAGGAATCGGTATAAAGACGCATGCATCCAGAGTATGCTCCAGTAATAAAATGCTTTGGTGTCAGAAGGGCTTAGAACTGTTTTAGATGGCTTCCTCCTATATTTCCTTCTAATAAAAACAGGATTACAGCATCCCAGCCTCGACATAGGGGTGTAATACTGAGGCATGTAACTGAAAGCCAGTTACACATAGAGCTGATCCAGAACAAGTCTGCAGAACAAGAGAAAAGCTTCCTTTTGCATTGATTTGTCAATTTGGAATCAGTCTTTCCAGTGGCTGCCGTTAATTCTTCGCTTGCACTGTCTGGAAAAATAAGGAGCTTTTCAACGTTAAGAGCGTAAACAGCTTTAAATGTGTATTAAAGTCCTAAAAAAGAGTAATTTTCTGAAAATACGAATCCATTTTTGGACATTTTTACCTCCAATTTGCCATTTGTGTTGTTAAGCATGGGATTCCTGTGAATTGGTTAAAGCACAAATTTGTATTCCTTGGCTGCACAAGCCTTTTCTCTTCCGTTTCTCCAATTTCTCTCATCACTGAGATGATGAGTTTAAGATAAAGCTTGCTTCCAGTCACAGTATCTTTATCATGCACTCCTTATATCTTCTTCGCCACTACAGGCATATGCTGTTATGTTATGCCACTGATATTTCTCCTTGTGAATAATGGGCTGCACTGGTCTGAACTGTGATATGTTCAAGCTACTGAGATGGATGTGGGTTATGGAAAGGTCGGGACAGGACACTTTCATCAAGGAATACTGCTAGCAAGTCAGGCTGTACTTCGTCAGAGACATTGTTTTGATTAGTCAGTACACCAATCAGTCTGGCATTGCACAACACCGTGACCACTGACTGTATTATGGCACATATTAGTGGATGGAATATGTCAAGCATCCAATTTTTTTTTCCTTTTAAGATGAATCTTTTATAATGAAAATGTGCAAGGGTATTGATTTGAGTGAGTTTGACTTGGACCAAACTTTGTGCTCCTCAGGTTGTTTCCAGTCTATAGTGATCAGTATTTATCAAAAGTGGTTCAAGGAAGGGACCGTGGTGAATTGACAGCGGGATGATGGGCAGCCAACACTGGCCTATGTAATCTGATCAAACAGACCGGATTCGCCGGTCAAACTGCTGAAGAAGAAACGCCGGTTCTGGTCAAAACGTGTCAGAAAGCACACTGCATCGCAGCTGTCTGCACGTGGGGCAGCATAACCGCCTACCAGTCAGGGCGCCCATGCTGACCCCTGTGTACGACTAAAAGAGACAAAAATTGGCACTTCAGTATCAGAGCAGGACCACTTTCTGTGGTGGAGGAAGGTGGGCTGGTCTCTGATAGCTCAGCTTACATCATCCGGGTGGCTGGGTGTGTCTGCATCACATGCATGGAGAGCACATGGTGTCAGGATATGAGTAGAAGGTAAGCCAGTTGAGGTGGTGTATATGAATATCCTTAGGATGTGCTTGGACAAATAAGTCCCTGAAGCCTGCACTTGTCAACTCACAGGGCTTAAAGGAAGAGAGCACACCTTCAGGGTTGTACGTAAGACCACAGCTCGACAGGTCAGGGCTGTTTTTACCACATGAGGGTGGTGTCAAACTGTAATAATTGTTGTGTGTGCTAAACTAAAATGCATATGAATTCTAATAACATAGATGTCTACCATAATATTGATACAAAATGTAAAATTGAATAAGTAATAATAATTGCTCTTGTACCTCGATTTGCACAGCTGGTTTTCTTTATTAGGGTCATGGCTGTATAGAGGTTTGTGTATTGTACATGTGTTTTGCTACCTCTTTACTAGAAAACCAACCACTCAACACTGTCATTATGTATCACTAATACACCCAGCACTGTACTGTGATACAAATTCCAGGTAAATGCATTATTGATGACGTTTAATGATGCAGAATTAGCATACGGGAAAGACTTTTGTGCCGTGCCTCAAGCGCTCTCCCTTGCATAACATTTGGATTTTTTTTTTTTTTTTTTTTTTTTTTGCCAGGCTCTCCCAGTGTTGTAATGAGGAATGTGTTTATCCACTCTCATTTCCACTAGAGTAAAGGACCCTCAGGCAGAGTCAGAGCGCTGAGAAAGTTCTCACTTAGACATTTGGGGAGTTTTTGCATCTTGAGAGGTCATGTATATCGGTTTTGGATTTTGTTTACATCTCTGTCGCAGTACTTTATGTAGGTTATATTGTATTTTCTTATTTTCCTTTTAATGGAACACACACTACACATCTTTTTTTCTTTTATTTGCTGCATAGTAATCGACAGTGTTGACTCATTTCCTAGCTTAAGGAAGTTTATTTGCAAACTGACTCTTTAATTAACATTTATGTATTCTCTGCTGCATCTTAGAAACATTTATTCACATTTTATTTTAAATAGATGTTTCTCTTGTTTAAAGGATAGATTTTAACAGGATGAAGCACATGTGTCTTTTTCTTTCTACTCCTAAGTAAACCTACTTTTATTTCTCCATGCTGGCATGCAATCATAAATGTGTCCACCCTGCTTTGTGTTGCCGAATTTGCTACACCACACTCTTTCCGTTGAAATGTATTTTTTTTTTAGTGCACCGCTTTTATTCCAACTCTCGCTAAAGCTTTTCTTGCCTTCCAAGTCTGACATGTTTCCCTCTTATTAGCTGCAATGTTACCAGAGAAATCAGAGGCGAGGGAATCAGAGCCATCTCCCTGTTTTCCTCTCTGCTCGTCTTTTGTTCTCCGTGCCTGATATTGTAAAGGAGAAACTGAGACATTGAGGTGTGCCGTCCAAATCTGGCAGGAGGGGAAATGAGGAGACGTTATCGCTCCTGATACATTACAAATGGGCTTTGCAAGGTTACTTGCGTTACACCAACCGGCCTCTCGTCCCTCCGTCTCACAATCACCCTTTTTTGTGTTGCATCTATCACCCTCTTTCCTTCACCTCTTCTCCTTTCTTTCCCTTTAATTTACCTTCTTTGTCTTTCTCTCCCTCTCCCGGTGAGACAGCCATAAGCGGAGAGCATATATTGCTGTCACTGCTAATTTTTCAAGCCACCTATAAAACTTCCCAATGGCACATCCTTTTCTCGGCCAGATAACATTGTAGTGCATTCCCATCGTAGTGCATTCGAGATGTGTTTATTATGAGCCATAGTTTTACTTTTATTCTTTGTTCTTGAAAGAATACCAAATGAACGTGATCAATCAGGTGAGAGACAAGAATAAAGCAAAAGACAAAACGCAGATTTACTGTCTTGGTTCTGTTTATGGTTATATTTTAATGAATGCTTAAAGACTATTTAACGTGAGGAAACTATAACATAATGAAAAATAAAAGCGTAGAATACATCAGGTTACCTCATTTCTTTGTCATTTTGAGATACAGCATCAATCAAATAACTGAAACTGTCTCAGTACTTAGGAGAGTTGTTTGATACCTGTTTTTATCTCCTCAAATCTGCTCCCCGTACATTTATTTTTTCTTTTTTTTCTTTTTGCTGATTGATTTTCTGTTTAAATGCCATTGCCAAATGGAAAAAAAACACAAATCTCTTCTTTCATTTATATAAAAAATTACAAGGTGGCTATAAGTGTGGAAGAGCAGCTTGTGTTGAACAATTTTCCACGTTCACACGGCCGGCCTTAATCCTCAATCACATTTTTGTTCTGAAAGGGGGCCGGTGACATTACTTGTAAAATGTTGCCTGTATCCGACTCTAGCACGAACAGTTTGCGGTTCCGAACTGACCCGCATCTGCAAAAGCCAGCAATAACGGTGGCATGATGCGCAGCACACTTTGGTCTAGGAAACGTGGAGGAAACACGTTTCTGCTTGTGTAAAATGTCAGTCCAGGGTAAGCCGTTTAATGTGTCACCAGGCGCTGTGGAAGAAATGCATGAATAACAAGTGAGCGAAACTGTATTCTGGCGTTTTGTGGCTCTACGGCTGCCGATTCGGGACAGTTCCTGCAAGAGCCTTCACGTTTCACTTGAACAGAGTTGTCACTCGTTGTGTTAATAAAGTCTAAGGTCCCGCTGTCCCTCCACTGTGCAGTACCGTCGCAGCCGTCGTCAGTCTGGCTTACCGCTATCACTTCCCACCAGCGCACGTTGTGACACACGTCTGGAGAAAGTCACGTGAAAGTCGCATCAAATCTGACTTGGGTGGTTCCCACTGGAGTCGCATCCAAGAAGATCGGCTGCTTGTGACCCACAATAAACACACATTACACAAAGGTTGGGCACAATATAAACGCATACTCCATATAAGTGACAGGACTTAATGTTTCACAAAAAATGCCTCACCGTTTTCTGCCTTTAAATGTAATGAAAATGTAAAACATGATTGCGATGCGAGGGCAAGAATTAATCATACTGGACAGTCAAGTGTTTGTTGTGACAGTAAATATTTGATTGCAGATGGTTGCCAAGACCACATACAGTTGGCTCAGATTAGATCGGGGGAGAATGATAAATGTTGGCTGAAATATCCTGTTCAGACAAAACCTTGATTTTTCTCACTCTACATAAACAGCACATGCGGGAAAGAGTAAAACAGCGTCCACACACTATAACAGACGACGTGCTAGTTGGACCTGGGCTGTATTTGCTCACAATGTGTTAAGGTTTCAGCCATAGCCACTGGTTATTTTTCTATAAAAATATTACCTGGGCACACACACATACACACAATGACACACACCTATACACAAATGGATAGCGACACTGATATCTGCTGGTGGGCACCATCAGGCCAAGGTAAGGTCAGTCCGGCCCGCTGTCCTGCTGTTAGCCTCCTGGGCGTGCAGAGTTCAAAAGCTTCTCTGGCTGTCTCTTTCATTTGTTCTCTTTCTAATCTAGCTCCCTCCTTTTGACCATTTTGTAATAATATATATATTACATAATGATATCAATGTTTATTATGTTTAACCAAATTATTACCTAAACTCTGTTTGAACTCCAAATCAAGGCTCCTGTGAGCTGGTCTGTCTGGTTTCATTTCGAGCTCTGTTTTTATTAAACGAGGAATGACTCCAACCAGACCGGAGGGACTTACTGGCCTACTAATTGCTGCCTACGCAAACATACATTTAGATAGTTGTTTACGCAAACACAGTCATACATTTTAAAAAGGAGGGGGCAAAAAAAAAAAAATCACAGACTCGTGCGATAATGTATCATACTGTTCTGACCTTAATCTGGGCTGCTGCTGGCTGCCTAATGTCAGAACGCTTTGTGCGTATACAGCTATATGACAACTGTTTGAATGTGCCTGCAGTGATAAGCCCAGTGAGAGTGTGCATCACTTTCCCCACATGGAGATGTAAAACATAATGCATTACCTTGTGTATCTGTTAACCAATAGCTGCCAGATCCGGTGCACTTAGAGATAAACTACCCAACACCTCAGAAGTCATTCTTTCTGTTCAGCTTAAAGAAGTCTTCTCAAACAAATTCTGACAGCGCAGCGGTCTTCAGAGTGGCGTCAGCCTCAGGATCTATCTAAATGTCACGCTAATGATGGCAACAAAGGATTTATGCATAATGTAGCCTGTCTGAAATGGATAAGGTTTTTGCGTAACGCGTTCCGTCTCTTCGCATCAGGAATGATTGCAGATCATCTCGTCAGGGATGAAGGAAGATTGGAATTTACTTTAACACAGACTGGAAGTTGATGTGTGATTAGACAGAACATGGTGTATCTGTTGACAAGAAAAAAACTGAAGGATTATCCCCTTGCTGTAGTCAAGACAGTAACTCTCTTAACAGTTTAAAATTATCTGTTCATTGTCTCATTGTCATCGTGAAGCAAGTTATAGGCGGGACCTGAAATCCCTGCATTTCGGAGATGCCTTTGGAACCCAAAGTGATCACAAATTTAGTTTAGGCCTGTATGGTATCAGGAAGACACGCAATAAGCAATAATGCTGGTAGGTTTTGCAATAATTAAATTAATTGCATTAAAATAGCATTGTTGTCTTATTGCTTTGGGCTTTTTGCAAGCGCAGAGAATGGCATTGTGCTTAAATCATTTGCTAATATAAGATAAGATAAGATAGGCTTTATTGATCTCACAATGGAGAAATTCACTTTTTTTATCCCAGGCAGTTTGTTTTTGTGGCAAATTTCATATCGCTCGCATTGATATTTTGATGGTGATTTATTGCAATATTTGCAGGATTAGGGTTCTGTATGCAAGTGACATCTAAGTATTTGGTGATGCTTCTTGCTTGAAGCAGAAAATGACTGAAAATATTTTTGAAGATCTTAGTTTTGAATTCACTTTAATTATAATCAATTATTCAAATGATAAATGTAGTCAAATGCAACTTCTTTTTGGAAAGAAATCCTGCTTCATAGACTGCACATTATCAAGGGTCTATGCCTGCAAGGAACCCAAACACATTAACACTGTTTAGTCATGTATTTATTAATCACAAGCCATATTGTTGACGAGACATTTACCAACACAAACATAATCTCATACATCCATAGAATGAAGTTACCATAGCTAAGATCTTTCGATGTGAAGAAGCAGTCAATCCATGCCTCACATCATTTCTAGGGCTAAGAATAGCCACCCTACAGAGTAGCCTCAATTCAAACTGTTGTATCCAGTAGTTTTTCGTCTATGACTTTATTACATGATCATAGATGAAATTCAAAATATAGATGGATCAGTAGATCGGCTTTGCTTTTCTTCATTTTTGCCACAAAAGCTCTCAGTAGCGGTGCAGATTTCTCACATTTTCCACCACTTGCTGAAAAGCCAAGAAACCAAAGCACTTGGAAGCGCTCAGGTTAAAGGAAGATTTGTAGCAAATCACTCTTATTTCAATTTTGGAGTAGTTAATTGTTCATGATTAAATTAACAAAACAATATTTTTTTTTTTCGTTTCTTGTGCATGTGTGTCCCATTTGGGGTTGTTTTCTGCAAATATCTGTTTGAGAGATTGAGGGAAAACATTTGACGCAATCAAACGCATTCAAACTAAGATGGCGTTGTTCTGTGGAAACTGCAAAAATACAGCTTTGCGTTTCTCAAGAGCCCTCGTATTGTGATTTGATTGTACTTCTGTAAATAGCTGATATGCCAGGCTTTCTGACTGATCTGAGATTGCCTCTTGATTTCTTCTCTCCTGATAGTCAAACTAGTGAAAAAATCAACCTCTCACATCTTTTAGGAAAACGTATTTACTTTTTCGTTGAAGTACTGTTCTGGCTTTCTTTGAATTAGGTTTAAGGTAATCTTTGTGCATCATTGTATATTTGATAGCATAAATGTTTCATTCTAATGGTAACCAAGCATGTGTTTCAGTTTATTGGTGTTTGTTTTGTTTTTTTGGGCTATATCTGTCGCCATGTCTACCTTTTTGATCTCTTCATCTAGTTCTGTTGTCTCATTCTTCTGTATGTTTGCCAGATGGTTAACCCAGTTCCATAAAAACAAAGACCAACAATCATAGTCCTTTAATCTTTTCACATTTTGAAACATTGCATCCAGAAATCACTATAGATTTTATTGTTTTTTTTATGTGGATAGGTAAGTATAAGGTAAATGATGCATATTTTTTATAATTTTTATTAAGATCAAATAATAAAGGGAAGCTGAGTGGACTTTATTGGAAGATTTATGAAGCTAAATGAAGGGATATCCTGGAATAAAACCTGTTAGAGGCTGCACAGGACTTAAAACTGGGGTTGAGGTTCACCAAACAGATTAGATAAGATCAAAGGATATTCATGCGTTGGAATGTCCCAGTCAAAATCCAAAATCCTCAAATCCAATTGAAATCCCTGGCAAGATTTTAACATGGACGTCATCGAATCCAACTGGGCCTGAGCTGTTTCGTAAAGCTGAATGAGACAATTTTACAGTCTCTAGATGTGCAAACCAGGTAGAGACAGAGCAGTTGTAAATGCAGTTAGTAGACAAAAAATGTTTCTCTTGAATGCAAATGGACACAATTCATAAAAAGGTGAAAGCCGTGTGTCATGTTCCTTCCACTTCAATGTGATGCCCTGTTGTGTTGATCTGTCAGATAAAATCTTGCTAACATACATTACATTGTGTGATAGTGACTTCTAAAGCCCAGTTTTAGATACACATCAGACTCCATGACAGTAGAGGCGAAGACGGATGCTCAATATACCCCCGATACACTCTGCATACAGTGCAAATGAAGAAAAGGGTGGTACGGGGGGCTTCTATTCATCCCCAGCCCAGTGCCGGCAATAAAAGAAGGTCCCGCACGCCCGGACATTTCTCTCTCCCGCTCAAAGACACACACACACACACACACACACACACACACACACACACACACACACACACACACACACAAATTCCAGGCATGCCCCTTAATAACCTCTCCATTCGGTGAATCTGCTCCCACGTCTGGGTCCTGGCTTTAGTCAAAGTGAAAATTGAACCCATCAGGAATCCTGTGGCTTCTTGCCCAAAAAGACACGGACACAAATGGCACACGAGCATTTCGATACTGAATTACGATGCGCCGTGTCGTCTTTTATGGCAAATTTCGAGTATTTAGAACATTTCGCTGCTCTGTTCATATCACCTCAGTTACTGTGCTGTCACCTTACACGGTGTTGTTGCTCATGGGCTGCTTTAAAAGGCAAAAGTGAAACGAGGGAAATTCTAACTTTTTGATTAAAAGGAAGGGGACAAGTTTATGATCATCAGTCTTATGTCACGGGTGCCATGTACAGAGCACTTAACAGGGGCTATTAAATCACAGCAGGGAATGAATATCACTGCCGAGTACTACGGCTAATGTGTCCTGGTGTGTGACCAGGCTCAGACACATGCTGAGTGTCTATTATAGCGAGAGCTTAAACAAAAGAATTAAATTGCATGGGTCAAGTAGCAAAATACTTTACTTAAAATGTTGCTAAAGCTGTCTTTTATTATATTAGCCATCTTTGTGTTCAGCGTAAAGATTTAATTTCAATTGCAATTATGTATCTAGAATGGGGGTTACTCCAAAACGAAATTGATTTATCCAACATTTTAATGTAGTGCAATATGTGGTTTTCTATATAATCCAAGTTGTATATTTGCAGAAAAAATAAAACATTCCATTTACAGATTTGTTCACAATAATAAGAAACCCTGAAGAACTTAAGATGTAATCAAAAGCGAACCAACAGATGGTTAACAAAGCCGTCTCGGTCCTTGCCTCTGCAGGCTAGCGTGGAAAGAGTGACTTCTTCTTAGTTTGAGTGGTTGAATCTCTCCTCGCTTCAGCCACGTGGATGCGGGCCATTTTACAGAAGAGAAGCCGGTTGAGTCGCCGCTCTAATCAATAAGCCATTAGCAACCAAAGAAGCAGCTGTTGTCAACGTTTGTCCCGGAGACCTTGCTTTCACCCTTGGCTGTCGGATTCCCCCCCGTCGCTGACTCTCGCATCTCTCATGCAGTCGTGTCATCGGCTCAGACAGGTGGACTTTAGCGCCGGAGCCCGGTTAGAGCTTTGTTCGGGTTGTTCCTTCACAGATGCAGTTTTGCAAACATGGCAGTGAGTCGTGAAATGAGATTTCTCTGCTATCATTACTGGACCGAGAAAGAAAGTCACATCTCAGTCTGTGGAAATGCCTCACTGCTTCTCCCCTGTTAGCCGCTTCTCAGTGCAGGCATGTCTAACCATCACTAAGACGGATCGATAGGGCTGAGCTCTGTAAGCCGCCTGCCACCACTACAGGAAATATTGTATGCTGTAATGAGATGGAGATATTAAGCTTTTAAAGAGGATGGGTTTAAGATAAGCAGTACCAGGACGTGATTAGTGTAATAAAGAAAAAAGCTTTGTTTGCATACTTTTTTACAGCAAGACTGTCTTTGATCTGGTTAAAAGGCAGCTAGGCAGAGCAAAATTCTCTCTCCTGCAATGTTCCCTGAGCTGTGAGTTCCCCAGATTTCTGCTGATCTGCAATGAGCGGCATATTGAGCCGGACTGGATTTCATTCTTTTTAAATGCAAATTGAAGTGCACAAAAAAATAAAACCTGCAAATATTAATTGTATGAAATTAAATAAATCATCAACTCTCAGGAAATTGGTACATGATGATGATGGCATGTAATCTGAATCCACAGTGACGGACTGTTGTGTCTTTTTGTGTCATATTTTTTTGTTAGAATATGCCAAATATGGTAAATGTGTGGCAGGGCTGAAAAAAATATGGAGCAAGAGAACCTTTGCTACCAAATGAATCTATGCAGAGTACATGGGTGAGCTCCATTGAAGGAACCAGGTGAATGGGTTGGGTTTCTCCTCACCCACCAATGTTTATTTGTTAACACTTTTTTTGCCCCCGCATTGTAAAAGCATTAAAATTATGGAGTTAGAGGAAGAAGCAACCCAGAGGTGGGTAAGGATGACATCACAGATTTCATGCCATGGCTACGACCAACAGCTCAAGCAGGGAGTAAACAGCCACACCACTGCAGCTGTTGTTTGTGTGTAATTAATAAGGTTTTAAAGATAAAATGTATCTGGTTTCTGGATGCTGCCAGACTTTTAGTGTTTTGTATTACAGTTTTTCTCACAGAATTTTATTTTGCAATTTTATTGGTCATCTACAGGAAGACTGGGCTCTCGACAGTGATTTTGATAGATTTGTTAGATCTCCAAACTGCTGATCTGAGTGGACTTACTTTTCCTCAGTGGTTAAATTTGCATGAACCCAAACTTGTGATAGATACTTTGGTATCACTGCTTTAGCTTTGCATTGTTATACATCGACTCCCAAGTCCGTCCCTCCATCCATTGTCTATACCTGCTTATCCGTGCAGGGTCACGGTGCAGCTGGACCCTGTCTTCAGCTGTCACCGAGAGGCAGAGTACAGCCTGGAGAGGTCACCAGTTCATCAGGGCAACATAGAGACACACACACAACACAATTTAGAGAGACCAGTTAACTTGTTTTTTTTTTTTTACTGTGGGAGGAAGCCATAGTACCCGGAGAGAGCTCACACATGCACAGGGAGATCATGCAAACTCTATGCAGAAAGACCCCACGCAGGGATTTGAACCCAGGACCTTGTTTCTGCAAGGCAACTGTGCAGCCCTGTCGACACCCAAGTTCCAGACAAAATGCAATCCCTGTTCAACATATTTCATTTACATTCTTAGCTGCCTTGTGCTGGCCTTTCCCCCTCTTCACACGTTTTTAACATGTCTTCACTCTAGGAATTCAAATTAATATAATTACCATGAGCCAAAAACCTGGACCATCATAAAAAAAATCAGATGTGGGCGCTTTAAATATAATCACAGGATTGCCGGTGAATCAGTATGTCTCACAAAGGTCACACACTGTCTTTTTTTAATATTATTCCTTTTTTATGGAATGCTAAACAATAAGCATTGTTGAAGGCGATGTTTAACATTCTGTAATGTCGTTTTCTGAACGATTCTGTTGGATCCCCAAAGAAAGAGGAAAATCAGTTGGTAATTTCCTGGATCACTTGGAATTTTTAAAGCCAAATTTAACCAACTTGGAACATCAAGCGTAGATCTTTGATCAATCAAATATCACCTTTGTTGTCTTTTTTTGAGCAGGAGGAAAGAAAAAAAACAACAACAAAATTTTGGATAATTTAGCAGGGTTCCCCGTATACACATCTATTTGCCAGAGGGCATGTTTTGACATCAAAGGCCCAGCTGTCACCCTTGAAGGCTTTACAGTGATGGCAGACGATGATGATGGATTGAATGACTTCCAAAATCTGATCAAAGATCGAGCTTCATGCTTGATGACAGGGTTTTTTTTTTCTTCTCAGTTTTCCAACTGAGTTTGGAAAGGCTTACAGTCTGTTTGTTGGGACAGAGGTGGGTTTTAATCAGTAAAACAGTTGAGTCTTTTTACGAGTCGACAAGAGCCATCAACCTGAAAACTTCAATTTTTTTTATCTATTTAAAGCGTTTCTTTAAGAGTCATCATATCTTCATTTTTTTAAATCAATTTCACTTTTCTTTTTCAAACAGTGAAGCTTTTGAAATCTTCCGTTTTATACCGGTGCTACTGTATCGGTTGCTGTAGAGGTCAGAGAAAGGGCGATGTCCAGGTGGAGGCAGTTGCCTCCTGTGGCTCTCTGCAGAGCAGCAGCATGTTGAACCATGCTGTCTCCCCTGAGCTGATAAACTCCCCCATAAACTCCCAGTGTCCTTACCTGAGGAAGACCATCTATACTGAATTGTTTTTTCTATGATCACAAGCAGATTTGGAACAGTCTCAGTTGTGCAAAAGAATGGATGCTTTGATAGATTCATTACAATACTATTTCAAATGTATTTGGCAGTTAGATTTTGCCCGAAGCCAGTTTCTTAATTATGCTCTGACTTATTTGAAAGAATTGAGTGTGAAACTGCCAAGAAGTATAAAGCATACTCAGTTGACAATACAAACCATATTTATTGCCTGGAAGGTTGCCTTACTGGTGGATAAATCATATATTTGGTAAGTCATTCATGCTTTTGTGTACTTTATCTTACCTTAAAACAATCTATCTAAAGTTTGACCTGAGGAAAGATAATTTTAATGTTTAGTAATGATTTTATCTTGCAGCAGGGCATCCATGTAATCAGTGCCTATAAACCCATCACTCTGTCCCCTTGTCCTAATATTTCCTTTTTCAACGACCTGAACAATTTTTACGCATGATTTGAGAAGTACAGCCAGGCATCTGCAACGAAGGCAATGCGGACTCCTGACCACCAACCTTTAAGCCTCTCTTCCACTGAGGTCAGTACTGTACTGTGCAGGATCACTACCCGCAAAGCTGCAGCTGAAGAGCCTGATGTCATACCCGGATAACTGCTCAGAGCGTGTGGTGGGGACCAGGGGGAGGGGGTTTACAGACCTATTCAATATGGCTCCTGTCCATGTTGTTGTAGCCTCCTTCAAATCAGCCTCTATCGTGCCAGTACCCAAACACTCAATCTCAGCCTGTGTCAAAGACTACTGTCCAGTCACACTCACTCCCACCATTGCAAAGTGCGTAGCGCCGCTGGTTCTAGAACATCTGGAGTCATGCCTCGCTCCTATCCTTGAGCATCACCTGTTTGTTTGTTGGGAGAATAGGAGCGGTGAAGATGCAATCTCTGTAGTGCTGCACTCCCACTCTCACATCTGGATAGTAATGACACATCAGGTAGACTACTGTCATTGACTTCAGTTTACCATTTTAAGTGGTTTAAGTGGTCAAAGTTGATCACCGAACTCACAGATCTGAGCATCAGCGCCTACATTTGCAACTGGTTACTGGACCTTCTGACCAACAGACCCCAACATGTTTGTTAGACCCATCATTGCTCCTCCACCAAGACCCTCAGTACTGGTCTACCACAAGCCTGTGTGCCAGTAGAGGAATGGTCTCTACTCTCTTTTCACTCACAACTGCAGACATGTGGATAGTTTTTTTCCTCTAGATTTCAGTTTTTTTAGAAGCTTGTTTTGAGTTTTTAAAAGGGAAACATTTTTTTTATTTTGTGTTTTTACTTTGTGTATTCTTAAAAGTGTATTTGTGGCAGACCTCTCAAGATAGCCTTCTCCTTAATTTCAATAGAGAGTATTGGCTCGCTATGTCCCGATGGGCTGTGTAGAAAGCAGAACCATCTTTGTGATTGCTATTAAAGATGCCCATTAACCCAAGGGCAGGCGATACCTCTAACACACTCAATTCCCTTCCTAACCTTTCTTTCACGTTTTCTGCCTCATGGTTTTTGCCCCCCAAAAAAAACAAATCCACATGCTGACTACCCCTCTTGCTTCTCATTTGTATTCCTCCCAAATTCGCTTGGACGGAGCTTTTACTAGTCCATAAAATGCAGGACTTCAGAAGAACGTATTGGCAATCTCTCCAGTGGTATTTGGAACGGATCTACTTCAGCAACTTTCTTGGATTTTTCTTCCTCCTATCCTCCATCTTTCATCATTTTTCCTTCTTGTACAGTGGTTGAGATCAGTGAAAAGAGAAGAAAAGCCCCTGCAAGGATGGGGTGATTCATTATCTTCTCCTCCTGCTGTGCAGATTGGGCTGTCACTGCCCACATCTGATCGGCTGATAATTGCATAGCTCCTTAACTAATGTACCTACTCCACAAAGAATTTTTGAGTTGTTTTTGTTTGTTTTGCTGCTTGCTCATCAATTCTGCAAGGCACATTAGCTCCTTGTCATCTGATCCCTCACATATGCAGCTGACATAATTGTTTTTACTTTAATGCACCACATCATTACACTTATATGTTTCACCGCTTTCTTTTGGTTCACTTTGGCCTTTATATTCCTTTCGTAGCTAGCCCTGCATTTGAAGGCGACATTCCACACGAGTTGTTTGCGCTCGCCTGCCAAATCGTGGCTGGGTGATGTGTATGTGTGAGTGTCTGGTCTAAATGATGGGGAGGAGGCCTTTATAAAACCCTTGGCCCATGTTGGGGACAGAATGAGGGACAGAATGGAGCATAGCATTAATCTTAAAAGTTCAAGCCTATAGTTGTCACCCTGCACAGGTTTGGAGGGGGCTGAGGAGGGCTAAGACTCTGACTTGCAGGCCTCCCCTTTAAACAAAGGCCACCCTGTGTGTGTTTTTTTGGGGGAAAAAAGCAAGGAATCCGCATTTCAGCCCCACACTTTTCATTTCAACAATTCATCTGCTCTTGCACCTAACAGAAACTAGGATTTCAAAAAATAAAATACTCACGTGCGTAAAGGTTGGACCATGGTGTATTCTCTATCATAGAGGAGTTTGAGACAAAGACCATGGCGCAATAACATGTTGTCAGTGTCAGTGCGGAGTTTATTGCTTGGATTGTAGCAGCAATTTTCAGTTTAAAATTTACATCTGTATTGCCGGCCTCAATAGAGGCAAGGATGACGGTGTGGCAATGCAATTTTGAGTATAGTCCCAAACCATGATGTGATGATCTGGTTTAACAACATTTTAGTTGAGATTTCAAAACAATTTAAACTGACTGGAGTCTATTAGGGGTGAGTAAATTAATCAGATTGAAATTGAAATTGGCCAGTCTTTCCTCTATTCACTCTGATCAGTGATCAGCAGGTCAAACTATAAAAAATCATTTTTTTCTTTCTTTCCAAAAACTAGCTTTGCTGCACTGTTTTTTTATTAATTAAAAGTTAGGACCATATGCTCTGTTGTATAAATAGGGATTATCTTATAACGGGTTATGTTGAATTAAAAAAGTTCTAGCTCTAGCGAAGAACCTGCAGCATACGTTTTGTTTCCTAAATTGTTTATTTTATTTTAATATGTTTTTTAAAAACATGTCAATGCGCATTAATGAACATTGGTGTGTAAATACAGTACATGAGATTATAGCATGGTGTTTCATTTCCAATTCTAGTCTCATTGGCCAGAACTAAAGATGTATGAGTCATGTTTTATGTCCTTAAAACAAAAACTGGAATTGTTAAGTGCTTTGTTGACCCTAATTTTGGTTTTTAAGGGAAACATGTGATATGGTGACATGTTTCCCAATTCAAGCAAGGGCGTTTAATCAGCAATTTCATTGTTCTCTGTTGTTTAATCCATACCACTAGACCTCTTAGTGGCTAATAGCAATCAGAAATAAAAAGGCAAGGAAAATGAAAAGCCGTTCGCTTAAGCCAAAATTACAAACACACTTTCTGAAGAGCTTTAGTGTTATAATTGAAAGAACCAGATAAATGGCATGATTTGACGGATTGCATGACTTCAGTCCAGGGATTGTGATAATGTGATGTCATGGTCTGACCAAGAGATTCAAAGGAAACGGTAAAGGTCGGTATTAGAAAATTAATTTAATCTTCATATAATTATTTTATTATTATTATTATTATTATTATTATTGGTGAGAAAATGTTCCATTCCTTAAAGCAAAATCATGTTGGTGAACTGGCAATTCCATCCGATTTTTCTGTTTCATGTCAAACTGTTCTAATTTGATGTCATGTAGACAACCAATACCGTCGCTGTTTAGGGGCTTTTGGGAAACAGAATGCAGTTAAGGAATGAAAAGCAGCGAAAACGGGAGCGAGAGAACGGATGGATCAACGCAAGACTGTCAGTGAAGGGATTATTCTCCTTTCCCTTAAATCAAATTCCATTTCTGTTCCGCCTTCATTGGGTTTGGACGCTCCCTATGGCCTCTCACGCCTCCCACTAATGCAATTAAGATCCATAAGCTTTTCCCAGGAATAAAAAGGGCTGAAGACGGATTCTTCCATGCTTCACTGAAGTTGGGGAAATCTGTGTGTGTTCTTGTGTCTGTGAGTGACGACGGATTGATGGAGGGGTGGAGCAAAGGAAGCTAATAACAGGAGTCTCCCTGCCCCCTCGCCATTCACACTATTTATCACAAATCGGCTTGGAGAAAAAAAACGTTTGAGCTGTGTTTTACCTCCCCGATACACATTTTGCTGCCATAGAAATGCCTTTGTTGAAGACAGAATGAAGTTGGAGTGACTTTTTGAACCAAATAATAGCTATTTAAGCTTTCTCTCTCTAAAGTCACCGGGCTGGCTTTGGAGCAAAAGGCGTTATATTTTTTAGAACTAAAAGCTTCATTAGTGAATTAAATAAAATTTGTCACATATCTATTGCATGCTGTTTTAGTTTGTTTCTTTTTAGTTTTCAGTTTTATTCTTAGCTTAGCATTCTCCTGCAGGTTCAGATGACTGATGCTTTGGTAATTGAAAGTGAGTAGAGGCAATGGGGTCTAATGAGCTACCTTCCCTCAGATTCAGAAGAGCAGAGAAATAAGGCGGTGCTGTATTAATTAGATACTTCTGTTGAGGTTCTATACAGTGTGACAAAATGAAACTATTTAAAGCTTTTTATCATATTTTTTTTCTTCTTGAAATGTTTTACATTAGCATTTTTTAATATAATAATAAGAATGCGTTTATGTGTATGGCTTGATTGTGTCTCAAAGTGATTATATCATCATTTACAGTAGGACTGTTGTCATTTTTTATTGATTCTGTCTGTCTGTAAAACATGATAGCCATTTTGCAAGGCTTATGATGAGGAATACAGTTACAGTTTCCTTTCTTACTGTTTTCCCTGCTCGACGATCTGACCCAGTTTCGTTACAAGCAGTGCTGTTGGTTGTTTTGTGTGTTTACCATTGGTGTGAGCAGTGTCTGAGAAATGTTTTGGGCTGCAACTGGGAGGATAATTGGCTTTTCACAGATGCAGCTTTATGCAGATACAGCTGAAACTGCTGTACATCATAAAGGTTAGGGTGATATTAGGTTCCATACAAACGAGGACAGGACTGTTTGAGGAACTTGTCCAAGCAAATATTTTCCTTTAGCCAAAGGTGCAGTGAAGATGTGTCTTTGTGGCTTAGAGATTTCAGGTACTCTGAAGACACTGATGTCTTCTTATGCAGACTAAGTGGACTGAGAAGGAGCATTACTTTGTTCCAGCTTAATGGTGCAAAACGTAGTACAAATAATCACCTGGTTATCTATAATAGAGTTGCATCTATCAAAAATCTAAGAACATAAAAGTACAGCACTTTAAAATCCTTTTCTTGTCTTCCTGCCATGAGAAGCGATTCTAAGCTTATTATATTAAGAGCAGACGTGATGTCATAGTATATGTGAGATAGCAGTGTTGGAAAAACATGCTTTTACCCCTACTTTAAAGCGAAGATGAAATTATGGCAGAGTCTACATTCCAAACCACTAGCTAGCTGTTAGCACGGCTAGCTTTGCTAAAACGCCGGTCTACTCGTGTATTCCCTAGAGAATGTAGATCCTAGGATTTCCAAAAGGCTGCCAAAGTTTCCAAATCCAACATGTTTAAAAACAGATGTTGAAAACGCAAAAGAATACATCAACTCAACTTTGCTGTACTCCATTTAGCCTTCCTGTTGTCTGCTGATGGTCTTGCTGCCTCTCACCCTCTTGCTTATCCTGAACCAACCACAGATGTGTCTCGAGTTGTTGCAGAAAATATAGATTCCTTAGCTTGTTATATGAATCTTTTCTACGTGTGACTTCCTCTAAACACAATGACAACCCCAACTCCGCTATTAATATCGACAACTTCCAAACTGGAGATTTTGGTTAGCATAACGTGTTAGCACTTTTATGTATGTTGACTAAGTTTGTGATGAGTTCATCACCGCTTAGGTCCATCTAGCTGAAAGTTGTCAGATTCCGGTCCCCGGCTGATTTCCCTGAGCATCATTAATCTATAAGGACATTAATTGAAAAAGGCTTCTCCAAAGTCTTATTCTGCACACATTCCACAATGTGATCAATATACTTTAATTAGGTAGCAGTTGAATTAAATCTGTAATTACTTGAAGCACTTTTTTTAATTTAAGGGGTTTCATTTGAGTTTTATAACTGACTAGGCTAACTTGAAACCAATTCTTTGCAGTTTAACAACAGAAGGAGCAAAGCATTTTTAATGACACCTTGGATACCGGGTTATTGTTACATAGCATCTTAAACTTTATGACTGCCACGTTTAGAACAAAAAGGTCTTAAAATACTTTAAAAACAGAGGTACAACAGGGATGCAAATAACATCTACTTGTTTGGGGAACTGAGGTTATTTTTCCTCACATTAAACAAGTTAGCTTGGACAAGGTTCAAGTGAATGATGCTCAAAATTTATGTTACATTAAAAAGTTAACGTCAACCAATTATATGATCGCCGTCTTGGAAAGTCTAAAAAACCCACAGTATAAGACATATGCATCCACAAGCCCCATTTCTCCGTTCAAGTTGTTTTTTTTTCTCCCCTTTATGACACTCGTTCAATAATTCAAACCCTTGCCTTGCCTCTTTTCCACCCCTCAGCTCGTCTCCGCTTGATTCAAAGATGCTATGCTCAGCTCCTGCTGGTGAGCTGCTGTTCCATAGCCTCTCTTAGAGGGCCTCTGGTAGTAGTGGTGGGGGAAATCAGCTGTGGCAGAGCTGTAAATTATTCCTCCAGAGGCCTAAAGGGGTGCAACCTATCCCTCACATTCGTTCACCACACCTTTATGAAGGCCCTGTCAGCTCCTATGGGCCCCTTTCCCTACCAGGCCTTAAAGGCCCCGGCCAAGCAATATCAAAGACATAGACCACATAAAGACTTTGTGTGCAGGGAGAGAAAGAAAGATGGACAGACGGGGGAGAAGGGGGACAAAGAGACAGGAAGGAGTTTGCAAAATGAAGTGGAAGAAAGCGTAAGTTCCACGTTCCCACTAGAAATCATGTCTCTATCATGGGTTAAATGCATTTAAGGTCTCAGTGGCATCCTTTTGTGAGGAAAAATAGAACCGTTTCATCCTGTTTCACTGTTGCAGTGAGACCAAACTGGAACCGTTATTCTGCATAATATCAGTTACAGCAACACTTCTTTTCCCTTTGAGATTAATAAAGTAACTTTGAGTTGAATGGAGTATTATGTTTTAACTGCTTATAGGATATATTTATTTTATTCCTAAACTTTTAAATAAGAATGACAATGGTCAGTGTCAGAGCTTATTGACCTATAACAGTTTGTTTTGGCTACAATCAAAATCATTTATTAATTTAAATGACGTAAATTTAAAAAATAACAACATTGACATGATGCAAATATACAGAATAGCCTCTGTCCTGTTAGCACACACTCTCTGTTTACAAAGGGAACTGGTTATTTCAGCAGCAATAAAAAGCAATAGATTTTGCAGAGCTAGGTTTCTATGAATATAGAAAAAAAATATTTTTATAGATTTTCCGCCATGTAGAGTCAGTTCTTCACTTTGTGTAGCCGACAGACATTTAAATCTTAAGATGTAATTTTAAGCAGTTTATGTTGCAACGAGCGTTACATTTCTGATTCCGAGGACTTTTCTTTCTCTTTTCTTTCGTCTCTGAAAAAAAAATCACGTTTGTGACTTTCTGCTGCTTTCGTCCTCCCATCAGAACAGTTTTCTCTGTGAGTTATGTCAAAGGAAATATTATGTAGCTATTTACTTTCTCCGTGAAAAGTAAAACGACATTTAAAAAAAAAGACTTTCCTAAACTTTGACCACCCCTAAAAGCGTTTAAAAGGGTCTTATGCACCTTAAAGGAAGTGGGGAGGCCATGTCTTTGCCTTTCCATTGTGGTTTAAAACTGTGCTGCATTGTAAGCGCAGTCTTTAAAGCTTTGTTTACATGTTAGACAGGACTTAGCTGTCTCGTCCCCCTCACCCTCATCGCTTCCCTGTTCCAAAGAGGACTTCCTTGCATTCTGATTGCAGGCCTGTCTGCTCACACTGACTCTAAAGAATACTAATCAGTAAGACCTCCGCCCTATGCAGTCATTTTGGTTAATTGAGATGTATGATATTTGCTTGACTTTTTACCACCAAACAATATTTAAAGCAAATGTTACCATGTTGAGTTATTTTATTTTTTATTTTATAAAAATGCATAGTAGTTGGTGATAGCGGCTACAGTTTAAATCCTGCAAATGTGGGATATTTCTAACACATTTAGGATTTAGCTTCTTTGCAGTTACCATACACTCCATGGAAGCTTGATTAGGTGCACTTGTTAAACTGCTTTTTTTGCATGTATAGCGATCCAGCCAATCAAAAGACAGCAATTCTACACATTTAGGCACCTAGACATAGTAATGACGCCTTGCCGAAGTTGGAATTGAGCAAAAGAATGGGAAAAGATGGTCCAAAAAAGACAAGATATCCAGCTAGGTCCTTGGCAAACATATTAAGGATTGTTTGAGGACCGTGCCCATCTATTTATGACAACAGCATACCGATCTTCAGATCAGTGCTTTTACACTGCAAAAATAGACCTAAAAATAAGACATTTTTTCTTGAAATGAAACTATTTGACCTTGATTTGAGCAGGTAAATAAGATGATTTGCCAATGGAATAAGATTTTTGCACTTAAAATAGGAACAATTCATCTCCCTCATCTTATTTCAAGTGCAGGATATCTAATTATCTTATTTTAGGGGTAAAAATACTCACTCCATTGGCAGAGCATCTTATCTACCTGCTCAAATCAAGGGCAAATGCATTCATTTCAAGAAAATTTTACTTATTTTTAGTTCTTTTTTTGCAGTGTAGCAAAAATAATTGATGGAAGTGAATAGTAATGGTTTAATTACTACCAATAATTTAATATCACATAGTGTAAATAATCTCAAACTGGTTTCTTGAACACGTTGGGGAAAAAAAATTAAGTAGCGGATAATATCGAACTAAAGTTTGCACATATTGCATGTATTAGAAATCACTTCAGTCTCATTACATAAAATATTATCATCATCTTTTACCTGGTGCCTGTCTAAAGGGTTATCTTTGTCAGGGAGCCTACATTACACAGTTAAGGAAAAAGAATGAGCAAATTATATTATGAAAATCTACTTATTATAACACCGATACTTCTAAAACTTTGATTGCAGATTGAAAGATTGCATCTAGTCACTGAAGAGGTCGCTAATTAAACCATTTGTAATCTCACCAATATACTGATTAATTGATTAACGAGATGAAAGCAGGTAAATATGCTACGATGTCCAACTCCTTGTTTTATCAAGTCGATGAAGAATGACAGCAGTTCTGAAAGCAATGAGAGGTCCAAACTGATAGAAGAAACGTATACCTAATAAAGTGGCCAGTGCATGTACATTGGAGTGATAGTGTTCCACTCACACATTTTCTTTTCTTGGGGAAAAAAAACATGAAAATATGTAAATCTATGAGCTGCGTAGTAGTTAGGCAGGCTTTTGGGTGGTCCAATGGGTTTTAAATGACCCCTCTTTTGCTCGGCACAAGCTGTACAGAACCCAGATGGTCAGACTCCATTCTGGAGCAACAGAACCTTAGGGATAGCACTTTCTGAAGAGGCACTTTTCAGACATTCTCATCTTTTTTTGAATTTGACCAGTTTTCTTTCAGCCAACACTTTCTGCTGAATTCAGTAGATTACCAAATAGCAGTCGTATTATGAGCTTAAATCTGTGCATTTCAGATAATCGCCATTTGAAGAAGAGACGACAGGAAAAAAAACAGGAGTAAAATAAGGACAAATGTTACCTGAAATTCTAAAAGGCATCTCTTGTAAATATATAGTATACACAAGAGGCTGTGCAACCAGTTTTTCTTGTTATCTCCCTTTTCCCACACAGACACACCCCTCTGCCTCACCTGTAGGAGCCTCCGGGATGAGACTGATGAGGTCTAAATACCCCTCTGGCAGGGATGTCTTTGATGGCTGTTGCCCAGCCTACTTTGCACAAGGCTCATCGCAAGCTTCCCTCTGGGATGCCGAATCCAAAAAAACAGCTAGAGGACAGAAAGCTGCACTCAGAGTGGTGTGAGTGTATGAGTTATTCTGAATGCTCAGTACGTGTGTAAACCAACTGTGTGTGTGTGTGTGTGTGTGTGCTCACCTTGCCGCTCATATAAAATGTGCCAATTTTTCTGGTGAAAGAGGACCGGGGATGTGAGTTTTACTGGCAGTTCTCGCCAAACAGGCCAGGTTTTCATTTTGTTCACTGGAAACCAAGTGTGAAAGTTTGATGAAGAGCAATTTGCATCTCTGGATGACTATGAAGAGGTCGGCTTTGTTCTTTTCCACCGAAAAAGCCAGGCCTGCACACTGCTGGCCCCAGAAAACCTGCCCACCCCATCACCGAGTGGCACCCACGCTTTGCTCCTCCGTCTCTGCCTTTCTGGCAGCTCTCTAGTTCCACTTTGGCCAGTGGCTGGTCGGGCATTGTGCTGTGAGCCCGAGAGCACCTACTAGGAGGTTTTTTTTTTCTCCTCCAACCTTTCACTTGGTTTTGAAAGTGATCCAAAAGCGACCCAGAACGTTGGTGCACACTTGCCTAAAACTTGGATATATATAGGTGAAGATATAAGATGCCAGCATCTGTGGAATCTGCCACATCAATGGAGAAACGCACAAAAGTATTTAAGCCAATCTTTCTGCGATAGTTCAAAGATGCACAATAAACATCTTGGGGAATTGTGCTTACTCTGTTACAATCAAACTGTTCTCCATTACCATGTTTAAGCAAAAAAAAAAAAAAAGCTAAACAAAAAAACAACTGATGAACAAGAAAGGCATTAGATGTGGTGTCCCAGGGAAAGAAGGGGTGCTTTAATGTGCGTATTTGTGTGTGTGTGTGTGTGTGTGTGTGTGTGTGTGTGTGTGTGGGCGGGGGCGGGGGGTGTAATGGGGCTAAGAAGCGAGTGTCTGGTTTGTATTTGTATTCTGGTGGCCAGGGGTATCCGTGGATACACCTAGGTGACTGGGAAGCATGCAGAAGGAAGAAGCTAGAGAGCAGTTATTTCTTCACTGTGCCCCTGATACCCACGATGATTAAAAGAGCCTCTCAGTTCTGGGTAACTTTAGGTCATTTCCGCAGAAAACATGCATGTTCAACTTTCATGGTTTGTTTGTGTTTTGGTATGTAATTCTTAATTATGCTTTTTTTTTTTTACCTATTTAGAATTGATTAAAATAGATATCACATTTGAAATCACAGAAATAGCAGTCATGATCTGCTGGCAACATTTTTGATGAGGAATTAGATTTATTGTTTTATTAATTTTTATATTTATTTGTTGAAACATTCAGCTTCTTTCAACTCCCCTGTTAACAATGTTACAGGATTCAAAGAACAGACTGTTTTGGTACCTTTTTATATGAATATTTATAAGCTAAAAAGCAAACTTTCTTTGGCAGTAAACTTTGGTCTAAACAACCTCTGTTTATAGATCACAGGATTCTCACTGGAGACTGAATATAATGGATCGTCAGACTACTTCCAAAGCATACCTATACCATCTTAACATAATTTTAGTCAATTTTTTTTTATTTTCCATCTAGCAAAGGCTAATTAATTTATATTTTTTAATTGTATTTAAATTATCATGCCTTTATTAGAAAGCTGACCTGACACACTTGGTGCCAGGCTTTCAGTTGGCAACAAAAATGAGGCTCATTATTTTCTACAGTCTTGACCTTTATATTGAACGTATGTTTCATCTGATAGGCTATTCATATTGGCTAAAAAGAAGAGAAATAAGAAATATTATAGTCAGATCATATCTTAAAAGGATAGAAGTATAAGGAGAACTTTAGATAAACTGCGGATCGGTATCAATAATGTAATATACCAACAGTTGACGATTTTTTATGTTATCTGTAAATGTTCCCACATATGGTAATTTGATTAACCCAACCTAATACCACTCCCAGAAACCATTCTGTTGAAAGTTGAGATGCAAGCTTACTATACCTGAAGGACATGCTGCCTTAAAACTGTGAATGATGACTCAGAAATCAATGCCTCCCTTGTTCTCAGCATGTGTTTTCGCTCGTAATGTTCTAAATTCAAGCTGCTTTCAGGGCCCAATGAAAAGAGCTTAGTCATTGTTGAACTTCATTCATGTGGGTGATGATGATGCCGCGTGTTGGCCTTGACGGGATTAGCAGGGAAAATATGATTACTCAGACAATGTCAGCTGGCTTAAGACAGTGCTGGAGCACTAAAAGATGAAGCTCTCTTCTTATCCAGACACTCTTGCAGCGCTACCTTTGGCCCTGTTGTGGAGCGATGCCAACTCCTTCAGCATTCTTTAAAAGATGGCAATGATCAGTTGTGACATTGCTCCTGTTGTTTGATAAAGCAATATGAGCCTTCTTAATATTTACATATTGTTTAAAGAAAACCTGCATTGGTCATTTGCAATGTAGTTTCTCAGAAAAAAAAAAAAAAATTACACAAAACCAATAATGAAAATAAAGTAATGTTTTGCCCGTTTCTAACAGGCAATCAAGGGGTCACCTTAAGAAGCACTTTGAATCGTCTTGTTACTGAAAAGTGCTTTAGAAATGAACTTGCCTTGACTTAATAAGGAGGGTAGACCACAAAAGGTCATTGCTAAAGGAGAGGATTGTTCAGAGCACTGGACTGACGTATCTCAATGGG
The DNA here is from genome assembly GCF_011125445.2 of Fundulus heteroclitus. Classification (NCBI taxonomy): domain Eukaryota; kingdom Metazoa; phylum Chordata; class Actinopteri; order Cyprinodontiformes; family Fundulidae; genus Fundulus; species Fundulus heteroclitus. Next base: position 5,395,321 of record NC_046369.1, read on the forward strand.
AAGTTATGTGGAAGGAAGAACTGTGATAGAAAAAAGTCCAATATATGCAAAAGCTAATTTAATTTACACCTCCATCAAATCAGACACTGATGTTGTATATTAGCATATACATGGCTATAACATAACAGTTTGACATTAAATATATTTTTGTCCCTATATAACATTGCAATCTTCTGAGCTTAATTTTGGATTTTCATCAGCTGCAAAGTAATCGGTATAAAACGTGTTTCACTTTTTATGAGTTGAATTACTAAAATAAATTAACCATTTGATTAAGCTCTAAATTATTGAGATGTACTTTTCTTTCGCAAATGTATTGGATTGCCTAAATAAATGCATTAAATAATTTAGTGCAGAACGCAATAAAGGCGCGATATATATGCACCAGCATTTAATCTTAATTTTCTGTATGAATTCTAACAGCTGCAGCTGGTATAACAGAGACCGCTTGTCCTATGGGTCTAGACTTAGTGTCTACAGCCTTGAGGTGGCAACTAATTGGGCCAATTAAAGCAATTATTGTTTTTTTTATTTTAGATGAATCTCTTTTTAATGGTTACAGGCTTTCAACAGATTATTGATCTTAAATTATCCGTTGGTTTAAAATGTCAAAAACGTGTAGATGAATTTCTAGCACTGTGTTTGCATAAAAAGAGACATGCATCAAGACAAATATTTAATCTTCCGATCTGTCGATAAAACAGGTTAAACTTAAAATCAGCAGATTTTGGATGTTTTGCAAATGTGAAGGTATTTTTTCTCCTTTTTTATGGATGGTTCAATAATTGAATGTAACTTTATGTATTTTAACAGCTAAAACAAACAATGCAGACAAAAAAAAACTTGCATTCTTGCAAGTCTTCCAATGCATTCTTCCAATAGGGAAAAGGAGGGTAGGAGCAAAGACAGGTACAAGGCAGGAGGAAATGGTGGAAAGATAAGCGCATAAAGGTAACTGGAAATAAAGAAGCGGGACAGGACGAACAAAGGAGAAGATGCTTTGTTCTGTCCTGTGGTTTGTTTCGCAGAGGGAGCAACATGAACACAGAGAGGGGTGGGGTCAGCACCAGCAAAAAAAAAAAAAAAAAAAACAACACAAGGATAATCACCTTCTGCTGTCACTTCTGGGCGGCTCAAAGCAATTAAAAGCTGCATCTTATAACCTCCTTCTGTATTTTTCCCAGGCTAAAATAAACAGCAATCTAAAAAACCCGTGTTGTGATTTTTTTTTTTTTTTTCAAGTCAATAAAGGCACAGGAACACGCACAGATGCTTCTGGTGACCTTTGTGAGGCTCTAGGTTGCTTCCAAGCTAAAGGCATTTGGAATTTAAATTGTTTTTCTTTTACAGTGGGAATTTGTCCCCCCTATTTTTTTTTTGTCCGCGGATGCTCGGCAGGCTTCATAGGAATCCTCCCTACCTTCCTCCCCTCTTTGTCCCCAGCCACTCCCTCTGGCGAGTGCTGATTTTTGATAATAAGCCCAGTAGTAAACTGTCACGTGGCCTGACCAGCAGTGCGCGGCATGTGTGCTGGTTAGGGACTTGAATGGCGATGGAGGAAGTACAGGGCTGTACAAGGAGGGAATTAGAAGACCCACAGTGAGCGCTGATTCATACTGCCAGCGGGAATGTTGTTTGCTGGTACAAGGCTTTTCTTTTATGTTTTATGAAGGCGACTCCTGAAACATCGCCCCTTTCCCACTTGTCAGTCAGTCAGTCACACGCTAGAATGGTAATTACAGATCCGGTTTTTTAATAAATTTGAAGAGGAGACGCCATATGCAAAGCAGTTTGGTATCTAGCGGGAGGCATTGCAACATGTTTGTGCATTTAATTACTTTATTGTTGAAGGTTGCTAATCATTTAGCGCGTCTTCTTTCATGGAACGCAGTAAAAGATGAACGGTTTGTCATTTAACGTGTGCAGGGTTGCGGAAGCTGTGGGATGTCTTTGTTTTTTTGCGCTTTGTTTTCCACTCTGCTTAGACATGCAGATGGCGAGAAATGCATTTTTGTGGAGGTTGTGTGCATCTTTGTTCCTGTGTGTGTGCATTTAGATGGTCACAAAGGGGTTGGACAAATTGAGCTTTTATGGCACCATGCATCCCCTCCCCCAGGTTTCACAAAGGTCCCCAATGGTTTGCATTGTGTGTGCATATGAAAAACTGTCTAGATGTTTCTGTAAAGTGCTGAGGAGAAGTATTTGCCCCCTTACAGATGTCTTCAGAGACGTCATACAAATATGAAATGCAGTTTCCAAACGATTGGTTTGTTTATATGGGGGGGGAAACAAAGGCTATCCAAACCAACTCGAGGAAAAAATACTCTCCCCCCCTTTACCTTTGATTATGCACATCGTTTTAAAAAAGCTAAGTTTAATTTCACTAGTTTATGTGGGCCAAAGGATTTTAAAAAGCAACAAAAACTTCAAGAACACATGAAAAACAGTCGCTGATGTCTGTCAGTCTGAAAGTGTTTCAAAGCTGTTGCTAAGGCAGGGATCAGGCTGATGAGGTCTAAATAACCCTGTGTTAGGGATGTCTTTGATTGCACAACTAGTTATTAAGTTGATGGTGATTACTTTTTCGTATTGGACAGCCTCAACCCCCCCCCCCCACCTCTTCCCCCCTCCCCTCAGGAAATGAAGTATTTATATCATAATGACACTTTTAATTTACTTAGGTTATTTTTGTCTGATTTTTCTTTTTTTAAATCTAAGACATTTAAGAGGGCCAACATTTTTAAAAACAAATACAATCTATAAGGGGGCAAATACTTTTCCCAATGATGCATGACTGCTATTGTATAGATATATAGACTGTTGCTATAGAGGAAAATGTCGTTTCCTCCTCATCGTTTAGCCAGGACAATATAAGCATCCCAATTACCTCATGAGACAAAGAAGATGCATTTGTTGTTTGGTTTTATAGTCCGCAGTCGTCCAATCATCTGCTTTTAATCAAGACAAAAGACAGATTTGCAACAGCTCGTCGACAGAAAGCCACTCGGACGAATCTGCCGTGAATTTAGAGCCCGAACTGTAGATTTTAGACGCCGGAGTGTGAAATGGAGCAGCCTGGGAGGATTCATAGGTGATATCATTAAAGCGATGACCCTGTCTGGGGGAAAGAGAGCGTCTGATACAGGATGAGACTGGACTGCTGGGTAAGACGTGGGGGAGGGGGATTATGTGGATGTGTATTTATGAGTGCAGGTATGGATGTGTGAGTAACGGGGTGGCTAACGGTGTCTGAGTGTTTAATAAATCAACGCGGGTCGAGCCCGAGGAGTGGCGTGTCACCTAAATGGTCTGTTGTTAGTGGGGATTTGTAAAGTGAGTGTTTTGGGTTGAACACAGTACAGAAACAATGAGGTCTGACCACGCATCTGTCATTTCTAATAAGCAGTACAGACGCTGAAAGAAATGACCTCCAGTCTTTGGGTGCGTCGTGCACTAGCTTCGTTTGCCTGGTGGACTGAGTTTGTATAATCCCGAATGAGTGTTCAAGAGCAGCTGCAAGGTCTCGTCTGACAAAATCATCTGAAGGACTGAAAAGCTTAAAGGAGAAGAAAAAAAACTGGCTCTGCTTGTTTTCTTTTTTTTTCCTCCTCACCACGTGCTCCCTTGGTGGGCCCTTTTGACTGCGACTTAATTAGCAGTCTCTGACGCTACACCGGTGCAGCATACAGGGGCTCTGGTCTCAGATCTCTGCACTCACGGCGGTTTGTCTCAAAGAAAAGTTGAGTGTGACATCCAAAGGGAAATGAGAAAATAAAGAGGGGAATCGAAAAATGAAAGAGATAAAGGAAAGGAAAGGAAAGACATCTCTGCTAAGAAGTAAATAATTGTTTTTTATATGGAGTTGGACTACCCACTGAACATTTTAAATATGTGGAGTTTAGATATCTGTGGCTCTGAATTAAACTCAAGGGGTATGAGGTATGCAAGTATAACTGCACACCTAGGGTTGCACAATATATCAAATCAGTCTTCAGTGCAACATCAGTGGGTTTAATATCACAATTAAAAAGTAGTAAATACATTTTTGGTAGCCCAAAAATGTATTTACTGCTATAATTGTGCTGAAGTGTTGCTTTAGCACAATTACAGCAATAAATTGCTTACCTCAGGAGGGGAGGGTTGAGTACAAAAAAGCAACTTTCCAGAATTTGAATTTTTTTAAAAATCTAAATGAAAAACATGTATACTGGTCCTTAAACTCGCCAGTTATGCAGTTCTTTGTGTCTATGTTTCATATAAAGTCCAAATAATGTGCCGTGACGTTTCTGGTTGCAATGTGACAAAACTCAACGTGTTCATGGGGTATGAAAACCTTTTAAAGGATGTCATATATGTGTGTGTGTAGTCGTCGAACATAAAAGTCTGACACTTTTCATTTAGAGCAACCGGTTTCGTTCCACTACAACACTTTTTTTTTATCCTGCTTATGTCTTTGATCATCTGTCTTGCTTTGGATCTGCATGTCTTCTTCATGTTTCCTTCCTCCTCAAAGATAATTTGCAGGAGATCTAATGTGACATGAACGAAGAGCAGTAACGAGGGGGCATGCATGGAGCTCAACTTGGAGGGTCTTTGTTGGTTTGGGAATATGTGAGAGTGCGTGTGGATGTGGCGATAACAACCAACAAGACTGCCAATCTCATCAGACCGCTAAATAATTAGCTCTCTCTTTCCTTAAAAAAAGTAATGGGAAAATAAATACAAACTGGTCAAATCCTTTTTTAAAAAAAAAAAAAAAAAAACTGTATTAGTTTATGATGCAAGTAATTGAAGTGAAGATGCTGCTCCTAATAAACTGGAATGCATTGAGGGGGGGAATAAAGGGTCTGGTGCGTCATGAAGTTGTTTAGGTTTGAAAATGTGCTGAAAAAGATTGTTGCTGGACCCCCTTTCCCTGGTATTGGGAACATTTGGTTTCTCAACCAAGACTTCAGGTTTAACTAAACAATAGAGATTTTATGGCTTATGACGCTGTATTATGACATAAAGTCCCGTCGAGGTGGCTTCACGATTTAGGGTAGGAATGGTTGGGGGAAAAAAAGAGAAAGGAAGTCAAGACTTCATTGCAAGTTAAGTAAGTAATGCCTTAGGGCACCTTCTCTGTTTGTTTGTCTTTTCTTCAGTTTAATATAGATGGCAAACAGAAGCCAATGGATAAATATGCACAGACATTACACACCTGTGCCTTCACACTGTTGGTTTGTGTGCACTTTATTTAAAATCAATCATCCACACAACAAAATATACAAACAAAAGGAAAGTGCAAAAAAAAAATAAAAATTGTATTGTATTAATGTTGCCTTTTTAAGTCAAACCTGTACCGGAAGAAGGAAATATCTGTTATACTGCTGGAAAATTAGGCTATCAATTTAAAGTGCTAATATTTGTTCAAGGTGTGTAGCAAACAGGGTCGACTTTCTGCCCGTGCTCATAATTATTTTCGTTCCATTTGAACAGAGAGATCAGGCCAAAAGGCAAACAAGATCATATAAGTTTGTGTTGGGTGTAAGCGTTTATCGTTTGCCATTAGGTTTCCCCTCTGATAAAACTTGTATAATTATTCTGTGAACCAGCTTCGTCTGGATGTGCTACCACGTCAGTGTGAACTAGCTAGGCCATATTAAGGATTTTTATCGGTCCTAGGAAGCTTGAAACACAGTGGATGTGTGGTGACTTGTTTTTTTTTTGTTTTTTTCCTGTAATCCATAAAGAGAGATGTGGACTCAAGCAGTAAACAGTTTTATCTATCCCCGCACACAACAAAAAAGAAAGATTAACCTCTGCGACAGCTCACGTCTTTCTTCTCCAAAGTCTCTTTGTCAGCTTATTATTACTTTATCCTGCTTTAGAAGTAGGAACCGTATGATTACCATACGCTGGTGTTTATCTGCCTTCCACTTTATTGTGATTTGTTCAGGAACAACAAGTACAGGCTACCCTTAATCTAAAAAGAAAAAAGGATTTGATACTCAGCTGTTAACATTTCATCCCAACCTACCTTCATTCCGTTTGCATTAACAAGCCAGTTAATTTAACCACGCTTGTTTCTTTTTGTAGCAACGATAGTTGTTTTGATGAAATAAAAGAATATAATAGATTCATCTTTTATTGTTGCACAGTGGGAATATTCAGATGTATCAACAGCAAGAAAAAAAGCCCACAAAATGCTATTTCTGTGTTTATAACTTGTCTTATTTGGAGAGAATTATTTGGATCAAGTGTTGGCTTTTTTTTTAACCATATTCTTTTGTGAAGATTTTTTTTTTCATTATTGCATCTTTCCATTTGATGTGGGTATAATCTTTGTTTGGGCATGTTGACTCATAATGAATATGAGAAATAATCTAAATCTAAATTGCCATGGATTTCAACCATAATTGCAATTTAATTTACACTTTTCTCTGCATTAACAACAAGTAATAAAAATGGCCTGTAGATAAAGATGTTTGTAAAAACAAACAAAAAAGACTATTTAAAACAAGAAATTTAACTGCTTTTTTTATCAGAATATCATTGTTCAAGAGAATAGTTTGTTGAGTTGGACATCAATACTTGTTGAACATAAAGTGCAAATTGCAACCAACAAACAAGTCCATGTATTAAACATTTTGATCAGTATTTAATGCTATGGTGAGATTCTAATAAAATTAGATTATCTCACTGCTACAACTCTCTTTCCTTCCGTGTGGACACAAACCCGCTAAACATATTACTGACACATAAAGGATGCGTCTCATTCATTAATTGTTACATAGCCAAAAATTGCATACCTCTATGATTTGGAAATTGCGTTTTTTAAATTGCGATTATATTGCAAATCTCAGTATTTGAGTTTGAGTCTCAAACTCTGCATCATTGAAAATTACTTTAAATCCCCGGTAGTCATAATAAAATAATATTTTTTTTTTTAGTATTTTCCCAACAAATTTCCATTTGCACTTTTAAACTTCATCACGATTGCTCTGTCCATTTAGGTTTTCTCCAGCATTTAAAGCGTTTGTGGTGTTCTACTGCCGTCGTATTCTTGTAATGTTTCTTAATCCCATTATTTTATTGTCAGCTGTCTATATTTACTGTAACACTGTTGTGTTTACTCTCTATCTGATAAAATTTATGCTCTTGGCAGTACAGATGTTGTAGAAATTTTTCAAGAAACGTCATTTCACAGGGTTTTACACATATTACCTAAACCGTCACCTATTGAAATATTAATTAATTGAATATGTATATAATAAATTCAAGGATATTACCTTTCTGGAACAATTCCAGCTATCTAGTCTTCTTGCAGTTCTGAGGTTGTGGAGTTTTTTAAGTTGCTTTCTACCTTTTTTACCAGCTCTTTTTGATTGTAACCCCCCACGCGGCCCCCCCACTCGTCTTCAGGGTAATTTCTTACCAGATTTTGTGATCCCACTGTCGCCCCGGTGCTCTGGGTCCTGGCCAGATCTACCCACGCCTGGTGCACAACATAAATTATTCTCTTGTTTTTTTGTTTTTTTTTTGTTTGTCTTTTCGCTTCAAAAAGTTCTTGGCCTATAGGCCGGGCTCTCTTGAGTCCAAAGAAGGGGATCATGAAACGGTAACAAGCTTCTTTGAAGCTGTAGGTGGTATTTGATGCTCAGAGAGCAGCATAGTATACTGTGTGTTTGATCTGACCGCTGTCTTTGCAGGTCTGGGGGTTCACATTGCTATCCTTTGTAGTGCGTGCATCAGAGTCTACACACTCCTATGTGTATGCAAATTTACCTTCTTGGATTTTTAAACATTACTTCATCCTCATATGTCTTTTTTTTTAATTCATTAAACTCTGATGATTGTGTATGGACTGGCTTGAAGCCAATTCCAAAGCTATATTTGGCATAGATTTTAGGGTTTTTGCATCTCTGTTGCACTTTTTATTTTTTAACAGTTAGTGCGAGGACAAAGCACTTATTATTGCTTTTTCTTCTCTCTGTACATGTATTCTTGCAGTGGGTATTTTAATGAGTTACTTGGTAAAGTTCAAGTTCAAACTGATTAAAGGAAAGCAGGAACCTTCTCCCAGTCCCTTCTTGTAGTCTGTCATTACATATTCTCCCAAAGGAAATTGCTGTTTCTGCTCTTTACCATGTAGTTTCTTTGTATCTAACTGATTATTGGGAAATTGAACGAGCCTTTAATCTCCTCAAAAGACCAACATTATACTTGTCTACTTTACTCCATCACGTTTTATGTTCTCCACTCCCCCCCATTTGTGGTCTAACCTCTGCCCGCTGATTAACGGTCTCTTTCCTTCTCCTGACACACTCCGTTCTTTAGCTCTTTAGCCGATCACAACAATGTGGAGGACCATCTATTTCCTCTCCTCTTTCTTCAGCATTCACCGCGCTCTCATTTCTCTCTCTGGCTGTCTATAGTTTTTCTCTAATTTCTCTCCCTTTGCTCTCTTGACTTGCTTGCTCTCTGAGGGTCCTGTTCCCCAAAGCTGTTCACAGCAAAAGAAAAACTAAACGATGTTTTTTTTTGTGGTGGATATCGTGCATGCATTGTGTTACAGAATCTTTTGTACTTGCTCTGTAGGGAATACAGGTGGTGCTTTTCATATTTCCTTGAAGGAAGCATAGATAAATAATTCTTATTATTGTTCTTCCTCGTCGTCCATGTTTATTTACTCAGAACTCACGTTAAATGTCGAGAGGGTTTGGCAAGGTTTCCTCTCTGACACCTGAATGTTCCTGAGTGAAATCCGTACAGGTATTACACCACACACTGTACGAGCAAAGCTGCTATAGCTACAATTTTATGTATGGTGTCTCTCAGGTTTTGAAATCGCCCAACAATTTAAAAAATATTTTTGTGTGAACCAGGAATTAGGTTAGTTTTTCTATATGTTTTCTGTTCTCTGCACCAACTGTCCCCAAGGAATCATATAATTGATTAATGTAGTTACATGGAATGGGGTTGTCTCTGCACCTGAATAAATTCAATTCAATTCAATTCAATACAATTTTATTTATACAGTGCCAATTCACAATACATGTCATGTCAAGGCACTTTACAAAGTCAAATTCAATCAAATCCTCCAGGTTGGTCATAAAGTTTCCAATCTAAGAAAACCCAGCAGATTGCATCAAGTCTTAACAAGCAGCATTCACTCCTCCTGAAAGAGCGTAGAGCTTCAGAGGGCAATCGTCTGCATTGTCCATGGCTCTGCAGCAATCCCTCATACAGAGCATGCATGAAGCGACAGTGGGGAGGAAAACTCTCCTTTTAACAGGGAGGAAAAACCTCCAGCAGAACCAGAACCAGGCTTAGTGTGAACGGTCATCTACCTCAACCGACTGGGGTTTGAGAAGACAGAGCAGAGACACAGAAAGCACAGAAGCACACATTGATCTAGGAATCCTTTCTAGATTATATGGTAATAGCGGATGATCTGCCTCCCCTGGATGAGATCTGCCTTCCCGGATGATGTCACAGCTAACAGAACTCCAGATCAGATGTAACAACAAACAATGCAAATTGGAAAACAGTAGGAGAACGCAGCATAATGAGAAAAATGGACCCTGATGTCCTCCAGCAGTCTAAGGCTACAGCAGCATAACTACAGAGATAGATCAGGGAAACCTAAGCCACTCTAACTAGAATCTTTGTCAAAAAAGAAAGTTTTAAGCCTAGTCTTCAAAGTAGATAAGGTGTCTGCCTCATAGACCAAAACTGTGAGTTTGTTCCATAGGAGAGGAGCCTGATAGCTAAATATGAATCAGCTCTTGCAGTTTTGTTGTATGCAGTAACAAATTACCATGTTATAAGATCAAGATGTTTTTTTTATTTTTTCTGTCCTTTTACAGATATATAAAATGAGTGGTATGGAATAATTTGCTTTGTTTGCTTAGGAGCACATTAAAACCAATTGTTAGCCTTTATTTAATAGTATTCAATTCAATTCAATTCAATTTTATTTTTATAGCGCCAAATCATGAAACATGTCATCTCAAGGCACTTTACAAAATCAAGTTCAATCATATTATACAGATTGGGTCAGATTATACAGATTGGTCAAAAATGTCCTATATAAGGAGTAAAAATAATCTAACTGCAGTAGCTCTCATCTATTTCTGGAACAAATCCACATTCTGGGCTCTGGAGTCAAAGGATCCTGATTAAAGGTGACAGTGTTTCTTTAGTCATTTACGTTTTGGTCAGTTTTTATTTCCACATTTCTTTTATCCTGTGGGTCTAGTGGAATGGAAAATTGGATGGTTTTAAGGAAACAGAATGACCTTTACCTGTTCTTGTCTTGAACCAGTGTTCCAAAACATGTTGACAGTAAAACATACAGCAGAGGAGAACTCTAAGTTGCAGTTTGGGTCTACTCAACATGAACATTAGTAGGTCGACTTAGTCACTCATTGATCCCGAGGGTTCTCAGACAGACAGTTGCTGAATGTTAGCAGAATATTAACACAGCGGCATGTATTTAAATGGTGGATGGCTGAAGTGTGTCCTAAACATGCTAATCTACCCGATGCTTGCTCACTCCAATGCGTCAGCAGGGCTGCCAATATGTCAATGCATTGGCACTTTGTGACCTATTGGAGGTATGTCAAAATAACAGCAGGACATGATAACATTAGGTTTAAAAGTTGTTTAACAACCATAAAAATGCCTCCAGCTAAACATTATATCGAGTTTGCATTTTGGAAAAGATATAGAGGCAATTTTAAAGTTACAGTGTGCCCATGTATTATAATTCATAAGCGGTAAAAATGTGTTTTCCGATGATACTATTGCAGAGTATAAAAAGTAATATTAGATTAAGTTCTGAGAGCTTTAATTGAGTGGTAGATCTTTGACTAAGTTTGACACATTTACATTATATTGATTAGAATGATCCCCCAGTATGCTATCCATGGGATGGATAGTCAGTTCTATCTTGCTTCAGAATATATTTGAATTCCCCTTAATAGTCATCTAAGACTTTAAATTGAAACTACTTGTTCTGTAGTATTCTAAATCAGTGTCCTGGATTAGCTTTTAGATCGATCATGTGGTGTATACATTTAGACAAAATGTCGAAAATGAAGTCAGTTTTGATACCTCGGATACACAGTGCCTTTTAAAGTATCTATAGTATATATAAGCTTTTTCACATGTCATCTCATTGCTGCTTCGTTGTATTTTGTTGGGATATCGTGTGAGACAAACGTTAAGCTGCAAATATTTGTGAACTTGAGGGAAATGACACATGGTTTTCAATTTATTTACAAAAAATAAACATCTGAAAAGGGCTTATGCATATTCAGCCCTTCTGAGTCAATGCTTTGTAGAATAACCTTTCACTGCAAGTAGAGCTCCATGTCTTTTGTATAATGTCTCTACCAGCTCGGCACATCTAGAGAGTTAAAAGGTAGTCCTTTCTTCTCAATTTGACTTGGGTCCTGATATGGACTGGGCCATTCTGCTACATGGAATTTTCCTTGATCAGTCATTTACCATTTTAAATCCAGGTGTATAGTTAGGATTGTTGTCCGTGTGTTTTCTTCATACATGTAGCTTCATCCATATTCCTCTATACCAGTGGTCACCAACCATTTTTGAAACTGAAAGCTACTTCATCGATACTGTCGTACGAAGGGCTACCTATACTGACCTTTTGAACTACAAGAGTCCAAGCTCACCTTTACTTTACTTAACTTATTATAGATATGTTTTTAATGCTTTTGTCATTTTTAAATCTATGTAAATACAAGTATGATTAAAAAGGAAGAGCAACAATAAAATAGCAGGTCACTGGAGGGTTGTGCTACTTCTTTGAACAGGCTTGAGGACACCACATATTGTCCCTTGGGGCTACCTGGAGCCCGCGGGACCCATTTTGCTGCTCTATACTCTACCCAGCTTCTCCTTGCTTGCTAAAGAAAAGCATCCCCACAGCATGATGCTGCCACTAATGTTTTACAGTGCTGATTGTGTGCCCAACGTGATTTGTAATGTTCATTTGCCACATGTAGCGTTTTGCATGTAGGCAAAAACAAAAAGTTAGGTTTTGGAGTCTCATACCAGATCACCTTCTTTCATAGTTTGCTGTGTCCCTGCATGGCTAGTGGCAAACTTTAAACATGACTTCTCTTGGCTTTACTTCAACAAGGGTTTTCTTCTCACCACTCTTCCATAAAGGCCAGATTTGTGGTGTGCCCAACTAGTAGTTGTCATGTCAACAGCTTCTCCCACTTTAGCAGTGGATCTCTGCAACTCTTACAGAGTTACAATGCCTTTTAGCTGATTCTGTTTGATGCGCTCCTTGCCAGGCATGTAAGTTTAGCTAGACTTGGCTGTAGACATTGCCGTCTACAGCCAAGTCTAGCTAGGACCCCTGGAGTGTCCCTTGTTCCTTATAATGCTGTTTGTTCACTAATTTTCTCTAACAAACCTCTGAGGCTTTCAGTGATCAGCTGGACTTATACTGATCACTAAACTGAATATATCAGAAGAATTTTTTTCACACTGGCTTTTATTTAGTTTTTTTTAAGGAGCTTGAAACACGTACACACTAAACTTCTCAGGTTTTTCGTTTAATTTTAAGAAATATTTATAATTTTCCTTTCACTTCACAGTTATCTTCTTAATGTTGGCCTCATACCTTAAAATCCCAAAGAGACACCAAAGGTTTGTGGTTGTAACATGACAAAATGTGGAAAGGTTTATGGGGTATTCATATTTTCCACAGCGACTGTAAGTACGACACTTTGAATGTCATGTTGCAACTTGAGACTGTAGTCTGCAGAGTACATCGGATCAGTGAAGTTTTGTGTCCAAATTTACCAGTTTTATATTTTGTGCTAACCTTCATGCTATGAAGGTTAGCACCTTCATGCTATGGTTTAAACAGAGAGAGCCTTTAGAGGTACTAAGAATTCATGTATTTTGTGGAGGCCAGAGTCACCCGACACTTCCAAAATCCATTTATTATAATGTATACCTGCAACAGTGTCATCCTTCACTTGTCCTAGATACATTATTTAATACCTATGAATTAGCATTCCTGTTGTCAGGAAAGTGCAAAACAAAATAAATGCTAATAACTGTGAATGCCGTTATGCAATAGTCATGAAATGAACAGGAGACGCGTCTGCGAAACATAAGTCTGAGAAATACCTGAGTGAATTGCAAGAGAAGTGGGATGATGGAGCAGAATTGAGCATTTGATGGTGCAATTTAAATGTGAACAAAGTTATTGATGGCTCAATAATGGCGATAAAATCTGCCAGGAGCTACAACGGTGTGTCTGTTTCTCACATAAATATTCATCACTTTTTCCATCTAGAGACAGAGGACTAAAATGAAACGTTATGTCTCCAGTTTAGGTGGAAGGGTGGATGGCAGGTGGTGTATGTATGTGTGTGTATGTATGTGTGTGTGTGTGTGTGTGTGTGTGTGTGTCTAAAGTGCCTATACATCTCTCTTTTTCCCATATTCACTCTCACACCTCATAAGCTAGATTCAGACTGTTCCATATGGATGACGCTGGGATATGACACTTCTCAGCCGATCAGAATTCAAATATAAGCAGCTGTTTGGGTGTACATCAGCAACTCTTGGGTAGCGTGGCAAGAAATGTACAGACTCTATACATACTAGTCCAGCTATCTTGTTTCATTCCACCATTAATCCTGTTATTCACACATTCTCCACAAACACGTCTTTCATGTGAACCTGTGTAGCTAAATGAGTGAAGTTTGTTTGCATTCACCGTTTAGACCTAATAAATATTTTTATGTTTTTTTTGTTCCGTAATAAACCGTACAATCCAAGTCTGTAGGAGTGGGCACTGAAAACTGTATTTCTGCAACTATCAGAAGACATTTTTTTCTGATAGTTTTTCTTTAAGAACAGAATGTTTTAATGTTTACATGAATTATAAAAAAAAAAAACACTGGTACGACATATGTAATAATTACTGTATGACCTTGTTTTTACCTTAGCTACTTAAAGATTACCTAACTCAGGACCCTTTTAATGTTAATCTACATTGGGCTCAGCCTGACGCATCAGACAGTGTGTTGATGAAGTGCACCCACACATTCTGGATCACTGGACTTCAGCCATGCATATTTTTTTCTGAAAAGTTGAAGCCTCACCCTTAAAATAGAACAACAGAGTTCTGCACCATGTAGTGGCAGACGTCAAGTTGCCATTCATGCTAATTTTATTTCTAACTAAAACAGGCAGAATGTTTCATCAGGTTACATGGACTGATATGGACCAGTTCATATCAGTCCACATTTTCACTTAGACTAAGTGCATCACTTCGAGTCATGACCATGGATGAAACCAGATACCATACATGGTACCACCTCCTACCCATAAGATTACAGTGGGAAACAACTACAGTAAAAGTGTGAAAATTTATCGTTGGCTGGAAGTGAATAATGTTTAACGGGGTGTTTTGATATTAGTTCTTTGAACAAATTACATGTCTTTGTCAGGTGAATGATTCTTTAGGAGTTTTATTACAGGGCAACAATGCCCAATTTCCTGAAACTGTAACTAAAACGTCTGAAATGAAGGAATACTGCCAGTGAATTTTGTCAAAAATAAATAAATAAATCAATAAACGGAAGCAGCAACTAATGATTAAAATCACAAAGTATAGAAAAGCTGGAGGTATTACGGCTGAAAACGAAAATAACTAAAATTATGATTAAGACTTTTTAAGGTCCTGAAGAAATCCTGTGAAAGGCTCATGAGTGATTCCAATGTTCAGCAGGGGTCATGATATAAGAGTTCCGTCCGTCCGTCCGTCCGTCCGTTGTCTTCCGCTTATCCGGGGTCGGGTCGCGGGGGTAGCAGATTCAGTAGGGAGGCCCAGACGTCCCTCTCCCCAGCCACTTGGGCCAGCTCCTCAGGAGGAATCCCAAGGCGTTCCCAGGCCAGCCGGGAGACATAGTCCCTCCAGCGTGTCCTGGGTCTTCCCCTGGGCCTCCTCCCGGTGGGACGTGCCCGGAACACCTCACCAGGGAGGCGTCCAGGAGGCATCCTGACCAGATGCCCGAGCCACCTCAACTGGCTCCTCTCGACGTGGAGGAGCAGCGGCTCTACTCTGAGTCCTCCCCGGGTGACTGAGCTCCTCACCCTATCTCTAAGGGAGAGCCCAGACACACTACGGAGAAAACTCATTTCAGCCGCTTGTATCCGGGATCTCGTTCTTTCGGTCACGACCCAAAGCTCGTGACCATAGATGAGGGTAGGAACGTAGATCGACCGGTAAATCGAGAGCTTCGCCTTTTGGCTCAGCTCTCTCTTCACCACAACGGATCGGTACAGCGTTGTTATAAGAGTTGTTTAGGCTATTTCTTTACCAATATTGAACACTGAAGCTGTTTGAACACAGAAATATGAGTCGTAGTAACACTTGGGAATCATAGTTTTAACTTAACTACTTCTCATTTATATGTGTGTGGTTGTGTGTTATATCTTCTGAAAAGATTAATTCAAATGCATATTTTATTTGTTGACAGACGCACGCTTTTCAGTGTCTTTCACTCACCAGTTAAAAGGGGAAGTTGAACTGAATTTGTTTAATTCTGTTTCTCATGATGAGACAAATTTGAAGCTGAAGAGTTGTTGGAAATTGATAGGATTACATTAACAAGCTTCTTTATTTTAATGACTCTTTTGTGTGCATAAACTGGATGTTGTAAGCCGTCTCTTTTTCACTGCCACTCTTTTGCACTTTCCTCTGATTTTTAACAAGCTGCTTTGGAAGATTAAGGTGACCTACAGCAGCTGATATAATATGAATGTGGTTGAAAATCCTAATTTATGGATATCTGACATGGGGTTTGTTGTGATTTACAATGCCATTGTGCCATTCTACTTCTGAGGGAAAATTCAATGTATGCTCCACAAATCTCTGTTATCAGGCAGTGAGCAGAGATTCAGTGGAAGATGGGGACGAAAAGCAAAAGCACACAGGAAGAGATAGGATTTATGCTAACATGCTGGTAGGAATGAAAGGGATTTATGCGATTCCTTGTGATGACTGATGCTATTAGATGAGACCCTGCATCGACGATGCATTTCCTGCACGTTTTTTCTGTTTCTGTACCCCCGTTTTCTCCATCCTGCTCTTTCCATTTACCTTTGGCTGTGGCTTGGACTTCTCTGTAAATCCCCAGGGAAAGGCTGCTGATTTATTCTTGGCCTATCCCTTCTTCAATTCTATCTCTCTAATGTCTTCAACCCCCAACACCCCTCCTTTTTTGTCTTCCAAAAATCAATAGTGCGTGCCAGCGAGCGTGTGCACATCTAATTTATTTTTTTTCCCTTACATTGTAAGTAAAACTTCATATACATATAGAACGCATTTGCCCCCGCTGTTGGGATGGTGTCAGTTTGCATTGCTTGTACTTCATTTTTATTGCCCCCAGTTGCGTTGTCAGTCACATCGACACCATGGGACGTCATGCGCTGTACACATATACTTCAGGCTAATAAGGGTCCCCTGTCCCGACAAGAGAACATAGTGGCAGGGCCGCACCAAATCATTGTTGTTCATTAGCATGAATCAGAGCTAGAATATACTGTAAACAGGTTGAACAAAAGAGCCGCCAGTATCTTTTTGTTGTGACAGCTTGCATCAAAACACTGCATAGTTACAGTTAAATTAAAACTTCACTGGAAAACTGGTTTGGAATTGGAGCTCAGGAATTGCCTTTGACTTTGGTTGAATTTGAGTTACCTGGCCTTGTTGAGCCCTGCCACAGACTGGCCACCTGTCCAGTGTGTACAGGTGGAGCAGCTGGAGATAGGCGCCAGCACCCCTCGCGACCCCAACAGGGATAAAGCGTGATGCAAAATGGATGGATGGATGGATGGCCTTGTTTTCTAATACTGCTATCTCTCCACTCATTGTTGCCCCATGTGCTGTCTAGCAATCAATCAGTACTTACATCTGTGACTAATTAGACATTAGCTGCTGTTTTAACAAGAAACACTCCTGTTAAAAGTCCCGTATAGATCTATAGGATGTTACATTGTGTGGGTTTATCATAGTAAATATGTCTTGCTTCTCCACAGCAAAGAAGACATGCGCGACCACAGACTTTGCCTGCAAGAATGGACAATGCCTGCCTGCTAGGTGGCGCTGCGACGGGGAACCGGAGTGTGCAGATGGGTCGGATGAGGCTGACGAAATCTGCAGTAAGTAGCAACGCTGACACGTTGCATGTTAAACAGGTTAACATGACCACACATATTAATAAGCAGTGCCAGAAAACACTGATATAGCGACAGATGGAACAGAGAGTCTGATAGGTCAACACCTATACTCGCATGCACGATTGAATCATGTTTTGTCAGTATATGCATTTTCCCAAATGGACAAACATCAACAATACATCAGTGTTTTTGTCTCACATGCAATCATGTTGCCTATATGGTAGCCACCCTCTGATCACACCTCTGTTAAGACTTTCATAACTCTCAAGGATGTCCGTTCTTTGTGCTTGCTGCACTTTGCAACCTTCCATTTCTTGCACACTGCATCAGAAAATTGCTTTCAGTTGGACTGCTGTACATGGTTTAATCAAGGCCACAGACGCAAGACGATTGAACAAGATTTCTGCTTCTTTTACATCATTTCCACACAGCAATCCTGAATTGGAAAGACTTTCTGATTACCTTTCTCTCACTAACTAGCTAATCACAGCAGGAAAAAAATAGAATAATTCAGTTATTCAGTAATTTTAGTCCTATTTCACATGCCTTCTGCCAGCCTTAACAGACACTCCACTACTTGTGTGTAGTTATGTTACTTTAGGGATCAAAAAGGCTAAATTCACACTGCGGGTCCTGCATTTTTTATTTTATTTTTTTGCTAAAATGGGATTCTTTTTGGCTGTTTGTACTAAATATTAAATGCGACTGCCATCATACTTCTGTCTGAACGGTTCAAGACCACAAAGCGACCTACATTCACCGATAACAAAAGGAGACGTCACAGAGCAGCTTGCTATTCACGGATGTAATGTTGAATGTAATTGTTTTCTAGAAGTGTTAGATAAAGTTTTGTTAAACGGCCAGCGTCTCTCCTTAATATTAGAAAACTGTTGAGCAATGGGAGCCAACAGTATTAAGACCACATATTAGCAAGACGAAGTATGGTAAGAAGAAAGCAGGACAGCAATTAATGGTCTTTAGTGGAGTGCTAGCTACTAGTCCTGTGTGTGGTTGTGTAGTTGGAGCCAGGAGAGAGACTCGAAAGACTGATAAAATGCGACATGACCGTTCAGACTGCAAACTCAATGAAAAATATCCATAAAAAAAGACTGTTATGAGTTGCATATAGGCAAAAAGATCGGATTTGGTTCACGTTTTCCTGCAGTGTGAACGTAGCCTTAATTACTGTCACAAATCAATAACTACATTTGCTTGGTCAACTTTTGGAAAACAAAATATTTCTAGGGCACAGATCCATACTATTAATTTCTACTTTAGTAATATTATTTCTGAAGTAATGTTTTACTTGAGCACAATTTCTGCTTTGTCTACAAATCGCTAGTTACTTCACTGAGTGAAAAACGAGTGAGTTTACATAAAAATATGCACAAGACACATACAAACACATACAGTTCATGTTAAAGTGAGACGTTTTATTTGTACGCAGACTTTATTGTTATTTTTGATCTGCTGAACCTGTTGTTGTATTTGGAGGTTAAGTGAATATATAGAAAACATTATACAGTCTGATTCAATAAAAAAGAATATTAGTAAAAGGTTTGTTTATTACAATAGCTCTATTCACAAAGTGAAACACATTATATACAGACAGATTGATGTTTTAATGCTGTTTTCTGTCAATTATGATGATTTTCATCAAAAGTATTGTTAGTACCTGCTTAAAGCTTATTTTCAAAAGATACTTTTAATCAGGTTGCCAGGTTTTCCAGCCCATACACAACATAAAACCCGCCCAACTGGAAAAAAATACGGCCTACCACAAAACTGCACACAAGCGAAGGAAAGAAAAAAGCTACATATACTTGCTCCCCACAAAATTTGCAATCAGGCAACCAAATAACCTACATACAAAAATCCCTTTCCCAATCACGTAGTCATAGAGACCGTAAGAAAAGGTTATCAATAGCCTTTCAGCGTGAGTTGTAAATCTAACTTAATATAACATTTCTTTCTCTGTCGCTTTCTCAGAGTATAAATCAACCTAAGATTTTTCTTTCTCAGTCATGAAACATTTTTCAGTTGATCAGTTGGAGTCGTAACCCGCTCTGAGGCCTTTGTAAAGATATTTATTTTTACAGATTTTTTTTTTTTTTTATTTTATATTTTTACCTGAATTTGCACATAACTTTAGATTTGTAATATAGGATCCTGTTGTGAGTAATGTGACAAACTCTGATTACATAATTTTCACAAATTAAATCAGATTTTATGATCAAATATTTCTTCAGTACTTGATAAGTAATTTTACCAAATACTTTTTTATTTTTACTGAAGTTAGTTTGTGGATATCTTTTACATCTTCTTGAGTATATTTTATTGATTTATTTTTGTGGCT
Organism: Fundulus heteroclitus; assembly: GCF_011125445.2. NCBI lineage: Eukaryota > Metazoa > Chordata > Actinopteri > Cyprinodontiformes > Fundulidae > Fundulus > Fundulus heteroclitus. Next base: position 5,414,900 of record NC_046369.1, read on the forward strand.
ATTCTACCCACCTGTACACCACTCAATCTAGCATCGTTCTAGTTCTAAATAGGTCTTAAAAAGCGTTTTAACTGATAGCTAACTATATGCTGTCCATTAATTGACTTTGCACAATTAGATATTGTAAATCAAATTAAAAAAAAACACAGAGGAAAGGGAAGAAACAAATACATTAGACAAAATAAGGAGAGAGGCATTTACACTCAAAGCAGTTGTGCCTGATGCGACTCAATTCAATTTTATTTATATATATATAAAGCATGCCATCTCAAGGCACTTTCCAAAGTCAAATTCAATCAGATTATAAAAATTGGGTCAGATTATACAGATTGGTCAAAAGATTTCCTAATTAAGGGAACCCAGTTGATTGCATCAAAGTCTTGACAAGCACCATTCACTCCTCCTGAAGAAGCGTAGAGCTACAGGGAGAGTTGTCTGCATTGTTGATGGCTTTGTACAAACCCTCATACCGAGCAAGCATGAAGTGACAGTGGAAAGAAAAATTGGTTTTGCCAGGGGAAAAAACAGGACAGAAAGTATAAAAAAAGACCCTGTAATGAGTAGCCTGTTATTTATTTATTTATTTATTTCAATTACTTTACTTCTGTTTTAAATGAAATATGTTTTATTTCATACCAGTGTTTCCAGTAGGCTGGTGGGGACATTGCTCCATCTTATGAAGATGGTTAGATGAAGGGCATCCACCATACAAACTGTTGTATATCAGATTTTTTTTTTTTTTTTTTGCTGTTTTTTTTTTTTTTTCAATTCTGTTCACCATTTATGCTGGTTATTAGTAGGATTTAGATCAGGGATGTCATTGTCCTGGAAGAAATTATTTTTTGGACAACTGTGAACTCTTGTGTTGTACTGTTGGGGAAAAAAAGGTCATTACCACACAGATAAAGGACCTCGGTCAAGAGGGCTGCCTGCTGCAACATTGCCACTTAGCCAGCCATGGCTTACCACCCTCGCACACACCTGAAGCTCATTTATTTCATAGAAGAAAAAAAACTCCCAGATGATGCACTCTGCCATGCAGAAAACATCTTCAGTGTGATCTCCTTGTCATGCCAATAACATTGGAAGCTATCGGGGTCATCTAGAATAATTGTCTCATCAGAAAGCTCTTTTTTTCCACCTTTCAATGCCCCATTTTAAGTATTCCCTTGCAAAGTCCAAACGGCCGTTGCGTGGGAAGAGATGTGTGGCCTTTGAAGACATTCTTTATTCTTTGAGGCTTTCCGTTGCCGATGGCATCTGATGCTTGTTGGGCTGTATTCAGCATCAGCGATGATCATAATTTGGGTTTAGGTTCTGCCGTTTTATTCACAGCAGCCTGTCGGATCCTCCAGATGAATCCTCAGAGTCTTTCAGGAGGCCTTGCTTGCACATCTCTACTATGCTGCCACAGTTTTTTACCTGAACCAATAGAAGATCTAAATGTCTGACAGAAAATAACATGAGCCTTAATTCTTTTGGTCTCTCGCTCTTTTTAACCCTTGACTTTTTTGTGTCTATTTAAAACTTTGATTTCCTCCACAAGCACAAAATGCAAAGACTTGTAGTTGCTTTATCTGTTTTAAGGGAGACATATCATGCAAAATCCACGTTTTTACTGCACTGCATTAATGCAGCTGTCAAAACATTTTTCTGAAAACATCATCTGCCACGCCACTCAAGCCCATAGTTAATCTACAGTTACTTTTCTCACATGTAGTTTTACCCCTAAAAGTCGCTTAGAGTTAATGCTACACATTAGAGAATTGGTACACTTAGAAGCTGGAGTCAAATACACTTTAATTTGTTTGTTTCAGAAATTAATTAAAAATTGTTGCAGCTGAAGGTTTATCATGGTGGGAAAATATTTTAGAGGAACTTGCTGTTGACTCCCTGCCAGAGCTACTGTATCTGTCCTATCAAACCACAAATAGTTTTTTTAACAATTGGTTGTTCCTTCTATTAAATACAAGATGCAAATTTGTTCCTAGTCCTGGGGGAAAGAGAGTGTTTCCTAACTAAGCAATAGTTTTTGCTTTTTTTAGGACATAACTGTTCCCTTCACCTGTGTACTTCCACATCGCCTAATTTCTTGCAACAATGATCTAAATAGCAACAGTGCTCATAGCATCCTTGAGCTGTGTCACAAATAAGCAGTGAGAGATCCGCCTCACGTTTTTGTTGAACAAGTTGGTGCTTTTTTGTCAACATTACTATCTATTCTCAGTTTACAGCAGGTGCAACTCTGCACGATGCTTTCACAGGCACTTTGTTGACATCCATATTTGGAAGTGCATTTCTGGTTTTGAAGACATGCCTCATAAGTCACTTTTTTTGCAGAAAGTTGTGTTTTATAACTTATTTAGTTTGGAAAATAATGGAAAAGCAAAATTTGATTCTATATTTCTTATGAGATTTTTCTGTTTTTTGGCTCTATGATATTATATTTATCCTTTATTATTGAAAAATGTCAAAAAAGCCTAAACCCAACCATTAACCTTTTGTTTCTAAAGCTATCAGGTGGTATATTCATTGCTGCAGTTAAGAAAAGTGACATGTTTACTGCATATGTCATATTTCTACATGTTGGGCCCAGGTCTAGAAGTACTATGATCAATATAGAGTTGTGCTGGAGAATAGGACTCTCAGAAAGCAAATGAGAACAAGTAAAAATAAATGTTAAGAGTGTGTTGAGCACTGAATAAAAGCTTTATGAATGAGAGGCTAACAACTGCATTTACTGGTTAAATGACTCTCGGACTCAAAATATTCCAGTAATCCTATATAAGAGTTTAGCAACGTATAAATTGATGAACAATTTACATTGAGTTGTTCAAAGTTTCAGATTTGATGCTGTGGGAGATTAAAAAAAACATCATAGAGTATCCTAGAAGACTGGTGAGACGTTGTGCTGTTCGAGATGTAGCTATCTTTTTAATACGTATTACGTTTATGGCATAGGGTAAATTGCACTGAGCGGTAACAGTTAGTTTTTCCTACAAAGATATCTCCTGGAGCAGAGCTAGAAATATGTCTTCCCTCTTGATTCTTATCATTCAACTCTCAGGCTAAAACCCATCTCCTGTTTGCCATTTTTTCATCAATATGGGTATCATAGAGTTGATCAAAGGGGGCTTTGAAGATCCTAAATAATAAATCTGATTGGCAGAGGCCAAGAATGTGTGCCGGTTTGCACACAAGCACATGCCTTCTATAAATTCTCAGCGTGTGTGCACTGACTTAAGTGTGCGGGTATAACTGAAGTCAATACTTTAGTATTTAGTATTCATTGCAAGGTTAAAATCTAACTCATTTCATCAGACAAGTAGAGTTGTGGTTAAGTCTCATTACATCTAATCAAGGTCAAACACTGAGAACTTCTCTAACATTTTTCAGACATATAGATCCTCAAAGGATCAACATGTTATTCTACATGTATTATTTGGTAGGAATAAAATAAAATATTATAACAGCAACAGAGACTTTGTAATTTACAAATATAATAATTGAAATTTCTGACAAACAAACTTCTCAGTTTTGTCATGAAGAAAACTATACTAAATCTACTAAATAGTGATAATGATGGATTTATGGGTAGATGTAAATATCCATCTGCATCACTTTCACCTAAGTCAAAGAAAAGGTTTATTGGTATTCAAGAAATAAAGACATTTTTAGATTTAGTCCTTCAAAAATATAGCAAGACAATGGAACTACTGCGGTTGAATACTGAGTGGTTGAAAATTAGCTTAAACTCAATGAGGAAATGGTGTCACTCCAATGCAAAACTATTTGTCTAATATGAAATGTAAACTTTTTTCCTTTTAAAATAAATCAAAGCCAAAGAACCAGCATTAGTACCAGTAACACAATTAGAAAATATGTCGCAGTGTTTATCTTGTTACCTTTTTTTTGCATATCAAAAACTATTTCACATGGATGAAAACATGAAGAAATTATCAGATTTTTGAACCATTAAGTCTTATAGTGCTTATAATGCACTCCCGTTTTGTATTGGCAAAATGGCATTTATTTATGTTATATATGCTGAATATCTGTACAAAAGTTATTGTTGACATTTTCCAAAAACAAATAAAAATGAACACATGATGGAAATCATTGATATAGTAGCTAATTCTGCAAGAAAACATTGAAGCACCACTCAATGAAACTTTTGGTGGTTGCAACCACTTGTTGGCTCCACCTATACTGATTTTAACTCAGCAGTTGAATCTCTGTTTTAGATGTCTTAAATGTGTAGCTTAATTTGAAGTTCAACATTTTTCTCAACTTTTATGTCCTTTTCTTTAGGGGAGAAAAAAATAATTGCATCTTATCCCTGATTGTAAGAAATATTGTCTAATGTGCTTCATCCCGATGCCAGTATTTGACAGTTCAATTACGCTGTAATGATTTTTTTTGAACAAGTCGAAATGTAAATTTTATCACTACTGTGTGCTCTTTGTAAAGCGTTCAGAAATCTCTGATAAAGTGTGGCACACCCATCTATGTTGAAGCATATGCATTCATTGTTTTGTACATCTTTTCTCACAGCATTTATTCTGTCAGAATTTTTTTTTTTTTACTTTAATTATCCTGCTGCCAGCCTATAACTGTGCATGGCAATCTTGATGCTGTCATTTTGTGTGCTGTTTGTCATCCACTTTCTGATCTAAGTTCAGTTTAAGTAATGCCTTTGATAGAATTGATTGCCCTGGGAGAGAATCGATGGCCTGATCCCTGAGACTTTTTCTCGATTGCTGATTAACTATGGACCTCCAATGACGGCTCTGAAACCCACATGCACAGATGTACACACACCCACACACCGGCACAGGTTCCTGTGTAGCTGTAAATACACATAGGAAGAATCAAGACCTGGAGAGAGTTCTGGACATAATACTCAATAAGGCAAGTAGCGGTTGATGCATGAAAGATTATTAGCTTTTTCAGTATTGTTAAAAATAAATAATGATTTTCTGGGACATCTGTATTTCAAGGGCAAATTAAAATCCTATCAGTTTACCAATAACAAATAATAAGATTAGAAGAAGACTTGACGTTTGAAAAAGTATTTTATTTTTATTTAAAATAAATTGTCCATATCGTTTAGATCAGCAGGTTCCCAAACTTTTCAGCTTTCGACCCCAAAAATAGCACCGCCAGAGACTGGTGACCCCCTTTTTTCGGGGGAAAGGGGATTGCTTTTACTTTTGGAAACTGTGAGTGTAAAGTCAGAATATTACGAGAATAAAGTAGTAAAATTACACGAATAAAGTCATATCTTTATAAAAACTCTTACATAATAACTCCAGGAAATACTAAGTCTTTTTAGCCCATCAGCATCAAATCATCTCCAGACCCCCGGGGGGTCCCCACCCCTACTTCGGGGACCCCTGCTTTAGATTACATATTGATTACATGTAGTCACTTGTATATGGTTTTACATCTTGCTTTTAAGAGAGACGTGGCAATGTTTTGATAAGAAAAAAACCTGCAAAAGCCATTTGGGAAATATTTATGTTTTATGCTTGGAGTATTTATTCATGATGTGGCTCTAAAAACCTGATGTTTACCCATTCAAGTTTAGGAACATTAGAGATTTTCCACTCTTTGTCTACCATGTATAGGACCAGGATGTAACTAAACTAATTCTATTACCTATTCCTAATGCTTGAAAACTGAGGAATGTGATAAAAAGTAAAGAGCAAGAAATGCCTGAACTTTTGTGAGATGAGGAGGATATTTTATATTCATGACATAAAAGCCATGTATCATCTCAGTGAGTAATCTATTCCAGGTCTACTCAAGCATCTCACACTTGGAGGCATGCTGATAAAGGCTGTCTTGAAAAGTCTCTAAACCCATTATGAAAGAGAATGGGAGGAAAGTATACTAGCACAAATGAGAATTTTGATGAGTACAGAAGTCAAGTAATCTCGAGTCATTGTTCACGGTTGAGAAGCATCGTCAGATAAAACTGGGAGAACAACAGTGTGTGCATCCCCTTTGGCTCTGCCATTATGGTATCAAAGGAACAGCGTTTTAATTGAGAAAACGGGGGATTTTAAAACATTTGGTTCTTTGATATGCTTCAAACTAAACTCTGTTGCAAGGCCTTGAAATCAACACATTTGCAATGGAAATTTTCTATTTGTACACGCAAACTTGTAATTAAATAGTGTGAATATAATTTACATCTTAATGTGTCTTGATATGTTTTGCACATATTGATCATCTCCTATATTTTTTTGTCTACTTTACGCAACACCTCAGGGTTTATTTCTTTCCAATTCGGCTGATGAAAGCCATTCATCTAAAGAAACTAACTGTCAAAGTGGCGCCTCTCATCACAGCAAGACTTCTCCCCCACTAGAGGTAGTTGTGATTTATAGAGCTCATATCCACTCATTTCCACTTTCCTCATCAAATTCTTTTCCATATGGTAATCATAGCTTTGCTGAGGGAAGAGACTAAAATAAAACTGGTGGATACTTTTTTACGTAAGTGGGCAGTAGGAGTAAATTGATTTAAAGAAGATGTGCAGCTTGAATTCCCCTCAAGGTCCGTTTGCTCTCTTGAAAAGTATGGCATTTCCTTTTATTATGTCCAAGGTCTGGATAAGTATGGAAAAAAAGAAAACTGAGTGTAGGCAAAAGATTTGATTTTTTTCCCCTTTTTTAATATTTAAATAAAAATAATTTAGCAAAATTGCATCAAATATATTATTAACTTTATATAAAATTAGATTTTCCCATCACCCCTAATTTTAACACTCGTTCTGTTTTCTTTTTTTATTTAATGATTCGAGCCAACGTTGAATTCAGATTGAACTAGATCTGTGGTGCTTTAACAATGTCATATTAGAATGTCAAAAAGGTACTAAAACATTTAACAAATGGAATGAAGATAAGAAAATTCACTATAGTGCTCTAGCTATTCTACATTTAGTTCTTGATACGTCGGTCAATATTTGAGAAGTTCAAGAGTTAGAGTTGTTATTATAGCTGATCTAAGTAAGTTGTGATCTCAAAAGAGATAGTGAAATGGCCAGCTAGAATTTTGTTCTGTAAATGTCCAGAACATTATGAAAAGTGGAAAGAAATGTTGAAATTTCAGGCTGCAAAAGTATGTAGTTTTGAAATGACGACTGTGTCAAGCCTGTTCTCTGAATCTCAAATGTTCCTTACATGGAAGAGGAAATGCTAGACACGGTCATAGCAGCAGAGTGTTGATACAGCAGATTCCAATGATGGGAGGCTGTCTGTTGAATATGATAATTGTGTTTCGTACCACAGCAGTTGCTGTAAGATCTATTTTTTAATGTAAATCTGAAATAGAGCTATTTCTCATTGCTCCAGTTGTGTAGTTCAAAGGGGACATAGTCAGGTGCTGAGTCTACACATTTCTATGCTAGTAGCTCACTCTAGTTGCATACGAAGGTTTTGCGATTAAATTATCATGCCTGTTGGCTTTTACACTTTGTTTGTCCTCTACTTGTTAGTAGACAAAGTGCTTTTGTGTTTGTTTATCAAGGGGGATAAGATACAAGTAGTGCTGAGCTGTCACTTTACTGTGAGGCATTGCTGGATGCTCTACTGGCAACCAGAACATAATTTGCAGCAACAGATAACTATGGAGCCTTGATTGGTGGATGGTGGGATGACCTCGGAATGATATCCAATCCAATAATGTGTCAGTATCTGGTCACATATTGATATCTGATCAGACTGGTCCTATCCCTGGTATTGACCTTTCATCATAGTGCAGTGATCATCAGAACTGAGGCTGTAGAGGAGAAGGAAGCTACACTGGCTGGCACCTGAAAAATCCGAACATTAAGTAGAAGTTGAACTTACTGGGTAATGTTGAAAATCGGTGATGAAAAAGGTGAATAGTTCTTCTTATGGTGGAAAATTTCATCTCAGTGGGCCACTAGCACATCTTTGGATCAGGCCTCCACTGCATAAGAGTTGTTATGGCTGTCCTTTATTTATCACGTGATAGGACTTTTATGGAATGTTGTTAATGTGACACTATAATACTTATGGTTTGTCCATGAAATGGTTAACTTTTTTTTTTACATAACTTAAAATGAACTGAAGCTAAAAGTAGTAATAAGTCAGCCGGGCAATTACTTGACAGCCACTAAGTATCTCATGTACTGAGATACAATTTTACAAGGTTCAATGATATTCAAAAATGCATAGCATCTATTTATGAATGATAAGTTCACTCTGTTCACAGCTTCTCACCAATTATGTACTGAATAGATTCCCATGCAATTTGAGACAGAACTGTATGACCCCTTTGTGTAAAGAACTCTCTCATTCACAGAGGAATATTGGGGGACATCATTTTGAAATGCCTCTATATGTCTAGCAGTTTAGTTTTGGCCAAGGTGTTAGTCTGTTACTCCTGCAAAGTCAGCTGTACCTTAAGTGCTGAAACTTGAACTTGCATCTCTCCCACTTCATCTCCTCCACATCAGTTCCGCCTGCTCCGGAGTGGTGAAGTCGGTGTGGATTTGCCTGGGTGTTCCGAGACTATGAGCAGGTCAGCGTATTGCAGCAGGGTGTCGGGAGGTTGTGCTTGTTAATTATTCTGGAATACGAGCGGAAGGGTTTCACTGAGTTGCATTGTCGGACGGCTTCAATTTCATGGTTGAGGCGGCCGCAGACCTGGCCATAATTTCCCAGGTGGCCTGTCTCTTGTTCTCCCTACCTGTTATACGTCTTCTTTGAACTTTTATCCCAGAAGAAAGTCAGTGACCTTGGCATCAAAATAATCTAATAGATAGAAATGCAGACACAATTTAGAGATGTGTACAAAATTCACAAGCTCCCATGAAAGTTGGAAGTTTATTAAATCATTCTAGTTTGGCTTATCCACTTTAGTGACCCAAAAAGTCTCCAACCTCCTGCTGTGGGCTCTGTTTTTTGAAATGCCTTTGTTGCACAAAGCTGATTTTCATGTAGGCCATACATTATGCAACTAGTAGAATGGCAATATACCACCCTTGCTTTGCTTGGTTATTAACATTTCCCTGCATACTTTGCTTGTATTTAAAAGTAAAGTGCATTTTTTTAACCTATTAATTTCATGCTCCCCAAAAACACAGTTTGTTGTCTTATGGTGTAGCTGTTTACTAGTTTAAAGATCGTTTGGTTTTCTGGCTCTAAAATATGATATATGCCCCTATATTTCAATTGATATATAGATATGTCTACAGAGTTACCAAATTGGTACAGTACTGCAGAATTGCAGACCACAACATTTCCAAAGCCTTAAGGTGCCACTTAAAACAAACTTTTTTCAAACACCACAGTTTCAGGCTATATCTAGCCCTAAGCCAAAGCAAAATACCTTGTGAAGATGCTTACTAAAGCTAGTAAGAAAGTGGCACTCTCTGCAGTGAAAGCCATGTATTAACATGGGCTGACAGACAACTCAGAGTAGAAGAAGCCATTACATTAAAGCTAGATTACACTTTGCACTCAAGACCTTAATTTTTCAGATACTGTATGCTCTGGTCTGATTAAACTAAAATTGAAGTGCTTGACCGTCATCACATTTAGTGGAAATAGAGGGAAGCTTTCAAGCCAGAGAACAGTATCCCAACGTTGAAGTACCGGCCTGGTAACGTCATGTTGTGTGGGTGCCATGGTGCAAAGGAACTGATGGCATGAAGAAAGAACATAATGTAGAATTATTATGGCAACATCTTAAGACATCAGCAAGGAAGTTGAAGCTTGGTAAGAAAGGGGGTTTGACAATAAATGACCAATATGCTTCTTTTATTTTAAAAGTGTTGTAAGGACAAAAGAGTCATTGTTTTTGGAGAGATCATCACAAAGGCCTGATCCCAGTTCCAGCTAAGAAGGGATCCCAACACACTTTATTGAACTCATGCAATTTAAAAGGGAATCTACCAAATACTAAGACAATTTATATAAACCCCGTTTACACCGAGATAACTCTGGAGTGTAAACGGTCAGCAGACTGAACTGAACCGAGCTAGACATAATCGGACCGCGCTAACTGCAGACCAGTTCCTGGTGTGGTCTCGGCCTGTTTTTTTTTTTTTTTTTATCCCGGTTATCTGATAACGAAGAGCGCATGAGCAGACCGCTTCACCCCCTTACAGTCAGCTGACTGTCCGCAGGTTTTCCGGCGTGTCTGGCTGCACGTCCCGATTCACACTCCATTCAGACAAATTTCAGACATTCATAATAATACTAGCTTCCCTACCGTGCTACACGGTTTCCAGTGATGATTCTGCTTAGCAGTGTGATGAATCTCAGCGTCTGTTGTTGTTTCCTGTGTCTGTAAATCCTTATTAGACGTTTGTTTGTCTTATCTACGTCCCAAAAGCCGACTCTGTCTAACCATAACATCCTGAATGTTACGAGTGCCGCCATTTTGATTTGCTTTGTCTCGTCTACAATCCCAGAGAGCAGCAGTACCGTCTCGGCTCGGATCAGTTTAACAAGGGTAGTGTAAATGGGGCTAAAATCAACCTTTTTCAACAGCTATCTCAGTCCACAGTGCGTTTGTGTTTATTCTTTGGTGAGAAGAATAAACGCAAAAACATTGTCATCCCATATGTTGCTGGAGTCTCTGAAAAACTCAAGAGGATTTTCTCCAAACACAAAATCCCAGTACATTTCAAACCAAACAGGACCCTCAGACAGAGGCTGGTGCATCCCAAGGACAAAACCCCCAAACCTAAGATGAGCGGAGTGGTGTATGCAGTTCAGTGCAGTGAGGAATGTTCTGATCTTTATATTGGAGAAACCAAACAACCTCTCCTCAGACGCATGGCTCAACACAGGAGAGCTACCTCCTCAGGACAAGACTCTGCTGTCCACCTACACCTTAAAGACAAAGGACACTCTTTTGAGGTCCAAAATGTTCACATTTTGGACAAAGAAGACAGATGGTTTGAAAGGGGTGTGAAGGAAGCCATCTACGTTAAGAGAGAAAAAACAACCTTAAACAGAGGAGGAGGCCTTAGGTTCCAACTCTCAAAAACCTATAATGCAGCTATAGGATTAATTCTGGCCAATCATCACCTTAGTTCTCACCCTCATTTGGGTGATCAAAACATTGTTCCTTTAAGCCAGGCCAACAACAACCCTAATGACTCCTCGTTACAGAGGAGTGGACCAGTTTCGGTTCAATCTGCTGGCTTAATGTCTTTAACGACCGCCCATTAGTAAGGGGTGGACCTGTTTCGGTTGAATTTGCATGTTATCTAAGCCATTACAAGGCCTTTGTTTGGACAGTAGTATAAAGCTTAGTACTCCACATTACTCCAGACTTTTTTAATTGAGAAAGCTTCCTGGAGAGGAAGTGAAACGTCTTCAACTACGGAAAACAAGTCCAGTTGCTTTGTTTTTTACTTTTTTTGGAATAAGCATGTAGAGCAGTTTCTTTTGCAGCACACCTGTCAGTACGCACAGAGAGAGGGACTGTGATGCTGCGCGTCCTTGCGACCTTCTGCTTGGACCAGGTTAGTGTATCAAGCTTGGGGTCACATATGAAACAGTTCCATGTGAAGACGTCTTGCCGCCGAGCAGTTTATAGTGTGACACTGTGGTCGCGGACGTAAAAATTGAGTCAGTGCAGACTCATGTCCGCTTAAGTAATGCCGGCTCACACATTTAAGTTCACAGTGAAAAATATATTTTTTTATTTAGGATCTTTGGTTATATGAATCCATCTTTAGGAATTAATATGAGAATCCATTCATAATTGGAAAACCTTTTTTTAACACAGCCCTAATATTAAGGAGAAAGGAAGTTTTCACCCACCTCTTTAGGACAAAAGTAAAGTAGATTTCAAATTTGTGTCTGTGTGAACGTCTCGCATTGTAGTGCAGCTGATAAGTAAAGCCGAAAAAACTGATAGCAGCAAATTTGTTTTATAGTTAACACTGTTCATTGAATTCAACATAAAAAATACAGAGCAACCACCACAATTAATTTGTAAAGTGCATTTGTTAATCTTATTAGAAACTTAAACTCTTAATTTTTCCATTAATTTATCTTTTTTGATTTTCTCTCAATCATCTTCCGACATTTTAAAGATATGGAGTGAGGTAAAAGGTCTAGGGAGATACCCAGACATATTTCTGCCCAGATGATTCTGGGGAATCCCAAGGTGATCTCAGGCCAGAAGGGATAAATAGTTCTTCCAATTAATCATATATAAAAACGTTTATCAGAAACAAAATGACTTAGACAACTTTATTTGTCATTCGGTATGCACAGAGTGCGTACAGAATGAAATTTCGTTTCATAGAGCTTTTGTAAATTGCAGTAGAAGTAAAATTACAGCTTTTGGTGCGGCAGAGATTTAGAAGTAAACCGTAGATTTTAAATATACAATATACAAACAATTGAAATGTAACAAAAAAGAGACATTTTTTATGTACAGAATTGGATTGTGCAAGGGCATTTGTGCATTGTGTTAAAATGGTATTTACGGCTAGGACAAATTTTTTTTCTTTTCCATGTTGCTGAGTTCAGTACATCCAAATACCGAAGGGGGGAAAAGGATCAAGAAAAATAAGATTCAATATTCACAAAACCTTCAGTCCTAATCACTTCAGGAATGGGAGCTGGGGAGAAATTAATTATTCTATGTCAAAACAGGAGGACTACACGTAATTTTGGTATTGCATGGTAACAAATTTATGGTTTTGGTTCAAAGTTTCTATTATTTTCAGCTGATGAATACATGAAAGTGGAAATAATTTGTTAAAACGTATTTTTGCAGAATTCACAGGCAGTTTTCATATTTCCATGTGGCTCTGATTAATTGTGCATATCATGTTTTACCTGACTGTTATTTTTCTTAACCACTGTTGATTTTTAGGTGACTTAACACAGTAAAACCTGTAAGTGCATACAATACAACAACAAATGTTTATTGTGAGATTAAAGTGTGGTGTGTCATTTTAGACTTTTTGTAGGTAATTTTATTTTTTTTATTATTATTTTTCTACATAGACTTTTCTGCCCTGGTTTCGGATTAAGTGCCTGGAAGGTTGAAGTTCAAACCTAACAGAGTCAGTGTCTCAAAAGAGAAGCCTGATTCCCCTTTTTCCTGCTGCAACACATTATCCCTGGTATATTTGATGGCCAATTTATTTCCTACTAATCATCCATTTACAGTTATATTGGCGGGGGGCAGGGGGAATTGCTATTTCCTATGGAAGTGCTGGTGTTGCGCTGTATATCTTTCCCAGTGGCAGACAATAAGTCTAGACATTGCTAATGGTTCTGTCTGCACAATTTAGAGATTGGGGAAAATGGGGCCAGTAGCATTATTTTTCAGCAGGATCTGCTGAAAGTGGTAGCTATTGAAAAATCTTAAGATCCAAAAGCATCTTCATTCTGTCGGTGTGTTTTTATTCACAGTGTATTTATTCACAGCCATGTGAATGTCATGTGAGCATTGTTTCTTGTGCAAGTTCTTGAGAAGCAGAAACGGAAACAGCTTTTTTTCTAGTGGGGCTTGATATTTCTGATGCCTGCATCTTTTCTGTTGTTTTTTTAACAAAGCTTGCCTCCACACAGTACTCTTTAAAAAAAAAAAAAAAAAAAAAAAAAACTCTTGAAAGGAAATATTGCAATCCTCTGTTGTTGTTTGTATTTCCCATTGCGGCTTTTCAAAAGTTGACTTTGGACTAGTGGATCTTTTTTTTTTTTTTTTGCAGCTAGTATTTCTTTTGAACCAACTTTCTAGGCTTACTTTTTCTTTGCTTTTCTTTGTTATCATCGTGCTACTTATTATTAGTATCTCTACTTGCTCTCGGTCGTCGTTTTCCTCTCCCATTTAACTTGACTTTGATCTTTCTCCAACACATTTTGCGTCTCCCTACCACAGGGCTCCATTAATTGGAGATCAGCCCTCTGATCAAATCCAATAATCAACGCTAACCTTCGTTTAAGTTGCTATTTGATATTAAGCACTGAGGCCCTCTCTGTAAATTAGATATTACATTTGAAGGACATTGTGTGGAGGTGGCAATATGGCTGCTTTCCAAGCCAGACAGAGTGGGTCAGACTTGGTCTCAAATATAACTTCACCTTCATTTATGTTCAAAGCCAACAAACTTTAGTGTCAAACGCCAATCATGAACTTAAACTTTAAGCTTACTTCCTACAGCTAACTTCTGTACCAATGAAATGTTATGCTCCAGTTGTGCACTATGGGGATCCGTGAACTAATGTGTTCAAACATAAACGTGCCATTTTTTTTGCTTCTGCCCAAACACACTTGCTCATGCATAGAAAATCCCATGTAACCATTGTAACACTTACACTTCTTTAAACACATTTCAACTCATGCATACTCCAATTAAGCAACTGGATGTGCAAATCCACACATGCTCACAGCTATTCTGTCACCAATCTACTCATGTGAAGAAATCATGTCAATGAGGTATGCTTGGTAGAGCATGCTTTTTCGTTTTAGGCTGATCTAACACACTGAACTGCCACTGAACCTACAGTGAGATGTCATTCGGGTAGATTGTCTTCTTTTATTTATTTTACTGAGCCTAGTGGTGGTGTGTTTAGGATTAAAAAGTAAAAACTGTGCATTATAGCAACTTTTAGGTAGAGAAACCAGGCTTTTTATATTATATTTTTCAAACTTTTAGAAGATTCAAACATCATCTTGCCAAACTAGACCGATGTACTATTTTAGATATATTGCGTATAAGCTTTCTTTACTTAACGAATTAGGATAACATATAATGCATTAATACTTGAGTTTGAACATGCGGCTTCGATGCTAAAGTGCATGTATATCCGTATAATATATAGCATATCCTTTTTAGAAGTTGGAAAAAGCATGATCTTTTTTAACCCTACTCACCACACAAATACATTTACATAACGTTTTAATTTCACTTTGGTATCTAACAAGATAAGATCACAGAAAAATCCTACAATTATACAAAGCTCATAAATAACTGAAAAATAATAAAATAAATTCGTGTATACATAATACATAAACTTAAACACATCCACACGCATATGTGTGAATGCAATAGCGTTCTCCTCAGTTGCTAAAAATAGATTGTGACATCACAAATAATGCATGTTTTTTCAAGTTAGTCTACGGCGAGGTGACTAACTAAAAGCGGCATATTTTTGCTATTACTCTCTGAAACAATACTGAAAAGGAAGGAATAAAGCACTGCTGTAGGGGTTTATGCAATTCTGACTCCAGATATCCAGAACGGTAGCCAGAGGGTGGGTTCCTCAGTCGTTGTCCCACTTTAACAACATAAATCCTATTATTTATGTCAGGATATCAACAAATTTTGTTTTTTCAGCAGTGCTGAAAAATGTGAATTAAATAGCACCAGTTAGAGCAAAGTTTACTAATACCACCTATTGATATTAAAAGACTGGTATTGTGTAAAAACTGAATAAAAAACGTCGTTTGTTGATTGAACCAAAAATATCAGCTTTAAGTTCAGCTTTCTATGGCACATGGATCTGGTTTGTGTCGGGTGATATCAAAATGAAAATCTGGAAGATAAGAGACATTTAGCTTGTCTTACTCTGATCACTATCTGATGGTTCAATAATGATGACGTGTGGTTTTTCACCTCTGCTTTACCAGGAAAAAAAAACTCAGAAGTTTTAAACACACACCATACTTTTCATCCCCGTTTCTTAAAGTTACAGCTCACAAGGAAAAGTGTTTCAATTTCTCTGCAAACTGTAATTTAAAAAAGATAAAATAAAATAAACTGTTCACTTACATCTTTTTGACTGAAACTGCAAATCCCAACATGTATAATCCAGGTCTTTGGTAGATCAAACTGACTTAGATTTTCCGAATAGATTATAGTGTGTCTTGTACTTTTATGATTGAGGTGGGGTTTTAATATGCTTTTTTAATCTATTGTTTATTTCATGTAAAGATTATCTGAAAGGTCCCAATCTATTTCCATGCATTTGGCCTTTCAGCTGTAGGTCCTGTTTGATTAGATTACGACCCAATAACTCTACGGCATGGAGTATCTTCACCTCATCCTAGCTTGCGCTGTTTTAGATATTCATATTGTCTAAATATAGAATATATGATGCATACATTTTATTTGACCACTTGATCTCATTCTTAATTCCTGAATGGCTTTCCTGACTTTGTTTCATTGTTGCTACTAAAGTTGATAGTCCTTCTTTGATTCTGATAGTCTGTGTCTCAGTGCACTACTGGTGATGAAATACAAAAAAAAAGATACTTTAGCAGCAAACACTGGTTTGACATGTCACTTCATCTCTAATGCGTGATTCACTATGATCCAGAGTTTTGACTCAACAGCACATGGTGCAATACAAAAGCGTTTGACTGAGTGCAGATGATTAGGATTAAACAAGGGAATGATGCTTTGCAACAGAATCTTTTTTTTTTACTTTTAGAAGAAGGGCTTTTTTGTAAATCCCGTACAATGATTCTTAGTGCTTTTGTAACAATCTTTTAAAAAGATACTAAAGTAATTCATAAATAATGTTCATAACACGTTTAGGTGGGTACTTCACATAGAATTGCCTAGTGGTCTGAACTGTAACCCACATGCCATACAATATGACGTTTATTCAGATATAGTAGTTGATCCACTTCAGTTTTTAATTAAATTATCAAATATTGATGAGGTCCTTAAACCATTGTATTTATTTTATTGTAGGATAACAACAGCCCTCTACAGGAAATCCTTTACAAATGTACCTTTTATCTTTCATCTGAATAGACTAGGTGTTAGAAACATTAAAAAAATAAAACACACATCTAAACTTCATCCAAGAAGCTGCATCTAATCCAGTCTGATCTGCTGATGCACTCACATTATACTCATACTTTTAAATTATTACAAATTAGTTACCTTTTGTATCCCTCATCCGGTGTCCAGGAATCTACCTTAACTTTAGTAACTTAGACCTGGCATAAAGCTGTGCGATTAAGTTATGTCAATGTTACTAATGTAGCGTTAATCTGATTAGAATAACATGTAATGTTCTTTTTACTTTCACCAGACGGAGTTAAAATGAAGGCTCAGTACGTAGCTGCTCATAGTCAAGCAAAGCTTCTGCCCTGTTTTTATTGCACAACGATAAAAGCTTATTGTTCTCAAGCAGCCACTTACCAATTTATATAGCCACCTCTCAACTGAAAATTCAGCTTAATTATCCTATTTCACACACGATCAGCTCTTATGAATCCCTTGTAAGTCAGATTTAATTGATGATCTGTCAAACTTGTGCAGGCGATAAGGGCATTTACTCTCCCTTGAAATGTTCAGAAATAAAATGGTAAGAACGGGCTCTTTGTTGTATTTATGTGTTTTGATTTAGATTATTTCCACATGTTAATTGCAAAAAAAATATAGATGTAAAATAATTTAAAAAAAGTTTATCTTTCTATTTATACATAAAGCAATAGTGTGGATGTGTCCCACTTGACTCATATTCGCCTTTAAACTGCTTGCAGGGTCAATTGATATTCACAACATTGCAGAGTATTTGGGAATCCTTAAAGTTCCACCGAGGCAGTGAGAAGGAGAGTAGGTATTTTGCATAAAAAGACATTAAAGCGGGGAACCTCATCAATCAACGTAGTGCTGCGAGGAATGCGGGGGGAAATTCATTGTATCTTTAAACACAACGGTTCAATGAATCCTCCACATTAAAATCATGCAACTGTAAGCCTTATTGCCAATGTAGTCTACACTGTCTGCAATTCCCATTCATCATCTGTCATATTATCACTTGCCCTCTCGTGTTTGTTTTGACATTGTCTTTCCTCGTGAAGAGATGGTGACTTAAAGCTGACTTAGTCTCATGAACATACCACATGATTAATAAATTATCTTAGCATTAGCGTCCAGGGCTTTGAACCCTCCTAATCAATCAGATGGGAGGGTAGCTAGATGCTAACCGAGCAGTTTGATAGAGAATGCAGTTGTGTGCAACAATGCTTCAATCCCTCCCTCCCTCCCTTTGAAGGAAATTTAAGAAAGTAGTTAATCAAAAGTTCATTAGCATACAGCGCCTCGCTCAGTCCACCCTTATACCCTGCTCATAATAGACACTTAGGCAGCCTGTGTGAGGCGAATAACAAGTGTGCTCGCATTTGCACTCGTATTTGTTGAGCTGAATTAAAATCCTGCATCATATACCGTCTCTCTCTTTCTCTCTAATGGGTTTTTGTTTTTCTTTTGAACCTTAAAGAAGCAAAATCCGTTTAGGTTCCAATTTCCAATTTAGAAATGACCAAAGACACAAATGTGATGAAGGGGTTTTGGAAGTATGGACAATTGTTAGTATTTATTTCTACTCTCTTCAATATTTCAAAAAAAATATTTGCAATCTTAGTCTCTTGAAATTTAAACCTGACTGGATTCACAAGAAATGTGTAAGAAAAGTAAAACATCTACCCTGTGATGGACTGGCGACCAGTCCAAGGTTTACTTCGCTTCTCACCCAATGACAGCTAGACATGGGCAGCCTGCAGGGATCTAAAACTTCAGGGGTTTTTTTTGTTTTTCTTTTCACAAATCTAGAAAATGTTCCATAAATCAAAATGAAAGTTTAATGAATCTGTAATCACTATAGATTAATTGACTCTGTGTTTGGCTTCTTTAGTTTGAAGATAAAGCCAAAGTACAAGTAGAATGTCTGAGGCCAGAACTGCCAGGAAGACCAAAGAAGAGATTTATGGATGGAGGGATAAGACATGTACGTAAGTAGTTGGTATGAGAGAAGAGGATGCAGATTATTAGGGTTAGCTGAAGACGGATGATTCGCTGTGGCGACCCCTGAAAGGGAAAATATTTAAAAAAAAGGTTTAACCTCTCTGACTACTTCAGTTTTCAAGCAGTATGTCATTTAAGGTGATCTTCATACCCAGTTTTTGTTATTTCAAAAATGATGTAAAGTTTTGACAGATCCCAGCTGACATTCCATTACTTACAGTGTTTTCGATCTCATCTTTAACAAATGCAGTTGTTAATCAACTCGAAAATAGCTCTTTAGTAACACTTTAATTCTCGTACAAAATTCAGCCTCTACTGACAACATCAAAAAAAGTTTTAAAATCATCACAATGATTTCTGTTTAAGTTTTAATTTAGCTGATATTCTGGTCAAGGGCTGGCTTGACAATAGCAAAGCGACAGTTCTAGCCCAGTTTCTGGATACGTGTGTGTAGCGGTTCTTGAAGCAGTGACACCAGCCTCAGTCCACACCTCGTGAATCTCAACTATTTCTTTAACAGGCTTTGCTGTTCAGTGTTCTCAAAGCTGAGTTAATCTCTGTTGTTTGAGCTCTGTTTCCTAGCCCACGTTTTCTTCTTACTCAACTTCCCATCAGTACATTGGGAAGCAGCACTTTTTGAACAACCACCTTCGTTCGCAATAATCCTTTGTGGCTTACTTTCCTTGTCAAGGGTGCCGATGTCAAGTTAGTGGTATTCAAATGATTGTGCAACCAAATGTGACTTTATTGTGACCTTATTCTCATAATATTTTGACTTTATTCTGATATTTTGACTTTATTCTAATATTATGACTTTATTCTCATATTTTCCAGAAAAAATCTCACATCAGGGCCATTGTAGATTAATGAAAATATATTATTGGCCACAAATTAGTAAATTTCCTTAAAATACTCAAATATTTTGATATTAATTTCACATATTTACAAGAAACAATCTTGGATGTTTTCTAATGTGGAAAAGTCACAAAACATTTAAGAATTCTTTTTTTTAATTTTCCTCAATTAAAACCATACATTTACTATGTTAAAACTAGGATACTCTCTAACATCTCATCCCACGACCTCCGCTTTGGGAACCCCTGCCTTGAGCCACAGCAGTCACGTAGGGGTTACATTGTGGCGTTACATGTGCTAACAAAATCCTGTTAGTTCAAAAATGAAGTATTGACGTGACGGTTGTTTTCCCACATAGTAATACTTTTTATTCCCTGTTTTCTTGCTAAACCTAACAGCAGTCTGGTGCAAACAAAATAAGTTTGCAGCAGAAAACTTGCAAATACTAGAGGATGCATGAATATGAAAAAAAAAAACATCATGGGGTGAAATAATCAGTTTAGCTTTACATCTTGTGTACTGTCTGTCCCAGAAACGGGGCTGCAGAAAAAGGTTTGACTCGACCAGTGAGATTTGTTTGCTTGCTTTACGCTGATACATGCCCTGTCCATGTTTGTCCATGTTTAACACTCGTTCGATAATGCATGCACCCACCTGGGAGCTGCCGTGTTTTACCAACACCTCTCAGAGCTCACCAGGTTGCTTCACTGAAGCATGGCTTGTATCAGTCCGGCTGTCAATTGCCCTGGGCCTTGACAGGGCGCAGACTAGGTGGCCTTCTACAGCCCAGCGTTTTTCAGTACAAACTTCTGAGAATGGTGGATACAGCTAAATGCCATCTAGGAGGACAATTTACATAACGTCTTGTGTTTCTGCAGCCTACAAACTTCCAATATAATGTAAGAGTATGCTTTTTAGTGACTTTCTTAGTTGTCATATTTTGAGCTTTGCTAAATAATAATCAACCTTTCTATTCAAGCTTTAACTAGATAGTGTACAATGCAAAATGTTGAGAGAGTATGATTTATATTTGGCTATAAACTGTATCCTTTATGCGTAAAGCTGCTATTGTCTGATGCAATAGCATATGGAGAACCGCTGAAGAGACTTCAGTTACAGATAATACCCTAAATGTACAATACTACAAAATTTGAATTGTCTTTTTATTCCTGCGATTTGTTTTTTTTTTTTGTGATGAAAATTGTATAACTTCTTTAGTCCAAATCAATGTCTGTGGAGCTATCTGTTGTTCCTACTCATCTATGTGAAGCAGTTTGAAAGGCAGTTCTTCTATGGCTGTCCCTTCCAGACGCCCAGGGCCTGAAATGGCCAGTCAGACAAATTACTTCCTTTTAACTCAGCTGTCAGTCAGTTATTTAGTGGATTCCCCCCAAAGGAAGATTTTCTTTGTGAGGGCTTGTAAAAGACAGATACAGTATTGCACAGAATGTGTTAGGCTATGCTGTCCTCAATAAACAGTGATGAACAGATTCAGAACAGAGTGATAAAAGCGTCAGTCAGCTGAAATGGTTGTGCTGTTGGAAACCGACAGAACCCAGAGAATTTTTTAGGCAATATTTTGTGTAATTTTATTTGGTTAAAATCATTCTTTTGGTATACTACAAAATGATATCCCACTCAGGCAAAGGTATCTTTCATCTGAGTGGTGACCAGAGGTTCAAGTCGAGTGTAAATTGTGTCATTTAGTCCTTTTTGGGTGCTTGTGTTGGGTTTAAACTGGAGAAACAAAAGCATTCTTTAAAAATAACTTTTGATGTTATTCTGTTACGGCAACATGATATTTCTCTTAAAAGGGACATATAATGCAAAGTCCACTTTTTTAGCCCTTAAATACACTTAGTTGTGTACTTGGAGTCTTTAGGAGTGCAGAAAATCTGAATGTATTCTGTCCAGAATCTGTGTGGAGATCCTTATTTTCTTTTGAATCATATTTTTTGAGCCGTTTATCTTTCTATGTTTTCTATTTTAAATTCACATTATTTGCTGTGGAACAGCAAAACAAGGTCATAGACTTCCATGGGCTTGCCATTTTTATTTCTCAGAGCTGAATAAGTTCAATGTGAGACGGAAGAACTGAAAAGCATATGTCCTCTTTCAAATCCAGACATTTCCACATCTTTATCTTGGGTATATCTTGTGCATTTTATTTAAAGTGCTACTGAAGCTCATCATGGACATGACTATCATATTAAGTTAGAAATTTCAAAAACATGTTTAAACTATTCCTTTTTCAGGGGGTATTGACTATACAAAAAGAGTTAAAACTAGAATTGAATCCACATGTTTGAACCTATTGTGGGTTTCTCTAAACCCTACCCTAAGATTCATAGTCAAACAATGCAAATCTTTAGATTTTTTGAACCCAACAGAGGTTATCCTTAAAGAAATCAAGGTTAGGCTTTCAAACCAAAGAAAATTACACCAACTGTTAAACATTGCGTTGGTGGTGTCATACTGTGGGTCTGTTTCTCCACCAGTGATGCTGGTAAATTCTTCAACTTTTCTTGACATCAACAGTAAGTTGGTTGAGACTTAGGCTCCACTGTTTGTTCTAACAGGAGATCCGCTCCAAAAATGAGTTGCTCTCAGACGCACTTCAGAACAGGGGCAAAAGAGGGGCTGTGGAGCAACAATAGCAAGAAATTCAGAACAAAGCATTGCAGTTCCACTTTTTGTAGCCCTCAACTGAATTATTTAAATGCAAAAAGGAAGGCATTAAAATCATGATATTTCCCCTTTATAAGAAAGAAAAGTGTTTCTTAGGAAAATTTTAAAAACGATTTACTCTGTTTTTTTGTCAATGGGCTGGACACATCATCAGAAGAACACATCGAACCTTTCCATTTTATTCTGGAGAAACGACCAATAATGAAGGACTAAATAGATTGAGATGATTTGGAGGGAAATTTGAGAATCAGGGACCTGACTCCAGAAATCTCTCTAGGTGTATCTGTCATACACTCGTGTCTCCTCTATGCTGATGTATGAAAAGTTCAGGCAAGAAGAACACCGTTTTACTGCTTCCTCGTTGTAAATATGACCTTTCCAGCAAACTGCAAAATTTGGTTTCAGAAAAGTGTATTATGTTAATAATGAACTCCTCAGTATGGGGACACATTTTAAAACCTACCCAGCATTGAACATATCTTGGGTTGGTAATGTGCCTTCCCTACCATAGACTTTCCAAGGTTTGGTTGCTACAGTGAGCTGGTACCTGCCCAACATATTGGGGACCCTTGAGGTGGGCTCCCCTGCTTTGTGCTGGGTGATCTTGCTGACGGGTTGGTACGGGCCTTGGGACTGTGTTCCGGGTTTGGCCTTTGCACCTGGAGATGGTGGTGTGGCTGAGTCAGGAGGGCTCAGTGTCCTACGTCTCACCCTGTGCTTCTTTGGCCTGATGATTCTGTTTTTCACCAAAGACCAACCTCTGTGCGGGATGGATGGCTGCCCTGGGGTGATGCCTTGTGTCCGTCTGCCTCTGCCTCCTTTTCTGCCTCCTTTTGGAGCCAGGTCAACCTGTCCTATGCTGTTCTTGGGTGCTGGGTTTCATACTTTCTATCGCTCTCGCCAGTCTTACAACTGTGCATTCCCAGCTGACAAACTCACTCAAATACAGCAACTCAACACACTTATTCTTATTTTTACACATTCTCTCTCTCTCTCTCTCTCTCTCTCTCTCTCTCTCTCTCTCTCTCACTCACACACACACACACATAATAAAGATGTATGAAGGTCCTACTATTGTAACACAGGTTACTATTGCACTGATGTGGCCTGTCTACTTAGATGCTGTATTGTATTTAATAAAGCCTATCACGAAATTAGGATACAGAGCAAAACTGCCCTGGCTCATGTAGGCAAAAAGCTTTTCTATAAGCTATATTTTAATGTCGTTACAAGACATGTCAAAAAAACACCTATCTAGACAATAATTACCAACCTAAGTAAAAGGGGAACACAATCGTCCCTCAGTTTACAGTATGCTACACCTTGAGACAACCCCCCCCCCCCCCCCCCCCCAAACAATGGTTTATGAGTTAAGTTGTTGCTCAGGTCAAGCTTGGTGGAATTGGGCACATATTCCTTACGTAGGGATGATAGGGTTTTTGTTTGAGTCTCTTTGAAAAACTGTGATAGCACAGGGCTTTCCCACCAGAAACCGTTTTGATGTTTTGAGGGTCGACCTTGCCATGTTGAATGTATTTAGAAAAAAAAACTTCTAGTCTCAGATAAATAATACAACAAATTGTGTGTACTGACCCTAATACCGACATTTTCTCTCACCTAACATCCAGCTAATGATAATGCTACTTCCTACTGGTGCTGCCACCTTCCGTCCAACCATTCAACCTTGTGGCATAAACAAGACTCCATATATTTAGTCACAATGTTTTCGTCTGATTTATCTCTTCCCTAATGCTATGTTGTTTTTGTCTGAGTTATTCGTCATATAAGTGGGGTAATATTTGTAAATGAATGGCTTGAAGATGGATATTTTGTCTAAGTAGGTTTAAAGTTTAAGTCTCCATCTCTGTTATCTTGCCAAAATAGTAAGGGCCAAATGTTAACTCAAGACTTCAATACAGCAGTAACCAATTAGTGGCTCTAAGCACTTCTTTTATTTAGTCTATGACCTTCCTATACACAATTACTTTTATATGCATACCTTCACATTGGGCAATCAATTTGCTTTGAGCTGATAAATACATGAACGCATATTCAAATCCAAGCTGTCATTGTCGTCTTAGTAATAACCTGACCGTGCTGATATGGCACTGTGAAGCACATGTCCTGATACCTTTTGGGTAGGGATTTTTCAGAACAATTTTACTCTAAGGGTCAGGTAGAACCTTTTTTGAGGGAAAAATGCATTATTCATTGTAAGCAAGAAAGGAAGGTGAAGTGGGAAACCCAAAAATAGCATCAGCTCAATAGTAAAAGCAGATAAAAGTCCAGTTTCTGAACCCCAAAACCAGAACTGTTCAAAACTTAACTGCCTATGGTTTTAAAGGTAGCAGCTGTTAGCCTATGCTACACAGCTAAAGAAAATGCTGGTAAAAACCAGTAAGGCCCAGACTCCCTGGCTTCCTTTTACGACAAGCAACATTTCCATTGTATGAGATGACAAAGTGCTGGTAAAAATCAAAATGAGAAAGAAGAAATATGAGACGAATAAAAACGAACGAGTCTGGAATGGGCAAATCCCAGAGGTGCTATTGATCTGCGGCTGCAACACACAGCCACGCTGTCGGGTCAAATATGTATAATAGATGGAGCTGGGTTTGACACAGGTGTGTAATGTGATCTGGAGCTGGAGTGTTTTTGGTATTAGACCGTGTGTGTTTGTGTGTGTTCTGGTGTATATACACACTGGTCTAAGAGAACAGAGATTTGTTGTGCGGACTCAGTTCAAATTTTATATACATGAATGCGTTATTTTTTCATTTTTACCAGCCCCCATAGAGGAACACATGGAGGAACAATGGCCTGTACTGTAACTCACATGCGCAGAGTTCTTTGAGAGACTTGTTGACAATCTGTGAGATGTACTTTGATACTTCATTTAAGCCCTGTTTACACGACAGGTATTTACAAAGAACATACCGCTCCCTAGTAGTATGGAAGGGAACTTTCACTGTTTTAACATGTCTGCTAGTGTCATGTGCACAGAGATTTTAATTAAAAACATAGTCATGTTTATGTTAACATAGACTGAACAATATTCCCGTCTTCAATAGGTTGTTATAGTTCACCTGCTTTTGAGAAAAGTAGAAAAATAAACGTAGTCCACATGGTATTTTATTCACATTGCATATCAAGAATGTAGAAAGAAAAAAATCTATATTTACAAATGCAGATATGAATTTGCTTATATTACCATTGTCATTTGTGATCATTCTCAGCTTGCTTTTCAGGCAATTTATACAAGGAATTAAAACTACTGTTTTTATGTAGAGCTACATTTACACGCACAATAGTGCTTGTTTTTCTTCTGTTTTATAGTGTTTGTTTTTTTTGTGCATGTGTGTAGTACCCCAGCTTTGTGTCTGCCCTGACAGCGTTCTTCTTTGTTCCACTGTCGCTGTGTGTCTGGGTAAATTGGGGGGCCTTTGAGAAGAAATCGATGTGAGCAACAAGATAACTAAGTTATCAAACTGTTTCATTGACTGGCTGTCCCTTCTCTCTCCATTTCTCGTCCCATTTTTGCCATCCCTGTCTTTCTTCTCTATTCCCATTTTGCCCTCTTTTCTCTCATGTTTCCCTTCTCTGTCATCCCCCCTGTGTTTGCTCATTTGCTTTCCCCGCTCCCCTCTTGCAACAGGCCGACAGACTTGTGCACCTGAGAAGTTTGACTGTGGAGGGGTTGCCAGCAAATGTGTTTCGTTATCTTGGCGATGTGACGGAGAGAGGGACTGTGAAAACGGAGCGGATGAGGAGGAGTGTGCTGCAGGTAAGGCTGTAGTATGAGTATTTTCAATAAAGGGAACACTAAAATTACTTAAAACTGTTAAGTGAATCACACATTTACTCTCTTTCCAGTATCTTCTAGTATATCTAAAATTGAGGGAAATATAGTTGCATTTATTAAATTGTTAACAATATCTGCTTCTTTTAAATGTTTCTACATGATATGCATAACAGACTGACTAAAATGTATCAGTTAAAATACCTTGAACATTCAAATCTGTCATCCAACGTAAAGGAGCACCATAATGGGCTGCTGAGAAATTTGCAGATTATAACATTGAGTAAAAATACCACAACATCACAAAAAATTTGAACACACTGCTGTTACTTAAAAAAAAGAAAGAAAAAAATTATTCAGACTGTTCCTAAAATGATAAACCATGATATAAGTATAAGTTGTATTAATGTTATCTGTATATTTTTTTGGATTTGAAACTAAATTTAGTGTCAGTATTCAAGTACTAATTCCACAAAATATTGCACATTTTAGTTGAGTACAATAAGCTGCTGTTAGCTGGGTAATTAGTTGGGATATCTGCTTGGACATCCAGCCATCAGCCAGCTGCTTTAGAGATAAGCCATTCATTATTTGCCAACTGGAGTGTTAAACAATCACATTAATAGGAGGAATGGAAAACATTCCTTTAGAAACCATGTTTTTGTGGCCAGTAAAATTTCTAAACGTTCACACTGCAGGGTAATGCAACCCAAATCCAATGTTTTTGCCCATAGGCGACTCATGTCCGTCTTTTTCTTGGCAGTGTGAACAACTCAATTCTGATCTTTTCACCCCTCAAAAAAAAAAATCTGATTTGTGCATACCGGATATTTTTCAAAGCATCAACAGGCTGAACGGCCATGTTGGATTTCATTTGCTGTTCTATGTCACTGTCCTGGCTCTCACTACTCATCCACACACAGCGGTAGCAGTTACCGCTCCACAAAAGACCGTTGTTAATAGCTGTGCTGCTTTCTTCTCACCTTTCTTCTTCTGTCTCTAACAATAACAAGGAGAGGATCCATTTTTTTGTGTTCAATAAACAGAGCTTTATTGAACACACTGAAGGCATCTCTGAATCAAAGCTTTATCCCAAAAGTCTCACAAGCACACTTGTTTAACAAACAGCTGTAAATAAATATGAAAAACAGCTCAAAAAAATAACCTACTGGAATACATAAAAGTAATTATAATTATGAAGCAACATAGATCATCTTGATAAAACTATATAGTCTCATCTTATATCTCCTTTTTAAAAAATCTCGATATTTTAAAAATCTCCATATATTGCCCGGCCCTATCCACCATTACGAGCCGTAAACAGCATGCGGTTATCTTTGCGGTCTTGACTTGTTCAGACAGCAGAATGACAGCGGTCACATTTAATAGTAGCACGAACGACCACATCTGAGAGCCCACTTTAATCCAGCTGTGCACAGCAACAGATGGGGGAGGAGGAACCTAACATTAGTCCATGCATTGTACAGTCTGACAGAAAATTTCAGTCAATCTGTCACTTTCTCTTGTATCTCATTCACAGTGTTTTAAAATGAAGGAACAGTATGAGGGAAACTTCTAGTGCAGGATTAGTGAACGTGCGGCTCACAAGCCACATGTAGCTCTTTTCCGGTCCTGACTGGACTGACCTGTCAAGGTTCTCATTTTAACTTTGTAGGGTATTATAGTTGAAAAAAAATATGCACTTTGAAACAAAGCATCAACCTCTGCCTAAGTTCGACTTACTTACCAGTAAAACACAATAAAAGCGTTTGTAATTATGTATGCCGCTACGTTAAGCAGTCCACTAGGGGTACTCTGTCACCTCATAACACAAGTAATTTTTATATGAATATAGACTTCTCTATAAGATGGTTTCTTTAGGATCCCTCTGTTCCTTTTACTCTTTATGAGCCCTCTGTTCCTTTAACTCTAAACTGATGTCCTACCATTTGTGAAGAACAGCTATCTGTGTTATCCATATCTAATACGTACGCACCGTTACGCACTGCACTAACATAAAAATATATAAAAATATAATATTTACTGAATTTTAGAAAACCAATAACTAATCATGGGCCAAAACAATGTGTTGTCAAGGTGAGAGAAAACAGAGCAGCTTTAATACTTAGACAGAAAAGGAAAGGATATTCAATCAATATTTTAAAAATGTTTAATTATCTAATAATTAAACAACATATGAAGAAAGGTTGTTACCTTTTTTTAAATGATTGCAGTCATGACTGCCTTTTGTCTTCTTTTGTGGTCTTAAAATAAAAGCAGTGCAAAGATTTTGGGCTCCTCCTAGGGCCATTAATAATTCAGACGCCCCTGGCTGGTATCATAGTATCAAAGTTAAATGTGCTCTGTTTCTTTAATCTCCTGCCTCTCAAAGCACTTGATTGTTGAAGATTGTTAAGGCACTTTGGAGAACGTAAAGCTGTTCGTACAACAACGTGCAGGAAGCTACAATTGCGGTCCGTTTAAAGGACCTTTCCCCGTTAACTTTAGAGAACTTATTGCTGCATATGTCAGTTACATCATGTATCCCAGGACATCTATGCCTGTTCGTGATAATTCCAGATTTACCATCTTTTTTAATGGGATAGAACATGTAACCCCAATTTATGAAAAAAAAAACATGCGGTCTTTGTCATCTTTGTCCATTTTTTTTTTTTTTTTTGCTCCAGCACTTTATTTCTTTCAATGTAACATGAAGACCAAACATAGATCATATATTCTGTCTAATGCCTTTCATCTCTCCGACCTGCGTTAGCTTCTGTCCATTCTGGTAGGCTGGTTAATAAAGCTGTTTAAAATTTCATAAGATTCTCAACGATAATTGATTTTGTGCCTCATGTGGTTCGATTGTGTATGAGGTGTTATGGCAGTCCTGCTGCTTTAATAACCTGCAGACATCCTCTTTTGATCTATCATTTAGAGATGTAGGAATGAATATTAATATTAATTTGACATTTGCAGAACGGCTTGCGCTAACTGAGTTCTTTCATAAAGGTTGACTGCAGAGGCCGGACGGAGCTAAATGGGGATGTGAAGAGTTGTTTTTTCAGCTGAAATGGTGGTAGTTTGAATACCGGTCCTTACCTTTACTGAGGTCCTCAGGCCATACACAGAATCTGACAGCGCCCTGGACAGCAAACCTATATTTGCGCACTTGTTAAAAAGAAAGTACATAATCTTTCCATTTATGAGCAGGGCTGCACAATATATCACAAATTTATCATTATTAAAATATCACTTCATGCAATATGGACCACTTTAAGAACTGCTTGGTCTGCAACAAATCATAACTAATTATTTGATTTGATATGAATTCGGCCTACGGTAGAGATTTGCGCTCTACCATCCTATCGTCTGTTACGTCATCGCACCTGCATAAACATAATTGCTAGAGGAGTTGGTAATAAAATGGTGCTACGTCAGCGATTTGGACTTGATTTGGGTTTAATAGAATAGAGGTGGAACAGAAAACAGTACTTTGCAAGATATGTCAAGTGAGTGTGACAGCAAACAAAGGTATTATGTGCAGCTTGCCTTACCATTTGAAGAAGAAGCACATTCCTGGATTTCTGGATCAATGTGACCTTCTGTGCTTTCTGTGTCTCTGCTCTGTCTTCTCTAACCCCCAGTGGGTTGAGGCAGATGACCGTTCACACTGAGCCTGGTTCTGTTGGAGGTTTTCCTCCTTGTTAAAGGGGAGTTTTCCTCTCTACTGTCGCTTCATGCTTGCTCATTATGAGGGATTGCTGCAAAGCCATCAACAATGCAGACGACTGTCCACTGTGGCTCTACGCTCTTCAAGTAGGAGTTAATGCTGCTTGGAGAGACTCTATACAATCTGCTGGGTTTCCTTAGATAGGAAACTTTTTGACCAATCTGGATGATTTGATTTAATTTGACTTTATAAAGTGCCTTGAGATGACGTGTCTTTAATGGGCGCTAAACAAATAAAATGTAATCTGAGTTGAGTAAAAAGCCCCTCCTGGTGTTCATGCAGTGTATCTTAATCCTTAATAACACCCAGTAGACTTTTAAATAAGCAGCACCTGTAATTCAAAAGGTATTGAGCCACATTAAGCATGTGGTGGACTACCAATAGTAACTTTCAGATGTTTAAAATCAACAACCTTCTTATGTATGGACTCAGATTATACGCATACCAAAGAACTCAAATTGAACATTATAACAAACATTTCTGCAAATCATTCAACAAGTTTAATTAGGTTATTGTTGATAATTAGCATTAGAAATGTAACGGCTAATGTGTTCTTCTTGATATTGTATGATGGAGTTGTAATAGCCTATAATATCGTACTATTCTTCATCATTTGACACACCTTTATTAACCTGAGCAAGTAGCAATACAGCTACAGCCTGCTTGCTGTCGCAATGACTCGTCCCGAATAAGGGAGAGTTTGCACAGGAATCATTTATAAGGTTTATGTTACTGTTGTGTAATCATCCTTTCCAGTTACCATGCTATTTGAATTTTAGCCGCTAGGGAAAGGGTTTCCTAATATCAAAATGTATAAATAACATTTTTACATACCATTTAGTACAGATAACTGCACAGTAATGTTCAAACGTCTTGGGATGCATAGGTTTTGCTTAGTAGTTGTTATCTTTGCTGAGCCAACAGGCAGCTTTTTTCTTTAAAACATTTTCAAGACTTTAGAAGCTTAATGCTCACAATACTTAAAGTTTTGAAGGAGCCCCCAAAGAGTAATTCATATATTCAATGTTAATGTAAATGCGTGTTTATGAAAACAGAACTTCAAAGCCTTCATCCAACCGCTGATCCGCATGACCATCCTCCTCCACCTCTGATCTTCTCTCCTTCGCTCCCTTCTTCAGCAGCCGTAGTTGGAGGACAGCTAATGTTAATTAGGGGCTCCTAATTGAGCATATCCAAATGTTGAATAAAACATGAATCCAGGGGGAGATGTTCTTTATTACATTTAGTTAGAGGAGGCCTCTTAAGAAAGTTTATGTGCCTTTAATTTATGTTAATGTGAAATTGCATTCGTTTAGGGGCACCGTAGAGGTCTGTGTTCATCTGCTTCCGGGGGTGTGTGGAAGGGAAATTATAAAATTATATCGGGGGTGAGAGTCTGTTTCAAAAAAAGATGGTTTCCATTTCTATTAATGTTTTTTTTCCCCTTATAGATAAAGAGCTAACTGAACACGGTTTTGTTATATTAATGTTACACAAAAGTTTTTTTTTTTTTTCTTTTATAAAAAACTTAAAAAATGTAACTGTGGGTAGAAAGAGAGTACAATTAAAGAAAGCCAAAGTGTTATCTTTGAATTCTATAAGTATTTATTCCCAACCATTAGCGTCTTTCTCACACGTCCACTATTTTTTTTTTTGTCCAACAAATAGTTTCATCTGTTTAAAACCAGTATGGGGACATAATCGCAATCAGTGTTCTATATTGTTTTTATTTTTTTTTAAAGAGTAGCAATAAGGGCACACCAGGGTAGCATGAGCGGCCCATGTGCGGAGGCCTTAGTCCCTTTTCTGTCAGCTTACTTTCAATAAAATGGCCTCCTATGGTAAAAAGAAATCCCTCAAAAATAATATATATATTTAAATAAAAGCAATGGATAAAACTTTATACTTCTTTGGCACTTCTGATGATGTGTTTTTATTGGAGTATGATAATCACAGTACAATTAAAAAAATAAAAATGTAGGCTTTATTGGTAAAAATTCAGTACCCTCCCTCTCACCCATTGAGCTGGAGATAGGCACCAGCACCCCTCGCGACCCCAACAGGGATAAGAGTGTAGAAAAATGGATGGATGGATGGATGGATGGATGGATGGATGGATGGATGGATGGTAAAAGTTCAGATGGAATAAAATGTTAACAACTGGGCTTTTTGAATAACTCACCTGTGCTTCATGTTTTATCATCTCCAACTTTTAATGAAGCAAATTCAAGGACTTTGTTTCTATTTGCTATTTTATTTAGAACCATCAGAGTTCTTATGAACTTTAAATTATTAAGAACTGACTTTGAGCATGTAAGCTATAGAAGGTTAAAAAACAAATGATAAAAGGAGTTGAGGAATATTCACAGCTTACTGTTGGAGAACTGCAGCAAAATCTTCTGTGTGACAGATTAATGTATTTTATAGTTTTTTAATAATCTTCCCAGTAGTGCCAATAAATCTGGAGGGCGCTCTGACACATTTATCATATACTGTCCTGTACATGTTCAAAGAACTGTTGCTGTATCAGTGCTAAATGTATTTGCAAACGGCTTAAGCTTGATTTTCTGTATTTTGATCTGCCATCTCACTATTTTTTTACACATTTATGTAGACATAGATGTGATGTTTAGCAATGTGGAAGAGAAGGGGTGCTTCTACTAGGCCATCTGTCAAGGAAGAGTGATTTTACGATACAGTATTTACTCAGAAGTCTTATTTTCATACGCTTGATGACTGTTAATAGTAATTTCCATTTTCCTTTGTATTTAGACTGTCAAAACCCCAGCTAATGGATTAGTGCAACTGGTTTTCTCTCTTTAAGAATTATTTGACGATAGCAATTGTTTCTTTTTTTGCTTATTTTCATTTCAGTCAGTTTTCAGGTTTTAAATTTCATTCTTCTTTTCATTGCTAGAATGGATTAAGCAATGCACCATATAACTTGTTTTTAATCTCCCTCTGTGTACACATCTCTGGAAAAGTGCCTTGAGATGACATGTTTCATGATTTGGCGCTATATAAATAAAATTGAATTGAATTGAATTGAAAACATGAACTTGCGGTACATCTGCTAAAGATGTACAAAAAGCCTTAAAATGATTAAAACTGTTAATAGTGAGGCATTATCTTATAATTAATTACTTTGGGAGCTCTGCAACAGTTTTCCTTCATTCTGGCAAATTATTCACAGTTCTAGTTTTAAACCTTTTAATCATTGCTTTTAATGGCATATATTAAAAATAAAAGTTTAGGAAAGTAGCTATTTGTCTTTAGCATATTCTGGCTTATTAAGATCAACAAACATCTGCCTCACTTTAACGGCACGTCTTTCCCATTTTGAAGAGAAACCGGGGCTCTGTGTCACGTCATATTTAAGCCCAACTTGGATTTAGTATGTTCTCAATACTAAAGGGTCACTGCTTGCTTTGCTTTTTATGCACTCCGTTGACTGGGACTAAAA
Organism: Fundulus heteroclitus; assembly: GCF_011125445.2. Taxonomy (NCBI): domain Eukaryota; kingdom Metazoa; phylum Chordata; class Actinopteri; order Cyprinodontiformes; family Fundulidae; genus Fundulus; species Fundulus heteroclitus. Next base: position 5,448,219 of record NC_046369.1, read on the forward strand.
GGGTCAACACAAGCAGAGAATCGTCAGAGGGGCTTCATTCAGGCCCCCGGGGGAACTTCTGATCTTTTCGCATCACCCTGTGCTGCTGACTTGCATTAGGGCAAGCTGTTGCCGAATCGATGCCCACCGGGGATGTGTTAGCTGGTGTTTTATCGCAGGATATAGAAGGGTAGAAGAAGGGGATTACATTATATCTGTGAGCTTTGTGTACGTGTGTGCAGCTCTGGTGGAAAACGAGGAAAACTGAAGACAAAGTGATGCAAACTCAATTTGTCGATCCGTCTGTAGCGCATAAGGACTACAGCATATCTAATGGAGTTTGGCTGATTAAACTTTGATTATTTTTGCCGATAACAAACCCGAGAAGAGAATGACGGTAATAAAGAGAAGAATTCTTTCTCCTACTTCACCCACATTTCTGTTGGAGGATGTTCCTACAAAGAAGTGCGATTCCTGCCTGTTTTCTCTGCGTTTCCTTCCCACCACTCCCTCTTTCATTTATAATCCTGTGACTGCTCTCACTGTGTGCGTAGGTGTAATGTAATGGAGCGCCAGCACACAAACTGGCTCACCGGGAACCCAGAGGCGGGTTGCACTTTAGATGCAAGCAGGCTGGTTTCTCAAAAAGATGGCTTTAATAACATTACCCCTCTCTCTTTCAGGTGCATTGCCATCCACTTGAATGCGCACAAGCATACTGTGCACACTCTCAAAGTATCATGAGAGATCACAGCAAATATGCTTATATTAAAAAAAATGACCAAGGTGAAAACACAGCTTTTCTTTAGCCTAACAGGGTAGCAATGTACTGTAATATTGTAGAATGAATCAGAGAGGAGAGATTTTTTTTTTTCCTTTTGCTGTTTTCTTGGTCATCAAGCCAGTGAGATACTAAATGGGGAATTTGATAATTTTACCAGCATCTTCAACCCTGCAAGGCCAAACCATTATCGTACGATTCACATCATCACAGTTGCATAAGATCCAGTTGTCAGACTAGCTGAGCATAAATGTTCGTGCGATAAGAGTGTCATCCAGCTTATTTTCCTGCTAGTTTCATTTGCCCCGTTTGATTTTATTTTGTTAGGATTTGCAGAGTACAAAATAGGGAAACGGATGCTCCTCCCACTGCTGTGGGGCCTTTTAGTCGTTGATAGGGTTACTATAATAACCCCTTATTGTCCTAGAAAAGCCAACACAAAACACAAGTTACTTTTCTGCAGAGAAGGGCAGAGGAGCCAAAAACGGAAAACGGCGCTCCCTGACAGTCTGGCTCATCTCCGCCCGGCTACCTCTGTCTTTCTGCCTTTATTGTCGGACTTCGAAGAAGGGTCAGGAGGGGTCAGGAGTTTACATGTGGGTCGGTATAGAAAGAGGGGAGCAGGTTTATTGGGGATAGTAATCAGTCACCTGCAAGATGCACAGCTGGATAAGGCAAGAAATTTTGTATCTAGGAGAGTCATTTGTTCTCCCTGTCTGAAGTTGAAACAACAAAACATTCCTGCAAGCCAGCTCTTGAAACAAACCAAATGCCTGTAACTTAATGAAAATAAAATGATTACATTCACAATTCTCTAACAGTCGGTTATCAGGAAGTTGGCCCGATTTGTATATAAACGCAACAAACAGAGCAACACCACTAGTAATCATATGGGCAACCTGGTGCTGTACAGCTCATGTATGATCAGTGAAAGAACAATGAAGATGAAGGAAATAGCAGAACCTCTCTACCCACTTATATTTATTGGCCACACAGGCCACCTCTGTCTAATGCATTTTTTTTTTCTGAGAATGCATGTCATGATTTCGTCCACTGTCAACATATTTACTGTTGTTCGAAACCTTTGAATTTGGAAGCTAACTCTGTAGTGGTCGCATTGCCTGAGGACAATGCCAGCTAAATAAATCCACCGAAAGCATCAGGGCTGTGATGCTTCACCACGTTAGAAATGGATGGACCGAAAGGATTTATGTGTGTAAAGGTGGAATAAATGCACCTTAAGTGTTGGAGGGAGGCTCCCATTGTGAAAATAAAAGCCTTGGTTTTCAGCAATAAACTTTAACCCATTATTCTGAGACAAGAAAAACACTTTATAACTTACGGAGAGTCCCTAACAACTCCATGGAAAGCTATAGCTGTAATGGCTTTCTTTCATGTATCCCTCCAACTCTTTTGGAGTGACATGAGGGGAAACAACATGAAGCGAAAGCTGAATTCAGGATTAAAACCCAAGGTTCTAGCCATGAACTTGTGATATTTTCAATACGTTCACCATGTGAAACAGAATTCACTTTAAATTCAGATCAAATTTAAATACCATTGCTACCTCCCAATACAGTAACCCATCCAAAGGGTCTTTTCCTGGGTTAAATATCTACAGTGCTGATTTGGTTTTACCCTTTCAAATAACAAGAAAACGTAGGAGGGTAATAACGGCCACAGAAAACTACCCAAGTTCTTGAAAAGGGTTTCTGTTAAGGAAACATGTCTTTATTCATTGAGTCTTTATTTACTGCAGGAGCCTGTAATGGTTTTCATTCAGCAGCTACCTTCATCCGCTTTCACAAAACGTCAAGCCAGGACTTAGCTGCCTTCTGTTAATCTTTGTGTAATTTCTGAAAGGGCCGTGGCTGCAAGGAGGAGTTGAAGTCGACTGACCACTCGTAATCTGACTGAGGCACTTACCGCCCCCTGTTGGCTGATTTATGTAAGGGCTAGCGAGCGTTCAGGCTCAAGGCTTTGTGGTAGTGACAGCATATGGGCCATGTGACAAGCTATTATGAAATGTAACAAAAAAAAAAAACGTATGTGAATGCAGAAGGAGACATTTGATGCAATAAAAATTAATTCTAGTGGAAAACATCGGGCATTGTGTGAAGAGGTGGACCAAAACTGATCGCAAGACTTTGTGGAGTTTAAGAGTATCTGGTGCTCAGCAGCCAGACGTGTCTGTTCTGGTTTGTTATGAGGAAATTTTTTTTTTACTTGTTTTCCATGCTGTCAATGAGTTTTATTCTTTGAGATGGAACATGTCTGGCACAAATTTAATACAAGCTGAGTTCCAGACTACACTTGTCATTCTACAATCCAAATCATCATTTATGAAAGCTCAGATGTGTACAGGCTTATTGGTGGTTTACAGCTAAATGGCAGTCCTGGTTTTGTGGCTTTTCTCCTACTTTAGGGTTTCAACACTTTTTTTATGTTCTTAAATACTGTTTTATCTGGTATGGAATGGTATTTTGTACCTAATTTTCAGACCTGGCATGACCTCAGGAGGTGTTGGTGCATTCAACTTAAACATAGTGTTGATTTGTGTCTGTGTATTATGTATCCAAAATTTTGTTACGGTTACATTATGGCAATAAAGATTCTTTATTATAGATGTTTTGATCAGTATTATTCATTTTAATACATTACATTAAATCCGTTCTGTCCTCCTCATCGTTTGTTGTCTTTTTTATAATTAACAAACGATACATTATTTAATAATTACTAATTTAATAACTATTATTAAAGCTAGAACATTAAAGTATTTTTTTGAGATTCAGTTCAGCTTTAATTTTATCTGTGCATTAAGTATTAGAACAACAGATGAAAAAGTTGTTTCAAGCATGTTTGAATACCACTGAGGTAGAATAAAACCATCCCCCATTGTACAATGGATAAATGCTTGGGCACGCGCACACACACACACACACACACACAACCTTGTTTTAATTGGAAAGTGAGGACCTTGCCTTGACCTCCATTCATTTGCAACCCTTTCTATGGGCTGACCGTAACCCTACCCTACCTAACCTTTACCAGTATATACCTAACCTTAACCTATACCTAATTGACATCAACAAGAAAAGGTCCCCACTGTAATCAAAGTCCTCACTTTACTAGTAAAATGCAGAAAAATGTGCTCACTCACCTGCAAGTACAAGAACACACACACACACACACACACACACACACACACACACACATATATATATATATATATATATATATATATATATATATATATATATATATATATATATTATTATTATTACTATTATTACATCAACAAAAACAATTAATGGGACTGTAGATTACAAAACTGGATGGCTTGATGTTCCTTTCCAACATGCAAACTGGCTTTTTGAGCTGTTTGTGTTTAGGAAGGAATGAAAATAATAACCATGTCCCAGGGTGGAAACAAAGGAGTGATGGCCAATTCATATTTTACTTTTAATGAACTAAATCTTTAGAACTTTGAAATTTTTTTGACAAATGCCCACAGTGCTAATGTTCCACCTACTACCACATCCTTTCAAGGACATTCATCAAAGCCTACCTGCACAAACACACACAATCATAGCACTGGGATAGCTTGTAAAGCATTTAATATTCAGGCCTAAACGGCTGTCAGATGGCATTGTGATTGAGCCATAGAACCATGCATGTGCACAATCCCCACAGAACCCTCTTGTCATGCATGTGGTTAAAAAGTGACTTTCCCTCCGGTACGTCAGTCAAGTAACAAAGAGTTTCAATCTCTCTGTGAATTTGGTTCTGTTTTTCTCCTCATCTTAGCTGCCATTTCTCTTGGATTCCCCTGGCTCTGCTGTCGCACAACATCAAGGCCTTTAATGGCTTTTTACTCTAAATTTGACATAAATATAGCAAAGTCAGTCTAACCAGTTTAGGCGAGCAAAGGATCTCGATTTGAAAATGTGTTGTGGAAATGATAGCAGAATTGTTTTATTTCATGCTATTTGTTGTAGTTGTAACGTTACTGTTTCAGTCATACTGTTTTAGATCGCTCAACAAAACGGCATAGATGGCTTATTGGTGTATTTTAAAAACTTTATATTTATTTATTATAGAGATATATTTGTGGTTCCTGTGAGAAGTTTAGATGTATGCATCTTAGGCACAGATCTCCTATTATATCTGTGCTTTTAATAACTTATTTGAACTGTTCTTTTTTGTTGGTTGTTATGGTACAACAACAAACAACTAAACTGGATTTTAAAGAAATAATCAGATTCACAAGGTTGAACTTATTGTGCATTTTCTCTGCACAGAATTAAAATTATACATGTAGGTTTCAACATAGTATATACTTTCACTACCAAGAACATTGGGATAAATGCTTTCAGCAAGCTCACGACCTAATCCTGGATGGTTATTTGTTCCATTGTATCCACAGACTAGACTTGATTTGCAGTAATTTGTTTGTTTGGCAAGGTCATGGCTTTTGAGCGTAGTCCACAAATTAATTTTCAACGAGATTGGGATGTTTAGGAAGCTTAATGTTCGCCTGCTTTCTTCCATCCAAAACTCATTTTGATTCGCGTTTAACCTTTTTGTCCGGTTTCAGCTCCCAGTTGTGTCCATGCTCAGATGAAAAGACACTGGTTAAAATGTTTCAGGAACCGATAATAAAGTCTGTCATGAACTAGCAAACCAGTGTCATTTTCCCCAGTGAAGCGAGTTTTATGTTGGATTGGACTGAGAGGCTGCAGACAAAGAAAACTGGACTGAGAGGAAAGAAGCTCAAGCTCAAGCTATTTGGCCACAATGACAAGAACTATGTTTTGAGGAGTCTAGGTAAAGCTGTTAATCCTAAAGATTGGAAGTTGCTGCATAATGCTGTGGGTTTGCAAAATTTATGAGGTAACTAATGCAACTCAATCGACAGGGATGTGGTTGATTAACTGGTGGTGGTTTAATTGAATTTAGTTTACTATTGATGTCAGGGACCAAAAACATTAATCTCACATCGAGAAGAAATTCTTTGAACCAGTCAAGGCTAAAAGCTACTTTCCATCTGCAGTCCTTGCAGTTTGGTGTTCCAACGTAGCAATGATCCCCGAAACCTTAAAACTGGTTTTGGAATAGGTAAGGCACACTGATATTAGGCTTCTACAAAGCCCTAAAGACCATAGTGAAAATGTATAGGCTGTTGAAAATTGTTGCCAAATGTAACAATTTTCATGCCAAAGATGAGCGTATGTAACTGTTTCACCAAAACCAACAACCTTTCTTTGTGGAATGTAAATTGACTAGTTGGATTTTCATCAAACTTACTTTCGGGATCGATTTTACCAACTTCATTTCCCTGAGAAACACAAGGGGAAAGTTCCTGTTGCTGTAAACATCATTGTACCACCACTATCCTTTCCCTTTTTTTGTCTTTTCTTTATTTTATTTCATCTTTAAACCAAAGCATGTGCTTCCCAACATGTAGTGTCAGCATTGTGCCTGATATATCCCACCTGGCCAAGCAGCTGGAAAGGGAATTTCCCTTCTGGTTGTCAGTAAGTGTGTTTGAAATGTCATCTTGTCTAAATATATACTTTTTTCCCTTTAAGGGGAATAGGAACTCTTTTATGTTACGTTAAGTTGAAGATCTGCAGAATGAAAGCCCCCCTGTCTGGTGGTGTTTGTGTGTGTTTTTGTTTCTGCCTCCCCTCTGTGCTGGTGCCTCTAATATCTAATGCCTCTAAAAGACATAAACACATCGTGAGAACACTGGAGATGGGCTGCGTGTCAGGTCGACTAAATACACACACGCACAGACATAAAGAGACTTGTAAACTATGTTGCATCGGCATTAAAATCAATTTCTCTCTGTTCTCCCCTATAGCCTGCCTTCCTTTTCACCTTAACTCCTCAGTGTTTTGACCTGAGGTAATTGTCTGTTTCTGAGGTTGGACAACACACCGCCAGCTTGCTGCTGGCGATTCAGGAAAGCATACACCTCTGGCGCTTCTCATCCTCTGGCAATTTAATTTTTAATGATTGCATGGACACTGATTATTGGTGCCTGATATTTATTAAATACACATTTCATACCTCTCCAGGTTTTCATCGAGCAGAAATGTCTCTTAAATGCTCTTGAGGGATGTTGTTTTAACCTCTTTTCCACTCATTTTCGCTCAGTACATCCTTGACGGTATGAAAATATTGACATGTTGTGATAGTGCCATCTTAATTCACCGCAGAAAAAGCAATATTCCCATATAACTACACTGAAATGAATGGATGAAATTTTTACAACTCCATCAGAAACCTTTGGGTTTTAGTAACGGGTCTTCTGTGTAAATATGCTACAACATTGATGAGCAGCACTGGTGCTTGGCCTCAGGCCTGAGCTTAAATAACTTGTCTTTAACTTGCAGGAACGCTGTTTTTAATATATACATGTGCATAATGCATGTGATTGGACAGTACCAGTGTTCAGGATACTAGCAAATTCAAACTGTGGAAAAATCTAATTACTTGAATCATGGAGAGGTGAAGCTAGATAACGTTATTTGTCTAACTTTATCTCCTTGGCATCTTCTCTTCGTTGTCTTGTTGCTCATGTCAGCAGAAATCAGTTGTTAAAAAAACGTTTTATATGATTACACAGAAAACATAATAATAGGACAGTATAAAATAAATAGTTTGTTGTCTCAAAAAACTGTCACCTCTAATTGTATCTCCACTCGCCATTCCTTGCCTCCCTTTTTAACCAATTTTGATAGAAGGTAAATACAGGATGCACAGCTTGAAACATGAAAAAAAGAGCTTTGCTGTTTGTTAGGATTAGGCATCATCGTACCTGAACCAAAATGTAAAACAAACTGCATGGAAGCCTTGTAGGGTGTAGAAAGGTATGCAAACCAGGGTTTGAATCCTGGCCTTGGGGTCTTTGCTACATGTCCCTTCCCGACTCTTTCTACCCATTTCCTGTCCAATTACTGTCAACAAAGGCCACTAGCGGCACAAATTCCTTTCCGTTACAGCTTATATTAACTAGTGCAATGCATTAAAGACTGCATTTTTGTACACTTGTATTGAAAAGATTTCTTATTTCTGCTACTGGTTTACCTGTGCTTAACTTTTGATGCTCAGCCTGTACTTCTGGCAGGAGACGAGGGGAACCTGGGTTTGTAGACGTGTGTGCATGTTGGTGAGCCCATCCGTGCCCGTACGTACATCACGGCTCAGTGCCTGACATGTTAGAGCGTGGACTGATCGGATTCCTCTCTGCAGAAACGTTAAAGCCACTGACTTCAAGTGACGCGTATATTTGCGACGGTGCCTCACATTAGTTTGGATTTAGTAGAGCCAATATTTGTGTATTTCTGTATACCGACACGGTTAATGAATTAGAATATCACTGAAAAGTTCACTTGCTTTCAGTAACTCAATTCACTAAGTGGAAAATGTTACACAGATTAATTACACACCGACTGATATTTTCAAGCCTTTATTTCTGTTAATTATGATGATTTTTCATTTCCAACAAAGGAAAACATGACATTTAAGACTGGAATATTGAATCAGTAAAATTAAAAACATTTCTAATACGGAAATATAGTCTTAATGAACCATGTTTCATACCAGCTTCAGTGTTATTTACTTTTAATCTGACAAACAAACCTCATCGGACAGCATTATGGAATATGATTGGAGAGGGTACACCTTTTGCCACTAATGAATGTGTATGCATAACCATTTGCTATGTGCTCGTTCGCACGAGACAAGAGTTCAATTAATTATCCTTCAGAGCAGGAATAAGCTGTTCCCTATCACACTTTCCCATCTATTAGCTATCCGATGGTGTGTCTAGGCAAGGATGGATAAAAGGCCATGGCCCCAAGTTAAACCGAAGCACCTATAGGGAAAGGTGAAGGTCCAGATGTGCAGATTACTGACTACCGACTTAAAATTGCAATTACTTAAATTATCCATTTGATGGACATACCCAAAACAAAGTGTGAGTCCTCTGCAACTTTTTATGTTTATTTGAAACAAGTAAAATAATAATAATAAAAAAAAAAAAAAATGTATTGCTATCTTTAGAATTTGTAGTCATGCACAAACTAATTGTGACTGGTATAAACCGGAAATTAATTTAATATTTTTTTTGCAGGTACAGTTGCCCGTTTTGCTGACCGGAGTCTCTCTGCCTGGAATAAATGTTTTTCTTTTTTTTTTTTCCCTCATGACGGTCAGCACTGCCTGTCTTGCTTGGATCAAATCAGCTTACTGATCTGCAGATTAGGTCTCTGGTGATAGGATAACATATGTATTTGTACATCTGCTGATGAATCTACTACCACTAAGATCCTCTGGGTACCTGCAGGCAAAGCTCATTTATTGACCCATAACAAGACTAAAGGATTTAAATAACACTGGGTTATCGACATTTCCTTTTCTCTTTGTAGCTCCTATGTAGAAAATTCCAGATGAAAGAATCTCACACACTACAGATTTTCCTGCTCATAAGGTTTAAAACTTGACTGTGGAAATTATTTTACTTATCAGTTACCTTTCCAGGTGCAAGAAAGAAATGTCGGTCAGAAGTTATTTCAGTAGCATTTACTATGGCTCATTTTTTTTATTTAAGATTTTTGCTCATATGTACTTTATAATAACTTTATTACGCTGCAGGCTGGGTTCCTTAAAAAGATCATTTGTTACTTTTTTGTTATATTATTATTATTTTTTTTTTTTACGTGTCCTGTCTGGGTGTGTAGCACTAAGAATAGCTTTTGCTGTAGTGATCAGCCTTATGTGTGTGTGTATGTATGTATGTATGTATGTATGTATGTATGTATATATATATATATATATATATATATATATATATATATATATATATATATATATATATATATATATATATATATATATATATATATATATATATATATATACATACATACACACACACATAAGGCTGATCACACAAAACATATTATTGGATATTATTTTGGGGGTATTTGAAATTCAATGGACACTGAAACGGAACGGTAAAAGAGAAAGAAGGCAGAGAACAAGATTAGACAAAACGTTTCAAAGGAAAGAAAAGACATAAATAGAGCAGAGGAAAAGGAGAGAACAAGATAACATCCTCGGAGTCTGCTTCTACACCTGCAGAATGAGAGACAGTAAAACCAGTCAAAAAAGTATTATACGTACAAACAAACAACATCACTGAAAAATACGCGGTACTGTTTAATACAATATGTATTAAATGATGGCCAAAGCTAATTATGTGTTAGAATTTTTTAACAGTCATGTTAAGAAAAAATGCATATTGTTCAAAATATGTAAATCTAAATGATGTAAGAAACTGAAAGCCATTCTATTCTGATTTAAAGATCAATCTTGTCATTCAACATAGACATTGAATGCATGTTAGTCATTTCTAAGTTTCTGTTCATGATTACAGTTGTAGGAATGATAAGTAGTGCTAACTTGTAATTTTAAGGCTTGATAAATTATATGTAGTAGAACTCACCTTATTGCTACCAGCATTGCTGTTTTAGTAGGTATGTTTCAAGATGAACAACTTAACACTCTGCAGTGACAGTTTCTTTGTACATGCTTTGTTTCCATCTAAAAGGTGAGTGTAACAGAAAAAAAATCATTACTAAACCACCTTAAATTTAGAATGGTTTAATTCAAGCTGGGAATCACAAACTGTCACAGAGGCTTTTGATTAAAACGACAACAAAATGAATGAATAAATGAAAACCACGCTTGTTCATTGTTTCTCCAATGAACATAGAGGATTTCATAACAGATTTTAGTCTCTTGTAATTCAGTATCCCAGTGGGAACAATACTGTCGAGCCTCTTGTCCATGATTCACTGTTTTATAGGCAACACTTCAACAATCTCCTGTAATGAAAAAGTATTTGAAGCATAAAAAAACAAAAGGATTTATGGGTTATGGTAGACTGTCACTGGCTGGGATGAATTAAATATGTTTATTTTAGTTTTTCTTTTCATGCACAAAACACCCTTTGATATTTGAGGGTTTTCTTTGCACAAACTCCTGAAGCGAGTGTGCTCATCTAAATTACATGATAATTGAATTACTTTGATTTGAGTGGGGATAATTAGCATGCTAGCTCTAATGGCTACCAAGGAATCGAATTGCCTGTAATCATAATGAGTCCCGCAGTGTGGGCAGGTAAAGGATGGATGGTGTGAGGTTGCTATTATAAAAGGACTTTTTTGTGTAACCTGGTTGGGACTTGAAAATGTTACTGCGTGTCAAACGGGTGTTGTCCTTCCTGTAAAAGACAACACATGTCCTCAAACCAAGCATAAAAAGCTCCAATAGACAAGGATGAATATGCGATTTCTTTGCAAACCTGCCAAAGCGCTACTGGAGAAGGTCACGCCCTAGAGCTAGCACCTGCTGATGTACTTCAGATTAGGCTCATTATATTCCCATTTTTTTCACGCTAGGCCATTTCTATGCAAATGCCCTTTACCTGCTGATAAATATACTCACTGGTATGTTTTTGACAATTTTATGGAGCATTGTTTGTTCACATGAATAGAGATTTCTAGGTTTTGAAACCAATTTTGTTTTATTACTCATACACTCCATTTTTTTATTTTTATAGTTATTCAGCTGTCGAGCATCATTCATGCTGGATTTTTTTTTTATTATCTACTCAGACTTCAACTTGAAGTCTTCAAAGGAATATGCCAAATGTTTTTTGCTTTCAACCCTCCTTTTACTTGTATAAGACTCAAAAGTCCAAAAGCTAAAAAGAAAGTTTTCCAATTGTACTCCACTCATTAAAGATACATTTTAACACCAGCACTTGCTTTTATCCCGTCTTCAGAGAAGCAGGGAAATACATGGTGCTGCTTGTGTAGCATTTCTGCTCTCCAAAAGATTTTGACAAAATGCAGTCAATTTTACATCTGACTCCTAACTCACTTTTTCTCTGATCCATTCCCACATAGGCTACAGGATATAAGTGTTATTCATTGCCATTTTATATGATTTATGCTGTTTGTTAAACTTAATGTGACTCTACTTAAACAAAACCACTTTTGTTTAATTACAAACAGAAATGTATGTGTTTTGCCAGAGTGTTAGGCTAACAGAAGGGGCCAGATAGAAATTGATACATAGTTCTAGAAAAGAAATCAGCAATAAAAGGCTTTGAAGTGTGGCCCATATTTGTATTCAGCCCCTTTGAATACCACTAAATAAAAAAAGTATAATCCAATTCCTTCATAAGTCTCATAATTAGTAAACAGAGACCATGTGTGTAATTTAATATAAGTTCAGGGGTTCTGTAAATGTCTCAGTGGTTTGTTAGAGAACAGTAGTACCATGAAGACCAAGTAACACAGAACTCAGAAACAAGTATTTACAGAGGTTGAAATCATGGTCGAAATATAAAACAATATCCCTGTCGAACAACTCACAAAGCACTAAAGAATTGAAATAATATTGCACAACTGCAAACCTACCAAGTCATGGCCTTCTATGTAAAATCTGTGGACACGGTAATTTCATAAATAGTGGCAAGAAGAAACAAAGATGTTGAGAAAGATGCTCTGGTCAGATGAAACCAAAGTGAGGTGTTTACCCAACAGCACACTTTACCCTGAACGCACCAAACCTACAACAAGGCAAGGAGTGGCAGCATTATGCTGTGAGGAGGCTTTTTAGTGAGGTAAAAAGTGTGAGATGGATGGAAGTTCTTGGAAAGATTAATGAAACTAAATGTAGGGCAATTATGAAAGAGAAAGTTTTTGAGGCGGAAAAAGACTTAAAGCTGAGGTTCACCTTTTACCCAGACAACGATTATAAACCTACAACCAGTGCAACACGGGATTGGTTTTGAACAAAACACATTTATTTTGTAGCATGGCTTTGTCAAAGTCATGACATAAATCATCCTCCTCTCAGAGATGTCTGACGAGACTTAAAAGTTACTGCTCACAGATGTTCTTCATCCAACCTCTTGAGCTGTAAAGAAGAAAATACAAACAATTCTGCTAAATGTGTGCTTGAAATAAAACAATTATTCTCTTTTTTGTTAAAAATATGTTTACAAAATACATTCTGCAAATTTAAAATGTTACTAAATTAGATTCTACTTTAAAAGTATACTGTCTATAACCTGACTCTCGCCAGACAGATGTAGTTCCGCCAAGCTCCACACGGCTCCAATCTTGGATCGCTCCATTGGAGATGTATTTCAGAAGGAGGGGCCTTATCAAAAATCCTTGGATGTGATTGGATAAACCACTTGTCTGTCATCTTTACTGACGTGCTACAAGCTCTTGCCAAACGTGGTTAGGAGAGGAGCGAAAACAGCGTTTCCAGTGACAAAAGCCTTCACAGCCGTTCTCTGGTGTTCTTTTAAAGAATTAATATTCGGTAGATTGGACGACAATGATAAAATAGCAGCATCAATGTTACAGCTTGCTTCCTCACTGCGAGCCGCCATTGTTGTCTGGATCCAAACAGTCGCTATTACTTCCACCAAATTTTGCAAATAAATTCTATAAAAATCAGACAATGTGATTTTCTGGATTTTTTTTCTCCTTTTGTCTCTCATAGTTGAGGTATATCTAAAAAATAACAGGCCTCTCTCATCTTTTTAAATGGGAGAACTTGCACAATTAGTGGCTGACTAAATACTTTTTTGCCCCACTGTATGTGCTGATTGAAAATAAAGTACCTCTGTGTATTAAAGGAAAGGTTAACTTTTTTCCATCTCCCTTATTTCAGATGAAAAGGCCTGCCCATCCAAAGATTTCCAGTGCCGTAACGGGAAGTGCGTGGCACCCATCTTCGTGTGCGACGGCGACGACGACTGTGGGGACGCCAGCGACGAGGACAAGTGCTCGGCTCCCAGCTGCGGCCAGCACGAGTTCCGCTGCAATGACTCGGAGTGCATCCCTGCGCTGTGGAGCTGCGACGGTGACCCGGACTGTAAAGACAAGTCGGACGAGTCCATGGAGCGCTGCAGCCGCAGGACGGAGCCCCAGAAGCCTCGGTGTCCCGTCGGCGAGTTCCAGTGCGGGAGCGGCGAGTGCGTGCACATGCACTGGAAGTGCGACGGCGACGCCGACTGCAAAGATAAATCAGATGAAGCAAACTGCCGTAAGTCAGCAGCGGCTGTATCAGTGTTTGTGTAGTTGGACCGATGTGCGGGTTGATAAATGAGTGCCGAACGCAGCCGGATGATAAAAGGATGTTGATGTTGTCGTTATAATTGCTATCAAACAATCTCTCACAGACCAAATTTATTCTGCTAACAACAATTGTCTGTGTTGCCACAGGATGATATAGTATTCCCCCAGGCATGTCGGCAGACAGCGCTGTTCTGAGTGATTGGAGAAATCAGTGAAATAGTCAAACCACTAAAGGCGGACTTTATTAAAATAGAGATTATAAAGTTTGCTTTAAAACCGCATATACATCATGGTTGTATTGTCTGGAAAAGACGCTGTAATGTCAGTGCACAGTTAATGCATTTCAGCTAACAGTTGCACACTGTATGTCTTCAGGATATTTCTAATAACGGCTCATGTCATCAAAATGTGGTGTTATGGTTGGTTTATATCATTTATCTGCTCGGTGCACAGCCTGTCTTTGAAGTTTAAGTCTGTTGCTGAATAGATATGATGTCAGTAGGACTGTGTGAGATGTTGTGGAACTGTGCATGCATGTCACTTTCCTCCCCTGGATGGCTGCACATGAAAGGCTCACATGCAATTTATTGTGAACAACGAGTTTAGTGACAAACGTGCCACCGGATGACTGAAGGAAGATCTCTGCTAACCGTATCGCCATGATCCCCGAGTGTGTTGCTATGCAACCGTGCGATCTTCACAAGCTGAAGAAGAGCGTCGCGTTTGACCGTATGCGTTTTCTGAGTGTGTGCGCGCGCCCGCGCGTGTGTGTGAGTGGGAAGTGAGGGTCCTTCATCCAGCGAGACCCCCATCTGGTCTCCTCTTCACACTCCCACACACCACTCAGTGAGATCACAGCAGCTTCGCATGTAAGACATGATACGAGCACGGCTACACCGTGATGAATGCCTCCGCCAAACTCAGAGCGATCAGGAGTGCAGAAAGGAGCACTGCAGCGGGAACGCATCTGCGTTCTCATTTGCTGAGATGTGTTTGCAGATTTTGCATGCACATTCACATTCTGGAGCTGCGATCAACACATTAAAAGCGGCTTGGTGAAGAACTTCTTGGCTTGCTCACACCGGACCAAGTGGTCAGCCTTTCTCTGAGCTTTTTTATTGGAAACGGTTACTATTTTTGGAGCTGTTCAAGTTTCATCAGTAGATGTTGGTGCTGATGAGACTGCAAACAAATGTAAATACATAGGCTGAGAAAAAGAGAAATGTGCCACAGAGATATCCTGAGATATCGGCTGGTGACTGGAGTCAGACAATTTCCAGGTGACCAGCTCTGTTCAGTGACCCACTGGTCAAAAACCTGAAAATCTGATGGTTTGCTCAAGCGATGGACAAGCAATGGACATGCCACACGTCAGATTTAAATCTTTCCAGTAAGATTTTGACTATGAGGTCAGATACAACACAGATTTAAGAAGCTATTTAAAAGGAAACAAACGTTTCATCTACATGTCGAGGGATGTTCACGGTTCATTCAGCTGTGAGAATCAGAAAGAGCAGATCTGATTCAATCGGAAGACTTCATGTAGAACAGCAAAAGTGTTCTGTTTTGTTCTCTTGGGTTGTTTTACTTAAAATATTACTGAGATTTAACACTAATAAGGTAAGGTTCTATAAGGAGAATACTGTCAGATAAAGTGGTGCTAACAGCTAAGAGGCTAAAGAGAGCTTTAGATATCAAAATGTCTATTTTATAATAATTTATTATTCTGAAATGTGCTATAATATTATCCACTCAGTTTCAACTGAATCATCCGGTTATTTTGTCCAACCTCTTTCAGTCCAAATATCACTTTAACATCATTAGTTTTGCAAATGTGTCTACCAATGTAAACCAGATAGTTCCCATATGTTATTTTTTTATATATATATTTACATGCAGATACATTCTTTGGAGGATTAGTATCCCCTGCGCCAGTTCCTGTGGCAAATGCACCAGACAACTCTCCCTTCTATTTGAATGTGTGGCTTAAAATTGAAAGGCAAAGAGCCGTACACATGTTAACATCTGTTGATGTCTAAATGTATTATAAAACTTGTTAGGGCCAATTAAATGAGCTAACCAAGGCCACCTTTAAAGCCTTATTTTTTTCAATTTGAACAGGACAAGACTGATATGGTCTAATTTTCAAAATACTTTTCTTCTATAATACTAGTAACAATGATTAGCAAACTTAAAATAGCCATATATCCAATTTTTTTTTTTTTTTTTAGAGTAGTTTGTTTTTCTAGCACATGCAGAGTATTAATGCGGCTGATTTCCTGTCTCTGTTTCTTGTAAACTGTGATGTGCCAATCCCAATTTTAGTCAGCTACAATTTCTCTTTTTGGACCATAAAGAGGACAGCTTTCAGAATATTTCTATACCATGCCTGCTGTGCGTGGTGATTAATTATCTATGTTGGAAGCAGACGTGAAGTCGTGTCACACTAATATTTTACTAATATTTTAAAGCAAAGAAAATTGATTGCAAGTTGAAATTTTGAACTGCCTTTAGCATTTAATATTAGCAATTAGTGCAATTAGCATGGTTATCACACAGGATAAGTCATCTCCATCTATATGGCATAGAGAATGACGACTCGTTCCTTGGCTCTGAGATTTTTGAAAAGCTCCTAACGTTTCCAAATCCTGCATGTTCCGGACGGGCAGAGTTTGAAAGGAAAGACACAGAGCACTTTTGCTGTGCTCTTTTCTGCCTTAAATATGTAAATCTGTAAACTCATTTCTGCTGAAAGTAACTAACATGTCTCCTTCCATCAGCAACAGTGTGCTCACCGAAGAGTGTTGCTGTCAGCGGGGTTCCATTTAGTCAGGAACTAGTCCGTCCCAGTCGAGCTAAACAAATCATGACTCCAGTGACCAGGCGGATTCTTAGTTCATCACTGATTCAGAACACAGCCTCAGTTTCTGCAAAAGTTTCACACGTCATTATTTTGACCCTCACCTCTTTCCCTTTCTACTTGTTTGTAATTTCACAAAAAAAAAAGGTTGCATATTTGTTATTTAATTAAACCTGGTTGGGCTGTCCCTGTATTTAGTTCATGACTCTATGCTCTGCTTCCCATTGGATACGGAACATTTTTAATTAGCCATTCTTATTTGACTTTTAATTAAGCAGGATAGACTTTTAGACTAAAATCTGTTTAAATGTTTGATAAAAATGTAGTAAAGCTCCAAAAGAAAATGTATAGTTTTCAGGTCAAATGATATCAGTTATAAAATATTTGCTTTAAAATAAGAAAAAAAAATTAATTGGACTAGACTGGATTTTATTAATAAAGAAGAACCAAAATGAATTAAACAAATAAATCAGAATGCGGAGCAAATTTTGCGTAACTGGAAGGTTGAGTTATGTTAATTAAGAGGGTTTCCACAAGCTTGCTTTTTAGATGGTGATGGATGAGGTTTGGATGTGTTGTGTGCATTGAAATCCGTTTCCCTGCTCTCATATAGAGAACAAATGTGGGTGGTTGAATCTTTATGTAAAACAAGATGTAATGGTTTGGGGAGTCTGTATAATGTAAATGAGACTGTAGAGCAGTTTAGGGGGGGGCAGCATTTCATTGTTAATCAGCGATGTGAGAGTCACCATGTGGAATCCAGACTGGCCCCTCCACCTCTCAGGGAATTTCTCTCGTACCCGTCGACTTCCAGCCCCCATTTTATTTTCATCTACTGCTTTATCTGACGCACCGCTCAATTGTGGGGGTTATTTCAGAGACGAGTCACTGTCAGAAGGGTGAGAGGAGGTTAATGTAAATGAGAAATGGGCACAAGTTGATATTCTGTGCTGCCAGCACTTCCACAGATGGCAATCCGTTATCATTACTATTCATCCTTAGGAATTATCATAATTAGCCGAGCTCAGATCTTAATGATTTGGCTGAGAGAATCAGCACATTTTGTGATGGAGCGGGATTATCTCTTGCACTTTGTGCTTGTTTAGGATTACCATTTGGGTTTGTCTCGAATTTTTCATTTAAGCAGCGGGAGTCAGTGTGCCCTTCTATTCACCTAACCGTGCGCACACCTTTCTATGACACTAAATGTGGTTTATTTGCTTTTTCTGTCTTAATGCGCACACCTAAATGCTAGCTTTTTTTTTTGTGCGTGTGTAAGCTACGTGTGGCAGCATGCTGTGGTATCTTTGCAATTACAGTCATTGCAGGTCACTAATTTCTGCAGGCTCCACGGTTATTGATCATGTCTGCCTCCATGCTTGTGCAGAGCTGGCCCAAAACCCAGCACATGAATAATTAAAGAGCCAGTTAAAAAAGATGAATGAGCCGAATAAAACCCCTTTCTGTTGTTAAACAAACGTCTGTATTCGCACATTGAAACGCCCGTATCCTCTGTTGTTTACTGCATGTGGGTCTCACGCTCACATGGGCGCGTATGGCGGCCTCCTTTCTTTCCGTGCTTTTAGGATATCTGTGTGCAGGTAAGAGTCGGAGGATTGTTGCTTCATTTTCCATTGGAAAACCCTGCAGTTTGAGATGTGAAAGAAACTACACACGTTACACGAAGTTGAACATCTTCAACAAGCTGTCAGTGTTTGAGCAGTCATTTGTGCAGTAAAAAACATTTTTTTAAGGCTCAGCTAATTGTGTGTTGTGTTTGTGCCCCTCAGCCCTGCTTACGTGTCGACCCGATGAGTTCCAGTGTGGTGACGGATCCTGCATTCATGGCACCAAACAGTGTAACAAAGTCCACGACTGCCCGGACTACAGCGACGAGGCCGGTTGCGTCAATGGTAACTTACGGCAGGCACAGTCTTCTTCTCAGTCGGATAGTAAATTGTTTGCCGTAAAAAACTTTGTATTCCCTCTGGCCAAACGCGAATGCAATCTCTGTTTTCATGCACCAGCCCCCCCATGATTTATTCAGCTGCTTCATTTTAATTTATTTACTCTAAACATTTGTCCATTCGCTGCTTTAATACTTTTAATGAGCTCCAACGGGATCTGCATCATAAACACCTTAGATGGCTTTGCTGGTTGATTCTCAAAGTTGGATCATTAAAGAGTAAGGAGGGGGAAAAAAAGTTTAATAGGTGATATTTGCTCTGTAATGTCTCCGTATATATCCCTAGACAAAAGCAAAGTGTAAAGCAGGTAAGTACCTTACTAACACACCTTCAGTGGTTTAATTGTTTTATGGATAACAGGAAGATAATGGTTGTGTTTTATGATCTTCTCCAGCACAAGGAATTCCTTAGTGCTCTGTAAAAGTATTCAAACCTCACTTTGTCACACTAATACCACAAAGCTTTATGTATTAGATTAAGATTTTATGCAAAAGACCAACTCAAAGTAATGCATAAATGTGACGTGGAACAAAAGCGATAAATGTTTGTCAACGTTTTTACATATGAAAATCTGGAAAAGTATGGGATACAACTGTATTCAGCTCCTTTTAATACAATACCCCTAAATAAAATCCAATGCAGCCATTGGCCTTCAGAGGTCGAGCAATTAGCCAGTAGAGTCAAGCTGTCTAAATCAAGCTGTTCTGTGAAGACTTCAGAGTTTTTTTTACGGAACATTAGAGGAGAGATTGCATCATGAATACCTAACAACATAGCAGGCAGGTTAGGATTGAGGTTTTGGAGAACATTAAAGGCCAGTTGGGTAATAAAACAATAGCACATGTTTTGCCGCGATATACAATTCATACAATCCTTACGCGATATACAGAAATTCCAGGTAATGTCAGCTGTTTGCCTCTAGCCATGCTGGGAACGCAGCAGAAATCTGGAGGAAGGTGCATTAGTTAAGTGTGACCAAAACTCAACATGCAACCACTGGGGCTCACTGAAAACAGCAGTTTTGGAAAGTTGTAGGTTGGATTTCAGCTTTATTTGCTCTCATATGCCAAAGTAGCCTTGGGCAAGGCACCCAACCACAAGTTGCCCACCGCTCCATATACGGATGTGTACAACAGTGCACATTTCCGAGTCCAGCTGGGTGAATATTTCTGTACTGAAAAACCACTTCAAGTTGTTGCTGTGACAGCAAAATTGCTATACAAGTTCAGTCCATTTGCCTACATGCAAAATACTGTGTGGTCCGAACACACCATCTTAGCCAAGGCATTTGGCTGCGGCAGTACGCCTAACATGGAGAGGATTAATCTGAGCAGAGATCTGCGGTTCAAATCGTAGAATCTGTCAACAAGTCAGCGATTATTCCGGCACTCCAGCCTTAATGGAAAAGTAAAAAAAGTAAAGTTATTATTGAAAGAAAGCATGTAGGAGGCAGAGCAAAGATGTGGACAAAGAGCCAAAAAAATACTGTCCGTAATGTGCAACACTGTTTTTGGTGAAAACTAACACAGCACATCACTCTGAACACATATACCATGCCCATATTGGCACATAGTGGTAGCAGAATCCTGCTGTGGGGGTAGTTCTCATCCGCAGAGCTGGAGAAACTTTTCAGAATTGACAGAAATAATTAATGGAGCCAAAGTAAGGGCAATCCTGAAAGAAAACGTGTTAGAAGCACCAAAGGACTTGGTGGACTGTGGAGGGCATTCACCTCCCTGCAGGACAGCAACACTAAATATACCGCCGGAGCCTAAATGCCCTAGTCACATTTAAGACTTAGGTCCAATGTGTTTGCAAGGAGGGTATGTGTGCTGTTGGAAGGCACCCTCAAGTAAAATATAATGTCCTTGTTTATTATTTTTCCATGTCTTTCTCAGTTTAAAGTACAGGCTAATGAGAAGTATTTAACAGGGACACCAAAAGCAAGCTTTAAGCACTATCTGCAGCATGCAGCATTTTGACTCCCTTGTTGTTTATTAGAACAAAAGCATACAATTAGTGTAATAAAGTTAATCAAGAACTGGAATTAAATTAATCTATTGTAAAATATAATGCACAGATATGTAAACTGAGTATATACTCTACGTTTATAGGTGGTGCTGGCCTTACAATTCGTGACATTTAGGAAGCTGCCTCGCCAGGCAATCTGAGTTTTTGTTCCTCTGCATCTTTAGATGCTTATGTGTTCTGAACCTAAGAAGCCATGTTGGACAGCAAATACGAAGAAAGAAAAAAAAACGCACCCTTTTTTTTCTAATTTTTCTCTCCAGTTACAAAGTGTGACGGACCGAAAAGGTTTCGCTGTAAGAATGGGGAGTGTATCGACAGCAGCAAGGTGTGCGACAATGTAAAGGACTGCAAAGACTGGTCGGATGAGCCAGTGAAGGAGTGTGGTAAGATCCTTTCCCCTTCAAGGAGGCAGACACCCACAAGACTTATCAGTCTTCACAGCCTTAGATTTGCCAGAGTGTGATATACCTGCAAACGCATGAGTGGTATAAATTGTGTGGGTGGTCACTGCTCATGGGAACGGGAGATTCATTTGATCAAGGCAGGGTAAATTAGGACACTTCTCAGCTGTGTGTCGCGATCAAAGAACCGAGGGACCCTGCTCTATCTTACTGCAGTCTTAGGCAGCAAAACGTGACCGTACTACATTATCCATAAGGAGTGGCGAAGATTGTCACTTCATCATACATAATTACCACATCCTGATCTTCAATCACACATCTCCTATTAGGTGCAAAGCAAACAGAGAAAGACTGATGAGAAAATCCCACCTCATAATGCTCTCAAGAAATGTTTAGATTGTCTTTTTTTTTTTTTATCTGTGACATTAAGGAGCCTCCTGTAACTTCAGCTTAAGTAACTTGGGTCACATCAGTAAGAGTTGTCTCAAGGGTGTAAAAAAAAAAAAAACAGCAACTCAGGTTTCTCATAGAAAGCTACACTTCACTGCCTGGATGTCTTCTTTGAAGTGGAGTGCATCATCGTCTGTGGGTAGAAAATTATACATGAGCAGGTTATTTTTTAAGGTCACTCTGATCTGTGAGGAGAAGTACATAGCCTGTCATTATATTATCCAGCGGTCATATCATTGATAGTACATACAGTTTGATGAAGTGAAGATATCCCTTTATACGTGTCAGAAATAACATAAGTCTCTATTACAGCTATTTTTTGTAGTTTTTTTTTTTTTCAAAATATGGCTTTAGAATTAAATCCTAAGAGTCAGTTCCTTACAAAACTGAGCTTTTTTTTTGTAGTTTTTTGACGTCTAGAAATTAATAGCCTTTACTTAAAGTCTTCTTCATTGGCTTTTGCTAGATTCAGCTTTAGATTTTTAAAGGGAACACCGAAACGACGATATTTAACCATATTACCTCTACCACAATATTTATTTCTCCTACTGCCTCCATTACAGTTACATGCAGATTGCCAACATGTGGTCAGAAAATTATTGTATCTTATTTGGCATCACCAAGGGAAAGAAACGGAGACTGTGGTGCACTTTTTTTAGTGAGTTTAGGAACATAATCATTATGGTAATGTATACCATGCAATACTCCTATAGTCATTAATTTACCTTACTACACCTTAATACTAATGAGCTTTCATGTAATAAACATTGCTCTCATTAACTTTAATGGAGTGTTGGGTTGAGACTTGGCATCAGTAAATCCCAAATGTGAATTGACTCTGATTGCTTTGAGGAAATATTCTTTAATAATACATTTTTACATGCACATAGACATCATATATATATACTGCAACAAAAACAACTATGTTGCTAATTGTTTTCAGTGGCTGTTGAAGCACAAGTTTTCAGTTGCAGTCCATGCCTTGTGAATCTCTCTTAAACTCTTTAATTGACTTATTTTCCAATGATCTTGCACATGTTAATATGGTTAATATGCTCTTCTTGGGGATGTCAGTGATTAAGCGTCCCCATGATTGTGCTGGCCCCAACATGTGCAGATTGTATTTAGATAGATAGATGGATAGATGGATAGATAGATAGATGGATAGATGGATAGATAGATGTCTCTGTGTATAATGAAATGCTATTTGTTTAACTTTTTAAAATAAATTATTAAAGGAAACGTATTAGGACGTACCTGTAAAAATGAGCAAAACTGCTACTGATGTAATGTGAGGCTTAACTACAAAGTGAATTACGGCTTTAATTTCAGTTAAATGCTATTTTAAATGCTAAGGTTTTTTTTGTCGTTCTTGACTTCTTTTCTCACCGTCTCTCTGTCGTACTCGGACTCTTTGTCCCACAGCTGTACCTGTAGCCTTAAGCCTAAATCTTTAATGTAAATCTGTAATGAAGTACCAGCTACAGCTCTCCGCAGTGATCTCTCTTGACTCCCTGGAGGGTGATTGAAAGACAAAGGGATATAAGCGGTGGTGCAGAAACGGATGTAAAATGGGTTGGAAGGAAAACAGGGAGAATCTAATCAGCTCTTTTAATAGACAAAAAAGGAGAAAATGGACAGATAGAGATGTGAGAATGAAGAAGAGGAGCTGCTCGTTTTACACTTGGCCATTACAGTGATGTGGTAGCTGGTTAAGAACGGGTTCTTTAACTGTAGAAACTGTTCTTGTGAGCTATGAACAAGGTAATAATTGTAGCACACGCATTTTGCTGTCCCTTTTATACGGCTTGTAAGCTTACTGCCTTTTTGAATGGAGATTTTTATGTATACAGGCACACTTGACAGCGTAAAATTATCTTGACTGGCAGGTTGATTAAAACTATCCACACACACCATCTGGGGCGTTTTGTCTTTCCGTCCAGCGCTCTCTTTGTGTTCTTTGCAGGCTGAGTTATTCTGACCGAGAAATCTGCTGGAGTTATTTCATCCATATTCAGCTCCTCTTCACTTCCCTCTATTCCTCCGCTCACACGTCTGTCCCTTCCTCCATCCATCCCTCCCCTCCCCGCCGCTCCTCCCTTCGCAGGCCTGAATGAGTGTGCAGACAACAATGGAGGCTGCTCCCACATCTGCAGGGACCGGAGAATTGGTTATGAGTGTGACTGCCCCTCCGGATACAAACTCCTGGACAAAAAGACTTGTGGAGGTAAAGAAAATAGTTTATGCAAAAATTCCCCAGCTTTAATGGAGGGAACCCGGGCTACTCAACCAGGCAGAATTCAAGCAAATACTTTTTAATCTTTTTTTTCTTTTCTTTTTTGCTTAAAAAAAATGCCCCCCTTTATTCAAATAGCTCTGACCATCGTGACCCTGTGCTGATTATCTGTCCAGAAACCCCTGCCTGTATCACACCTGTGATCAAATATGCTAATAAAACATGCATCATCTAAAGAACAGGTTTGCCAATCATCTTTTTTTACCTAGACCAGTTGCACCTGAAATTATTAATCCCCATTGGAAATAATGTGTGTTGGTAAACTATACAAAACTAGCTGCTGGAACAAATCTAACAAAACCATTGAAATAGCTTAACACATCTGATATGAAATACATTTTCTCTAAATTAAGGCACATAATGTGGCTTTTAATGACTAGAGTCTCAGAATTTTTCAACTCCTTGATGATAAGCATCCTCTAATACTTAGGCGAGACCTCTTTTGCTGTAATGACCTGCCGTGAACTTGGTTCACACCAGCATCTGGCAACGTCCTTAAGGAATTTTAGCCCACCTACTCATTAATGTCATTGAGTTTGTTTGCTGCTACCATGTTTTTTTTTTTAAAACACCACCAGAGATTTTCCTATAGATTTCATGTCTGCTGACTGTGATGGCCCCTCCGGTGTGTTCCAGGAGTTCTCCTTAAACCAAGCCTTGGTGGACTTTGTGATATTGGGATCATTTTCCTGTTTAAGAGCCCAGCTACTGCTTCCTCACAGACACCATGACATCTTCTCTAAGAATTTGATTTATTCCAACTTGCCCTTTACGGGCTGCAGGTTTCGAATGCTAGGTGAAGCAAAGCAGCCCCCACCGTGCTTCACTATAAGCATGTCCTTTTCATGTTGCGCTTCATTCTTCCTCTTCTATATATCAAGGAACTTTGGGTAAGAAATAAAAAAAAATGTGTAACTACTGTATTAAATTATATAATTTCCTCTCCAGCAAAATGCATAAATAACACAAAGAGATGTTAAACATGCATACAAAAAGACTTTCATCTACAAATGCATAAATAAAGAGCATTTACATTGATGCACTTGTGTTACTAAAATATAAATGAGGTAAAGGTTAAGGACTTATGATTTCATGCTTTTACAGGTAAAATCTTGTAAGCCCTGCATTTTCCTGTGAATTTAAAACTACTACCGATATTAAGGAACCCGATGCGTCTGCTTTAGTCCTTACAATAAAAAATGGAATTGGCTAAAGAATAAAGAAGTTGGACCAATAAACATCTAAAGTTGAAGACTCTTATCATCAAGGAGTTGAAACATTTTCAGACTCTAGTCATTTAAAACCAGATTATGTGCCTTAATTTAGAGAAAATTTATATAATATCAGATGTGTTGAGCTATTTCAATTGTAGATTTGTTCCAGCTGCTAGTATTGTCTATTTGCCAACACACATTATTTCCAAATGGGATTAATAAATTCAGGTGCTACTGGTATTGGCCAGGAAAAGCCCAATAAGTGAATAAAAAATGTGTAAAAACAAGTGGTATCATGAACACTTAATAAATTGTCTATAGTAGGATTTTGTCTTTAAATTACTTGTCAAGTTGGACAAACAAAACAATTATTCCCTGAAGTGTGCAGAACCGTATTTTGCAGAGAGGATTTCTTGAAAATCCTAGATATCATGTCTCGTGTTTTTCTAATCAGATGAAACATCCTTTGCCTGTATACATTTTACATGCTTTTGCATTCTCTTTATGTCCGTCCTTCTGTAGACATCGACGAGTGTGAGAATCCAGATGCCTGCAGTCAAATCTGCATCAACTACAAAGGAGATTATAAGTGTGAGTGCTATGAAGGCTACGAGATGGACCCCGCGTCAAAGACCTGCAAAGCTGTGGGTAAGCCGTTTGTCCCATGCACACATTCACTCAGGGGAAGACATACACTCTGCCACAGATAGATGTTCTCACCAAAATCCATTCATGATCCAATATATACTTGAGCGAATTCACACATCGAGACTCACTCTTGTATAAACACCAATTACTCATCCATTCCACAACCCCTAACTACAATGTGACATCCCACACCATTCTCACTCAGCGGGACTCTGAAAAGAGAGGCTTGTTTCGTATGCGGGGCCCGCACAGCAATCTGTTCAAAGATAAATATTTGCTATCTTTTTCTTTAGTCCACAATAATGGCAAGTTTGCAGCCAGCTGCCTCTGCTTTCCCTTGGGTTTCAGGGGAAGGCTTTTGTGTGGGTAAGGGGTCTGCACTCTCTGCAGGACACAGGCAAGGTCTGTAACCCTTATTTGCTGGCAAGAGCTCTCTGAGCAGTGTTATGAATAAAAAAAAAATTATAACTCTGTGCTCTGAACTGGACTGGATAATGAAAAAGGATATATGTTGCACACAAAAATTAAAGGAACGCTTTGAAAAAAAACATCAGGTCTCAATTGGGGGGAAAAAAAGCACCTGCTGGATATCCATCCTGATATCAAATGGATAATGTGTTGGGAACAAAAGAATGACACATCATTTCATGAAAATGAAAATTATTAACTCACAGAGGGCCTAATCTGATAGCCTCGTGAGACCATCCTGATCTCGCGAGCTTTCAAGGTTTCACTCGCAGATCAGTCTGGCTACTCTCCGTTAAAGAAAATTTGGAGCCGTTCACCAAACGAACGTCCAATCAGCGTTGGCTTTGAGGCGGGTTGAGGTGTGACGCAACGAGAAGCGCGACAGTTCAGTCTAAAGAACATGGCGGCTTCAGCCGATGAAACTAGCGTTAGCGTGGCTATCGAGCAAGTTTTATCAGAATTACAGAGTATTTCTTTGCTGAGCTAACGAGCCTTTACCTGCAGCAGCAAGAGTAGCTTGGCTTGTGGTTGTGTTTTCGCTCGTAACAGAGCGACGACGAATCTGATTGGTTTATTTGGCCCGTCTATCACCAACATAGGCCAATCAGCTAACCAGTATTTTCGCCCCTTCCCAAAATTACTTCAACGGAAGGTTTCCAGATGGATATGCGGAGCAAATCTATCTGGCGGAGTCAGGTAACTAATCTGAACAGAGGAGGTAAAACTGAAAGAAAAAAAAAACGATGCGGCAGGCTGGTCTGATTTCCTAAAATGTCATTGCAGCAGCTCAAAATGGTACCCAATAGTGGGTATGGCCCCCGTGTGTTTGCATGCATGCCTGACAACATCGGGGTATTCTCCTTATGAGATGATGGATGGTGTCCTGGTATGTCTCCTCCTAGAATTTGACAGGGTGTCACCAAGCTCCTGGACACTCTGAGGTGCAACTGGGTGCCGTTGTATGGACCTAAACACAATGTCCCAGAGATGTTCACTTGGGTTTAGGTCATGGGGGGTAGAGGCCAGTCAATGGTATCAGTTCCTTCATCCTTCAGGAACTGGCTTGATACTCCTGCCACATGAGCCTGAGGAACCCACTGATCCAGCAAAAAGTCTAAGAATGGGTCTAAGCATTTCATCCCAATACCTAATGGAAGTCAGGGTACCATCCTTTATCCTGTTCAGGTCTGTGTGTCCCTCCATGGCGATGCCTCCCCAGTTCAACACTGACCCACCACCAAACCCACCACACTGAAGGCAGCATAACGTTCAGTGCAGCTTCTCCGGACCCTTTCATGCCTGTCACATGAGCTCAGAGTTAACTTGCTTTCATCTGTGAAAAGGACAGAGAACTAGTGCTGAACCTGCCAATTCCGGTGTTCCCAGGCAAATGCCAGTCGAGCTCCACAATGCGGGGCAGTGAACAAAAGGTCTACTAGAGGACGTTGGGCCCTTTGGCCACCCTCATAAAGTCTGATTCCAATGGTTGGGTCAGAGACAACAAGCCAGTGGCCCACTGGAGGGCACTTTATAGGGCTGTGGCAGTGCTCATCCTGTTCCTTCTTGCATAAAGGAGCAGATTTGGCGGGTTAAGGACCTCCAAAAGGCCTGTGCAGCACCCCTAGCGTAACTGCCTTTGTCCTGGGACCTCTTTCATGCTCTTGATGCGGGGGGGGGGGGTCCTAAGTCCTCCATCTGCAGAACTTTTCTTGTTGTGTGGTTGTTTCATTGTTGCGTCTTCAGTGAACCTGTAGTTAACTTCATTAACACAGAAACAGCAATCCCCCTCTACTACTGAACTGCTGAAATTCCCTCTTTTCGCCAAATGGATTCAAAAGCAGTCCCAGATTGTCCCGGAGGTTCCGGGTTAAACTTCCACACACTGCCACTCTGGGTCCATGAGCAAGACCCTTCACACCAGATTGCTCCCTGGGTGTCGCTCAGTGGCAGCCCACTGCTTCCCAAGGAGATGGGTTAAATGTAATGAACAAATTTCATTGAAATGTTTGTTGCCATGACAATAAAGAGTATTATTATTATTATTATTATTATTATTATTATTATTATTATTATTATTATCATTAATTGATAATGTGCATAACTAGAGTGCTACACATTATCAATCTGACTGGGCAGGTTAACAGGTGTCATGAAAACCCCCAATAAAGTAAGCTATACATAGTGTGCATGTTTTATTGATGTTTTTTTTTTTTTTTTTTTTTTTTATGGTCATGCCTTAAGCAGAATAAAAGAAATTCATTCGAAATGAAATACACAGCAAGTTCGCTTTTCAACATGAAACGAGGGAGAAAGCATGTTATTGGTGATTATCGTCTTAGGTTAAGTCATTATAGGGTGAGCTGGTCTGGTAATGAGAGTGCTTAAAGCAGAAAACATATCCTCACTCTGAAGCTAAGTGGCATAAAAAACCCCATTAATTGCTCAGTGTCTCTCTGTGTGAATCTTTATTAGCATTGGGCAGAGCAAACAGCTCTTGTTAGAGTCAACGCACTTTGGAGGCATAGACGAGCAGGGGGAAAGAAAAAAATTATTTCTATGAATATTTCTGCGCTCAATAAACAGCGTGCCAAAGGAAACACGAAGAGGGAGAGTCTAAAATATGACTGAATTAATGTTGATTGTTGTTCACGTTAATTCCTGCTCAAAAGAAAAGCACAGAGGCGGAGCCGTAAATAGAGAGACGCCTGCTTTGTGAAGCGGATGTAATGAGGATTTAATGAAGCTCCATTTGTCCAGCAAATCATTCCTAGATGCTCTTCCTCAATAATCAGCATATATATAGCCTTCAGTTTTTTTCATGCACTGTCATATTAAAGAGGCAGATCCTATTTCGAACACAAATTCAAGCCTCTTGTGGGGGAGCAATGTTGTATGCTT
Organism: Fundulus heteroclitus; assembly: GCF_011125445.2. Lineage (NCBI taxonomy): Eukaryota > Metazoa > Chordata > Actinopteri > Cyprinodontiformes > Fundulidae > Fundulus > Fundulus heteroclitus. The sequence goes on from NC_046369.1 coordinate 5,477,390, forward strand.
TTCTATGACATGGGCCACGTTCCTGTATATTTGACTTTCGAATGCGTGAATATTTTTTCACTATTTCTAAAGATCCAAATGACTCTCCATCTCTGTGTGTGTTCTGTTTTTTTTTTCTATTCCCAGCATGCAGTTTATGGCTCCCCAGATTAATCTCACAGTAACTGCTAGTCTAGCAATACTAATTAAAAGAAAAATCTCAGGTCAGAGTCATTATACGCTTTCTTCTCTACGCCGGTATTTGTGTAAGTGTGGTTGGGACCATTAATTTTGGTACGTAGCAGCGCCCATTAAATCCCCTGGGCAAAGTTTTATTTCACACTTATTGCATTCAGTGTTTCCCCATAAACCTTTGAGTGTGAAGCCTCTGAATGACTCATCAACTTAAGTTAGTGTTTTGTTTCTTTTTTCTGTGTTTGTCAGAAGAAGAGAAGTAGCAAACAGAAATCTTTTTTGTTTTAATTGCCTGTTGGAAATTCATCCAGATATGAATGAAATCATCCTGGCAAGCTGGAAATCAACTGTTTATGGAAGTACTTCCTCTTGGCATCCTTTTGTCTTTTATTTTAACAACCTGAGTATTTATACGTGAGTAAAGCAGAAAGGTTTCTGACAGAGTAAGCTAATAACATTACAAAAGTGTTACTAACAGCACCAGAAAAAGCATAACAGGTTGTTGCAACGTTGCAGAAAACAATCTGTAAACTGTCTGCGGACCAAACAGGCCTGCTTATTTTATCCTTTGTCTGTGGCGTGCTGGGAGCTTTACCACCGTACAAAAGAGCAGCGCGAGCCACACTTGACAGTTTGAGAACACACGTTTCAAATTGGCTTTAAAGCTGTGGTCAGGTTATCCCTGTGGTGAGTCATGGGACCAAAGGTACAACACAGTGTTGTCAAGCTCATCTCACATGCCGTTTTCGGCTTTCGGTGATCTGGAAGATGGGATTTTAATTTTATTTCCGAAATGATTTTCATATTAGCAATGAATATCCAGTGCTATGTACTTTGTCAAAGGTTTTAACTGTCTAAGGCAGGTTTGGTGTCGAACTTTTACATGTGTCCCCAGTCTGACTCAATTGGCTGAATTACGCCCTCAGTCTGGGGCTGCGTCCCAAATGTTCTAATTATAGCCCTGAGCTCCTATTCCTTGAGCTTTCACAAGGTCAACAGTAAGAACTGTAGTAAGAATTGAATTTGACTTTTGAAAGTGCCTTGAGATGACATGTTTCATGAATTGGCGCTATATAAATAAAATAAAATTGAATTGAATTGAATTGAACTGCATTGGGAGCAGGAAAGGAGCTTCGGACAGCTGCCCCGATTTCGGCCAGCCTGTAACTCCGATGTCATTACGCAACGGAAACACGCCTGGATGATTCTAGTCAAATATGTGCCTACAGCCTTCCAAGAAAGAATTACTAAGTGTGTACTCTCTTCTCTCCGGACATTTTTGTTAATTTCCGTGACGCAGGCTGTGCTTAAACATCATGTTATGCTAAGGATTGTGGGATTACTTATGGCTCCTTAGCACCAGTAAAGAAGATCGCAAGCTCCCTAAGCTTAAGAAACTATGACAGAAAGCATACAGGCTCCTTTTTATACCTGCTTCCTTACTGACTGCAGTATTCAGGCAGCACTTATCATGAGGAATACTGATGCACTTCCACTTTGGCTAAAGAGTCCTTACCAATTAGACCTTTGTGGATGCAGCCAGATTCTCCACAGTCCTGCTAATGACCTATTTATTTGACTCAGGCGTGTTGGACCAGGAACACATCTAAAAGTTTCAGGACTTGAGTATTGGAGTTTGACACCCCTGGTCTAAATGTTGTAACTGGACTTTCAAGATCTTACTGTAACCTTTTGATGCTTACATTTTTTGTTTTTTTGGTGCAAAAAATGGTGTATTGTAGTCTGAAATCACACTTGGAAACCAAGCGGATGAATGAATGCATAGCATTCACATGGAAAACAGGCACGATGCCAGCAAAGAAAATAGAATGTGGGTAAAAAAAGTAAATCGCAAGGAGGCATTTCTGCACCATGAGTAGGGATGGGTACCTTTCACATTTGAACCGATACGGTACCGATACCTAGTACCTGGGAATCGATACCAGTACCTAACCTATACCTATTTTCAGTACTTTTTTTGTATTTATGTATTAAAGAATAAAATAAAATCTCTAAATTTGTCAATTTAACATTTTATTACTCAATATATAAACTTGTTTGGATCTACAAACGAACCTTATTAAATAATGTATGAAATGTAATACATTACCTGAATCCACAGCATATAAAACCAATTTTCAGGGGCAGCGAGTGAACGAGATGAATTCGGGATTGAAGCTGTGTGTGAATAAAATTCAGGGAATTGTTTTAGTGCAACAGTTTCAGAGAAGGAAAAAAAAAACAGTATTAAAAACATGTTTTATGGGGCATGCTGCGATGGCACAGGAGGCCTTCGCAGCACGTGGATGACCCGGGTACTATTCCAACCCTTTTTGCATGTCTCCCCCTTCTCTCAAAAAAACAAACATTTCCTTTCAGCCTAGTTCGTAAAAACAAGCCACTATTGCCGCAAAAACTTAGAAAACGAATAATTAAACAAAAACAGTTCATCCCGCTTTGTAAATGAGGGCGGGATTCAATTCAATTCAATTCAATTTTATTTATATAGCGCCAAATCATGAAACATGTCATCTCAAGGCACTTTACAAAGTCAAGTTCAATCATATTATACAGATTTGGTCAGATTATACAGATTGGTCAAAAATGTCCTATATAAGGAAACCAGTTGATTGCATCAAAGTCCTGACAAACAGCATTCACTCCTGGGGAACCGTAGAGCCACAGGGAGAGTCGTCTGCATTGTCCATGGCTTTGCTGCAATCCCTCATACTGAGCAAGCATGAAGCGACAGTGGGAAGAAAAACCACCCATTAACGGGAAGGAAAAACCTCCGGCAGAACCGGGCTCAGTATGAACGGTCATCTGCCTCGACCGACTGGGGGTTACAGAAGACAGAGCAGAGACACAACAAGAGAAACAAAAAAGCACAGAAGCACACATTGATCCAGTAATCTGTTCTACATTAGATGGAAGTAGCGGGTGAGCCGTCTTCTCTGGATGATGTCACAGTTAACAGAACGCCAGACCAGGTGTACCTACTATGAAGAAAAAGAGAGAGAGCAAAAGTTAAAAGCTGAAATTACGACAGTCATTTCAATGTAATACAATGCAAAACTGGAGAACAGTAGACTGAAGAACAGTAGAAATCAGTAGAGTGAGAAAATTAGACCCTGATGTCCTCCAGCAGCCTAGGCCTATCACAGCACAACTATAGAGATAGCTCAGGGTATGAGCCACTCTAACTATAAGCTTTGTCAAAAAGGAAAGTTTTAACATTAGTCTTAAAAATAGATAGGGTGTCTGCCTCACGGACCAAAACTGGGAGTTGGTTCCACAGGAGAGGAGCCTGATAGCTAAAGGATCTGCCTCCCATTCTACTTTTAGAGACTCTAGGAACCACCAGCAGACCTGCAGTCTGAGAGCGAAGTGCTCTGTTAGGAACATACGGGGTAATCAGAGCTCTGATATATGATGGAGCTTGATTATTAAGGGCTTTATACGTTAGAAGGAGAATTTTAAATTCTATTCTTGATTTAACAGGAAGCCAATGAAGGGAAGCTAAAACAGGAGAAATATGATCCCTCTTGTTGATTTTCATCAGAACTCTTGCCGCAGCATTTTGAATCAGCTGAAACCTTCGAACTGCATTTTGTGGACTTCCTGATAGTAAAGAATTACAATAGTCCAGCCTTGAAGTAACGAATGCATGGACTAGTTTTTCAGCATCACTCCTGGACAGAATGTTTCTAATTTTGGCGATATTCCGGAGGTGAAAAAAGGGATACATTTGTAATGTGGAAACAGAGAGCCTCTGACTGCAAATGGTTTTCAGGTCAAAGCTACAGCTGCCTGTGAGGCAGCTCTTGGAGAAGTGGGAAGCACCAGCCGCTCTCCCAAGACAATAAACTCCAGAACGATTGGTACATTCTCGGGAAGTGACCAAAAACAAAAGTTAATAGATTTTTCGCTTGTCGCTTTTTTTGAAAAAAGCTCGCTGGGATGGGTCTGAAAAATGATTAAATATAGCGAGAAGTTCGTTGAATTGTCAGCACTGATCAGGTGCTTCCTCAGATTAGAAGTATTCCCGCCACTGGCCTTGTACTTCGCCTCACAAATATTGCAGCGAGCGTAATCTGCAACGCATTTTGAAAAGTGCAGCCATGCTTTCGAACGTTTCCTATCAGCCATGCTTGCTTTCTTTACTGGACCAGCGGCTACTGACGCTGTCACGCTCTTGTGCATGCGATGCTGTGTTCATGTTCGGCATGGAAAATCCCCCGCTCTTCCACTCCCTCGGTGTCAGAGTCATATGTTTAGGTACTGAAACATGGTATTGTTTTGATTTTACGTGAATCGGTACCCGGTAGTACTGACAGGATTGTGTCGGTATCTATAAAAGTACCGAATTGAGTACCTACCCCTTAGCACCCCACAGTGGCCAGTGCGTGCTCGACTATCTTAAAATGCACTCAGCTTCTTAATCTTTGCTTGCTTAATTGCACGTTTAAGACTCTTGGGGCAGGGCCTGTGGCTGATGTGATGTGTCCTCACATTGCCTAAAGTGTTGTGTACTGAGATTCATCAGTTTCAGACTCCTTTTTTGCTGTGTTTTTGCAGTTTTCTAATAGTCATCCCTCACTTGCTTGAAAAGCATTCCACACTGTAGCTAACATTGAGATCAGGTTTGGTTACACAGCCTTTTTAAGTCTGGTGAAGTACACATATTTGTTCTCACAACGAGGTGACAGTCTCTCTTGAGGATCCTTCTTGGCTTGCAAATGATGTTTTCTTCTCTCATGGTGCAGAAATGCCTCACTGTAATATATGTTTTCACTCAAGTTTTCATTTCCTGGCATGCATCACATTTTGGTGTTCAGTTGTTTCCGTGTGCGTGCTGCTTATTCATGTAGATGCTCAGTTTCCAGACGTGGTTTGAGATTAAATAAACGGCATACAGAATACCTTGTATGAATTTGTGCACATGATGGGATTAGATATGTGTATGAGGCTGTTTTGGTCTGAAATAGTTTTCTAAATGGCTGACCTGTCTTCAAGAGCATATTAGAATATTACATTTGATATAAGTTTTATAACCTATTGAATATTCCTATCCCTCAAACATTGCCCCAACAGAAAGGACAGAAGAGCAAGTAAAAATATGATTTACAAGATATTTTGTAAATAAAATTTGGAAAATTTGGAACTCATTTATACTTCACCCATTTTAGTCTGACACCCATAAATGAAATCCAGTGTAGCCAATTGACTTCCAAACTCATTAAATTAGTAAGTAGACTCCACATATGTGTCATTTTTCTCGGTTCAGCTGTTCTGTCTACACCTTGGAGGTTTGTGAGACAGCACTTGCCTCATGTAGGCCAAGGAAAACGGATGGGTCAACGATAAAGTTGTTTTTAAAGCAGAGTTAAGATTACTAAACAATATCCTGTGCTTTTTTGAAATGAAATGAAATTTATTCGAACATGATACAAATATAAAAATAAAATAGTGCACAGTAACAAGAAGTGCATAAGAAAGAAGAGAAAATACAGATTTTTTTTGTTTCAGTTAACTTTAAAAATTTCACAGAGTACCTTTTAGCGTATCATTCTAAAATGGAAAGAGTATGGCCATCAACTAACTTATTATGACATGGCCATGCAACTACCGTGATAGGTCAAGCAAGGTACAAGCCCAGAGTAAGTCTGGGAGAGTTGCAGTGATCCACAGCTCAGGTGTCGGGGTTCATCAACACATCCACTCTTAGTCCCACACCCTAAAAAGCTAGGCTTTATGGAAGGGTGGCAAGAAGAAATCCTTCTGTAGGGGGCATTACAAATGTAGTTAGAAAGGTGCTGTGTTCAGAAGGGTAAAAATGGTTTGGTCTAGATGCAAAACACCATGAGTGGAAGAAAACTAGCATTCCACTTCACATGAATTTGTGATAAATTACACTAACTACGGGGCAACCTTGAATAAAACATTTGACATGATTCAAGAGACTTTGTACACCCTCCAGCAGGACAATAGCCATAAACAAAGGGCCAGAGTTACAACTGACTTGTTAAGTTTAAGGAATAATAGTTTGTTAGAATAAACCAGTTACTTTAACAGATTAATTATTAGAATTCTAACAATCCAATTCCCGAGGCGTAAAGAAGATAAAATGGATCTTTTTGGACTTTGTTTATCAAAGTATGGCTGTACAAAATGTAGCATAAACAAACTTGTAAATTCTAAAACCAAGCTTGGCAGCCTCTGTTTAGTGCGCAGTAAAACAGAAAGCCCAATAATTCAGCCAGGCACTGTGTTGTGCTTAAAAGGTTTATTTAGAAAAAAAAAAAAAAACAGAACTAGGTGCAGGCAGAAATAATGTCCAGAGAAACAGACTGGGCTGGAAACAGGGAGCAGGTCTGAGAAACAAACTGGGTTATGCATGAAAGGGCAGGCAGCAGACTAGCAGACAAATTTAGAGGGCAGGGTAAAATTAATGGTAGAGAAAACAGTCCGAGGAGGTGTCCAGAGTCGGAAGGCCGATGACGTATCCAGGGAGGCCAAGGCAAACAGGAGATCCAAAAGCAAGAACAACTGGTCAGATCAGGCGATGCCCACAAAACGCTGGACATTAACTCACTGAAGGCTTGAGGACAATCTTCCTAATGGCTGTAAGACTAATGGCTGTAAGAGGCAGGTATTCAAAGGCGTGGCAACAGGTGGGAAGTGTGGAGGTTATCAGAAGAAACCTGGATGAATCTGCTCACCCTAATTAACAGAGTGGAGCGGAACAAAAAGTTGTGAACAGCCAGCCTGCCTTAAAAACAAAAGATGAAAGGCAGGATGCATGTCTGTAAGTAAACTCAGGATGCGACGTGACCACTTCTGCAACTACATCATAAGCCCAAGGTTCCAGCATGGCAACCTAGAAATAGATCTCTGGATAGGTCACAATTTGAGTCAGAATATTTTATTAGGTAATGGTACTTGAAATTGAGGAACATCACTTATTATTTGGGACTTCAATTCAATCTTTTATTTCACTACAATTAACTTTAGTGCGTTGAAGAATCCTTAACTGCTACAACATAAACATCTGTTTTACTGTAAAGAAGATCAATGCTTGTGCAGTATTAAAAAAAGAATACCCTGTTTTTTTATGAGTTAACCAAAAGGTTCGCTGTACCGATCCGTTGTGGTGAAGAGAGAGCTGAGCCAAAAGGCGAAGCTCTCGATTTACCGGTCGATCTACGTTCCTACCCTCATCTATGGTCACGAGCTTTGGGTCGTGACCGAAAGAACGAGATCCCGGATACAAGCGGCTGAAATGAGTTTTCTCCGTAGTGTGTCTGGGCTCTCCCTTAGAGATAGGGTGAGGAGCTCAGTCATCCGGGGAGGACTCAGAGTAGAGCCGCTGCTCCTCCACGTCGAGAGGAGCCAGTTGAGGTGGCTCGGGCATCTGGTCAGGATGCCTCCTGGACGCCTCCCTGGTGAGGTGTTCCGGGCACGTCCCACCGGGAGGAGGCCCAGGGGAAGACCCAGGACACGCTGGAGGGACTATGTCTCCCGGCTGGCCTGGGAACGCCTTGGGGTTCCTCCTGAGGAGCTGGCCCAAGTGGCCGGGGAGAGGGACGTCTGGGCCTCCCTACTGAAGCTGCTACCCCCGCGACCCGACCCTGGATAAGCGGAAGACGACGGACGGACGGACGGACAAAAGGAGCAGATGAAACAAAGTCAGATTTCTTGTTTGTATGCACAAATAAAGCAAATTCCGATTAAGATTCTGACCTGCAAAATGTGAGCAGATTGTAAAGTGTGGCTTTCTACGTGTTGCCCTACCCTCATCTAACCTGCGATTAACCTGTGACAAAGTACAAAAGGTATTCACATGTCATGGTGGATTTAGGTTTAAAGTAATCATTTTATTTACCACCATGTTTTATTTTTTCTTACAGAAAGTAATAGAACCATTTTGTAGTGGTCCAGCCATGGTCTTAAGTTGATGAAGCTGATGAATCTGTGAAGGGAGCTAAAGACCAGGGGGATGGCAAGGAGGCCTTCTAACATCAAACATTTGGAGCTCACCACAAAGATAAATACTAAAACGTATCAGTTAACTCGTTTAAAAAGCTGGACAGGAATTAGAAGAAGGGATTAATTGCTACAGCACCAAAAAAGATTTTTTTCCATTGATTATGGAGAAAGTTATAAGTATTTATTGACATACCATTTTTTTATTTAAAGGTATAATGTAATAGTAAGGTGGATACATTTTTTTGTGTTATTGTATTACATTTTGAGAGATGCCTGTCTCATATACTATCAGAAATAGACTTCTTGGTCGAACAACAATGATTACAAATCTAAATGTTATAGGCGTATGCATTACTTTAGGATTGAACTTTATTATATGCCCCGTGCATGCCTTACAAATATACCTTTTTCCCATCATCTTTCTTTCACATAACTCATTGTACACTTTTTTACCCCTCCAATTATCTGCTTGTTCATTTCTCTCAACTCATTCCACCTCCACTCTCCCAATTACATCCTCTAACTCCTCAAACCTCCATGACAACACATTCATCCGTCGTTTTTACTTGTCCCTGTCCGTTTCTTGCTGCGTGTCTATCTCTGTCTCTCTCTCAGCAGGTGAAATTGATGGTTACCAACCCAGTAGTCAGAGGAAAATGATTGCATCCAAACACTGGTAGAAATGTAATATGTTCTCTCTGTGAGAGAACGCGTGGTAGAACTGGGGACAAAACTAAAGCAGGGTTCAGTGTGGATGTTTGTGCATGACTGTGCCTGTTGTATAATTTCTTTTAAAAGCTTTAAGTGGTACTTCTGCTTCTCTGCACAGCTGGGAGCCTAAAGTGAGTTGAAAAATATGAGATACAGCAAATATGTAGGTAAATCAGGTTAAAATCTTAAGTCTAAAAATCAAAGCAATTTAACCAAATTAAAGAAAAGTGGATGCACGGTACATTTAATACCAGCTTTAATAAAAGTTTTGATATAAGCCTTTAGTACACTATTAGTATTGTATACAATCTCTGATTTCTACAAAGCTTGCAACTCTATGCATGGTGGCTTAGACAAAAGCTAAAATACTAAATACAAGGTCAGTCTAGGGGACTCGTCCCTGATCATTTTTCTAATCCTTTTGTCATGTCCGGTCAGTTTGCTGAAAAATGTGCCTTAGGGGAACTGATGCACCAGCTAACAACTTGCATTAAGTGAACATGAAGAAGAGGGCCCACTAACACACTTTTGACACATTGTTGTACCAAAAATAAAATCATGTCATACCTGTGTGGTTGATCTACTTTAGTCTGAGGCACATTTTGCCTCATTTCTTCATATAGGAGCAGGGCAGCTGCAGTTCAGCAAGACAATATAGTGCAGGAATAAATGATCTGCTTTGCAAGAGGAAACATTTATAAGTAAATTATCTATGTCAATTGCAAACTTTGTAAAAGTTATGCTTGTACTGCTGAAAATACTAGTAATAAATAAATGCAAAAAGGGATTGCATTTGCTATATTATTCCCTTTTGGGAATAAACCTCAATTTTAATACTTTGTCAAAACTGACTAATTATTAGAAGGGACCTATTAGGCAAAATTTCCTTTTTGCACATTTTCATACCTCTGTTTGGGTCTCTAATGCTGCAAGAAACAGACCAAGACCTTTTTGGAAAAAAAAAAAAAACATCCAACCATTTTTTGGCAATAAGTAAATGTTTTGTTGATGTGTGGAAAACATGCAGTTTGATTATTACTTTACAATCAACAGGCACCTAGCAACGCCAGCAATGCCCAACTCTTCCCTTAGCAATCCACACAGAGCTCCACCCACTTCATCGGCAGGTTTTACCGCTGTACGTACTGTACAATGGCAGTTCAGCATGATCATGCTTTGTTATTTAGCACAAGCTAATGCTAACAATAGGCTACCGATAGCCCCGTGTCCATTTATTTGTCCATTCACCGCTTGCTGTATCGTTGCTCCACTTCTTCTGCTTTTGAGTCCGACTCAGGGTCAAAGATGTATGGTTGTACTGTTGGGCTTTTGTTTGCTGCCATCATCACGTGTATAAAGTGCAAGTGTAAACATTGAGTTATAGAGTGCGTCCAGCTGCAGGTTTTTCTCATGAAAGTAGCCGAGCCCTAAAAACAGCTCATTCTGAAAGGAGCTAAAAATGGGTAAAACTGGGTAGTTGACAACTCATTATCCTCGAGTAATTTTGGATAAAATACATAATGATCACCTTTTGTATAGCCCATATACCTATCCTAACTTTTTAAAAAGAAGCAGAATAGGTCCCCTTTAAGGCACGTATAGAGGACAATTTAGCAACGAGTTGGTTTATTTTAATCAATTCACTTTATTAGTGCTAACAGTGCTAATTTTCAACATCAGGCATCTTGAGATATTTAATAAGACAAACAGATCTAGCCATGTAGAATATGAGTTGATCAGGGTTTGATCAGGATTGATACATTTATTTTTTATCATGTTTTTTTTCAGTGCAGTATAGTCAGTCAGATTCAGATCCCATTTCTAATACAGTATACTCAAATTCAATTGATTACTTAAACCAGTGCATGCGTGGGTTCTCTCCGGGTACTCCGGCTTCCTCCCACAGTCCAAAAACATGACTGTTAGGTTAATTGGCTTCTCCAAATTGTCCTTAGGTGTGAGTGTGTGCGTGAATGGTTGTTTGTCCTGTTTGTCCCTCTGTGTTGCCCTGCGACAGACTGGCGACCTGTCCAGGGTGTACCCCGCCTCTCGCCCGGTGAACGCTGGAGATAGGCACCAGCAACCCCCGCGACCCCATGAGGGATAAAGCGGTTTGGAAAATGGATGGATGGATGGATGGACTTAAACCAGTGTTTCACAATCCTGATCCTCAAGGCACACTGCCCTGCATGTTTTAGATGTGTCCCTGATTTAACACATCTAATTCAGATGATTGCAGTTCAGCAAAAGCCTGTTAATCAGCCATCAATTAAAATTAGGTGGACTTAAGCAGGGCAACATCTAAAACATGTTGGGCAGTGTGGCTTGAGGACGAGGTTTGGGAAAAACTGACTGAAAGAGTATACTTGGACTTAGGGGAAGCAACGTCTTTTTCAGTATTGTTATCTATAAAAGACATAATCTGTCAGCCAGGTGTACTTTGTGTAGAAAAGGAAAACAGAGAGTGCACAAAGTTGATTGGCTGTGAAGTCATGGTTGCTGAATAGTTAATTAACAATATCTCAAACCTCTTGTAAAATTATCTGAAAAATGACGTTGCTAAACAAAGAGTTACTGAGCCCAGAAGGCTATTGAAAGTAAAACAGAGTACACATATTTGATGACAAATGCTGCCTCGACAGGGGCACACTGTCCTGTGTCCTATTTTGGGTCTGTCCTAAGCCCAGATAAATGCAGAGGGTTGTGTCAGGAATGTCATCCGGTATAAAACATTTGCCAAATTTATCATGCAAGTCAATCTCTATACTCAATCGATTAAGGCCCTGGTCAGCAATGGTTGACAAGGAAGAGGAAAAGCAGTAGTCTATGATCGAGATGAGCGACTTTTAATATTCGTACTATGACACGATGCAGAGAAGCAAGGTGGCCACATTGTGTGTTCAGGAGACCAAATGGGAAGCTTAGCAGCAGGGTTCAAGCTGTTCTACCATGGTGTGAATGGGAAGAGAGATGGTGTAGGAGTTATCTTGAAGGAGGAGTTTTTCAGGAATGTTCTGGAGGTAAAAGGTCAGTAAGGGTTAACAGTCTGAAGCTAGACTAAACTGTTCATGTTTGTGCAGCTAGCTGTAGGCTGTCACCCGTCCTATAAAATCGGAATGTAATGGAATCATCCTTTTGGTTAATGTTGCATCCATTTTAAATCAGTACAAGACTGATTTGTTCCGTATTCTGATAAATGTCAAAATACGGAACAAATAAAGATAAACATGTCTGTCACAAACATATCAACTTTAAGACTATATGCAGAGTGGGCACAAACTTTATCAGTCTATGAGCTCATTGGGTTCGGTTGAGATGCTTTGTGGGATTAACAAATGTAAAGTGATTGGCTGTAACATAGACTGAGTCATGGCTTTTCTGGATTTTGTTTGCTTTTTGAATCAAGTACTTATAGTTTGAAGGGTGTTTGTAGTGGTTTATATGAGCATTTAGCCAAGATTCCGACATATCTGTGGATGCATCTCTGTTTTACTATGGGGACTTACCTGTACATGCTGAGTTTAAAGTTAACAACATGATGCGGTCGCTATCCATGGTGCTGAATTGCTTTGAATTTGTGTTAATTTATTAGAGACCATGTATCCTAATGTTTTTGTTGTTCTTTTGGTTTATAGTTCATATCTGTTGATAACCTTCAAACGACATAGTCGCTCTCTGTGGTGCCATTAGCTACCATTACTGTAATTAGTCATTTAATTTGCTGTTGAACATTAATATGATACTAGTATCAATATGTTGCATAACTACACAGTTAAGAAATTCAGTTAACAGCTAAAAAAAATGTTAATACCAGCAATACAATTTGAGATCGGATGGAATCGAATCGAAAATAATCTATTCTAAATCTTAAGAAACAGAATCAAAATGATTGTTGAAATTTGAATCAATACCCAGCTCAAACCTTAGAATGATCTTTCATTAAATCAACAGTGTTGAACTCTTTTAATAGCTTATTCGCTTACGTGTTTTAAAGTACATGCAATTGTGTTTAAAACACATCTGAGATTTACTTTTCAGGCGTTCGACTTTATGAAATGATGACTTATAGGCACAATATAATTGAACACAGTGTTGTAAAAGGATATGTGATTTATTTTATTTTGTTTTCCTCTTTTTTTGACCTGACAGTCTTAGAGTTCTTAGGTATAAACCACACTGTCTGAGGCCTTTATTGCCCTGTAATAGCATGGCAATATATAGCAGTGACTAAATTTAACGGAATATTCTTCAACCTGTTTATAATAATGTGAATGTCCTCATTTCTGTTTAGGAAAGAGTCCCTACCTGATGTTTACTAATCGTCATGAGATCCGACGCATTGACCTGCTGAAGAGTGAATACACACAGGTGGTTCCCACCCTGAAGAATGCTGTGGCCCTGGATGTGGACGTGTCTACTAACAAGATGTTCTGGTGTGATCTGTATCATCGCAAAATATACAGGTACATGCACAAATAAAGTAATCTGTGTTTTTGTTTTTTTTATTTGGGCCACATGGGCAGTTGCTCAAGGCAACATTAGAAGAGGAGGCACACAGCAGCAGACTTTTAGTAACAGGTTATATGATGGGGACTACACACCTGAGATGATTTCCTCTATTGTGATTGGTCTTAGAAGGTATGTTGTCAGTCAAACTTAGCCCACACAGGGCAAGCCCAAATTAACGTCCTCTGTGTCTTTAGTAAGGGGCCCTCAGTGCCATCTTTGCCAAGTCTTGGCAAGAAAATTTGAGGAAATAATGTCTGACCAATGGGCGCGCTGGTAGCGCAACGGGTAGCGCGACCCATGTACGGAGGCCTTAGTCCTCAAATCGGTCGACCTGGGTTCGACTCCGACCCGCGGTCCTTTGCCGCATCTCTCTCCCCCTCTTCCACCCCCTTCCTGTCGGCCTACTGTAATAAAAAGCAAGCCAGTAGAGCCGTGAAAAATCCAAAAAAAAAAAAAAAAAAAGCTACGACCGATGCCGTGCATATTTGTATCATGGAAGTAGCAATGAAAGGAAGGAAATATGCGGCAATAACAGGGAAACACAGCATGGCCCATATAACATGTTGCTATTTGTTAAATTTAGTTTAATTGTTAGGGAATTTTTTTGTTACAACTGTATGTTCTACTTTGAATTGTATGAAGGATTGTTTTACAAAAAGTAAAACAATCATTCAAAGTTAGTTGACATTTGTTTGTAGTTTAGTGTTTAATGTTTTATTTGAAGATGAAGGGAACAATAAATAATGCTGCGGTTTGTGAGATGGTTCTGCTGGGAAACACAAAGTGAAGGCAGAGAAAGAGGTTCTCACCCAGGGTGTCATTGAAACAACACTAACCACAGTGACATAGAAGTGTGTCTTGGTTGTTTCTCAACCTCAACACTCGCTTTTTAAATTCCTGTCAGAAAAATATATCCTTTAGCGGTTTGTTTCCTCAAATTCTTTTAGGGCTAATAGCCATCTCCGTGGTTTGTTTCACAGGAGAGCAGCTTATGTAAAAGGTCAAAAAAGCACAAATGACACCATCCAAGATCTTTTTACATTTGGAGAGCTTTTCTTTGCATACTTCACCAGTTCTGTGATAGCACGGCACTTCATCTATCCATCTTGTCTGTTTCAACCTGTCACACCTTCTGGTGGTGAAGCAGACACACCTGCGGGGTTGTGTAATCTGTCTGATGGTGGAAGGTGGCGCTGTCTGTCCTCCCTCACACATATACGCACATACGTTGCCAGACAGCGACACACACTGTGTATATGGTTGCTTTGTGCGTGGTTGTGTTAGTTGGTGTAAGCTTATAGTTGGCAGGTAGATGGAGGGGTCTTCTATCATCTCTGTTGAGCCATATGCTTGCCTTAATTTCACTGCCTCAATAATCACCATCATTACTCATCTGCATACACGCATACACATTCTCCCTCATCAACTCCGTGATGCACTCAAGGGCTTGTGACAGAGAAAGGACAAATTAACTCGTTCTTTACGGCGGACTCTATTTTCAAAGCCCTAAATAAACTCATGCATCGTGGCTTCTCTGAAAGGTTTTCAGACAATAGAGTTGTGCATTCAAGTTGGCCTTGTTGTAGCTTTTCATTAATATTATTCCTCATCCCTTCAAATCAAACTGTTTTGCATTTTGAGACACGCAAGGTCCAGGTGTCATCTCTAGTACTGAGTTTACATCCTGAAAAAAGTTCCTTGTTTGTCTAATTAATCTGGGTCGGTGTCTCAGAGGACTTCCCAACTTTATGTCAGCTGTCTGGTAGTACAAATGACCTTCTGGAAAATAATAATTGCTTAACAGTTAGTAGTTATGTCTGCAGTTGAAGCACTTTAGTATAAGGCATTGACAGGTTTCCTGCGCAGTCTTGACTTTGATTGAAGTATTTCCCAGATCTGCAAAAAGAATGGATAAAGAAAATGAAATATGGGGGAAAAAAACTCTGACTGGGAATGCGCAAAGGAGGACGGGCCTCCACATGCCTAAAAACAGCAGCACTACAACTGCAGGTTGCTCAAGTGCGAGCTGGAAGAACTGACAAAAGCTCCTGGATAGGTGTTGAAACGTTTTCAAAAAAGTCTGGTTGCCTGTTTGCTATACTTTCTAACTTTATTCCCTATTCCTTTGTCTAAAAGTTTAGCCATCGATTCATCTGTCCATCCCACATCCATCTTCTTGTCCTTCCTTCATCCCTTTGGTATTTTCAGGATCCGTAGCTTTGTCTGGTACCACCTGTTCAATCTTACAACTAAACACTTATGCATATATATATATATATATATATATATAGCATAATGACTTGGCTAATTGTAATTTAAAGAGAAGGAATAAGTATCAGCAATAGCATATTTGGACAAACATAGTTTGAATAACTTCCCATCTCTGTCATTAATCTTATTATGTACAAATTATTTTCTATTAAGGATTATTTAATCCTATTGGAACTTAATTTTTTTTCTCCAGATGTTTACAATTCCATTGTGTACCTAGACTTAGTACACCAGAATGATGTATAATTTGATGCAAAGCGTGCAGGCCTGGAATCTAGCGCGCAAAAGCATATTAAGCAGGCAATAACAGAGTTGCATCAGAAATAAACAATCAATTTATCTTCCTTGCTGTGCATGATAATATAAGAACCAGCAGTGGATTAGATTCGGTTTACAAACAAGGGTTGCATTCAGGTGCTTACATAAAAATACAAAGAAAGAAATTGAGGTGTCTAAGCAGTGCAGAGCAGAAATGAGAATAATTAAGATGTAATTGAAAGTTTCCATGTCAATTTATTTTATTAAACTGCTTTTTTGTCATGTATTAAAACGAAATTTATCCTGTGGTTTTATTTAGTTTGTATTCGTATCTTAGGTTTTATCTCATTACAATTCAAATAGGAAGGTTAAACTGAATATAAGAAAGCACATTTGTTAAAATTTTTTAATTAATATATTTTTTTCATTTTCCTATCAAAATTTCCCACAGTAAATGTCCTGTGGTCATTTTTCAAACCAACTGCTGTCAGCCTGCTCCATCCATATGTTACACCTGCTTCATTCATGCAGGGTCACAGAGGGGTTGGTGCCTATCTGCAGCAGTCATTGCCAGTCTATTAAAGGGCAGCACAGAGACAAAAAGCCATGCATGTACAAACTTAGACCCTATTAAGAGCCAGATTTTTCTGAGTGTGTGAAGAAGCCAGAGTAACCAGAGAAAATTCCCCCACACACATGAGAAGAGCATGCAAGCTTCATGCAGAAAGACCCCAGGGTGGGATTTGAACCCAGGGCCGTTTTGTGGTAAAGCAGAAGTTCTTTCAACTGGAGCCTTATATCTGGATTTATTTATGTTTAGGTGCTTGTTTAAAAATGCTCTTATAGGATGTTTTGATTATCTTTTATACATGTTTTTGACTTGTTTAGAATTAGACATTTGTAGTTTACATCAAGTTGTATTTCCAAATGGTTAAATATTTATCATCTAAACACCAGTTTTCACTAATGATTTCATAGGTCTCAGGACTGTTTGTCACTGTTTATATTTAAATGTGTAACCCTTGCATCCCTATCACAGTGATGAGCCTTTCTATTATCTTTTCCTTCATAGTAATTAACATTCTGTGGGTCAATGTCTTGTTAACTTCTCCAAGTAATAGAGATGTTGCAAACAATTGTACGGCCAATTAAAGATGCAATCTGCTTTGAGGTCTTTGAGTAATTTATTGCCTGCTTTTTCTGCGCCACAGTTTGTAGTAACTAATTATACTTCTGTTCTGTTTTTATACTGTGTGCATGTCCAGATGGGTCTTCTATTTCTGCCATTGTACTAGAATTGAAATTGTTACTCAGAAAAATGTCAGACTGCGAAATCCTGCTGACTCAATTTATTTTGAACTTTGTTAATGGCCCCATAGTCTAAACTTAAGTTAAAATCTAAAATAGGCCACCACTGCATCAATATCTGGAGGGATTTCATCCTCATCCATATTTTTGCCAGATCTCACTTTAATTTAACCCCTGAGGAGAAGACTCTGGATTTATGTTTACCATCCTGTAGCATTAAAGAAAAAAGGAGAAATCTTAGATGATCCGTCATACTAACACAGGAGCAGCCCTAAGCACCCCCCCCCCTCCTCCTCCTCCACCCGTATACAAAAATGAGTTGGCAAACAGTAACACAGTCAATTAACTACACAATCTGCTTGCATATCCCAGTCTCATCCATCTTCACCTGATCTTTCGCTCCATTTACTGCACCAGCTTTCTCTTATAGTTAAGATCCTCATCCCATCCAACAATCTGACTCGTTTATAATGTTCCCTCACAGCTGAACTGGAATGTGGTCTTTCACCTTTTTTTCACAGGATTGATTTAGAATGACATGTTAATGTGTTTACACCTTACCATGTCTCCATGGGGAAGGATTAATCAAGGATTTATTTTTTTTATTTTCTACTGTTGGATAAAGACAAAACAAAAACTAAAAATCTCCATGTTTAAAGAACAGCTCACACAGACGTCTTCCATATAGCTGATTTACAGTGACTTATTAATTAACAGCCATAGCATTTTGGGGGTATGTCACGACCAGCTTTGCACATATAGGCAAGGCAAATTTATTTTCTATTGCACATTTCAGTACAAAGACGGTGCAAAGTGCTTTACATGATTAACATATAGGAAAATAAAACAGAATAAAAGCAAATTGGATAGAATGTAGAAACAAAATAAAACATGGGAAAATGGAAACTAAACACAAATATTAAAAACAGTTGGACTACAAAGTTGAACTAATAATGTTTCAGTAAAACAGTTTAACTAGAACAGTCGAAGGCAATCCTAAACAAATGTGTTTTTAATCTTGATTTAAAGGAACTCAGGCTTTCAGCGCTTTTACAGTTTTCTGGATGTTTGTTCTAGTTAAGTGGAGCATAGGAACTAAATGCTCCTTCTCCGTGTCTGGTTGTGGTTCTGGTTCTAGGTATGCGGAGTAGGCTGGAGCCAGACGACCTGAGTGGTCTGGTGGGTTGATACACTTAAGGAATAAGTGAAGATGTATAGGGAATTAAATATTTGCATGTTCTTTGTTGCAAAATGACTCGAGCTTATTGGATGAGGAGCTTCTAAAGACAGCAATATTCAAGTCTCTCTAAAGATTCTCATCTGTATTTGATTTGGCTGTTCTCACTCGTGAATGTGCTCTGATCTCTGCTCCAGCTGTTTTGTTGGGCTGTTGTCCTTCTGGAAGGACGAACATCTGTGACAGCCGTCTTTTTCCACATCTATTGGGTTTTCTTCCACGACAGGATAGTCTTTAGCTCCATGCATCCGCCCATTACCTCAGAGTTCTGTGCAACATTTCTGCTGTTTCTTGCTCTTCACAATGCTGTACGTTCATTAATGTTTTAAAACAAACCTCCAAGGCCTTTACAGCATAGCAGGATTTATACAGACATACATTTACACACAGGGGGACTGCATTTACTTATTAGATGACTTTTTGAAGGCACATTGTACTTTATTCAGGCATATCTGAGTATGGCAGGCTGAATTTAAGGGACGTGGACACTTTTCCAAAGCTCATATATGCTGATATATATGGTATATGATTTTAATCAGTGTTTGTCTTCTGTCCAACAGTGCATACATCAACAAGGCCAGCGATTCTTCGCAGCAGGTGACTTTGGTTGACTCGCTGCACTCGCCGGAGGGCCTGGCTGTGGACTGGGTGCACAAAAACATCTACTGGACAGACTCGGGCAACAAGAGCATCTCTGTTGCGACGGGAGATGGCAGGAAGAGGAAAGTGCTAATAGCCACTGAGCTCAGCGAGCCACGGGCCATTGCAGTGGACCCGCACCATGGGTGAGAGAGAAGTTTTAGAGTTCAGGGAGTTTTGGACAGGAATTAAGTGTAACGGCCTGGAGGAAAGAGTGTGACCAAAAGTCCATAGCTCTGATTATTTTCTGCCGAGTGTGGACACCAGTTTCATTGTCAAACTAAAAGAAACTTGGGTTCAAGTTGGCTTGAAACATTTCACCACAGGAAAGTAGTTCTATTTTTAAAGCTGAACCATATGGTGCATGTTACCTTTTTTTAAATTCCTTCTAACGAGACAATGGGATCCTTTTCTACCACTTTAACTTCATCTCCGATATGTTGACCACCCAAAAGAAATATTTTCACAGCTCTTTGAATCTTGGTTTGCATGAAATAGATGCAAATGAAGCCAAACTTTCACGTGTTTCGCACTGACACACACACACACACACACACACACACATTTTGAAATGCTGCAGACTTCAGCGCCCACATTTTATGCTTTTCATTGGAGTCTTGCAGCTCAGTTTTAGCATTAGAAGGGTCATTTTGATAAATTTGGGATGGATAAGACAGATATGCAGTGGATACAAAAGATGTGAGAAAAATGGCCAGTGCGGCTAACTCCAGTCAAGACAATTAGATAGGTGCACAGTTCAGAAGAACATCAAAAAATAGATAATCAGCACTCCGTATTCTTTGTTCTCTCTTTAATGTGGAGAGAATTGCAGCGTCCACATGTCCACCTTTCCCACATTAAAGGGGGAAGAAAGAAGACGGAGTGCTGGTTATCTATAAAAGGTCTACATGGCCCGTTGAAATGCCAGGTTTTTCTGATGGAAAATATTAGACCATGAGATATCGTTTCAGAACTTTTTCCATGTTCAGTTTGTGATAATGCCTCGTATTACCTAACTTAAACATGACCATATCAGTCAGTAGAAACAAATTTAATAATAATAATTAAAAAGTTATCAAAATCCAGCTCCATAAGAGTGCATACTCTTTTGATTCAGTTTCAGTACTCAGTTATCTTAGGGACACACGTCATTAGCTATAAAATATCAGATGAAGCTGGAATAAAATTCCCCCCCTCTCTTTCTTTCATGACATTTGCCCATTTGAACTATTTAATTAAAGCCACACTTCTTTGACAGGTTAAAAGGGATCAAAGTTATCTAATTGTACAAAGGTATCAGTCAAGATACGGGTACAAAAAAATCACAGCAATAGATGGTATATAGTACAGATGGGTATCAGTAACTGGAGAAGATGAAGAGCCACAGTGACAATTTTTTCAAAAAGACAGAAAGTGCTCAGATGAGCTGAGCAAGAGAGAAGCAACCACAGAAACTTCTGATATCAGTCTCCTGTATGTCCATATTTATGGGAAGGAGTTGGGGTTTCTTCCAAAGAAAACACAGGGCTAGCTAAAACCTCTGATTTTGTGGATATGCATTGTTGGTCAGTTACAACCAAGCCAGAAATTTTGGCCACATTTCAAAAAAGTAAGTTTGGCAGAAAAGTAACACAGCAAACCACTAAAAGAACATCATACCCACAGTTAATTATGGTGGTAGCATCAAGATGCTGTACTTTGGATGGAAAATTGAATTGAATTGAATTGAATTGAACTGGCGTTTTAGTGAAGGTAAATGAAATCATGAACACTTGGTTGTGACCCAAGACCTTCAGGTGTGTGCTAAAAAAAAAGGAACAACGAGGAGGGATTTTACTTTTCAGCAGAACTGTGCTCCCAAGCACACGTCAGAACAAAAAATGACGGCACCAGAAGAAAATAAAAGTTTTCAATCAGCTAGCCAGATTCCAGAGGAAAGTCCGTCTAAATATGTGTGGACTTACATCTGTGGAGAGTAGACCTTACAGCAATCTAGTAGATTTGGAGAACCTTTGCAAATATTACCAAGTCATGACCCAAAATACTGATAGACCAAGAAAGAGAAAGTTGAAATTTAAAATAAAGAAATGCAGGCGTGCTGTAGCTTGTAATATGTTGTCTTACAATACAATAATACACATAAAAATCAGAAAAAGAAAAAAACTATGATTTTACAGACTCCTGCAAATTATATTATAATGACATATGATTTGTGAATTGTGCGTTTATCGTTGCTGTGATATACTCAACAAGCTACGAGACCTCCCTCTTCTGACTCTGACATTAAATATCCAGCTTAATTCCTGGCTTGCTTTGCTTTAGTCATCGCATTTGCTTATTTTTGTATTTACCCCTGGCAATGTGTCTTTTCACAGTTTTATGTACTGGTCAGACTGGGGCGATCAGGCCAAAATAGAGAAAGCTGGGATGAACGGAGTGGACCGTCAGATCATTGTGTCTGACCACATTGAGTGGCCCAATGGAATCACTCTAGGTAAGAAAACACGTTCACGCTTTCCATTCAGATAAAACGTGGAGGCCTGAAAAACACACACACACACACACACACACACAAAAAAACAACAACAACAGGGAAACAAGCATGTAGAGCTGAGAGAGGTGAGTGGTCTAGGGTTGCTCCCACCCAAATAGCTCCCATAGTTGTATCTAAGTCTATATCTGTCTCTCATCAATCAAGCCAGCGAGTGGTCTCCGATTTAATAAGCCCGACACTCTGAGCTGTCAGTACCTACCATCATCCTTTGCAACTCCCTTGGCAGCAAGAGCAAATTTCTCTCCGCTGCGCTCGCCTGAGGAGAAACAAAAGTACACACTCACCTTGATCAGTGGAATTGTGGTGTCGCTGGTACATTGATGAAAACAAATTATTTTTAGAAGAAGGCAAATGAGAGTGTCGACCCAGGCTGCGTTACTCTCTTGGGGGGGAATTGGTGGATTATTTCACCTTGGTCATTTATTCCATGTGAAGCAAGTGACTGAGTCCGAAAAAAAAAAAAAAGAGGTTCTTGTTCTTACTGTTTGTAGTAGGAGTGTAATTTCTGTCCGGTTTTTAGCTTTCTCTGATGACTTTTAATTGGCTTGTGGCCTTTGTTCTCATCAGAGGCGTATTTACGGTTTATCTAGTCTGTAAACTGTCAAATTAACTTCAGCATCATGTTAACGTCGATAGTGGCTCAAAGGAGGCCTTCTGCGACTGTGTTCAGGACCGTTACTTGGAGAATAATCGAAATATAAAATACTAAAGTGTTCTTTTAAAGAAGGTCCAGCAGGACTAATGAATTTGCTCAAGGGCACTTACTACCACCGCCCCCACCCCCAAGCTGTGATATTACAATCACATCTGTGTTTTCTCAGCACTGGGCCTCAGCCGTCATGTCAGAGAAGATTGATGGTGTAGCTACTGGGCCATTACATTTATATACCCCTCACCCTGCACCTTTCTGTGCCGAGTGACCTTTTTCTCTCTCTTTCTCCATCCATACCCTACTTCCTCCACTTTCCTTCCTCTCCTATTTGGTTTTGCCCCCTTTTTTTCCCCATCTCTCCTCTACGTCTTGTCAGATTTGTCCAACAGACGTCTGTACTGGGTGGACTCCAAGCTGCACCTGCTGTCAAGTGTGGATCTGAATGGAGACAACCGCAAAGTGCTGCTGTCCTCCCATCACCATCTTGGACACCCATTCGCCCTCACCGTGTTCGAGGTACGAGGATAAGTTGTGCAAACCAGCCAGTGGGAAATTAACGCTTGGGTTTGGTGTCTTCCTTCGAATACTGCACACATTCCCTTTTAAGGTCTCTCTTTTTTGACCTACAGAAGCTCCTGATGTGTCAAAATCTATAAATGAATGAATTTTTCATTGCAGCCGCATAATTTCACACAAAAATATATCATATATAGATAGATAGATAGATAGATAGATAGATAGATAGATAGATAGATAGATAGATAGATAGATACATAGATAAATATCTATATATAGATAGATATATATAACATATCTAAAAAAATCTCTTATTTTAGTGCTTTTTAATTTATAGGTGATAGTATGTGTAGATTAATAAATGTTTTTACATGGTTTCCTGTTTAAAATAGTTATTGATCATCTTCCTATTGCTCTGTTAAACCCATTTTGTGAATAGGACAGCATTTATACCAGTTTACTAAATGGAACCTTGCAGATCCATCCCTCTTTGTACATCTTACTAGATCCCTGAGAATCCTGGGCCTTCTCTCGTGGACTCTTCTCTTAAGCTCACCCCACTGCTTTGCTGTACTAATTGCATCTAGGCCATGTTATGGCAATGGAAGAAGATTGACTCTATGTGCTGAACCATTTTCATTTGAGTATCTGGATTAATGAAAACCCATCTTCAACTTTTCTGGAAACAGGAATCTGATTTGTCTCCCGGTGTTTGGAAGTCTATGATGCCTTGTACTCTTGCACGGTCCCCAGGACCATTGGGAGAGAAACAGGCTCACAGGCTGACGGATCTTCATCCATACATAACCGACGGCATCAGATACGTTTCCACATATTCTTCCTGTTTAATAGGCCAGATTCACCTGGAGGGCCTGTAACTGACTCAATCTTTGTCTTATCAGACTAAAGCATACAGTTCCAGCTTATGTATCTATTGTGTAAAAGGAACATCACACGTTTGTGATGGTAGGATAAGAAAAAGGCTTCTTCCTGGCATGACTTTCTAAAAAAAAACAGCAAAATCTAGGTAGAGTCTTAAAGCTATAATGAAAACTTGGTGAACCAAAGCTGCTTGTCTAACTGTGAGCCTTGGAGACGTTTTTGCATCCCTTACTATCCCCATGTCCAGTGGCGAGATGAAGCTTTAATAAACTCTCAGAACTGAATGAGAAGTTGTGAGGTCATTTGATGTTCAGGAAGAGATGAACTATTGAGCGATTACCCATTGACTGGAGAAACTAGAGTCTTCGTAAGAATGGAACTAGAAATGTCTTTATTCACTCCGTGGTGAATCCAGAGTCACAGTGATGTTCAGCAATCGATGAAAGTGACACAGCGTATTCATTTTAATAGATATCAGTGACTTTAAATTCATTCACAGTGGATTGGTGTTAGAACAGCCCAAAGACAGAGGTGTGGGATGAAGGTGGAAGAAAGAAAAGAGACAAAATGTTACGAGTCAGAAGTGTTTTCTCCATTCTTCTCTGTGCTGCACATGCTGTGATGATGAGAAGCTGAGGAAAAGGGAGGACATCCATCATGTCTGGCTCAGAGGGTGTGTGTGTGTGTGTGTGTGTGTGTGTGTGTGTGTGTGTGTGTGTGTGTGTGTGTGTGTGTGTGTGTGTGTGTGTGTGTGAGGGGAACCTATGTTTTAGATTGCAGTGAAAGTTCACCCTCTGAGATTAATGGCCCTCAGTTGTTCTGCTCTGTGTTCTGTACGGGTTATGATACAGAACAAATTAAAAAATCCTTTAGCCATAAAGGAGGTTGTTCTGCTCCCCATAGTTTGTTTCTTTAGAGTGGTCTGGATCAAGCTTTGAACTGAAAAACAAAATCACTCTGTTCAGTTTGTCTCTGGTCAGTCATAGTAAAAACGTTCCTGGACAAACTAGGTATTAGCGTATTCATAAACTAGGGCGACATTAGCATCAGCAGAGTACTTAGCATACACCTGTTCGAGTGTAGTGAGGGGGTTCGGGCTCTGGATTAGGAGCAGGGCAGTGAGAGATAATTATATTGCTTGTCTTTGACAAACAACCTCACTTACAATTTGGTATTCGCTGAGCAACAGCTTTTCTGTGAAAATTGGCGTTTAAGTGACACCAAAACAAACCTGGACCTTTTTTTCAGCATGTTAAATATTGACCCTTCTAAAACTTTTGCACTGAGCAGACAGTGAAATATGTAGCTGCAAAGTGTGTTAAAAACATGTTGCCGTAGTGGCCTGACGCTGTTTTTATCCACACATTTAAGTTTGCATGAGAAAACAACCGTATTTCACCGAGCCTAAATTAAGTGCAGTAAACCACTCGGTTGATAAAAAATAAAGTACATCCACTCAACAGATTGCAATGCAAAAAGCATAGACGAGTACCGCAGCTCTCACACAGAATGAATTAAATATTCCGGCAATGACCCAGGAGTAACATCACATCTTACATCATGCCAGGCGGACACATCCCTCACCTCAGCATTCTGGGTGCTTAACACTGATTCTGATTAAACTGGATTTTTATCTGACCACATGGTTGCACCAAATTGTCATTTTCAGTCAGTTGATCCTTTAACCAAATACTGTATGTAAAACAAGATATGGATAGAACAACATAATCCTGATGCAGTATACCAGTGTGAATTCCACATCATTGATCCCAAATACATACACACATGCACAATAAACAAAAGAGCAATAAAAGGGCTCCCCTTAAAGATCACCTTGGTTATTTTTTCCCATGTATAGGCCTATGTAATATGGGTTTTTCAATATGCCAGCATAAAGGGCACGATAGAACACTGTATGAGAGCAGTTTAAGTATTTTTTTCCATTTGTGTAACGTTATCTTGAAGCACAATAGCTTGTGAAATGTCATTTTCACAGTATTACTTGAATTGAGAAAGTCTCACCATTAACTCTATAAATCAACACATTGTTACTCACCTGGCCTGAAAACTGTACACCTACGTTAGTCAGAGCTAACCTGAATTATTCTAAAGTACTTACAGGTGTTTTTTATTGGTGAAAGTTTTACTCTGTTTATAAAAGGAAGGAATGGGAGAATAGTTTTCTGGAAACATTATTAAAATCCAATCTCATTTAATGAACCGGATGTGTGATTGCATGCCTATTCTAAACAAAATGAAGCACAGGTATGCAAACATCCCATAATAAAAGAATATCAACTTGCATTATTAAAAAAAAAAAGTTATATTTAATGTCCTACATGTATTGATTTATATAAAATTTGATATTTGATGTTAAATTCTGGGCAATCTACCACAAATACAAGTTTTGATGAAGGCTGCTAAAAATTCCCTATTTTAACTCATGAATTTAGCTCAGTTGTGTGAAAAACCATCTTAGAATTAAGAGATGTATAAATGTATAAACAACAATATTATAACTTTTGCAGTCACAATTACCTAATTTTAGCCAAAAACAAATGTTCCTGCAGCAGTCACGGTGCATTTGACTTGCTAAATTTATGTCATTAGGGCCAGAGCTCTCCACTGGAATGCAAATGGCCTAGTTGGTATTTTGATTTGTACTTAGTTAATCAGCTGCTTGGTTGATAAAATAAACAGTGACATTTAAGAACAGGTGACTAAAATCTGCAAAAATTTAAATATTTTCTGAAAATGGGTATTAAAATACTTCTTGCTGTTTGCTTTGTATGGCTGTTCAAGTGCGGTTCTCTTTTCTTTTTTCAATTCTTTAGAAACAATTAAATGAAGTTGCAATTAAGTTTAACACTTTATAATTGTGACAAGTTAACCAAAGCATTATTTCAATGTACATAACACATTAATGTAGTAGCTCGTCAGTGGATGTGAGCAAATGACAGAGGGTGTAGTTGCTATTATAAGATGTTGTTTATGACTTTTTAGATAAATTTATATAGAGCCACATCGGTACTGTTAGACATTACTTGAGATGACCAAACGTTAAAAAAGGAAAGTCTTTAAGCATCATCTCAAAGCACAGAGAAAGACACACCAACACACAAATCCTCCCAGTCAGGGTCCACCCCCTGCCCTCACACAGAGTCCTGAGGAAACATAGATTGTAAAGGCTTACTGTGAGTAATGTTGTCTATTCTTCTTGCTCTAGGATTGGATTACCCCCCCCCCCCCCCATTTCTGTTTTGCTAGTGAGCATGGAAGAAGGAGAGAATGAAATGGGTTATTGGAATAAAGAGATACTGAAAATTGATATGTTGGGGAAGACGGAGCATGCGGCCACAGCTTTAGACAGAAAGAAAGATAGGATTTGAAACAGGCTTTATTGGTGTACATTCTGCGTAGGCCAGCTAATGTGTACCGCAATCCTTGGGTGTAGCGTCATTTTAATGAGATGCCACAATTTGTTCCTGGCTTGGAGTAAAGCAGGGTTGCTCCTTCCCCCACATGTTGCTGTGCATTTCTGGTCAGATGGCTGAAAGAAACCCTTTTCACTTTTCTATTGCTTGAGAGAAAGACAAGTTTGCCTGTTAGGAAATCTTATTAAAAAGCAAACTGCAGGTTTTGACCGAGCACGAAGAGCAACTAAGTGAGTAACTAAGAAAGCAGGTAATTTTCACTTGTTATATGTGTATTCCTCTATAGAGAGCAACAGATTTAATATGAGGTAAAATACTCTGCTCATTAAGCATTTAACACGACTGCTACATATGGTGTTTGTTTACATTTATGTGTCAAAATAAGATTAAATATAACAGATAACATAATTATAAGTGATATTTCACAGCTGAAACACATCTCTGGTAATACAACCAGGGTAAGATTGGCTTAAAACACATTTTATGCTTTGTGACTATTAGCCCGCATTATTTATTTTTCTGTTAAATTTGTAATTCTGAGGCAGAATCGTTGCAAAATCCTCAAAGTCTGTTTTCCAGACTTTTATCATTTTATATCCGCTCAGATGTGTTTCCGTTCCACCAAAGGGCCAGGGCTTTGACTGGTGTGATGCAACATTTGCTCAGGAGAGGAGCCACGCTTGGGTATAAGTTCAGCAAATGAAAGATTCACCTTGGTCATGAAATAGAGTAGCGCACTACCCAGGTCTGCATTGCTACTTGAAGTCCTCAAGGTCAGAAAAATGACATTTGAAAAGACTGATGGCAGGGAATCTGTTACAAAAAACTGAAAATAAAGGTTGAGGCTGACAGTTAGTGAGAGACATCCACATAGAGTGAGAGATAAAGGGAGATGGGGAGAAAGAAAATCAGAGAATGGTTTTTATTAGCATTCCTGATATTTATCTTTCATTGTTTCAGCATTACTGTCATAAGAGTAAAGGTTATCTCAATCTAAGTTCAGAAGATGGAGCCAAACGGAGCTTGCGGAAAGATGGAAAAGGGAATACTGCAGAAAGGTTAGGTCCGCTGGTAATCCAGCACAAACAGAAAGAGGAGAAAACTGCTGTGTTTCAAACACAAACAAGGGTATGCTTTGACACACCTCACAGATCTTTGATAAACCCCTGCTGCTCCTCTCCTCTTCTATCATGAAAGAAACTGAAAACTTATTTTTATAGCCTGTTTCATCTCTGTCTCACATTTAACTTTTAAAACGTCTCTACATTCTGTTCGCAGCGTGGCTTTCTCTTGAGATTGTTGATTTATCAGTTTCTTGCCTTGGTTTGATCTCTTTTTATTTATCTTATGTTTCTACATCACTTGAGGTAAGCTTGCTGTTTTTGTAAATGGGCTTTATAAATAAATTGGAGTTGGGTTTGATCTGCGCTTTCAACCTATATAATTTTTCAAAAACCATGGCAGAACAGTCTGCACATTTATCCTTCCAGTAGGTCTTGGCTTTATTGTCATTCTAGATGTTGCCACCAGATGATATCCATGGTGTCTACCAAAGGTTTATCCTTGTTTGTCTTGACTAAAGAAAATATGTTTTGTTTTTCAACTATAGTCTTTGCGAAAGCATTTATCCAATCCCAATCATCAGTGTTTTTTTGTTGTAAATGTGTCTAACACCCCAACATAAGTTAGCATAAACTTCTTAAGGGGAAGTTTCTACAGATACAAATCTAAAAACATGCTATGCATTTATATCCAGCTCTTTTTTTTGCCCCTAAATAAAATCCAGCACAACCAGCCACCTTCAGATAGCTGTCTAATTATTAAATACAGAGGGGCTTGAAGTAATTAAATCTAAATCTAGCAGTTCCTTAGAGCGGAGGCCCATGGTAACTCTGGGGAAGCATCCGAGAGTAAAGTCAGACTCAACAAATCTGTCCTTTGTGGAAGAATGGGAAAAAAAGACCCCAATTGTGAAAACACAAACCTAAGAGGTAAGAAGAAACCTAAAAGTTTGCAATCACAAGACATGAAAGGGGGTATGGCAAACTAGTCGAGTGAGAAAGATATGTGGAGAAAAACTAACGCTGTAGATCCCCCTGAACACAATCACATGGTGAAACATGGTGGTGGCAGCATCATGCTGTGGGGAATCCTAGTTCAATGGGGGAGAGCTTAGATTCACATGTAAGTATTTACATGTGAATCTAAGCTCTAAAAAGGCCCGACATCAGGTTATAAAGCTTGGAATGCCACATTCTTCCAGACATTTTGAATTGAGAAAGCTTCCTGGATGGGAAGTGAAACGTCTTCAGCTTCAGAATAGAAGTCCAGTTGTTTTATTTTTATTTTTTTTTTTTGGATTGATCATGACCTGGATGATGAGAATATTCGCCAACATAATGGGGCAGAGGGAAGAAGGTCAGATATGATGGAAAGACAGATGGAGGATCCCCTTTGATCAGCAGGACAGTGACCCTTAATATACAGCTAGAGCTAAAAGTAGAATGATTTAGCTCAAAGCATATCAATCTTATAATGGCCTAGTCAAAGTCCAGCCATACTTTTTTTGCAACAGTCAAAAGCAATCCTTTATTTTTGATCTGATGCATTTCATTTATTTTTATTTTTTTTTTTTTTTCGGGGGGGGGGGGCAGCTGCATTTTGGGTTTTCATCAGCTGGAAGCTATAATAATCAAAATTGACATTAATAAATTCCTTAAATATTTTCACTCTATTTATTATTTGAGTTTCACTTTTTTTTACATACTTGAATAAAGGAAAGGTGCCTAATTTAAATGAAGCCTAGGCGGAAGTTCAATTGAAGAAACTGAATCACCTACCCTATCCAATCAGAGGCTCATCCGCCAATCAGGTTTGAACCGCACCTCCACAAAGCCCAATCAGCATCCACAGTTCATCTTAAAATGTTTTCAAATCCATGACTCAGCCTGCTACCCAGCCAAAGCGCAAGCAGTGGTTGTGCAATGTCTGATTTTGACTCAGATAACCCTGATTCAACCCACTTCCATCCCCTTCTCCACCATTGTAACCAAGCTCCATCTGGGTTTTCCATGGTGCTCCTTCAACCTCGTCCCTATCAGAATGTAATTCCTCCTGGACTCTTACTGCATTCCCTTTCACATCTCAATCGGTCCGGCAGAAGACTGCCATGTTGAGCCTGGTTCTGCCAGAGGTTTCTTCCCAAAGGGGAGTTTTTCCTCTCCACTGTCGCTTCATGCTTGCTCATCATGGACGGGTTCATGCAAACCTGTGTTTATCCAAGCTGGACACTTATCTTTCTGGATCCCTGAGTGAAGCACTGGTATCAACTCTCGCAGTCTACTGGATCTCACCAATACAACTCAAGCGGATCGTCTTGCCAACCAGCGTCTATGGACTGAACCAACTTCGTCTATCTCTCCACTCCATCACCAGTTTCAGGCCTGGAGGAAACATCCCTGTTCTCATACACCTGCTTATGCATATTAAAGTAAAATTCAGCGCTAATGTTTCCTGCCGAAGTGTGAGCGCCAAAGTCTTAAAATAATTGTATCAACAAAATTCGTCTAATTGTCTTCTTCTTTTTGTGTGAGTTTTTCCACATTGAAATAACTTTTTATTGATGTTTTAATGTATTGAGATGCACCAGAATGTACTGAGGAGGTTTATGGGGTCAGCAAAGCCTTTTTGTGCTCGTCTTCTAACAGAGTTTTCGTTTAACACAGGATCGCATATACTGGACGGACTTGGAGGACGAAGCTATTTACAGTGCAAACCGGCTGACGGGGCACGATGTGGCAAAAGTAGCAGAGGATCTCAACAACCCGCTGGACCTTGTTGTGTTTCATGAACAGAGGCAGCCCAAAGGTAAACCAAAAAGAACAAAATACAAAGATCTTCTGAATTTGGTATGAAATTGTAAAAGCAAAGATGCGCACGGCACAGTCCGCTGAAGATGAGACGCAAAGTTACACTTGTGTGAGGCTTGACTCACTGTTTGTTCAGCGAAACAAGTCTCTGTTGCTCGGATGATCTCAGCACAGCAAATTCAATTTTAAATGATCTACATTACAGATCAGAAGATTAACCTATTAAAACTCTTTGAAAGGAACAATAAATATCGAGGATTAGATTCATGGTTGTGTTAAGAATGTCAAATGATGTGTTGATGTTTTGCTTTACAAAGGGGTTTTTGTGTGCATATGTTTGCCAGCAATTTGTTAGCGAGTCTGTTTTCATGATTTGTTTTTTGTTTTTTTCTGCTCATTAAGCCCCTCAAAGCAGCTTGTGTGCCAACTGGGAACTAATTGCATTCTTTCATTAATAAATCAAACGATATCCCAGAATTGAACGTGGTAGTTTTCCAAATGCCAACAAAACCAACAACTAAAACAGAACTAAGCAAGGTGAAAAGAAGTCAGGTGAAATTAACTTTACTTTGTAAAATGTTACCTTGACTAAAGCAACATCGCTCATTGTATGCGAATGGATTCTCTTCCCCCTCGCTCCCTGTTTATATACCTTTTAAACACTCAATGCCCGCTGCTTGAGTTATGACATTTCTAATACCGTTCTCTTTTAATCTTGAATAATATTTTTCTTGAAGGTCTCCCTGTAATTTACGGGAATGCAGCTGGACCCCAAAGGAGATAATTGGTCAAAGGTTATGAATTTCTCATATCATGTTTTAGTGAATTCTATTTACTAGGATCATCTGAGCATTTCCATCTTTGCAGAAGAGAAACTAATCAAAGGAAACGTGAAGCACAGAAGCACGTAGCTAATTTCATTTAGTTAATTTCTTTCAACAGACTTCACAGCAAAGGTCATCTCAGAGTACTGCCAAGTTCAAACTTAAATTCTAAGAAATGCAGTTTAACCCAATTCATTCAAATCCGGTGTCTTTCGCTTCAGTCAAAGCAAACAACCTGAATTACTTCTCCATCATGTTAGAAGTGGGGATAAAGACCATTTGGATAACTGCTTTGGCTTTTCAGTTTGTTCTTCTTTGTGCTGATCTCAACCCAGGCACAGCATTGTCCTTTTTATTTCCCCGGTTGGTTGGATTTACTTGTTTAAGTGGGAAAATATGTCTTTATTCTGACATGGAAGCCAGAATGACAAGATGCAGTGTTCTCGATATTAACTGCATCCATGACGGTAGAATAATCTGACAATGAAGCCGAGATTTTTGCTTGACCTCTGTTTCAATGCACGCTACTGTGTGCAGAGGCAACATCAACGTAGGTTCAGGCTTGTTTGTGACAGTTCTGGATGTTTTACTTAATTCCTTTTTCTCTGGACAAGTTCAGCTATTTTCTTGAAGTGGTCCTGACTTGTATAACGCAAAAATACCGGCTGCACGTTAATGGCATGCTCTCTAGTTTTACCCATGCTGAGGAGAAGTGAGCCTTTGTCACAGTATTTGTACACAGGGGAAACATGGAGTGATAGTTAAGCTTCATGACACCCATCAACCTAGAGTTGGGTTTACGTCAAAAATGTATTCATTTTAATTATCAAGAGTGCCACTAATTGTTGCATTAATGTGTATTCAAACAGTTCGTGAAACCTTTTTTTTTTTTTTTTAATTACCAGGGGTTTCAATATTTGAACGCTGTAACTTGTATCTTTCTTTTAGCATGGATTCTGTAAATTCATCAATAATGTGCTTTATTTAAACTTGTGAAGTGAGTGACACATATTCACAAAGCATCCTAGGCCTTAACAGAGCTCCTAAAGTGGAAAAATGTTAGGAGTAGTGAGGAGGACTTTTCGCTAAGCTGAGAGTGTCTCAAGCAGGGAAGAGCCACCATCTAAATCTAAAGTAAATGAGCGAATAAACTTCTTTAACAATCATGCAATGATTAATATGTAGATGAGATTAACTTTATCATCCCCAATAGAGGAAAATAAATTGGTTTCAGTGGCCCGATGGGTTAAAGGTGCATAATTTTATTGAGCATAAATAAATAATAGGAAAATATTGAATAATCATAAATAAAGAGCAGAGAAATATACAAGGAATATATATATGAGAGGTGAGAAAGTATTTTCTGTTTTACATGATAACATCAGTACCCTAAATCATCATCAGAAGAAGACGTGCAGAAAAAAAGATGCATTGATCTTTAGCAATATGCTTCAAAGTCCGTGCATTTGCACCATGATGCAGGAACTAGTTTACCTTTCAACACTCCTATGTTCTCCTCCCAGAGCTGTGCTCTAGACAGCGCTGCGTTTTTTTCCCCACCCTTTTTTTTTATCCATTTTATGTAGGTCGTTTTGCTAAATCCAACCACTTTAGAGGCAATCCCTGTAAAGTGCTGACAGGTGAGTGCACATTAATATCAAATAAATGAAGCAATAAAAAGACCCGTAAGGCAAGTAAACATCATAAACAAATCAAAATAATGATGAGGATGCAAATAAGGTACATTCAAACATTTTGATGCTGTGTGACAAACAAGTAATTTTGCTAATTGCAACTTCTCTCATTTGATTACCAGTAGCACATTTATGTTTTGTTGTTTTTTCTTGTACTATCAGCTAATCACAGCTCTTAAAAGACAGCGTCACACCCAGCAAGGGGGTCAACCACACCTACTCACTCAGATAAAAATGTCTGTCCTCTCCTTCCTCAGAGTCGCTCACAGCAGCGATCTGAATCGCTCTCAAGCTAAAACTCCTTGGTAGGATTTTTTCAGGCTAAGATAGGAGCTCTCTGAGAATCTTTGCGAAAACGGGCACAGATCTATAAAGCAAGAAAACACATCAGTAGGTCGAAAAAACCGCGACCTGACCTACTTCAGGTGCTTTGCCACACGACAAGCACAGATACAATTTTTCATGAGCCTGCATTGACGGCTAAGAGAGTTCATTTAAATATTTTATCTATGTGTAGAATATTTAAAAGCACCTTTGCCTGCACATGAGCACTTTCACGCTGCCTTGCATAAGTAAGATGACTATTTGAACTTTTTTTTTTACATTTTGCTACTTTACAGTCACAAAATTCACTGTATTTTTGGGGGATTTTAATTGATTAACACAAATAAGCACAGATTTGTGAAGTGGAAAGAAAATAGTACATGGTTGTCTACTTTTTGTTGTGTTTTTTTAATGCTAAAAAAATCAGAAAAGTGTGTTTTGTATTTGTATCCAGCCCCCTTTACTCTGGTCAAATAAAATCTGTTGCTCGGCAACATTAGTGAACAGACGGCATCATGAAGACCAAGAAATACAGGAAACAGTTTAAAGTTATGATTCTCGTGCTTTGAACTGGACATAAAGTAGCTGGAGAGCTGAGCAGACATGGATTTGAATTCCAACTACACGACTCCTTTTCTTTTCATGCTAATGTCGTCCAAATCTAAACTGAAAACTTGGGACATTGTGGAAGGAGGTACTCCGATTGTATGAGACCAAAACATAACTTTCAGGTCTACATGCCAAAAGGTGTGTATTTAGGAAAACGAACACTTCACGTCGCTCTGAATGCACATTTCCATTGGTTAAGACATGGTGGCGTCAGGGAAGATGGGGATTTTTGGAGCTAAATGCAGGTCATTCACAAAAACAAAACCCTAAAAGACTTGAAACTGGGATGGAGGTTCAACGTCCAGCTGGGTTAGCAACTCTAAAGCTACCAACAGAGCGACAATGGAATGGTTTCATCATGCCACACGCATGTTAAAAAGGCAGAGTTGAAGTCTTAATTGAGAATTTCTGGCAAGTAGTGATCAAAACTAGTCAGTGATGCCCTACATTAAAGCTGAGATCATTTAGCAAAGAACGGGTAAAAGAAAATGTTAAAAACTAGAGAAGCCAAACACCAAAATAATTACAGCTCTAAAACATGTTTCACAAAGCATTGACTCAGCAGAGTGAGAATACAAATGCTCTCCAGACTCCAGACCATTTTCCTATGTCCTATCACACTGAATGCCAGTAATGTGTGGCATCCTTAGGTTTCTGTTTGTGCCATGCTGGCATAAATAGTTTTCCAACGCCCTGCACCGATTAACTGCTGTGCACTACATATCTAACATGTCTGACCCTAGGTTAAAAATATCTAGTAAGTAATAGTAATATAAGTAATAGTAATATCATCTCTATTGTCATTGAAACATACATTGAAACATACATTTCAACGAAATTTGTTCTCTGCTTTTAACCCATCACCCTTGGGGAACAGTGGGCTGCCATGTGCGGCGCCCAGGAAGCGTTCTGGGGTTAAGGGTCTTGCTCAGGGACCCAGAGTGCAGGCACTGGGGATCAAACCGGGTACTTGCATCCTCCTCTGAGTGCAAGCGCGCTGCTCTAACCACTAGGGCAACACTCCCCCCAAACTCCCCCATCTACCAACCTCTGCTCGGCATTGTTTTAAAAATGTGCATTATCCACGTTTCTTATGATGTTGTATTACGCCACCAAATTGTCGGCGCTCATCCAGGCACAATGGACCACATCAAAATGTTTGGATGAAATAGTACTGAGATTTCATTCTGCTACTCAGTGAAGCAGAAAACCAGTAAATATCAGATATTTAAAAAAAAAATCAAATTCAGTTATCATGGCATTTAATCCTCTTTTTCTTTGTTTGCTTGTCCCCTAAGCCCCTGACACCTGCAACATGGGGAGTCTACCAAACGGCGGCTGCGAATATCTCTGTCTAAAGGCTCCTCAGATCACCGACCACTCTCCGAAGTACACCTGTGCCTGTCCTGACGGTATGGAGCTCGGACCAGACATGAGACGCTGTGCTGTAGGTATGTCACTTCAAACTGATAAATCACACCATCCTGGGGCCCACCTAATGGAGGAAACTGTGCGAGATAATGTCACGGGAGATCTGCTCTGCTGTAATTAAAGTCACCTGATGATGGAGGGTCTGGTCGAACAGTTATTAAGTTGGTGATGGAGTTTGCCTTTCCTCACAATGCCTCCTTTAGGAGTTGAATTTGTATTTTGTTTTTCTAATACATGATCGTCTTTTGACTCTTGTGTATTTTGTGAGACGCCTCTCCTCAGTGGAATGATAACAGGAAGTATAACCAAAGCTTTTAAAGATTGAGGGACATATTTTTTTTTATTCATTTCATTCAAAAATAACTTTAAAATTCATACACACACTATGACATTGATGCATATTGAATGAAAAGGAGCAGAGAGAAGAGCATCTATCTATTAAGGAGCAGCTATCTTTTGATAACTGCCCCTTAATAGATAGTTCTGTTAATTAATCTTTCTTTTACAGTATTTACATCCATCTTGTCTCAGTTATCCATTTTTGCTGCAATTACATTTTACAGTACTCAAAAAATATTAAGTAGCATCATTCAAACTCAAAGTGCTTTACACAGAAACAAAAGAAAACATGTAAAACAGAAACCTTTCTGCTTCAAAGAGCATTATATAGAAAATAAAAAATGCTAAATTTCTCTTAATAATATATTATTATTATTATTATTATTATTATTATTATTATTATTATTATTATTATTGTTGTTATTATTATTATATCAGTGGGTTTTACATTAAAACCTTTTTGTTTTCGTACGTATCAAAAATCCTAATTCTGTTAACCAGACCCAGTGGGCTTTAGTGTTGGCTCTAAGCAATGCAATGCATGCATGTAACTGCATTGATTGTGACGTGTTTAAAAAGCAGACTTCTCCAAAGAATGGGAAAGTGTCGCGGTAAATGGGTCAGGGATTCTTCCTGCGTGTCCCCAGCACACCTCCATTATTTCACTGACCCTATTTCACAGCTCAGTTCGTCCACTGACTCGATAGAGCCGCAACATTTGTGGGGTTGTTATCCTTAATGGAGCCGCTCTGTTTCCACACATCACATTTTAGCAGGTGAGGCGCAGGGAGCTGACTCAGGGAAAAGGGAGAAAGAGATGATTATGATGTATGTGGGCCATCACTCAGAGTTGCTCTAGGAGGGGTGGGGGGGGGGGGGGGACTGAGCGCACACACACAGGAAGCTTCCGATTTTTGTTTGAAATACAAATATTGCTGCTGAGCTCTCACTTATTATACAGTACGTTAAAATAAGATTTGCAACACCTGTGTCTTTTTTGCTGCTATAAATGTGTGCGCTGCTTTTAAGCAATATCTAAAAACACAAACACACAACTTAAATAATACACATGCAAAATAAGTGATCATATAACGGGTTAGTGATAATAATAATAAATAATGCAACTTATTTTTTTTTTGTATCTTGTTTTTTTTGGGGGGGTTTTTATCTTTTAATTTTTGTAAAGCCCTCGCGGGGGAAATTACTTTTTGGGGGATCGGTCTCTAAATGGTACTGATAAATGGTGATGCATAGTCACGTTATTTGACTTTTTAAAAATGTATATGTCAGTAGTTCACCCTGGTTGCATGCAAAGTTTTTATGAAAGATTATCATGTCTTGCTGGCTTTAACCATTAAACCTCATACCTGTGCAAATGCTCAGTAATCCAGGTTTAAATTAGAGGCAACTCTGTTATTTTTGAAAACACCTATCCATGAGTCTTTGTCAATTCTGGTGGCTCGCACTGCTGTTTTTAAGGGCATTGATGCAGATGCAAATCAATGACCCACCCATCACTGTCCTGGGTCGTTAGAAGCTATTGCTTCTGGTGGTGAAAGATTTAAACCTGTTTTCTGTTTCACACCTCACTCCCACACCAAGGCCCCCCCACTCTACACCCACCCCTGAGCCCCCACCAACAACTCTTCGACCCCCTCCTCTCCATCTGTGCTGGCACATAAGATCAAAAATGACCATGTCAACGGAGCCTTCAAGCATCTGAGTGGAAAGAAAGCATCTCGTCCTGATGGTGTCTCCCCCTCTGCTTTACAAACTGCCTGTGGCCCGCTGGAGGTCACCTTGTACGGTTCTGGCAGTACTCATCCTGTTCCTCCTTTCAGAAAGGAGCAGAAACGGTCCTGCTGATGGGTCTTCCGATGGCCCTGTTCAGCTCTCCTAGAGCAACTGGCTCTCTCCTGGAATTTCCTTCCTGTCCCTTCAGACTGTGCTGGAAGACACAGCCAACCTACTCCCAATGGCACGTGTTGATGTACCATCCTGGTGGAGTTGGGTCGCCTGTGCAGCCTCAGTAGGGTCCGGGCATCGCCTCATGCAACCAGTAGTGACTGGTTAAGACACAGAGTTCCGGGTCCTTTAGGGGGGTGGCCTAGTGGTTAGAGCAGCACGCTGGCACTCTGAGAAGGTTGCAAGTACCTGGTTTGATCCCTGCAGACTGCCACTGTGGGTCCCTGAGCAAGACCCTTAGCCCCAGATTGCAGTGGGCGCTGTGATAGCTGCCCACTGCTCCCTAAGGGATGGGTTACATGCAAAAGACAAATTTCATTGGAATGTACAATTGCAATGACAAAGATTTCTTCTTCTTCTTCTTCTTCTAAATGCAAAACTGCTGAAAAGCAGTCAAAAAATGAGGAGTCTGTGGCCTCCACCTGCAAAACTATCCCTGCTTTTGGAGTCGTCTCATTGGTGCCCCTTTTGTTAATTTCATAAACACTAAAACAGTTGATACCAATTAACAATCCCCTCTACCATTTAACTCACCAGATCAATATTCCAGAAGTTTAACTCAGTTGATGTTATACTCTGATTAAAAAGTGTCCCTTAGATTTTTGAACACTTTATTTTCAAAGTTCTTTAAGTAAGTACTTTTAAATTAACAAACCTACATTTCTTACTGCTGACATTTTTTTTAAAATCAGGGTTGTAGTTAACTGAATTATACACTTTATAGCAAACAACTACATCCATACCCTTTTTATTTTATGTTTTTTTTTTATGAAACTCAAAACATATGAAAAAGGTTTTAGGTTTTGCAACAAATACAAACAAACACAAACCTACAGCAGTAAACATACCTGAAAATTAAAAAAAAAAATCTAAAAAGAAGATTTTTAGCGGGCAATACGGAACATTTGGCTCCGTAACTGACTGCAAACTTTATTCTTTCGTGTAATTTTTCTTTATATTACACGTCTGACAATAGTTTGCTTAATTAATCATCACTGAAAAGCTGTAGAAGCTGTAGAAACACCAAGATTACTACGCCTAAAAAGAGGTTTGGGAACCCCAGAATATGTAGTAATGGTTTTATTGGTTTCTGATAGTTTATGACAACATTTGAATTAAATTGAGAAATTTTGTACCTGTGGATATTTTTGTGGCAATCTGCTTTTTTATATGACAAAATGGGAAAACTGGGGAAAAAAAGGCAAAATATCAAGAAGACAATTGTTGACCTCCACATATGTGGTTCATTTTTGCCGAACAGTTGGTGCAAAATGTGTTTATCAGCCTCAGAACAACATCAAAAGCCCTTCTGAAATGCTGGTTGGATTGTCATTAACCACAGTAAAACGAGTATGGCATGGGCTGAAAGCCCACTCGGAGAGAAAAATGCTATTACTCCACAAACAATAGAAAAGGCCAGATTACAAGGTATTGGAGTCCTGCTTTGGTCTGATGAAACTAAAATTAAAGTATTTGACCATAATGACCTTTGTTACATACTTACAAGCCTGAGAACACCATGGAAAGTGTGAAGCATGGGGTGGAAATAACATGCTGTGTGGATGTTTTGCTGCAGCATGGACCAGTGCGCTTCACAAAACAGATTTCAACACGAGGAAAGAACATTGTGAGGAAACAATGACGCTACATTTCAAGAGATCAACCAGGAAATTACAGCTACAGCCCAAATGGGTCTTTCTAATGGACAAAGGCCCCAGC
Source organism: Fundulus heteroclitus (assembly GCF_011125445.2). Lineage (NCBI taxonomy): Eukaryota > Metazoa > Chordata > Actinopteri > Cyprinodontiformes > Fundulidae > Fundulus > Fundulus heteroclitus. Next base: position 5,517,298 of record NC_046369.1, read on the forward strand.
AAACTATTGTGATAATGTTGTTGTACTGAAAATGTTTAGCTTGTACCATACAGTTTATAAGACAATCTTACCAAACCAATTTTAAACTTAAATAAATAAATAAAATACATTTGAACAAAGTGAAAAAGAAACTTCTTTGTTGTTTTGGCATATTACACATGGAAATATTGTTGTTTATCCTAAGTTTAAATGATCTGCAAACGTATTAATATTTTGGCACTCAAAGCAGGAACAACTGATCTCCATCATCTTATTTCAAACAGCATATATAATTATCTTATTGTGGGGGTTCATTACTTCGGCAGATAATCTTATTTACCTGCTCAACTCAAGGAGAAAAAGTTTCTTACTTTTATTTCCCTTTTTCGCAGTGTAAAACAAGAAGAAGTTAATCTGATTCAATGGCAGACAGTGGATAAAAATGTCATGTGGATTTTTCATACAACCTATGTAAAATCTGGTTTTGCCTGTACTCTAACTTTCCTCATGTCACCCTCATGGTACGTTTTACATAAGCTACTGGTTTTTATGCTACCCGATTAAGCAGCAGCTTACCGTACTATGGAAAAAAACACAAAGCCAACTCCATAGATATTCTTTGTGCAGTTGTTTTGCAGCACCCTCTTACACCTCCTTATAGTTCAGTGCATTTTTGCCACATTACAAATATTACAAAGACTAAATTAAGGTGTCTTTATTTAGTTAAAAGAAATATGCACAAAGTACTCATTGTTACAGCACAATTTACGGGATGCAATATTATAAGAAGTATAATATGTAATACTGGTCACCAATTGATTTTTAAATAACCTCAAAACCATGTTTTTTTGTGTATTTTCATACACTCATTATTTCAATGTGATTTAAAAAATGCTAAATGTACAGTCGAGGGAGTGTGTATATCGTTCTTTGTTTTATCTTCTCTAAAGTAAAAACTATTTATGAATGTGTTTTTTTCCACGTCCAGTTCGACTCAGAACAACCACCACAGTTGCCCCAACCACCACAAGCACCACAACAAGCACCACAACAACCACAACTACAACAACAACAACCTCGACGGCTACAACAACGACCACGCCTGCCACCAGCACCAGCACCACCACAACTCCCACAACCGTAAGAACTACCACCACCTCTGCTGCTACTCCACCGAGGTCCACGGCCAGGCACCACGTGACATCGACGCCTCCTCAGACCTCCAGAAGCAGCAGGAGTACAGAGCGACCGGTGACACAAGCCGCCACGGGCACAGAAACAGCCAGTTTGAGCAGCACCAGTCAGTTGGCCAGCCAAACACCCTTACTGGGACCAGTGGCCCCAGACAGCATCCAAAGAGAGACCAATGCTAACCTCTCCCACAGAGGTATGTATGCTGGTCGACAGGGTTGTGTTTGAAGACAAAGTGTGTGTGTGTGTGTGTGTGTGTGTGTGTGTGTGTGTGTGTGTAGCCACACTATCATTACCACCCGCCATTACAGCAGCAGGAACCTAAAAACCAATATTCCTTCTCTTCTCTGGCTTCCCTCCTCCTTCCTCTCTCCTTCTGACCATCTGTCTATCCACTGTGTGACCTCTTTTTGTCCTCTTTTTCTCACCTATTCACAGCCAATCCCTCCCCAGTAAATCTCCCGGCCCTCTTATTCCTCGTCCCTCGTCACCAGTCTCTTAACGGATGTGTCAACGCCTAACAAACGATAGTTCGCTGAATTTTCCACAACCGCTGCTCATCACTCTCCCTCGCATTGTGACAGCCTCTCTCCGTCTTTTCCTCTCTATCTCTGCCCTTCACTCTCCCTCTTTCTGCTTCAGTCTTTCACTCCTGAGGACTGGCAACGTTTTCGTGCAGACACCAGTCAGATTTAACCGGACTGGGAGAAAGCAGACTAAAACACTTTAGTGAGGTGCTCAGAAAGTGACGAGACAGCCGTCCCATCTGGAAGGAGAAACGAAAATTGTTAAATCAAGGTTTCACTGTGCTGCAGATCATGTACGATTTTTGATTGGAAAGTCTGATTGCGATCGAGTTAGACTGAGATGTTAATGTGGGCTTGTCTTGATTGTCAGCGTGCCAAAGGAGTCATTGCTTGTCCTCATATTCCCTCTTCTTTGTTTGACTGCAGAAATAAAAGATTAGTATTCAGATTAGTTTCATAGAATTAATTTTATAAGACTATATATATATATATATATATATATATATATATATATATATATATATATATATTAGGGCTGGGCAACGATTAAAATATTTAATCGCGATTAATCGCCCTGATTAATCGCGATTAATCGCATTGTATTTACAAACTCCAAGAATGAATTCAAAAGTAGTGTAAAGAGCACTTTTATTTTAATGTTCTGCTGCCATATGAACAAAAGTGTTGTAACATTTGTAGCACTTATTTTATACTGGATATTTTCAACCCATCTATTGAATTTAGTGCACTAGTTGATCTTTTCTTCATAAGAGAACAAGCACTGCAGCCAAAATATGGCCTTTTTTGACCTGCTGTATATTAGCCAGTCCCTAAGCTTGATGTATCATGAAACTGTTGACCTTTTGGGTTTTGTGTTTTTTATTTTATTATTTCAATTAAATAATAATAATAATAATAATAATAATAATAATAATAATAATAATAATAATAATAATGTTCAGTGTTTTTTCGCTAATCCACCTCTTATATATTTCAATCCTTATGTAATTTTGTCTGTGTTGTGTGCACCTGCCTGTTGCTTTAATCCTATAAATTTCCCCGTCGTGGGATAAAAAAAGGATTAGCTAATGTTATCTTATCTTAAATAACACTTTTTAATATATGTACTGGGTTCTTTCAAGGTCTTAATTACATGTTATGTGTGGGCTCCAGTAACATCCATCCATCCATCCATCCATCCATCCACTGATCTACCTGGATGTTCTATGGAGGACTGAAACGCCTCAGTCAGTGACGTCAGTCTGTGGGTCTGTCGGGGCAATGAGAGAAGTTTCGTCTCCTCTCTCCGTTTCTGGGGCTCGACGTTTTCATGTTTTTTCACGTGCTTAGATAAATTTGTTGTGTTTCCACTGAAATGAACCGGCTTTTTACAAAACATACAGCTTGATTTCATTTACGGTATTAAAATAAAGCCGAACGGTGCTACTTCCTCTGTTCATGTTTTTTCGCTGCTGCGTTCTCTCTCAGCTGTTTGTGTATTAAGTTTGTGTGAGAGCTGAGCGGGCGGGCCAGGCTGAGTCTGCGTGCTGATTGGCTGGCGCCGCTGAGCCATGTACGAGAGGGGAGGGGGAGCGGGAGGGCTGCCGTGACAGCGCGCTGCAGTCAGCGTGCCTGCTGACTGACACTGACTGAAAGCTGACATGCGTTAATGCGCGATAAAATAAATATCGCCGTTAATAGTCTAATGAATTAACGCGAAATTAACGCGTTAACTTGCCCAGCCCTAATATATATATATATATATATATATATATAAATATATTACTTTGAAACTTTTTGCTTGATGCGACATTTCCAGACTCCAAAGGAGATTAATGTGAAATTTTTAAAATAATGTCAAATTCAGAAGGGAAAATGCTCTGGCTTCAATTCTTTAAAAATGCTACCTACTTATTAAAGCTTGGGTCAGCAATTTTTCCGGAAGTTTCCCCAAGTCCCTTTTTGAATCACTGCTCTTCTGCCCTTCAGGGGGCTCGCGTCTTAAAAATCTCCCAAATCCACTCCGGTCTTATTTCTTTCTACTGAGGCCTTCCTCTTCCTCTCGTAAACATCAACACGGTTTGCTTCTTGCGACTCTCAGCCATGTTCAAGGTCTACGGTGAGAGCAGCGGAGCTACAATGAACCTCTAACCGCTAAGCTAACTGCTAAGCTAACCGCTAAGCTAACCGGATACATAAACACTACCCGTGCGCAGCCAGCAAGTGGAAACTAACAAGGAAAGAGCGCAGACACTCTTTCCTTGTTAGCGCTAAATCTAGTTAATGGCAATAAAATGTGAGCTGGCTCCCAGATTCCTAAAGGTTAGGATTAGACACTTCAGTGATTAGTTTTCCATACTGTGTTTTACTAACCCTGGCACACATTTAGGCATATCTGTATTTTAATTCTACAACCTATGAAGAAAAAAAGGTTTGTCTCTTTACATATGTAGCCCTCTGTTGTACGCGTTGCATTGTTCTGTTATCTCCAGCAGAACCAGGCTGCTGATGATTTATTGACCAAGTCAAAAAATCCATAGCAATAACACAGCAACAGGTTTGAACAGGCACATAGATCTAAGGCAAAAATGAATCATACGTCTGACAAATTTAGCTTTAAAAGTAATGTTCTCATTTTACTCACGTTTCTTTGGATGTAATATTAACGTGCTGGATTGGTCCAGCCAGAGATGTGATGGGAAACTGATAGAGAAGCTGAGGAGGGAATCCCTAAGCAGAGAGATTTCAAGAGGTCCTTCAAAGCTTAAAGCATTCATGATATGTATGACTTGGCATTTTTGGACAGAGAGTGAGCAAAATGTTTTCTGAATTGTTATACATGGTTCTATTATTGTTTTGAGAGGTTTATTGGGTGAATACTATGCTTAACAAACACCCCGAATCTCTGAAGATTAATTTGCAACCATGTGCCAGACCTTTAAGTTGGCTGACATGGCATGGGGTACTGGGTGATGTGTAGAAGGATTAATTCTTTAAAAAGCTGTAGATTTTCTAACCCTCTTTATATCACAGGACTTGCCGTTTAACAAAATATGCTTTAGTTCTTCATGTGTGAAGCAATGTTTTTTTTTAACATTTATTTATTTATTAGTATGTATATATATATATATATATATATATATATATATATATATATATATATATATATATATATATATATATATATATATATATATATATATATATATAGATAGATAGATAGATAGAGACAGACAGACAGACAGACAGACAGACAGACAGACAGACAGACAGACAGACAGACAGACAGACAGACAGACAGACAGACAGACAGACAGACAGACAGACAGACAGACAGACAGACAGACAGACAGACAGACAGAGAGAGAGAGAAATGTATAGTGTCTACACGCCTAGTGTAAAATTCCATAAAATAATAAATACTGCATTTTGTGACTGAGCATGCACTTCACAAATCTTTCCTCTCACAATTTTTACTATGCAGTATTTTCTTAATCATCAGACTCTTTATATGCTTGGAATTGGAGGCTTAGTTAGGGTCACTGAATGTATTTGACAACTGCAACTTGGCTACTACATGTCACAAAATCCTCCGACTGACAATAGTTGAGACAATGATGATAATAGTAATGTTGCTCAAAGTCGAATATCAAAAGGGCAGTCTTCACTGAAAAAAGTGTGATACAAGTTATATCACACTGAACTCACCCAAATGTTGCATCCTTGCAAGTCTAAAGCTCAGATTTCTTTCGACATAAAGCTATTTCCCCCATCTTACTTTTTTAATTGTTCTTTTTTCTTTTCTAGTCCAATGTAAATTGGTTTTGGAGGGTGTGCCAATACACACTTTTTTATGTTACAAGGACATATATTTTCATTTATGGTATACTTATGTGTCTGAAATAAATAAAAAAATAAAATTCTAATGTATTTTCTAAGTTAAAAGCACTTTTAGAACCATGCCGAGTTCATTGATGTCCCTCTCTGAGTCAAACACAAGAAGTGAATGTGACTTCTACGCACTTTCTGCTATGGCCAAGGAGAAACGGATCTTGGCTATGACTGAAAGGAGGTTGAGCGCTTGGGAAAATCACACTAAAAATAGGGTCACGAGCACTTTCAGTGCAATAACAGCTGCCTGTGGACTTTGGCCAAAGGATAAAACGGAAAGCATACAAGGACGTCAATGGCATTCAGCAGACCAGCTTCTGTATCATATGTGAAATCTTGATTATTTGATTTAATTAAAATAAAAATCCAAGACTAAATTTTGAAGACTGATTAGCAGAAACAAACATTTAACCGACAGACATTCTGAGCTGGTTTAGACTTGACTGAAAAAAAAAAAAAACAGATTGGAAATAAGTAAGTAATAAAATATAAAATGTAAAAGGGAGGGATATTACAGAGACTGCAGATATTTTAAACGTATGTAGGTGGTGACTAGGAAAAAAAAAGGACACTGTTACAGAGATAAGAGTTGATGGGATGGAAACAAAGCCAGAGTGGAATTGATTTTCCAGGAACTTGAAAGTAAGCCAGCTGCATCACTTTTGGGGCCTTGGTTTTCCAGAGCACCAGAGATGCAAGATGGTGTTTGTCTCAAAGTCTATGAAGCTGTCAGCTTTCTCACTGCACCACAAATGCTCGACACGAGAGACGCACGTTAAAAAAAGAAAAAGAAAAAAAATAGGGCACGAACAAGACGTGTCTGTAAAAGCCCACGAGCCGTAAGTTATAATTTTCAACTCGGTGAGCACTGTCAAGTTTGCCAGCATCAGCTGTTGTACATGTGCTGCACTGGGGCAGACATCATCAGGCGTGGAAGAGCCAGTTGTTTAGGAAAAGCCAGCTCACAGATAATGGCATGTAAGCAAAGTCTGCAACATTTTGGCTCTCATAGAACTTTAACGTTTCCCTTTATCTGCTAACAGGTAATTATTTACCAAGGTGATATAATGGAGGTTAAATAACTTTTTTTCCCTTCTTGCATTCAGTCCCTTCCTTAAGAAGTAAGATATCAAGGCTTATTTCATGAAATCTGAAAGTCTGCTATGGTGTTTCTCCCCCAAAAAAAGTCTTAGGAATCTGCTTTCAAATTTGAATAAAACAATGTGGATATATTTCCACATATGTATTAGGACGTGTTTTTTGTGTGTGTTTTACAGTCTTTTTGAAATTAAAAAAATCCTTCCAGCAATTATAGTCTTAATGAGAATGAAGCAGTTCTCACAGTTTCTTACTGCATTTGCTGACCAGGACTCTCTCTTTTATAACAGCTTCTTTAATACGATTCTATAAATCTGCCTTTTAAGAGTGTAAGAGACCAATTGGACATCAGTCGTATTTTAAGAAAAGTCCAAATCATATCCGCTGACCCAGGACTCGCTGGCTTTGGTGCACCGACTAGAGCGACATGTGTATGTGTGTACATGTGTAAGTGTTTTTTGTTTTTTTTTCTCTGGATGATTGCATTTAATAACATAATGTGTCTTTCATCCATCACATGCCATCTGTGCCTTTGCTATGCATAGAACTTCACAGCCTCTTTCTAGAAGGAGCCCATCAGTATGCAGAGCCAGCGCTGTGATCTCTTCTGCTAATCTTCCTCACTTGACTTTACTCTAGCCATCTGATCACACTTTGGTAAACCGTGAGCCTGCTGCTAATAGACAGATTGAGAGAGGGGTTAGAACCAAAGCTCGGTACCAACCTGTTGGGGTAGGAGCTGAAAGTAAGGGGGAAATTCAGAAGCATGTTGGGAATTAGTCACGGGCTGGTTACCTGAACTGCTACTTTTGAAACTGTGCCTCAGTGGGTAGAGTAGATTGGCTTGTAATCTGAAGGATGTGGGTGTGATTCCAGCTTCTCCATGTCACATGTCGATGAGCCCCTGGGCAAGGCACTTAACCCCAGTTTGCCTGCCGATCTGTATATCGATGTATGGATGTGATTGGGTGTATTTGGCTATATTGTAAAGCCATTTAAGTGGTCAGTATGACTAGAAAAACGCTATATAAATTCAGTTCATTTAAAAAGAAGAACATTTCATTCATCAAATGAGATACCATAGAACGTGCTAGAGAAGCCAGACTTTTCTGGGTTCTGCAAAGCTACGTCTGCCTTCTCCTGATATAAATTTGATCTGCCTTTCAACTGCTTTTCTTCAGGTCCCTTTGAAATGTCCTCGTAGAATCATGGGTCTAATCAAAACAACTTTGTGTTTCCACGGCGGGTGGCCTCGGGTGTCCAAAATCTGACATGCACATGACCTTGCTATGGTTATTATTCTCAAGTTTACTGCCAGACAAGTTCATCATATTATGAAACTTTTGTCCCGGCCCGTGCCTCATTAAAATACATTGATTTTGTTTTGCATCGCTATTGTAAAAGGAAAGGTGAAACAGCAAAAAATAAAAAATAAAATAAAAAAAGTCTACATTCATATATGCTCAAGGTCATCTGGAACCTCTCAGCAGCTTTTGAATATGGCGTGAATTACTCGATGCATCCTAAACCCAAATTTAGTTTGGAACCGCGTTCACATACTTTCAGACGCATTGCTTTCTCATATTGCTTTTTATCTGTTTTTGTATAAAAACATCTCATTGCATTTTTATTGCATTCTCTGGTATGATTCATCTACACTTCATTGCACATGCTGGTAAAAAAAAAAAAAAAAAAGAAAAAACAGTCCACAGTACGGCTGCCCATCTTTTTATCGTGCAAATATGCTTTTGTAGAGGGATGCCCTTCTGTCCAAACAAACTTCTAACTCTTCTTTAAGAGGTTCTTGGCATTCTGGTGTTGAGCAAAACTTCCAGCTAATTTTTTTTTACTTTTATCTTTTTGTTCCTCCCAGCGGCAAGTGATCACTACCTCATCGGTAACAACATCACAGTTGCTGTTTTGGGAATAGTCATTCCGATTGGTGAGTATGCTTTACCTCTCCACATTGGTCTTTTTTGCCTCTGCCTGCCTGCTTCGCCCTCCTTGCTCGTACACCTCTGCTTGTATGAAACGTTCTGCAAACTGTTTTGTGCATGTGGCATTTTGTGTTTCTGGCTGCATGTGCACAATCATGGATGTTATGCATGAGTGAGAGGAATACTTATTCTTAAATATATCAAAAATAAGCCGAAATATTGGACATTTACAGTTTTTAATTCCCATTAGGCTCGGCAGAGTTTTCTGGATATTGAATATTTTAACAGCAACCAAAAGGAGCGGTAATGTTATCCCCACTGCAAAAAGGGAACTCAAAGTAAGTCAAATTTTCTTGAATTTTGTGTATTTTTTCCTTGATTTGAGCAGCTAAATAAGACTATTTGCCAATGGAATAAGATTTTTGCACTTAAAATAAGAACAATTCATCTCCATCATCTTATTTCAAGTGCATGATATCTAATCATCTTATTTTATGGGTAAAAAATAGTCATTCCATTGGCAAATAGTCTTAATTAGCTGCTCAAATGAAGTATAAATATACTAATTTCAAGAAAAAATGACTTGCTTTGATTTCAGGCTTCCTATTAGAATTGTAGGGTGGTAAGGATGTCAGTCAGTGAGTGGCTAAGCTTTATTAAAATTAAATTAGTGGCTAGGTCTTTGTAATGTGAACCTAAAGCAATTATTAAGGAGAAATGGAGAACTAATTTGCCTAGTCATCACACTGGTCCAGCTGTTACATTAGATTCATGTTCCCGCTGTGATCATAATGTTCTAATAATCTATGTCAATCATGGGCTCTGACAAATGATATACAGTTGCTTCAATCTGTTATAAAAGAAACAAAAGGCTTGACTTTTCTTAATTATTAGCATGCGTCCGTCCGTCCGTCTTCTTCCGCTTATCCGGGGTCGGGTCGCGGGGGTAGCAGCTTCAGTAGGGAGGCCCTAGACGTTAGCATGCATACAAAATAAAATGTTTTAAAGTGTGGAGTTTAAATTTCGTTTGGAAGTTACTGCACTTTTTCAGTATTTTAAACAGACGTGTACACATGTGCCATCCTGGGAGAGATGTGTAAACAGCCCTGAAAAATTCTTTGTTTGTTGACTTCTGCAGTTCTACAGTAACTTTGGGATTATTTTTTTTACCTCCCTTACATCAGCCTCACTGTGTGTTTGCTGGAAAGTTAAACTTTAGAACCTTTGGTATTTAGACATTCATCTGATCATAGAAATGAGCAAATATTAGCAAGTCAACATTTTCTTGGGGCCATCTCCTGACTTATGAAGATCAACACAGATTTGCCTTAATTTAATATAATGTTTGCTTTTCTTTCCCATATTGAAGAGCAAGGAAAATAGGAATATTTAATACACCTCTCTATACATAGAGAATTATTTGAAATTAGAATTGAGAGGGGTCCAATAATTGAAATAATTTTGTTAAAAGTTATATATTTGTTTTAATTGAATAATGGCAGTCCAATTAGGCAGGACATTTAATATATAGTTTAAGACTAACAATATATAATATAAACATGTTGTTTTTTCTTTCAAGACTTTTTTTTTTACACTTTTTCAGCAGAGGTGCCAGGAAATGTGAAGGTGGCTATATATTATGAGATCACCATTAAACCATTCTGTTGTGTATATTAACAAAAATTTACCAGTTTAATGAAGCTATTCTATTCTTTTAGCTCTCATTAAAATGAAAATCATATTTTCTGGAAATGTATAATAATTTCATGCTGAAAACTTACTGAGAATAGAGATGAATGGGCAAATAATGACCTTTTAGTGCCAGAACATGCTGCTAATTGACATCTCTTTCATTTCTAATTTTGAATAGTTGTGCAAGTCTCAGGAGTGCTACGATTTTTTTTTTCACGCAATTTTTTTTGTTCCTCGTTTTATCCTCAACAGTGAAGACGTGAGCTCATTAAAAAATAACCCCTGAGAGACCGTTAACCCTTTCAACTTTATCCTTTATTTTGTCCTTCTGCCAGTCGTCGCTGCTACAAATCCCTCAATATACATTTTTGGCATCTTTGAAACGTTAATTATTGCTGGAAGTCCACAAGGGCCGGGATTTGTGCAGCCCTCACTCTACCCTCTTCTCCAGTAATGCACCACCCACTGTTCCATAAGAGGGAGGCATCCCAGCCCTGATTAACAGTATTTAGCAGAAGTCAGGCTGATACAATGCTCTCTAATTGGAGTAAAATATTCTAAAAAAAAAAAAAAAAAGAAGTGATGCTTTTTTTTCTCTTTAGAAATATGCATTTAAACAAGAACAAAGATGGATTTAGTCACACTGGGATCTCAAGTGTCTTTTGTACAACAAAAGTGCAATTAGATAGGGCTTCCATAGGGGATGAAGGCACGTCTAATGGTGTGAGCACACATATTATCATACGGAAACATAACTATTTTTCTCGCACTGAATCGTCTGTTAGTTTCTCATACGTACCCTGTTCACACACACATGTCGGTTCTGCAGGGCAGTTGGGCATTAACGCCAATATGGTAATGAGTGGAGAGAGACGGCGCTTATCTCAAATCCTTCAAAGCCCTCCATCCCCTCCCTCTCTTCCCCTCTCCATTCTCCTCTAATAACCCTGTCCAAAAAAAAAAAAACACCACAGCCAGACCGTCTGCTGAAACAGTTTCGTTTTTCAGTCAAGGAGAGCACAAAATTATAAATCATATCCCAAATGGAGCACCGGGATAATGTGCTGATGACAGCTAAGCAACCTTGCGGCGCTTTTATTAAAAGAAAAAAAAACAAGAGCTAAATCAATTGCCTCAGGAACTGAATCCTAAATGTTTTTTATATCACAACCTTTGTTTGCCCCTATTGACGTGTGTGTGCATACTAAGGATGGGGTTTACAGTACGTTTATGATGCTGAATTGAGGCAGTCACTGAGATAAATTATGCATGGATTATGTGTACATGTTTTTGATCATTCTGTGAGATTAGGAGGGACGTACAGTACTGGATCCATAGCTTTTTTTTTTTTTTTGTAATAATTTGCTTTTAAGTCATCTTGATCCAGACTTTTAAAGTTCCTTCAGAGTTTTTTCTTTTGGGCGTTTGTTGTTTTTTTTTCACTCATTTTCTGTCTTTGTAACTGGTCATTTTAGATGAATCTACTTTATTTGTTAATCTAGTTAACTCTAATGACACAAAGAAAGATGGTTGAAAGCACAAAAGATCTGGCACCATCGTCGTTAAACACAACCCTTGACTTTTTGCAATTTTGTGGATACAACCACTAACTACAGTGCATCTCATTCAGGTTTTATGTATAAGGCACAAAGATATGCATAATTGTCAAGTGAAAGGGATATGATATGTGGTTTTCGAAACTATTTTTTATAAATAGAAATCTAAAAAGTGAAGCAGGCATTTGTATTAAGCCTCCATTACTTGGATATCAATAAGTAAAACATCAGAGCAATCATTCAGAAGTCACTTAATTTATAAATTTGCTCCGTCCGTTCAATATGAATACAGCTGCTCTCTGAATATTTGTCAGGAACTATTATTTAACAAACGCCATCATGAAGACCAAGGATCCCGGCAGATATGTCGGGGTTAAAGTTTATTGCAGATATAAGGGCTAAAAAACAATATTCTAAGCTTTGAGGATTTCACAGAGCAATTTTCAATTCACCACCCAAAAATAAAGATTATGGCACAACTGTAAACTAGAGCTGTGTGATATTAAAAATATTAACATCCTGAACATTTTAAACTATATCTGGTGTGGCCGCCTACTGTGCAAAAACTCCTTCCTCCAGGCTGAATATCGCAAAGGCAGGCCAACTTATTACTCTTGGAATAAAGCACCCAACTATTATTTTAGTTCACACAGTCCCATGCAATATTATGATTATTATTATTTCACAAACTGATATTTCTATGTCTATATATTTATGAAATCTTGTGCAACCCTGCTGGAAACCTATAAAGTCCTATCCACCCACCTAAAAAGATGGATGGCATGTAAGGCATTGATCTGAGAAGCACCGTAAAGACTCTCTGGAGGGGCTGCAGAGATCCACTGCTCAAATGGGACAATCTGTTAGCAGAACAGCTGGTACTCCACAAATCTGACCTTTTTATAGAGAAGAGGCTTGAACAAAGCCTTTGTTAAAAGAAATAAGTCCCGGTTGTCCAAAGCCACGAAGTGGACGAGGGAAACAGATTTGTTGAGTTGCTTTGGTCTGTTGACACCAAAATGGAACATCTACATGCAAAATGCTGTTCGTATAAAAATAATTAACAATGCAGCCCTCCACTGTGAAAAAGAAAGTAGTATATCGCTTCAGCAGTGGCATTAAAGTGGTAACATACAAATGCACACCACATTTATGGAGATTTCTGTATCCTTTTCCTTCCAATTTACAAAAAGATACTACTTTGTGTTGGTATAAAACATAAGACGGCAATGACATATACTGAAGTTTTTTTGTTGTAATATTAAGAAAAAGTGATGAGAAAAATGTTAATGGTTTTAATCCATTTGCAAGGCACTGTAACATTTTAACAGATGCTACACAAGGTGAATTACAAAGACCTATCAGCTGAAAATCTTAAACATTTCATAATCAACTGAAGAATAATTTATTACTAATGGTATTACCCAGGTATTTTTCATGTCCTCTCATCTGCTTTTTATATTCCACCTCTGTGGGTAACAATGTTTTTAAATTATTTTCTAATTCTATTTTAGCTCTGGCACTTCTCTTTTGGTCCTCCATGTGTCCATTTTCAAACAAACAGTAAATAAAATCCTTCCACAGTCAAAATTGGACAGAAAGTGTGTGAAGATGCAACCTACGTCAAAAGGCTTCCTGAAGGCAAAATATAAATAAATTAGGGTCAGTTTTTAAAATGTTTGCACTGTACTGTAGTGAAATGACTATGAAGGCTCATCGTTTTTGAATAAAAATTTTGCAAAACAGATTTTTAGATTCAATTTCATCCATATTTTCTATTGGTGCAATTTTTGTTTTAGTAAAGAAAAATTACCCCCCCCAACCCCCCAGCCCCCCACAGTTTTTTTCAAAACTCTCATTTAATCACAGGAAAAAAAAATACAAATGTTGCATTGAATGTGTTTTTATTAAACAGTGAAAAAAGATGAATTGATGCCTTGCTTTGGGATAGCTGGCTTCTATAATTGACTCTGAAATAAAGAAAAGAAAACCGTGAGCCTTCACCTGATAAAACAATGCAAGCTGTGTTTATGTCTGTGCTAGTGCTTAAAGCGCCGCTCCGTGTCCCCTGGGCTGTGTTAACGCTCCCGCCGTGTGTTGTTGTTGTTTGTGTGTTAAACACATGCAGTCCCTATCCTTGCCACAGTGGTCATCGGATTGCTCTGCACTGGCGGCTACCTGGTTTGGCGCAACTGGCGACGCAAGAACACCAAGAGTATGAACTTCGACAACCCCGTGTACCGCAAGACCACAGAGGACGACGACGACGAGATCCACATCGGACGGCACAGCGACTCCATCGGCCATGTTTACCCCCCAGTGAGTGGCAGTCACAGCCAACCGTTCATAGCGCTCCCACTGGGGGGCGGAGTCACAGATAGCAACTCTCACTGGTACTCGGGGGCGCCAATGCTTTCCAGTGGCAAATGAGGGCCAAAACAGGTGGAAAACTGAGGGCTTTTGAAATTTTTGAGAAGCGGGAGGATGCACAAGGTTCCCTAGTGGGAATAGAGAGCAGGCTCGCACAGGCGCACTTCCAGTTCAGACACCATTTTTAAGTCACTGAGAGATCCAGTTATACATTCCCAAGCCATCCATGGGCTATTATACTTCACATTAAGCAACAATTCCAATTACACAACATTCCCAACCATTTCCCTCATCCCATTTGTTTTTAAGTTGTGGTTGATGCACCTTGTTTTCATTGTGTTTCCTGTCAAAACTCATCTTCTTTTCACAGAAGGAGCTGTTGCCTGCAGGGCTTTTGTTATTATTGTTTTTTACAGATTAACTAGGTGTTTGTCATATAAAGCCAGGGAGCAAGTAATTTAAATAAATAATAACAAAAAAGAAAAAAAACATTATCCAAGCAGTGAGACACCAAAGGTTAAGCACTGTCTGTTTTCATTATGCAAAATCTAATTTTGTATTTGGACATTATTGTGGTGGTAGTGTGTTAGCTTTACGGGTTCTTTGAAAGCAGGACAAAGGATACCGAGGACTTTTCAACTGTCCATGTCTTATTTGTAAGGACTGAGAAAAAAAATCTCAAAGCATATAAAGGAAGGTCAAATCAGGGCGAAAGACAGGCCAACACTAAATTGATTCTACTTTCCATGCTTGAATCCGGTAACAATTAATCTCCTCATCACTCAGCCCACAAGCTAGCCTGTTGATTACCTGCTGAGGCCAATGGATTTCCTAATAATCCTGCTAACAATTTATTCATGCATCTCAATAAAGTAAGCCATCATTAGAAGGAGTATTTCTCTACTCAAATTGAAAAGTAAAACCTACATATAGATTTATTGCATAGAGTGATGTATGTATTCCATGTGTTTATTTCTGTTAGTTTTGGCTTACAGCTAATGGAAACCTAAAATTCTGGGTTTTTTTTGTTGTTTTTTTTTTTAAAATGAGACCAATTAACAGGCATTTTAACATACAAATGTTATGACTATGTATAAAAAAAAAAAGGATGGCTAACTTGACAGTTGTCCAGCAGACATTCATTAACCGCCTCCATACGGAGAGTATGGTACAAAAGATTATTGCTATAGAATCATGTTGGCTGTACAGAGCTGTGCATGTAGGAAATCTAATTAAAAATTGACTGAAATGAAAAACATTTTGCTGAAAACCGTGCACAATCAATAGGGATCACAGTAGCTTTGTTTTGAAGCAAGCCCCTTCAGCAGTCTGGGGGAGATTCACAAGGCTGGAGTCACAACGCACATAGCTATCCTGGACATGGGTTACAACTGTCCCATTCCTTGTGTTTAGTCACTCCTGAATCAGAGACATCATAAGCATCTTAACATGGGCTACGGAAAAACAGTCCATGTTTCAGATGAGAGTGAATTTTGTATTTGATTAGGTAATCTGGGTCCCAGGCGATGTAAGAAGAGTACAGAGGCAGGATCCAAATTGATTGGGATCCAGTATGATATTTTTTTGCAGTCAGCTGTGATTTAGGGAGTCATATAATCTGCTGGTACTGGTCCACTTCATGCTTTCCTCTGCTGACATGCTTATTGGTGATGCTTAGTTCCTTTTCCAGCAGGACTTGGCACCATCCCAACTCCTAAGAGTACCAAAACTTGCTTTAATGAAGAGTACTTGTTTGGCCAGCAAACTGGTTTGACCCAAATCCCATAGAGTCTATGGGGGTATTGTCAATAGTATGATTAGAAACACCAGACTCAACAGTGCAAACAAGCTGAGGGGCACTACCAAAGCAACCTGGGCCTCTATAACAACTTGACTGAGCCACAGGCTGATCTCCTCCATGTCGCGCTGCATCGGTGCAGAACTTTATGCAAACGGAGCCCTGAATGCATATATTCTAATGTTTGGAGAAACATTGTGTAGTAAATCAATATAATACGAGGTTAACATTTTGAACCGAATTAGTGAAATGAATTAACCGACCAAAAATAGTAAAATTTATTGAGATGCAACTGTGGAAGAATCCTCTGAAACACAGAGGAAAAAAACACAGCACTCATTTAATATGGTAGGCTATGTTTAGGTTGTTAAGGACGGCCAAAACGAAATGATCGAGGGCTAAGGAAGTGGCGTGCTTTGATCGGTTGGCATGGTAACACTGATTTCTTTGTGGTGCTCTGTAGCAGAAGGGGGGGGGGAAGAATTGTGGGTATCCCTGGCACGGTGACACACTACACACGCACAGGCACAGACAAAAAATAGGTGCACGATTAAAATTCAAGGTCGACAGAAGAGAGGTGTTCAGTGAGGAGCAGGAGAGAGGCGACTATTTTCGCTCGTCCTCCCAGCTTCTTAATTAATATTTATATTTCCGTAGAAATCTCATTCATTGTGTTTGATTTTTATTTTTTTATTTTTTTACAGTTGATCTCTTTGTCTCTGCTTAACTTCTCTTGCCTCTCGTGTCGGAGGCAAGTCAGGCAGCGAAAGAAATCCGCCTGGTAGAATGTGGGCCAGACATTTGCAGCTGTGAGCATTCCTACGACAATTAGGGAAGATCGGGGAGGAGGGGAGGGGGGGGGAGGGGGTGATACTAAAGACCAGAAGAAAGATAAAGATTGCAGTTTTCCTTGTAGACTCTATTGGGTCGCTCTGTTTCTCCCCTCCTTCAGCCTGCTGTGGTAACCATCTTTTTATCTGCTGTTTGCAGCGCGTGGCACTCAGTCTGGAGGATGATGGCTATCCCTGATAGTGGGGGGGATGCAACCTGCTCACCCCCCCTTCAGTCCCTTGCTGTCCTTTCCCCTCAGCACAGCCTCCGCACCACTACAATGAGGCCAGTACAACGCAGAGGAGAATGAAATGGAGTCCCCCTTTTGACTCCCCCCTTTTCAAATAGCAGGGATAGCCTATACATTTCTTCTGTTTCTTTCCTACTACCATTACTAGCTGCTTCTTCTTTCATTAGTATCAGCCTAGTAGCCTCTGCTCCACTCCTCTCTTCCCTCTTCTGCTGCTTCCTAACAGTAGCCGTGTGTGAAAATGCTGCTAGATGATACCCTTCACACTAACCTCATTTGAAAATTGTGCAGAAAGATGGCTATGGATAAGATGGCCACCACAGAAGTGGTCTCATGTTTTGACTGTTTTATTTATTTAAAAGTTTTAAATATGTAATCAGCCTCTGTCAGTGCGTAGCCCTAAAGGCGGGATCGCTTGATCAAGTTTGTGAGTGTATGCAGCACTGTGCCGCAGAAGACAAGGATGTTGTTATTTCTCTGGTTTCTTTAGTATTGCAACTTTACTCGCCTTTTTTTATTATTACTATTTTGAAGGGAGAAGGCCATGTATTATTTGTTACTGACGTATTGTAATGCTAAATATAGTCAAGGGGACAGAAAAGAGAAAAATGGATGGGGTTGTCTGGCTGTTTGGAGGTGATTTTGGGGTCAAAGAGTTGCACAGGGAGTTTTTTTTTTTTTTTTTTTTTGAGAAAATTGGCTAATTTGTGCCTCCAGACGGTTGTGCCTCAAGGTAAAAACCAGCAGGGCAGAAAGGGCAATGGATTGTGGGTAATCCCTCTCTTTGTATCGGAAGTATGCACAGAGTCAATAATGAGCTTGGCTTGTTTGATTAACTGTGATGAACGGTAGAGTTCACACATTTCTTCCATTTTTTTTTTTTTCTGTTTGCACATGCTGGCGTTAATATTTTGCTTCCTGTGACTGTTTTAGTCAGGAATCTGCAGCATCTATGCACAAAAGACATCAATATTGTAGGATTTTAACAGAATGTCCTCTTCTTGCATTTTCGGATTTCATGGTGAAATAATCGTAGAGGCATAATAATTTACTGTAAAACAAACATGTTTGCAGTTAGTATTATATTGGATTTTCTCTATCTGACTGGATTAATCTGAAAGCTAGTTAATCTTGCAACTTCACTGGCTCCGTTTGTATGACTTCCCAGCACTGGTTTTCCCAGTGCTGCTCCTGGTGTGGCAGCCTTCCTGCCAACGCAGCTGGATGAGATGGTGCGGAAAAACAGCTCGCATTTGAAAGAAATCACAGGCTGCTGTCACCGAACGCTCGCTCGGGTTTTGTGTCAGCAGATCAGTAGAATATCAGGCTTGGCTGAGCCTGGCGCACTGATTTGATTGCAGAGATAGATGCGTGAGAGCCGGCATAAAGAGCAAATCTTCCATTGGCTCAAACATGCTTCCAGCCCATTGAGTCAGATGGCGTTTATTCCCACTGAAAACGCTAATAATTGTTCATTTTACGTTCCAGTTGTAAATAACTACAGGCTGTTATTATAGGAATGGCGAATTAGTTGTTTCAAGAAGCAACTCACTTATCCTGGACATCATTCAATTACTTGACTATGTAGGCATTAAGGGTTTGTCTTCCACATTAATTGTTAAGAAGTCTAAGTAATTGTTTGTTATAGATATGCAGGGCCAAAACGTGCTTTCTCTTGCAAGGTCCAACTCGAATAACCTGCAAAATACGATCTTCCCGTGCTTGCGTACAGTATTACAGGCTGATATCTTGAATTTGCTGAACGGTTAATTGAAAAGGTTAATATTCAGGGATTTCAATGTTTTTCTCCTTTTGTTCTTGTTCATATTTTTGAGTTTTAAATAACTGATGAGTCCAGAGCGGGGAGACATGAGAGGAAAGAGCACACAGAAGGTGTTTTCTTGAAATGGTAGTAGATATTATCTTTAGCTGAATTTCCAGCAGTATTGTGGCGTTCTGGTATACTGGAATAATTCTTGTCCAGTTATTCACATTCTTCTCTATAACTCTGGTTGAATATTTGGCCACTCTTATCGGCAGAACTGACGGCATTGTCCACAAATTCTCAGCATCATCAGGGCTTTGAGGGGCCCGTTCCAGAAGTTTAACGCTACCCTCCTTTATCCGTTTCAAATCCACTTATGATGTGTGTGTTGGATGTTTGCCTGGATAGAAGACCAAGCTGTGTCCAGGTTTTTAATCATCTGACCCACAAATGAAGTGAAATTGGATCGTTTAAGATGTTCAAGAACAGCACAGGAACCGGTGAGACTAAAACAAAGTGAAGCCTGTTTATTATCATCATGGACTAAGTGGGTGCAGAACAAGAACTTAACCCCTTCTCAAACATTAATACCTTCAGCCTCTATTAAGATGTTCAGATATCAACATGGCCAAACATTTTTCAAAGGCCAAATCCGTTTTAGGAATAGGTTTTATGGTCTGATATAATAAAGGTTGAGCTAAAGATAAGAAGCATGCGTGGATCAGGCAAGGTGAAGCTTTCAGACCTAATAGTACTGTACCAACTGTCAAGCATGGTGGTGGTAGCGTTAGGCTGTCACTGGTACTGGTGCAGAGTAGGTGGATGAATGATGGTGAAAGCCTATTCTCAAATTATTGCTAAATGGTTGAAACTATGCAAAAAAAAAAGTGTTTGGAATGCAAGAAAGCAAGGTTGCAACACAAGAAAATTACTTGGTCTGTAATCTGGATTCTGATATCCTAAAGCCCGGACCTCAGTCCTATTAGAGATTTGTTTCATTAGGGATAAATGTAAGGAGAAGTATTTCAGGTAAAAGCACTCCAATTTGCTCATTTCACTGTTGAATATTCTCCCTCCCACTCAGCCCTGAAGTACACATTTTCTGTAATGGCGTGGCAAATGGGGAAAAATGTTCAGCTCTTGCTAACGCAGCGCAGCTGACTAGCCGTGTTCTCATACAGTCCTGCCATAATAAGTTTTTATGGAATAGTAAACCTGACTCAGCAAATTTAACCAAGTTTTTGAACCCTTTTCCCTATAACAGAGCTCCCAGGAAGCACATCTCTGTCCATCATCTTGTTGTTGGCAGTATTTATATTCTAACTTTATCAGATTTTGTTGCTGCTATGGCCTGCGTTTACTGAATATCTACAAACATTCAACCTGGAACTGCTTGAAAGTGTTGGTTTTTGGCTTTGCATGTTTATCTTTTTGATGAGCAACAATTATGAGTTGGAAGAGCAGAAGCAGCTTACACCCATGTTCTGCGCCGTAACTTCTTGGGATAACGTGGCGCAATAATTCAACTCAGTGTTTTTGGGGGGGTTTTAGACAATTTTAAGCTTCAGAAATTAGGGCTTACTCTCCTTAAGTAGTTCTGCCAAAAGTAGTGTTCAAATATCCATCCAGAATAAATATTGTTGATGGCTAGAAGGAAATTTCTAACCAGAACTGAGAATTAATAGGAAAACGGTGTTATTATGATTGGGTCATGATCTTATTCTCCCGGTGCTAAAGGGAAATAGTGACTCTAAGAGGAGATACGCCACAGGTCAGAGATCTTTGTAATTTCTAAGACTGAATTAGTCTCGGACTCTGTCGACTGAACCCTAAGCTGAGTCAGCTCCACAGCCCAGCTCTTTCCTTTCTGTCCTTGTTCGCCTCAGGACTAATGCAGTTCCATGCTGAGAAGTTGCAGTTAGGAGGATAAATTGCTTATTTATTTAGCTGCCTGAGTGTGACATTGTGGGAAAGTTATTATTGCTACCGTGCGACAGACCGATTGGCTTCTCCACTTTGTGGTCACTTCCAGTCGAGCCGTCTGCGCTGAAGGACACGGTGAAAGTCCAGACTTCTGCTTTGGCTGTACAATTTATCAGCGGAAGTAAAGGGCGAGATGTGACCTTGTGACACGAAACCATTCCATATATACATACGGGGACCATTAAGACAACTCGCCGCTCAAATGGCAGCATTATTTGTAATTTCACTGCGTGTTCAGCCCATAAACAGCAGGCTGCGGTTATAAGGATAAATTCTGCCTCGTGGTTATGTGCTGTGAGGGTTCATTCAGGGGTTCACTCTGTTGTGTGGGCAATGAAGGTTTGGTTAGCAGCATTTTTTTTATATAATTCTTTGTGTTTTTAGTGTAACCACAGTTTTCAGCTTCTATGAGAACCAGAGCTGTTTTGGATATCTTGCATTCAGTGAAGAAACTTGAAATTTACACAGCAAGCAGCTTTTATTGACCATTTGTATTTGTGTCTGAAGAATGTCTCGTTTTACTTTGCAGATGATTCAATCTAGACTCTGAGAACTGTTTTTTTTTATTTTATATATATATATATATATATATATATATATATATATATATATATATATATATATATATATATATATATATATATATATATATATATATATATATTTGTTTTGGAAAGGCAGACGGAACGGCAAAACCCTATTTGCTGCTGCAGATAGTTTCTAGGTGACAGGGTATCCAAGAATAATAGCCAGGTTTTCGCCTTGAAGGATAAATAATGTATATACCTTCTCAGTAAAAACTACTAATATTAATATTTAAGTTTTAATTTAACCTCATCAATTTGTAATTGATTTGTTACAACTTGTAAAATGCATTTACCTTCCTTTTCTTTCTTAAAAAGTAGGTCACCTCTAATCTCTGGTGGTTAATTGATTTAATGGTGTTATTAGCTCATGTAACTAACTATTAACTGCCCTGATGACTAATGGTAGAAGTGTACCACCGAGTTGACAGCTATCTTGACTTTCCCTCCTACTTTAAACTTGATTTTCAGAGGTATCTAACCCTCACTGCTTCAGCTAGAGTGCTTTTTTTAACATCTCTCCTCTTCTGCATCCTTTTCATGCTCTATCACATCTCATGCACAGGCAACATTCTTCCTTTCCTAATCATACTAGTGAAGTACAGCTTTCAGCCTGCAAAGGGGACATTGCTCCACCCATCTTCATCTCAGACATCTTTTGTCCAACAAGGGCTCTCAGTCTTTTTGTTAACAGAACACACTGGAAGATTAAAAAGCACTGGAAGAAATAACCCCTAACTCCACACATAACTCGGAAAGGCCTCAGAGCTGGAAATAAAACTTCTCGGCTGAAAATGAACCTGCAGACCCGGCAACAAATCGGCCAGGAGAAGAAAACAGCTTCCGCCTCCAGCTACAATTCAGAACTGTGAAAGGAAACGGACTCCCCTGGGCCGGCATTTGGCTCTCGTTGACCCTGTTGTTGACTTTTTCCTTAATCCATAGCTTCCTCTTTTTATTGTGTGTGTTTGGGGGGGCTTTTTGGGACTGTGAATCCTCAACTTTTGTCAATTCATGCCCACATTTCATATTTTGACCTACTTGATGTTACTTGAAGGGAAGCGTTCTGTCGACTGTGTTTTTTCTACCAGCAAGAATTAAATGAAGGTTCGTGGGAAGGAAGGTTGTGATATGTTCCGTTTTGATATGAAACATTTTAAGACACGTTGTTGTCTGGACGGTCCTTGTGGCAAAATGCGTTCTCCAGCTTTTGTAAGAACCACCCACCTGTATTTTCCCTGAAAATTTGTCATTGCCTGCAAGAAAATCTAACTGAAAATTCAGCGGTCCATTCCACACGGCAGGCAGTTTTTTTAAAATAATAAAAAAAAAAAAACGCTGTTTGTTGCACAAAACTTTTGAAGAAGCCTTCTGCACTGTGTAAAGAGGTTACATTCTTAGTAGAGGGGGAGGAAATAAAGGGGTTGTGGGTGGGGCTGTGCTGAGGTCTGGCAGTTGCAGACCAATGGTTTTAAATCATGACTTGTAAATAATACGTTTTCATAAAGCAAAAAAAAAAAAGCAACCTTTTTGATAATGTTTTAAATGTATCTGTAAAAATGATGTACATAAACTTCTGGGGTTTAAAAGGAGTGTAGACTATATATAAATTTATTTGTACACATGAGCACTGGATTTCTTTAATGTTTGATTGTAACTAAAATTAATAATCTGCCAAAGTGTTTTTACTTTTTCTCCTGTCTGTTCCATTTGTTTGATTTTAGCTTTTAACAGTGCAGCGGACTGTAGTATTTAATTCTTTTAATTCTGTTGCGTGTGTGTTTGTTTCCTAAATGGGAGGGGGGGGCGGGGTATTTTAATTTATTGGTGCCTTGTTTCGTGCTCCTGTATACTTTCACTCTTTCTGTTTCTCCGTGTTGTGCGTCTGTGGGAGTTCCACGGGGAATTAACTTGCAGGTTGGGGGTGGGGAGGGTACAAGGGGGTGGGTGGTTTAAATCTTTAGCAACTTCTGTACTGACATGGAATCTCTGTACTTTATGCCAAAATGGTCTCACTCACGTTTCTATGAAATCAAGCTGTTGATAAATCACTATATATTGATATATTAAATTTATAAAAACTGTTTAAACTTTCAGACCTGATCCTTTCTTTTCCGTCTTTTGTCACATTAGATAATCTCCACTACATAATGTTATATATTTACTTTTTTACCCAGTAGGCATCAACTTTAACACAATTAAAAATACCACATTATAATCAGAGGTATTGCAGAAATGATAAAAATATGATCTAGTGGTGGTACTGATATTAATAAATTTTTGTGATAATAGGCTTACAGAGTAGAAGTTTGACTCCCCCTTAGATTATTGATACATTCCTTTAAAACATAACTCTAGAAATTAAACGTCTTGTATTTGCTCCCAGGATACCACAGACTCTAATGCAACCAGCTGTCTCTTGTTTTCTAATTTCCTTTGCTGTAGTTGAAAATCTTGAACAAGTCTTAATCCTTAATTCTGATTTTTATGTAAGATCTGTTTTTTATTTTTTTGTTATTTTTGTGTATGGATGCTCTATTTGTAATTTTGATGTGAGCGTCATCAGACTCCAGTGTGAACAGTCCATGGACTTTAAGTGACCCACATGTACAGAAGAAGATGAGACGTTACATGTAACATGACGGATTACAGAAATGAATATGCAATGCCGTGGCGGTTCTGGCATGAATGCCGCCCTGGGTGAGCATCTCCTTCTTTATCACGAGTACTTAAAGCTGTAAGCTATCGCAAAAGACATACTGATGGTGAGACTAAGCAATAGCCCTCACATCTCCTTAAAGGAGCAATAAGCAATTATTCATAATTTTAGCTAAAAACAGTGATGTGAGGCACATCTTTTTTAGATGGAATATGGTATGACGTCCCGCACCATTTCTGTGTTGTTCTCCAGTCTCTTGTTTACAAAGTTGGACCGGCCACACGGGAAGGTAGCTGCCACTCGCTGCTTACTCCCTCCCTGCCCATAAAATGCCACCGTCAGTGAAGCCTAGGAGCAAAATATCGGTGTGCTCAACAGCACACCTAGTGGTGACATTCCACTTATTGCTCCTTTAAATATTGTGTAATTTGGAGGATTTTTCAAGGAGGCGCACAACTTCAAATTAATCAGGATAAGACTGTGCGCCAAACAGAAAGGACCAACATTAATTAAAAAAGCAATCGCGATGTAACGCTGGAGGAGCTGCAGAGATCTACAGCTCAGGTATAATTTATTATTTGGGCACCACAAAAAACTGGCCTTAAAAGTCATGTTGCAGAAGGGAGCAAAGATGTGAAAGAATGCACTCTGGTCGGGTGAGACCAATATTTGGACCTTCATACTAAAATATAATTGCAAAAAGTTGTGCAATAACCCTAAAGTAAGTAGAATGTCAATGGAATGTTGTTTTTTTGTCAAATGGGCCAAAAGTGTCCATTCAAAAGTACTCTTGGGCCAAAAAATATAATTTAAAAAGCAAAACAACTGACAGATGTATTAATTTAATTCAATTAAATTTTATTTATATAACCCCAATTCACAACACATGTCTTCTCAAGGCACTTGAAATAACAGCAAGTTGGAGAAAAGTAGAAGAACTTGGCAGAGTGAGAAAAATATAGGCAGCCTAAGCCTATTGCAGCATAACTACAGAGGTATGTCAGGGTAACCTAGGCAAAAAGGAAAATTTTAAGATTAGCCTTAAAAGTAGACGGGGTGTCTGCCTCACGGACCAAAACTGGGAGTTGCTTCCACAGGAGAGGAGCCTGATAGCTAAAGGATCTGCCTCCCATTCTACTTTTAGAGACTCTAGGAACCACCAGCAGACCTGCAGCCTGAAAGCAAAGTGCTCTGTTAGGAACATAAGACGCAACCAGAATATCAAAATTCAGTTAGAATTATGTAGGAAGAAAAGAATGGCCGTTCTTCGTCCAGTCTGACATAACTTGAGCTATTCTGTAAAGAAGAATGGGAACAAGGTTCTGTCTCTAGTTGTGTAAACCTGGTACAGACAGAACCCTGTAGACTTGGAGCAACATAATTCATTGAACCATTAAATATATACATATACGTAAGCAGTACAGAAGAATAAAAAAGTGTCTGGAGTTTTTCTTCAAGGTAAGTTGTATAAAGTAAGGTAAGTGTTTTACTTTTTTAAATCAAAGGAACAACAGTGTATCTACCTACACCTTTTTGATACAAAAAGGTAATTAAAACGGGCCACGTCTGTCACATTAACTGATAAAAGGGTGTTTAATTTATTAAAATGAAACACCCTTCCATTGTGTCATTTAAAAACAACAGTGAATAATGATGAGCTGTGGGCCAGATGCCCCATCTGCCCATCACTCCCTAATACAGCCATTTGCTGTATTAAATAATCTGTAACAATGCTGTTTGTGATAACTGAGGTATTGAATTATTAATCATTATTTGGTGATATGTCATGCACCTCATATAATTCTCATAGCCAAATGCACTTTAAACTTTTCATACCCTGAGTATCCTTCAACGAACCAGCTCTCTCCTTCCAGATGCAGGTCACATCATCTGATTTCTTTAAAATGTTCTACTGAAATTGATTTTATTTTTATTTTATTACTATTACTTTAGATAAGCATCCGGCTCAGCCATGAGGTAAACTTTTATTTTCCATGTCGAAGACTTCGCCAAACTTTGGGCCTTAAATCATTTCCCAAAATATTTTTTATTTATGCATCTATGGTCTGTCAAGTTTATGATATTAACAACTTTTTTTCTGTCTTTTTTTTTTGTTGTGAAATTACACAATTGAGTGAATTTCACATGTAAAGCTCACAGTGAAGGATTTCAAAGCAAAAAAAAAAAACATTCTTATTCTGGTGGCTCTGTTCTCTATTAACTTTTATATCTCTTTGATGTGAAATAAAGATCAAACGTAAGCCACCCAGGTTTGTTCACCCTCTGTCTGGGTTGCTCAAACTCTTCCAGAAAGAGAACTGAAGTTAAAGCAAAGGTCAGCAGAAGCACAGCGACGCTGGCTGACGGTGCAGCTTGGAATGAGGAGTGAAGTCACAGGTGAGTGCCGAGGAGTGACTGTTCTCTGCTGGTTTGACGGATGAGGCACCATGCAGAGTTGGATCGGTATGGGTGCCCCGTGACTGCAAGTTGTTCCAGTGCTGCTGTTGCTCTGTACTGAAGTTTGATCCCTAGCTGTGTCCTGCTCTCTGAATTCTAACAAAGCGTTAAAAAGGGCCAGCCAGTGGAGGCTTTGACCTGCCTGGCTCAGGAGGGCATCCCCAATCCATCACACGTCCACAGATGCTGAGGGATTCTGCTACTAGAATGCTGCATTATGCTAAACCTGTTGGGGGTGTTCAAATGATTTAATCTTAGACTTATTTGTCCAAAAAATGATTCCACGAGTCCTGATGTCTGGCCAACTTCAGTCCTGCATTTAGGTTTTGTCTTAAAGACCAAATGTTTCCTTCTTGCATGAAAATTTAAAACGTGTAGTCTTGGATTGTAGACATATCCGTCTATCCATCATCTATACCTGCTTATCCTTGCGGGGCCGCTGCAGGGCTTGTGGCGAGCTGCAGCGCTCCAGTGGACAGGTTGCCACCACATCACAGGGCAACAGAGACACACACAGGGCAATCGTGCACACACACACTCAGACCTAAGGGATGTATGGAGAGAACAGTTACACAGTCAGGTTTTTAGACTGTAGGAAAAAGTCGGAGCACCCTGAGTGATTTGATGCATGCACAGGGAGAACACGCTAACTTCTTTCAGAAAGACCACAAGGCAGAATGTAAATCCAAGACCTTGTTTTAGATTTCTTGAAGACTTGAGCGTATTGTTTTCTCCTTTATGGTAACCTTGCTTGGAAAACCAGACCTGAGCATGTTGGTAGTTCTTTTAAATGCCCTGCTGAATATTTTCTGTTCAGTATGAAAACGTTTTTTTTTTTTTAGACCTGCTACCATTATTTTAAACTATGTTCTTTCCGAAGGCCTCAGACAGCTCGCTCAATCTCACTGTGAGGCTCATTCCTATCTTTTTTTTTTTTTAAACTTAAGCAGTATTAAGCTTAAACGGGGTCCATCTCTTTCAAAATTATGACTAACGATGTTTTCATCGTGTGCACCTGATACCTTAGGCTTGGGTTAGGGTTAGAGTAATTTGAACCATTTTAACTTGGATGAAATCTGTACCTTTTTCTAAGTTATTCCTCACCAGAAATTAGATTTTTATGACATTTTACAGAAAAGGCTAGATGGCATTTTCTTCCATTTTTAGTTTTTTTTTTTTTTACACTACCTAAAATGTTCTGTATTGTTTGAATTGATATTAGGCATCTACATTTACTAACATGTTAGAAAAACAGTTTCGCTGTTTTTCACAACTCTATCTAGATCTAAACTGGAGTTCTTACCGGGCTGTTAGAAACTTTGAGACACAATGTATTCTTTATTTTTACAACAGTTTTGCATCGTTAAAGATTAAAGGAAAGAAACATATCTGTGGGTCCCGACTTGCAGCGTGTTCATTGCAACAGGCTCTAAATCTAGTTTTTTTTGGTTTGTATGTGACTTTCTGTCACACATAAACCAATACATTGCATTACTAAAGAGTTTTAGTTTTGTCTCATTTAGATCTGTTAATCAATATTGCCGAGAGATCATGGTTTAATTATTGAAGCACTTTAACATTTTATGGTCATGTGTTTTGATGGCTTTTGGTCCACGTAATTGATTTTGATCATCTCTTAATAACATGATCCGGTTCTGATGCTTTGTGAACAATATTGTCTTTTATTGTGACGAACTAACAAGAAACCACCAGTCCAAGCAGCGTTTATAACCCTTATGTTATAAGAAATGTCAACGTAACCGTAATTTTGGAATTTATGAATGTTTTAGAAAAAGGTCTAATAAATATAGAATCCTTGGAGGGCAGTGTGTAAATAATCAGTTTAGGAGAAACTCTTTGAAATCACAGGTACAAGGACTTGGAAAGGTTGATAGCCTTAGTGTTTCTGCCTTCTGGTAAAGTAGTGTCCAAACTTCCATTAGAGATGGATGCTGACTCCCCACTGAGGATGGATGTACCGGAGGTAAAAGATGACTGAACCCTTTGCAGCATTACTCATAAAAAAAAAATACCTTTTTAAACCATGAACTGGATTTGAACTAATGAGTGGCCATGATGGAACTATGATTTATTGCAGATACATTTTAATTTGTCAGGTTCAATACAGTGTTCAGATTTTCTTGTCTCTACTCTGAAGACAAAACAATTAACTCTGTTTTTTGTTTTGTTTGACGGAGAAATGGAACATCCACCTTTTTATGCTGGTCACACGCTCTACTGCCCGTGCTCGCTTCTTCTCTCGTGACCACAGACAATTGAAATCTGTCATTTCACGTTTTTGGTCACCGCGTTTTCTTTTTTTAACACATCCTCCTTGTTTTTGCTATGGTGACTAAACTTAAAATAGTTCTCTATTCTCTTTTTTTTACGTCTTTATTTCTTTCTCTCATATTAACTTGACTTTATTGTGTTCTCTGTGTGTGAAAAGCAGGCTAATGGTGTCTTTCGGGAGCAATTTCACAAAATTATCAGTTGGGGTACTCCACAACCCTTACAATACAACAAAGCTCTTACTTTTCAGCTCTTTCCATCAACCACAGCCTTGCCCCTGCAGTCTATGTGTTTCTACTCCTCCTCTGTCTTCCCCCTTCCCGTCCCTTCTGGTCCATTTTATTACATCTCTCTCAGCTTTTTTCCGCTCCTCTCGTTGCAGCACCTTGCTTTTGCAAGACCATTTGTTGCAGCACTCGTTGTTTCAACTTTGTTCTAATAAGCCCCATCTAATAAGCCACATCTGTTCTCATAAAGTTATCGCTATAAAGTCTCCCTCTGTTTAAAAATTCAGCAAGCACACGGTCACCCCGCTGCACCTCACGCCTTCCTCCCGTGGATGACAGTTCCTATTATCTCCTGGATAATAAGTTGCACAGATTAGCCACGGGGCCAGACAAGAGAGCAGCACACTGAGTTTGTGTGTTTGCGTGTGCATATTTGTTGCAATTCTGGGTGTTTTTTTGCTTGGATTTGTGGCCTCCTTTGTAACTGTGTGTGCAGCTTTTCATGTTTGCCTTTCTGTGTTTGCCCGCGTTAATGGATTTCTCCGAGCTGCGTGTGCACATGTGTCTGTCTGTCGAGCCACATGCCAGTGCGAGTGTTTGTGTCTAAATGACAGCGAGGGACCGCGTGCCTGCAGTGGGACTCACAAGAGGAGGAGTTGATGGGCTAAGTGCCATTAACAGATAATTACAGCTAAAAAGTCTGCATGCTAACGAGGAATCTCATCATCGCGACGCCGTCAGACCGAGAGGGCACAAAGAAGCATCTGCAATTCAGACCAGGAGCTCTTGTGTTTGCTGTTGTTTATAGTTAATATTGTTTTAGTGCCTTAGTTTACCCCTTCACTTGCACGTTGCACCGATTGTTGTGTTTAGAATATGTCTGCATGGGAATAACAGTTCTCTTTAAAAAAAAAAAAAAAAAAAAACTTTTTCAGAATGCCATTGCTAATGTGCAGCCTCACAAACACAAACAATACATCAGTTTAATTGTCCGATGGAGGCTCAGTGTGAGTTGAGTTTAAGGGCATGCACCTCTGCACACAGGGAAGCCCCTAATGGGTCTGTTTCTGATCTAAATCAACATGAACGTCAGTGGAAAATGCAACCCGCTTGTCTTGCAGGTGTTATATCCACATATTTGGGTGAAATTAATTAAATTCAGGTACCTGTTGGGACCCGTGAGGTTGTTTGGAGCCGGATATTCCACAGACCTGATTTGCAATCTGTGTGTTGAACCTCATTTTGCACTCCCCTGGCTTGCAAAGAGGAGCTGATGAGGATGGAGCATCATCTTTACTCATTATCCTCCATTTTACCACGCTGTCCATGGGAATACTAAATGTTTGCTTGCGTGAGTGTGTGTGTGTGTTTGATTTGAAAAGATTGCCTCCCTGTTTGCCTGAGTGTCTTTCTGAAGCGAATAATTCACAAAAACAACACTCCCAGTTCATTTCAGCAGACCGCAGATGTGTTTTGGAATAAAAATATATGTTTCTTGTTAAAATAATCTGAAGTCTGACATATTTTCACATAGTTCCATGTTAGTTCAGATAGTTTCTCTTTCATTTAATCAATCAAACTGATCCCTGGCAGTGAGCCTTTGCAATTGTTGTGTAGGAATTGTGGCCCATTTATCTTTGCAGAATACTTTCATTCGGGCCACTTTGACTAGGCCACTCCAATATAATCTTTTGGCTAATTTGAGTCATTCAGATGTAGATTTAATGATGTGCTTTTAATCGTTTTAATCCTCCTTTGTAACCCAGGTGGTTGTAAGTTTGAGGTCACAAACTGATTACAAGACGTTCTGCCTCATGATTTTCTGGTAGAGGTAGGAATTGTGTCTCCTGAAGCAGCAAAGCAGCCCCGAACCCTCACAATACCACTGCCATGTTCAATTGTCAGTAATGATGGCATGATTAGTTTTAGGTCAGATGAAACATGACACACAGCTTCCAAACTCCTCCACTTTTTTCTTGTCAGTCCACAGAATATATTTCCAAAGGTCTTGGGGATCAAGATGTTTTGTGGCAAATCTGTGTTCTTTTAAGTCAGCAGGGGTTTTGGCCATGAATGCCATTTTGCTTAGTCCATTTCTTATTGTCAAATCTTGAACACTGACCTTAACTGAGGCAAGTGATGTCTGCAGTGCTGAGGATGTTGTTCTGGGTTGTTTTGTGACATCCTGGTTGAATTGTATGATCTCTTGGAGTAATTGGTAGACCAGTTTCACCACCGCCGCATGTCTTCTCCAGTTGTAGATTATGACTCTCACTTTGGTTTGCTGGTGTCCAGTGAATCTTAAAAATGGCCTTGGAACCCTTTCCAGACTGATGGATGTAAATGAATATCTTCTTTTCTGCTGTTTTAGACAGTTTTTAGATGAGGCGATGCTTTTTCAGATCTTTTAGCTGCTAGAGAGACTCTAGTTAAATGATTTATTATATCTGCACTTCAGGTAATAAGCAGGCCTGGGTTGAGTTTATAAAATTGAGATAAGCTTTCCAAAGACATTCTGAAAACTGGGGCAATTATTAATTCCCAGTGGGCCAGGTTGTTTTGGAAGCTTTTTTCCCTTAACATATACGATCATCATTTGAAAACAGCTTTTTGAATTTACTTAGGTTATATTTATCCAGTGGGAATTGGCTTGTGATCTGAAACATTTAAGTGTGACAAATGAAGCTGAAACAATGGAAATCTTTCTTCGAACAGTTCATGTTTCAAATCCTACACTGTTACTGTTTTAAATTTTAAATTGTTACTGCGACAAAACTGCAAATTATGTGTCAAATAACTCCCACTTTATATATTTTAATGGCTGTATTAATGTTTGTCTGTCCAGTGTTCCTTTGTGAAAGAGGTCTGGTTAAATAAAGGTTTAATTTATATATATATATATATATATATATATATATATATAAACACAATGGAAACAGGTAAGTCTAAAGGCAAAACAAACGAAAACCCAAGTAATGACACTATTTGCAAAGGATAAAAACAGCATCACCGTTCAATCAATGCTGTGAACGTTTAGATCCGATGGATGTGCTCTCCACCATTTTGCGCCTGGCAGTGGCATTTTATGGGCAGAGAAAGGGCAGCTGTTCATGTGCACGTATGGCCGGCCGGGCTATGTAAACAGGAGATTGGAGAGCAACACAGAGAGATGGTGTGTGACATTTAACTATAGTCCATCTAAAAATACACCTTTAGTTCTTCACAAAACGACTTTTTAGTTCTATCTAAAATAATAAAATGCTTATTGCTCCTTTAAGTTGTTAACAGCTTTGTGCTGTCCACTTGTTGGTTTGTAGTTTAATCAGGTCATTAATCAGGTCTTCATCAATAAATGTTAATGTCCGAGCTTGTTCCATGATGGAATCCTGTTATCTCCTCTGAACGGCACTACTGCTTAACAGAGGGCTTAATCGCAAATTATACTTGGAAGTGTTTCCCCTTATATTTTCTTAATCAACTAACTATGGCCTAATTAATTACTTTGTAACTTGATTTGATCATTAACTATCTTTTATCATCAATTAATTGTCAATATGGAACTTGATTACTTTGAAACTGATTACATTAGATACATTATTTTAATTGAATCATTTTCCATGTATTTTTTTTTTTTTTTACATCTTCACTTTCCCCTGGTTAAATGTTATAAATTTTACTTTCGACTTATCATGTGTGCTTTCATTTTTGAAAGCCTGATGAAATTGTTTCATCACTGTTATCCCAGTAAAGTATCAAATGAAAGACATCAAGAAAAGGGCACGATTGATATGTTCAGGACCGCCCTGGGACAAGTGTGGGATCTCCGGGATCAAAAATGAAAGTAAGTAATAAAAATAATAACTGCAAAAGTGTATTTATGTGATTAATCTTACAGAAATAGATAATATGTTCATTGTGACTAAGACCCTTTCAGTTGACTGGTCAATCAACTAAACAGCGTCTTTACTACAGTGATGGTGAGGCTCACAAGTCTCTGTTACTTATTGACTTGGAAGTTAGACAGCTAAGTAATCACAGCTGTTGGCTGCCACCTGATCTTATTCTTTGAAAGGAGTTTTAACAGCTGACACCTTAACAATTGTCCTCTTTCAGTTTGTGGCCCGCAGTAATACACCACCATCTGCTGGTCACCTCCTTTCATTACACTAAAGAGGATGATAGTCGCTGCAGTTTATGCACCAGTCCTTTTAAATTTGTTGGGAAAAGTTGAGGGAAATTTGGACATACTTCTGTTTACAACTTGTTAGAGCTATTTAAAACAAACTTTGTTTTTAAACAGTTGTTACAAAATCCCAAAATGGACAGGGATATAAAATGACAATGGTGCACAGGGAAAAAATGTGAGTCTGAAGAGTGTGATAAATGAAAACATTTAATTTTAGCGTTGGCAAAAACATTTTAGATCACTTGTGTGAGAGAGAGAAAACATAATTTTAATACATTTTTGGAAATGAACTTCATTTATTTAATAAAAATGAAAATCAATTAAATTCAATTTTATTTATTTAACGCCAATTCATGAAGCATGTCATCTCAAGGCACTTTACAAAATCAAATTCAATCAGATTATACAGATTGGGTCAGATTATACAGATTGGTCAAAAATGTGCTCTCTAAAGAAACCCAGTTGATTGCATCGAGTCTTGACAAGCAGCATTTACTCCTGGAGAAGCGTAGAGCCACAGGGAGAGTATCTGCATTGTCCATGTCTTTGCAGCAATCCCTCATACTGAGCAAGCATGAAGTGACAGCGGGAAGAAAAACTCCCCTTTAACTGGAAGAAAAACCTCCAGCAGAACCAGGCTCAGTATGAACGGTCATCTGCCTCGACCGACTGGAGGTTAGAGAAGACAGAGCAGAGACACAATAAGAGAGACAAAAAAGCACAGAAGCACACATTGATCCAGTAATCTGCTCTACATTAGATGGTAATAGCGGGTGATTTGTTTTCCCTGGATGATGTCACAGCTAACAGAACGCCAGACAAGGTGTGCCTACTATGAAGAAAAAAAAGAGAGAGAACAAAAAGTTAAAAGATGAAATGACGACAAGTAATGCAAAACTGGAGAACAGTAGAACTCGGCAGAGTGATAAAAATAGACCCTGATGTCCTCCAGTAGCCTAAGCCTATAGCAGCATAACTATAGAGGTAGCTCAGGATAACATGAGCCACTCTAACTATAAGCTTTGTCAAAAAGGAAAGTTTTAAGATTAGTCTTAAAAGTAGACAGGGTGTCTGCCTCACGGACCAAAACTGGGAGTTGGTTCCACAGGAGAGGAGCTTGATAGTTAAAGGATCTGCCTCCCATTCTACTTTTAGAGACTCTAGGAACCACCAGCAGACCTGCAGTCTGAGAGCGAAGTGCTCTGTTAGGAACATACGGGGTAATCGGAGCTCTAATATATGATGGAGCTTGATTATTAAGGGCTTTATACATTAGAAGAAGAATTTTAAATTCTATTCTTGATTTAACAGGAAGCCAATGAAGGGAAGCTAAAATTGGAGAAATTTGATCCCTTTTGTTGATTTTCATCAGAACTCTTGCTGCAGCATTTTGGATCAGCTGAAGGCTTTGAACTGCATTTTGTGGACCTCCTGATAGTAAAGAATTACAATAGTCCAGCCTTGAAGTAACAAATACATGGACCAGTTTTTCAGCATCACTCCTGGACAGAATGTTTCTAATTTTGGCGATATTCCAGAGGTGAAAAAAGGAAACTCTGGAAACCTGTTTAATATGGGATTTAAATGACATGTCTTGGTCAAAAATAACACCAAGATTTTTTACTTTATTACCAGAGGCCAAGTTAATGCCATCCAGATTAAGTGATTGATTAAGAAGTTTATTTTTTGAGGACTCTGGCCCAAAGATTACAACTTCTGTCTTGTCAGAATTTAAATGCAGGAAATTTAAAGTCATCCAGCTTTTGATGTCATCAAAACATGACTGCAGTCGAAGTAACTGATTGGATTCATCAGGATTTATGGATAAATATAGCTGAGTGTCATCAGCATAACAGTGGAAA
Source organism: Fundulus heteroclitus (assembly GCF_011125445.2). Taxonomy (NCBI): domain Eukaryota; kingdom Metazoa; phylum Chordata; class Actinopteri; order Cyprinodontiformes; family Fundulidae; genus Fundulus; species Fundulus heteroclitus. The sequence goes on from NC_046369.1 coordinate 5,552,433, forward strand.
TTAATCCCATGCTCTCGGAAGCATATATATAGTAAAGACAATTGGTCCAAGGACTGAACCCTGTGGTACTCCACAAGTGACCCTAGAGTTTGAAGATTTATTATTAACATGAACAAACTGGAATCTGTCTGATAGATAAGATTTAAACCAGCCTAATGCTTTCCACTTAATCCCTACAGCATTTTTTAAAATGTCACTCTTGGTTGTCTGGGGACCTAAGCTGAATTTAATTAGGGGGGCAATCTCAGGTTAAGCCTGCCAGCTACTACAACACCACTGGTGATTAATTATTATCCCTAATTATTTTTTATCCTGTATCCTGTATAATTCTTTTTTTATTTTTAATTAGTGAGCCATTAAGTAAATTATTATATCATAGATTTTAATATGCTTGAGAAATCACATTATTTATTAACCTGTGCTATCAGAACAAAGTATATCTTTGTATATCTTTGAGAAACTCTTTAAGACCCAGTTCTTTAGAGAGTGTCTTCTATCCTAGACCCCCTTTGTACTTTTCCACCCCTCAACTGGATCATTTCCTGCACTTTCCTTGACATCTGAACTCAATTTTTACACTGCCACTCATGCCACCTCTGACAGAACCTGGATAATGGTCTTCCTTCATATAAGCTTATTGTTAGCTTGGATCTTAACTGCGTCTTTATCTCCTCGTTTGTAAAATCCATCCATGCAGTCATAAAAATAAAGACAAACCATTGAATGAGAAGGTGAGTCCAAACGTTTGACTGGCAGCATAGTTTATTTAAACTTTATAACCTCATCATCAACAAAGTATTTAACTCTGAAAAAAATACTATGATACATTATAAAATTGTTAAAACAAGAGAAAACCTTAAATCTTAAATTTAAATTCAAGCATGAAAATAACATGTGTCTTGTTAACCAGCAATTAAAATAGCACTGTTTTTTTTTAAAAAACGATTCGGAGATGTAAGTGTAGCAGTGGCTGCAGCACATTTCCCCACACATACATTAAAATCTAACATAAATACTTTAACATGCCACAATGCTGAGAAACTTCAGGTGGAGTTTGCAGCATACCCTGTTGATAACAATCCTGCAAATTAATTCTAATGGCGATAATTAGAATAACTATTTGTGATCCTTAGATGTTGATCATATTCAACAATGCCATTTTTTTTAAATTGCCATCATTTTCAAAAAGGTCTTATCACCCTCTCTTTATGTCCTACACAAAACTATTTTACACAGCAGCTCTGCAAAATGTATAATTAAAATTTAAAACAACAACAACAACAAACCACTCTATGCTGCCCAGGGCACACTAAATCAAGGGAATGGGCATGTTTACTGTCACTTAATGGCAATAAAAACACTAAATCTAATGCACATTTTTTCTAAATCTATTGCAGATTTCTTGAACTGTTTCACAAACTGTCTCTTATACCTTTAATTAATTGGATCGTAGATCAGGGTAATTTTGAAGTAGTCAGCTAGTGATTTTTACCCATTTTCCCTACAATATATGAAAAAAATCAATAAAAAATGGAAAAAGAAAAGAAAAGGGATTTTCGTCAGTTGCTGGGTAAAACCAAAAAAATTGCTTATGGTATATAAACGTATTGCGTGAAGAGTTCAAAAAGAGTGAAAATAGAGAGTAAACAGGGAGTTACAGGTAAGCAGGGGGCATCTGTCTGGGGAATATGGGACAAGAGGTCAAGTTTAATGCTGGAAAAACAAAAAACAAAGATGATATCCTCTGATATATTCAATATACATATATAAAATTCTTGAAGAATTGCCAGTCATCAGTGTGTAACCCTTCAACTTGAACACCCCAAGGTGTTATGCAGCGGAGCAAGCCCACCAGTAGGTCCACCTCAGGATGATAAAGTACAAAATAAAGGTTTTGGAATGGCCTAGTCAAAAAACAGAATTAAAGCCAATTGAGATCTTGTGGAGCAACCCTTATCAGACATGCTTGAACATCCTCTAATGTGGCGGAGATAAACCAGTTCTACAAAACAGGATGGGTCCAAAGATCCTCCAAAGTCGGCAGTAATCACAGACCCTCTTTGGCAGGTCAGGGTTGGGGGAGGGCAAGGATTTTTTCTTTTATGTAGGGTCAGATTTGGGTTTCTAATTGAAATTATTTACACAGGTTACCTTTTTCTGACGTTAAAATGTATTTGATGATCCGAAGCCTCTAATGGTGACAAAAACACCCAGAAGAAATCGGTAGCGAGGGAAATAGTTTTTCACAGCACCGTAGAACAGAACAGTAGGATGTCAGCCTCAACGGCGATGGTTTAAATAATGACAGACAAAAACACACTTATTTTCATTTTTGAAATGTTTATTTAGAAGTAGTTCTCTGGTCTGTTAGATACAAGCTTGTTCCACACAGAATATTACAGAAAGGTAAATAGTTTTGACGTTTGAATCTGTCATATTTCCGGACTTTCAGATTGATAGTCAAAGAAGGGAGACATTGCCCTCATAGCTCAAGTCTGCAGGACAACACTTGTTGCTGTTTCCCTGCACTTCTCCAAATTAGCGTGATGGGCGCACGATAATCCACAACCTTAACAAGTCACACATGTTATCACAAACATCCAACCAGTAAAAGTTAAGTGAAATAATCACAACCAGGCTCCCCTCGAGCACTATTACTTGAGTATTTGTCTCCATGCATACATAATTTTGTTATATATATATATATATGTGGTAAAAAATATAGCATTTAGAATAAATACCTCATATAATTGTAAGACTGTCGAACAATACTTGCTATATACTTTTCACAATACTTTATGTACATGTATTTGGCTGGATTTACTGAAGAAAACACACAAGTTCGGCCCCACGCGGAACCCCAAGTGGATCTCAGGTGACTGGTGATCGACCAAATATGAAATCCGATAACATCTGGGTCACACTGGATTAAACATAAATTTCCATAAAGATGTGTAGGCACGGAAGACCAGACATTTGTCTCAGCACAGGTTTTGCCATCCCTTAACTGTGTGAAAGGAACAAATATCTACTGTTTTTTTTTTATTATTTAATCTATCACTGTAGCACAGAGATTAGTTAATGCTACATAGAAATGTGTGCTATTATTTAAACCATCTGTAAAAATAAATGTCTTATGTAATTTCTTTGAGTTTATGTATTGTCGCAGAAATAAAAATCACTGAGTCTAAGTTCTTGACCACCCTGCAAAAGAAAATTAGAATAGAATACACTTTGGGTGATGTGTTAAATTAATTAAACAGGAATCAAGTTTGAGAGATAAGTATTGCTTAAATGTTTATAAAGTAACGGTTGTTATGTTAAAATTGTGCTAGAAATCCTCCAGAGTTTGATTAATTGCCTGAAGTTTTCCCCCAACACAAAGAAACTGATTTTGCCATGTAGATTGAATTGTTACTCACAGATACAATTATTAACTTGCATAACCATATTCCTCAACTTTTCCCTTTGCAAACAGATTTTTCCCAACATACATCGGATTTAACCAGGCTTCAAATGCTGGGTCCTGCAAGCTTATTTCTACCTTTGGCAAAAGCACGCAAAGAGGCTGCAACTATATCAGTTTTTAAATGCATAATCCGACAGTAAACAAAAAAAAAAATCAGCATTATCCTTCTCTATTTGTACTTTTATTCTGTGGGCACGTGTGGTAGGTGGAAATTCTGCTTCAGGGATCAAATTACTGATTGACCTACCCAAAGTGAGCCCACCTTTTCCTGATTGACTGGCGGTAATAGGCACCAGCTCCCCATGGATAAGGAAGGGTTAAGTGAGTCTAGAAAACTGATGTATGAATAGAAATTTTTGGTGCCACTGTTATCCCCAACTCTAACCCAAACTTTTTATGTAAAATTATTAAAGGAGTTCATCACCTGGAAATCAAACTTTTTTCACGTAAAAGTTTGTGAGTTGATTTTACGGCTCAGTTAAAACCTTCCAAAAAAAATCAACAGTGTGAAAGTGACTTACTTTTTTTGGGCGGGCTCTTTGTACAAATCAGAAAAACCCACAAGTTTTGGTGCTCCTTCTTAATTTACATCACTCGTGGAAAGACGCTAACGTAAGCAACCACCCTCTCTCGACAGCCACCTGCGAAATCACTTCATTGCGTCGGCGCCACTAGCGAGTTGTGCTAAAAGTAAAGATGTCCGAACGTCGTGCTCAGCTGCTCCTGTTTTCAGTTTGCCTGCATCTGTGGACCAAACTACTGGGGAGCATAGGATTAAGTTCATCTATGATAACGATGTTCCAGTGACTCTCTCTGGAACTCTTTATCTATGCGCTTCCCAGTGTTTCGTTAACTTGGGATAATACCAGGCGAAGACGGCATCAAGCCTGCGTTTGGAGAAAGGGGCGATTCCAACAGTCAGGGACTCATCTGCAGAGCGTTCAGAGATTGTTGTTCCTTGTGGAACTTTTTACCTATTGTGTAAGAGATCGTGAAACGATGGTAAACGAACCATGGCAAACTGCTAATGTTGCTAACGCGACATGCCCATGTAAGATACACATTTATAGCATTTGTGGTTTAAAATCTCCTCATTTCATTGCTTAGCTACGTAGATGTTTGGAAACTGCTCCGCGTGTTTGTGTGTGTGTCTGAGCAAAGGGCCGCTATCGCATAAAGTGCTAGCATCACGCTGAAAACCAGTCAGATCTCCAGGGAACACATGAACGTGCATGCGTGGAAGTCAAATTCTCGCGCGTAACCTTCGCGAAAAAGAAAAGGGGGTGGAAGAGGGTCTGAATGAGCTCTATTTAAGACATGTTTGTCTTAAAAATGACTAAATATGAATTTAAAGATATTTTCAGAAGGAATGTATATGTAAAATATCAGGTTATGGCTCCTTTAAGTCAGAGGCTTTCCTTACATTGTGCATTACTTTTTCCCTGGGGTATACATATATATTTTTGCGACACAGAGGCTAATTCACCCAAGTCTCCATAACAACTGTTAGACACCAGCTGCATACCAACCAGATGTCTGGTGGTAATGTCAACAAAAAGCATGTTGGGTTTTTTTTTTTATCCTCCCCTGTAAACAGTGATTTGTGGAGTTTTGCTACACTCGACTGTGGCTTTAACATGAACTAGATGTGTTGTTCCGATCAAAATAAGGTTGATCTTTTTGGCAACAAACATTCCATGGCGAGAAACAAAGGCTGAATATGAGGAAGAGCACTCCATGCCCACTGTTAAGTATAGTAGAGGACCTATGATGCTGTGGGCATGAACTCTTTGGAATGTCAGGACAATAGCTGTAAAAGTCTGGTGGCCTCTTTCAAAGAACTGAAAAAAATTCGACATGAGGTCTTTAAGCAGGGTAACGATCGAGAAGATATGTCAGATTTAGGACAGACATTGTTAATCAGGTCCTAAATCAACCTTCTTCCATGGCCATCTCGGTCCTGTATAGATTAATGCTCAAATGTTGGGAATCGTTACAGGAAAAGGCTGTGTGCTGTCCAGTGGGGAAAGGGGACTGTTCTGGTTTACTTTATTTTTTTCTTTTTCTTTTTATTCATTTATGGGGTTTTTTTGGGAGCGGGGAGGTATATTACTGGATAAGTGTAATGTTATACTACTGTGATTCAAATTTAATTTATTTTAAGGATTTTCACATTTATACCAGGATGTCGTAACTGACCAGGGGACTCGTATTCATCAATCTTAGTGAAGGATAATCGGAGGTAAAGTAAAACAATGTAATATTTAAATATTTTTTGAATAATTATTTCATCCCATTCCCTTTGATCGTGTAAACATTGTTAAATGTTTGGCATCTGCTGTGGTCATTGTGAAAGGATTGTTTCATTGTAAACATTTCACTAGACCACACTCCTGCAACGAACGGCATTAGAAAAGCCTCCCCAGAAGAGCATCTGTTTCCCTGGAAAATAAAACCTTGGCTCTGGAGTAATAATAGTTATCCAATTAAGGCTAGACCATTGTCCCACTACCTGCATTATCTGGGTGACAACGTAATATATACTCTTTATTGCTTCTTATTGCAAACAAATCTCCCTGCTGAGGATTTTAATTTGTGTGGTTGGATTTCTTATGGATACGAGAACCTGATGAGCTAAGCTCTACAATCTAAAGACTCTTTCATCACCTGGACTAATTAAAAGTCTCTCTCATATATGTATATATATATATAGTTAAAATCTGGACCGATTAAAAGGCTTGCAACTTTTGCCGATACCTAGTGTTAGTCTTGTCATCCATGCAGAGTTACTTAAGCTTGCTACATTTTCTTTCTTGGGAGTGTCACAGCCAGCCAACATTCATGGTGCATATAATGTGTATATATATATATATATATATATATATATATATATATATATATATATATATATATATATATATATATATATATATATATATATATCACAAACAGTATTACAACATACTGGTGTGTGGTGCTATATTTGAAACAGCCAGTAGGGGGAATAACTGTGTTAGCATGCAGCTCAATACAATATTTTGACTTTTTTTTTCCAGCCTCAATATATCGTTATATAAAAATACTGAATTTCATTTTTAGACTAAACCATTTGCTTTTCAACTACTCACAAATCATATTCACCCATGAACCACGTGAAAAACATGACCACTGTGGAGAAATTCTTCATTATTTGATGTAACTTCTTTTATAACTCTTGGCTATGTAGTTTCATCTGGAGTCGAGTAGATGCATATTTACTGTACACATACACAATTAAAAAAAGGTAGTAGAAAATACAGTCTCTGTATGATTATTATCTGTTAGAATAACATTCTTTATATACTTTGCTCTCAATAATAGCTTATGTCCAAATATGAAAAAAAAACAATGTTGTTAAAGAAAATAGAAATAATGTTATATTTAATATATTGAAAAGGTAGATCATGTGCTTAGTATTTTGTTAGTTTCTATTAAGATGCAGCAGTTCAGAAGTTTCCCCCCGTATATGTTCCATTTTTTTTCTATCCTCACCCTGTTCCCCGCTTAATCAGCTATTGGCTGCAATTCTTGCTACAGCAATTTCTTATTTTCAACTTGTTCAACCCTTATTAGTCATTTGATCCATAGGACATTATAGCAGAGACATACAAAAAAAAAAAAAAAAAAACGCTCCATTCCCAGAGGTCAAAAAGGCAGCTCCATGCTTATCTTATACAACATCACATACAGTGTTAAGTCTTGCTTTTTTTCCCTTATGTTGATAGGAAGAGGATCATGGAAATAGAGGCAGTTGTTGACCTGGAATGGTTTGGAAAACTGTAGAACTCAGAGGAGGTCTGCAGCAGACGTGGGCTCAGACGCATGAGATTTTAGAAGACCAATGATGTCTTGATGAGCAGCTGCTTCTGCCACCGACAGTGCTGTTTGACCATTCTGGGGAAAAGAACGGAGACACAATGTTGGGTTCAGACACGACACGTTGCAGTGGCTTTTGTAATCCTCACAGTGGCAGTGTTGTGCTAGTTTATACACAGCCAGCTCTAGGACTAACTCACCTGCCCTGATCAGAACATGAGCAGTCTCATGTAAAGCCTTACAATTTTCTCTTTCCTGAAAGGCTTAATTGATACCAGCCAAGATAAAAAAAAAATACATAAAATGAATCATAAAGTGACCTGTGTGAAATAATGTTGACTATATCTTAAACAATTACGACCAAAATGAATAGAATGTTTTGAAACTGCTATTTTTATCAAATATTCTGAGCCAAAAAATACAAAGAATTGGTCAGTTTTTATTTTCTTTTTTACATACAGGTTAGTGACATAATCTACAAACTACTGACCTCAAATATACCTTGTGACACATTTTCATAGCATGTATTTTGATACTATGGTAAACAAGATAACAGCGGATTTCATATAAACACTTTAAACTGTCTTCAGCAATGCGCAATCAAAACCATATATTTAATTTCAATTCATAGTAGAATGTTAAAATAAATCTCTGATTTGGGACGGCATTCTGTAAGTCAAGAAAAGAAAACAGCTGTTGTGCTATTGCTAAAGCTAAAGGACAAACGTCTGTTTCTTCAGCCAAACAGTTTTTGAAATAAAAGTAAATGCTACAGCACCTACTGTACATTCAATGCTAAAATGAGAAGCGATCCTACTAAAAGCTTTTTTAACTGTTGTGACGTTAAATAAAGATAACTCGGCTTAAATCAAATCTCCCGTTGTTCCTGTTTACATACAAGCTACCTCTAGCACTGCTGTACAGCTAACTGCAACAGAAGGCTAGAAAAGTAACGTCTTAAAACTCACATGACCCAAAAAAGTTGTTTTCTAACATTCTTTTATTTTTTGATAGCTTTTAATATACCATGATATTATACAGAGGATGTTTCTAGATAATTGGCCGGTCGTAGCCACTCAGTTGCAATAGACAGTAGATGTAGAGAAAACATCTGGATCAAATATCTGTGCGTAGCTTCAGCCACACTTGTTGTGACTAAAAGTAAAACTATCCTTACTCATAAAATATGACACTTAAATATGAAGCAACGTCAAATATATCCTACTGAAAACATTGTTTGCCTGTTATTGGCAATTACTAACCACTAGGCTGCTGTTGTGGTATTTGTGAGGAAGCATAGCAGACACCTGCATCACCAGTTAAACATCTGTCAGAAACGGGAAGTTGGCCTTGTGGAGGGTTTCGCACCCCCTTAGACTTCACTTAAGAAAAGGTTACATGTAAAACTCGAGCGACGTCAAATATTGTTTAATATGTTTTCATTAGTGGAGATCCTGTAATCGGAGAACAGAATCTACACCAGATTCTGTTCAGCTAAATCCTGCCCATGGCATCGCAGCTGAAGAAGCCGCAGTGAAAATTGCACATTTTCGTGAAACAATGCTTTAAATGTAGCTCTAATGTTTATGAACCATTTATTGCCTGTTGAAATGTGGCAACAATTTAGACCAATTGTGTCCAGTTGGTGCAGTAGTGCCTGAGCATGTGGCATTATTATAGGTGATTATTAACCACCGACCAGCACTGTTGAACTATTCATTTAGATACAGGCCAAACATCTGTTTGATATTTATGGAAAAGTTGAGTTGACAAGGTTTTGAATCCACCATGTTGTGGCTGAAAGTGAAAGCAACTTCCCTCAACAGAAAAAAAAAACTAAACAATGGGAAAAAATATTCAAAACAATGTTTGTTTATTTTAATCATAGATTCTACATTTCACTGTGTATAAAACATCTCAGACCAACTATTTATTTTTTCCCGCTTACATCAAACTAGCACAGCTAGCTGCTATAATGAAGAGCAAGCATGAGATTTTTAGGACTTATGTAAGCCAGTGCTTCAAATGTTGCAAGATAGTTTGATTCATTTATTGGTTTTTGATATATAGAAGTCTTTTAGGCAGATAACTATTACGGCGTGCACAATATTATTGAGGATACTGCTTTACAACTGCCGTTTAATAGGCACTATGATAAAAGTTGCCTCCGCAATGACTCATGCTGCCGGCATTCACTGCATGTGTAAATGTCTAAAACGTAAAACCACAGAAACAAGGAAATGCCTGCTGCGAGGATTAGTTTTGTAAATTATTTATGCATAATCTGCCACAGCACCCTGTTAGAAAAAGGACGATTTTTCTATGTGCATGTTATCAAGCATTCCAACCAGGCTCCACTAGCAATTTGGAGCAAATGAGAAAGCCTATTATGAGCCTGTGACCTTGTGGTTAACGGCCTCCGTAACCTGCCGCTGTGAGAACAAATCTCTCCAAACACGAGCACTTGGAAAGCCATCTCTTTACACTGGGAGAGGTGTTGTGTACTTGACACCAAGACATCAATCAAAACTAATAGAGCGGTAAATTTCCACAGATGACGCCGCAGACAATGTTCTGTGGTAATATTCGTAACTTCCTACATCTATCAAGCAGCGAGTCATGGCAAGTTACTCCTATAATCAAAGGCTAGGTATCAGTTGATGTAACAAATGAGAGCAGGTGAAGCTGCATGCTGAGAGAAAAGCCAACCACAGTGGAAGTCCTTGCCTCATTCCAGGGCAAATATTCTCCATCTCACGTTGTGTTGTGAAACATTGTTTTGAATGTTTATGGTGCATTTCAAAATGGGTAGGTCAGCTCCTTTCCGTACATTTTAGATTGTTTGTTTCCACCTCAAAATATAAATTGTGGTCTCATTATCTCAAGCAGCAAATCATTGACCAATAGTACATATTTGGATTTTTGAAGGACTATGTAGACCATCATGCATTTTATTTTATTTTGTCAATATTGTACATTTCTTTATTACCTATGTGAATCCAGCCTACAACAAAATTCCTCTCACCTTAGAAAAAGAATACCGTAATATGAGCTACAGCTTGAATAACCTTTGCATATAACATATAAAAGTCTATTATCTAGGGACAAACTTTAATGTGTAAGTCAAACAGGAGTGATGTGATCAGTAATCTACTAAAACGTGAAAATGATTAATGTTGAAGTGAAGCAGTGAACTGAATTAGATTAAAATTCATGCTTCATGCAAAAAACACATCATGGTGAGAAATACAAGTGAATTCCTTCTGAGACCGCTGCTGAGTCTGTCTCTGCACTGTTTTATACGCGAAACATCTCATGTCCCTGAGCGATGTTGCTCCCCATTTCTTTCCTGTATCAAGTATGCCACGGCTCACTGCATCCACACTGGCCTGATAGTGGCAGTGCATGAATCTTAGGGTGGCCTTATTCTCTTTAATTCCTGCATATGTAAAGAACTGCATTTAAATGCGGAGAAAGCTTATTAATGCAGACATCCATTGTTGCATGTTTACCGTTACATTTATGATTTTCTACAAATATAAAACAATGTTTTTCAGTTGTGCAACTTTATTTGTGTCACAGCCTACTAGCCAGGCTTTTTTTTGTTTTTGTTTTTTTTTTGTTTTTGTTTTTTACAATATCAGAATAATACCTAATCTCCTAACTCAGCAGTTTACTGTAAATCTACACTGCCTTTCAATTTATAATGAAAGTACTATGAAAAGTATTGTCACCTGTTTTACACAGCTTTGCCAGTTCTCAATTAATAACTTATCTTTAGAAAAATGTCTTTAAAATGTCCCATATACTATAAAAAGTGCATTTAAAATATTTTTTCTAGGAGTGTCGGCAAAACAGTGTTTCATATTTATTTTGGATCAAAGTTAAAGTGCTAGTCTGTGAAGATGGCTTAAACATCTTATGTTAGCAGTTAGCACAGTGAGGTGCCCGACTGTGGCTCGGGGGAGAGAGTAGTTGTCTTGAAGTCGGAAGTTTGTGGGTTAGATTTCCCGGTCACATGTTGATGTGCCCCTGGGCAAAGCACATAACCCTGAGTTGCCTACCAACCTGCATGTCGGTGCATGAATTTGTTAGTGAGTGTGATAGGGTGAACGTGGCAACAGCGTAAAGCGGTTTAAGTGGTCAGTGGGACTAGAAAAACGCTTTATAAATTCAGTCTATTTACTATTTCAGTCCAATTAATGCCTCTGCCACGTTAAGGCTAAAGGGTTTCCAAAAGGCTTCTAACATTTCCAAACCAAGCATGTTCCATAACAAAATGATAAAACAGAACTAATTTGCTATATTCTGCTTAAAGTCTTGCTTCTTCCCAACTTAAAGGAACATGTCTCAACATCCATCTGTTGTTTTCCGCTTGGATGAGATTGGGTTGCTGGGGGAACCGGTCCAGTAGAGAAACCCAGGTATTTTTTCCCCAGCAGCATCCTCCAACTCATTCTGGGGGATCCCAAGGTTTTCCCAGGACAGAAGGGATATATAGTCTCTCTAGCAAATTACAGGATCTTCCCCAGGGTCTCATCCCAGTGGGACGTGCCTTGAAAAAACCCAAACCTTCTCTCCCTTGCTCAAGGGCCCAGAGTGAAAGACTGAGTCTGCATGTGAAACGTTCTAATTAGAGCCCCTAGCTCCTGTTCCTTGACCTTTCATGGGTTCAACAGTTAGAACACTGTTGTGGGGAGCAAAGGAGCTTTGGATTGCTGTGTCGATTTCGGACAGCCTTTAACTCTGACGTCATTAAGCGACAGAAATGCACATGGATGATTCTAGTGAAATCCGGGCGTACAGCCTCTCGAAAAAGAACTACAAAGTGTGAGCTCTCTTCTCTCTGGACATGTCTGTTGATTTCTGTCAGATGGGCTGTGCTTATACGTCATGTCATGCAAGGGATTGTGGGATTCCTTAAAGCTTCTTAGCATCGGTAAGGGACATCGCAAAGATCCCTATGCTAAAGGAGCTCTGAGAAGAAGCTTTACCCACCTACTTCTTAACTGACTGCACTATTCGGACAGCACTCATCATGGCGATCACTGAGGTACTTCTGCCTTACCTGAAGAGGCCTTACCTATTAGACCCTTTGGATGCAGTCCTCTCCAAGATGCAAACGCTCCGCTCCCTAACCACTAGGCCACCACTCCAACCCAATATCCAGAGCCTTCCACCGTCTGACAATGTCCTCAGTCCCGGGTCCGCAGTTCGCCTCCCAAAGCATACGCAGGTTAGGATGGTCTCTATTCTCCCTTTTCTGAGTCGCCAACCTTTTTTTCCAGAACTTCCTTAAGGCCAACTGAAAGTCTCTCTCCAGAGTCTCTCCAAATGACTCCCAATCCTGAGTTTTAGCCTCCACAAGCACAGAAGCTGCTGCCCTTCTGGCTGACTGGTAGCTGTCAGCTCCTTCAGGAGTCCCCAAGGACCGACAAAGCCCTAAAGGCCCCCCGTCCTCAGCTTGACAGCTCCCATCACCCCTGACGTCTCAGCATTTCATAGAAAACACTGTTTTCTGTAAGAAGGGTTATTGTTGATTTTTAAACCCCGCTTACTGATACTGTAATTACAGTAGCTAACTTTGAGTCTTCTTCACTCAGTAGGAGTGTCCAGGCCACAGATTGTTGTTTTTACTGACACCTGGTATTGCCTAGGTATGGTGTGTTTAATGTTTGGAAAAAATTGGATTATTGAACGTCTGACCAGGTTGCCACTGGTCAGAACCAATCAGGTAGAAAATTGGCCAATTGTGGTAGCGAGAAAATTTCTAGGTCCATCTTGAGTTCGACTCAGTTATGTTCAGTCACTTTATTTCCACTCGCCACATGCAGTAAACAGGTATTGGTATATTTTTCAAAAAGAATAGTAGTGATTGTTAAAGCAGATTAAAAACATCACATTAATTGTGCTGTTATGGTGGATTTTTTTTAATTGTCTTATTAGCTGTGATGTCCTGTGTCAAACCAGCTGTGGTTCAAAATCTGTTATTCAGCTATTTTGTATTTCAGAAGCAAAAAACATTTTTGAATCCACCTTAAACTGCCTCACAGCAATCCTGTTTACAGCATATTTTAAAGCTCTACAACATGACAGCGCACCTTATCTGTGAGCCCGATATCACAGCGACCTGTCTCCAGCAGCAAACAGGCAATGTGCGTGTGTCCGTGCTCAGAGGCACACATCAGGGCCGTGGATCCTTCGCTGTCCTGGGCATTCACATCCGCGCCACAGCTCAGGAGCAGCTTCACCATGGCAACACGACCGTGGCTCACGGCGAGCATCAGCGCGGTCTGGCCAGCCTGGAGAAACAGAGGAAGAGAGAGGAGGAGGAGGCAGACGAGACTTAGGAGTTAAAATAGGGCACAAGTGAAAGTAAGACACGGAGGTGGGGACGCGTTCTGAGAATGTGTGGGAATGTGAAGAGGGGAAGGGCAAGAGAGCGCGTAAAGGCCACATTTCTTTTTGAGAATCCAGCTTAAAAGATGAGAAAAAATACATAACTTGAGAAAATGTGAAAAAAATAGATCAATTATCCGCGCATTGTCTATACCAGCAGGGTCTCAGAAGGGCCAATACCTTTCTGCAGCAGTCATTGAGTGAGAGGTGGGTTCACCCTGAACAGGTCACCAGTCCATCACAGGGCAAACAGCCTAACACACACACCTAGCTTCAAGGGGCAATTTAGAGAGACTAGTTAATCTGGTTTTCATGTTTCTGGACTGTGGAAGAAGCCAGAATACCAAGAGAGAACCCAGGAGAACGTGCAAACTCCATGCAGAAAGACTCAATGCCAGGATTTAAAACTAAGGACCTTCTTGCAGCAAGGCAACAGGGCTAATCAATACACCACCATCATAGCCCTAAATATCAATAACTTTATTTCAACATATTTGTGATACCTTTGCTTTTAGGGGTTCTTGTGCAGCAAAAACTGCAGTTACACATTTATAATAAGTTTAAAGTCAATTATTGTTGCAAAGCTGGCTTTAATGACATCTCCACCAAATGCCTTTACCCTCTCGGTGTATTTGTTTTTTACTTTGCAGGAATTACACCTTGATATGGTAAGTAGAAACCCTCCCTTTTCCTTTTACACAAAATACAGGAAAATCCCAAACATCTAAACCTAACATATATTCCGAGAGGGCCGCCTACTTACAAAAACAAATGTTTAATCAAAACTCCAAATACCCCTGGAGGATTTGACTAATTTGGATTTGGCACGAGTTCTGGAAATATAAAATTGTTATCAATAATGTCGCCTTCTAAAAAACAATAATTTTACTGAGCCTTTTTTGACAGATCAAGTATTACTTAAAGCGTATGTTGCACTCCGCGTTACCTGTCTGGAGCGTGCATTGACATCGCCGAGTTTTAGCAGCTGCTCAGCCACCTCGAGATCGTCCGGGCTCTCCGCAGCCGTCAGGGCAGCCAGCATCACTGGAGTATAGCCCGCCTTGTTCACATTATCTGTTTCACAAAGACCTAGAAGAATGCAAAAGCGCTTGCTTACAAGCCAATCTATTTAAAATATTGGCTGTTGCGGCGGGCAAGTGTGTAGGGCTTAACTCACCGGTGTCCAGCAGCAGCTTGACCACAGGGAAGTTAGAATGCGACACGCTGTAGTGAAGAGCCATGTTCCCATTGCCGTCGGTCAAGTTAACGACGTATGGCAGAAGAGTGGGTGTGGTAAGTCCCACTCGTCTCAGGTATAATCTGACTGTATCTGCCTGGGAGTCTTTCTGACTGGAGACCTTGAACCACTCCTGATAAAGCACCACCAACACCTGACGCTGCAGAGAGAGAAAAAATGCTAAATTTGTCTGTTTCACAAATTTATATTACGAAGAAATAAATATAGAAGAAAAATTAGGGCTGGGCAAGTTAACGCGTTAATTTTGCGTTAACTCATTAGACTATTAACGGCGATATTTTCTTTAACGCGCATTAACGCATGTTGCTCACATGCTTTTATTTTGTGAAGGTCTGTTGCTGCGGTGTAGGGGTTTGAATCAGAACAGTAGGTGGCGATAATGCGCCAATAACCTCGCTGTCAGCCAAACCTCTGATTCAGAGGAAGAAAGGTGCTGGCCGGAAAAACACTAAGCCGACATGCGGAAGGCGGTGTTTCCCGCAGGAATTTGCTTAGGCGAGGCGGTGAGTTGGCGAACGGAACAAGTTTTGTGCAGAGCGGAGCGGGGGGGGGGGGGGGGGGGGGTCTGCATCGACGCCGTCGGTGAAGTCGCTTCTCGTTTCAAAGTATCCATGTATTTTTGCCTGTTTTCCCCCTGCCATTCACTATATGCGCGCGAGAAAGCAACAACAAAAAACCGCGTGTCAACGTCAAATAAACGCAAGCATATCGAGTTAGCAAGCATTTCAGTTTAAAGTTCTTCCAGCATCGAATATGACAGAAACAAGTTAGTTGTAACCACTGCCAAGTTAAACTTTGGTATTGAACATAAAATGGTAATGCTGCTCCCTGCTGTTACCTCAGAAATTGCCTGTTTTTGGTAGATTTTTCCCCATAAAGAGAATTCCCTGTCAGTGGCAATAAGCTTTAATTTATTATTATTGCTATTTTTTGTTTTACATGTTTAAGTTGAGCTTTACACTAAATATGTGTTACTGATAAGTGCTACAAATGTTACAACACTTTTGTTCATATGGTAG
This sequence comes from Fundulus heteroclitus, assembly GCF_011125445.2. NCBI lineage: Eukaryota > Metazoa > Chordata > Actinopteri > Cyprinodontiformes > Fundulidae > Fundulus > Fundulus heteroclitus. Next base: position 5,568,433 of record NC_046369.1, read on the forward strand.
CAGAACATTAAAATAAAAGTGCTCTTTACACTACTTTTGAATTCATTCTTGGAGTTTGTAAATACAATGCGATTAATCGCGATTAATCAGGCAAATTATGCGATTAATCGCGATTAAATATTTTAATCGTTGCCCAGCCCTAAGAAAAATACATTCTTTTAAACATGTTTTATAATGTGATTAACAGAAAAAAAACACCAAACTAAGTACAGCTAAAGAATACCTTACCATTTCTTTATCTGGGGACGAAACCTCTTCCATGCGATCCTTTACATACACGCAAGCATCGATGAATCCTTTGTCAACTTTCTCCCTATAAAAAAGAGATGACACATGAAGGAATACTTCTGACAAACCGAACCGACTTCTTAAGTATCAATTAGCATGCAAAACATCTGTTCTTTCCTGCTGTTTTCTAATGAGCTTAATTCCCTGGTGTTCAATGTGGAAACAGGATACAGCCCGTTAAAGTGTGCATTAACTGTTGAACAATTTCACTTTGAAATGAGAGTGGAATATAAAAGTACCTTGAAACAGTCTTCATACCTCTTGAACTTATCCACATTTTGTCACATCAGAGACACAAGCTTTAACATATTTTATCAGGATTTTACGTCACAGGGCAATGCAAGTAGCACCTACGGTTTCCGTGAAAGGACAACGATGTATGGTTTTCAAAGTGTTTTTTACAAATAAAAATCCTGAAACTATGGCGACCTTGGTACCTGTATAAATTAAAGTGTAGAAGTCACCCGGTTGGGAAATAAAGGTTTTTCTTAAATATGTTCAGCATTAATACAGTTGGTCTCTGAAAGCCTAAGAGGTTTGTTTGAGAGAACAGTAAATATTTTTTTTTAAAACCACATGTAATCTTCTCTACAATTCACAAATATACCCTATTTTGTGTTTATCTATCGCACCAAATCCTAACAAAATGCATTACAGTTTGCGGACGCAACCTGACAAAATGTGGAAAAGGTCAAAAGATACGATTACCTTTTAAGTGCACGGTCTATATATTTGGGGGTTGAACGTTGACCTAACAGTAAATCTTTACTTCACTGGTAGAAAGATCTAGAGCTCTCGTCTGTCTCACCTCTCAGCCTCCTCTTCCTGCAGGAGCTCATGGCCGCCTTCTAAACCCAACAGGCTCCTCTCAACCTCTTTCTCTTCACCCACATCACCTCCTCCTTCAGCAGCAGCAGGAGCAGCGGCAGCAGCAGCAGCCTCGGCATCTGCCCCCAGGATCTCGGCGGCCTCCTCTGACTCCTTGTCTGTTTCCTTCTCTGCCACTACTTCTGATTTGTCTTCCTCTTCCACTTCTACTTTTGACTTTTCATCTCCGCTGGAATCCTCGCTTGACGTCGTCTCGTACCTAGGAGAGGAAACATGAATGTTTACCAATGCTCAAAGAGCTTTGGGCTTTCGTGATGAACGATCTTTTGAGTTTTATTTAAAAAATTAGAAAAACATAAATACATAGAAATCTATACCAGACTTTGTCAGTAACAGGATGTGCGTGGAGTTTAGAATAAGAAGAAGGCAGCCACATTAAAATACTGCTTAATCAGTTGAAGCCCAAATAATATAATATAATCGGTTGTCCATGTAATATTCCGGTTTTAGTTCTGGTTTATGTTATTATTTTTAGTTTTCCTCCTCTCTCCTGTTTTGATTGTCTGGTTGTTTTGAGTTCTGTCTTGTTTGGGTCCTCGTTTTGTTGGTGTCTATTTGGTCTTATTTTCTACCGTAGGGTTTTGTCCATCAGTCAGTGTGCTCTTTTTATCACTTCCACCTGTTTTTGTTAATTAGTCCCGCCCTGCTCCCCTGTTCCGTCACCTATTTAAGCCCACCTTAGTTATTTGTCTGTTGCCAGAATGTCTTGTGTAGTTCCCTCCCGTCTGCTTGCGGTAAGCACATCCTAACCTCTGTTATTTTACCTGTCCATCTGCTAATCCGTGTCTGACCTGTTTTTTGCCCTCCTGTTTTTTGAGTCAGTTTAGCTTATGTCTGGTCCTGTTTGATTCCCGTATGTTTCCCTTTTTGCCTCCTGGATTTTGTTATTAAACCCCTTTTTCAACACTCAGCTCCGTGTCTGGCTCACATTTGGGTTCAATCTCCTCGATTCATTACAGTCCATTATCAAAAGTATGTTTGGATTTGAAGCCTTGGTCCCAACATCATGCAACATATAAATATATTCATAATTATCTGTAGAAATGTTTGTGCACACTTAAATGCAACCTCAGACAAACACCTCCTTGTTCCACGAGGCAGGGCTCGCCATTTAAAGCTCGGGTGGACGATGGTGGGGTGTGTATATGAGTGTGGTCACTGGGGGGCATCATGAAGGCACCACTGTGAGGCCAGTGATCAGATAAGTCTTATGATGAATGCCATTGATTCATTCGTGTTTGAGCACACACACACACACACACACACACACACACACACACACACACACACACACACACACACACACACACACACACACACAACGACAAGAGGCATTCATGGGACCGCAACATTCCCTGAATTCCTGAGGAGCTCAAGACAGGGCAAGGTTAGGGTAGACGATCTGAGGAGATGGAATTAAAACAGCCCACTTCCCGATGTGGGGAGAAGTCTCAAGGTTGTCTGACCTGTTTGTCTCACTGTCAACATCTGCCCAATTATATTTGAAGGTGAAGTGTAATACTTGTAAATAAGGTCATGGACAAAATTGTTGGTATCCCTCTGTTAATCAAAGAAAATAACACAATAATCACTGAAATAAAATGGAACTGACAAAAGTAATAATAAATAAAGATTTACTGAAAATTAACCAATGAAGATCAGACATTTCAATTCAATTTGATTTTATTTATATAGCACTAATTCACAACACATGTAATCTCAAGGCACTATACAAAGTAATTCAATCAAATCATACAAAATGGTCAAAAGGTTTCTCAGTAGATTGTATCAAGTCTTGACAAGCAGCATTCACTCCTGAAAGAGCGTAGAGCCACAGTGGACAGTTGTCTGCATTGTTGATGGCTTTGCAGCGATCCCTCATACTGAGCATGCATGAAGCGACAGTGGAGAGGAAAACTCCCCTTTAACAGGGAGGAAAACCTCCAGCAGAACCAGAACCAGGCTCAGTGTGAACGCTCATCTGCCTCGACCAACTGGGGTTTACAGAAGACAGAGCAGAGACACAGAAAGCACAGAAGCTCACATTGACCCAGGAGTACTTTCTATGTTATATAGTAATCGCGGATGATCTGTCTCCCTGAATGATGTCACAGCTAACAGAATGCCAGACCAGGTGTACCTACTATGAAGAGAAAAATGACAGAGAAGACAGAGAACAAAAAGTTAAAAGTTGAAATAATAACAAACAATGCAAATTGGAGAACAGTAAGAGAACTCAGCAGAGTAAGAAAGGTAAACCCTGACATCCTACAGCAACCTAAGCCTAGAGGTAGCTCAGGGTAATATGAGCCACTCTTACTATAAGCTTTGTCAAAAAGGAAAGTTAAAAGTAGACACAGTGTCTGCCTCACGGACATTGCTTTTGAATTGTGGTTCAACAGAATCAATTTTAAAAATAAACTAATGAAACATGCCTGGATAAAAATGATAGTACCTGTTACTTAATATTTTGTTGTCTAAGCTTTTGAGGCAATCACTGCAGTCAAACTATTTATGTATCTGTGAATGAAACCTCTGCACCTGTCAACAGGTATTTTGGACCACTCCTCATGAGCAAACCGCTTTAGTTGTCTCAGGTTTGAAGGATGCCTTCTCCAGACGGCGTGTTTCAGCTCCTTGTATAGATATTCAATAGGGTTTAGATCAGGGTTCATAGGAGGCCGCTTCAGAATACTCATATAGACGTTCTTGGGTGGTTCTAGCTGTGTGTTTTGGGTCATTATGCTGTTGGAAGACCCATGACCTACAACTGATACCAAGCCTTCTCACACTGGGTAGCACATTTCACTCCAGAATGCCTTAAAAGTCTTGAGATTTCATTGAACCCTGCACAGATCTGGGAAACCCAGGGCCAGATGCAGCAAAGCAGCCCCAGAACATAACCGAGTCTCCTCCACGTCTCACAGAAGCAACCGTGTTCTTTTCTAGGTGGGCTTTAGTTTTGGATCTGTGAACATGGAGCTGATGCGCCTTGCCAAAAAGCTCCAGTTTGGTCTCATCTGTCCATCTGACGCTTCGTGGCTTTACATTACACATTGTGGCAAATTCCAGTCTGCTTTTTAATGATTTGCTTTCAACAGTGGTGTCTCCCATGAAGTCCACATTGGCTGAAACAGTGACGGATGGCGCGGTATGACACTGATGTACTCTAACCTTGGAGTTCAGGTTTAATTTTTTTAGAGTTTGTTCTCGGCTCTTTGGTTACCATTCGTAAGATATATCTCCTCAATTTGCCATATTTTCCTCCCCTTGACCATGTCCAGAGAGGTTGGCTAGAATCCTGTGGACCTTAAACCTCTGCATAATCTGTGCAACTCTCACAGGAACATAAATCTGCTTGGAGATGGTTTTAGCCTTTGCCTTTAACATGTTTGTTTATATTTTCCTTCTAATCTTCTGAGACAGCTCTCTCCTTCACTTCCTGTGATCAGTGTGGTAAACACCATGTCACCCAACCGCAAAGTGACTACATGAAACCCTTCAAATGCTAATTAGAGAACACGCCTCAGTTTAACACGTCCCTATGGTCAAATTATTATCTTTTCTTTTAATGATTCTGTTGAACCACAATTCAAAATCAATGTCTGATTTTCATTGGTTAATTTTCAGTAAATTTTCATTTATTATTACTTTTTTCAGTTTCAGTCATTTCAGTGACCATTGTGGGATTTCTTTTGATTAACAGAGGTGTACCAGCAATTTTGTCAATGAATGTACATGCACTGTAAAGACTAGCGGTGGACTCATTCAAAACTCAAACATTTTCATTATGAGCTGTTCTTTGCACTTACCATGAAAATATATTATTGATGAGAGCAACTAACTGTTGAAGTATGTCTGCGGCTCAGTTTGTAACAGCAAGGAAGGAACTGAACTTACATGAAAACAATCTGAAACAACTCGGCCGAGGTGAGCGGGTCATAAAACATTGAAGCTCAGGAATGTGAGATCAGGAATGCAGGAGTTAAATAAATTTACTAGGGGCAGCTATTTCCTTGACATGCAGCACATAATACCTCTCAGGAATTCCAGACAAAAAGAAAGCCCTGAGAAGTGCACTTATCTGGGATTAAATGTCAGTGTGAAGCATGGAAAGGGCTCAGATTTGTTTTCCAATTAAAACTGGATATCAATTTGATACAGATGTAAAAGTGAGATAGCATAGATGAATGTTTAGAAAAAGAAACTCTTTTGTCCAGAATAATTAAACTTTTATCTTTCTTCTTTTTTTTTACTTTTGAGAGTGTTACAAACTTTATAAAGTAAAAACTGCAGGGATGTTGACCTAAGATAAGATAAGAAGAGACTTACAAGCCACTTTATAATCCACATCTACTCAACTTCTCTTTATCACCAGTAACAACTCAACCGATCCCATGGCACCAACTAGGTGTGGTCAAAACGATTTGCTAAAGTTCAAACCAAACATCAGAATGGGAAAGAAAGAGGATTTCAGTGACATTGAACGTGGCATTACTGCTGTTTTTGGGAAGGCTAGTTACAGAGAAACTTTAATTGTCAAAAACAATGAAACTATCCAGTGAGGGGCAAGTGTGTGGCTACAAATGCCTTTTTTTGTGTGTGTCTGAGGTCAGTAAAGAATGGGCCGGCTGGTTCAATTTGAGAGAAGAGAAACAGTAGCTCAAACACTTGTTACAATCAAGGTCTGCATAACACTATCTCTGAACATCCAACACATTGGACCTCGTGGCAAATAGCAAATCATCTCGAACTACTTTTTTCAACTTAGCTTTTTCTCAGTTCAACAGGGCATCTGTGTGGTATTGTGAAACAAATTATTCACATCATGGATGTGCAGCTGGCAAAACCTTGGCAGCTGCATGATGCACAATGCCAATATGAACCTAAACTGCAGAGTGTCAGCTTGTTGAATGTATACTGCCATACATTTGTGTAGTTCTGAAGACAAATGGGGTTCAGGCCAGCACTGTCAAGGTTTACCTGGTGTACCTAATAAAATAGTCAATGTATGCATATTCCGAGCACATCCACGCTTTTTCCTAAAGCCTTTACTCAGCAGGATCCACCCACCTGTTCTCTCTTGAAAGACAACTGGAGGGCATACAGCCACCTCAGGTTTCTTTAGATGCAAAAAGGAAGTGACTCTTTTTGAAACACCCATAGGTGGCTGCCGTCCTCACAATATGCCTAAAGGAGATCTCATCAACCATTCATAGACTCATAATGACCATGTGCACGAGAGAACCAATTAAATTATTCCAGGTGTGTCAGAGATACGGCCTCCAGGCCAATGCTGGCCCGTCAGGGTGTCCAATTTGGCTCTTTGTAAAAAGTTACAGAGAAAACATCAAATGCAATTTTTTGGTAGAAATTAATGCCGTTCCTAATCTGTCCACTGGATTTTACACTATTTTAGTAAGCGTAAGAGAGAGACATCACTTCAAGTCCCAGAAAATATGGCATTGATGCAACTAGCCTGCCAATTTCAATAGAGGAAGACGGTTGAGAACGATAAGGCAATTTTGCCTTTCATTAAAGCCTATTTTACTGCTATTTTGTTGTCAAAATCAAACTTTCTTCTTCCGTCATTATCCAAAATGTTGCTGTCAAAAAGGTAGAAAATGTAGCTTTTCAAGAAAAACGGACCACTACCTATCTATTTAGAGAGGAGAATGTGACACCTGTATGTTTGGTGTGTTCACAGCAAATGTCAGTGATCAAGAATGCATTATTTGGCACCACTATGAGACTCATTATGGCAAAAAATACAAAAACTTGCAAAGTGAACTAAGACAAGAGAAGATAAATGAATTGTTAGGAGAAGACAAAAGACACCAGCGATGCAGCAGACAAAAACTAGCACCTTAATAGCCAACAAAATAGCATTGGCATCAAAACCGTTCTCTGAGGGTGAGTTCATGTAAACATGCATGCGGAAGGATGCAGAAATTGCGTGCCCTGAGAAGCAAACGTGTTTTTGCAGACATAAGCCTGATGCAGGTAGGATTTCAGACTTTTCTGCAGATCTGGACTGATACAAAGTCAGGTCATTTATTGCATTTTCGGTTGCAATTGATCGAGAGCACTGACTTTACAGATGTGGCTCGAGTGGCTGTATTTATTCATGGTGCAGATGAGACTTTGGCTGTACTGTATTAAAAGAGAAGCTTGCTTTTTAACCTCTGTGGGAACTGAAAAAAAAAACATTGACTCCCTGTGCAGCTGCAGAGTTGGTTATGTCTGCTGCTTTTGTTTTTCTCTTGCTGGGACTTGGGAAATTTCCATCAAACACTAGAGGGTAAAAAACTGTGATGTGACATCTTGCATGAAAAAGACACTGGTATATAAGGGTCTAAACTGTTTTTTTTTAGATAGAACAGAATGGAGGAGGTTAGATCCTACCAGACCTTTTCCAGGGACTATGTCCCTGCTGTTCTCCTTATGAGAGGACAATAAGTTCTGGCTTTGATCAAATCACCGATCTTTGTTTTGGTAATTAATGCAATGTGAGAGTTTTTTTTTCCTCACAACAGCTGTCACCAAGGAGTCCCTGAAGTTAGCACTCATGACGTTGGACAGGGTCAAAATGGATTGGACCCGCGGTACGAGGTTGGCTACTGATGGCGTGCCATCAATGATCGGGGAAAAAAGCAGGTTTGTAACTAAATTCAGAGAGAAATTAAAGGCTGTAAACCGAGGACATGATTTTTGGACATTCCACTGTATTTTGCATCAGGAGGCGTTGTGTTTCAAGTTGGTAGAAATAGGGCTGCACGATATCAGGAAAAGTTGCAATATGCGATAATATTTGTAAATGCTGCGATAACGATATAGCTTCTGATAAATACAGAAAAAATAAAGCGTTAAAGCCAATCTGCTTTAAGATCATAGCCAACATAGACCCCATATAATGAGTAATCTATTCAGCTACAAAAAAAAACCCAAAAACATTCATCATTTCCATCTCAGACACAAGGCTTTTATGACTGTCCGACTTGTGATATTTTGGGAATAAAACAGCATAGCTGTAGTTTCTTACCAGCTTTACCACCTCTTTATCTTAAACCTTTCATGCTGCATTAAACAACAAACATCACTAAACATAGTAGGGGCTATGAGAGCCTGAATGCAGATTGCTTAAATAATTAGCTGACACTTATTGCACTCCAGGCAGTTCTTTGCGATATGCAAATTGCAATCCATATCGCGATGACAATAAATTTGCGATATATTGTGCAGCCCTAGGTAAAAATGGGTCTTGGAGGTAGTTGTCCGGACTGTTAATTTCGTCCAATCCAGGAGTCTGAATCGGCGTCGGTTTGACACCCTCCTCAGAGTTAAAGACATTTATTTTGGAAGGCCATACCACACTGAAGTCTGGTGGTTAAGCCGAAGTGCCGTGCTGAGGTGCTTCTTTGATTACTAAAGGAAACTGGACAGTTCATCGAGACAAAAGGCAAGCCAGTATTGTAATTTCAATCCCCAGAATGTCTGCAAAAAATTGCATTTTTTTTGGTAGATATTACAGAGCACTTAAATAATTTGAACAACAAATTGCAGGGTTGCACGAAAGTTGCTACACATGTGCATTCAAGTTGAAGCTGAGGCTGTGGGAGACATGGATCACTACAAACACAAAATAAGAGGATTTCTGCGTGAATTTGAGCTACAGTTTTAGGTCTTCGGTGAACCCGAGACAGAATTTATAGTTTTTTGCTCACCGTTTACGGTCAAGGATTCTGATATGCTTGTTGACATCCAACTAGCAATTATTGGCTTGCAGCGGGATTCGGATTTTAAAGGACAATTTTGACTCAGCGGGCTTGGACACATTTCATCAATATCTCTTCCCTGGGTACCCCAAATTGACGACATTTACTGTGAATATTTTGTACATGTTTGTGACTACCTACCTCTGTGAACCGTTTTTTTTTTTTTTTTCTTCATTAATGAGCATCGATAAAACAATAAACGCACTCAGTGCTCACACACCAGCACTTAAATGTCATTCTGAAATTGGCTGCTTTTCAGTATTTGAGCCCTGGTATTGATGCACTTGTGAAAACTGAGAGATGCCAAGTTTATGGAGCAAGCATTATCGGAAGAAAGCCTAATTCCTCTAAAATGCCGCCTGACTTTTGCACCAAAAAGATTAAAGTTGTATAAAGAGGAATACTTTTTATGAAAATATTTTAAAACATTGAACATTATGCAAAATAGTATCTGTCAGCAGCTTCCATATAAAATAATTTGGTTTGGTGGAACTCTATTGGTCTTACTCTAGCAATTTATGTTTAAAACATGGCAGAGGAATAACTTTCCACTTCAAATGGTCAGGATTTTCACATAGTGGTGGAAATTTTTAAAATAATTTCTAGATCTTGACAAGTTATTTTAATCATAATGTAAAATTCTTTATGTTTCAGTTCCAGATACAGTACCTATGAATAAAAGTTTTGCGCAGATCCACCGGGATATTTATGTTAAACTGTATATGTTTAAATGATAAATTTATGCACAAGTATTGTTGAAATTGCACTGAAAGATGCAAGAAATCCTAAATAGTTCATAATGTGTTCCACAGAAAATTTGTTCAATACATGTGGACATTTAAAGTATGTTCTTGTACTTAGTTGCACTAAAACATATTATTTATAGGTAATTTTGATGTGATTCAACTGGCCCGGACCATTTGAGATTGGATTGGGGCATATGTGGCCACTGAACTAAAATGAGTTTGACACCCTTGATTTATTCAGTACCTATTGCTCAGTACCATTCCTGATGGTTTGAATGTAAAATCAGCCTTTTGGATCAACTTTGACTTCACCCAAATATAGCAGAAAGCATCTCCATCACTGCTCCCCTTATCTGCCAGCAAATCTCTTCAGTAACCCCTCGCAATCTCCCTCTGCAGGTAATGTCTTACCAGACCATGAGATATCACTCCACTTAAGACAGCAGCTCGCTCTGAAATTGGAAATTCCAAATTTGTTCTTTCCGGTTGAAGACCGTGGGCATAAATCTGAGAAAGCCAATCTTTCATCCTCGCTTTTTCACCCTAGACTAAAAACTGTCCATCTTCTGTCCACAAGTCTCGGTTTAATGAAGCCATTAAAACAACCACATCTGAAGAAAAACTGTAAAGAGGCAACTCAAAAATGCCTAGATTGAAAATCCCTGGAAGTCGAGGGCTCACTCCATTTGTACAATGTCCCACAAACCTATAAATCAAAATATACATAAGACTTCACTGCAGCATGCAGAAACGTTTGCATCATAAGTGGGATGCTGATGAAGCGAAAGATTTTTACCCTCCATTCACCCCAACAAACTTCAGGTTTTTCTTGGCTCCCTTGCTCCCCTGCTTGTCAGCAACACCATTTTTCTTCATAATAGATTTGAGGCCTGGAGAGAAGAGAGAGAAAAAAGGGAGAGAAACACAAAGTGAGAATAGCATGTTTCTTTAAATTTAACTCATGACTCTCACGCTGAACCACAGAGGAATTTTGGGCTGTTATTTATTTATTTATTGTCAGATTCAACTAGTAGTTATTAAGGTCCGTGTGGTGTGAATTTGTTTTAACACCTTTTAGCGCTTCTTTTTGGGTTATCTCTTAATCTGTTACAACCAAGGGTCCATCTAATCAGTAGAGTCCACCAGAATTTACTTTAGTCTTAGTATCAATGCAGCTGTTGTGTGAAGGCCTTAAAGGAACAACATGGAGCTCTGTAAATGCCATGAGACACTGGTGATATGTTTTCCTTTAGCATGGACAGGGAAACTGGTCAGAGGTAAAGCAAACATGGCTGAAGTTGAGTACAGGGCAATGTAGGGGGGGGGGGGGGGGAGAAAAACACAAGTTACAAGGTGCAAAAGACTAGAGGCAGGGTCTAGTGTTCACCTTTGGTAGATTAATGGCCTAAAACCTGAAAGCAGAGAGACGATGCAATGATTTAGATCAGATAAAAAATGCTTGGCTTAGAACAGCCCAGTGACTGCCCAGTCCTAAATCCAACTTAGAGTCTGTGGCAAAACGTGAAAACTAGTGTTCACAGATGTTATCCATCTTACCTAAACGGGCTAAAGGAAATTTAGCAAGCAATGATGCGCAAAAATCTCAGTTTGTAGATTCGCAGCTTTGATTTTAGCAAAGGTAGTTCTACAAAGTATTGACAAACTCCTTGTGAATGAAATGCACCCTACACTTTCTTTTAACAGAACAATCCTTTTACTTTCACTTAACCGGTAATTTATGTTGGTCTGTCACAGAAAAATCCCACAATGCATGTTTGAAATGGACCAAAATGTGAAAAAAATGAAGGGTTGTGAATGCTTTTCTAGGGCACTGTATTCTTGAAACCAACCATATTTAATTGCAAGCCGACGAGCTGATCTGGAAATCATTTGACAGCAGAGGAAAGGAAAGCCAGAGTCTTGTTCATGCAGCTATTCAAACTAATGAAACTGGAACAATGTGTCATGGGGAATTGCATTATGTAGAGACATAAGAGATTACTTGCATGATGACAGATACAACAAAAAATTACCCAGCTGAATTAAATTGAGTCATTTAATAAAAACACACAACAACATGCTGTACAAGTATCTCCCAATTCAATTTGCACCAGTCAGCACTATTCACCTCACTGACAACGTACAACCTTGACATTGTCAGGTCTACTTATGTATGTAGTAACTGTCGAATAATTGATTCTGCATTGGCTCTTTTGCTGACTCCACTTGGCTCTAGGCCCAGTATGGCTGTCTTAGCTGTGCCTGACAGCAGATGTAGTGCCTTGGATCCATAATGTTTTATCCAAGTACAAGGATGTGGCTTTCCGCCAAAAACCACCACCTAAAAAGATCCGAGACGAATGGTGCTTTTAGATCAAGTATCTCTCTGGAGACAGCAACAGAGAGTGGGAAGCTTAGTGCACATTTGAAATTTGAATACGTCCTCCTGTTGAGATCCAATAAATGCAAGCTTGCTTTTAATAAACACGGTGGTTTTATCTTCCCTAAATTCGGCTGCTTTGATCAGTTTGATTAAATCAAGCTTACTTGTGGATGCTCCCAAGGCTTAATTTGAGTTTCAGGTGAGTAGAATGGGGGGAAAACACCAGCAGTATCATTAGAGAGGTTTAATATGTGGACAAATGCATAAATAAACGCTGCAAATCCTAAATCTGTGCATATAAATCCTGGCATATGCACTTTGTTTGAGCACAGTGCTGTACACAATCCCCCCTGCATTGAACTGCATGTTAACGGTTGTCGTTAAAAAATGTGGTTGTGTGAGCTCCAGCTCCTGGCTCCATCCCCAACAGTTGAGACATCAAGGGAAGAAAGAGAGGCACCATCTGTTTGATGTATGTGTGAGGGTCTCTGCTTGAGAGTCCACTTGACTGTTGATAAGCATGGGGCCACTTTCCTGCATGAATGAGTGTTTGTATATTATGTCTGGGAATAAGAAATAACTATTTGATGTGCTCTAGGGGGTCAAACAACTATGCCGTTCAAGCGGCGCATGATAACTTACGTTTTTTTTTCTTCCTTCCCAGTGATGGCACCAAGTCGTTAATATATTTAAAGGAAAACAGCATGTGCTGCATTTAGATGTACAAAATGTGCTTGCACAACAGCTATAGGTCTTAACTAAAGCTTGTAAAGTACTTTACATATGATAAAGAAATTAATAGGTGAAGTATTCAAGACATAGAATGCCTTGTGAAAAAGTATGTTTTAATATTTTGCCATATTCAAAGCACAAACTTTAACATAGTTTATTAGGATTAGGCCTGATGGACCAACACAAAGTATTGCATAATCATGAAATGGATTTATCCCTCAGAACATTAATTTGACAATGTATTGAGACATTGTCAAATTAATGTTCGGGGTATCTCTGGCAGCTTTGCGCGTTTAAAGACAGAGATTTTTGCTGAATCTCAAAAAGAGTCTCATACCCAGTCAGGATGGAAGCTCAATTAAATCTAAGTCTTGGATTTCACTAGACCATTCTAAAACATGAATATGTTTTCATCTAAACCTGTGCGTTGTCACTCTGGCTGTGTGTTGTTTTCCTGCTGGAAAGTGAACATCTGCCCCATTAATTACTTTGCTGCCTGTAACAGGTTTCCTGCCCTGTGTTTAACTTAATTAATTTTACAAAAAAACTACATAAATCAAAAAACCCTGAGCAGTTTTCCTGTCCTTGCCAAAAAAAAAAAAATCATCCTCACAGCATAAAACTGCCATCACCATGTTTCAATATGGGGATGATGCGTCAACCATGATACAGGTTTTGTTTCTACCGCATATCGGGTTTTGAATGGTAGAAACGTTTAATTGTAATCTCATCTGACCAAAAATAAATAAACAAAACATTCTTCCATGTGTTTTCTGTGCCCCTTGCAAGGCTTGTAGCAGATAAAAAAACAAGGTTTCTTAAGACTTTCTTCCTACAATGGCTCTCTCCTTACCCCTCTTCCATTAGTCAGTGACTAATACCAATCACTAAACATTCTGCCTGCTGAGCAGTGGAGTTATGCACCCTATCCAGAGTTACCATGGGCTTATTAGCTGTTTTGAATAATTCACATCCCTAACATATTGACAACAAATTTGCAGCTTCATATCTCTTGATCTCTTGTGTTTTTTCAGCCGGTTTGGCTGTGTAATCATCTCCTAATAAAAACATCAGGAAACAATAGAATGAACAAAACTATGTAAATAAGCCAGCATTTTCGGAGTGGAACATGTAAAGCTCAGGAGATCCTTTAAAAATTAAACAATAACAACAACTGCTACCCAAAGGTTCCAATTAATATCTAATGATAAGATACGCCATGATCATTCATTTGATATTTGATCAAGACTTGATTTGACAGCCTTTCTCCTGAGTGGAGTGTTTCTAATTACATGAATAGGCCGGTGGGGTCTCTGGTTACTGGCGCAATGAGCATGTCATAAAAACTCAGTCCTGTTGTCAGTTTCATGACGAGACTCTAACGTCTGCTGACAAATCGGTTTTTCATGCAGGGTGAGGAGTTCCACCTGTGCCACAGACTAACACAACAGAAATCCAAAAAGCACTCAAAGCGCTCTGACAACGTTCGGCTGCTCGTTTAGCCTTCAACAGAACGGAAAGAAACTCTGTGTGCATATCAATATTAAAACTCCTCCTTGATATGAGATCACAAGGAATGCGCTGCAATTAAGCAGTGTGGCTAATGGAATAACAGGGCTTTGTGAATGGGTAATATGTGAGAGAGGAAAATATTCAGCTCATTGTCAGACAGATAAGCAGCTTCGTACCTTTGGATACATGGCGTGCCTACCTTGCTCTTGCTGTTTGCTGGTGGCAGCTGCTTTCTGGCCTGGGGAGTAGAAGGCAGAGAGCACACTGAGGGAGCTGACCAGTTGGCTCTGAATAGAACTCATTTTGGAAGCACCAGACTTCCCCGCTGGTTTTCCAGCTGCTGCAGCCGGGACGCCTTTGCCTGTGGGCTTTGCTGGGGTTCCCTTGCCTGCTTCTGCCCTTTTAGTTGCTGTCTGTTTCGGGGCACTGGGGCTCTCCTGTTGGCTGGCCGTCTGTTGCGCTCCTGAGCTGCTCCCCAGCTGTGCCCACTGCTCCCCGAGAAGACCTGTTATCCGAGTTACGACTTGTCCCAAAGCTGCTGGGGATGTTGGTGACTCGCCAGAACCTCGGCGTGCTGACTGAGAGTCGGCAGATTCCCGTCTCAACGCCTTTGCCTCACTCGAAACACGAGTCTGAGCTGCTTCGCTTGATCTCCTTCGTGGCGGTTGTGTCTCACTGGCATCTTTCTGAGATGACAGAGCATCGGTGGAGCTTCTACGCAAGCTCTGAGAGTGAGATTGTGTATCACCTGACCCTTGGCGAGTTTGACGGGTCTTGGTTTCCCCTGATTCATGACCAGAAGTTTGTGATACACTGGATCCTCTCTGTAGTGCTTTCTGCTCTTTTGAGTTCCGACGAGAGGTCGTTTGAGACTTTGTGTGGGGTTGAATGGTTTTGGTCTTTGTTTGGATTTCCTTAGGGCTTGAAGAAGCGCTTTGAGATTCACCCTGAGGTTGTGCATTAGACTGCTTCTCGACTAACTCATCAGGTGGCTTCTTTGCTTGACTACTGTCTTGAACATGAGGCACAGATGGTGGTTGATCATTTTCGTGTGGTTCAGAGGGCTGTGCTGAAACCTCAGCCTCCAGTTGGAGTGCAGTCTGAACTTTTGTTGTGGTCTTCTCAGCTTCAGGTTGACTGGATTCCATACAGGAGAGCACGGGTACAAGATGAGGTTGAGGAGGTAATGGCTGTGTTTGCTCCACTGAGGTCTTGCGGCCTCTCTGTGGTCTAACAGGAGCTAGGGCCTTCACAGCTGAATTTTCAGCTATTACTGCAACAGCACAAGGGCCCACATTTTCTTTGACTGATGCACACACAATTTCCTTGTCTTCGTTTTCTTTGTTTTCTGTTGTCTCTATTTCAGTATTTCCAGGTTCTATTTTTTGTACGCTATTGGATGGGTCAGTGTCATTAATTTTTGAGTCACCTTGTGCAGAGCTCACTTCAGTCTTAGAATCATCTATTACAGAGACTGAACTGGGACACACTTCAATCTTCATTCCAGTATCTGAATCTAAAGTTTGCTCAACAATGTCTTCAAAATCTGTAACAAATGTCTTTGTAGAAACCTCTACTTTAACTGTTTCATTTGTTCTTTCACTTTCTGCAGTGCTACCGACAGGATGACCGATATCTCTTTGCACACTGCTTTCTCTTTCACCCATTAGACCTCCTACTTCTGCATTTAGGGACGACTTGTCCTGCCGTCGTTCTGTCTCTGTTTCGGTTTGCTGGTCGCTCCTCTGTGCTGCCTCGGTCTCTGTGACTCTGTCCACAGTGTTCAGCCTTTCAGTCTCCGTCCCTTGATCTACACTACTGGCCCTTGGTCTCTGTGGATGGTCTGTTACTGTCTCTCCCTCTGTCTCCGTGACTTGGTTTACTCTTTCAGCAGCAGGTGTCTCGGTCATCTGATCTTGAGTGATAGCACTCTCCGTTATTGTGCCTCGTTCCATACTGTTAGCTCTGGGCCGAGGTTGTATTGCCGCTGTTAACTCTGCCTCAATTTCTGTTTGCTGGTAGCTAGTGTCAAGTTTACTAGTCACTGTTCCTCGATCTATACTTCTAGCCCTTGGCTTGGGTACAGTCACTTCAACCCAGATTTTATCTGTATCTGTCCCCTGATCTATTGTAACAGGAGATTCTGTCTCTGTTTCTTGGTGGCTGAGATCTAGCCTCTCCGTAACTGTTCCAGCATCTATGCTTTCTCTTCTTGGCCTCTCAGTTGCTTGTGTGGTACAGATTTCCACTCTCATTCCTTCACTCATTTGCAATATTCTCTCCTCTTTTGCTTTGTTCTCTTCCATTTGTTCCTTCAAAAGAGCATTAGTCCTCTCTAGCTCCTGGCTAGCCTGTGTAAGTTTTGCCTCCAGTATCATTAGCTTCTCCTCCAGCTTCAGCATTCCATTTTGGTCCTCCTTTAATACATTACTTTCTCTGAAAATCTCAGTTTCTTTTGCAACAATGTCTTTTTCCTGTGACAGTCTACCCACTGCATCATCCAGCAGGCTCTCTTTTTGTTTGTCTACTTTCTCTGATGGTAGAGTTTGTTTTTGATTTGTGGGAGCCTCTCTCTGTTTTGGTAGTTCTTTTGTTCTTTTTGTCTCCTTGTGTGTCTCTTCCACATTTACTGGCAATTGCTCAAAAGCAACACCTTGAGTCGGTTGAATTGCCAAAGATAAATGGAGACCTTCTGAAGGTCTTTGTCTTTGGGGTTGACTGTGTTCCCCTGTCTCAGAAGTTGTTGCTTGTGCAGAGGGTGATGTGGAAAGTTGAGACTGTGTTTGTATCTGACGTAGTAGCTTCTCCCGCTCCTCCCTCAGGGAGAAGATTTGAGCCTTTAGTTCTGGGATAGTTTTGACCTGTTCTTCCAGCTCTCTGACTCTTTTTAGTGCCACTGTTATCTGCTGGTGAAGACCTGCCCGATCCTGCGGAAGGCATCGTCGTTCCAGTATATCTGGAGAGGCACGGAACATGTTCTCTGTTGATCCATTTTCTGGCGTTCCCGTTGTGCAATCAGGGCTGCTTGAATCTGAACCTTTCCTCTGCTGCAGGGTGACAGGCATTGATGACGCTCTGAGGAGGTTTGGACGACTTTGAAGGACAGCAGGTTTATCTTCAGTACCTTCAACACCTGTGCCAGGTTCATCTCTGGATTTATTTGAAATATTTGCAGTTCCTTGACCAGTTGTCAATCTGCTGCTATGACTAGATATTGCCCCTTCACTTGGTCTAAAGTCAAATATTTGTTGGACCTCTGTCACTCGTGATTTGGGCTTTGGCCCTAAGGTAGATGTCCCAGACCATGCCCCTTCCTTAGGGGGAGGCCTGACTCCATGTCCAGGAAGGCTAAAATTTCTAGGCAGAGTGCTGAATTTAGCTGGGCCCTTCACCCTCCTCTGGATGTGGACCCTCTTGATGGTGTTGCCTTTTTCAATATCGTCCACATACTTGAGGAAGTCAAGATCCAGATGGAAGCCATAGGGAGTCTCCACTGAATAGGGCAGCTGCTTCCTCTGTACACCGCCCTCGGTGGCTTTGGACTGGAAGCCATTCGCTATAAGGAATTACAAAAGATATTAATTAATTCCGTAAAAAAACGAAACTGGTAAATATTTCCAAGTAGTGTGCAATTACTTTGCAAAATGAACATAAATCACATCTGAGATTATCAACATCATGATTCTTTATAACCCTCTTGCAAAGACAAGTTGTACTATGCAGTACACACGACTCTGTGAAGCAATGTCACTTACTGGGAAGTAATTAGCACGCAGTGATTGTGCCAAAACAAACAAGCCAGCATGTAAAATGCTGTTCATGTTGAGCCTTTTGAATTCAGTATGAAACAGACAGAATTTATCACTCCAAGAAAATAAGCCCTTAGCAGCCCTTAGGTTGCATACAAAATACTCAGGCAAATTTTTTTTTTTATTTCATATAATGACTGTAAAATGAACAAAAATAGAATCCTACAGGATAATTTACTAGTACTACAGTTGGGGACATAGGATGTGAGTTGTGATGTGTAAGAAGCGGGGATATTGTTTGTTTAACTACAGGCTTAGTGGCACTCACCACTTTTCTTGTCCATCATGAGATGCAGACTCAGTCATGTACTTGTGTTTGGTTCGACTGGAGCTGGCACCCTGGATAAGACAGAACAAATGTCATGTGAGAAAGTGAATGAATAGTCAGACTCATTGTAACTGTGCCTTGCAAAAGTATTCACCACTCTTGGCATGTTTTATGCTTTGTTGCCTCACAACCTTGAATCAGAATGGACCGTTTGAGAGTGTGCATTATGTAATTTACTGAACATCCTTACACATTTTTTTTTCTACTGTGAAACAAAAAAACAAATCGGACGAAATAGCAGAAAATGTCAGCGTTCATTCCAGCCCCCCCCCCCCCGCCCCTGAAAAAAGACATTACTTTGAAACACCACCATTCACTGCAATTACTGCTGCTGGGTCCTTGGGTCTCTGTGAGCTTGCCAGATCTTTCCGCTGGGATTTCTGCCCATTCCTCAAGAACAAACGGCTCCAGCTCATTCAGGTTGGATAGGTTTTACTTGTGAACAGTGATCTTCAAGTCTCACCACAAATTCTCAATTGGCCTTAGGTCTGGGCTTTACCTAGGCCATTCCAACCCATTAGAACATTTTCCATTAAACCACTAAAATTTTGCTTTAGCAGTATGCTTTAGGACACGTTCCTGATGGAAAGGGAACCTCCGTCACAGTCTCAAATCGCAGGCAAGACTGACGGGTTCTGCTCAAGAAATTTATATTTTTAGGACCATAATTCTCTTGCATCAGTTTCCCAGTCCATGCTACTGAAAAGCACCCCACAGCATGATGCTGCCACCACCACCATGTTTCATTATGATATGATCTATGATGATCTAATCTCATCCTGAATGTCAACAAAACAAAACAAAAGGTGACAATTGTTGACCTCAGGAAAAAAATCTGCAAAGTCACACACCCCTCCCTATCAACGATGCAGCAGTGGAGCGAGTCAG
Source organism: Fundulus heteroclitus (assembly GCF_011125445.2). NCBI lineage: Eukaryota > Metazoa > Chordata > Actinopteri > Cyprinodontiformes > Fundulidae > Fundulus > Fundulus heteroclitus. The sequence goes on from NC_046369.1 coordinate 5,587,782, forward strand.
CAGCATCAAATTCTTGGGGGGGTGCAGATCACAAACACCTGGTCCCTCCACACCTTGTAACTTAATTCCAACAATTAGTTTGATAAGAAAGATGTATTTCAAAAATATCCAGCACAGCTTCTGCAAAGTGATCAAATATATTGTATGCGACGTGCCATACCTTTTTTATTTGCTCAGAACCATATCAGGTTAGACTTACCACCAGCAATCACCAGATGTTACTTAAGTCAACCAACCTGCATCTTCCAAAGAGCTCTGACCTTCAGAATTATGATGCTTTTTGCTACGGCTGTAATTCACATACGTTGCTCACAGAAATTTGGGATTCATCAACATTTGGATGAAATTTCAGAATGGAACTAAACTGCACCATAAACTTGATTAACTTCAAAGCTTTTCATAGATCCTTGAACTCGCCACAACACATTTTGTTCAATGATAATTAGTAGAGAAATAGTCCTTTTCATCATCCTGATCACATTTTTGCCCTATGAGACTAAGAGGATGCCTATCAATCAATCAGTGCCTGGCGACTGCAAAGCTTCAAAAAGGAAGCTTGAGGAGAGATGTTGCAGCTGAGCTTAGTGTCACTGAGATTCTTCAGGATGTTACAAAAAGAGAAGCAGAGACTTATAAGACAGAGGCATATAAGTAGATGCCTTTGACCACATCTCTTTCTAGTGATTACTTCAACGCAAACAGTGCCCTATGATACCTGATGGCGAACGCCACCCAACTTCAAACACATTTAAAGGAAGTAAGAGGCATCCCAATCACATCAACCTATGCAACACCATTTATGTTATCATTTTCTGCGTGCTACACAACCTGTAAGTGTCATGTAGCACTGCCACGAGATATTACTATCTGAAGGACATCCTTTATACAGTCATTTTCCCCCTAGATAAACAGCACTAGCTGGATTCCATCTACAGTCATACTTAAGAAAATATTATGCTTTTCAATGTTTTTCTTGTCTGTTGTAATAGCGTAATCTTAATGTTTTTATAAGCTATCAGTGGAAAATCATAATCAAACAGAAATAAAGACTTTAAAACATCAGTCTGTGCTCAATTAAGCTAGAAAAGGCTTCACTTAGTGAATTGAGTTACTAAAATAAACAAAGTTTTCCAACAATATTTTAGTTCATTGAATGGGTCTGCACATGGACGACAATGTCACAGCTCATTAAGATCACATCATCATATGGGATTAAAAAAGTCATCATGTAGATAAAGATAACCCAGTACATCAATGACCTGTGGACACAAGTTCAAATGGAGTGAGATTCCAGGCCTAAACAAACAATAACCTAACTTGTGAACAGCATGAGACTTTGTTCCCAAACTGTAATTGATCCTCTCGGACACACGGCAAGTTATTTCGAGTTTTAGCTGTGGTATACCCACCACAGTTGTTACAGTACCTTTTAGTTAAGATGAACTAATTACTGTTTTAAACTAATTTAAATGCAATTAGCTTAGTAGTTCTGTTGAGGGGCAGCTTGCCCTTTGAGTTTGGTATGAAGATTAAACAGATGCAAACTCTTGCTTTATTTAGTGCCGATAAATAGCTTTGTAAATTTGCAACACAGTGAATAGTGATACTGATAAATCCAGAAGATGATTGAACTGAAATGAGAAATCTTACCACAAAACCTACAAGTAACCACAGAAACATTTAGATTTAAAAGAAATACTACAAAACAAAGATAAAAATAGCACATTTCAACCTTAACTTGACCAGAGAGTAGCAGTACTTTATTTAGGTGAACCCAACATTATGTCCTAAAATGAAATATGAAACAGAAAAATGTTTTCTGTACCAACTGCATTACACCAATTTGCTTTACTGCTGTGTACCAACGATATGAGCCCAGGTGGTTATACAGAGATAATGGCAATTCAGTTAGCTTCTACTCTTTAGAGATTATGTCGTCCATCCATCACATTAATTAATACAGATACACAGTTAGGTGCTGTGCGTTCTCAGCTATCTGCAGCAGACACAATTTAATTTTTAAGTTATGAGATAAAAAGTTTATATTACCAGCATACCAAATTAAAAACAGAGCCATTTTGTTCATTAGTCTAATTTAATTTAATAAGTCCAACCCTTGGCAGGCTCACTCAGGGGACCATTTGGTGTCACTTTATACCATTTGTTCCAAATGTAAGAGCCAAGAAACCAAGCTGTAAACTGAAGAGCAGACGCGAAATGGAGAGAAAATAAGACCGTGCTGTCTAAATTTTTAATTGGCAAATTGCAAAGCTCTCTGGTAAAACATTATAATTTGCAACAAATAGCAAGTGTTTTTGTTCGAATGAGTTGAATATTTAAAATATATTTCAAATGAACAAGTAAGCCCTAAAAGCTAACCATTATCTCTGACAATATTCAGGAAAGAGACATGCAATATGTTTACTATCTTCAGGTTGTCACGTCTAAATTACTAAGAAAAAAAAAAATTTGCTTTACATCTTTTATAATTCAACCCTTGTCTGCTTACTTTTTCTGTTCTCTGTGATTGTCTCATTCATAACAGATATATTTTTCTTCTCAAAGGAGATAAGTCTTACAAACAGGCAAACAGATTTCCCATAAATGCCCCAATCAAGAAAAGAAAAAAATTGACACTGACATTTAATCTTTCTGTAAGAAATAGTTGGCTGACTTTAATGACAGATGCTGATATTCCCTATTTATCAACCAGCTGGTTGTCATTTCAGATGTTTTTGTAACATAAGTTCAACATTGGCGTAAAAGTCATTAATTTGGGAGGATCTAATTATACATTTTAATTGTTATCATTGTATAGCCATATTACTACAAAATATAACTACCGATGAATAAAAAAAATGTTAATTGAAAGAACAATTTTGAATTTATTAAAGATTTTCAGGGTCAAAATTTTATATAGGCTGAAAATTCATCCACTAATAGAAGTGGGAAAAAAGGGAGTGTCGAAAAGGTGAAGGCAGGTGGCGATAGACAAGACTCGAGGTTGACTATGACATGTATAAAGAGAGACTTTACAGATATTATTGAAAAATGCAGGGGGATCTTTCTTCTCTGAGATCATCAGCAAAAACATGAATGACGCTAGTACCTCATTTGCCACCCTCCTGTGACTGTTTCATCTGAACTCCACTCCACCATGACCTGCAACGAATTTGCTAACTTCTTTACTGAGAAGATCCAACAGATTACAGGGACAGTCTGTACATCCGAATCAAATTAAATACCAAAACTGACTCCAAATATAACTGATATTGACAAAATGTCCCAATTCAGCCAAATAAACTACAAAAAACACCTTCTTAATTATGACTAACCACTTTGAAATTTTGCAGTCAGGTTTCTGTGCTCACCACAGTACAGAGACCGCTCTTGTCAAGGTGTTTAATGACATCCATATAAATACTGACGGTGGAAGAACCACAGTGCTGTTAATATTGGACCTCAGTGCAGCATTCGATACTCGTTAATCACTCCATTCTATTAGAGCGCCTGGAACACTGGGTCAGCACTCAACTGGTTTAAACCAGTACTACAGTACTTAAAGGACAGGGACTTTTTTGTGTCAGTAGGTAACTTTACATCCCAGACGACAAAATGTACATGTGGGGTTCCCCCAGGGTCCATCCTGGGTCCCCTCTTATTCAATTTCTACATGCTCATCTCTAGCTTAGCTCATAAAAACAACAACATCAGTTACCCAACTATGCAGACGACACACAGCTCTACATCACAATGTCACCAGGTGACTATGAACCAATTGAAGCGCTGAGTAAATGCTTAGAAAAAAAACAAACAAGGCAGCTTGGGCTATAAACGTAGCTCACCACCGTCAGGGTGTGAATGTGAATGGGTGACTGACTGTAGTGTAAAGTATTTTGGGATCGTCGAACTTGATAAAGCGCTATACAAGTTCAAGCCATTTACCATTTAATCACTGATGAGTCCAGAAATATGGATGTAGTAATGGACTCAGATCTAAACCTTTAAAGGTTTTAAATTACTTGTATCTATAACTATCTGTTAGTCCATTAATCCCTGAATGGCTTAGCACCTAAATATATCACAGACTTGTTATCAGTGTATCAACCCTCCAGACCACTCAGGTCTTTTGGCTCAAATCTACTCTGCACACCCAGAACCAGAAATAAATACAGAAAAGCAGCATTAAAGTCCTAATTTCCACTTATCAGGAACAAACTCCCAGAAGACTGTAAAAGCACTGAAACCCAGAGTTCCTTTGAATCAAGGTTAAGACAACCTATTTGTTTAGAGTTGCTTTTTTTAGGCTTGTAGTCCTACTTATCTTGACTTGCTGCTGCTATTCCACTGCAATGTGCTTTCCTCTGTAACGTTTTATTTTCTTATGTTCGGTTCATGTACAGCACTTTGAATTGTCTTGTTACTGACTTGTGCTATACAAATAAACTTCCCTTGCCTAATATTTGCCTGAATGTATTGTAAGAAGTTGCAGAGAAACCACAAGATTTTGTAGCCATCAACAAGGTCCTGTCATAATTTAGGCTGGATATTTGACTTATTTTCTTATCGTAATTGGTTGGTTTTGGATCAAGGGTACAGCTTATAAGCATAGTCTGTAAATAGTTAATAAAGCATTGTCTGCTGATTATGTTTGGGATCTCAAAACCTTTTGTGATGGTGATGGTAGCATTGTGTTGAGCATCTGTATAGCTGCCAGTGGTAATGGTGCATTCCACAAAGTGCACAGAACAATAAAGAAGAGGGAGCAACAATTGTTTTACAACAATTCAGCAGCCAGATAGCTGGAACACACGTAGCTGTTCTACCTGGACAATGATCTAAAACCTACTGATAAACTGATATCAAGCTCCTACATAGGCATTGGCCTAATTCAGATTTCTAGTGCTAAGAAGCCACATCTGTGCTGGAGATAACCTAGTTTTCACATAAGGTCAGTTATTTCTCCCAAATAGAGTAGTCAAATATCCAATAAAGATTATCGCAGATGCTTGTTGGGGAATAGAAAAACCACTTGGTTTCTGTACAGCTTCCCCCATAACAATAGTGCTTCGCCGTTACCGATTTAAATTGTGATAATGGATAGACTGCAGAACATTTTAGTGTGTACACTTGTATGAAGGAACAACACATTACAAAGATTATCTCCGATAGCTTGAAGTGAGTGCGGAGTCCATGTCACAAGGCAAGCTGTGTTGTGCAACGCCAAGTGGTGACACACTGCAAGGCAAGCATTCTATGAGGTGGCAATGCAATCAATCAAAATGACAGTCAGCACACCCCAGGACCTTACCAGGAAATGTGACAAGCACTATTTGGCCCTGGTCCCATCTGCACAGATTGATGCTTATTAATGAAAAAAGCAGGTGACCTGAGGCAGAACTGTTGTCTCTGTTACAGATGAGCAGATAAACACACACACAAGGAGAAACACACAGATCAAGTGACTGACAGGATGAGGCATCCTCTGATTGCAACCATGGTAACCATTCTGGTAGCTGTTTCCCAGGAGGGAAAAGAGCACAGGTATTCCCTGCTCCTGGTGATGTTTAATGTGACTACGATCAAATCGCTGTCCTTAAGGCTTAATTAAGGAGCCGGCGAATGCTGTGGTAAGTAATTGTGTAGTGAAGTACAGTGTGACCCTAGTGATAATTATACACAGTAGGCAGGAAGCGAAACCTTCTTTAATTAGATCATTACTTTAAAAAGATACAGAGTCAGGGGGAGTGAAATGATGAGACCAAAGAGAAATAAAGCTAAAGAGAAGGGAGAAAAGAAAATATTACGCAGAATGAGAGAAATTACAAATATAAACGAGGAGCATGACAAAATGGAATTAAAATAAATAAAATTGACAAATCACAGAGACTTGCTTCCTTTGATATTTTTTCTAATCAGGCATGAAGGAATTAGTTTGAGGTCTGTGTACTCACTCATTTCAATATGTTGCATGTAAAGCCTACATGTAGATCCTTTACATTGTTTTTGGGTGTGCAAAGAATGCGCAAGTTCTCATTAAAGCTATAGTTGGTAATCTTGTTCAGAAACACTTTTTGTGTTATACTGGTTGAAATGGTCCTTCTATCCCGAAAGTAGTCAACACATTATATATTCAGAAAAGGGAAGTTTCATAATTTTATCTCTGTTGGAACTGCGGGCCTGTAAAAACTCTGACAATTCCCTGCCGTTCAGTCCGAATGGCAGGGATTGGTTGGATGATTGGTCCTGCTCTCACCCCCCTCTGTCTCTCAACTTCGAGGAGTATTACCTTATCTATGGATTGTCCCACATGCCAATCATTCTGACACGCTCACATAATGCTAGCTCTGTGCTCGTCCCTTGTTTGTTTCCGCTTGCTGGCAGCGCATGCGCACTTCTAGTGTTTATATATCCGGTTAACTTAGCGGTTAGCTCCGCTGCTCTCACCCTAGACTTTGAACATGGCTGAGAGTCACAGGAAGCAAACGGTGTACAAATAAAAGAAGAGGAAGGCGTTAGAATAAAGAAAAGCAGGTAAAACGATCTGGCACAGTTATTCAAAAAGGGACTTGGAGAGACGTCCAGAAAAATTGCTGACTCTACCTTTAATTTCACTTGTTCTGGGTATTTAGAAAACTGTCCTAAAACACCAACTCCCTACTGTAACATAAATGAGTAGGGGGGGGGGGGGATTTGTTTACTAGAACTCCTAAAAAACATTATGCTAATTTAAATGTAAATTGCTTGAGTTGTTTGTATTTATCTGGCTTTTACAGAAAGTCAACCAACTTTAAAAAGTGTTGATGGCTATTCTGGAAATCTGTTGTGAAGGTCCATTTATGTATGCTTGTTGTTAACTATGCAGAAGAATACAAACAGTGACTTCTGTCCATTTACCGTATTAATTTGAGTATTTTAGGCCAACTTTAAGGATTTTTAAACAAACAGAGCGGTACCAGCAGTAAGCATGGAGGCAGCTTGGTGTAGTATAACACTGTGTTATCAGCAAACGGAGCAAGAAAGAAGATGATGACAAATATGAAAGAGCTTATCTATCAGCATGCTTCAATGTTAGCAATACAGACCAACTCAGTCTACTGTAGTATATCTGTACATGATCAAAATCTCCTGCCATGTTTGTTATTGTTTTAAACTCTCCTCTTAATTTGGAAGGTAACTCAGAGCAGCCCTCCAGGGGATATAGTGTTTAACAACCATGAAGTTTTAATGAACATACTGAAAGCAGAAGGGCAGTGATGCTTGACGACATTAGAAGCAGACTGATCTGTCCGTGTGCATATGGGGAGCATAGATGGGCCTTAAGTGTACTTTATCCAGTCCAAAACCAGATCTGATGTCTGTTCGGGAGTCACTGTACAGTTGAAACATCCGATGATTCTGCCACCACCATGCTTGACAACTGGCAGAATGTTTTTTTTTTTTAGGATTAAGAGCCACATTATCGCTGTGACAATACAGCAATGTTGTATCAAAACCCAATAAAGCTATTCTCCAGAAGCCACCTGTCTTGTCTATACGGGCTGCTGTAAATTTCAGTCAAGCTTGTAACAAGTCAAATTGGGAACAGTGTGTGGACACTGATCATCCAATGGCTTTCAGCTCATTCCAGGCTTTAAGCCTCGAATGTTCCTGGGTTGTCAGTGAGCATCCTAATGAACTTCATTTCTCTGGGGGCGACAGTTTTGTTCTGATGATTGAAATATGATAAAGCAAACTGACATTAGGTTTAATCCTAATTGCGATTCAGTTTCAAGTTCAAAGAGGCCAAACACTAGTGGAATAGTACATTTGAGCAGGGATGTATAATCCACTTTTAAAAACTCACAAACTCTGATTTCTGCTTTTAGAATTCCACAAAGTTTTTTGCTATCCGACTAAAAAAAACAATTAAAATAAAACAATTTATATTTCCACATTCAGTGTGTGGAAATCTGTGCGTTCAGAATAAAGCCTTGGCTTAATTGTGTTGCACTTAGTGAGCATCAGCAAAGTAGCATGGAGGATTACAGTAAAGTGATGACTGATACAGTGATAATTCTCTAACCAGTTAACCATCAAGGTTAGGCTAGTAATTAAATTCTTAGAGTCCTTCTGTTGACACTGATGACGCAGAATCCACACAGGATTATGGTCATAATGACTATGAGCTGAAAGCTCATAAAAGGCATGCTAATCCAAATTGAAAGTACTTGCAGCAGGCTACACAAAGCGATAATGAAGCCACAGCTATTTGTGTCCAAAAGTGTGTGTGCGTGTGTGTGTGATTGGATGGGTGCTGACATGCATACACACATACAGTGTGTGTGTGTGTGTGTGTGTGTGTGTGTGTGTGTGTGTGTGTGTTAACACCCATGCAATCACTTTTTTTTTTGTCGGAGCTTGCTTGTATATGCTCCAGCGTTGGTTTGCAGAACACATTTAGCAGTCCATGTCTCACTCATGCCCATAACCTCTCAGAGGATGCACTGCAGTCTGTCAGCACCAATCCAATAACTGTGACAGCTGGAGGAGAGGCAACGACATCGATAATGTAAGGCCCGGAAGGCAAGAGTAATGATGGCAGTGTAAATAAGTTCTCAATGACAGCGAGGCACTTTTATACGCATATATCCAAAGTGAAAGCTCAACCTAGCTACTATAGGTGGGGCTTACACACATTTTAAAGAATAGGTTGTCAGAGCTTTAAAGGGCAAATTTCTTTTTTATAACTAGAAAACCTAAAAAATTTGTTGAACTGAAATTTTACCGGTATTCAAAGAACTTTTCTGAAACAAAAAATGTGTTTTTGATTTATTCCCACTAAAGCAGTAAGTCACTACCATATATGGATTTTGACATGTTGTCTGGATCCTCTCTGGATAATATCTCCCAGTAATCACAGAACATAGTATTTATTTGACACAAAAAAAAAAAAATTCTAACTGGAATATGTCGTTGGATATGTGACTACCAATTGGTAAAAGAGAAAAAGGATGCAATGAAGGTCCGAAGACCATACACACAGGGAACATGGGTGAGCTCCATGACTATGTTTACAGGTGGGAAGGAAAGACCTGTTCTGCTTCAGGAATGTGAAACATTGGTAATCTTGTATTAAAGACTACGGCCAACTAGCTCAAGCAGCTTTGAGTCAACAGCCAGTCCACTGAGATACTTGGAGCTGTTGTTTATGAGAACTTTATTGGGTGAGAAATTGCTTTCTTTCAGTGATAAATGCTGAAGCTCCATATTGTTTTCTCCATTTCTGAGCCTAATAATAGAGGAATGGTTTCACTGCAAATGTCACCGACTTTGTGGGGCCTTTTGACTTTCTGAGAAACTTAGACAGTAGACAGACTTGGAGAGTTTGAGTGGCGCAGAAGACAATGTCCCACGGATGACGTTTTGACAGCTTTAAGACCGTAGTGTAGATCAGCCCTGTCAAGTAAAACAGGACAGAATATGGAGAGAAAAAAACTAAGACTTTGCTGAATCTCTGAATGGCTTGCTAATATAAAGCAGGCTATTCTGGCGACAGTTATTTGGAGTAATGGAAGGGTTGATGGCCCTGGGAATTAGAACAGCAGATTATTGTTTACTTAACGTCCAACCAGAACTTTACTGTTTCCGTCGTTGTGACAAGCAATCGTTAGCCTATGTGGTAAACTGCAGGCAGACTGGGCTCACCACAGAGCACTTTAAAACACATGAGTAGGGTGCCGGTGTAGGTACCAGATCGACTCGGGTGGTCAGATCGGCTCGGGTGGCCTGCGCTTCCCAATGACGTCAAATACATGGCAACTCCACTCAAACAAACTACATTACGCCCGCGGTCTCCATTTGTTACAAATTAATTTTATTTTGTTAATTTACGGTTATTTTCCAGTAACTTAATCGAGGCATGAAAACTTCTAACATCATTTTGAAATTAATATTCCAGATGAAATTATGACAATATTCTTCCAAAAATTGAGCCAACTGTCAAATATCTGTTGATTTTTTTTTTTGTAAAATGTCTTGAATATTTGTTCTGTCATTTTCAGTGTGGTCCTTGTTAATCATTATACCTAAATATTTTACCTAATTTTTATCAATTAAAGTGGGTTGATTATTTTGAATTGCTAAGATTTCATATTTTTCTATGTTCATCTTTAAGCCTGAAGCTTTTGAGAAAAAAAGAAACCGCTAAATGAACTAAATACAATTGATTCGTTACAAATGCGGACCGCGGGCTCAATGTAGTTTGTTTGAGAGGGCGTTGCCATAATGTGACGTCATAGGGAGGCGCATGGACCATAGAGAATTTCTTCATAAAATTGTCCGTTTACAAACCGCAATCCCGCTCTCGAATAAAACCTACACCCCGCTATAATTACTTTAGTAAGTTGTCCAGACCAATCACAATGTTTTGCGTAATTGTGCAAACATTAAACCAATCATGTATAGTGACGTCATCAGAAGGTGCAGGACCCCGAGTCAATCTGACCACCCGAGTCGATCTAGTACCTACACCGGTTGGTTAAGCCTCCAAGGCACTGCACTCAGTACTTCACAACAGTTCTCCTGACTTCCTTCTCTTCACTGACTACATCACCACATGCATCACACAGCTTCACCCTATGAACTCAAATTTAAGCCGGAGACTTTACTGGGACTCTTTGGTGTTATGCATTGTTGCCTGAGTTTGGCATTCCAGATGTAGTCTTCAGTTTTACAACATTCAGAGGAAATCTCAACTGCATTGGTGCTTGCCTTTTTGCTTCAAGCTTTTTTACATATTTCCATATTCCCCTCAATGTTCAAACGAATATGACTATTTTAATCTACAAACCCGAAAAAATAGGGAAGCAGTTACAAAACTGTAAAATCTGCAAACAGTCGAAACAGAAATTGTGACCTGATTTTTAGGACTTGAAGGGCAGATGTATAAAATAAGTTTACAGTAATTCAAATCCTTGACAAATTACACATCCAAAGCCTCCTCAGAGATTCACATATGGACATCCAGCAAGCGCACATAAAATTACTGCTGACCTAACCCAGCAAGGAGCATTAATTGAATGTCACGGGTCATTACATCGGAGTGCCTGTGTACTGGAGATTGAATTAGTCCAGTACACTGACACAGAGCAGAACTGGAGAGAAGACAGACTGGCAGGAAATAACATTGAGGAGAGCGAGCGGGGGACAAGAGGTGGGCGGATGGATGGGAGAAGAAAGTAGTGAGAAAGAAGCAGAGCGGGGAGTGGCAGCCGTACTCGTATCTCGAACATCCAGAGCTGCTGCAGATGTCCTCCCTATTATCTGACACTTTCTGGAACATGTCTCTAAAAGCAGCATAGATCCATTTCCTAATGAAGCATTGTAAACATGCTGCAGCTGCAGCCCTAAGCCCGAGTGTTCGTCGGCTGAGGCAGAGAGGGGCTGCAAGCAGCTGCACATGAAAGAGAAACAAGCAAGCCGAGCAACTGTAACAGGTTTCAGACCGTTATCGCTGCTCTGCCATGGGACAAGCTATCTCTGTTTACCCTTGTAAAGCCCTGAGAAAGTAAGCAGGCCAGTGCGGCCTTGTGCGCCGTCGCTAACCAAACAATTTCTAGCCATATGCCGACAAGCGCACTAATGCTGATAGAATGGTGCATATGTGCAAGATACCAAAAGCATCTGCTAACTGTCTGCTGGATGCATACTCGCCAGAGTTTAATTTTAAGGTTGTAACTCATGAAAGAACCACGTTGAAAGACTACTTCATATCCCATCAGAGACATGAAGGTACTTTATGACAATCTTCTCAAAATAGATTCTGTCATTTAAAGCAGGGGTCTGCAACTCCAGTCCTTGAGTGTCACTGTCCTGCGACTTTTGGATGCATCCCTGCTCCAATACACCTGAATCCAATGAACGCATAATGACTAGACCTTTGCAAAACTTGCTGACATGCCAAGGAGGTAATGCATTATTTCTATTCAGGTTTGTTGGAACAGGGATGCATCCAAAAGTTGTAGGACAGTGGTACTCAAGGAGTGGAGTTCCAGATCCCTGATTTAAAGTAAAGTAGTAAAACAAAAGTAATTGTTTTGCTTTACTAACAGGATTTCCTTTATGTAATTTCAAAGATCTATTTTCTTACATTTAAAGAAATTGTATCTAACTGTAGAAAGTTAGCCAGAGAACAACAATCTTGTAGAACCAAACAGAGATATCGTGTTTATTTTTGGAAGCACAAAAATAAAAATGAAGTGTTCATTGTGAGCAGCCCTGCTTCTTCAGAAGTACAAACAAAAAAGCCAGTGAAAGAAAAGCTTGAAGTTAGAAGGACTCCATGTGTTATCAGTAAATTCAAAAATGGTGGAGGTTAAAGATTCATTTAGCTCACCAAATGAGAAAATACACAATATTGTGTTCATGAGAAAAAAAACAAGTTATGCCCAGTATTTTGGGGGGAAGCTAAGAATTCCAATTATTAGTCTGTAAAAATAGTGTAAAAGATGTCTAATATCAGTGTAAACTATTCCAGTCAAGGTTTGAGTTCTCCATATATTGTGGTTCTTATGACCGTCTAATTTTGAGGTGATCTTAATCTTGAAAAAGATTTGAAAATGTTCCCTTTTTATATTTTTTACAGTAGTAAAAGAACAACATTGTTCATCTGAAACTACATTTGAAGGAATCTCTGCTCATCAGAAAAATCCCGATCAGTCTATTTTTTGGCTCTTGAACTAGAGGCGGTCAAATGCATTGTAAACCCATTTAGTCCTGCAGCTGCAAAGCACGCTGAGTTCAATCAACGTTTACTGTCCCAGTGAGGAAACTTTGTTTTGGGCAAGTGAAGCTGCACCAGTAGGAGATACAGTAAAAAGGGTGCAATTCAATCAGATCAGATAACAACAAGAAAATATATAATAAAAAATATATATAAATTGTAAACTATTTAACATCTAAAAGATTATTATATTTTTTTAAATAAAGTAATCTGTATACTGAAAATATCCAGATCAAACTGTAATGTATAAAAGTCAATAATACTAATAGTGGTACTAATGGAGCGCATGGGTTGGGTCAACCAGGATTTTTGTTGTTGTTGTCGTTGTTGTTGTTGTTGTTGTTGTGCAGATGGGTTTCCATGCAAATCCTGTATGCTAACCATTAATAAGGTCTTCATCACTGCCTGGTGGAAGAGAAACAGGATTTTTTTTTTTTTATCAACCACATGGACTCTTCTGAGAAAGTACATCCTCCGCTGCAGTTTGGAACACAAACTGCCAATATGCTTGTTCCAAGAAAGTTGGCAGATGCCAAGAATTGATAGTTGCCAATGTTTAGCCTCTCTCAGCGTTGGCTCTGCGCTTTCAGATCAATTGGATTTTATTTTTACTGAGTACCCGGTTCTTTGATGCTTTTAAAACTGAGTGTCGCCAGTCAGCTAGATGAAAAAGCATTGCTGACTTAGTCAAACACAACAGGGAAATTTAAGAACGACTCCCTTTTATACTTAAAAAAAATCTTAGTCTCATAATGGCCGCCGGCCGCACGGCTCCGCTAACTTACAAGTGTTTCAGGAGCTTTTCAGGCCGGGTTTTTGCGGCTCTGCTGAGGAGTACGGCCAAACCATGCTAACTCGAGGGGAGTTTTTTTTCTTTTCGGTGATTGACCATGGGGGCGAGGAGAAATGATAAGGTTTTCTCTGGGGAAATCCCCCCAAAAAATAATTAATTGAATCAGAATTCTGAGTTTAAAGTCAAAATTGATTAAACGTTTTTCTTTAATGGCCCCTTTGTTTTAATCCTCCTCCGTAACTACCAGCATCCTCTTGCTGGTACATTTTGTCTTATGGAGTCACAGAAGCATGCTTCCATCGAGCAGACGGCGGGGAAATTATATCAATTTTAAATGCAACTAAAACAATGTGGAAGGAGGGTGATGATCAGCACCTTCCTTTTAGACCGTATTTAATTTTAAACTGGATTTCAGGCTTTGATGTGCTGCATGATTGTACCACATTAAATCATCAAAATAAACAAGGAAAGTTTAGGACACCAGAAACTACCAACTGCAGGGTCCTTCCTTTACCCCAATCTGGAGAAAAGAGCAAAGGTGTTTAATTTATTTATTACATTTATCTCTTTCAAGCAGAAGAAAACCAATTCCAGCTCAGGACCTCCAGCATTTACCTAAATGAAAATGAGGAGCTGGCATTGTGGATAACAGTTTTGCAAAGTGTACGGGCAAAGAAATGCTCGTCTAAAGCAACTTGAGAAAATTGAGAGAATCCACCGACAGGCCTAATAGTACAAGGGAAGTATATGATTGCTCAGCCAGATCGAATGGTGCGAACACAAAGACAGAACTGGGGGACATTATCTGATATCATATAGCTCAGGGTATGTGTGTCTCTACAGGAACCGATCAATCTTCATGCTCTACGAGAGCTATTTGAGAACAGTCTGGTTCACCCCACTCCAGTACAGGATTAGATCTTGTCTATGTATAGCACACATGGAACACTGTCTCACATTAATATATATATATATATATATATATATATATATATATATATATATATATATATATATATATATATATATATATATATATATATATATATATTATTTTTTATATATTTATTTTTTTTTTTTACAGTTTTCTTTAATGCTCCAAAATCCAAGGCAATTCCATTGTCCAGATATTTTTCTGTGTCCTAGACTTAAACCAGAATGATTTATTCATGTCCAGTCTGACAGTGGCTGAAATTTCCAGAGGGCAGATTGTTCCCTTTGTGCCACAAAAACATCTGTTCCTGAACTCCACAGAGAAAACCAACGAGGGATATTCTGTCCATACGCTTCATTAAACAACTTCAATATTATCCCTCAGGATAACGAGTGAACTACTTTTTTTTTATTATAGGACAATGGAAGGTTCTCACTCGCTAGTTTAATTAAAAAGTTTATAATATTAGATACGGAACGGAAATTTGCACATTTTATCTTGTATGGTAAGGTAGAAATTTAAAAGATAATTATATTCAATGTTTTTAAGAAACGAAACAAAAAGAATCTGGTATGGGTTTTTTTTTATCTGCGGACTGCTGTCTTTATACAGCCTTTTATCCCTTATATTGCATATTGGAGCAGCCATCCTAACAATCTAATTCTAGCTGAAACTATGCGCCCATTATGGCTGCTTGGCTTCATCGACGTTAATGAGGGTGATGGAGCTAATTAACACTGAGCCATCTGACTATGTCAACAACTGCAGACATTAAAGGGGGCTGAAAATTAGGTGAAAGAAAGAAAGAAATAACACAATAGGATGAGAAGGCAAACATTAAATGGAGGCAAAAGACAGACATATGTATTGAAAGAGGGAAAACAGACCCTCAGCAAAGTAGTGAGACTAGAAAATAAAAATTACATATACAGTATTTGTTCCAAAAGGAAAAGCATGCTTTTTCTTTAATGGACTGGTGGATCAGTTATGAAGCTGCCAAGTGACAAAATGTGTCCTTCTCCCTGATTACAGGGAGAAGGACACATACAAAACCAGTGCAGCTCAAATGATCAGGAAGAATATGTATGCTCCTTTTGCACATGACTACCTATATATATTATTCTGTTATCAAGAATTAAACTGGACATATCAGGAAAATGATTTTTAATTATTACTATTATTATGATGCAATACATGCACTGAATGGTCAGAAATATTGGAAATGTGCTCTACATATTATCCTGTGCAACAGTACCCGCTAAACATTTCCTGCAGCAGCTCAGCAGTTGCAGGTAGTTACTTAAAGCTGAGCTGCAGTTGGTGGCAATGTTGCCTTGCAGCAAGAACATACTGGCTTCAAACTCTGCATCGAGTTTTCATGTTCTCCCCGTGCATGCGTGCATCTGGGTACACCAGTTTCTTCCCAAAGTCCAAAATCATGACTGTCAGGTTCATTGGTTGCTTTAAATTTCCCTCAGGTGTGTGTGTGTGTGTGTGTGTGTGTGTGTGTGTGTGTGTGTGTGTGTGTGTGTGTGTGTGTGTGTGTGTATTTGTCCTGTATTACCCTGTGATGGACTGGCAACCTGTCCTGGAGTACCCTACCTCTCATCCAATAAACGCTGGAGATAGACACCAGACATCCCCCGTGACTATAAACAGTTATAGATAATGGATGGACACAGATGGATTGTTCTGGTTTCCCTCATGTGAACTGCTCACTAAGGTCCTTTGAAATAGATTGAGTTGAACTGAATTCAGCACTGACACTTTTTTGTTTAAAACGTTTATTCTAATTAATTAACTTTTCTTTCTGTTGGGAAGATGTACTTTTTTTCTTAGTTTTTATCAGTCGATATAATAAAAAAATTAAAATAAAAAATGATCTTGACCCACATCAATCCGAACAGACCCAAACCATGATACTATCCTTGCATCTATCCAAAAGATAATATTTACTGTGACGTGGTGCACTGTTCAGCCAGAGGTAGCTATCAGATGGGTCCCATGTGTTCATAAATGTACGGCCGTGTGTTTGTTTGTTTGTTTTTTGCGGCTCTAGTGGCTCGCTTTTTCAGAAAGTAGGCTGACAGGAAAGGGGGGTGGAAGAGGGGGAGAGAAATGCGGCAATGGACCACGGGTCGGATTCGAACCCGGGTCGACCGCGTCGAGGACTAAGGCCTCCGTATATGGGTCGCGCTACCCGCTGTGCCACAAGCGCGCCCCCAAAACGCAATGTGTGCCAAGATATCCAACGTACCATTATACCTCCAATCCCAGTCTTTGCGGATACAAGGAAAGATAGATCCATGCTGTGATGTTATTTACAGCAAATTCTGAACATACCATCTGAATGAGTGTAATTCGTGTTACGTTTCATGCACTTTTAGACAATTTCATATAAAGTAAACTGAATCTGTAAAAACTCATCATCAGCAACCTTCTCAGATATCATCAGGAATGTCCTTTATCAAGGCTGGAACGCGGGATAGGGA
Source organism: Fundulus heteroclitus (assembly GCF_011125445.2). Classification (NCBI taxonomy): domain Eukaryota; kingdom Metazoa; phylum Chordata; class Actinopteri; order Cyprinodontiformes; family Fundulidae; genus Fundulus; species Fundulus heteroclitus. The sequence goes on from NC_046369.1 coordinate 5,604,764, forward strand.
GGCGACTGACACGTGGGATGGAGAATCCGAATAGCTTAACCTGCAAACCTACAAACTAATCTAACAAGCTGTCTAAAAGACACCAGAGCTGAACAAATGTGCAAATAAACAGAGGTAAAAACTCTCGAAAAAACAGAGACACAAATCTTAATACTAGAAACACTGGTCACCCTGACCTGACAAAGAACAAGGCAGGCAATAAACAAAGGAACAATATTTAATCTCTTTCATTAGTTTAAACTAAAGTTCTGGAATTGTTTTCGCCTCCCCAGTTTATAAAACGTTTGACCATTTATCTACATAAATAAATGAACAAGTAATATATACTTGTCACATTTGCCTAAGCGGGTGCTCTTTTAAACGATAGTTTCATTTGTTTTATTTATGTAAGTGCTCAAACCCTTTCAAGCACCACTGCACAAACACTAGGAATGCATGACTCTATATAAAGAAAATACAACATAAGCATTCTTTGTGGCTCAGTTAAAGGACTGCAACAGAAAAATATGACTCCTAAACAAAAGTGGCCCCTTGCTCATTTGTTTGTCATTGTCTGCTTACAAGAAAAAAAAATCGATAAGGCACACAGAAGTACTTCAATCAACACTTTCTACTGATGTGCAATTGTGACACAAGGCTTTTGTCCAAACAAATACGCATTAATATATTTGTTAATGCAGAACCCAGATTTGCACAAGTATGAAGCGAGGCATAAAATGCATTTTTGCATGGTCTGCAAGCTGCATAGTTGAGAGCAAATCAACACATAAATTTACATTCTTTTGATTCTTACCCTCCAGCTTTTTTTTTTATCCCACTGGCACGCACAGAAAACCAGACATGGAGAATAACACAAATCGTGCCCACTGCTGATAAAAACAAGTGACTAATTGCCACATTTAGTAGCTTAATGTTCATATCACTGAATTGGGCGTGAAAGGCAGAGCTCTGTGTGTCGTTGGCAAAACCGAGTTTTCCCGCGTTATGTCAGCTGCCAAAGCTGTGTGGGGAGCGTTAACTTTGAGACCACAAAAAAACTGAAGAAAAATAGAAGATAAACTCTCCATATGGGTACAGACACACACACATCCTGCTCCTCGGTTTTACCCATGTGAAAACCTACAGAAACAGACTCGGGAAGGTGGGGGGGGAGGGGGGTGACAGTAAAACGATCAAATGATCATCGCGAGGTTTACAAAATTCAGAGAACACAGAAAGAAAGAGGATTAATTAATCATGAAGGAGGACAAATATTAAAACAGGGAACATTGGTAAAACAGAAGAGAAGACAAATTGGAAAAAGGAAGGTTCATTTGTGGGTCTTAAATTGCTTCTCACCTGCCATGGAGGTCTTATCACCTTCTGCTCTGTTTGAATGAAAGCTACTGGCCCTGTGTGCAAAGAAAGAAAGAAAAAAAACAGAGGGAGTGGGAGGGTGAAAAGGGTGGGGAAAGGTTGACGTGTTGGCAGATGATATAGACGAGAGAAGGTAGAGCGAGGAGGCATTGAAGTTGATAAAACTATCAGCTCTCTCACTACGATACGTCTGCCAGCAACATCATACCTGCTGCAGCCAAAAAGACAAAAAACACACGCAAACCTGGTAAACAGAAACCGCTTCTTGATGGTGCAGCCATACTAGGAATGACTAGAGTTATGATAGGAATTTCCTTAAGTGTGCAGCATCGCGAGGGAAACAAAAGAGAACCAAATGAAATGTTTCTGCCTGCAGCCACTGCAACATCTTTGCATACTGTCCTCCGTTTACTGTTGCAAAGCACTTTGTGTTTTTTTTTTTCTTCAGAGACCGCCCGTGGGCATCGGTTTTACCCCATACTCAACTCCCACCGTGTATCAGTCTAATTACTACAGCAGCACCTAATTGCGCGGCCCATTCCGTTTCATAGTTGAGCTTTAAAAAGAAAACAACAACAAAAAAACACTTAAAAGATTTAAATTATTCGTTTTCGAGTTGATATTCATACATTCCTGTAAAAATGTAACAGGTAAACACCTCAGACACGTCTGACCGGCTCAATAACAGAGAGCAGTCTAATGAGTAAACCAGCTCAGTGCGCTCTGTGGTGTAAGGAAGGTAAATTATTAAGTACCTTTAAATAGGCTAACTGCCCAGGCAAATTGACCCAAACTCTTATCTATCTTCTGCTCCAATTCATCAGTCCCACAGTACTAATTTAACTATTAGCGAACGCCAGCAGCAGCCAACATCAAGGAGCCAGCACAGCCGATCCGCATGTTTACCGGGCATATCAGGTAAGCAGGCAGAGATGAAGGGCTCCTAACCTATTTATGGGGATGAAGTTACAGTATTTCTCTTGAATCACGACTGGAGGGAGAAACAGGAGTGCATCTCAATAAATTAGAATTAGAATTAGTGAAAAGGCTGTGTGAAAACGTGAAAAGTGAAAATTTGACTCATAGAGTGAGTCTCGTATATTGCATAGATTCATTAAACATAGTTACATATTTAATTTATTTGATATTTTTTTTTGTACATTTATTAGCAACATGACTGACAGCCAGTGAAAGCATAACAAAAAAATGTTTTAATCAGAAACTCACATAAAATCATGCAAAAGGTGCCTTAAGTCCAGTTCAAGAGCAGTCAATGACGTACCGTTGTGAATTAGCTAAAAAAGCTATTTTTTGGTACGCCGCATCAAATGGTTATTTATATTTATAATGGTTATTTATTTATGTCCCTTTTTAAATGAAGTCAAAGGCTGCTGTACTGCTCTGTTGTCACTCCTGAACTACAGACAATGTCGGAAGCACAGACAATATGAAGAAAAACTATTCATTATTTGAGATTTAAAGGCATACTATGCAACATTTTTCAGTTAATTAATGTGTTCCATACCGTTTTGGATGATTAAATGAGTCATTTCAGGTCGAACAAAGGTTTTCTCGGCCGCCCTGATGGTCTGTGGGGGAAATACCGCACTTGCAATTGCAAGAGACCTTGGCCCGCACACACAGGCTCAGAAGTCTCGTGCAAGACCGCGAGAGTCGGTCTTGCTTTACGGCGAGAACTCCATGTGTTTTCGCCCTGCCATTCACTATATGCACGCACGAAAGCAACAAAGAACCGCGAGGTATTTTTTTATTATTATTATTATTATTATTATTATTATTATTATTATTATTATCTTTTTTTTTTTTTCTTTTTTTTTTTGAATGTTGGCGAGGCGGTAGCGTGAGTTTGAGATACCGCTGCGGGAAGCTTGATGTTCATACTTTCACTGTGTTAGTCATTGTTTGTACTGCCGTTTTTTCGACTTTTCGTTGCGTTCGCCTGTCTGCTAAGCTCAAAACAACCGCGCCTGGCTTGACGGAGAAACCAGAACAGCTGAGCATCTTTACGACAGTGCACTTTTACTTTCGCCCTCTGGGGGGAGCCTCGCTGGAAAATCAACCCCGGTTGCATAGTATACCTTTAAGATTGCTTTAAAATGACTGGACAATTAATCAGAGGTGCAGAGTGTTTCTTTTCTTCAGATGAGAGTACATTTTGCGTTTAATTTGGCAGCACAATCTGGTTGGGAGAGTGGAGAGGCACACAATGACATTGCTTGAGGTTTGGTGTGACGTTTCTACAGCTGGTACTGCTCTGGGGGCCCATGTTGTCTGCTGCTGTTGGTCCACTTTGTTTAACAAAGTCCACAGTTAGTGTGGACAATATAAGACTTCTCTCTGCTGATAAGCTGTCTACAGATAGGGATTTAATTTCCCCACAACACTTTAAACATGCACACAATGCCAAAAGCACCAATATCTGCTTCAATGACCATTGTACCTCTTGTGCCCGATTGGCTGACAGAACTGGCCTGACCTAACCTCCATAGAGAATGGGCCATTGGCAAAAAAGAAGATGAGACACAGCAGCCTCCAAAATGCCTCCTGGGCTTCCTTAGCAAGTCATCAGAGTCACAGACTGATCGCCTCCACAGCACACTGCAAAGTCATGGGCAAAATTATTAGAGCGCCCATGGTTTCTTCACCGGGTGGTCCAAAACAATGGTTATGCAATCAATATTGCTGTATTTCTGAAATGCCTAAAAGCTCTGTTTTAGCAGTACGAAAGCTATTGATGTAAGAACTTAAGTGATTTTGATTATTTTCAAGAAACCAGAAGAAATGGCTAAATATCAGCTCTTGTTGAGGTAATCAATGTATTTGTCCAAAGAAATTAAAAGCAAGAAGAAACAGAAGAAAACAAGGGTGGTCTAATAGTATGTTCCTTGACTGCATAGGTAGTAATTCATGCAAAAATGTGCATTGTTAATGTATTCAATGCATATACTGTACAGTACATGCATATTCTTATCAGTAGGCAAACATTTTTGCAGGAAAAATTATGCTGGAGTTATGCATTATAGATATCTTCCGAGATACAGATTTTTTTTGGTTTGAGTTTATTAAACAGTGTAATAAAAGAAAAGACTATATACTTTCTTTTTTATTTTTACAAGCTGTAAGGCATAGTCATCAGGATTAAAAAGAATAGATGGTAAATAAACTGACTTTATTGAGCACTTTCCTAGTCGTGCTGACCACTTAAAGCACTTCACACCAGAGCTACATTCTCAGGCGCACTCACAAACACACACATAGTCATACACCAATATATAAATAGGTGAAAACACTATGTGTGAATCGGTATATAGATAAATAACTTTTTCATGATATCTTATTGTTTTGAGAAGCCTCTGCATACTTAAAAGATCAACTGGTAACATGTATTTACACTAATTTACAAAGACAGTGTTCTGTAATGACTCGACATATTCAGGACAAATAGCTAGAGGTACAGTTCCCTTTCAGTTTAAAAAACACAGGATACCATAATAAATGATGATTTTACAAAAGTAAAGTTGAATTATACAAAAATCTGAACTTTTAAAAACATGTGCAGACATTTTTTTCTTTATAGTAGTTGTATATAGAAATAGTAGAAGTAGTATACTGGATACTCCCAGGTTTGGTCTGTGAGGCAGACACCCTGTCTACTTTTAAGACTAGGCTTAAAACTTTCCTTTTTGACAAAACATCTAGTTAGAGTGTCTTAGGTTACCCTGAGCTATTTCTGTATTTATGCTGCTATAGGCTTAGACAGCTGGAGGACATCAGGGTCTGTTTTTCACTCTGCTGAGTTCTCCTACTGTTCTCCAATTTGCAGTGTTAGTTGTTATTTCATCTTTTACCTTTTTGTTCTCTGTAATTTTTATTTCTTCATAGTAGATACACCTTGTCTGGCGTTCTGTTTGCTGTGACATCATCCAGGGGAGGCAGATTATCTGTCATTACCACATAACATAGAAAGGATTCCTGGATCAATGTGTGCTTCTGTGCTTTCTGTGTCTCTGCTCTGTCTTCTCTAATCCCCAGTAGGTCGAGGCAGATGAGCGTTCACACTGAGCCAGGTTCTGGTTCTGCTGGAGGTTTTACTTCCAGTTAATGGGGAGTTTTCCTCTCTACTGTCGCTTCATGCTTTCTCAATATGAGGGATCGCTGTGGCTCTACGCTCTTTCAGGAGGAGTGAATGTTGCTTGTCAAGACTTGATGCAATATGCTGGGTTTCCTTAGATAGGAAACTTTTTGACCAATCTGTCTGGTTTGATTGAATTTGATTTTGTAAAGTGCCTTGTTATGACATGTATCATGAATTGGTGCTATATAAATAAAATAAAATTAAATTGAATAGTATATTAATAAGCAGCTACAATCAACACAAAGAAGAAAGTTCTCCTCCACAAGTTTTTGCTATCCAGAAACCTATGCAACCTGTCAACATTCGGCACGGGGGTATTGCTGCAGCACATCAGCACACACGTAAGATCCACTGAAGAAAAACTCAAATAATCATGCGTACTTAACCAAGCTCCATTCTACAAACTTACACACCTGGGTTAGACACAATGAATGTGAACGTTTGTTGTAAGGGTACATTTAATCTTAAGTTAGAAGACCTAGGATGACACTTCAGGGCAAATTGAAAATCTGACTTTGGCACTGAGGCGGGTAAACACAGTTCAACAAGAGTTTGGTTGATTTTACAGCATAGTCCGTTCTGTACGTTTAAGAAAAGCAGAACTTCTTCTACAACAGAGGACCTTGAGATGAGATCAACGGCATGTAAATAAACCCAACTGAACCTTTCAGAATGCACAGCGCAAATGTTTTGTTTTTTTAAATACTAAAAATAATCTTTGTAAAGAGATTTTACTCACAAAGATAAACCCAAAGCCAAACAATAATCTGAGACAATGTTGACAGATCCTGTGGCTGAGTCATCTCGTCCGTGTAAACATCCAACGCCGCATAAAAATCAGCCTACATCCTTTCATCTAAATCAGTGGGTTGAAAGAGGGTGTCATGTGGCCGTGGGGGCTTAAGCTTCTCTTTAGCAGATCACATGAGCCTTCCCGTGTCAGGTGGGATCAGATCCCACCTCAGGACCTCCAGAACCCCGCCGCGGTTTGGTCTTTTATGCAAATGTAAAGGTAAGACGCTGTTTACCAGTCTCACATGCATGTTCTTTAAATAGATAATTTATTAATTGAATAAATAAATTAGAATCAGAAGTAGCCTCGTTAGGCTTTTTTTATACTAAGAGTAAAATAGGCATTAATAATTGGCCCAATGGAGTGACTGGTCCCACATTTTAGTAAGGGTGAACTAAAAGTAAGTAAAATTTTCTTAAAATGTGTATATTTTCTCTTGATTTGAGCAGCTAAATAATAGTATTTGCCAGTGGAATGAGTATTTTTACCCCTAAAATGACATAATTAGATATCCTAAACTTGAAATAAGATAACGGTGATGAACTTTTCTTATTTTAAGTGTGAAACTCTAATTCCATTGGCAAATATTCTTTTTTTATCTGCTCAAATCAAGTAAAAATAAACTCATTTCAGGAAAATTGTACTAACTTTTAGTTCCCTTTTTGCAGTAGTGTTCACATGCACTTATGATACTTAACATAAATGTGATCCAGTGTAACCTGTCCTCCATGAAATTATTTTAGTTCAGCTTTTCAAAGACATTACCAGATGGAAAACTGAGCAGCTGGCACATTTGCATTAACTTTGTTCAAGTGACGGAACACAAAGAGAAAAGGAGAGAAATAAGACATTACATTGAAGCAAGATTTAGTCTTTACAGGCAGAAACAGCTCAATATTCATATGCTTGTTAAGATAAGTAAAACATTTGTTTGTTTTTCTCAATATAAGAACTAAAGTTTATTCCCATGCCACAACCAACATAAACTATTCCACAAAAAAGTAGTGAAGATCATAAATTAATAAAAACAATGCTGCGTGCACATGCATTCAGTCGCCCTGACTCAATAGTCTACAGAATCATCTGTTCCTGCAAAATAGCTCATACTCAGTCAAACTGGATTAAAAGTACCTGTGCACAGCAGTTATGTCCTGCAACAGATGCTTAATTAAATTTAGGTCTGATCCTTTCTGAACCATTCAAACAGATGAAAATGCTTAATCTAAACGATCCATTGTAGCTCTGGCTAAACTTAGGTGTTTTTTTTTTTTGTCCTGTTGGATAGCGAGCCTCCAAATGTTTTGTTCCAGAATTGCCATATGTCAATCATCATTGATCTTCCCATCAAATCTGGAGGTGCCAAGGACACGGCTGAAGTTCAGGGTATATCGGGCTTTTGCCAGTGCAAATTCTAAAAGCCTCTTCAATAAATCTGCAGACTTACCTCTTCACTCTGGCTTTTGAGCCGGTACAAGTTGTTCATCAATTTTCATTTTCTTCTTGTCAGTGTTGTATTCTCATGTTGCTACTTCTTCTAGGATTATTTATTTCTACTTTTAACAGTTTTTCTTATTTAAAATTTTATGTTTTTATTTAATCCTTCTTTTTGTTCAGCATTTTGGTCAGCGCCTGCTGTTTTTAAAATGCTTTATGAATAACGTTGGCTTGTCTCGGCTTCTCCCATCTGAGCTGTTAATGTCTTTTTCTGAACCACCATGGCCCTCTTGGCTGGACCTCTGATTAATGCTCTCCTTGTTCTCCCTGTCGGATCAGCTGCGAGGTTATGTCCTGGTAGTTTTGAAGTTGTACCATACTTAATTTAAATTTTCGGCATAGTTGGTAGGGTTGAATCCTGGCTTGGGCCTTTCTGCATGGAGTTTGCATGTTCTCCCTGTGCATGTGTGGGTTATCTCCAGGTACTCCAGCTTCTTCTGACGGTCCTAATTAATCCAAATGGCTGTTGGGTTAATTAGTCTAAATTAGTTTAAATTTTTGGGAGCATGGCTGTTTGTCCTGAGTGTCTCTATGCTGCCTAGACTGGCAACTTGTCATTGGGTTTTCATAGACTGGGATATTGTATAGAGTAAACCTGCTTTAAACATCTCCACAAATGTATCCCTGACCTGTTTGGTATCTTCTTCTTTGTTCATGATGTTATCAACTAATTATTATACTATTAAAGCAAACAATGTAAAAAAAACAGACTAACTATATCTGGGTGAGCTCTGAGAAACTTTTGCTTCACTGGATTTTATTTAGAGGTATCAAAAAAAGGAGGCTGAATACAGAGCCGCACGACACTTGACACAATTTAAAACCAGTTTTTCTTTTCCTATGATTTCACACCTTTGTTCTCCATGGAAATGCAAATCAGGAATAAAATGAACTTAAAAGGCACGTTTTTCCAATGTATAATAAAACCAGAGTATCTAGGAGATTCCCATGCATGTGAGGGGAGAACATGAAACTCAAGACAGAAAAGTCCTGATTGGGATTTGGTCCCATTTTGCAACGAGGCATTAGTGCTACAATTGAACAGACACGCATTCGTGTCGGTTCAATAGTAGCAACAGGGCAATAGTTTTTGATTGCATTTTTCTTCTTCTTGTTTTTTTTTTATTGATTTTGGCCATACAGACCTCCCAGAGCTCGAAAATATTTAAGAGTCTGTTTTAAAACCATGGCTGCAGTTTAAATTAGTCTTTATCACCACTACCTGTTGCTACAACTATTCTGATACCAACCCTAACTCCTAAAAAGCAGCTGCAATCAAGAGACGGCAACATATGCAGCACAGTTAAAGACTCATTTGGGATTTAAAACTAAGACAAATGAGACTAATCCAATGAAAATAATTTCTGACACCCCATCATTAAAAAAGCAAGTTCGCTGCAAGGCATGCAACATGTATGAGCCAGATATACTTTAGGAAACAAAGTGTACATCATCAGTCTGTCGTCATGCTTGGCAAACACACAATTCTGAAATGTTAAACTTATCTAGCTGTGTTGTGCAAAGTCTGGCGCCCCAAATATATGTGTCGATGTTGCAAGGCTGTGTAAAAGTGTGAAAGCATAAAATTGCAGCTCTCCCACTTTGGCAGTCATCCCTGAAGCTCCTCTTCAGTCATAAGCTGGAACTGAAGTCAAAACTAATTTTTCACGAGGCTGTTGTGATGACGGCAGCTAATCTTTTAAAACACCTAAACTTATTTTGTGTTCTTGCAACATGTTGACGAGACATTTGAAAAATAATGAAGCAAATAATTGCACACGTGTCATTAGCAGGCAGTGTGCATGTTTGTAGAGGCAAGTGCATTTGTTTGCGTTAAGGTGAACTTTTTTTTAATTTTTTTTTGCTAAAGTTGGTTGCTGGTATCATAGCAGGCAAATACCATGGACTAAAATGTAAAGTGAGAAGATTTCTCCCTTAGTCATAAAGTCCCTAAAGACATCCCGTGATTAATACCAACAAACTAAATATAAGAAATTGTTATTTTGGGAAGGGCTTACAGTTCACACAGCAATGTAATTATTTAAAAGACCACATTTTGCTTTGCGTTTAGCCATAAATCATATTTTACCCCACACAATAAGTGTAAAACCAGCCACATTTCCTTCATGTTTTTAATGTATGTTGAATGTATGTGTGATTAAAGCCATGCATCACCGCTTAAGTGCACACAGTGTGAAGCTCAAGACCATATATAGTCTCAACCTGAACGCCCGCCGACGTTATCATACCCCATGAACCCAAACAAAAAGAATGTGAGCTGCATTTTTTTTTCCTCTCGCTTTCTGAGCTCTGATCTCTTAGTTTTTCCAGGAAAGCATATGCATAAAAAAAAATGACTAGAATAGCATTCACCATCCACCATTTTGACAAAGCGTTGCTGGCAGACGTTAACCTGTTCCACAAAGCATCTTCTAATTTAGGACTCACATGACACATCACTCCTGACATTTCGACAGTTGACTGAGCTATGAATCAGCTAGTTTTCTAGCCAACAACAGAGCGCGAGAGAGCAGAAACACACTTCAAAATAAAAAGCTGCGGCACACAGGTTGAGATGCACCACTGAGAAATAAACATTTACACTCGGCTCCTGTCACTAATATACTTCAGTGAATTGGGATTCAGTGTGGTGGATCAACACAAAGTAATGCATTACTTTGAAGGGGAAAGACAACAATATCTGGGTTTCAACATTTAAAAACACATATAGAAATCTATAATGTGTATTGTGCACCTTTAGTTCTGACATCCTTAATTAAAATCCTGGATAATGAATGCTGTCAGACTGTTTCTACTTAGTAATCAGAGCCCATGAAGCCACATCAGGAACACAGGGATGCATTTGGGGAGAACTTTAAAGCAGGGTTGTGTTCTGAAACAATATTGTAAGCTTTGAGCATCACCGGTGGCAACTTAACAACCCAGCACATCTCCAACAGTACCAAGACAAAGCAAAGCAACTAAATGGAGGGCATGAATCGAGGAAGCAGCCAGGAGGGCCATGGTAACTCTGGAGGAACTACAGAGATCCACAGCTCAGGAGGAAAAATCTGGCAACTACACTGCAAAAACGGAAATAAAAATAAGTAAACTTTTCTTAAAATGAGTGTACCTTTCCTTGATTTGAGCAGGTAAATAAGATGATCTGCCAATGGAACAAGATTTTTACACTTAAAATAGGAACAACTCATCTCCATCATCTCATTTCAAGTGCAGGATGTCTAATTATATTATTTTAGGGGTCAAAATACTCATTCGATTGGCAGATAATATAATTTACCTGCTCAAATTAAGGACAAAAAAATCTAATTTTAAGAACATTTTACTTATTTTTAGGTGTGTTTTTGCAGTGTAATCTGATATTCATGGAGAAATGGTGAGAGGAAAGCTAGCGCAGAAAAAACGCAAGGCAAATTTCCTTTTATCGTTGCTCAAAGTATGGAAGAAGCCGCTCTGTTAAGATGAGACGAAGCTGACCTTTCTAACCTATGTGCAAAATGCCTTGTGTGGAGCAAAACTATCGCGCCACATCACCTTGAGCTCAGCAGCAACATGCGTCAGAGTTTAACTTAGAGTGAGTTATTTTTGCAAAGATTAATGGCACAATTTCAGAGTCTATCATTTTTCAGATTTTTCGTCGTAAAGATTTTTGAGACCATAAATAACTCTTATTCCAATTGCCAATTATGCACTACTTTCTTTTGATCTTAAACCCAGATGAAATATATTGAAGGACATGGTTGTAAAAAGTCAAAACATGAATACGTTCAAGAGTTATAAGTCCAATTATGAGACACTGTAGTTACAGTGTGAACACCTACACCAATCTTAAACAATATCACAGGAATCAAGTCAAATCAAGCCAGGGGTTTCTCACAGTGTGTTAGTATTGCAAGTCTGGGACTGGCAGACATCCTGAGGGAAGCCAGTTACTGATAAGGCCTCCAGGCAGGGAAACGACTGTTTATTCGTTGAAAGAGACGCCCTCAGCGCTAACCGCAGCGCACACCTCACTGCGCAAGTGAAAATGATCTGAATCATTTCAAGCACGCTGAGTCCATGGGCAAAAAGAGAAAGGAGAGCAAATCAGCAACGGCCCAAACGCCGGGCGACTGCAAACAGGAATTCATAGCCAGCGACCTCTTTTTGGGCTCACTAACAAGCCAGATAAACACAAAAGGCAACGTGAAATACAAAAGTTAAGAGCGTGGCATTGCAATCCTTCCTTCCTTGGTGAAATGTGTCAAAGTTTATCTCAAAACTAAATGCTGTGAGTGTTGTGGCAAGCTAGGTAGAAAAGAAATCTCCAAAGATCACCGGCATCTGCAGAGGATGTTTGTGTTAAGTTTGCTATTATGATAAAAAAAGGTTTTATTTTAAGGCTTTAGTAACAGTAGAGGGCATTACACATATAAAACCACTATCATATGCTTTGTCCTGCCATATAAAACATTCTAAGCGTCTCTACAACCATGACCACATGCCATTTCTGCTCTCAGACAAGCAGGTGTGATAAAGAACTGGTATGACATGGATTTGTAGACCAGTCAATCATGCTCATAACAGCTTTAGCACTTTTAATTGCAAAAAAAAAAAAAAATGTGGGCAGGTATGGATGAGATTCTTATTCTGACGCGTTAACACCTTCTGGTGCACATTATTAAAAATGAACCCACTATAAGGTCTTCTTTTGACTACAGCTCCTCCTTGCAGAAGTAATCAGAAGGGTTGAGCTTTTTCACACTTGGTCACATTACACCCAGAACCTTTCGAGTTCTGGGTGTAACAGCTGATACAGGCGGGGTTGCAGGCAGAACCAGACTAGAACATGAGCTGACCAGAAGCTGTACGCTAATGCAGACTTGACCAGAAGCAGCAGATTAGTTCCCAGTGATGCAAAGCAAAGCACGAAGAATTCAGGAGTGACCTTCACCAAGCGGTGCATACAAACATTAGTTAAACAAGCTAGAGCGGGCAGGGCGGGAGCAGGTCCAAGAAATAATCAGGAAACGCGAGGTGAAGATACTGGGGAACAAAAAACATGCAAGCAGCAGGACAAAACAAGAGGTTCTGGCAGGGACTGGTAGGATGAAGCAGGTATATATAGACAGAGTGACAGGTGAGCAGAATAGAGACTAATTGACTGCAGCAGCAGGTGGAGCTGATTAAGGTGCTGAGTTGTGACTGAACAGACTGGATGGTTTAATTTTTAATTTCATTTAAAAGTTTTATTTAATTCAAACAAAACAATTAAATATAAAAAACAAACATTCTTAAGTCCTGAATGAAAGGGAGCAGAAAGAAGAAGAATCTTAGTGACTGGTGGAGCATGGAGTGGAGTAATCAGTCCAAAACCAAAACAACAAAAACCTAAATCATGACACTGACACACTGAAGTTTGTGTTTGTACCTGAACAAAATGTGAAAATATACAACAGATAAAAATACTTTAGCAAGGCACTGTATTATCTGTCAGATTAGCATGATACAAGTCCATTTATTTACTTTCCTTGTTAAAGAAAACTATTATTTTATTTATGTTCTCTTCTATACCGCTAAAGAAGCAAAATGTGGATATTCAGGATAGTACAACACAAAAACAAAAGTATTCATAACATGATTGGGTTTAATTAATTTCAGATGAGACAGGGACTGTCGGTAAGTACGGGAAGGCAGCAGTCGATTTATACCTCTATTTGTAAAGGAAATATATTAATCACTGTAAAGTGCAAGTTGTTTTAAACATGCCCTCACTTCTAAAGATTGTGATCTAGTGTGAACAACAGCTGTACACTGAAACAAAAAAAAAGACAATCAGAATACACAGAGTAAAATAAAATAAGTTTCATCATTAACATTAACATCATTAATCTGGCTGTCTTCTTCCACGGATTGTCTGCTCCTGCAGGGCTGATCAGGGCTACACCATGTGGGCGACCACAGGCAATCCTTGATCTCACTCAAAATCCCCACAAACAAAGAATCTAAGGGGAAGAAATGACATAAATAGAGCCTTTTTATTTATTATAATAGCCTTATGAAGGAGCAATACCATTTTATTTATGTTTCCATTCTATTGTGTTTTTTTTTCCAGACTGTGACTAAATCCCAAATCCAGTGTCGCCTAAGCTTTGATCAGAAGTCAAATTAAAAATTGGCTCAACGGCATAAAACATTAGCAAGATAGCAGAATGACGGCAGTGTGAATATAAAACTACTAAATTAGACGTAATGTGATGAATTTCACATGCTGGTTTCAATCTAATTTTAAGAGGAGTAAATAATTGCAGCAAATGTGGGAGGAGTGGCAAACGGTTGACACCAGTGAAAATGGTTTATACAAACAAGGCCGTATAAACCATCTGAAGCAGAGACACCCAGAGGGAAGATGTTCATTTAAAGCAAAAAATAGAATGTGGAAAAAAAAAAAATAAAGAAATATTTATTTATATATATATATATATATATATATATATGCCACATATCTTTTAAGCCTGTTTTTAACTACCCTGTATTGTTTTGCTACTAATGGCTAGGTGCAGATAATTTTGTCATAACCTGAACTATTAGTCTGTCAGGGGCTGCAGAAGATAACTGTGTTGCTAAGTCTGGAATATTTGTAAGGCCCATATTCATTCTTAGACTAATTAAAAATGTCCTGCCTTTTTGGACTAAATAAAGAAACCAAAATGTATCAGGTAAGAACCACAGCCCTAAAAATGTATAACTTCTATAAATATTCGCCTGTTTAGTCACTGTGGATTTTTTGTTTTTATTCTTCATTAGGTACAGTGTCAGGGACAAGGATACCGGTTAGATTTTGGTGGAAATTAGATGAAGCCAAATACTGGCCGATACAGGAAGAAAATCTGTTAGAGGCTGCAAAACACCCGACTGGGATGGAGGGTCACATTTTAGCAGGTCAACAATCTTAAACATACAGCCAGAGCTAAGATGCAGCAGTTACAGCACATTATGCATGTGGAGAAGACTTTGCAGTGGTAGTGACGTACCCCCCCAAAAAGTTTGCAGGACTAATTGTTGAGAAATAAGGTTCTAGAAAGTATTAACTCAGGAAGACTGAATACAAAAACACTTTTCAGACTCTTATTTGTAACTAAAGCGTTGAAAACCATGTTTTAATTTTTCTCCACTTTACAATATGAACGACTCCATGTGGGTCTATCTCATAAAATCCCAATGAAATACACTGAGGCTTGCGGTTGTTCCATGATGGTGTGAAAAAAGGGTGGGAATATCTCTGCAAAAATACCCGCCTATTTTGATCTATCCCAAATGCTTTTATCTGGCACTGATCCCCAGCTGCTGCAGCTTATTTTGACATCAATTTGCCACATACTTTCAGGTATTTCTTAGTGCCAATGTGCACACCTGTTTCCACTCTATCAATCACTGCTGGCGGTACTAAAACCAGGTTTTCCCACTTCTTCTTCAGAGTAATTTTAAAACCTCTCCTCTGGTCTCTGCAGATGTTTTTGAAATTGCTGAGATTTATTAGGTTTTCTTTACGGAAGTCGATCCCTCATTTGAACCTCTCTTGTCTGTTTTTTTTTTGTTGGTTTTTTTAATGTTGTGTGATAACACAAGCCAACAAGCTCAAAAAGAAAAGTTGAATTGTAGGTTTGTATGTTTTAAAATGTTACAGCAGTCACAAATTTAAAAAGAGGAAAAACTCACATTTGAGCTTGCTCTGTTCCAGTAAAAAAAAACAACAAAAAAAACAGCAGTATTACCCAGAAGGCTACCTCAACTCTCTCAGCAAATGCAGCATGTTGATCCTCACGGGAAGCTACAAGGGGTCACAGCCTTGTCTGAACAATCCCCAGATATCATCCCCCACAAAGGCAAAAACGGGAGGTGTGATGCTAAAGTTGTTAAATTTTTTTGGCTGCCCCTCGCGCTGTAACAGAAAATATTTGATGTGAAAACACATTGGAACGATTGCCACGGAGAAAGCCACGTAAATGAAATTAGACATAAGATTTAAAACTATAAAACTAAGCTAATTCAGATAAGCTAATCCCATTTTATAGCATACAAGAGCCCAGGTCCGACTTTATCTGCCCTAAGGAGACTCTTGTGGTATTCCGTTGTTTTTCTTTGAGGTAAAAATGGAAAATCAAATATAACTTTGTAAATGATGATAATTCAAACAAAGTGCTCTAAATTGGGAAAATGGGGTGCACATGTTGAGGATGACTTTTGGGATTTGTGTCATGGTTGATAACAGAAATAACTTCTTTGGATAAACAAACAGTCTTGTGTGGGAATCTTTTTCTTGGTCTTCATCCAGCTATAGCCAAATAAGAATATTTTCAAACAGTCAAAAAAAATATACTGAGATTTTTTTTAAAATAAGAACAGAAGGGATAGCAGAGAAACAAGAGGATTTATTTTAGAGTTTAGAGAGTTTTCTACAGCGTGATACCAAGGGTTCAGATTTGGCTAACAGCCCGGTCTGCATGTTACACCCACGCTCTTATCTCTCCTGACACTCTGTGGTTCCCTATCTTAAAAAAAAAAAAAAAAAAAAACCCTCGGAGTCAAACTAATCTTGAACATGAAGTGCAACAAAAGTGGAGGCACTGTAGAGCAACAGCTGCCCATGGCTAAAAAGGAAAAGGTCAGGGTTAAACCTTTTTACCTTTATTTTCTTCAACGAGTTTTCTCCTCCCTTTTATATCTCAAGCCACACTGAGATGGACGCTAAATCCTGCTGCACGCTCCAAACAGATGGACTGTATTGTGAGTCTAAGCAGCAGGATGGCTGTAAGAAATGAGGCCTTCCTGTGATTAACGAGGTAACAGTGGCTGTCTGCGCTTTTTGTACCGTAATCCTCTAAAGATGCAGACAGAACTGTCGGCTTGGTTCTGTCAGGTTTGTTTATCGATGAACTCAGAACACACACACACAGGACAAAAGTTTGAGAGGTTTATTGAAAGGTGAATGATTGATGGATGAAGTAACCAGAGGTGCAGGAATACAGGGGCTCAGGGGTGCAGGTGAAGGCAGGAGCTGACGGCTTGGAGAGAGAGTTCAGCGAGCCTCTTAACTGGCAGCAGGAATCCACAGTTCAGTCCCAAGTCAGCCAGAGCACAATAGCAGGCCCTTCAGGATCATAGAAAAACAAAAACCAGAACCAGGCAACAAGACTTCCAAAACATGTAACTAACCTTACAGAGGCAGAGGCGACTAGGTTCCAAGAACAAAGGCAGACTAGCATGGAGAGGGTGTAGGTTAATGATGGACCAGCACTAAAGTGAGGCAGAGGGAGGTTTAAATAGAAAGACTAACAGGTGAAATGCATCTGACTGAAAAATTACTAACAGGTGTGACTGACTGCAAGGGGAGTGGAGTGAAGGCTGAGTGGAAGGGAAGGAGGAAACTAAAATTTAACAAATTAAAACCCAAACAAGGTGGAAAAACTGAGAATAATAGTAAACCAAAGCCGAATCAAAACTAAACCATGACAGGTTCTCTTTTAAAGAAAGTGGTCAGAGTGGTGTAAAGAACGAGCAATCGGGAACACTTGTAGTGAACAACATATTACCAGAGTATCACCTGAGGATTTTGGGTGAACCTGTGTAAAGTCATCGTTCATGCCCAAAGCAAGCCAGGTTTTCTACCAAGAACAAACCATTTGGTCGGGCGACGGTGGCTCCCACATACTCGGCTGTACTGCGGACGTTTCACCCTTCATAGTCGAGCGCACTGTTGTCTACATTTCTTGTAACAAATTCCTACAATTCCCACACTTTCTGCCAGCGGGACGGAGCGGCGGAACGGATGGTAAAGTGTTTGATTAGCCAGCTGAGCACCATTTATTTTCCAACCGGCGCCCACCGCACACCTGTCACTGCAGACAGAGTGGGACCGTGATGCCGTGCCTGTTTGGAGCAGCTCACGGCATCAAGCTCGGCGTCACGTGTAAATCAGTTCGATGTGAAGACTCCTTGCCGCCGAGAAGTTTATAGTGTGACACCGCGTACGCGTGTACACGGTTGTAAAGATTTAGCTCTGCGCGTACCCGGCTGTGCAGAGTCCACCTTGAGTATGTGGGGACCTTTAGGGAGGTCGTCCTGTAACTGGCGGGTTGCTGGTTCAATCCCGTGCTCTGACAGTCTCAGTCATCGTGTCCTGGGGCAAGACACTTGACCCGTGTTGCCTGGTGGAGGTGGTCAGAGGGTTGTTTCTGTCACTCTTCCCCAGGGCAGCTGTGGCTACTAACATAGCTCGCCACCGTCAGGGTGTGAATGACTGACTGTAATGTGAAGCACTTTGGGGTTGTCGAACTTGATAAAGTGCTACATGTACAAGACATTTACATACAGAATTTTACTGTAAATTCGAGCCATGGATAGCTCAATGGCAGCATTAAAACACCTTCTGCAGTACGTATTTTAAGATAGTAATATATCTTTTTAGTTGGGTAATTAAAGTTGGGCTTTAACGTCGATTGGTTATCTTAAAATAACTTCACCGACATGATTCTCAAATCAAATGAATTTTTTTTTTGTTGGGGTTAGCCAGGCCTGGACGGAGTGATCTTACAGTTGGTCATATTCTCTGTTTGCAAGGAACATCTCGGGATTTGTGACTTATTTAGTGATACTGTTTCTATGGTTTAAAGTCTTTTTAATGACAGGCTTGATAGGATGCCAAAAATAGCAGTTTTTCTTCTTGCTTTACGGAGAACAGAGTACAAGCACTGTCCCTCCCCCACATGTTGCTGGACACTGCACAGTTTTACCTTTGCTTTCAAAAAGGACATATATTTGCCTAAAAGAAGGCTACTACACTTTTACCACACTTAGAAAGACAAATCTGACCTGTTTAGGTGTGATTCCACATCCAAGCAGGCAGCTTAATTACTTAAATAAGTAAAATATAAAAATTGTTGTGTTAATGTTATATTCTGTAAAATAAATACATTTAATTGAAATATTCTACAGCAGCCTTTTTATTCCATATTTTTTTTAAATCTTTGTATCAAAACCAAACTAATAAATGTTATGAATGAGACCATTATAAATAGGAAAATCCTTTATTGTCGTAGCAGAAGAAGAAATACTTTTTGTTTTATTGTAAAATTAGGTAATGTTTAGATTGTGATTATACAAATGTGTGTTTTATATCTTTGTTTTGATACCATTTTTTTCCTTCAAGGTAATCATATCATGAAAATCCAATACTGATCCATGTCACAGTTTGGTAACTTGAAGATTTAAATTAATTGCATGGTATTTTACTGTGTGCGTGAGTGTATCAGACAATGGAGCATTCTTCTGAGGCACTATCTATCTATCTATCTAATATCATGAAACCATGTTTTTTTTTTTTCTGTCAGGTTAATTATGCCCTGAAAATCTCATACTGGTCCATTTCCAGCTGGAAGTTGAAGAGCAGAATACTGGTGGGCAATGGGAGGAAATAACAGTGAAAATGTGGAAATGTTCATTATTGAACACTTATAGCGACAGCAGAGCCATCTCCCCCATTTCATTGCCAGCTGAGATACATAATTAGCTCAGATGTCAGCCTGTAATTTTTTTTTTCGGAGAATTTCAAAAGGACTCAGTGCTAAAGAGCGTGTTCTCTTTATCACTTTCTTTGAGAAGTTTGCTGCCTCTGTACACTTTATCTTTATGGTCAAGCCAATGCGATTGTTTTAATTAGGCAAAGTTTAAGTGCATTTTAACACTTTTCATTGAGTCCTGCATGGAAACACAGCCATTAGGATCACGACAATCCTGTCAAGTCCTTCTCAACTGCTTTTTGGACAATAAGAATTTTTTTTTTTTTTTCTTTAGAAAAATATCATTTAATATATTTTTCACACAAACAGCTACAAAACCAATCTCAGTTTTGATGTGGGCTACTCATTCTCCCGGTGCATGTGTGGGTTTTCTCCGGGTACTCTGGCTACCTCCCACAGTCCATGAAGATGGCTGTTTGGTTAATCGGTGTCTCTAATTTGTCATCAGTGTGTTCGTGGTTGTTTTGGTCCTGTGTGTCTCTGCATTGCCCTGTGATGGACTGGTGATAAGCTCCAAACACTGGCGAGTATAAAACTGAAGAAAAAGAATGGAAAGTCACATATATATGCCTGATCTGACCAGTGATGACATGTTTAGCCGCATGTCATCATTCAACCGCTGGTTGTCTAGGTGGTGTCCAGAAAACGACGTGGGCTACATTGATAACTGGAGAACTTTCTGGGGAAAACCTGGTCTGATCCGGAGAGACGGCATCCATCCCACTTTGGAGGGTGCAGCTCTTCTTTCTAGGAACCTGGCCGGATTTATTAGTTCTCCTAAATGCTGACAACCCAGGGTCCAGACCAGGAAGCAGAGCCGTAGTTTAACACACCTCTCTGCAGCTTCTGTACTGTTACCCACCCATTATCCTATTGAGACGGTGTCTTTCCCACGGCCAAAACTTAACAGATCAAAAACTGATCTAAAAGGAACAAATCTTAAAAACCTAATAAAAATCAATACGGTTCACCTTGAACCTAAAAATAAAACAATAAAATGTGGTCTATTAAATATAAGGTCTCTCCCTCCAAAGACTTTGTTAGTTAATGAATTGATTTCTGATAATCAGATTGATTTGTTTTGTCTCACAGAAACCTGGCTACAAGAGGACTACGTTAGTATAAATGAGTCAATCCCCTCCAGTTATTCAAATTTCCACATTCCCAGATCTGTGGGAAGAGGAGGAGGAGTGGCAACTATCTTTCAGTCTGATTTATTAATTAGTCCCAGGCCAACTAATAATTACAGTTCTTTTGAACATTTAACCCTCAGTTTCCCTCATCCAAACTGCAAAGCAATAAAACCTCTTCTGTTTGTTGTTTTGTATCGTCCACCAGGCCCTTACACTCAGTTTTTGGATGAGTTGTCAGATTTCTTATCTGATTTGGTGTTAAATACTGATAAGGTTATTATAGTGGGTGATTTTAACATCCATGTTGACACTGAATGTGATAACCTTAGTGTAGCCTTTAAAACTATCCTAGATTCAATTGGTTTTGCTCAAAATGTGCATAAACCGACGCACTCTCGGCTCCATACTTTAGACCTTGTTCTGACATATGGCATTGATTGTTAAGAATTAACAGTATTCTCTCACAACCCTGTCCTGTCTGATCATTTTTTAATAACATTTGAGTTTAATCTAACTGAGTTCTCCACCCCCAAAAGAGGGTTCCATTATAGTAGATTTTTATCGGATAATGCTGTATCAAAACTTAAAGAGTCTGTCCCCTTTTTAATATCCTCAGTATTGCAGAAATGCCCTGTAGATGGCAGCATTGCTGTTTCTTCCCATTCACAAATCGATACCTTTGCTAACAATCTGACTTCCTCATTGCGTTCTGCATTAGACAATGTAGCTCCCTTGAAAAAGAAGGTGATTATTCACAGGAAGCTGGCTCCTTGGTTTAATTCAGAGCTGCGTTCCTTGAAGCACAATGTTAGGAAATTGGAAAGAAAATGGCGCTCTACACACCAAGAGGAATCCTACTTAATCTGGAGGGACAGACTATTGTTGTATAACAAGACCCTTCGCAGAGTTAGAGCAGCATATTTTTCATCATTAATTGAAGAGAATAAAAATAATCCTAGATTTCTCTTTAGTACAGTTGCCAAACTTACCCAGAGCCACAGCTCTGTTGATCCATCCATTCCCTTAGCTCTTAGTAGTAATGATTTTATGGGATTCTTCATAAATAAAATTGATCCCATTAAAAATAAAATAATTGGCATCCTCCCAAACATGATTACCTCGTCCTCAGTAAGTGAGGCAGCATTGGAGGAATCTTTAGAATCTGCGCAGTGTTTGAACTGTTTAGAAGCAGTAGAGCTTTCTGAGCTATCTAAAATTTTAGCTTCATCTAAACCTTCTACCTGTATGTTAGACCCAATCCTAACCAAGTTGTTTAAGGACATATTCCCTTTGATCAGTGGCACTATTGTAGACATGATTAATCTATCCTTAGTAAATGGATATGTACCACAGGTTTTGAAAGTAGCTGTTATTAAACCTTTACTTAAGAAACCTTCTCTTGATCAAGATGAGTTAGTAAATTACAGACCTATATCTAATCTTCTTTTCTTATCTAAAATTCTTGAGAAAGTAGTTGCTAATCAACTTTGTGAACATTTACAAAGTAATGACCTACTTGAGGAGTTTCAGTCAGGCTTCAGAGCTCATCATAGCACTGAAACAGCTCTGGTGAAGGTCATTAATGATATTCTCATGGCCTCAGATAATGGACTTGTGTCTATACTTGTCCTGTTAGATCTCAGTGCTGCGTTTGATACAGTTGATCACAATATTCTCCTACAAAGACTTGAACATACTGTAGGGATTAAGGGGAAAGCATTAGGCTGGTTTAAATCTTATCTGTCAGACAGATTCCAATTTGTTCATGTTAATAATAAATCTTCCTCAAACTCTAGGGTCACCTGTGGAGTACCACAGGGTTCAGTCCTTGGACCAATTCTCTTTACTATATATATGCTTCCGATAGGCAAAATTATCAGACAGCATGGGATTAATTTCCACTGTTATGCTGATGATACTCAGATATATTTATCCATAAATCCTGATGAATCCAATCAATTACTTCGACTGCAGTCATGTCTTGATGACATCAAAAGCTGGATGACTTTAAATTTCCTGCATCTAAATTCTGACAAGACCGAAGTTGTAATCTTTGGGCCAGAGTCCTCAAAAAATAAACTTCTTAACCAATCACTTAATCTGGGTGGCATTAACCTGGCCCCTGGTAATAAAGTAAAAAATCTTGGTGTTATTTTTGACCAAGACATGTCATTTAAATCCCATATTAAACAGGTTTCCAGAGTTTCCGTTTTTCACCTCCGGAATATCGCCAAAATTAGAAACATTCTGTCCAGGAGCGATGCTGAAAAACTGGTCCATGCATTTGTTACTTCAAGGCTGGACTATTGTAATTCTTTACTATCAGGAAGTCCACAAAATGCAGTTCAAAGCCTTCAGCTGATCCAAAATGCTGCAGCAAGAGTTCTGATGAAAATCAACAAGAGGGATCATATTTCTCCAATTTTAGCTTCCCTTCATTGGCTTCCTGTTAAATCAAGAATAGAATTTAAAATTCTTCTTCTAACGTATAAAGCCCTTAATAATCAAACTCCATCATATATCAGAGCTCTGATTACCCCGTATGTTCCTAACAGAGCACTTCGCTCTCAGACTGCAGGTCTGCTGGTGGTTCCTAGAGTCTCTAAAAGTAGAATGGGAGGCAGATCCTTTAGCTATCAGGCTCCTCTCCTGTGGAACCAACTCCCAGTTTTGGTCCGTGAGGCAGACACCCTGTCTACTTTTAAGACTAGGCTTAAAACTTTTCTTTTTGACAAAAATTATAACTAGTGGCTCATGTTACTCTCAGCTACCTTTATAGTTTTACTGCTATAGGCTTAGGCTACTGGAGTATATCAGGATCTAATTTTCTCACTCTATTGAGTTCTACTGTTCTTCAATTATGCATTATGTGTTGTCATTTCTGCTTTAACTTTCTGTTCTCTCTCTTTTCTCTTCATAGTAGGTACACCTGGTCTGGCGTTCTGTTAACTGTGACATCATCCAGAGAAGACGGCTCACCCGCTACTACCATCTAATGTAGAACAGATTACTAGATCAATGTGTGCTTCTTTGCTTTTTTGTCTCTCTTGTTGTGTCTCTGTTCTGTCTTCTGTAACCCCAGTCGGTCGAGGCAGATGATCGTTCATACTGAGCCCGGTTCTGCCGGAGGTTTTTCCTTCCCGTTAATGGGTGGTTTTTCTTCCCACTGTCGCTTCATGCTTGCTCAGTATGAGGGATTGCAGCAAAGCCATGTACAATGAAGATTACTCTTCCTGTGGCTCTATGGTTCCCCAGGAGTGAATGCTGCTTGTCGGGACTTTGATGCAATCAACTGGTTTCCTTATATAGGACATTTTTGACCAATCTGTATAATCTGACCCAATCTGTATAACATGATTGAACTTGACTTTGTAAAGTGCCTTGAGATGACATGTTTCATGATTTGGCGCTATATAAATAAAATTGAATTGAATTGAATTGAATATATGGAAAAGATTTTAAGTCGTTACAAACAAAGAAGGCACGGAGCTGGACTGTGCCCTGTGAATAGTGTGGCTGCATACATTGAGCACAATCTGCCACCTTGGGGTTAAGACAACAAACCTGGTCCATAGCTCCCCAGTCAGAGGAAACGGTTTTTCAGAGACAAAGTGACAGTCCTCCATGCACACATCAAGCAGGAGACCACAGAGAAATGTGTAGAACGGTGCTTTGTTGACACGGTGCAACATGTCATTAACGTCGCTGCTAAGCACTGCCAGTTTAATGTAAAAGACATTTAGCCTCATCCTACAGAAATATCAGGGCAGAGAGACGTTTCTCTTGGGAGAAAAGCGCAGGCAGTGCACGCGCCTGTGGCAGGAAAGAGAAAACCCATCATTGGAAAATGATGGCTGCGCTATTACAGCGGAAACATGGACAAAAGTTTACTGTAAAACGTCCTTCATATCTAGCACTACACAAATATTGTTCAACTTCAGCCCGGTCTCAATGGTACAGTTTTCAGGAAGGAAGAATGGCAATGATGACTGAAATCGTTCAGAGCGCCACACATTTGGAATTGATTCAGTTGTGTTGTGCTTGTCACCAACTGTGGAGCAAACACTGCCGCGGATATATGAGGCAAAATTTCAACGTTCACGTGCTGTCCAGCGCGTTTTCTCCCGCCTTGTTGGCAAAGAGCCAGGAGCTGTCTGAATTATTGATCAATGGGGGGGGAAAAAAAAAAAAACGGTCAAATATTACCAATATTCTGGTCCGCAGAACTAAAATTAAAACCTGGGGAGGAAAAAAATCGACTGCTTGAACGTTTTTTTTTTCCAAGCGATCAATTTTTTCAGAGTTTTCTTTTGTTTGAAACCTGCTGGTACTCGAATTGTGATATGCTGAGTTAAGAGAACAGCATGAGAAAATCTCCTGTATACTGATGGACAATAAACAGTCAGAAAGAATTGCACAGATCAGCACAGACTCTTGGAAAACAGAGACTGCTTTCCTGAAGTTACGCAAGGATGCAACTAATGACCTCGAGTCCGACATGTCTGGACCCAGCACACCTTTTGCTGTGCCATGATTCGTCATACTAACCGAACGGTGCCAGGCAGCATCGTCGACTCTTTGCCCTCGGTGGTCGCCGCCGCACGCGTCTCAAATCTGAAAACACTGCTGGGGACGAGTGAAACCCCCAACACCTCTCTGCATGATGCACCGGATTGCCACGGAGTCTCAGTCCAGATGCAAGAGACGTTGTGGTTGAAGGCTTGTGTAGTAAACGCTTTGTTTAGAAAACATAACAAGTTACAAGAGAAACTAAAATTATAACACTAATAAGCCAAATTATATGCATATACCAAAAAGTATATGTGTATAATTAAGGAAAAATAAATCATATAAACGAATAAGGTAATCCTTAAATTGAATCTTTAATCAACAGATGGCTATTAATTTAAATTGCTTTGTAACTTAAAATAGGCCCAATAACATCCAATTGTGCAAAAGAAATCCTGCAGAGCATGGGTTTCGAATTGTTCCCAGTAAAGGATGTTGTAAACAACAACAAAGCCCCAACACACAGTTTCAGACTTCTTAACCAACATCCGTTGATTAAGAAAAAATAACCGAAGTCTTCAGCGGCCGAATGTCAGACAACTCAGACCTATGTAAGGTGCTCCAGCAGGGTTTTGGGGTTAAATATTCATTCAATCATACGATGTATCAATTAAATAAAAAGAAAAGCTCCATCATAATTTTGAATGAGTTTTACTTCACAGTCGTCGTCATGGCTTTGGTTAGTCCTGTTGCTTTTCCGTTCACTTTCCATTAATATCTTTGGATTCGAGTTTCGGATTTAATTATTCAAATAAAACATTTTTGTATATCCCACTGGACAAAAGTTTTCATGTCTGGTTTTGATACTATACTGATTTTCTCCACTAAATTAAGTAATTTTTTAGATAATATATTGCCATTATATTCAACAAAATATATGCACAGTTGACACAGTTATTTCAAGTCATTACCTTAATAAAAAAAAAGTAATTATCCTAAAGAGTAAATTTTTTTTTTTATTTAAAAAAAACCTTTCAATATGGCAAATAAAACGTCCTTAACACAATTGTAGACCAACAATTTAAATAATCCCTACAAGTCAAGTGTGAGCAAAAATAGCTGCTTTTGTTCCTTCCGCATCCAGAAGGTGCAGGTCTTATTGTTCTGTGAACTTTTATCAGAAAACAGCTGAGGCTAAAGGAAAAAGTAAATCGAAGAGCCGGTTTCCCACAGGACTAAACTCAAGGTAGTCAGGAGAAGAGGCGGGCAGCTTATCATCATCATCATCATCATCATCATCATCATCCTTCTAACGTCTGAGCCTCCGCATCCAGCTTAAGGTTCTGCAGGTGGTCGATAGGTTATGCGTATGCCCTCAAAGCTTTAGCAGTGTTTTCATGCTGTTGTAACTAGAGCAACAGCCAAATTAGACCATGTTGCAGTTTCACAGTTTAGGAAATGTAAATACTTTTAGGCATAGTTTGAAGAAAAGAACAAAAATCAAATGGTAGCTTTTTACCTTCCAGGCACGGATTCTTTAAAGATGAAACGAGACACAAATCTCGAACAGTAAAAAAAACGGGAGCATCAAGCTAAAGTTAAGATTTCAAGCTAGAAGCTCAGTAATGCCTAATTTTACTGTCCGCAGTTTGGTTTTTGATATTTCACCTAATCAGTGTTATTTTATAACATGAAATGACAAATTAACTTTCCTCCACTCTTTCATTCACTCTGATGCAAATTTCTTGTCAACAAGGGCATTGGAGATGGTTAGACACATTGCACAGTCAAACTAAACTGGAATTTAGTACTAAAATGTCCTGTGCTTGCTATCGCTGAAGAGGGATGGGGACAGGTTTTTCCACATCCCTGAGCAAACAACTAGACGCCATCTTTGGACAAAAAGAGCAACACAATTTAAAAAACAAGCAATTTTACCATCCATATTCCACCACTATCAGGCATCATATCTGTTTCTTTACAAAGGCATTAGTCATTATATCTAAGCCATTATATAAACCAGTGATCCTTTATAAATAATATTTCTGAGATGTCACTTGTTTTTGAATTTGGCACAAATCCGCTCTAAGCAAATGGAGACAGTCAGCTCATTTTCTGTCACAAATTACTTTTCTAAATCTGTCTTTGTTTGCTAACCTTAAACAAAGCACGGCTTATTTTGTGAGCTGCTCTAGTTTGAAATACCAACCAAATGTCTTGCAATTTTTTTTCTGTGTTTTAAAATAGACTTTGAAATTCGTAAGGGCATCGCTTTAGAAAACGAGCAGGCCTGCAGGTTTCCCTAGAGCGCACATTCTTCCATTTAAAATGCAAACAGAAAGACAAACCCTGATTGTAAGTCCTTTAACTTTTACTCCTTTTACTCCTGATGAGCAGAACAGAACTGTACAAACCGACTCTGCAAAGTGTTTTGAAGCCTCAGTCCCCTCTCAGCTGCAGCTTTAGATATTCTTTCTCATCTGTTATCTTGTTTCTTATCCTGTTTCTTATCCTGTTAACCAACTCTTTTGTGACAGGAATGAAAAACCTGAAACGTAAAACTTTCAGATGCATCAAGACGTAAAACATCTTAATCTATTTCAGACTTGTGGGAACACAAGTTTACTTAGATTTCCTGCTCTGCTGCGACTGTAGTGTGATCCAACACGATTGCACCATGGATAAAGTTACAGCTGTAACAATTAGATACAAAATGCATCACATTTTTTTTAAACGTGAGGATTTTGGTAGGGCTAGAGAGACTAAACATTATTTGTCTTACTTGTATCCGATATCTACCAGCTGCCCGGACGCATGTTAATCTGAGTGTTCACGCATTCATTTGGAGAATATTTTTTATAGACTTTAGTGTAATAATGGGATTTTGGTCTTGGTTTCATTGCAATTTAAAGGTCCCAAATATGTATGGAAATACTATATTCAATGTTTTTCTATAAATCTCTGATTCTGATTTCTATATGAAACCCGATCCAATGAAATAAACCTGGAGCTTATTCTCTCAAACTCTGCTCTTTAATACTTTAAGTCTGTTTTGCTGATCTGCTTTTTGTTTTATGCCTTTCAGCTCCACCATTTTTAAAACGCAAAAAAAAAAAAAAAAACTACATTAAGCATACATGTGTATAAAGTATAACAGTATAAAAATAAACTTGTAATGTTGCATCCTTTCTGATCCACTACGTATCCACTTATAAAACAGTAACACAACCTTTGCTGAATAGCTTTTTTTTCCTGGACAGCACCAGTCGCTAAATTATCCACATATTGCTCCAAAGGAGGTTCAGCTTGGTTTGCAGAGTCTTTACATGGCTCAAACTTGTGGTAAAAGGGAGCACTTGCTCATATAGTTGTAAGTGACAAGACTGGATTGGAAGGACTTTCAGATTAAAAAAAAAAAAAATGCTCTCTCAATAACCAGACAAAGAAAGAATATCTCCTCAGAGGAGCCTCGTTCCGCCTCCGCCAAGCCTACTTCCACTGCCAGTCCAATACTATTGTCTTCTCTGTGGCTGACAGAGCATCTTTCTGTGCCTCTTAGACATTCCACCCTCTATTTTTAAATCGTTGTTTCCCTGTTTTTCCCCTGGATCTTAAAAAAACAATCCCAAGTGGAAAAACTGGGTTTTCTTTTTGTGTTTTAACAGGCAAGTAGGTGAACAACTCTTAGCCGCGTTTACTAATGGGGCCCACATGTCTGGTAAATAGGGGCCTCGGATGAGTTTGTCCACCAATTACATGAACCAACCGCAATAAATGCTCGTTTTAAATTTGATGCAGGATACGTCTGGGTAAGAAGTAATACCCATGACGGGACCTAGACATGTTAAACATTTTGAACAAAATGTCTTAAAACCTACTTGAGACAAAACAAAGACCTAAAAAGAAAAGCACCCATAGTTTTGCTGGCATGCATTGATATAAAAAAAGTATTTGCCTTCTTAGAGATTTCTTTTGTTCTTGCTTTTTTGTTGCTCAAACTGTTCAAGATCATAAAAAAAAATTTTAATAGAGTAGAATTAACCTATGCACCTATGCACCTATGCATTTTTGTAGATTAGCTTTATTTTAATCACACAGGAGAATTTTAAAGAATAAGCAACTTGATTAAGGTTGCTTAAGATTGTTTTTTTAAGTCCAGACTTTAACTAGACCACTCAAAAAACTTTAGTTATTTGGGGTCTGGGTTTGGGAACAGACAGAAGCAGCATGGTGAGTCAAAGAGTAACACTTTCCTATTTGACAGTGTAGCTGCATAAAACCAGCATGGCAACCAGGCATAGGCTTTGACATGGAGTGCTTAGCATGAACGGAAAGTGTAATCCAGCGAAAAGCAAACGAGAAACAGGGGCTTAAAAAGCAGGGGAAACAGGTAGGAGGCATGAGTGTGATGTGAAGGCAACAGGTGCACTGAATAAGCGTAATTGGATGGTGGC
This sequence comes from Fundulus heteroclitus, assembly GCF_011125445.2. Taxonomy (NCBI): domain Eukaryota; kingdom Metazoa; phylum Chordata; class Actinopteri; order Cyprinodontiformes; family Fundulidae; genus Fundulus; species Fundulus heteroclitus. Next base: position 5,634,238 of record NC_046369.1, read on the forward strand.
TATGGCTGAGGGTGAAAGACTGGAATAAACATGGAGCTGAACAGAAATGGAGGGGAAAAAAAATCTAAAACATGAGGGAAACACAAACAGAGACCAAACAGGAATAAACCAAATTATAAGGAACATTACATACTGGGAATTACTTAGAAACTATAATGAACAGAAAATAATTGAACCATAAGACAAGAACTGTAGAACATGACAAGAAAAATACTGAAAAAACATAAACCCAAAATGAAAACTACAACCAAACAGAGCAGAATCGTGACACATGACATTCTGATTTAATGGAGTCCCGAAGTCTTAGAAATCCCTTTGTGGTCCTTTAAAGATGGATCAATGTCAGTAACTTTGTTTCTCATCTATTTCTGAATTTCTATCAATTGGGAAACTATATATTCCTGTTTCAGATCTTTTAGCCTACTTCATGTGGCCAGACACGTTTGTAACTACAAAATCAGAAATTTGAACAAAAAATATGTGCGCACCCAAAGTTATTTCATGATTTAACAAGACGAAGCATTTGCTTTTTCACATAAGGCCAAGCCGGTTTACATAGCTTATTTTTGTATTAATAAATTCAATTCTTGATTGAAAACAGTTATTTGTATTTAATCTGGTTGTCTTTCTGCAACCTTGCCTCCAAGATGAATTCTGGCGGTATTTATGCGTTCACAAACACACGAGATTCTAAATTTTTTTATTTCTGATCAACCAAGAGCGGTTGGGCCAATCACATTGCAGTATTGTGGCTTAAGGCCGGACATACCAGTGCGACGAAATCGAGAGCTGCTGAGCCCATAGCTGAACCAACATAACCACGGCAGCGCGGGAGGACACGTGTAGCTGCTGCTGCCACATTTGTTTTGTCAGAATCCACGATTTCTTCTTTGATAGTAGAACAGCAAGAAGCGCCTCGACTAGCTTACCTTCTTGTGGTTTCTCCTGATGCTTACGTTTTAATTTGATACCGTGACTGGCTAAAACCAACCCTAGGTGGTTTTAGCCAGATAGGTGTCGATTCGCCCAATCAGCTCAGAAGGTTCTGCTAAAATTCCTTCCTTTCCCCAAACGGATTCAAATGAAGCGGTCCCAGATTGATAATGTGCAGAACTAGAGTGCTACACGTTGTTAATCTGGCTGCCCATGTTAGACTTTGTGTTCTTTTAAAATGAGTTTGAAGATCTGAAACAATGAATGTGACCACAAAACACAGATTTTTTGTTGGGGGAGAAAAAAAATGTTTTCATTATGAAGTCATTGTGAGCTCAGACTCATTTTGTACCCATCTAATCTGTAAAGAACGCAGTGTTAGAATAGCTGGTTAGGTAGTTTGTCTGACACAGTGGATTGCTTTATTAGTTATAATAGAAATAGCTCCCATTTAATCCCTTCCCGTACATTTTCTCTATAGCCACGAATAAGTCACGGCCACTGTAGCTTAGTCAAACCTAGGACAGATTGGAGAGATCTTTGAAATCGTTAATCCTGAAGATTAAAGGAAGCTCTTAACAGGTGAGAAACGCTACCTCCATGGAACACAGTCTGCTCTAATCTCAGCTTGATTCTACTTAGACCGAGGTCAAAAAGACTCATTTTGTACAGTAAAAGTCATCCATGAGTTTTAAACGTAAGTGAACGCATGTTGCTGGAAACAAAGAAGCAAGCCATTAATTCCAAGGGCAGCTTTTATCCAGCTCTGACCCAAAAAAGACACACAGATAGCTGGACTGAAAGAGGACTGAAGGAGTATTCCCTGAGTACGCCAAGGATATCAAATAAAATCCTTCCCCCACTCCCCTCCTCGCTTAATCTTTGCTCTACAAAGAAAAGAAGACGGAAAGGAAGAAAGGTTTACCAAGGTCACTTTTGTTCTCCCTTTACCCCACTTTCTTACATATATAATCAATTTCACACACATTAATGTAGCGTCTCAGAGGTCTTGTAACGTTTCAGACGATTGTGGGAGTCGCACTTGAAAAAAACAACAACAAAAAAACTCACTGCAAAGGGAAAGTGACTCCTACATAAGCAGAAGAACCGGTGAGAGGATTTTGCTCAAATGGAAATGAATCATTTCAAACATCAATCATGCCAGCAACAATTTAATAGACGTACACCGGAAATGAAGTCCCATTAGAATGTAGCCTAAAATCAATATTTAATACCGCACAATGGACTGGAGAGGAGAAAAATCACTGCAGTCAGAAGTTTAAATATCAATCTTGCCACTATGCCAGCTGCCTGATACAAGGGCTTACAGTTGAAAGCAGATATTTACATTTGCTCTGTGTGTAAAATAACAACAAAGGCTTTTCTTTGTCACTCTGAACTTTAATCAGGATTTTTTTTTCCTGTTTTAGATCTGTTAGGAATATCAAAATTAGCTACAACTTTCAAGATACCAGGATAAAAAAGAGATAACCTTTTCAGTTTATTGCTTTCTTAATATTCAGAATTTTAGACAAGCCACTGACTGCTGAAGTGCAACTGAAAGCAGTGCTTTCCCTTCCATATCTGACCTACAACTAAACTAAAATAAGTTTATTTTCTCTCCCTCCGAGGCACCGCTATCTCAAATTTATGACAATCAAGACTGAGCAGACAAGCTGAGTGAAAAACACCGCTCCTTAAGTCTGGGTTTCCTTTCCACAGCTTCCAAAATTACCATCTTCCTGAAATAGACTGCTCTCGGGAAGGATTCATTCATTTAGAGTCAGAGCAAGACAAATGGGAGGGCATAAAAAGAAATTCAAACGTGTACCAGGAGCCAAACGCTCCCAATTATAGTAGTCATCTTGCAAGAGAATTATATTAAAAAAAAAATACCCCCTAATGAGCTACCCGTTTTATTTTTCCACCTTTCCTGGTGTCCTGAATGGTTATTTGTACCCAAGGGTTTACTGAGCTACCAACTGTCATCCTGTCGTTTGTTTGGCGTCAAACAACAGGGAGCAGCCTCCTTGAGGTTAAGGCGTGATCGACAGGCTGAGACATCTGTAAATCAGGCAGAAATGGCCCCGTGTCTCAGAGAAAATATATACTGACTCTGTTGTTTCCCCGGAAGAAAAGTTCTCTCCTGGGTAAAGTCCTGCTTTTCCCCACCATCACAATGCAGCATCTGTATTTAGGGAGCTTCAGTAAATTGTTGTGACCTGACTGACCGCGTGTCCGTGTGTGATCACACCACCGACCTTCCAGATGCGGCGCTGCTGCCTTGCAGCTCCTGGCTGAGCCGTGTTGTTGCGCAGCAATATGCTAATGTGGACGCCAGCCATCATGACGGGCTTCGAAGGTTTTCAGTCTGCACAGTAAATCGCTGCTCAGGCACTCAAACTACACTGAAATCTCTACTGGAGGTAAAGTAACGTCCATACAGTTAAAAAAAAAATTATCTTTACTGCTTTCTTGATGATGCAAGCACTTGCAATTGTCCGTGTGGTACAGACTCGAGATGCAGCCTGCAGCCTGCAGCCTGTTCATTCCCCTCCTGAATGTGCTTTGTATCACAATCCTCTCAAGGCAGTGGTCAGGCCTGTTATCTTTTGCACCTTTTTTTTTTAAACCACAGTTTTTCTTGTCACCTAACTCTTCATTAATATGCATGGTTCCAGCACTCGATGAACAGCCAGCTTCTTGAAGAACGGTCTTTAGTGGCTTACGGTTAATGTGCCGGCTGTCCTTAATTGTCTGCTGGAGAACTATACAGTCAGCAGACTGTGTAGGCCATAACGTGACCATAATATAAAACTTATTGATGACAAATTTGGGGTTTCCATCATCATCTAAACCACGATCAACAGAATTAAAGTAAATGAAACGTATTACTGTTTGGGCAAATGAACCAGTGCATGAGTTTGACTTTTAACGTAAAATAATTCCCATTTTGGATGATTTTCTAATTTACTGAGATGCACCTGTATCCTAGTAGGTACATGGGCACCTTATGAAGCATTGAACCCACACTGAATCCTGAGTGGCCTGACATGAAGGGAACTCGTTTTAAAACAGCGGCTTTGGTAAAGGCAGTATAAAGCACTCGTTTGTTGGCAGGCTTGAGGCAGATACACTCCTTAGAGGCAGCTCAGACGTTACTAAAAGATGTCCAGGACCGATGTATGAGGGTATGCGAACGAACAACTAATTAAAAACACTACGCAAAATACATTCGGTCGATGCTTTATATAATTGTAAATGTCAGCAAAGACAAGAGGCACAATGCTTCTGCTTTAGCTATGATGCTGCATGGTAAAAAAATAGATTTCCCTGTACGGGGAAAGGGTCATTTTTACAATTCAAATTAGGGAGTCCTGGCACCTCGGCAGAAAAGAAAATTGCTTTTCAAGAAGAGAGAGTGATATGTGGCTCCAAAATGGGAAAAGAACAGGCTATGGTCTGAGGAAATCTGGCTGCATTTGGGCAACCCTCTGAGCTGGCCGGGAAGATACTTTTACTAGTGTAAGTGATTTGATTTAAGTGGCAGTTGCTTATTACCAAATATTATCAAACTGCAAAAAGTCCCTCTTATTTTAGCATAACTTTATATGACTTACTGAGCCCAGCAATGCAAGGAAATTGACAAAAGAAGTGGCAAAAGTAATAAATTAGACAAAACAGTGAATATAAATCGTATGCCTGCAGTTCAGGGAAAAGTTGTACATATTGGTAATTATTAAATTGAATTGAATAACGTCACAGTTTACCAAACGCCAATTAAGCTGCATAAGCAGGAAATTTGTTGTCATGAACCCTAAATTTTGTCAAATTTAGGGTTCTGTTTGTTTTGGACTTTTCCGGACTTTTCTAGAATCCGCCCTGTCACCTTTCATCCACCAGCTATCATCCAATCAGCTCAGTCGCCTTCCAGCCACCACTCTGCTCTTGATCATCTCCACCTGCTGCCACTAATTACAGTCAACTCACCTGTTCACCTGCCTACTTACACCTGCCTCTTCCATCCACTCTCTGCCAGAACGTCCCATCTTGCTTCATGTGCTCTGCTGCTGGGCCGCCACCAGTTTCTGTGTGCCCAGCTCACTGGATGCTTCTGTTTTGGTCGTATTCAGCCTTCACTGTTGTATGCTGCACAAGTCTGCCCTGTCTCCCTGTGGGTTCCAGCCGATTGCTCTGCCCGTTCTGGTGGTTCCTCGTCCGCATCACCTGTTCAGATCTCTGCCTGCTACACCTGTTGAAAGTCTGGTTCTGCCAGTACCCCCACCTGCATCCTCTGGTCTTCTTGTCCATTACTGCTTGCCTGCCTCAACTGCCATTATTCACATTCAGTAAACTTTTTTGAAAAATGAACTCTGTGTCTGGCTAAATATCGGGTTCTCCAGCATCCTTCTTAACATTTGTGGGTTGTCGGCTCGTAAAATTTCAGATGTGTCCCCGCATTGTTTTCAAATCCCTTTGAGCAATTAATTAAGTTTCAAAATCCCACCTGAACAAAGCTCTTTGAGTTGCGGTCGGCCTTGCTGCTATTTTTCTGCATGATTTACTGCCAGTTTTGCAGACCTTATGCATCTTTTGTTGTTGATGTGGGGTATCCCACATCAACGTCTAAGCTTAGAGCCCATGTAGACCAAGCAAATTTGCTTGGTTTAAACATAAATTAAATGTTTATGTCTAAAGCAAGGATGTGCAAAGAGTTAACATTATCTCGTTTCTAAATGTGGTCCACGTGTCGCTTTGGCGCTGAAATCACTGCCATCAGGCATCTCTGTACTGTACACACTCATCACTTTTTTTATTTTTGCACATCCTCTGCTCATTGCATACAGCTGATGTGAAACATTCGCTCAATCTTTTTTTTTTTTTTTTTTGCATTTGTGTGTATTTGTATATTGTTAGCATGTCATCTGATTTACTGCAGGTATGTGTCTCTGTATTTATTATTTTTATTGATATTATTACTTCTCCTGTTTGTTGGCATTTAGAGTTTAAAGAAAAAAAAAGAGAAACATCTTTGACTGTTTTTATGATAGCAAACATGAAACTGAAATGACTCAGTGCGGTACTCTACGAGGAATATGCGGATTGATGCGCCCCAAAGAGCCACAGCTATTTGCAGCCGAACACGTTTTTACCAAGTCTGTTTAAATGTTTTATTGGTTTACAAATATCATCAGATTTAGCTTGTAGCAACATGACAAAAACTGCAGGAGCATTCACAAAATTAAAAAAAACGGTGTTGCGTATATTAGGTCATTTGTTTTCAGGGACGCTGACATAAATAAATTGTGCAGAAGAATTCCTAATTTGACGAAGGGAAGGTCAAACTTGTACTGGTAAATATGTTTTTAGTGACATAACGATGTAGCACCAAGCAGGCACTCTGGCGGTGGAAAAAAACAAAAACTAAACAGGTTCTTCTATAAAAACAGGTTAAGACGCACCATGTGTGGTCTAGCACTGAATCTTCTTTGATGGAAGAAAAAAGATCCATTTGAGGAGTCAACTAATTAGTTGCTACACAATTCATCAGGCTAAAGAAAGTGACTTTGGTATCTACAAAAATGTCTTTACCTATGCGTGATCTTTAATGAACGGACCAATGAAGAACAAAGTTTCTTGATGTTTCACACCGGACATATAACGCTATCTCTTTTTTCCTCAGCTTTGTTATAAAGAGAAGGCCAAATTTTTTTATATATTTTTACAAGAGTAAATATAATGGAATTAGAAGATGTCCTGAACTGAAGCAACCGTCAGCACCCTTTCCCTGTAAGCAGTTAATACATGCCCTTTCTCTGGATTTTTAGTGTTTCGTGCACCTACTCTATGAGACAGACAGAAGGAGATGCAGAAACTGTGACACATTGATTCCCCATGAAGCCCCTGCATCCTTTCACACGGCTGAATGTCACATGTGAGTCCTCCCCAGCTCGTACTGAGAGCGAATTAGAGATACTGCAACAAATTGCTGCTCAGTCACAAAGAAAGGGTTATTTCCCATAAATCAATCAAAGTGAGTCAGCAGTTTCCAATATGCCAGATAATGTGCAGCAGGTAATATATTCGTTTCAAAGAACCTGCAGCTGGGAGTATACCAGAACAATCACACAGGGGGAAGTTTCTCTCAAATCAAAACCCACCTTCAACTCCTCACGATGCAGCCGGGGGAGAATCCTGTGTTCCTGTTAATATCGCGTGGGGAACCAATGGGACCGGAGGGAAAAAAATAATAAAAGAATTGTCTGCTTCCCAGGTGCATTGAAAGAATCACTCTTCATTCCACTAAAGGACTAAGAGAACAGATAGCAACAGCCTTATCATACAGATGTCCTAATATTAACTCTACATCCGAAGATGTGCGCTTAAACATGAACCAGGAAGTGATAAAGACGCTGCAAAGAAAAAAGAAACCTTAAAACACTGTTCAAAACAAACTGCAAAGTCCCTGAAGATGGAAAAAAAAAACTTTCTGTGCAAGTTTTGTCCCCACACTATTAACTGGAAACGCGCTGAAATGTGTAAGGAAGCATTTCATCAAAACGTAATATCAAAACAGATAGTAAGCATGCTTGGCGCCAGCACCATGAACAACATGGACTACCTGGAATAAATCAAACAGCATCTTCATGAAGCTGAGGGGTTAAAGTTGGTGTAAATGCTGCAAGATCTGATGTATGGCTGCAGGTTTCTTTTTATGGTTGAGTTTGTACCTATAAGACCAATCCAAAAAAAATTGTATTAAGTCGTTTGCTTTATTACTCTAATACATACCATTTTTATGCAGTCACAAAATATTAGCGGGTAAATAAATCACTGAAGCCCAAGGCAAGCTGGACATTCACTGCAAACAATTTTCTGCTTCTTAAAGATTTAAATTCTTGTTTCATGCAAATAGTCTGAGAGCTCCATATAACATGAACCAACCGTCATACATGCGCCACAGCCCTGAAAGGGTTCCACCCACATATTGGAGGACAGCTGAAAATGCAAATGTAAACAGCATTTTCTCATAGCTTCTTACGGCAGATTAACCAGCAAAGCTTCTGGTCTAATCAGGAGGAATCAAGTGTGAGGACAGCAGGTAACATTTTTGCTGAAAATCCAGAAATCTTGTGCAAACCTGCACATTCAATTCACAGCAGCTAGTCAAAGTATATCCAAATATAAATGGTGGTAATTATTACAATAGCAACAACCTCCTCTGAAACTATTTCAAACCAAATGTTTTGGTTTCCTTGGTGTCAGTTTTGCATCCCAACCTGCCTCCATTTTTGCCTCTAACCTGACTTCAGCACTCCAGCAGGGAAGTGACTGCGGTCATGACTTGGTTATGGGTTATGGGCTATGAAAACTGAAACAGGAGAATTTCCTGTGAAAAGCAAAACATCTTTGAGCCGGTGCATGCTATAAAATTCGGAAGCCAACTCAGTCTGGCAGCTGACTTGGAACAAAATGAGTCATTGTTTCCTAAGGTAATTACATCATCTTTCAGTAAGCCTGTCACAATGCAGCAGAAAGCTACGATGGTTCTCTCTTTACACGGTAACAGTGAAAGTTTAAACCCTGCTTAACCCTTCTATAAATATTCATAACCATCTAATCTGATAATCTGATTTGAAGGAAATGGATAGATTTGAAACTAGGTCTATGTTGGCTAGGTTCAAAGTAAAGGCAAAATATTAATATATTTTTTTTTACACCTGAGCGGAACCTGCTTAGTTAACATTTCATGATTTATATTGAACAATTCTATCTGTGGGCATGACAAATATTTGAACTGTTCAATTTAAAAAAAAAAAAAAAAAAACTCAGAGCCTTGTTGCTCAAGGCTCCCCTCAATGAGCCTTGAGCAACAAGAAAAATATCCACATCAAAGGGGACATTTGTGTGGACATGATTTCCATTGCACAAAGTCCAGCAGGGAAGTGAGAAATTAGATAAAGATAAAGATTAATGACATAAAAACTCAATGTGGATCATTTTCAGTTTGTTTTTTATGCATCAAGATTTAAATTGCTGTAAACATTTCTTCTTCTGCAACCGTTGCTGTTCTGTAGTGTTATTATTTTTTTCTCAGCGGCGCCTTGTATTTAGGCGTGACTGCAGATTCAGGTGCACAACAACTCACACCGCCATGTTCCACCTACTACTCACTTGCTCCATTTATCCATACATTCATTTCAATATTATTTATATAGCACCAATTCACAACACACGTCATCTCAAAGCACTTTACAAAGTCAAATTCAATCAAATCCTCCAGACAGATTGGACTGCTGGGTATCTAAGGAAACCCAGCAGGTTGCATCAAGTCTCTCCAAGCAGCATTCACTCCTCCTTGAAGAGAGTAGAGCCACAGTGGAGAGTCGACTGCATTGTTGATGGCTTTGCAGCAATCCCTCATACTGAGCATGCATGAAGCGACAGTGGAGAGGAAAACTCCCCTTAAACAGGGAGGAAAAACCTCCAGCAGAACCAGAACCATGCTCAGTATGAACAGTCAGCTGCCTCGACCGACTGGGGGTTAGAGTAGACAGAGCAGAGACACAGAAAGCACAGAAGCACACACTGATCCAGGAATCCTTTCTATGTTAGAGGGTAATGGCATGACAATGTCCTTGAGTCAAGCTCTTTATTCTTTATCAAATATACTTAAAAGTGCTTTCACTGACAGATCACGTAGAAGTTACGTAAGCAGAACATACCAAAACAAGAATAATTCACTCAGGAGGGGGATAAAGAAAAGGCTAAAACCTGAATAAAACGTCAAGATAAAAACATCAAGCCTCCTTATACAAACACAAAGGCAGAAAGGCAAAAGCAACTAGATATTGTGGAGAGCATGTGATCCTTGGAGATTAAATGCAAGAACAACTCCTTGCAGCCTGCTTAACAGTAGTAGAACGCTGTACACACTAAACCCCAGAGGCACACAGTTCAGGAAGGACAATCCTTCCCGCAATGAAAACAAAAACTTGCGTTGCAGAGGTAGCTGGTAAAAAAAAAATTGGAAGAAAACACAGATCTAATGTGACATAATGGAGATCCAGTGACTCTCACATGTCACAAAATGTTCACACCGAGTATAACGATCCAGTGGAGGAGACATCTTGATTCTGCAAGATCACTGTAGCACTAAGAACTTTTTGTTTGAGTACTTAACTATTTTCTATTGCTAAATCACTTTGTTCCTTGATGCAAATTCAGTGAAAAAAAACACCACTGGATCGTAAGCGTAATGATACATCAAGCTCCCAGGATGAGATGAAACGCAACCTTGGTGGCAGAAAACGAGACCAGAATGTAGGTACCTTTCAAAGTAATCCCAACTCTTGGTTGTTTATAAATATATATATATATATATATATATATATATATATATATATATATATATATATATATATATACAGAACTGTAAAAACTGTAAAGTTTTTACGGTTCTCAAACCATGCCTAAAGAATATGGTACAAGAATCTCTAATCAGTGTAGCAAATTTCTGTTTAGGATTCAAAAGTGTTTATACTGATGATTTCAGGTGTGTGTTGTTCTATGGGGGCTTTATATAAAAAGTATATCAAAACAGTTAAATTTTTCAGTTTCACAAATCTTAAACTGTGTTTTAATGAATCTCTCGGTTTAATCAGTCTTAATATTTCAAATTTTGAACAAGAGCACATGAAATGCATTCCAGACCTTTCAGACCAAACCCGTGAAATGGCTCGCTAGTTTACCACCATTAGGAAACAAAGCGGATGCCAACTTTAGGGTGCTTGGTGGGAAATTGTGAGGCAGACATAGTGTTCTCACGATGGTTACAAATTTGTTTGTAACACTTCTATCACTCTGTCACCCAAAGCGCTTCCTGATGAATGATTCAGAAGTGATGAAAAGCTTCTTTAATGCTAATGTAACCAAGTTTTGTCATCCAGCAGACACCGTCACACTTCCTTGCACTTGTCAAAATAAGAGTCTCAAACCGAGACCTAGGGGGATGAAAAGCTCAGCTTCACATCTGGGGCTCATATAAAAAGCTCGGACTGAAAGCCACTGCACACAGCAAAGTCAGAAAGACCTAATTTTGACAAGAAACATTGTGCCGATTAAATATTGTGAGATCTCGTCCTGCAAAATGTTGCTACACACCCAGTCGTTAACCTTAAAAGGTAAAGTCAGAAATATATAAAAATATCCTAAAAAGCATTTAAATGGTCATGAGACAAGCCCAGCTATGGAGATATTAATACAATCCAGTATGTTTTAGTATGATTTAATAATTATTTAATAACGCATTCCTCATCATTATTAATGTTAAGGAATACATCTGTATGGAAAATCTGAGTTATTGTTTTTTGTAAGATGTGCTGCTTACAAATTAATCATAGGAATATTATTTATTTAACCAGGATTTGAGTTTTCTGTTTCTATACTTGGTTTATAGAAACACCGAGTGTAGAAACAGGTTTTAGACACAAGCGTCAGCAGTAGATCAGCAGTGGTTAGAGCAGCCGACTGTCGCTGTAGGCTCTACGTTGCTGATCCAACAGGTCAAAGTTGGCCATCAGAGAGATGGAAACAGAGGCTCCATCCTCTCACCTGCCCTTACCCAAATAGCTCACTACAAAATTCTGTCTCTCTGAACCAATCACAAAGTCCGCTACATGAACACAACATTTGTATTTTCTACTGAGCCTCGGAGGGCTGGCTCAGGTTTGCATGGGTTGGATTTACAGCTCCCCCTAACCACCAATAATAGATCTAATGTAATCTGGGAGAAGGGGCCTAAGTTTAAATGGGTGAGCTTTTAAACAATTTAAAATATCTTACTATATCTATGCTAAAGCCATTCAATCATATTTGATAGTATTCTTATTCAATTCTCAAACGAAACACTTTAGATCTATGGTCTGTGTTGAAATTTAAGCACTTTTAATTTAATTCCCTGCATGATTCGAGGGCTCGGTTTGCCCTGCCTACACCTGAATACAATGTCTTGGGCTCCAATTTAAACTAGAATAAAAGATCCAATGACACGGAACAATACCTTGTTCGGTATAATCTGTCTTTTGAACAGAAATGATGTGTGACATTATAACAAATTTAGGTCAGAGAGTTTTTCCACCTTTAGATGATTTATTTGTTGTGTGCTAAATGTTTTTTTCACAAAACCTTGGCACCATGTTTAGGTCGCAGATTTATCCTTAATAACTTCTCTCAACAGTCAAGGAAAATCACAGCAGTAAATCTGAGACAGATACACGCAAGAGTCAGATCCCATGTGACCAGACAAGCTCTTTGTTTGTTTGTGACCGTGCGTCTACACCGGGAGTAGGGGGTGTCGCACGAGGGTGATGGTCACACATGTCACATCAGGAGGTATGATTATCCAAAGGGATTACACTTTAATCAATCTAAAGCACTAGTCCCTGTCTGCCGCCGCAGTAATCGCATCAATGGAGGGCTCTTTCTGCCCGTCAGCTTATCCCCGTCCCATTCGCCACAACGTTAAACAACACAGAAAGCTCCGTGTCAAGTGTCAGCTGGGCTTCAGAGACGCACGGCACCCGCTCAGCGGCTCTGCGTCCCGTTTACCAACAACTCAATTTCAAGACGCCGTAGGACGGGGTTTTTCTCGTTGACGAGGCAAATTAGAGAAGACAATACATTTAAATGCAACTGGGATAAGAAGGGTATTTATATCGTTGGCCACTGTTGGCTGCCAATAAGCCTTTTTCCAATGAGCTAAATGGATGGAGGTATTGTAGCTCGAAGTAATGCTCAGTTGATCAATCAGCCGTTAAACCCAATAATACCAGACTGATATCATTTAAAGCGTGCCAAATATTTCCTGATTTGAACTTGTTAAATACTGCTCTTCTTCTTTTGTGACTTATCAAGTTATTTTAAGACGATCAGTTTTGCACATTGGGATAGATTACACATCAAACAAACAATAAGCCAACGGAGCAGCTCTGAAAATACGACAAGAGCATGCAAAATGTGTCCCCGTTACTCACATCCAGCATTACGCATGCAGCTGCGGGCCCACCCACATGCACACACCAACATATTATTTGTGAGATCCTAAAACGCGCCGTCACGCTTTCACAGAAAGCTGGCTATTTTTTTTTTTAGATGTGCATACACATGCAAACCCAACTAGAATCTAACACACCTAAAACATATGTCCAATTTAGGTAACTTTAAAATCAATTCAAGCATTTCTTCTTTTTTTTCCCACCCCTCCATTTTAGCACATTTTACAAAACATTGCTGAAGAGGCATTTAAACAGCAGGAAGAACATCAATGTCCAGCTATTGACTTTGCAGCAATTATCCCTCCTGAGTAAAAAGTGTGGCCGTGCATTTGTGCTTGGAACCACTGAGTCAGTAAATAACCTTCTTTGCTAAAGTAGTTAAAGCTCGGTCCAACTGAATAGACAAATTAATGATTAGATTTATGTCTGGCCTTTGACTGGACCGTTCGAACACTTGAATATGCTTTGATCTAAACCATTTGATTGTAGCTTTTGATGTGTTAAAGGTTGTTGTCCTACTGGAGAGTATCACTCCCCCCAACCCCACCCCCCAGTCTAAAGACAGCTGCAGCATCTAACAGGTTTTCTTCCAGGATTTCCTTGATTTTAGCTTCACATCACTTCTGACCAGCTTTTCTATGACTGGTGATGAAAAACATGCCCACAGCATGATACTCACCCCACCATAAAAGTGCAGTTTTTCTTTGTAAAAACATATTATTCTTTGTTTTCCTTTTCACAAATACAATTTTAAACAATAGAATAAAATTAACCTTCATTGTCTCTCGGTTTGGAAATGTAGGTACCGACAGCAATCCCACAGAGGTAAAAATATTAAAACAGAAACTAAGAATAGGAGACCATGGTGGGCAAATTTGCACCCTAACAATGCAAATACTGTAAAATAATTAGAAATTGCATGCTCACATACAGGAATGTGCAACTGACTAGGACAATTTACAAGAAAAGTACAATATGTGCATGTATTTTTGCACTTATAGAAACAGAAATCCCCCCCCAAAAAAAAAAAAAAAAAACTACACGTCTGCAGTAGTACTATGGACGAATATGAAGAATTCAAGGGGTATCAGTAAATTTTTAAGGCACTGTAGAGCTGGTGCTTAGGATGATTGTTTGTCTGCATATTTGTATGTGATGGAAAAACCCACTTTAGGGTCTTTCATCTTCTCCCTCAGAGTCACTCTCTCGCTGCTCTAATGAAAATAAGTAGGTGGGGAGAGGGGGAGGATGTGAGAGGAGGATAAAAGTCACCAAGGCAGAAAGACGCACAAAAAGGAAGACCCACAAGCTTACCAGCGTTCAAGTTAAAAATAACATAGGAACCAGGAAGAAACAGAAAGCCATGTTTAGATTTTAGCAGGCCTCTCTCTCTGTTTACTTGTGTGTAGTCTATGTGTGGGTTATTTATGACTCTGCATGGTGGACAGAGGGAGGCTGAGGGTGAGAATGTTTATTATCAATAAAAAAGACAGATGAATGCAAACAGACACACTGTAAATATACTGATGCCCTTTGCAAAAGACATAAGCTCACCATAACTCTGCTGGTAGATAAAAGACAGACGAAATCAAGATAGGCTGCATGTTTTCACAATAAACAAACCACCAACGACAAGAACTGGTCAGATAAGCTCATAAAACGGTGCAACATGCTCAGATAAAGACATAGCAGGGCTGCGATGAACAGACCCGCTGTCCATCTGCTTCCTCCCGGTGACAAATTGGGTTTGTTGCGGAGCCTGGCTATTTTCTGTCTATATTAAGACAGCGTTGGTGCGATTCTCCCAACTCAAAGGGTTAGGGATAAATCTGGAGCTCTGGGTTGTGGCCAAACTGCCTCATTGGATTGGGAGATTTGAAGAGGCTTAGTCAGAAGCGGACAATGCACAATGCTTCCGCCGTGACACAGAAAGACAAAGTGACAGTGGGTCACTACTGGCTTGTGTTTCTGCCATTTGTGCAGGCTGGCAAAGCATGTGTTGAATGTAGATATCTGCTGGGAAACGGCCCGGCCACACAGCAGGGTAAAAGCATTCAAACTGAGGCCTATTAGTTGTCAGTTTTAGCAAGTTTTAGCTTTTTTCTCTCTCTCTCTCTATTTGTAGATAAAATGGACACGTTTGTGTTACCATCGTCCTCTGTGAATCCTTTGGGAATAACAGAGGACAGTAGATGATTAACAGGCTTAAGTTTCTTTGCAAAACCCACCTGCAGGCCATAGGGCACCATTCCAATTTAAAGTTGAAGGCTGTCGGTTTGACCTCATGGATTTTGAATAATATTAAATGTCACAGAGTTGCAGTCGACGCAAGTAAAAGGGATTTATTACTCATCGAATAACTCAAACAAAAATTAAATGAAGGTTTTCTTAGATGGATGGTGGACCTGTGTTTAAACACAGATTGACCTAAATATCAACATAAGCTAAGTGATAAAAACTCTGACAGAAAAGCTTGTGGGCTCGACACACTGGTAGCGCCAAAACGACAGCGACCAATGGCTTTCATCGCCACCGCAGTGAAGACCCAACACATCGGATGTGACAGTGTTTCAAATCGCGCTGTTGGATCGCTTGTTTCCCAGACATTTTATTGGTCATGAAATTCGAGGGCTTTTGATATTTTCAAAGCAGTCTGTGACCGACAATGATGAAGAGTCAGAAGATTTAGCTGGAATTGACTGAAATCTTGCTTTTTGGTCTCCTCTACAGAAGGAAAACACAACCAGGTTCATCCTATATTACGGACAAGGAAACAGCCTGGAGAACATCATCATTTAAAGGGGTGACAGTGAGTGGCAAAGGAGTTAGGAAATTTGTTCTGCAATTGGCAGATTGCTTGTTCAATCCCCTGCTCTGACAGTCTCAGTCGTTGTGTCCGTGGGCAAGACACTTCACCCGCATTGCCTGCTGGTGGTGGTCAGAGGGCCCAGTGGTGCCAATGTATGTCAGTCTGCCCCAGGGCAGCTGTGGCTACTAGCATAGCTCACCACCGTCAGGGTGTGAATGGGTGAATGACTAATTGAAGTGTAAAGCTCTTTGGGGTTGTCGGACTAGTTAAATCGCTATACAAGTACAAGCCATTTATCATTTAATGGTGCACCTCACAGCTGATCCAGACAAATGCCAAGTGACAGCGACAAAAGTTGATCATTGTTCAACTTTCTTGTGTCGCTTTGCAAGCCCGCGTGTCTCTCCCCGCGTATCGAACCCATAACGGTGCTAATTTTCTCTCTCTTTTAATCTCATTTAATCAGAGGCATGCATGGAACAGTGCTGTATAATGTCACCATGTTTCTTTAGAGTTTGAAGCCATTAAATAGAAGCATACATTGTTGTCAACTTTTATTGCTAACAGTAGTGAATGCAAACGCTTTTCCAACTTGCAACTAGACTCACGTAAGCACATTAGTTGTTGTAAAAAAAAATCCAATCTAATAGTTATTTTGTAACTGCATCATCTTGAAATCCTCATGGCGAAACTGATATAATATTTTACTCATCATGCCTGCTTTCTCCACACTCTATACTATGAAGGGTGACTGCAAGCAAACTGAACTTGGCTAAATTTCTGCTGAGAAAGATGTCAGCAGTTGGGCTCATTTTAGACCCAAGTCCAAAACATATCCTACTATTAACTAGCCTGGCCAGCCAGACTGAAAAGGGTTAGAACCAATCAGATAGGTACGCATGTGACACAAACTCCAAGCCACAGGCTCTGGTTTTGCTCTTAGAGCAGCCAGTTATTGAGTTTTTAAAGATATATGCAGCTCGTTCAGAAAGACATAATAAAGGGCATCATTAAAACATCGCTCCAATGCAGGCTACCATCTTGAGTGTTATGGTTACAGAAAAGCGCTGCTGCATTATGGGTGCATCGGAAACCATCCGCCTCCTGTGCTGTGATTAGTCCGCTAAGATTTAGACCGGAAAGTCCAGATTGACAAGCTGTGTACTGAATACACATGGTGTAAGTCAGTATGGCTGGCCAAGCTAACCATTAACGGTTTACCTATTTCCTACTGACAAACAGCCTAATCTAAACTGAAAAGTTCTTGCTGTCTATTCTAAATGTTTAACTAGAGATTATGACAATCAGAAACCAAATTCACTTTGAGGCTTGGTTTGGAGTTCTGAGTATCTTAATTTTATTTATTTTTTTGGCCAAGAAATGATTGCAGTGCCCTAAAAAAGACAAAGTTGAGTCAATGAACTGGTGCCAAAAATATCTGCTGATCCAGCTTTCTCATTTCTCTTTCAGCCATCACTGCCACCACCTCATCTTTCACACTCTTACAGCCTCCTCTTTTATAACTCGCTGCCTCTGAGTGGTTGCATGAGAAAAACTGTATGCCCCGACTTTTCAAGAAGCCCATGCTGATTGACAGAAATATCTGATTGGAGACACAAAATACAAAGAGGGATACTTTTGGAAATACATGACTTCTAGAATGCTGAACTGACATCCTGTCTTTTCCTTCACTCATAACTTCTCTCCTCACAGCTGCAATGAGAGATGTGATCTGAAAGAGAATTAATGTCAAGCTGCTCTCATCACCCCTTTCGCTGTATTGATTTCTTTTTTTTTTTGTATGTGCACAACCCTTCTGCCTTCATCTTTTTTTCTGCTCTCCTTCCAAAACTATTTTTCTCAACCTTTAAAATAAAACTTGAGCTTATCAATTCATATGTTTTCCTCATATTTCTGGTGTAAAGGCAGGCCTGGACACGGTAAAAAGGCTTTAAATATGTGTCTTTCTTGAAAAATGCTTTCTATCAGCAGGATGAAAGGCCTGAAGTGCTGATTAGAAATCAGGGGCTACCTCTAATCTGATTGGCTGACATTAAGAGCCGTCTGCGAGATTTTGTTACTGGGGAGAATAGAGAGATAATGGTACCTTGTCAGCAACTTTTGGCTGCAGGGGCCAAAAGAAGATGAATGGAGGATGTGTTAATAGAGCTTCATCATCCAGGTTTAATTTTTTATTGTACTACTCATTTTACTTTTTGATTTATTTTTTTCATTTGAATTTTTTATTTATTTATTTATTTTTTTGCTTTAACAATGGTGAAGTAATAAAAATGATATCTAGGGTCTGGAAAAATCTTGTTGATGTGACAAAACAATGATAGTAAAATTCTGAATAGTTACTAAATGTCTTTTTATTGAATAAATACATATAGTCACAAGGCATAACTGTCTTTTGAATAAAGAATGAAAAAGTGCACATTGTCATTGTTTTATAGTTTTACAAATTTGGATAAAATATTTCAAAAATCATCGGGTAATGGTAAGAACACAACCTTACATGAAGAGCAATACATAAAATACACTGCTTGAGATTTGAAAAACTACAACAATAAGCATAACCAGTGAGTCCAATGTTTATAAGTCATCATGAAATCAAAATCAAAATCTTAAAGAACCAATTTTTACAGGTATCCACATGAGGTAATATTCAGCTGCAGTCATAAACCCTGTGGAACAAATCTGGCCTGCTCCTCAATACACTTGATAATTAAAGGGATTATTATTTTTTTTATTATTATTATACTTTTTACAAATGTTGGTCCCTGTTCTACTTATTTGTAATGCTCTAAATAGTTTTGGGCCAAATTACATTTCAGAGTAGTTTTAAAAGAGTACAAAACATGTTGAGGTCTCAAGTCTTCTGAGGCCCGTTTGCTCAGTTTTGCCAGGACAAGAACAAGGCCAGGCAGCATCTAGTTTCTATGCTCCTAAATTACCAATCTCCCTGAAAAAAATTTACAGATATTAGCCGTGTTTCCATACAATTCTAATGCGAATTTTGAGCGAACTTCTAAAATGTCGCAAAAAGGAAAATGCGAATGAGACGTGTTTCCATCTACTGGTTTGTAGTGAATTGACCAGGGAATTAACTATAATGTCATAGGTTGATGTTGCATTGAAATAAACAGGAAATAGAGGTTGCTAACTAGCACGGACCTCAGATCAGTAATGGAGTGAGGTATTAATAATGTGTTGCATTTATTTTTATGGATGAAACTAAGAAACGTTTCAGTCTCTCCGTTGACCCACATGTACACGTTGTTACTTCCAGCCTTGTTTCCAACCGTTATAGGAACAATTTAGGAAGACGGCAGCAGCAGATCAGCTGTGTGAGGTAAACGTTCGGTATGTCAGAACTTATTCGACAAATATATTTCCATCTCTTTAGCGCATTTATAAAAAAACACCTCAAGCAAGCATAAAAAATAACTGAAGTGAATTTACATACGAAGCTCTCTTTTAAGCAGAATCCTAAGTTTTTCACTCGGTTCAATCTGCTAGGTTTCCTTAAATAGAAAACTTTTTAACCAATCTCTCTGGATGATTTGAATTAATTGACTTTGCAAGATGCCTTGCGATGACATGGATTGTGAATTGGAATTGGAAACTCAGAATGAAGTGAATTTACATATGAAGCTCTCTTTTAAGCAGAATCCTAAGTTTTTATTATGTCAGAATGTATTTGACAAATGTGTTTCCATCTCTTTAGCGCATTTAGAAAAAAACACCTTAAGCGAGCATAAAAAAACGTTGATTTGAATGTTGACGTTTCCATTTTCTAAATGCACATTACTTTTTCTAATGCAATAATTCAAAATCTGCAAATAAAGGCTAAACTGCATTGGGCAGTATTTCTAAGAATCTAAAGGTAGGTTAAATGAGTAATATGGTAATGAGGGAACAAGGCAGTATTTGGGAATCTAATTTATTTTCTTTGAGCAAACAAATAATACCGTCTCAAGACTCATGAGGTGATGTTTTCCCCCTTATTATAAAGCTACATTTTTTTCTGCTTGACTGTGATAGGCTAAGCTTTTGCTCAAACGCTTTAACTATGGCGGCATTATTGGATTATTCAGCAGTACAACAGAGATGTCCAGGTGTGCCAGGATTGTTTGGCTGCAGTCATAATCACAGCAGCAGCTCATCTCAGTCTCAGTGGAAGTTGACAAGAGAGAACTTTGAACTGTTGCTCCCTGGTTATTTTTACTCTGCCACCGAACTGTCGGGGCAGTCAGAGCTGATCCAGTAATGACTCACGCTTAAGCGCCAGAGATCCCCATTAAGACTGAAAAAGGGAGGAAAAAAAATCCTTTTTCCAAAACTACTCGATAGCTGTCGTCCATTTGCATCACATGAAATCAAAATACATTTGAAATTAGCCTCCCAGGGTTTCATAATATTTTTTACCGAAGGTTTTCCGTGGCAAAAGCCCTATAAATGCACATTAATTGATTCAGTGTCACCGCTGTGGTATTTGGATAACCTGACTTGAAATGCACTGACTACTTGGCCCTGACTGACAATCACAAGAAGCCCCCTGATGATACACTCCTCCTGATTAGAGTCATTCATCAAGGGTGTGGAAGTTCAAGTGCTGCAATCTATCTACTCTGATTGCATGACAGAGACACCTGCACCTTCCATCGTTACAGATTATGACTGCTGACTCACTTTTCTGAGTCTGTAGCTGTTCCTGAACCTGAGAGTAATCTACATAAAGAACTGGTAAACAATGCAAGCTGTTTCAGACCGTTAAAACATACGAGCTGTTTTATGGCACACTTCAGGAGGTCTTGCTTTGGCTGCACGTCTCTTTAGCTAATATCCGCTATATCCCTGGTCCCACCAGTCTATAACTCTGTTAACGTGTTAAACTCTTTGACTTCTTTTATGCACAAACCTTTTGTTCCCATCAGCAAATCTGGTTCTGAGACACATGTTTTTATTTATTTTAAACAGACACATGGGAGTCAGCACATTTTATGAATCCAAAACTGTTTAAACAGTATCACAGCAAAAAGGGAACTAAAAGTAAGTACAATTTTCTTAAAATGAGTGTGTTTGTCCTTGATTTGAGCAGGTAAATAAGATTATCTGCCAATGGAATTAGTATTTTGACTCCTAAAACAAGATAATTTGAGATACTGCACTTGAAATAAAATGATGGAGACGAGTTGTTCGTGTTTTAAGTGCAAAAATCTTACTCCATTGGCAGATAATCTTACTCACCTGCTAAAATCAAGGGCAAATACAGTCATTTCAAGTACATTTTACTTACTATTAGTTCATTTTTGCAGGATATTATATCATATTTTACTCAGAGTGGCATTTGACGGTTTGAGTGTGGCTTATTATACATTTAAAGGAGCTTTTTTGGAAACGTTGACCACAAAGTAGAACACTGGCCAAACATAGACGTGTCCGCATGGCCCTGGGTGGGAAACAAGAGCTTTAGCTGTTCCAGTAAGAAGCGCTGAAATGCACAAACACAGTCACTCACAGGTGGAGCAGCAGCAAGAGTTCAGGGCTCATTAAATCCAGGTCAGAATCTGTCCCACTGAGGCCTAACCTAGTGCAGCTCACACAAGAAACACTTCAATGACTGTCTGCACACAAACACACCTCACTGAAAGCTTGTGGTAGCCTAACATCTGTGTGTGTTCATGCTTTCCTATGCAAAACACAAAAAAAACTTTTTATATTCTGTTACTCTACATAACTGAGCCTTGTGTAATTCATTAACGCATTATAGTTTTTTGAAACATAGCTAGAGCACACACAGATGAAAAGGTTCTTTACAAAAAAGTCTTGCATGTACCTGCACCCTGATTTCTGCATCTGTTTCCTCCCTTCCCTAGTTTCAGATGTGCCTTTTTGATAGAATAACATTTATCTTACATTTATGGTTAAAATCACAGGTTTATATGAAGTGAAAAAAATGAGACCATGATAAATAATGTGTTGGTTTTTTTTGTGTGTGCAAATCATAATTTTTGAAACTGGAGCCAAAATTCCTGCTTGGTTCCATCAGATTATGCCACATAATCACCCAAAGTTTTGGGAAGTTTTAGCCGGGCCTAAATGTTTTCTTTGGATACTTCTGTTTTGCAACCCACTCCTCAGTAAAAACGTACGGATGAATTCAGAATCAGGATCCAATTTATTTGCCCAGTTTGCACACAAACAACAAACTTTGGTTCCACTTTGTTCTCAACGGAGACATTTTGAATATCATCCAATGACTCATGACTTTCTTTACTGTCATGTTGTACATATAATACTATGAAATGTCCTACCTGATACAGGCCGATATCTTAATATAATGATATCCCTTTGAACTTCTGTAACCTTTTCTGGGATCTATGGCTTTACCAATTTACCGATCCATAAAAGAGCTGCTCAAAGTTTAGAGATTTTTAGGAGGTTTTTAAAGACCCAGCTCTACTACTTGACTTTTCAATCAATTAAGTCTTAATTTTTATTAACGTTCTCTTGTGTGGAACGTTTCTTTTATTCCTTTGGTTAATTTCTTTGGGTTTTCACTACGTTTATGGCATTGCTTTTATCGTTCTTACTGTGCAAACTTTTGTGTTATAAAGTGCTTTATAAATTAAGCTGGCACTGACCAATGTGCAAATGTCCAGGCACAAGAACAGCTATTCATTCAAAATCTAACTCATAATAATAAGTTTAAAAGTGTTGCACACTTATATGACCAGGTTATCTCCCCTTTGACTTTAATTATTTTTTACATTTTACATTTTGTTTCCAAACCGCTTTGTTTTTCAGTTGAATTGTACAGAACATGTGTCAAATTAAAGGAGATTTTAAACAGGGGAATGTACAATAGCTACTATTGTCAGACATCTGTGTCTTTATGCTATGCGGTGCAAAGGAAAATGGAATGAAAAGAGAAATCCAGTCTAGCATTAAAAGAGAATACAAAAGGACGTGTTTTGTGTTTTCCTTCAGAATAATGTCTCAGCAGCTTTCGCAACAACACTAAAGGCACAACGAAGAAGGAAAATCAATAATGCATACAATTACAGAGATAAGGGAGATAGAAATAGCAAAACATATCAGATCACACAATCCTGAGTAACCTTTTAATAAATGCCAACACATACAGTACTCTGAGAGAAGGAGCAAGAGGTCGGAAAGTGAAGCTGCTGAAAAAAAAAACGATTTGGATTGTGTCAAAAGGTCTCCTTTCAAAAACGTGTAAAAATAAAATACTCTGAGGCACAACTGCGCTACAAAAAACTGATGATAAACGGACAGCTTGTCTTTTATTTGACATGAATTCTAAGTAGTTTTCTCACAAGTAAAGATCTTTGTCAGCGTTACGATGTCTTTTTAAAATGTAATGTCTTTGAAAAGGCTGTGTGGTGCAAGATGGAAAAAGCAAAAAACAAAAAAAAACAAACAAAGACGTTAACACAAGACTTTCGTCTGGACAGCTGAGACCTTCCTACATTTCAACAGCCTCACCGACTCCTAAACGCTCGCATACCTGCGGTTTCCCCCGCAGCCTCTCCTTGTCATCCATGCTCTTTGCAAGAGTGAGTGTGAGACACTGCAAACAGTAAACCACAAACACACCGAGTCTGGGTTTTGGTGCAATTCGGTCAGAAAGCTCACATGAAAAAAAGAGCTGTGGATGTGTGCCGAGCGTAGATAACTCCTGGCTTAGCACTTCATAACCCCCTATAAACATAGAATATGACCCGCGCAGTGGCGCCTAGGCAGTGAACGTAATGAACTTCTGTTTGAGGACGACGTGTAATCAAAGGCTGCAGGACGGTGATGGAGTGGAACTGGAAAACAGTAATGATGAAGGCTTTGCTTCACATGACTTTGTGAGTGCTTTTCAGCTGAACAACAAAACAACAGTAAATGTTCTACCAATATTCTCTGAGGCTTTCAAGACGGTGGTGGTTCAACACTTAATGAAAAATCAAATATCTACAACAGTTATAGTTGGATTTTTACCTCATTTTTATACAGAGACTTATGGATGAACATGTCAAAGCAACATTTGATCTGGGTAAATCAAGTGATGCCTGATTTATGGATATAAAATGAGCAGTAATAAGAACTGTTAGGAAAAAAAAGGGAATTAACTAAAAACATTTTTGAAATATGCTTAGAAGTCACGTCTTGCAAGTTGTAATCAGTGTGGTAGAAATAATAAAAAAATATAGTATTTTGGAGTCTTAAAGCCATTGTTTAAATCCTCACAAGGGCCTTTCTGCGCCAATGTCTTCTCCAAATGCCTCATACTAGGGCTGGACGATAATTCAATAACAATATATATATTGATCAATAGACGTATATCAAGGATAGAAAAGAAAGTGTTAATAAAAAGTTCGATAGAAGAACAGTTTTCCTTTCTTTTGCATTCTAACCATGTAGATTAATATTACAGTCATTACATCCTTCCGACCAATCACAAAGCGGACCGAGGAACGCTCTGTCACCAAGTCCCGCCCCCTTCAAAATGTTCAGAGAGAGCGCATTCGTTTTTAATTTAATAAATACTTGCAGTTTTGGTAAAAGGTGGGTTGAATAAAGGGTTGAGTTTGAATTCAGTGTTTGTGTCTGTATCTAAAAATAAGTTGCTAAACTACAGCATAAAATGTCCAGGGCTGCACTTAAAATATATGTTTTGAATATGTTGATAATTATCGATATCGATCAATTTGATTTCTATTTTATCGATATGCTTTTTCTTCTACATTGTCCAGCCCTCCCTCATACCATCCAAAAACATGCATGTTAGGTTAACTAACCACTTTAAACCACCCTCTGCCTCACTGGGTTTCCCTGTAATGGATTGGGAGCTCATCCAGAGTGTTTTCTATCTCTCACGCATTGAACACTGGAGATATACCAGAATCCCTGAAACACTTTAGGAAGTGTTTCAGGGATTCTGGTATAACCAGGAAAAAGAGAGTATGGGGTCATCATGAGTCCCTGGACAATAGAGGGAGTAGAGTACCCCCTTCCCATTCCTATAAGACTTTTATTAGACTTTTTATTTTTTATTTTAGGAATAAAAGTTGCTTTATCTTAACTTGCTCTTGACGATGACAATAGTCGGGTTCCTATTTAGGGATCTTTTGAAACGTTGCTTCCCATTTCAAAATATTATGAAGCATTTGTGAAGGCCAGAGTGCACATTTGCAGATCTGTGCTGATGATAAAGTTGTATATGTAGCTGAAACAAATTATGTGTGCAGTTGAAAGCCTACTAATAGTTTTAAAAAAAATCGTTTGACTAAAATAGATGAAAACTAAGCTTTATCAACCCATGTAGCCTTTTATTTAGCACCAGGAAACTAAAAATGAGATCAGCCTCATGATAAATGGTATTTGGTTTAAAGGGTGCGTGAAACCAGATTTCTGGGAGTGAAAATATAAGTGATATTTTGCTGGAAAGCTTCATAAAAGCAACAAAAAAGTAAAATGCCCAAAGGTATTGCAATCTTACATGAAACCGAAGACATTGTAGAAGGTAAAACTCTATAAAAAGCTATACAGCTCCCTAAGATTCTCATTCATGACTTACTGTGAGGAAGTATATAATAATACATAATAAAACCAGCTTATATGCATATTTTTGAATGGAAAAAAAGCTTTAGGAATCATAAACTGTTTACAAAAGTCTCAATAAATTGCATCCATTCATACATTGCCTATTATCGTTTATCCATGCAGACCATCTCCGGCGGTCATTAGGCGAGAGGCACATCTATTAAATTGCAGCCTTAAAATTCTACAATTTGGTTCAACTTAACACTGCACTGATAACAGAGAAAGCAAATAATGATCGTCTTCCTGACTGTATTCAGATGTTGTTTGATATCAAAGAAGCAAAGCATGAATTTAGAGGAAATTGTATGTTCAGAAAAGTAAAAGATAGGACAAATATTAAAAAATTCATAGTCAATGAGTCAATGTGTGGAAATTAAGAAATGCAGAAAAAAGTGTACAAAACAGTGGTATATGTGTTTTTTGAGACATAATCTGCACAAACGATTGCATAATTTGGGAATCATATCTTTGTTGTTTTTTGTTTGTTTTCTTTATTGGTACTGACAAAGAAATAACTGCTCCCATTTATGTTAAAGTGATTGTGGAAAAAGTGTAGGTGTAATAAACTAACCTATCTGCCTACAATATTTGATCTAATATGTATGTAACTGCTGTTAAACCTAATCCGTGTTTGTTTAAAATTATTCTGTAAATGTAAAAAAAAAAAAAAAAATCTAAATAAATCACATCTATATAACCCATGTGACCAACATCACGAGATGTTCCAAAGTAACTCAAGGTGACATTTTTATAGTTTATACTATTTCTTACCATTGTAATAGGTCAGCAATGCTGCAGCAACCAGTTTGGCCAAGCATCTTCATTTATTTAATGGTTTAAAGGTATAGAGGATGATATTTTTTCAGCTTCGGTTTCCGGTGGGATCATCTTATCTATTGGTTGTCCCACATGCCAGTCATTATGAGGATCTCATCCAGCACCAAAGTATGCCCTCGTTCCTTGCTAGTTTTGCTGGCTGCACATGCTTACTTCTATCATTTATGCACCGAGTGAGCTTTGGTATCCGCCGTTCATTGTAGCTCTCACCGTATACTTTGACATCGACTGAGAGTCGCGAGAAGCAAACTGTCTTACAGGCTTATGAGAAGAAGAGGAAGGCCTCAGAAGAAAGAAATAAGACCAGAGTGGATTTGGGAGATTCTTTCACGTGATCTCCCTGAGGATCGGAACAGCAGGTAAGATTGGTCTTGCGCAAGCGCAGTTGTGACTTGGGCGTTTCTTACCTACATTTTCCAGAAAGAAATTGTCCGTTATACCTTTAAGGACTAACACTAACATGTCTTCTGCGTGGAGCTGCATTTCATTGTGCATAACATGAATATAGCATGTAACACATGTTTTAGCTGTCTATAATACACGCATTGCATGTTAATGAGATATTCAACCTGTACTGCCGTAGATGTGCACATCTGACACAGATGACAGTACCCATCCTGCCAAAAGTACATGAGAAAGACATGGATTTACCACAGCTACTATTGCCATCTCAGTCTTTGCCAACTATATTGCCATCAAATGATTTGCTTATATCATGCAGCCCTACTTTTACAAGTTTAATGCCTGGTGTCTTCATCATGTCCTAGATCTGTTAGTGGCCCTCAACCTGATAAACGTCCCGGGGGAACAGCTTTATGTGGATGCTGGACTGCTGTGAAAAGCATCGTTGTCTGAAGCGCTTAAGGATTTTCAAATGTCATGTTCGACTACATGATACTGGAAAATGTATTGTTTCTATGGCCTTGTTATTTTATTCAGAATCTAAAGAGCATAGCCAAAGGATTGTGCAGTAAGATGGAGTACCTGCAAGATTGGGCTTTACGATTCTTCTTCATCCAAAAGATATGATAAAGCAGCTACAGAAACAATAATACTCCAAATCTGTAAGCAGCTCTATGTTAACTGGTTAATAGCTTCAGTACTCTCTCAGACTTCACCTGAGATAGACTGTCTTCATGTGAAGGCAGTATAACCCATTTTTTCCTTGAGAGAACCACAGCCTCAGCTTTTGAGTTGCTAATTTGCATTCAAGCAGCATCAGATTCTGCTGAAAACAACTCAGCTGAGCTCTGGTGCCTCTTGCTCTGACTGCCTCTAAAGTGCATGTAATCCACATAAAATAGAGACATAACATCCCTATCACCACGTTGAATGTCTTCCTCAATGCCTTTTCTGCAAACTTCAACACCCACTTCAAACAGATGTGGCTCACCAGAATGCATACAATGTCGCTTCGTACTTGTAGTGTACATGGAGCCAAAAACTCCATGTACAAGCTACAGAATCTTGAAGCAAACCTGGTTAGAAACTCTCTGCAAATCTCAACTTTTGAGCGACACTTTGGGCTTTGACGCACTACAGAAATGCAGAATGGGCAACATTCAGGCTCCTTTTTGCCTGCACTAAACGCCACATAGCAGCACCAAACACCTGCCTTATAGGGGTGTGACAGTACACAGAAATCATGGTGTGGTTGCTAAGCTTTGTTTTTAAAGTCACAGTTTTGTCTGTTCTCAATACGCTTCAATCAAAAGAAAAAAAATACGATTTGGATTTGAATCAGTCTATTCAGTGAAAATAATAATGTTTTTGTTTTTATAAATAAGTTCTTGAATGTGTTTTAGCACTTTTTTAAAAGCAGAGGTACAGCACGAATGATATTTGATCAAATTCTTCACAGACAAAACTACAGGATAATTTTCACTGTAGTTTGGAGTTTTTGAATAAGATATTGCAAATTTGATAATGAAGAAAATGTTAAAATTGCATTGGAGTCGTTTTGGTATTTAGACAATCCACTGTACAATCGCCCACGTGTGGGAGAATACCAACAGACAGATTCCTCTCCACATTATACCGGGGTGGTAGGTAACATGGCGCTTGCATCTGGTTGACTACGGGAAGTTGCGTTTGGAGTTAAGCCTTTTATTCTCTACATACTATGGCTATTTACATTTGAATAGAATGAGTTTCAGATACGTAATTAAGCTATATACCTTATTTCTTTTGAAAAATGGTGACATCAACCATTGATTCAGTCCATCTTTCATTCTCCGTTGCCACTCTAGCTTAGTAAGAGACCCCAAAGTATCCAACAAGTAGACTTTAGTGATAGCTGGGGGAGCCTATTTGCTTTATTCTGATGTCACATTGAAAACATTGTGGAGTTTTGAACTTAGGTACATGAAACGTTCACGTGTGTACTGATTAAAATAATGCTGCGAAAATGTGTATATATGGACCAACACGCGCACGCACACACGCACCTTCACTTCCCTAGAGCCATAGTAGCCACAGCAATTCATAGTCCATGGCAGAACAGTTAAGGCTAGGCAAAAACAGCTCAAAAGAACCACCATATTGCATTTTCATCAAGACAGTAATAGAGCAGCTGCGAATACTGCAGTAGTAACTAACGTGTGTCGTTTGTGTGCACAGGCCGGCTCCTGCACTGTTGTCTAAGCCTTAATGAATGCTGATCACCGAACACACACACACACACAAAAGACAAACAAACAAAACAAGCCACCTCAGTCCCCATGTCACTGTACCATCTAAATGGCTAAAAGGTGTATTCTGAAGGCTTTCTTTGACAAACTCCTGCTTAAATGCAGGCTCAACAGGTCTCAGTGCAGGGAGTGGTCATTTCCAACACTGAAACAGGAAGTTCCTGCCTCCTGCATCCAGCCAATCAGAACGCAGTATTTGACGACAAAGGTTCCATTAAGGAAGTCCCGTGTTACCCTCAGCGCTCTGAGCTTCTCTCAAGACAGACTCTGTTTTTTCCTGCCTGTCAATGCCAGGAACCCATTAAGGAGCAGCGCTGGCGAAACAATACAGGGATGGAACCTATGCTATTGTTTTCCATCGCTGGTCCTTGAGAAATCTCGGCCCTTTTCCGTTATTTCTGGCAAGAAGGAACCTTACAGTGTAACCAGGAAAGCTTGATGCATAAAAAAAATGAACTGGCTAAGACAAAGGTAGCCGATTCATAATTCAGATTTGGGATTTAAAAAAAAAAAAAGAATATGTTCTGTTGTTGATGCATTTAGGGAAACTACAAGTTTGACCGTCTGTTAGAGGCTTAGGCGTTTCTGATCCTGGGGAGCAGATTCAATTATTTTACTTTAACTGACGGAATCAGGTGAGTAATGCAGAGAAACATCTGAAGCATGCAGTTCACCGGCCCTGAAGGCCATAATTGCCAAACCTTGGGTGGAAGACAGAAAACGTCATATAACAAGGTTATTACCATGAAATCCCAGTCATCTTTTAACAAAGCTTCCTTATATAAAGCTATATCTATTAAGGAAAAAACATTTAAAATGAAGATTTAGGCAAAAAAAAATCCATGTGATACATATTTTTATCAGTATTTTTGTGTAACTTGTGTTAAATACATTTAACATTTAATAAGTGTATACCTAGGACCCGTAGTACTAAAACTGTTTTGTGTAGTTTTTTAAATTGAAAACCAAACAGCAACAACAGTAATACCTACTACTATGTGTAGTGGCATTAATATAATTTTTTAATAATTTAATTTCTTTTGTCTGAGCAAACAAAAAGTATCCAGTAGTCAGACTAGTGTTTGGAAAGGATACTGTGAGATATTTTTATGAGTTTTTGGAAACTAGTAATAGAAATGATTGCTTTTATTTGTAACAGAAAAGCAGTGGAGTTGAAGTACCATAATGATACATTTATATTTCTTACATTGATATTAATATCTATAACTTTATAAACTGTTTGTATTGTATGTTTTGGACCAGTAACATTTCCAAATAACTGAACTTCTCATTGCCTTTTTTTATTATTATTTAAAAACATCTAGGAACTAAAATGGGGCCCCTCAGGAGCTCAGGGAATCCTGAAATTTTCATGAAATCTTCTCAGTACTAACCATAACAATTCAAAAGGTTTGCAAATCAAATAAGGAAAAATCACAGAGAGGAAGGATAGTACACGCTGGAGAGCACATCGTTTTTAAGTCACAAATTGTTTGAAGCGTCAGTAGTTGCAGCAAGAAGGTCCTGCTCTGGGGAGTTTGCATGCTTTCCCTGTGCATGTGTCGGTTCTCTCTGGGTACTCCAACTTCCTCCCACAGTCCAAAAACATGAAAGTTTTTTTTTTTTTTTTAGTATATTTAGATTTACCTAAGGTATGAATGTGTGTTTGCAGGGTTATTTGTCCTGTGTCTTTCTATGTTGAGAGTTTGTAATAGTACTACTGAATTGGGTTTGAAGGGATAATTTAATCTTAAAAGATTAACACAGTGAAAATAACCGTACAAACTTTTACCGTAGCTACCTCAAAACCACTGACCACTTCCTTCCTAATACACAAAGGCTACTTTGTGGAGCTGCAGAAAAAGGAGATTGAAAACAAAGCCGATGCATCTGAGCAACAGTATAGAACAGTGATGCAAAAATGATGCTTCGATCCGTCTGATTTGGTAGAACATCAACAGTGTCTTGTCTTAATATCGTTCCATCACCCAGCCCCATTTTATCTCCATTGTAAACCTTTTAAAAGAGATAGATTCCCAACAGTCCATTCCATCGGTAGCAAACTAATAAATATCTGTATTAACAAAGGAAAGAAGTCATCAGTACAGGGTTTTTTTTTGTATGCATGATATGAATGGCTGGTTTTCTTTAAAAATCACAAGCAAGCAGATTTCCTCCTCCCAACATTAAAACAAGAAACAAGGGAAAGTCTTACAGCATTGTTCTTCTGATCTCCATGCCTCTCCGCCCAACTCCCTGACCCTCGTCAAGCCAATGACACCCACTGAAATGTCCACAAAGGAAGCTCCACAAAAACAGACACACCAAGTTTCTGTTAATCAACACAGCAACAAGGCAGATCTATTCTGCCACATTAACACGAAATCATAAATCTTCCTTAGATGCACAACTAAAGAAACTGTGTAACTATTCACAATATGAAATAGGTCAAATAAGCAGTACCTCATAGCACAAAGAGAAAAATAAAGAACATGGGTGCAGCATAGTTTCATAAAACATGAGAAAAGGCAAAGCGATTGGGTAAATAATAATCAGCGTGCTCCAGTTGAATGCCTGCGAGACATTTAAAAATAGGCATTTGCATTAAATGCTGTGCAATTTGCGCTCAATCTGAGGCCTCTCAGGTGGAAATAATTACCCACTAATAACCTTCAAATACGCAAGCTCCTCATCAGCACCAATCAGCCACAGTTTGGCTTTTCAAGATGTTCGACTCCGTGTGCTGGCATGTCTCGATATGGGTGCTGCTACGAATAACGCTGAGCTAAATAACTTCAATTAATCAGGCCAAAAATTACAGATTGAATCAGCACGAGGCATGCTGTGCAGATGTAAGACGTTCCTTTCTAAAACAAAATGTGCTTTCAGTGCAAAGGCAGAAATCTGCCCACGCTGGCAGTGATTTCAGTACTGACTGGCGTATGTCCAAACGCGGGCTGCTGCAACCACAACACACTCATGAATTGTCTGGGACCAACGTGCTGAGTCCACAACTAGAGGGCAAATAAAAAGGCAGTTCACTTTCTAGTTCCCGCTGTATGATCTTGCATATGTTTTCCGTCTTTGCTTTTACTGTGAATACTATAACAATTTAGCAAACTGTAGCACTGCCTTTAGGCCCCAGCTGATTTACACCCCAGGCAGATTTAGGTGCAAAGCAAACTTTTAAAGTCAAATCAGTGTCATAATTCCAGTGAAAACCTGCCAAAGGCTGGTAAGCAATTATAGGATTGCTGTAATGCTAAACGAAAGATTTTTTCCACTGATTAATATGAAGGGAATAAATATATCCAACATGCCTTTTTTTCTAAATCAATAATCCTTTAGTGTTGGTTTGTTATGTTTTTGAGAGATGACAGTTTCATTTGCTTATCAAAAACAAACTTCTTCCAAATTAAAACAGTTTTAAATCTCTAAATGACGAGATAAAAAATAATTTTGTACCCTACAAATGCCGTCTACAAATTGGAAAGTCCATGTGGATTTTTCAACTAAGAGCAAATAAATATCCTAGACCCATTGCTTCCTACCCTGCAAAAAGCCATGCAAAAACCGCTGTGCTACACATTTTTAGCAGTGTTGCAGGTAAGGGGACGCTCTGCTTTGCACATTAGAAGTGTTCCTGGCAAAAAAAAAAGAGTGCACAAACACCCCCAGTGCCTGTGTGAACTTCCCTGATGTGCTGACCATGATCGAGGGGAGGACACTTCCAGCTTTGGAATACCAGGACTGCTAGAGAAAGAGCTGCGATGGCATACACAGATGATCACCAGTGTGTCAGCAGAGAATGAGATTAGTAGTGCCCTCCCCGGGCGCTCTCTCAGCTGCCGTGTGTGTGTGTACGCTCCGGCTCCTGGCTCTCATGTATCTGTGTGTTCTCAGCGAGCGGTTTTTGCCTTCTTTGACTGACACATACAGAGAGTTTAGGGAGTCCCGTCCCTCCCACAGCCGAGCTGAAAAAACCTCAAAGCTGCTTATCCCATGACTCTGCCACTTCTATCTTATTAAAACTGTGGCTAGTGTGGAGATAAATCAATTAAAAATCCAAATTTAAGCGGGACCAGCGTGCTGAAAACGTACACACTTGTCTGAAACTTTTTAATTCTCAATCCCCGACACAAAAACTAACACGCGTTGCTTCTCGCTCTACTTTTTTTTTATTTTAGCAAGACATCATTCTAATTTATCCCTCAGGGCGGTCAACTTAGCACGCGCATTTGCAGATGGACGCACTCTGGCTGTGCGAGCTAAAAAGAGGAATTTACAGGTTCAGTGAAGCCTCAGGAGAAGTCTGTGGATGTGGAAGTCTGTGGAATATGAACCACACGGGGAGTACTGGGCACCCAGCCAGCAGAAGCACGGAGCGCAGCCTGGCATCCACTGGCACAGACCAACCCATCTGAGAACATTACTTGCCACCTCAACCCTTGACTTGCAGTTCTTGACACGGCAGATTCGTACAGTGTTGTGGGTATGGACCGCGTCTTCTGCCAAGTTTGTCTGCATTGACATGTTTCTTTGCCGGCATCTATATTTAGAGAGGCAAGCTGGGATAATTGCTATTTCGAAAGTCACAAAACCGCACCAAGAGGAGAAAAAAACACACACACACACAGTGGGAGGGTTAAGGGCTGAAAAGAATTGCATGGGCAGTTGTTCAGAATGCAGCAGCTCTGTAAAGAAGCAGCCATCCTAAAATGCTCGCTGGAGTTGCTGCAGATTCTCAGAATGTGTTTGCGTCTGCATGTGCTCCAGCGCTTCAATACATTTTCCATCAGATTAAGCTGCTAAGCCTTTTCTATAGTACAGTTTCACCTCAGGCATTGGCCTTTAATGGCCTGCTTTCCAGAGCAGAACCAAAATGGGATCATTTATCAGTCACATAATTTAGTTTACCCTAGAAACCGTTGGGCGGTCTCAAAAGTGTGCATACGCCCGGTAAAACGCTGCAACTTTTAAAGCTGCTTTTAATGTGACAAATACAAAGATGCAGCAAAAAAAAACAATGCAAGAGGGCAGGTTGCAAAGGATCAGAAATATTTCACCGAATAAAGACATCAGTCAGGAGCAGAATACAAAAGAAAGTACAGAATCACATATAAAACCATGGCAACGTGGCATAAACAAGAAGTGGTGAAAGAGTGGGACAACACTGCATTACAAAAACTGTGGTTTTCTTCCACATGAATGTAAAGACAAGATGGAACCTGATCAGGGAGTCTGCAAAAAAAGACCAACACTAAAGGATCTGCAGCAATTTATTGTAATTACTGGTTGTGTTCTAGGTGTCACAACAGTATATGTCCATATGTCTGGACTATACGGACATCTTATACTCCACAGAAAACGTCCAGGCCTGCCTGAAAGCTACGACATGTGGGGGAACATTTTAGGGTCTAACGAAACCAAACGAGAACTCCTCGACCAAATTTGGAAATTTGGTCGAGGACACAAACAACACAAACAACACTGCATGTTAATCAAAGAACAAAATACCTACAGAAACATGCTGTGGGGTGTTTTTTTTCGTGAAACAGAACTACCGCTTTTCTAAAAATGGATAAAACTATGAAAATATCCAAACATCCTGTCCATTTTGACCCAAATCCATTGGCTGTCTGCTGAAAAGCTGAGGATGAAGAAACCTTTTGTTTTTCAGCATCAGAACAAGTCCAAATCAACAAAAGAATGCATTCACCAGGCAGAAACAAGTTTCTGAATGGCCTAAACAAAGTAAGGAATTAAATCCAACAGATATTTAGTGCTATGACCTGAAGAGGGATCCTGTGCTGAAAGATCCCCGCACCAAACAATACTGGATGCTTCGACTGAATCACAAGCTGATTCAACACAGTATTACCTATTTTAGGGGAACACACCCTTATGCAATTATTTTTTTTTTTTAAAAAGCATCAAGATCATCAGCTCTAAACCTAAAGATGCCATCATATTATTGTATAAAGTGTTGCACAGAGCAAAATGTTGAAAACAGTTTAAAGAGTCAAAAGATCATCAATAAAGAGACATTGGTGAGAATTGTGTGACTGATCTTTGGTTTTCCAGTGAATCTTGTTAGATTTTTGTGTTATCTGGCTTTAATGAATGTCACACGCGCTCAAAACCTCGCAGGTACAAGGCGGCTGCATTCAGGACAAGTGAATCATTGCAGATGCTTCCTGCCAAATCCACTGGGATCGTGACAACACAACTTTGCCCTGACTGGCTTTAAGCTCCACAAACATCGGATCTGTTATATTTTGGTCCAGTGTTATCTTTTCCAAACTTAACGAACTTCATTGTTCTTCGTGTGTTTTTTTTTTTTCTGACAAGCTCACTTTCCTTCTACTTGAATATCAGACGCTGTAGAGTACGTCACATTGTTAAAGTCACAGAGCCTTTTGCATCAAGAGGCACAATTTTTTCTTGATGTTAAAGACCAGTATAAACTAAAGCTTAATTGTGAAGAGGAGGGACAATGACAAAATGGACATTACTTATTTTCTACCAATAAAAACTTGAAAAGTTTTGCATGCATTTGCCTTCGGGCTCCAAACGTCTATCCTTTGCTAAGTTCCTGCAGCTGTAAAACGTTTGAAAACGATGAACCCCTTTACCTCCCAATTATGCGCTACTTTGTTTTGATCCATCACACAAAATCCCGATAAAATTTCAAATTTGTGGTTGAGGGAAAATATTTAAGAGTCATTAATACAATAAAATCAAGTTCCCTCTGCTAGTAGTAAACAAACGTGCAACTTTGCTTTTTCGGTATATTTTTATTATTCCTACCAAAAAGATTACAAACTCTTATGGCTGTGCAGAAAAAAATGCTTTAAGTTCTGACCTCCTTGGATCAGTTCACACTGTACTTTTCGTGGAAAGATCCATGCGTGGGGGGGGGAGCTCTTGGAATGTGCTTGTTTTCGTTTCCTGAAAAGGTTGACATTTCACAGATATACTGCTTCATCAGACAATGCAGATTTGCAGATCACACACACCATGACGTGGTTACACTGAGCGCCGGCGGCCGCCACCGGCGTGTCAGCTGGTATGACTCACCTCTCTGCACCTCCAGGAAAAACACACTGACACAAACATAAATAAACTCAGGCAGCGGGACGCACGCTTATCTGGGTCCACCCCCATTTAACGCGCTCCATACCTTAAGCACTGACTTCATACTGTAAGGGTAACATACGAGGCCCGTGCGCGGCGTGGCACCTTGCGAACACCCAGCACTGAATGTGCGACTGCGGTCTGCCAACCAACCAGAGCCAGTGGTCTGTGGCGAATAAGCAGAGCGGTGACTGAGACTAACTGGGAATACGTGCACGCACAGGAGAGAGGAGAGGCAAGGAGGGGTTAGAGAGGGAATGAGAGAGAGAGCTAACCAAGCGAAGTCATCCCCACTGAGCGTTCACGGATGCCGTCAGCTCAAGCTGCAAATATGATCGCTTTGGCAAAAACAAACAAAAAAAACAAACAATAACAATGGTTATTTTTCTTTTATTCTATGGCGCCTCTAATAACACGTGCAGAGTCACGCTCTGACTTAAAACCACTAGTCAGGACCGAAAGGAATCATACAGCAACGAGAATTGAATTCATTTGATATTAATGTTTAAGTCTGATTAAATTATCCTGAACTTAGAGATGACAGAAGTGACCCGGTAAAAAAAAAAAAAAAAAGTAAAAAGAGCAGACAAGACCAAAGAGAAACCTACACAGAGAATGTAAATAAAAAAAATCAGGAGTGAAGAAATAAATTGTAAATAAAAAAGAGGCCAGAGTGCATTTCTCTTACCTCTGTAGGTGAGCGTGCTATCCTTTGGAACGAGAATCTAGTAAAAGCTCCAGTCTTTCCAGGACAATTTACATGTGGATGTAAGTTTCTT
This sequence comes from Fundulus heteroclitus, assembly GCF_011125445.2. Taxonomy (NCBI): domain Eukaryota; kingdom Metazoa; phylum Chordata; class Actinopteri; order Cyprinodontiformes; family Fundulidae; genus Fundulus; species Fundulus heteroclitus. Next base: position 5,671,100 of record NC_046369.1, read on the forward strand.
TTCTTCCGTGCACAAACTCCTCAGTCCTCTGCCGGCGCTTTTGGTCCACCTTAGTAGGTTTTCCCTTTTTCTTTTCTTTTTTTTTTTTTTGAAAATACACACTGGATGGTAATGAATAGTAGCGAGTGAAAGGACAGCACCACGCTGGAAGGCAGGGAGCCTGCGTGAAACAGGAGAGCTGGGAGAGTAGAGAGCAGACTGAGTGGGATGCAAGAGCTATTCTTCCCAACATCAGAGTGGCCGGGCTGGAAACACCCACCTCCTCAGCATGCATCAAACGGGGAGCCCGCTCTGAAGTATGCAGACACGGACAACTCCTGCGTGCAGCGGGGGGGCTGATCGTACCTGATGGAAAGCGCTTCTCAAAAGGGTTCGAACCCTTGAAAAGAAAACGCCAGATTTCTTTTTTTTTTTTATGTGGGAGAAAAGGGACTGTGACGAATCAATTCAAAACATTTCCTCCTGTAATGTTTTAACAAACGAGGGTAACAAATAAAAAAAAAAAGTGCAGAAAGCTGAAATAAACACTTTAAACGCTCACTCTTCCCGGCAGCGCTTCTGCCATCAATCACTTTGCACCTGATGACCCTGAAGAGTCCAGCTGCCCAAGCAGGATTTTCCTTTGTGTTGCTCGTTTTCATCCATTAGCTAAAGATATGGTTTGCAGAGAGACTACGGGGAACTAAAATATTCTAACTGTACAAAAGGTATCAGTCTGGAGAAGAGGGGGAAAAAATGTCCACAGCATACATACACAGGCTCAGAAACACAGAAATACAGAAAGACATCCAGACGCATTTTCTTCCAAAGAAGACATCCTGGCTAGAATCTCCTGAAATAACTTCTGGGAGAATGTTTTATGGTCTACTGAAGACAAACAATGTCAAAAACGTTGTTTGGCACAAAACCAATAATGCACATCACCAGAGGAAAGCCGTAGTCGCAGTCAAACACGGTGGTGGCAGCATCATTATCTGGGCTTACGTTAACCCCGGTGGAACTGAGTTTTGTGTGGAGGTGGAAGAAATTATGAAAATCCCCAGATGCCATTTAGTTTCGATCCAAATGGGCTTTTCCTTGGCTTGAGATTGAAAGAACTATTTAATGTTGAAATGATTCATGTAGCCTGATAATTTCTGAGGCCACTGGGGAGCAAAGAAGTAGCTGGGTAAAACATTCAACATGTAAAGGGCAAGAAGTGCATTTCAATATTCATACAGCCATCAGTTAAGGATATAATTTAATTGCTCTTTCTAGTAAGAGTTACCATTGTAGTTATCTAAGCCTTAACATGTCCTGGAGATGTTTGCATCAGCTTGACTGGGAGACTTAAGGAGTGTTTCGATCAATTTCTCCACATAAGTACACCGAAGCAAGTCTGTGATTAAAAGGTTAATTTCTTTTTCACGAACGCAGCCAACAAACCTGCATTCTTGAATCTGCAAGAGAAATCAAGACGGGGAGGAATGTATTTTGTCCTACATTACAGCGAATCCAAGCGTAGATCGGAATCATTTAAAGATTCACCAGTAGAGATGTGAAATTTTGACACGGTCAAGCCAGAGTTCGGACCTGAAAGTGACACAACTCCTCTGGAGTGACGCCCTCACAATGTGATAGCTTTGGAGAAACTCTGTAAGACAGAGTCACCAATAGGTCTCCATTAAATCAAGATTATTGAACTCCCACCAAATAGGACTAATTGCTGAAATGCAATCAGAAGGTACTCCAACAAAGTATTAGTTAAAAAGCATAGCCAGTCTTAAGTTATTGCAACATTTACAATTTAGCCCTTTCTAAATGATAGATGTTGCATTAAAGCCAGAAATTGTGTGTTTGAAATTATCTTTTTTTGGTCTCATAATATCATTTCACAGAAATCTGGCATTTTTTTCATGCATGTGTACACTTTTAAGACAGACTGCGTGCACGCGTGAGGCTTGTGAGCACCCGTTAGCGTACGTTTCCTGACGGGTTAAGCCTTTCCCTTCGGCCCCAGCGTCGCCTGAGAGATTTGTCCGCCGGGGCTTTTTTTTTTCAGTGGAAAGAAATAAACAGCGATAAGCGTCTTCGTGCCTTAAACGGCTGCTAATGACTTGAATTCAGGGCTCGCGGTGTGTGTTCTTTCAAAAACGCTGCAACGATGTGATTAAACCAGCTGTTCCCAACCTTGGAGGATGCCCCGCAGGTCAAAAGGAGGGAAGGTGGTTCTCGAACACAAACCCCCTTTAATTTGGCCGTGTCGCGCTCGCAACAAACTCTTCAGATGCAATCGGAAAGGGGAATGCACGTTCAAGGTTCGCTTGTTTGTTCAAAAAGCGTCACAATATTGCAATAGCACGTCTGCTGCAAATAGCAGCTCCGTGCAGCCGTAGCAAGAGGATTCGCTTTGAGATTTGAAGACATGCTCTTCATAGTTGGAGTGCACCATTGCCTGTCACTCAACGTCCCTTCATTTTCCCATCAGTGATCTCCTCCTGACAGAGACGGAGCATGAGAGAGGGGAGATTTTTTTTTTTTTTCTGTCTTTCTCCTTGGGCTTTAAAGCCTCCGCACCACCTACCTCTCCCAGCCAGTGCTGTGAGGGCTCCACGCCTCTGGGACAAAGCCTGCTTTAATAAAGGCCAGCAGCAATGCCCGGTGCATGCAAAGGGGTCCTCGTTAACGCGGGTTAATTGGCTAAACTGTATGAGATTGTTGCATTTACATCAGAGGAACAGAAGCTAAACAGATTCTTGCACAGATTCAAGGATATTTCCAACATTTTCAAATCTGCCCATTGATCTGACCGTGCGTTTGAAAGTCTCGTGTCAACTACTGTTTTATAGGCACAGGCCATTCCGACGATGTTGCTGCGTACTCTGGAGCCGGAGACATGGCTGGTGTTTGGTGGGAATTGCATTTTCTTGAAAAAAAAAACAAAAAAAAAAACAAAAACACTGCTATAAGGAGCCGGTGAGAGAAAGGAACCACAATAAGGCTTCTTTGTTATGCAGCCCCACGTCAGGATTTAGACAGACCTTAAGATGGGTTGTGGAAAATTACTGCCCCATCAGTTCTTTTTAAGCCCTGCCTGCAGATCCAGGGCTTAAAAAACTGGGATGCAGTTTGTCCCTCCTCCCTCCCCAAGCCCCCCGACCAATAGTTGGCCCCCAAAATCACCAGAATTACTGTCTCTCTTTTTTTTTTTTTTTTTTTTGTACCAGTAGAAAAACAAAGCTGGTGATCCATGATATGTAAAATATTAGGGTACTTTATTCTTAAAAAAAAAAAAAAGATTAATTGACGGGGATGTTAACGCTTCTATAGCACCAAACACCACATTTTACAACAGTTAAATCACTCAAACGGCAGAAATCAGGACAAATAATTTAAAACTATTTCAACTTTGTATTTTTTTTTTTTTTTGCTTTCATCAAATTAATATGCATACATTTTTTAAAGGGTAAAATAAACATCAAGGAGCATTCTGTTTGATAATTGCCATCCTCTGCTCTGTCAGTATGAACCTGACCTCTGGAAGCCATAATTTCTATAGGAGCTGAATAACATATATGCTTATTTCCTAAACATGCTCACCATTTTTATGTATTTAACACATTGATTGTGTTAAATACATAATTATTGTGAAGCGCGTGAGAAATGATGGGGGGGTATTATGATATCTTAAAGAGGGTGACGAGCATTTGTAGTCGAACCCCTGAATCAGTTCTTTTGCAGAACAATCTTTTTGTGCAACTATAGCTGTAAGTCTTTTGGAGTATGTCTCTACCAGATTTGCATATCTACAGATTGAATATTTACGCTAATTCTTCTTTGCAATATGGCTCAAGCCTACCTAAATTGGTTAAAGTGTGGTGTTTAACAGCAAGTTTTGGGTCTTACCACAGATTCCCAATTGGGTTAGGTCTGGACTTTAACTATGGGTGTCTACCACATGATCAGAACTATTGCATAGTAGCTCTGACCCAACATCTATAGTTGTCCTACTTAAAGCTAAACCTCTGTCTGAGTCGTAATTCTTTTCCAGCCTATAACATATTTTCTTTAATATTTCCATGCATAAAACCCCATCCAAATGTCCAATTCCTTTCCCTTTTGAAACACAGCATCCCCACAGCATGATGCTGCCACCTCCTTGTTTCACATTGCTGTATTCAACAAGATGTGCAGCATTCATTTTCTTTTTGTTCTTATCTGAACAGAGCTCTTCTTACTAGATTTTATCTGTCCCCTAAAAGGTTTATGGCAAACTTCAAACAGGAGTTTGTATGACTCTCTTTCAACAATAACTTTCTTCTTGAAGTTTTCTATATACCGGTAAATGCCAGATTGGTTGATTGCTTGACAAGAAGTTGTCCCTTCAACACAATTTGGCACCAAGAGTTATGGATTGCTGAAGCTCCTCCAAAGTTTCTCGTCTCGTTTACCTTTAAAATGTGCACTTAAAAAAATAAAAAATACAATTCATAGATCCTTCTCTTCTACTTCACAACTATATGCTACAATGTGCTCCATCACATTAAGTCCCAATAAAACACACAAAAGTCTGAAGTTGCAATATTACGCAGCTCAGGGTTGGGATACTTTTGGAAGGCAGTGCGTGTTTAATGTGAAATGAATGTAATTTATGCAACATGCATGTGGTTATAGTGTGACTGATATTCATTTTGAGTTCCAAACTATGGTTGATACAGTATAATATGCATAATCATTTGCACATTAATGTGCCACTTGGAGGTAGCTGGAAGGCCCCCAAAAACAACTGGTCAATGTTGTTGTTGTTATTGTAATAATAATAATAACAATAATAATAATAATAATAATAATAATAATAATAATAATAATAATAATAATAATAATAATAATAATAATAATAATAATAATTGTTATTATTGTTATTATTATTATTATTATTATTATTATTATTATTATTATTATTAACAAATGTGTACGCTATGTGTTATTTAGGTGGAATTACATACAAATGATTTCAGCTAAGATTTTTTTTTTCTACATTGAATCAGTGAAGAAATCTGAGTCTGAAGGAGATATCCTACTCTGGAGCATTAGACTGACGATCCCTTTGGGAATACCAGCCAGTCCCACAGGAAGTCCTAGACTGCGACACTACCGTCCATTACTGTAGTATCTGCATCTTTGCTGCAACAACACCTGCCAACCAAAGGGTTTCTAGAAGCTCGGACGGGCACGGTAGCTCAGCTCCATTGATGCATGCTTGCTGCTGACCAAGCATCCACTCTGCAGCAGCAGAGGCAGCAGCAGCAGCAGCAGCAGCAGCAGCAGCAGAAACGGACCGTCCAGCTCACATACCGTCGTATGGAGAGGGGGAAAAAATGCCCATGCAGTTTGTGTCCCATCGTGCAACGACGCACCTGTCGTTTCTCGTTTTATGTGCAACATTCAGGTGCTGCGATACTCCCCTCATCGTACAAACGCACGCCAGCACCAACAGTCTTTAGCCCCGTAACATCACAGCGCAACTGCTACTACTGAGGTGAGACGGGATGATATGGACAGATGCGCTGCTGCGACGCATTCGTGTTTTGCTCCAGAAAGTGATGCATAAACAAACTGTGTCTTACCGTTAAAATCATGAAGGAGTTGCCTGGTGACTGTCAGATGAGGAGATGGTCCAGTGAAGATGGTGATGATGCTCCGGTCCTGGACAGTTCGGTGCCGCGTTCCCTGGACAATGTCGCCCCCTGTTGGGCACAACTACATACAACCGCTGTCAGTCACTCCCGGTGACGGACAGGACTAGGTTTAGTTTATTTATTTATAGAAATAAATTATGATTTCAACTGTTGCAAACGTGTTTCATAAATTATTTCATTATTATAATTATTTAAAAGCAATGACAATATCAGGTTAGCACGTGGAAGACAGAAATATGATTTATGTCTTCAACATAAAAGCCGAAACTAGTTGATTGTTTTGCACGTGTGTGTTTATATATAGGCTATATATATATATATATATATATATATATATATATATATATATATATATATATATATATATATATATATATATTTATGTATATATATATATATTATATATATATATATATATATATATATATATATATATATATATATATATATATATATATATAATGTATAGAATTCTGCCGTACACCTCCATTTTGTTTGTAATAATCCTAACTAATCATAAAGGACTAAAGGTTTAGTTTGATTCAATGTGAGACAGTGGGGGTGAATATTGTGATATTGTGCCTGTGATGATGGAAAATAAAGAAAGAAAGAAAGAAAGAAAGAAAGAAAGGTTTAGTCCGTATTATCATCACAATAAAGCAATAAAAAATGCATTGTTCACTAAACCAAAATTAATCGAGTCTGTTTGGTGTGAGAGGGAGAATTTAAACATGGCAAACAAGCAATTTACACTGAACCGATTCTTTGACAGCTTTTATTTTGATGGGAACGCCCAACACGCGATCTTTTCCCTTTTCAACACCACCCCCTGGATAAAACAACTACAAAAATGGCGTCCAGCGGATGGACGTCGTCTATTTAGGTGTCTTCAGCTAGGCCTGCGTTTTACACGGTAAACGTTCCATATTATCGTATTTTCCTAAAAAACGTGCGTGTTTACGCGATTTAAACACGTGTGTGGTTTACGTTCATTGTGGTCTGCAGCCGTTGTTTTGTATTTTTGTCGGATATTTACAGTCGGTGCCGATTCTCCTCCGGCGGAGAAACGGCCAGCGCGTCTTCGAGCAGGAAAAAGCGCCAACTTCTCGTTGCGCCGTCTGAAGAGTCACATTTGAATGACTGTATATTTTTTTGGGGGGGATAATATAATATAATAAACTAGAAGCTGGAATGAGTCCTCTGGGTAAGGCCGCCGACGTGTCTTCTCGCCGTTTGACTTCAACTACTTCGTCGTGTCGGGTTAAACAGTTGAAGGCAGCGTGCTGCTTGTTTACTCCTCCCACTGCTTCACAACACCGCTCCGTGTCGACCCACTTTTCATGCCGTGTTGTGCTCAAACTGTTCAAAAAGAAAACTTTTTTTGTGTTGTTGTTGTTGTGACTTTGTAAAAATTTAATACACGATGGTTCTGCTGGTTGTTATGGGTGGGGGTGGGTCGTTGTACAGGCATCGTTAAGTTAGCGTTTTAGCTAGCTAAAATGTTATATAACACCGAGCCAAACTTGTACGTGTGCGTTATTTTATTAACCCGAACCGTCTGGGCTCGAAGAAGTCGACTCACAATAACATTACAGCAGTACAAACTTAAGTGCGTAGTTACGTTCGTTCATGCCCGGCTCTGATGGCGCCGACTGAAAAATCTCTCTCTCTGTGTAATTCTATTCTTTCGCCAGTGGGCGGCGCTGTTTGCTGTCAGTAACGTCAGACGCCGAGGAGAGGGAAAGATGTCAGGCCTGCTGGCTGAGAACGCTGGAGCGGGCCAGGGGAGTCCCGTGAAGAGAAACAAACTCTCCTTGAAGTTCTTCCACAAGAAGGACACGAAACGAGCCCTGGACTTCAACGAACCGCCGGCAGAAGACGCCAGAGCAGCGGAACCAGAGGAGTCCGAGGCGAGGTGGGATTATTTTTGTTGTTATTGTTATTAACAAATGTGTCTGTTTTTGTCTGTATTTATTGTATGCACAAACATAACAGCATGGCTATTTTATTATTGCAGCAGTATTCCACATTGGCATGTTCTGGACAACAGCGACTTACCTCCTCTTGTTATAAACAATTCACAAATGTCTATTGTGAATGAGAACGTGTATAAATCAAATGGGGACAACAGCCGTTTGTTGTTACAAGGAATCGTACCAACATACGTTTGGCACATAAACAGGGTTCCTAGTAGGGCTGAACGATTTTGCAAAATAATCTAATTGAGGTTTTTTTTTTTTTATCTTAATATTGCGATTTATTGTTATTATTATTTAGTTTAATTTATCATGCCTTTTTAAACGTATACAAACAACAAATTAATTTGTTTCATCGCTGTGCAGATTAGGTGCTAAAAGAGCCACTGCGTCTCAACTCGGAGCAGAAATGATTGCGTTCTGCCTACGATATATTTCAACCAAAATTGTGATTTGATTTTGACTTTTCTCCGCATTAAACCACAAGCAACAAAAATGGCCTCTAGATAAAGACTTTTGTAAACAAGGACTATTTAAAACAAGAACTTTTAATGTTTTTATTAATCTGAATATTATTCAAGAGAACAGCTTTTAATTGATTTGGACATCAAACCTTGTTGAACATAAAGTGCAACCAACAAGCAAGTCTATGTATTAAAACCAGTACTTAATGTTATGGTGAGATTCCTGAAAGTTTCTGGTAAAACAGTATGATTATATAAACTCTAAAACAAGTAATAAAATTAGATTATGTCACTGCTGCAACCCTCTTCCCTTCCATGTGGAGGCAAACCCACTTTAAACATTTTACTGACACCTAATGGCCGTGTATAATTCCCTAATTGTTACATAGCCAGAAATAGATGCGTCTCTGCTGCAACACTAGTGATTCAGATGACTTCATTTCCTCCTCAGCGGGCCGTCAGGTGCTGCAGGAACCGGTTAATCGATAATTCTTTTAAGTTGGGATGTGCAGCAGCAGGGAAACATCTAAAGGCTGGTTCACAGGCCAGGGTTTTAAAATAGTCTCCTGATAGACGCCACACGTAGCGATAAAAAGTCTTAGATAAAATAAGTTTGCTTGTACAGTGCGAGGTGTCCGGTCAGACGACGGACTCAACAGACCACGGACGAACAGATTTAGTTTAAGATCATTCAGATGTCACACAGGAAATCTTGCGACTCATCTCAAGATCAATCAATCTCCCCCCGCGCTTTCTGATTGGCTACACGTCATATTCGAGACAATCCAACATTACTATTGGTTATGTTGTGGTTTTTAAAACTGATTTATAGTTTATTTTAGTAGGGAACAAAACAAAGTTTGTGAATTCAGTTCAGTAGTTGTTAAAAATATATCTGTAATTTGTGTGTTTTTTAGCTTTCTTCCTATATGGAATGTTTTTCAAAATCTTTAACATGTCTACTGAGCCAGAAAGTAATGGTCTATGTTAAAATAAACATTTGGGTGAAGTTGTCGCAACCAGGTTTATCTTGTTTATCGTGAAGTTGGTCTTAACTTTTTATTTCAAGTGGCATTAAAAAGTCTTAAAAAGTCTTGAATTTAACTTGCCTTATGCTGTAGGAACCCTGATCAACAGATGAAAATGAGTTTAGATAAAGAAAAATACTAATATAATGCGATGTTGTTTGGTGATAATGTAAAGATCATAGTAACAATGTTGTCGTCTTTTATTGACTTGATTTATGGTTTATGTGAAGAATGGCCGTTTGAATCCACCGACCTGTGTCCTGTTTTTGTTTTCCTCCTGTCCTGCAGCTGTGAGCAGGTGGTCTATGGTCCCACGCCGTGTCTGGCCTCACCAGACCCGGTGATCCCATGTGAGAAGAAAGACAACCTGGTGCCTTTTGTGGGTCTCAACAACCTTGGCAACACCTGCTACTTAAACAGCATCCTGCAGGTGAGCCATGGAAGAAAATGTGCAAAATGCATCCTAAAGCTTCCCATTCAAAGTTCTATAGATCAGAAAATCTTCTGATATTCATCTTTATATCTCGGTCCTTTTGTCTTTACGTCAGATATCGTTGCTGAATCTAAACGATTATGAGTGCCCTAAAAGTTTATTCTTAAACCGTTTAAGCATAAAGCATTGGGGTCGAGGCTCGACGGAAGTAAATTTATTTAACGGCTCAGAAGTCACCCAGACACAAAACAAGACATAACGTTCAATCATTGGGGTAGTTTTGCACATGGAAGATAAAAAAACCAACCAATCAGAGATGAAATAGTTTTCCATTCACTAAGAAATACGAGCGTGATTAGGACTGGAGCCCAGACGGAGCAGCTTCAGGCTGCAGATAAGCGGCCTGTTGTCCTCCTGAAGGATGCGGCCCCATCGGGGCTTATCTGTGCAGGCAGTGTTTGAAGGTGAAGAGACGTCAAGCGGCGCAGGTTTTATCGCCCAGTCGGACGCTTGTGCGACCTCCTGTGTGACACCTGTTCACACAGCGGGCCTGTTGCCGTGGCGTCGTATGTCACCTGTTGCCGTGGCGTCGTATTTCACCTGTTGCTGTGGAGTCGCCGACATGTCTCTGTTTATCCTGCGCGGCTAAAGGATCTCATATGCAAAGAGAAAAGCAGAAACAGGTTTCACCTCATTTCCATTGTGTGTTTTTGGGATCTATGAACACAGTTGTGACCTAAATTTCATGTTTTTGTGTTTTTATGATTATTGATTGACCCATAAAACCTGTTTGGTTTCTGTTTCCTTGTTTCGGTGAGTGAAGCCACTCACTCACTTTTTTTGTTTTTATTTATTTATTTTTGTATGCAACAATCATTTATTGTTAGAAAAATAACTAAATTAAGTTTTTCTTGTTTTTGGGTGGGGGAACTTATTTAGAGATAAAATAATCTAAGAAGTAATTGCCAGTAGCAACTCTAATATTTAATTAATTCCTTAATTACACTCAAATTAGGTATTGTTGGCGTGATAGAAGCTTAAAAAGAAGAAGAAAAAATCCCAAACGTTGTCATGAGAGAGAATTGTCGTCGTAAAGCTTTAGGTTGCGTGAAGCGACGGTCACACAGACGCCTTCTTCACTAAGACGGCAGATGCAGCCGGTCGATTCACATTCAGATGGCTTTTCATTGGGTCGTCTGAACATGTAGCTAAAATAATTCCAAAAAAGTAAAAAAACAAAGCAACTGGACTTGTTTTCTGTAGTTGAAAACGTTTCGCTTCCTCTCCAGGAAGCTTTCTCAATTCAAAAAGTGTTTTTTACTTTTTTTTTTGGAATGACTATGACCTGGATGACTGAGAATCTTCACCTAAAATAATAATACATTTTATCTGGAAGCGCTTTTCAAAACACTCATGGTGACTTTAAAAATGGCGATAAAACATCATCAATAAAAGCTAAAGTGAGCTGTTCTTCATGTGCAGGTGCTGTATTACTGCCCTGGCTTCAGACAGGCTGTAAAGAAGCTGAACGACCTTTCCAAAGGCAGAGAAAGACCGAAGGAGGACACGGATAAAAACCAAGAGGTTGGCTCATTTAAAACACGGTTCTGGATCTGAAGAAATAAACACAGTTTCGAAATGCAGCTCTTGTTTTAACAGAAGCAAAGGTTTTAAATCCAGCGAACCTTTTTTGGGTTTTATTCCTCCAGCCGCCGGAGTGTGCGCCAGAGGCTCTGCCGGCTCACATGGAGCTGCTGGGGAGCTTCAGCAGCCTGATAGCCTCCGTGGAGCAGCTGCAGTCCAGCTACCTGCTCGACCCCGACGGCTTCAGTGAGGGCGAGCTGGCCACGGCGCCTCGCAAAATACTTCACACCATCAGGTCGGTTCTCCCCGCCGCTGCTGTCCGAAGGCGGTTCTGAAAACATGATGGTTACAGTCTTTGTTCAGAAGTCTGGAAGAAGAAAAGCCCATCCTGAGATGATTAAGCTAAATGACCAAACCCAGATGTTCTTTTTTTTTTTTTTTATTATTATGATATTTACCGTATTTTTCACACTATAAGGCGCACTTCCATCCATACATTTTCCTACACGTCTATCACTATTGTGGTCACGAGGGGTGCTGGTGCCTTTCTCCACACTGCAAAAACAAAACTAGAAATAAGTAAAATGTTCTTAAAATGAATGTATTTGTCCTTGATTTGAGCAGCTAAATAAGACTATTTGCCAATGGAATAAGATTTTCCAATGGAATAAGATTTCCTTAAAATAGGAACAATTCATCTCCATCATCTTATTTCAAGTCCAGGATGTCTAATTATCTTATTTTAGGGGTCAAAATACTCATTCCATTGGCAGATAATCCATTTTACATACTCAAATCAAGGATACATACACTAACTTTAATAACATTTTACTCATTTTTAGATCCATTTTTGCAAGGCAAGGCAAGGCAAATTTATTTATATAGCACAATTCAGTACAGAGACAATGCAAAGTGCTTTACATGATTAAAATATTGGAAAATAAAACAGAATAAAAGCAAGTAGGGATAGTGTAGAAACAAAAAAGAACATTTGAAAACAGTAAAACATTTTAACTTGAACATTCAAAGGCAATTCTAAACAAATGTGTTTTTAATCTTGATTTAAAGGAACTCAGGCTTTCTGCACTTTTACAGTTTTCTGGAAGTTTGTTCCAGATAAGTGGAGCATAGGAACTAAATGCTGCTTCTCCTTGTTTAGTTCTGGTTCTAGGTATGCAGAGTAGGCTGGAGCCAGAAGACCTGAGTGGTCTGGAGGGTTTATACGCTGATAACAAGTCTGTGATGTATTTAGGTGCTAAGCCATTTAGAGATTTATAGACTAACAGAAGTATTTTAAAGTCTATTCTCTGAGATACAGGGAGCCAGTGTAAGGACTTTAGAACGGGGGTTATGTGCTCTACTTTCTTAGTCTTAGTGAGAACGCGGGCAGCAGCGTTCTGGATCAACTGCAGCTGTCTGATCCACTTTTTAGGCAGACCTGTAAAAACACCGTTGCAGTAATCAATTCTACTAAAAATAAACGCATGGATTAGTTTTTCCAGATCCTGCTGAGACATCAGTCCTTTAATCCTGGAAATGTTCCTCAGGTGATAAAAAGCCGACCTTGTAATTGTCTTTAGATGCTTTTGGAGGTTCAGGTCTGAGTCCATCACTACTCCCAGATTTCGGGCCTGATCAGTGGTTTTTAGCTGAAGCGACTGAAGCTGTGTGCTAACTTTTGATCTCTCCTCTATTGGTCCAAATATTATTACTTCTGTTTTGTTTTTGTTCAACTGAAGAAAATTTTGACACATCCATGCATTGATTTCTTCTAGGCATTTACTCAGAGCCTGAACTGGTTTATAGTCACCTGGTGACATGGTGATGTAGAGCTGTGTGTCGTCTGCATAGTTATGGTAGCTGATGTTGTTATTTTTTATTATCTGGGCTAGAGGGAGCATGTAGATATTGAAGAGGAGGGGACCCAGGATGGACCCTTGGGGAACCCCACATGTGATTTTTGTAATCTTCGATGTAAAGTTCCCACCCGTCTCTTTAGCAGACGCCTTTTCATCCTTCACTTCTTCCTCCCTGTTCAGCTTCTCCTCTTCCTCCTTCTCCTCTCCGTCCTTACTCTGAGCGCTCTCCACGGCAGTCACCAGTCTATCTATCACCAGTCTATCTCAGTGCAACACATACATACTCACACCTAAGGAGAATTTAGAGAGGCCAATTAACCTAACAGTCATGTTTTTGGAAGCCGGAGTACCCTGAGAGAACCCACGCACGCACAAAGAAAGACCCAGAGTGGACTCGAACCCAGGACCTTCTTGCTGCAAGGCAACAGCACTGCGCCACTGTGCAGACCATAACGTGCACCTAAAAACCTTAGATATTCTCATAAATTGATGGTGCGCCTTAAATATGATCACCGTTGAGCTTACTGACTGATTTTATGTGGGACAATTTGCTCAAAAATCTGTTAAATACGACTTTAGCAACAAATCCACTGCGCTCAATGGATATTCTGACCATTACGGTACACTGTGTCACTATCTGATCGGATCTGTCTACTAGACTGCCTGACTGTAATGTCTAAACTAGAAGTGCATTCATGTAAGGCAGCACGCTAGCAACAATAAACCATGTAAATTGATTAAATATAAAAGTTTATTTTATTTTAGCCATAAGTTAGAAACAGGGCATTGTAGTCCAGCTACTCTGTCCTCCTGACAGAGACGGATAGAGAGCTGTGAAGGGCGGAGTGATATTACACACTTGGGAAGAACATTTAATGCGCCTTATAATCCGGTTTGCTTTCTATGTGGACAAAGACGTTTAGTCACTGTGTGCCTTATAATCCTAAAAATACAGTAAACACATTTTTTTCTATTGTTTAACATTCCTTTAGTTTGCAGAATCTTTCAGACAGCTGATCAGCCGGGTTTAGCAAATTAGGTAAAGAATAAAGTCAATTTAAAGATGTTTGGTCTCACGTTTAAAGACTGAGACTAGTAGTGAGAAATCATCGGTCAGAAGCAGATTCCCACTCATGTTCCGTCATCGGCTGCTCTGTCCGTTGTGCTGCAGGCAGCTGAACCCCATGTACGAAGGCTATCTCCAGCACGACGCTCAGGAGGTGCTGCAGTGCATCCTGGGATACATCCAGGAGGCCTGCGTCACCATCAGAAAGGAGCAGGAGCTGGAAAGGAAGGACGACGGCTCCTCCGACCCAAGTGTCTCTGGGAAGGAGGCCAAAGCTTCCACGGACGAGGACGGACAAGTCAGCGGGAAGAGGAAGAGCGACACTGAGGTGGGAAATGCCAAGAAGAAGCCCAAGTCTGCCAAGTCCAAGAAGTCCGAGTGTGCAGAGGAGAACGTCTGTAAAAGCAAACCCTTCACTCGCTCCAAGAGAAAGTCGTCCTGTGCCATCGCCGTGGAGAGCGCTCAGAGTAAGGACGGAGAGGAGGAGGAGGAGGAGGAGGAGAAGCTGAACAGGGAGGAAGAAGTGAAGGATGAAAAGGCGTCTGCTAAAGAGACGGGTGGGAAGAGGAAGATCAAAGCCACGCTAGGCTGGCTGAGGTCGTCGGGGAAGCAGCCGAGTATCTTTTCCAAGTTCTGCAGCGTCGGGAAGATCAGCTCCACGGCTCCGAAGCCTGAGAGCAAAGCGGAGCAGGAAAACGAGCCGCCGGAGGAGCCCAGAGAGAGCAGCGCTCAGCAGCCGGCACCTCCGAGGTCCGCTGAAGGAGAAACAGACAAACATGGAGGTATGAGACGTAGAGTTAGAAAATTAAAAACCACATCCAGGATGGTTCTAAGTTCGGATCATTTAAACCAGTTTTTCTTCTCGTCGTAGACGTTCTGGGCTTGATGGAGAAGTTGTTCCAGGGCCGCCTGGTGCTGAGGACTCGCTGTCTGGAGTGCGAGAGCTTCACTGAGCGGAGAGAGGACTTCCAGGACATCAGCGTGCCGGTGCTGGACGAGCAGCCCAGCAGCCCCGAGGAGCTCTCTGAAGGTGAGCCATTCACGGCCAAAAAAATGGCTTAAAAGCACGATTACGGGTAGGAATCTTCTCCCACAGACTGCTGCTGCTGTTTAGAAGGACGGTGTGGAAGCAGGTCTCTAGTTTTATCAGCAGCAGCAGAGCCTCAGGTTCGTTCGTTTTCCACCAGATGCTACGAGACGCTAACCTGACAACAGCCAGACGCATGTCGCTCCGCCTAGCTCCACTCACATCCATCTGGGACCTCTCCATAGGAATTGCCTTTATTGAAGGCTGGGCCTTATCAAAAATTCTTGCATATGATTGGATAAGCCACTTGTCTGTCATCTTTATCGACGTGCTATTTCAACCACTCACACCGAAGCTAACCCGTGACGCTGATGAGAGCGACGCAGAAAAAAAAATGTGTTTGCGGCTCTAGTGGCACGCGTTTTATTGACAGTGAGCTGACAGGAAGAGGGGGGAAGACAGGCGGCAAAGCGCCGCGGGTCGGAGTCGATCCCGGGCCGACCGCGTCGAGGACTAAAGGCCTCCTAACATGGTTTCCGCTAACCGCTCCGGGGCGCGTCCGCGTCAGCAGCGGACGCGCCCCGGAAAACAAAACTTGCCAAATCCGGTCAGGAGAAGGGCGAAAACATGGTTTCCACCAACAAAAGCCTTCAGAGCCGTTCTCTGATGTTCTTTTAATGAAACAATATTAGGTAGATTGGACAACACGGAAGAAATAGCAGCATAAATTTTAACGCTTGCTTCCTCGACGAGCCGCCATTGCTATCAAAACAGTCTCACGTCACGGTCCCTTCTCCACTACGTCACATCTATGAAACTCCAGCCCTGCGTCCTGATTGGCCAGACCATAAAATTGGTTGGAGAAATCACTCTCTATGGGAGAGGTCCCAGATGTATGTGAGTGGAGCTAGGCGGAGCAACATACATCTGGCTTTTGTCAGGTTAACAAGACGCAGGCCTTGGGAAAAAGTCACGTTGGTCTCATCCGTCCTCAGAACATCTCCTAAAAGATTAACCTTTATGTATGTTTTTAGTCAGGAATTGTTTGGCTTTTTTAAGTGGTGAACCTTGAACTTACCGAGCTACATTGAAATGCTTTATTTTCTTCCTTATTAAGTTGTGACGGCGAGTTTTCTCTGATTCACTCTGAGCTTCAGCTTCCCTGCTGCTGATAATAATCATCCTGTCTGGGCAGGGAACGTCCGTCTAACAGGTGAAAACATAGTTGGCCCAGTTTGCATGCGTGGCGCCGTGCCATACATGCAAACTGGGCCAACTATGTAACGATGCTCTGCGTGGTGCAGGTCTCACCCATAGAAACACTCATGTTTTCATCCCATCTGCTGTTTCTCTGCATAAATCCATGAAGTGTTGCTGTTAACATTGTTTATTTTTCTAGGATAGTTTCTGTTTAGGTAAATGCTTCAGTAATTAGATTAGAGTGAAATCTAAATTTCAGCTAATGTATGATTTTAATAATAATTTCAGGGCCATGTGGGTTTTGATTGGATTGCATTTTCCCTTTTATGTGGAATCGTTGTTTGCCTTTGATAAAAAAAAAAAAACATTAATGTGAAAAGAAAAAGCAGAACAGATGGGCGTATCTGAAACAAAACTATAATTATTAACAACGTCGCTGTCTTTAAAATGTCATTGAAATGCAGCATACGTTAAGATTACTTTATGAAGTAATGGATGCATTTTTACGCATCTAATTTTATCAAAAACATAATAATCAGAGGCACACGCACTGAATGAGTTGAATATGTGATTCAACATGTGGTAATGAGGTTTTTCTTTTAGTGCAACAGTTTCAGAGAAAAAAAGAGACTATCATATATTTTGGTCCATAAGGCGCATTAAATATTCTTCACTCCGCCCTTTCACGTCCACAGCTCTCTATCCGTCTCTGGGAGAATAGAGTAGCTGGACTACACTGCCTTGTTTCTAACATAAGGCCAAAATAAACATAACTTTTATATTGAATTAACTTACTTGGTTTATTGTTGCTAGCACGCTGCCTTACATGAATGCACCTCTAGTTTAGACATTAGTCAGGCAGTTTAGTAGACAGCTCAGGGGTCCTATCAGGTAGTGACACAGTGTAATTTTAACAGATTTTTGAGCACATTGTCCCACATAAAATCAGTCAGTAAACACAACTTTAATCACATATAAGGTGTAAATATAAGGCGCACCATCAATTTTGCAGAAAATCAAAACAAATTGAAGTGCGCCTTACAGTACGAAAAATACGGTAGATTAAAAACGTTATTTACATTATATTTATATCTAGCTTTCTAATTCAGGGCGGAGTCACTGGCAGCTTAGTGCCTGCTTTAAACATCTGCAGTGTGGAAACGGAGCGGGTCTCCTCTCTTTGTCTCCCTCGTGAATGATTGCTGCTTTCATGCGATGTCGCTAAATCACCAAAAACGCACAGAAAAGTCAAAAAACGTATCTGTAGTCGCCTTTTTGAAAATGTAAAAAGAAAAAAAAAGCTGCTAGAGGGGTCAGAAAAGTCTCCAGATATCACCACCGACAGCAGCGCAGTCGCCACACAAGACAGACAGGGGAGGGGAGGGGGGGGGGGGTTCAAAATAAAGTTTCATGATATTTAAAGTCACATAAAACTCTGATTATGATTAGAATAAGCGTGCAAATATAAAGAATCCTATGTCACATGCTTTTGTTTTAACATATTGTTTTACTCACTGTGAAGGCGTGCCACTGCAAAAACGGAACTAGAAATAAGTTAAATGTTCTTAAATTTAGTGTATTTATCCTTGATTTGAGCAGGTAAATAAGATTATCTGCCAATGGAATGAGTAGTTTGACCCCTAAAATAAGATAATTAAATAAACTGCACTTGAAATAAGATGATGGAGATGAATTGTTCCCATTTTTTTAAGTGCAAAAATCTTTTTCAATTGGCAAATCATCTTTTTTACCTGCACAAATCAAGAAAAAGTTCACTAATTTTAAGAACATTTTACTTATTTCTAGTGCCTTCCAAAAAAAGGTAAAAAACAAAACAACTGGACTTGTTTTCCGTAGTTGAAGACGTTTCGCTTCCTCTCCAGGAAGCTTTCTCAATTCGGTACCGCGCACGTGACGTCACCGTCTCAAGAGCAACGCCCCTTTTGCCGCTTAGGTAGGGCATACAGGAGAGAACGCACGGATAACCCAGCTATTACAAGCGCAACAGAACCAGCAATATGACCGACTTTACAGCCGTTAAACTTTCCCAAGACGGTGTCCCAGGCACACGGATTACTGGTCGAACTGTCGAAGAACACACCAACCTTCAGCTCAAACGATGGCTTGAGGTTCGAGGGCTTAAAAAGACCGGAAAACTGGCCGAGTTGATGAACGGTAAGCTTTGTTTTTTTTTCCTGCGCGGCGATCATGGCAGCGTCGGCCGTTTTTTTTTGTTGTTGTTTGCAATCACCGTCCAGGAATGGGTATATGTTTAATGTTTGTCTCATTTGAAATGTTTTTGAGTAAGCTATCCTGGTAGCAGGCTATCATGTTAGCGCCTGCTACCATGATAGCCTATATGCTGTCATGGTAGCAGGCGCTACTTTATTAACATGTCGGCCACCAAAATACTCTTACCTTGACTTGATGTCGCTGGAATTGGGTCAGGATGTTCTTCGGTTGGGCCCTTTCCTCCAACAACATGCTTGCTACATATGTACGTGAATTTGGTAACTTTTTCCGGGTTGAACTGTTGTGTAGGCCGACCGTACACATTTCTCCTTGGCAGTCTTGAAGAAAACATCCTTCATATGCGGCCGATCAGCGTAACTCGAGTCGCTGTTGCCCGTTCCATAGCAACAATGTTTAAAAACCATGGTCTTAGATTTGGAAAAAGCAGTCGTTTTAACGAGTAAAACCTAGGCTAACGCACGTCTCTTTTACAGCGAAACAGCGGCGGGTTCCAGGAGTTTGCCCCACTGCGTACCACGTGATGTGACGTTGTGTTTCTAAAAATAGCTCGCGCGCGGTACCGCATTCAAAAAGTCTGGAATAATGTGGAGTAACAAGCTTTATACAATTATATACAATTGGCAAACAAAGGCCTTGTAATGGCTTGGATAACTTTGTTTGCCAATTGTATATAATTGTATAAAGCTTGTTACTCCACATTATTCCAGACTTTTTGAATTCAGAAAGCTTCCTGGAGAGGAAGCGAAACGTCAACTACAGGAAAAAAAGTCCAGTTGCTTTGTTTTTTACTTTTTTTTGGAATGACCATGACCTGGATAACTGAGAATCTTCACCAGCATATTTCTAGTTCAGTTTTTGCAGTGTAGCGGTGCGCCGCGGTCCAGCTACATGTAGGGGAAACCTGCCTTATCCCTCACCCTTATGAAGCGTTTTCACTCTGGCATTGCTCAGACACCTAGCACCTGCAGGGGCGTTCCCCGTCATCACCGCAGTCGCTAAATGAACCGTTTGTCCTCCCAGTCTCTCCAGACCCCAAACCCGAGATGAAGACTCTGATGTGGGCCATCTCTCAGTTCGCCTCCGTGGAGCGCATCGTCGGCGAGGACAAGTACTTCTGCGAAACCTGCCACCACTACGCGGAGGCCGAGCGGAGCCTGCTGTTCGACAAAACCCCCGAGGTCATCACCATCCACCTGAAGCGCTTCTCCACCAGCAGCCTAGAGTGAGTTCACAGAGCAGCGCCGCAGGTCGCCCCCCGCTCAAACCAGCCGTCCGCTTAACGTGGCTCTTCCTTCGCAGGGCGGACCCGTACGCGGGCCTCTCCAAGGTCAACACCCCCCTGCAGACGCCGCTGACGCTGTCGCTGGCCGACTGGTGCACCGAGGCCGGCGCCGCCACGGGCCAGCGGTACGAGCTGTTCGCCGTGGTCATGCACAGCGGCGTCACCATCAGCAGCGGCCACTACACCACCTACGTCCGCATGGCCGACCTGAAGGACGCCGAGGCCTGGCTGCAGGACACCAAGGACAGGGGGGTGCAGCGGGAGGAGGAGAGCAAAGAGGCGGCACGGGAAGGCGAGACCCCGGCCTCAGACGGCGGCGACAAGGCGTCGGCGGGCCTGAGCACGCGGGGGCAGAGGCGGGCGGGTCTGGCCGCCCCCAAACCGGGGAGCAAAAAGCTGTCGGAGGGCGGCGTGGGACTCCTGGGGGGACAGAGGAGTTCGTCCAGTTGCCAGCTGGGCGGCGCGAGCAAGGCAGGGGGCGGCGGGGCGGCGGAGGGGTCCAAGCGAAGAAAGGTGCTGGGCAGCTCCGGCCAGAACCCGGACGCACCGAGAAAGGAGGCCGAAGAGGCGGCGACGGCGGCGGCGCTTCCCTGCGGGGGGGCGGAGGCTACGGAGCGGCGGGCTCTACGCAGCCTGCTGCCCTACGAGGGGAAGTGGCTGCTGTTCGACGACTCGGAGGTGCGTCTGTTTGAGGAGGAGGACTTCCTGCGAGCCTGCTCCCCCGACACGTGCTCCTCCTCCACGCCGTACCTGCTCTTCTACAAACGGATGCCTGAGCCCGGACTCTAAGGCCGACGCCACATTGGACGCACGGAGATCCGACTGTTGGTGCCAAAAAGACTTTTATTGCCATTTTACGAAGCTGTCAAAAGTTTGTTTCCGCCGTAGAAAAAAAAACAGCAACAGGACCAAGGCCAGTTTAACGCACTCTTCAGCAGGGGTTCACTTTCTATAAACCGTCTGCGTTAAAGTCTCCTTTCTGTCTTTTTTTCCTTTTTTTCGTACACGTCAGGGA
This sequence comes from Fundulus heteroclitus, assembly GCF_011125445.2. Taxonomy (NCBI): domain Eukaryota; kingdom Metazoa; phylum Chordata; class Actinopteri; order Cyprinodontiformes; family Fundulidae; genus Fundulus; species Fundulus heteroclitus. The sequence continues at coordinate 5,691,965 of NC_046369.1, forward strand.
CGACTAAGCCTTTTTTGTACAGTCCTAGTTGTTTGTAATCTTGTTTTGACACTGGTTCTCACGCTCGTCTTGCCTTTTTTATTGTTTTTGTCTCATCAGAGCAGTAAAAGCACTTCTTAGTGCAGCCATCGTTTAGATCCAAGGTTTGATTTCTTTTTTTCTTTTTTTTATGTACAGAAACGTGCATCATTTTCTTTAACTGTACGCTCATATATATTTTTTTAAATCTTGAAAGTAATCTCCAGTTTTTATGGGGTTTTAATGACTTCTTGGGTCTTGAATCAGTGAAATGTGGCTGGGAAGACTAAAATGAGCGCAGCAGCAGCAGCTTTTCACAATAGATCCGCTCTCAGCAGAACAAAAAGGATTCCTCTGTTTGGGAAAACAGGTTTTTATATCACATTTTAAGTGGTTATAGTAGATGTCCAGAATTTTAACTCCTGATTTAAATCTAATTTATGGTTGTCACAAAGTTCTCCGATACATTGATGGGGGGAAAACCTCCAAGCTTTTTCTTTCTTTTTTTTAAATTAAGTGCATGGGGAGGTTTTATTGGTCCTCAAAGGTTTGCTTCCCGTCTTCAGTGCTGGCTGTGAATGGCCGGCACATACTCGACAAGAAGGGAAACGTTTCTTCTTTCTAGAGAAGACTTTATGTCACAGGAAATCAAGAGTAAACTCCTTTTATAGGTGGGGTCCTGCTGCAGTCGTAACCACGCCTACTTAAAAACACGACCAATCACGGTATGTCCTGCTAACCCTGCAGCCCTGGGAGAGAACGACGGATACCTTTTATAGAGTTATTACCAACACCTTGAAGGTTTGGGTCCCACCTAAACTACCTCAGTGCACCTTGGGAAACATTCTGGAGCCCTATTAGGTTTTTTTCTAAACCTCCGTCAAAAGTTTTCTTTGATGACCCCTCTGTGTTCTGCTTGAGGGTTTTCTTTCTAACGTCAAAGCAGCATTCATAACGTGTGTCAAACTGTAGTCCACAGCAGCTGTGATTCCTTTTTGGGCTGGACGAGCAATAAAGTTTTTTACCTTCATTCTCTTTAATGTTTTCTCTCATTCCAGAGCAGGGAGTCCGGACTTTTAGTCACACGGGCCAAAAATGTCAAGTCAAAAATCCTCACAGGCCAAATTTTTTTATTTATTTTTACTTCAGGTCGTCCACAAACTAAGCATTCTGTACTTTCAGCATTTTAATAAAAAAAATGTTTTTGTAGCAGCGGGACGTGTACATTGTAGACCCAAGGTTTGCTGCACATTTGCCTAAGTGAAACAAAGGCTTAAAGTTTCTTAAATTCTTTTGGCATAGAGTGAAAAAAGTATGATTATTAATAAATAGTCAATTACTTTGCTGTGTACCCAGAATTTTCATCCATCCATTGTCGATGTCCACTTACCTGTGCAGAGGGGCTGCTGCCTACCCAGCAGTCAGTGGGCAATAGGCGGGTAATACCCAGACAGGTCTCCAGTCCATCACAGGGCAACCGACCATGCATGCACGCGCTCACACCTTAGGGCAATTTAGAGAACAACTCATGTTTTTGGACTTTGGGAGGAAGCCGGAGTACCTGGAGAGAACCCACGCATGCACAGGGAGAACGTGCAGAAAAAAAACTGACCAGGATTTGAACTCCAGGCCCACTGGCTGGAAGATCTGTGCAGGTTTAACATTTTACATGGTAATCTGGTGTTGACCTAATGAAAACAATTCAGTTTCTAATAAATTCTGAATATGACACAAAACCAATAAACTATAAATATAAGATAGGTGACCCAAAAAATGTTTCCTTGCTAAAGAAGCTGGCTGTTATCAAGCATATGAATGGAAAATTTAGTGGATGGAAAAACTGGTAGTGCAAGAATTATAAGAACACATTTACGTGTTGGAAAACTCAAGAGATGGATTACAGCCGGAGTCTTTGTAGTGGAAAAAGCTGGATTTTACGTGTGTATAATATATATATATGGTCTGATATGTTGGTAGAGTCTGTATATGACATTAAAAAACAAACACACCAACTGAACATTAAAATATTTATTTAGTAAAATATTTAAAGTAAAACAAAACTACATAAAATTATACAAGGATGTTATAAGTACCTAAGTTTTAAAATAGTGTTGCCTCAACATAAAATAATAAAGCGTCATGATAAATACTGGTACAACTTTTTCCATTTTCAAATTTTTTTTTCTTCCAATACATAAACTTTCAAGTCGTAAACGTGTTGCTACACCATAATAATAATAATAATAATAAAAAAAAGTGCACAAATGAAATTGAATACAGTATTTCTTGACACGTCGAACAGAATTAAATAAACACGGCGACTTTTAAAGTGGTACCCTTTTGCTGTGGACACTTGTAAAAATTCTGGCTGTAAAAACGGGGAGGGGTTTGGCACTTATCTGGGGCTCAGAGCACTCTTCGCATTTGCTGCTTTTCAGCTTGAAGGTTCTGTTGGTATCAAGTGTTTCAACGGGATTTTAAGGTAGCGGAGGGTCCTTCAGGTCTCCTTGTTCGCTTTGCTGACTGTAACCGTTTTTTCCGGAAACAAATGAAGACACTGGAATGACGTACCGAGCTGCATCTCTTAACCTTCCTTTCTTTCTTACGCGCTTTTCAAGAAAAAAAAAAACACCAACTTTTAACACACACTCCTATTTACACTTTCAAATAAATTAATATTGCAATTTCTTTGTGTCGATGACCGCGCGCGTTCTCCTCGTCTTCAAATGTCGAGCTTGCGAAGACTTAGTCTGCTGAAGGAATCTCTGCAAAACAGAAATAAAATGACGACAATATAAATATTACTTAGAAACCGATTTCTGTTGTTTTCCTGGATTACCAGTTCTCCTGGAGCCAAGTAGCTGAATGCGGAACTTTAAGGCTTCACTTTATGTTATAATATGTGAAATGGTCCATCCATGCTGGAAGTAGTCAAATTCTATATTCAGAAAAAGGAGGTTTAAAAAAAAAAAAAGTGTCACTGGGAGTTGCAGGCCTATAAAAACTTTAACCAATCACTGCCATTTGTACAGAAGGGCAGTGATTGGTTAAAGGTTTGGTCCTGCTTTCATTCTGGCGTAAATCGCCTCACCTATTGGTTGTCCCACAAGCCAATCATTGTGCGCTCTGTTCTCGTTCCTGGTTAGTTCCTGTTTGCTGGCTGCGCATGCGCACTTCTAGTGTTTATGTATCCAGTTAGCTTAGCGGCTAGCTTCATTGTTAGCCGTTCATAGTAGCTCCGCTGCTCTCACCGTTTACTTTGAACGTGGCTGAGAGTCACAAGAAGAAAACTGCTTACAAGTTTATGAGAAGAAGAAGAAGGCCTCAGTAGAAAGAAATATAAGTGGATTTGGGAGATTTTTTTCACACGATCCTCCTGAAGAGCAGGCAAGACGGCCTTTCGTTTGCACATTTATTCAAAAAGGGACTTGGGAAAACTTCTGGAAAAACTCTAGCTTTGAACTTTTCCACATTATTGTTCAACTTAAAATCACAAACTCTAATGTATTTTAGTCGGATCTTATACGATAGACCAGCACAATGTGCTGCATAACTGTGAAGTGGATGATGAAATAATTAAATAATATTGTTATCAAATTCCCTTTTATAACCATAAGGAGTGTAGCGTAGTTTTATTTAGCCTCACCATTTGGTGCCATTTTCAGGTCTTGCCACAGATTCTCAGCTGAATTAATTTGCCTAGGCCATTCTAACATGTGAACATGCGTTGATCTGTAGCATCCCACTGTAGCTCTGGCTGTATGTTTAGGATCATTTTCCTGCCAAAAGGTGAACGTCCATCCCAGTCTCAATACTTCTGCAGCCTCTAACGGGTTTCCTTTCCAACTCGCCCTGTGCAGTTTTCACAGTCGTTACATAAATGGCCACTGTGTGCTCTAGAGCTATTTGTGTCTACCAGCTCTCGGCATGCTCTGCTCTCGACCCCCGCCTGCCCGCTCTTCAGTGACGTGGGGCTGACTTCTGCAGCTGAACGTTTTCTGTACTATGTAAAAACAGCCAATTCAAACTTTTTTCATGTTCTTCCCACCCCGGCTATGAGAAAAAACGCTTTTTGTTCTCATGGAGTATGTAGCACGCTTCAGCATCTTGTGCCCTACTCTACCATCTACCACAGTGATCTGTGAACACCAATGTCCTCTGAGGCCTTCACATAACAGCTGATATTAAACTACACATGGGTGGACCAATGAGGCCACTTCTGAAGGCAATTGATTGCACTGAATTTCAATAAAGGTTAAATTTATGCTAAACTTTTCAGATTTTTTATTTGTAAAAAAGAAAAAAAAAACATTCTACTTCCACTTTACAACTTCTTTAGGTTGTTCTAGAACAGGGGTCACCAACCTTTTTGAAACTGAGAGCTACTTCATCGTGTCATATGAAGCGCTACCAGTGCTGACCTTTGAACTACAAGAGCTCAAGCTCACCCTAACTTTACGCAATATAAATATGTTTTAAATGCTTTTGTCATTTTTAGATCTATGTAAATACAATTATGATTAAAAAGGAAGAGCAGCTGAATAATATAGCACTGGAGGCTTGTGCTATTTTTTTGGAACAGGCTTGTGGGCACCACCTGTGGTCCTCGGGGGCTACATGGGGAAACATGTTGGTGACCCCTGGTCTAGAATTTTAAATACATCCCAGTAAAATATATTAAAGCATGTGAATCCTACATGACAGAATGTGACTAGTTTGGCAAGGCACTTCATGCACCATGCATCTTAAAACCATTTTACATCAACTGGTGACATGTTAGCAGTGCTAGCAAGTATTTTCCCCAACGAAATACAAAACAATAAAAGGACCATTCCTGTTTTGCCGTTGCCTGTGTGCACCATTCCTATCTTAATTTTAGGCTCAGGTTGCTATAGGTTACCGCGGTGCTGCAAACTCTTTTTTTACTTCTCTGAGAAAACGGCATAAACTCACATATCTGTGAACGACAACACAGAACACAAAATGCAGTTTTAGAGCTACCTTATCAAGCTGTCCGTTTGCTGCATGATTGTTACAGAAACAAAACACTCGTTTTAAGTCACACCCAAAACGGAGAGGCGAGCGCAGACAGCCGGCGCGCGTTTTCTCTCACCTGTGCGAGTTGACCTGCAGGACAGGTTTGTAAAGCTGGGGGATCTTCCTGTTGATGAGGGGCTGCAGCGCCTCCTTCAGTCTGTGGTAGTTCCTCTCCAGCTCCCTCTGGTACTCCTTCTGGTCCGGGCCGATCAGGCTCTTGTTCTTCCGGAGGGCGTCTTCGCACCTTTTGGCAGGAGGAATGTTGCGTGAGTTTGAGCAGATCAGGGTGACGCTGAGTCCCAGCTTCCATCACTCTGCTTGTGAAACGTAACGCACCTCTTTGTGAAGTCCTTAAAGCACAGGCGGAGCTTGTTGTGGTGGCGATACAACTTTGGGTCACTTGGGATTTCTGACAGGAACACCTGAGCCACCTCCAAAGGACCCTAAAAAGGTCAACCAATTTAAAGCTTCTAGTTGAGCATCAAGGGGGGGATTAAAAAAAGTCTGTTTTTATTTCTCTCTCATGTCTAACCTGGTTCACAGTTGTGCCCACAGATCCCTGCAGGACCATCTGCAGCATTTTGGCATCAGCAGGGTCCTGATGGGTGGCAAAGGCCAACTCCTGCGTCTTCTTCTGCATATCCTCTATTGCCACCTCTATGGGCGTGGAAATAATCTGGAAAAAGAAAACAGTGTTGAGATTTGAATCCGCCCAATAATATAATATACTAAACCATATTTTTCTAATCTGTAAAGGCCAGTGAGTGTTTACCAGGATGTGGCTTCATGCCACACCTGCATCAACTTTCCTCGTCAGAAGCTTTTTTTGGCTTACTTTCGTTATTGTCATAAGCCTAATAACTAATAGTCGTCAATAAATTAGGATATCCGTTCTGATGAGGCTCGTTTGTCAGATTATAAACGCATACGTTGTTGTGTAGCCTTGAATTTATTTATATTTAAAGGAGCAGTAAGCGATATTTCACCGCCCTGCCCCTCCTTTCCCTTCTCGGGCGTTGCCTCCTACGCGCGAATTTGTAAAGGACGAAAACACAGCAAAACAGCGTCACCTTTTGGAGGAACATGTCTAGAGAAGAACTAAGTAACTCATAAGTTTATAACGCTGTTAGAAAGATAACATTTTGATCTGCTGGGGGTGCTCTCCGCCATGTTGCTCCTACGCTGCGTGGATCTGATGGTGGCATTTTAAGGGCAGGGAGGGGCTGAGCCCTGAGTGGCGGCTGTTCACATGGAGGTATACACACACACACACACACACACACACACACACACACACACACTCACACGGTCCGGCTATGTAAACAAGAGACTGGAGAACACAGAGAGCTGTGTTGTGACATCATATCATAATCCATCTGAAATATCACCTTTACTTCATCACATCATTTTTTAATTATTTCTAAAATATTGAAATGTGCTTATTGCTCCTTTAGAGTAAAACAATGGAAAATAAAATTTCTGGATAATTTAACCATAAATCACAAAAGTTATAGAACGGATTAATGAAACTTGATGACCCGGTTTTTGGTTTTTTTTATGTTTTAACGGTTTGTGCATGCTTTGCTGCTCTAAGCATATTTTATTTTGCAGGACGACGTCCAAAAACGGCTCTTTAGACTGTAAAGGTTGCTGACCTCTGACCTGCTCTTTTAAGCACAATCAACGCATGTTTAACAATGTTGAGGTCTGGCTCTTTCCAGGAGTGTAATGTGGGTTTTTGGAGATGTTCTCCTCAGTAAAGTGACCTTAAGCTTTCAGACAGACCATTTAAAGCTAGTAGGTGCCACCACCATGGTTGACAATTGTTCAGAGAGCCTCGGAGTAACTCCTGAAAACAAAACATGTTCTCATTGTGGTCAGATAGTCCACTCTTTGTCTGGTCTGACAGTAAATCCTTTCTCCAGAACTTAAAACTTGTTGATTTTGGAGCAGGGGCTTCTTTCTTGGCCTTAAAACCCTGGTCAGCGGCAGGAACTCAACCAATCAAATGAGCTCATTGCTTGTTGATAGAGCTGAGGTGCAACGTTTTAAGGGACATTTAACCCAAACAATCATGTTTTTAGACAGGTTGGAATTATTATATAAGACTGGGACATTGCTATATCTACAACTCGGTATATAATAAATACAACCTAGAAAAAGGACTTTGCTAACACCATTATTAAGACTAAACCTTACTGGATATTCACGGTCAAGATGGCCGCACGGAAAACGTCTGACCGACACTGAAAGTTGTTTGGGTGTATTAACGTACAAGATTAGTCTTGGTTTACAAAAGTACGGCACCCATCTTGGATGCTGCTGTCAGTCAGCTGGCTCCTTATCCAGCGCGTCTTTTCCTTCCAACCCCTACCTCCTCCTTGTGGATGATGTTGATCCTGGTCTTGATGTAAGGAAAGGCGTGCGAGGTGGTGAGGATGGTCTTGCGTTTAAATTGCTCGTGCAGGTCCCCGTGGGCCCGGCCATCCAGGGTGAACGGGGTGCAGTACACAAAACGCCTCAGGTTGTAGTTCTTATCGAAGTAGGTGATGCGGTCTTTCATCTCGTAAGTGTCGAAGTACGGCTCCACGTATGTGATCTGGACGAAGGCCTGCGGGAAATACCAGAGATAAAAAGATCTTCAGGCGTCTAAACGGACCCATATGCCAGTACGTCCGACATAAAAATAAGGCTTCGGTTAGCACCAACCTTATTGGGGTCAAGTTTGCACTTATCTACGGGGTTGGAGTCCTTAATGACCTCTACCTGTTCCTCTCCAAATCGCTCCCCATAGAAGTTCTAGAAAAAGAGGGCAGAGTCTTTACACGTCTAGAGCCACATAATGATCGGTGCAAACAGTTCAGTAGTTATCTTTTAGTTCAGAAATGACAGGGGTTGAGGAGATGCTTACCTCGAGCCGGTGAGAGATTTCAGCCAGCTTGGTGATGGCCGGCTCTTTGTACACAAACTCCTGCTCGTCCAAGTCGCCGAGCTTTGAGCCATAAAAACCGACTCTGAAGTACGTACCAAACATCCTCTTCCCGTCCTATGAGCAGATCAAAACCTCTGTTAGAGGAATCTCTTCAGAATTAGACAAATGTCAATATATCGATCCTCTATATCCAAACGTAAAGCATAATGCCGTTAGATATGGAGAAATCCCTAACGTTGTGTTTTCTGTGGTGGTCGCTGGTGCACCAGCGCAGACTTGTGAATGCCAAAAAAGGCAATAAACGGGGAAAAATGTCTATTCTTAATGTGCTGGTGAAGATTCTCAGTCATCCAGGTCATGGTCATTCCAAAAAAGGTAAAAAACAAAGCAACTGGACTTGTTTTCCGTAGTAGAAGACGTTTCGCTTCCTCTCCAGGAAGCTTTCTCAATTCTGGAGAGGAAGCGAAACGTCTTCTAACTACGGAAAACGAGTCCAGTTTTTTTGTTTTTTACCTTTTTTGGAATATTCTTAATGTACTCAAAAAAAAAATTTTTTTTCAAGAAAACACACATTTTAATATTCAAATGAGTTGCAAAGTTAATAGAAAATATAGTCAAAACACTGACAAGGTTAGAAGTACTGATCTGTACTCGAAATAATAATTTTGTCCTTCAAACTTTTTTTTGTAAAGAATCCTCAATTTGGAGAAATTACATCCCTGCAGACCTTTGGCATTCTGTCAGTTTATTGAGGTAATCTGAGGAAGTGCCCCCCCATGCTCCCTGAAGCTCCTCCCACAGGAGGAAATGGCTTGATGAGCACTTCTTACACGGTCAAGGTTGGGATCTGGTAAATGTGCTGCTCCAGTGTAGACAAAATACCACGTTGACAATGTCTAGGCTATTTCTGATTTTTTTTTATTAAAGAAAACAATACTTTATTAAAAATATAAGGTAATTTCTAAGTGACCCCAAACTTTTAAGTGGTAGTGTGTATATTGGTGCGTCATTTATGTGAAAGTCTGTTTTATAGAAAGTTTATCGGCCTTATTCGCAGAATAAATTACTAGCCCCAAACGATACAATTTGTGGAGCAGTGTCAATGAATGTATGGGTTTGACTGTATACTCTGATAGGTTCCTTAAAAGATATGTATTAAAAAGATGTCCTTTGAAACGTACGAGCTCATTGAAAAGTAGGAAAAGTGAAAAGGTAGAGGAGAGAACTGACAGATCAAACATTAATTGTCTCTATCTTGAAATGTGTTGAGGAATCAGACTGATAAACAAATTAGATCCAAGTAACATGGGCAACACGAGCCGTGGTGTCCAGCATGCAGCGCCGAGCTTCTGCTTTACTGCAAGGCATTACAGAGGGTCAGGCTCGGTCCGGCATTATTTAATACTGTTTTATTAATTAAGCAAACCAGCATTATGATAGTTCTGCAATACTGCCAGTAGATGGCGCCACGTCTGTTTATATGTGTTCATTGTGCCCGGTGCTGGGTTCTATTTAGCCTACAAAAGGACTATCAAAACATTATCAAGATGTACGCTTGGTGTATATAACCTTATTTTATCATGATTAAATGGTTTTTGGTCTTTTTTAAGCATATCACGTGGCTATATACTTTTAAAAGCAGTGTATTTTCTATAATATATCGAGTCAGAGTTAGAGTTAGAGCTTCATTAGGCCAGTTAGAGAGACCAAGACTTTTAGCAGATAACAGGAAGGCTGAAGATAATACAGCAAACTTCCTCCGTCTCATTCTTTGAGCTTTCAACCTGACGGATATGGAACATACTGGACTGGGAAATGTCGACAGCATTTTGGAAATCTCTCTGTTTGTGAAAGGATCTGCATTTTCTAGGGAATCCACCGTTTACAGTTAGGAATGATAACCACACAAATCGCTAATCATTCATACTGCCCACTCCAAAAGATTTCCTTCGTTTTAAATGAGTAAAACCTTTTACTGGTTTTAAATGCATAGGACAGGAAACACTTGCACACACAAACACGTAAGTACCACTGTTAAAATCGTTAAATTGCTAGATTTTGGTGATGTAAATAAATACATATAAAAACATTTCTTAAAGAGAAATCAGATTCAGCTAAAATAAGCATTTGCAGGTAAGAGCTTAAAAAAAACAGATCTACAGAAAATTAGCATCAGTAAGTATTTGGGAGAAGCACAAAAGCCTCTGAAAGTCCAGTTCAACTGTTTTTTTTTTAATAATTAAACAGAGGACTAGAACATACAGAGGAATAAGTAAACTGAAATAAGAACAGATATTAGCAGCTATTATTCATATGATCAGTATCAAAGCGGACACTTTGTGAATCAAAGTAGCAGGAGGGGAAAATTTTTTCTGTTATCTTTAGATAAACATGAGATTTAGAAAATTCTATCCTGAGAAACACACACAAAAAAAAAACCATCAAGAAACCCTGAACAGCAGTTTAAAGGCAGCCTATTCTTTACACTGAGGATAATCAGTGATGAGAAAATGACCAATCAGCTTCACATACTTTAAATTCTGGTCTGCACAGATAAGAGGCAAGAAGCTCAACAAGTGAGAGAAAACCCGAGGAGAACCAGTGTGTGTTTAAGAGAGTGCTGGTGTGTGGACGTGAATGTTGGACTCTAAGATGACAGCAGCAACATTTCCTTTGCAGGATATCCAAATGTAAAGGTTTTCAAAACATAGAAAAAGAAATATTCCAATGCAATACTTTCAATACCCTTAAAGCTAATGCACTTACCACAAGACACAATTAAGTAAAGTGGGAGGGAAGGGTCAGCAACCGGGCAAATCAAAAAGGAGAAAACAGAACAAATTTTAATCAGGATGGGGTTGCCCCACAGAATCAACAAAAACAAGACAAAATAGCACACAAGATCAAAAATATCTCCAGTAATGTGAAGAAAATGATTTAAGGTTCCAGAACATGCAAAGGCAGACAAAGACGAAAGTAAAAAATAAAAAATAAAGGCAGAAATCGAGAACCTTAGCCCTGAAACACACCATGCACCCTTCGTGCAACTCCAAAAGCAACCAGAACCTGAACCGACTCATGCAACAAGCCATGAAAACTCACTCAGAGGTTAATACTGTTAACACAATGAAAGGATGGATGGGAAATCATAATGATTCAAAATCAGGGGTCGATTTAGTTCATAGAATTAAAAGGAAAACGTCCAAAAATGATAACAAATTAAAATCAATAGGAGAAATTAAGTAACTCAAAGATAACTGTTAGTTGAACCCTTTCAGGAGAAAAAAAAAAAAAAAAAAAAACTGGCAGCTTCCTTAATCTGATTCCAGCTTCGACCCAGAGTTAGCAACACCTTCGTTTGAAAAAGGCTCATTAAACTGAGTGCGGCAAGAAAGATCCAAGACCCTTCCGTGTGTCAACAGTGTACTGAAATCGAGCCCTGTGGGTGAAGATGAGGTGGGATGAAGAGTGGCAGCAGACGGTGTCAGTCGATGAGCGAGCGCTGACCGACACCAGCAGACAGACAGAAGACGGGGGCGGATTAGGCGCGGATTTGTGCTGGCGATGCATTCGTGTCGAGCTTTATTTTTTATTTTTATTTTTTTTAGTCATTAGTGTCATCTCGTGGCTGTCATGCACAGCCCCTCAGCGCCGTCACGCCCCGGAGACGTAACGAAGAGCTCCTGCGGCTCGAGAAGATGAGGGGGGGGAGAGACATGAAGACAGGCGAGGGCTGTGGTGAATGTGCGCAGCAGCATCCCCGGCGGGGCAGACGGTCGGGAAATGTCTGCGGCTGTTAATGGGCCGAATGAATGAAATAAAGCAAAGAGCAACAGAACGCTCACAGCTGGCGAATAAAAAAAAAAAAAAAGATGAGAGAATAAATAAAGACACAAAATAGAAAAAAAAAAAAAAAAGAAAAAGAAACATGAGCAGGGCCAAGCAGGAACTATGTAACCACCTACCTCCCAGCCAGTACTCTGTGTAACAAAGAGAATACAGGACATGTGAAGACAGGACATTGGCAACCACCACACACAGCTTGGTGCACACATGCACAGGATGATATAACCAAGAGAACAACCCGCCTGGAAGCTACTCCATTTTAAGAGCAATACACCTAAAACCAAATTATTAAAATCAAAAGGAAACTATCCTTAATAATCCCTTTTTGGTCACCGCTAAGTTTTAGCAAAGCAGAACCCACGTTAGAATCTGGCATCCTTAATACGAGTCAAACCACTTGCCAAAGTTGGACCTGCCCCTGACTTCTCATGCCTCCTTTAGTTCTTAACAACAAAAATTATAGAAAGCTTGCCAGGAGCCTAACACATCAAAAAAATAAATAAAAAATAAAGATACTGGAAATAAAACGGTAAAAAAATAACATCGTGCAACATTGTGTCTGTGTAAAAGCCGGTTTCACTGCTTGGTTCAAAATGGTGATGAATGCAGAAAATAGCCTTGGGTCTTGTGTCCATTGGTTTTATCGATGTGACCGGTGGCGGGGATGATAAAAGTGCACATTTCAGAAAAAGGTGAGGGTTATGTTTGGGCTTTTTCACTCTGTGTCGATTTTTAAAATGACTTCTCGCAAAACCTATACATGAGCAACTCAAAAAGCTTAAAACAACGGTGGATGGTCGTCCAAACTGCATAATTTTCTGATTTTTATTTTCTAAATGAACATTTGATCCTGACAATTTTAAACTCTAAGCAGCGTTAAGTCATCTTCCAGTGTTCTGCATTTACCTGATGCACAATTTTGCTAAAGGCTTCCTGCAGTTTACCATGGATAGTGGCCAGCTTCTTGGCGTCCCTGTTGGCTTCATGGATTGGGATCAGTACCTTGTATACTTCATTCACTGCCTCATACATGCCCGCCTGTGGAGAGGGGCAACGTCAATAAAAGAACAATTATTCAATGAAACAAATTAGGAAAAAAGCAGCATGTTTCTACTGTAGAAAGCTAAAACTAAAAGCTGCTAACATTGTTTTTTTATCCATAGAAAGGAGTCCCAGCACAGTATTTCTTCGACGGTGGCTCTTTCATGTCAGACTTACTACTGCTATTAACTAAGAGCAATTTAATTGCTTTTCTGTCCATAGAAAGTACCCCTGGTCACAGAAACGCTGTGTTTTGCCATTTCTCTTTTTACTGGCTAAGACCATTAACAGAGCTAATACTGCTGCTAACAATGCTCTCTATTGTTTTTATTCTGTCAATAGAAAGTTCCCCTGGCCCAGAGTTTCTGTGTTTTGGCACTTCTCTTTCCTGGATAAGGCCATTAACGGAGTTATTACTGCAGTTAACAATGTACATTCATTCATCACTTTTATTCTGTCCCATAGAAAGTACTCCTGGCTGTGTGCTTTTGTGTTTCTAACCTCTTTATTCTGGCTGAGCTATTGCAGTCGTTACCAATGGGTTTCTCTGTCCCATAGAAAGTACAGGGCAGTGAAAGGGAACGCCCAGAGCGGGGTTCTTCGTTTCTATCTCTATATCTTTTCAGCACAAATACTTTTCAGTACCGTGGTGTGAGATTTGTACCGAATTGAATCTGCATATATAAATAGAACTGAACAGAATAAAAGCATATTTCAGGAGACGATTATAGGATTGATATAAAAACTAACCAATGCTGTCATTTTCCTGTCTAATGTGAAAAAAGAAAGAGAGTAATGTGCCGTAAACTCCTGGACCGGGCCACATGAAGATAAGAATGTGTCTCTCACCATGGAGAAAGAGGCAGCCGCCTGCTCCAGGAGGCCCACGAGACCGATTTCAGTAAAATACTTTCCGGAGCAGATCCCCTCTTCATCTGGTGACACCACATCATCAGACACAGCAGATTCCTCCAGCACGTTTGAAGAAATGTTCTGGAGATCATAGAGTGATGCATCAAAACAGAACTACATGGTTGGATTCATTTATTTGCAAACCGGATTTCATTGCTACCAGAAGGGTCCTTACCTGGAAGGTGACGCAACCTACGGGGAGGTATTTGCGGTCCTCCAGCATGCTCAGGTACTCTGCCACGAGGGCGGCGCTGTGCACCAGGCACTGGGCGGCCTCGGCGTGATTATTCCGCTCGGAGTGTTTTCCGGCCATGTTCTGGAGCCACGTCAGACGCAGGTCTGGAGAAGTCTGGTATCCTTTGGCAATCCTAAAGGTTAGAGCAAAGGGAAAGGACACAATAGATATGCTTAAATGCTATATCAATCAATCAATCAATAAAGCAATCAAATTTTATTGTCAATTACAATTTGCATTGCAATCGAAAAATCAGTTCCAGTACAACCGTCCATAACATACACTTAAACACTTAAATATAATGAAGAAACGGTTTCTTGGTTACTTGTGTGTTCGGTACCTGTACATGAGATCTATCAACATCTCAGGATCTTCTTGGTGTTCCTTCATTTTCACTGTGTCAGACAGGATCATGTGCAGATTAAACACAAGGTCTTGGACCTGGTAGGGGGGGAAAAAAAGATGAACTTGAGCTTCATTTAATTTGCACTAGCAAATAAAACGATGATTAAAGGTAATACACATCTGAGTGACAAATTAGTTTGATTAGTGCCTGATCGGGGAAAGTTGTCTCTCTGAGTTCCAGGTCTTCCTCTGCATAGGTGAGGATGGTTTTCAACGAGCGACGGAGAAACTCCTCGTTGAAATTCTGCGACGTTCCCACCAGCGAGGACAGAGACATGGTCACTTGCATTTTCACTCGTGCAAAATTCTACAAATTGCAAACACAAATAGAAAAAAGGGGGAGGAAATGAAGAAGCGTGTGACAGATGCACGGTGGCGCAGTGGTTAGCACTCTTGCCTCACAGCAAGAAAGGTTCATTCTAAAAGCCTAGCATGTCCCAGCAGGGGCCTTTCCTCTGTGGAGTTTGCATGTTCTGCCTGTGTCTGCGTAGGTTTCCTCCGGGCGCTGCGGTTTCCCCTACCACTAAAAAGCATGCTGGTCAGGTCGGCCATTAGTGGTGCCACGCTTAGACGCAGCAACTAAGGCTAACCCTCCATCTGAGCTGCCAAATTTCGTTTATGTTCCTTTTATGATAAATGAAGCATCTGAGCCCCCCGCTGTTCACTCTGATAACACACTACTGCGTCCCCAGGTTCACCACCAATCACATCGTGAGGTTTGCAGACGACACAACGGTGGTGGGCCTGATCAGAGACGACAACGACCGGGACTACAGAGAGGAGGTGGAGCAGCTGATGGGCCAGTGAGAGACAACAGCCTGATCCTGAACGTGGAGAAGACGAAGGAGATCAACGTGGACTTCAGGAAGAACCGGCCTCGCCATGCTCCTCTGCTCATCAACAGTTCAGATGTGGAGGTGGTCAGCAGCACCAAACTTCTCGGGGTGCACATCACAGACAACCTCAGCTGGTCTGTGAACACCACGTCACTGGTCAAGAGGGCTTATACTTCCTGCGGAGGATGAGGAGAGCCCGCCTGCCCCTGCCCATCCTCACAACCTTCTACAGCAGCACCATAGAGAGCATTCTGACCAGCTATCTCTCTGTGTGGTGTGGAGGCTGCAGCGCCTCCAACTGGAAGAACGTGAAGAGAGTGGTGAGGACAGCAGAAGGGATCATCCGGGCTCGTCTTCCCTCCATTAAGGACATTTCATCCCAGCGCTGCGTGTCCCGAGCTCATAACATCATCAGAGACCCCTCACACCCCCATCATGGACTGTTTCCCTCTGCTTCCCTCTGGGAAGAGGCTTCGCAGCATCCGCTGCAGGTCCACCAGGCTCTGCCATCAGACTGTTGGACTCTAAACTGGACTATGCACCACATTTGCATCTTTATCTGGCACTACCAACATTGCCGAACTTTTATTATCCATTTAAATAGTACACAACTCAATGTTTGTTGCATTTTTGCACATACTATTTGCACTGCACGATACTTTTGCATACAAATGCCTTTTTGCACCATTATTTTTGCACATAAACAATGGTTGAACAATTCCTGCACACTGTTCTTGCACAGTTTCTCTCCTGCATTGTTACATTCTGATCACTGCTGCACTTTATATTGTTATATATGTTATCTTATTCCAACTGCAATCTCATTACACTGTCGTAAGCTGTATGCAACGAAATTTCGTTCTATATGCACTCTGTACATACAAAATGACAATAAGGTTGTCTAAGTCCATCTTATCCTTATGTGTTATGCAGAAAAAAATGACCTATCTGCCAAATATTTACTTTTTATCTGTGTTGATAATTTTTTGAGGCCATCTCGGCTTTTATTTCTTTTGAGTTCCAGAAAATCTAATTAAATCACCAAATGTATTCAACCCACATTTGGGTCAAGCCTGAGTCCTTTAGACCACTGAATCAAACTGGTTAATGTAGACACATGACAGCATAAAGTTTTGCTGAAAATCTTCATACCGGCAGCGCCGATATCTAAAATACTTTGTACGAGTTTATAAACATTAACTGCAACAACACTGGATAATAAATGCTGTGATCCATCTGATACACAGCATTTAGCGTTGGAAGCATTTCAGTCGTACTTACGTTACCAATCTCAAAGTTTTGCCTCATGAGGAGGTAGAGGGATGCGCTGGCGTGGGATCTGATGGTACCGATGCTACTGCTGCAGCTTCTCAGGAGTCGCAAGCACAGATCAGCACACTGTTCCGTTTCCTCCTCAAATAGCAACTCTGGGAACTTTACAAAGCAGAGATCAGCACAAAATGAAAAAAACAAAAACAAAAAAACAACGTAAAGTGTTCCAAAAAGTCTAGAAATGCAACCTTGGAGACCAGGGCCCTTTGTGTGGCGAAACAGTGCTGAAGGTAGAGGGCGCTCTGGTTGCAGGCCATGCTGTGAAGCAGCACCTTCAGCACCCCGCCCAGAATGCTCTCCTTCGTTTCTGTCACTGACGCCGTCTACAAGAAAAAAAGATGAGGAGACCGTTTTAGAAGAAAATCAGATGCGTAACAAAAAAATTATAAGCATGTTGGTTAAGATGTTTAGTTTGTGTAAGGACCTTTACAAAATAAAGAAAAGGAAAACAAACGGGAATCTGGACATCTGTTGCTACTGCGTGTTTGCTTGCTTACTAGTACAATGATCTCCAAAGTATCAAGAATAATTAGGTTGGCCTCTGTCGCAAGGTTCCCGTCTATTAGTGCTTCGTGTTCCAGCTCGGCTCGTGTCCTGGGATCATGACAAATAGACAGGAGTAAGCAAACCACACACTGCACTCCTACATTACAACGCTAATGTTGAGGCCCCGATTAATGCAAGTCAGCGATTTTTTTTTCCCCCTAGATGATTTAAAACAGTTTCAGGGTCCTACAATGGTTTTAATGGTCAAATCTCCTTATTTTCCAGACTCAAATTAACAGACTCCTCAGTCTGTTTTTAAAGAATAAAATCAAGATACCTATACTCCTGCTGTAGACATTTATATTTAGGTTATGCTATAAAATAAAATGAAAATTATAATACTAATGAAAATAAAAACAGACTAGGCGGACTGCTAATCAAGTTGGAAATTAAAAATTTATTCCCCCACAATTTTCAGTGAAAATACAAAAAAAAAAAACTTTAGTTAAATTTCAGACTTTTTAGGACAATTCAGGAACGCTTTTGCTTAAATCTGAGTCTTGAATTAAAAATGACTCTGAGAGTATCCAGGGCTGCACTGAAAGTAACATAATAATCCAATAAGTAATAAATATAAATATAAATAAGTAATAAATAAATCCAACACATTTCCAGAGTGTGCTAGTGTTGAATGAATGTCTTCTAACATAAGTCACGTTAACCTTTAGGATAGCTGTTATGTATGTATGAAGGCCTCTTCCCTTGCTTTAAAGCTGACAACATAAACTGAAAGCTCATGATTATGTTGATTTGTTTGTGGACCCCTGGCCCGCCGCCGCCTGCTGCAGGCTGGTACTTCATCTCAATGCTTTCTGACACTTTTCTCCTGCACCGCCACACAGCTTAGTGTAGCCAAACAAGCAGCACAGATCAGAGTTTTAATACAGACCGACACCAACACCGTAACGCACTGAAACTGGGTGCAAACTTTCCAGTTAATATTTCAAATTAATTTTGCTTTCTGAAAAATAACGTGGGAATATTTATGAATAGGAGAACCTAAATTAAATATTCAGCTAAATGAAACCACAGTTAGTGTTGAGGGTTAGACTAATGAAAGTAAGCAATTCGGGAAAAAAAGCCGTAAAAGGCCAGGACAGAAACGCTGATCAGCGATAAAACTCTAGAATTTAGAGACTGAACAAGGTGTAGTTCGTGTTGGAACTGACTTTAGTGGTGAACAAACTCAGTTTTAGCCTGTAGGTGGAAAACTATCTGAAGATCTTAAATCTACAGGGGCTAAATTATCCACATTAAAATATATCAAACTATAACCTACTTTATTATTGTATAAACAATTAGAAGAATCCATAACAAATCAAATTGCATGCTTTTTTTTTTTTGTTTTTTTTTGCTTTTCGCTCTACTTTCTAGCAGCAGGAATCAGAGACACGTTTTACTGGACTCCCAAAACAAGAAGCATATTGGTTAAATAGCCAAACACACCCACAGCAACCACCATCAACCCCAAAGCATGACGTTACCAGGACAAAGGGAGGGGTAAGGGATTCAGGAGGTCAGGATATGGGAGGGGGGGGGGCTGTGTTTATGCCATCATGACCATGTGAGACTTAAAATGCTAAAAATGGAGATCAAACCTCGATAACACCCTTGCATTAACGGCTTCTGTGTGTGACAGAAAGATCGAATAAATCAAGAAAATTATTTACTGACTGGTTCAAAGTCCAGTCCGTCGTTTTGTAACTGAAACAAACATTTCGTTTTCCAATTCGACTGGCTCACTTCCCACATGCATGACAAACACGCCTTACAGGAGGCTCTAAAGCGGAGGGCAACTCGAAGCAGCACACGACAGATGCAGGCCATACAATACCTGACTGATCTGTGACTCCTACGTGAAAACACAGCAACACGAGAGAGCAAATGCAAATTAACACAAAAAAACAAAAAAAAAACGTAGGCGGATGGAGAATTTTTAAAACAGTGTGAAATTAAATAAACGCCAAGCAGTAAAGGGATTTTATTTGTTTGCAATGACAGTGGGTATAAATTGAAATAAAAAAGAGGAATTCCTGAATTAAATCAATTTTCTTCTAATCCTATTGAATGTTTTTTTTTTAATCACCAGAAATTACCGCTTATAGAAGAATTTGTGTCAAGAGAACAATCTTATTTAAAAACCTCTCTGAATAACCCTTTTAGCTTTATACTACTATAAAAAAAAATCAAACACACTTCAGAAATCTATGCAACAGGTACGTAGAAGAATGAGAGAAATGTGCAAAAACCTAATGCATACCTGCCTAATATGTATATTTTGTTATCAGACCTTCATGGTTTTGCTTGATGGAGGTCTGTGACCATTAAAGCTTTGTGCCAGACCTTATTCCTCATGACACGTTTAGATGTACTCCAGGTAAAAGACACCCTCACACTGAAAGACTTCTTCTTCTTCATGGTTTTCATTTTTGCATAGAGGCTGTTTTTTATAAAATGTAAGCATTGCTCTGACTTGATATGGGAAAGTATCAGTGTGTAGATATTTTTTATAGCAATTAGCTTTACTGAATGCATTTTCTCATCCCATTCTCCTTTTGATAAAGGCTAAGAGAAATGGACCTCTTCGCCATTTCATATGTGTACCCCATGAAACCGGGGAGTCATACATCAGTTAAAAGATAGTCAGTTTAAACAGTACTTGTATAAAGATTTTAGTGCAAAGGGAGCAAAAGATCAATTTCTTTTACCGTATTTTTGCACAACTTTACCAAATGGGTGCCAAAAGAAAGTGGAGATCAGAACACGTTCAGCCTCCCAAAGAGTGCGTAAACGCATTCATCGAGCTTTCAAAAGTAACAGAATTTTAAATTAAATGGAACTAAATAAAAAATAACATTAAGTTATTTTAAGTTAAACTTTAATAAAAAATAAACATGAAACCAAACACATAAACTAACATGACTCATGAGAAAATATCTCTGTGGACTTGGGGTTGGCTGAGGAGGATAGAAAATCGGTTTAAATAAACCCATTAGCTTAGGACTGCCAACTAAACTCTGGATTTACTTTAAAATACCTCCATCACATTTCCCAATCAGCAGTTTATTGATGCTTTTTTTAATAGACTTGTTGAGATTAACTTTGTTAATTTGTGTCTGCGTATCCTCAAATAAAAAAAAATGCTTGATATTTATTAAAGAATATAAACAGTAATGGTCAAAAAGTAAACCTTCTGGTTATCATATGGCTGAATGTATAAATGACCAGAGCCTTGGTAAATATTAACATTATTTTAGTTCAGACACCCTGAGACTGACCATGACGGTAAACAAGTTCAGACCTTCTGGCACTAAATTAAGAGTTTTTCTGGAAAATGAAACAAGAATGGCAAGAAGTGACTTCTAGAGGAACATACTTGTCCATCCTCTCGCTGTTTTGTCTCCAGTGGGTCATGTCCTTCCTCCATCTGAGGTTTTCTTGACTGCCAAAAGCACTGCCAGATGGACTCCGCTCTAAGTGATGGAGAAACATTGTTTACTTTATTCAGTACAGGTGAAAAAGGTTGTGTTTACCGGGGAAAACATGACTTCTCTTGACAGTGCCGCTATCTAAGATGTTACGATAAGGTACACGTGTCTGCGCTTGCAAAATGTAAGCCGGGGTGTCCGTCGCTCTCCATTTGTGGTAAACAGTAATTTCAATGTTGGGAATTTGTACTTCTATTTGTAAAGTGTCTCGTGAGGACGTGTGCTGTGACTTGGCGCTGTGAAGTTCTCCTTTCTGTCTACATGTTGTGGAAGCAGGTCCACCCACATGTGCGTGCAGCAACGTGTGTAGCCCCACCTAGCTGTCCCCGGCTGCGGCGCACCATCTCCTGCCTGGCGCCGATGCTGCCCAGTATGGCCTCCTCCAGCTTGGCCTTCATGTCTTTGGACTTCTTGAACGTCAAGCTGTTCATGCGCTCAAACGCCTTCTTGCCCTGCATGGTGAACACAACATGGGCCTTGTTTCCACGGATAGCGCCGTGAGTGGAAGGACAGAGAGCACACAGTGGGGAAGTTACTCGCAGAAGAAGCACCCAGCAAGCAAAGCATGTTAGTGGCAAACGTACGCACAGAGCAGAGCAAACAGCAGAGTTGCAGTGAAGCGGGGAAGAGTTTTCGAAGCAACACCAAATAGAATAGAAGTGTCTGCGGCTATTTCGTTATCGCCACAGAGGGCAAAGTCAAAGCCATGTTTGGAATGGGTAAGGAAAATCCACGGAAAGGAACTTTTACATTCAATCTTTATTTGCATTTATTAGCCCTCGTAAAACAAAAAAGCAGAAAAGCATTAAAATAAATTCACCTTTTATTGCAGAAGCATAAACTCACAGTAGAAAATGTCAACCAACCCATTTTGAATTTATGGTTTACTCTTTAAATTGATCAGGGTTTCTAAAAACTTAATAATAGTAATCCATGCGTTTGTATCCCTTGGGTAAAATATGCCGTGACACTAAAGCCCGTCTCTTTCAGACACTAGACTAGATGAAGATCCTGCTCCATCGTGCTCACAGTTGGAGAACCAACCAGGAAAGAGCGGCGTCTTGGGGCCACCAGGTCTCCATAACCATTAGATGCCACCTAAATGCTAACTGGTTGTTAGGGAAGCATCCTAGGAAGAAGCCTGGTATGTCGTTCCATCGCAAACATAAACGTGGCATCTGATAAATGCTAGAGGGACTAAAAGGGCAACAGAGAGCTTTGGTCAGATTGGAGCAGTGTTGTAGTACTCGAGTCCGAGACTCGAACTCGAGTCCGAGTCATTAGCTAAATATAGAGACTCGTGACTTGACTTGGACTTGAGCACTGATGACTCAAACTTGGACTCGAACTCCTACATTCAGATCATTCTGACTCGGAAATTGAGAAAAAGACTTAACTTTTTTTTTATATCATTAGGCTATAATTTTAATATGTCATTAGAATATTATTTGGTGTATGATTTTAATATCTAAATTATTAGTGCAATGTGGTGGAGTGTGTATTTTTTTTTAGTTTAAAAACATGTAGGCTATGCTTACTTTAGTGCGGAACTTGGACTCGACTTGATCAATAGTGACTCGACTCGGATGAGTAGTGGACTTGACTCGGACTCGACTCGGATTTTTTTTTAATGACTTGGACTTGACTCGGACTTGAACACTGGAGACTCGAACCTGGACTCGGACTCGAGGCATAGTGACTTGACTACAACACTGGATTGGAGTAAGATTTTCTACAAGTTAGACACTAGAGCTCCTCCTGAAAGGTGAGGACCATTGTTTTTGTAAAGAAAAAAAATCTGGAAAATTAGGGTTGATAAAAACCAATATCGTTAATGCAATCTTCATATTTAGTATGAAAATTCAATTTTTTCCTGTACAACTGTAGCTCTAGACCAGCTGGGTCTAACATGAAACAATGAATAAGTGGAAAAGCTCATAACACCTACAGCTGGGTGTGGTGGGGGGTGTGGGCCCAGGGAACTTTGGCAGCATGCATGGGGCATCATACCCGGATATTTAAAAGAAAATCTACCGGACACAACTGAAAACTGGAAAGCTGGTCCTCGTTCAGGCCTTTAGCAGCGCAATGATTGAAGACATAAGGTTCACCTTCAACCTCCACCTCCTTCCAGGCCCCCTGACATAAATCGTACAGAACGCTTGTCGGTGAGCTGGAGAGACCCAAGGATGACAGAGGAACCAGGACTCTGAACAATCTAGAGAAATTGTGCAAAGAGGTCAAAGATCCCTCTCGCTGTATGCGCTCAGCCTTGTGAAATTTTAGATAAGATGCTGTCCCCCTGGCAAAAAAAAGGGGGGGGGGTGTTGCACAAAAAACTGCCAGCAGGAGTACCAACAAGAGTGATTTTTTGCTCCTTCGTACAAAATAAATATATTTAAACTAGATGGTACACTGATCTCTATGTGCAACATGATACTACAGCATAAAAGATTCATTTATTTCAAGCTTTTTCTTCTTTTTTTTTTTTTACACATCTTTACCACAGGGGAGAGTGAATTTCTCCATGTCTCCACAACCCATCAGGGATTCTACCTTGTACTCAAAGCAGGAGACGCAGAGGTAGAGGAGATCCAGCAGGCGGTTGAGCTGAGACACGGACAGGTCTGTGAACCACTTCTGCAGCACCAGCTCGTCGGCGTTCTTCAACACCCACAGCAGACAGATCAGCAGGCTGCGGCTCGACTCGGCCGAGAAGCTGCCGTGCTGGCGGCCCGTCTGGAGCGAGTCCCCGGATCAGGACCCAGGGAGGAAACAACAGGAAGTGGACACAAGATGCGGTGAGACACTTTAACCGACGCCGGCGCGGGACTCGTTGCGTCGTGTGGCAAACGGAAAACTACCTGCGAGTTCAGCAAAAAGCTACTGGGCCGCGACATTGGAGACGAAGTGGAGGTGCCGGCTATTGCCATGGCCACATTCTGGTTGATTATACTGTTACCCTCTGCTTCTGCTTCTTCTCCACCGCTACCCGCAGCGGCGCCCTGGGGTCCGCCGGGCCGACCCCACTGATTGTGGGACTCTAATAATACAGGAAAAAAAAAAAAAAGTTACAAATGAGGAAAAAAAAGGTGCATCTATGACAGTGGAAGGTGGCAAATGTTTCTAAAAGCATCCAATTTGGATTTAGACCATGGGGGTTACAAAAGTACACGGTTTAAAAATAGCAAAAGACACGAGATAAGGAATAACGAGGGTTAGAGATTAGCTGGGAGCGTGATGTTAGGGGGCGCCATCCTTTGAAGCTCAACTGATAACCTTAAAGGGTTCAGGGTGATGTTGCTATTTAAAGTCCATATGTTACAGTCCACATCCCTTTGTCCAATCGGTCCCAACCAGGCGAACCTGACTGGAGGAAAAGTTGACTGAAATAAGGCAAGATTTCCAAGATCTGATGAAAAAGCACAGCTAACCGGCCCGTAGTGATCAATCTGTCTACGGCACAGACGGTCGACAAGTATGACTATGAGTGAATACCCCATATCTAAAAGTTACATTATAGTTAATAATTTTTGTTTTGTCAAGCTGTTAATTCATTATAATTAGGATTGCATTAATAAATCAGACAGATCAGAATGGGACAGTCTCTAAAAACCCTGAAAATCTACTGTTTTTTTTCTTATTTATTCAATGCAGCAAAACCAAAAACTTCCACCATTTTCAGTCTGTTAAGACTTTCTAGGAGTTAGAAAGTCTTAACAGACTTAAGATTTTTTTAGGAGACAAAAATCAGATAAAAGTTACGGACAAACACTTTGATGGACACATGAGGACAATTGAATAATTTAGTAAATCCTTTATTTCAAGATGGAGTAAAAAATATCAGAAAGCCTGTATCCCTAAAAAGATTAAAAAAAAAAGACCTTAAAGATAAATTGGAAATCACTTTGTGCCGAGAAAAACCTGAACAATCTGTCATTATGTCAACGCTGCGTTTTTTGGTTTTATTTCTGTCTGCTGTGCATTTCGTAACGTCATTCGTTAACTCAATCTCAAAATACAGTAAGTTCCTCCACTGTACCTGTAAAGTCATGGAGCTGCGGCAGCGACTCCATAACAATCCCAATCAGAGGCAGGTAGAGCATGGCGACCCGGGCCTTGACCTCCGGGTCGGCATAACGAGGGTCCGAGTCGTGGCTTGACAGGAGGTTGTGAACAACGCTCACCACTTTCTTATGGAGACCAAACATTCTGCAGCCACACGGTTAAACAGAGAGCATAAGGACAGGCAGCATTTCCATGTAACGTCTAAACAGAACCCGTTGGATCACAAACATACGAACCCTTCGTTGTCTGGGTCCAGTATTACAGACAGCTCGGACAGCATGAGCCCCGCCAGATAGTGTTGCTCCCTGAACGGGATGGAGAGCTCAAACATGTTGGCTATCTTCTGGTCCTGGACGTGAGTGGAAAACCCAGAGCTCTGTTTTAAGAAAAAAGGCAACGCTCTTTATGGGGCCTGTGGCCATTTTTAATGGGACTACCTCAGCCTGAGGTTCAGAAATGCGTTGGGGGACGGGGGACGGGGGGGGACGGTGTCTGACTGACCTGTGAGGTTGCTGAGGACACAGACGGCGAAGGCGAGGCGGGCGGGGTCAGCAGGCTGCAGGGGAGATTCAGGGTGACGTAGTGTTCGTGGCTGCACACGATTCTGAGAAAATCAAGCCGCAAAGACTCCAGAGTTGGGTTCTGCAAGGCGTAAAGCTTTGTCGACACCTAAACGGAGAAAATAGAGAACAGGGATAGAAACCTTCCTGCAAAGTCAAACTTATCATTTCAGATCGACTGGGCTGGCTGTCAAAAATCCCCAAATTAGTACTTTATGCGTCTTTTAGAGCTGTGATAGAATAGGACATTCTTTATTTACAAATCTTTTTGCAGAAATCAGTCATCAAATGCGGAAATGTAACTTGCATACAATTCTGAAAGTAAATTTCCAGAGTTCTCACATTTTCTTTGCCGATTTTAAAAGTAAAAACACTGAACTATACTATACTTGCATTTGAATATTTCTACTGTGGCCAGGCTTTAATATCTGAAACCTGTGAAAACAGGAGACCAAAAGGGAGGAAAGATGGATAGATAGAAAAAAAATAACTGATAAACAAATAGAAAGATGGAAGCTAAGGCTGCAACTAATGATTATTTTAATAGTCGACTAATCTAACTATTATTTTAGTCGACTGATCACAATAACTTTTTCAGTTGCTTGTAAACCTATTTTCATTCACTCCGTCTACACACTTTTGAATGTATCTTTATTGCCTCTTGTTGCCACAATCCTTTATTTTATTCATCCATATAATATTAATTTTAAATTTAATTGACTTCATTTATTTTCAGTATTACCAATATATCTATCTAGATATATAGATATTTCTTTACTGTTAAAGGTATAGTGGACAATTTTCAGCTTCAGGTTCGTTAGAGGGCGTGTTTAGGTTGGAAAAGCGGTTCGACATGTGAAATTTTGCAATTGACGTTTTTTCATAGTCGACGTTGTCGATTGCGTCGACTTGTCATTGCAGCCCCAATGGAGGGACAGGCAAATGCATGAATAGATAAAGGGATAAATTGGACAATTCAGGATAAATAGATGGTAGGAACAGAAGAAAAGGCACCTGTTTCCAATACGTCTTGATTAATGTGAAGACAAAGCCTCGGTCCATAACTGATAACAAATCGTTGAGAAAGAAGGCCAGGCTAGTGTTGATCCTCTCCACCAACTCCAGATCCTGAAAACATGACAAGTACAAACAATACATTCTAATTTTAATGCATTGGAGGGTGTAAATATAGGGCCAGCTACATCCGATAAACACTCCCAAGCACCTAGCATGCATCTGAAGAAACTACCTGGTCTTTATTTACCTTCTGGAAGCGAGAAACAATGTCTCCAGCGATGGTGCTGACCAGCGCTGTAATGTCGTCCATAAAGCGCTCAGGAAATCGGTTCTTCCTTGGCGACTCCAAGCGCTCAGTGAAGTAAAGGTGGTGGATAATGCTCTTCACCTGCGATGGAGGTTTTTGATGAGATAAAACATATAACGCCAAGATGTTTGTCTAGAACTTAACTAGAAGAAATCAGCCAGCGTGAAGAGGTCCTCTCCTACCATCAGCTCGAAGAAGAACCAGGCCTGTTGCAGAGCTCCCTCCCGAACACTTCCACTGCTCACCACCCACTGCAGGGCCAGCTCCTCGTGAAAGAGCTGGGCAGCAAATTTGAAACATAAAGGTCGAGAGATGGAGAGGGAGAGACATGGACAGAGAAGGAAACGACAAGCAGCAGAGCCAGAGGGAATAAAAGATGAGGCGCGTGAAAAATGTCTTTACTGGGATATATCTGCAGCTGAGCTATACCTGTAGAGCCCTCTACAGCTATTGCCCCTCCCTGGAAAAGATGTAGAAAAAGCCTTAAAAAAAAAATGTGGCATTTAAAGTTCAGAAGACCAGAAAGATCCAGCCAGGGTTTCTTTAGCAACGGTTATATTGTTTCCACTGTGCCAAAGTGGCCAAGGCCCCCAAAAATGATGCCAAACCTGTACATGTTTGCTGCCAGGACAGGAAAGAAAGCTAGAGACGGGCTCAAGGGCAACAACAGCGAATCAAAATGGCATGTTTAAAACTCCAAAGTTGTTTTTGTTTTTTTGTTTTTCGTTTTTTTGATCGGTCAAGTTTCAAGCATGAACGCAATTAAAAACACCAGATTTAAACTATAATAAGATGACGGATTAGCACCAGAATAAGATTTCTGACCCTGAAATCCCCCATTACAGAGTTTAAGTAGCTGCTAAATCCATAAACCCCATTTCTGACTCAGTCCTTTAACACATTTATGAGGACGTAATGATTCTGACTCGTCTCTGAACTGACTCTGGAACAACAACTTAAACCTCTCTGATGGGAAAGTGAGAAAATCTGATGGGCTTTGCTAAAAAAAAATTAAAACAGGACATTCAGTAGAATCATGGCCCAAAAATACGTGGCCAAATCAAAATTGAAAAGGTTCAGAAAAATCAACCTCATCAGTCCCCAGAACTAAATCCTATAAAAATACCTGAGTTAAGCTGAGGAGGAGAGGACCCAGGAGCGCACATTATCCAAACAGCAAAAAAAAATTAAAAAAAACATTTATTCTAAAGCTCTTTAAACATCTTTTGCCAAAGGTGCAATAAAGGTAGAGGACTCTTTAAATATGCATTAAATTAAAGGTTAAATAAAACCTGAGTGACTGAAAGTTTACTGGTTACATATAATAAAGTAATAAAACCTCTCATCTCGATTTTAACCAACATAGAGGCAGGACCAGATTGTTCAGTCATTAAGAAACGTACCATCTGTACTTAAAATACCCGAGCAAAGGAATAATGGAATAAACATTGGCAGACTCGGAAAATAGATTTTAAACAAAGACATTAAAGAATATTGATTGAATTACACATTAAACTTGCTCTTTTCTACAGCATTTTGCAGTGAAAGCTGACAATGCTATCTGGCCTTAAAAGTTTTATTTCATACCAACAAAAACCATCAACATAGATTCTATCGCTTAAAAACTCCCTTAAATAAAATCCCCCTACTGTATATTCAACCCTAGCATTCAGTGTAGTCTGGCTAACACACCAACTTTTGAATGGCAAGTCTTCCCTAAATTTTGTTAACGACAAAGACAAAAAAAAAAACTGTTTAGCATTTAATGTCTGCATAAGCAGAAAAAAAACCCTCTTTGAGCATCAAAAGGTTATTAACAAACAATTTTTTTATAAGATATTCATACATTTGCAAAAAACTAAACAAAAAAAAAAGGCTGAGATTTTTTTGACTGGGAAGACTTCCCACACAATGTGACCACCTCACCGTCAGCTTTAGCCAGACTAAAAAATAAAAACAAAAACATTCAAAGCCTCTCAGAAATAATCAACAAAGAGAGGCAAAGGTAGTGATACACAGCATTCAACAGAAACAACACAAGAACCAAACACGACATCCACCAATCCAGAGGCACACATCCACAGACAGAACAGGTGAGGAGGCGAAGACGAAGGAGGGCGGGGTTGGCTCCTCCCCCAGTGCAAGTGGCTCTACCTTTTTAGTGGGCAACCGTCCTGTTAAAGTTTGCAAGAAACTGGCGCTCTCAGTGTGCGAAGACATGCGATTGCCACAGCGCTCCATGGCCTATGAGTGGGATGAATGGAACGGTGACAGCAAGGTTAGTGGAGGAGCAACAGAAGTGTGGGGCTCTTCCTCAGCACGCCGGCCACCAAGGGCCGAGTGCCGGGGCGCGCTCTCCCCACATACGCATGCACAAAAACACACCTGTGACTGCGCTGCTTCTCGTACATGAGGACACAAAACAACCAGACAAAAGACGGGACCACAACGGGTAAACGTTGTGGCGCTAAGCTAGAAGAAGCTTGGCTCGAACGCCCTACAGTAGAAATGCAAAATGGATGCATCCAAGGCCGAGTTTTTTTTTTTTTTTTTTATGTTGCACCATTCTGCATCTCCACAGGTAAATACAAGAATGAAGACAGTAACATGACAAACACTGACACTACCCTATAACGTCTGGAGTATTCTTTTTTTTATTATTATTATTATACCAGTAACAGTGCCTTGCTAAAGTATTCACACCCCCTGAACTTTTCAACATTTTGTCACATTTTATAACCACAAACTTCCTATTTATCTTTTTATATGAGACTGAGAAACGCATAACAGAGCGTAGTTGCGAAGTGGAAGGGAAAGAAGCCATGGCTTTAAGAGCGGGACGATCAGGACTTCTCGTGGCCTCCGATAAATGCTCTCCCTGCCCAGTGTGAGGGTTTAAGGGCCGTGTCTTTGTTGATCTTCAGCTGTGCCAATATTTTGGGAATTTCAGATCATGGTTTCACGAGATGTCCAAAGCTGGGGATATTGTGCTATAACCTTACACCGTTTTATAGCGGTCCTGAACTGTCTGCCGTCTAACTTTGCCTTCGTGATGCTGTTTGTTCACTGATGTTTTTCCTCTAAGGCCTTCACAGAACAGCCACATTTTTACCAAGATTAAAAGGTGTGGAAGTGGACTGTATTCATGATTTAAGTCAGTTTTGAAGGCAGTTGGTTACACCGGGTTTTATTTTCAAGTGTCAGATTAAAGGATGATTAAAGCAAATCGACAGCAAACTTTTTTGAATTTTTTTATGGAAAAAAATAAATAAATAAGTTTTCTATTTGCATTTCACAATCACGCATGTGTTGGCCAATCATAACATGGCAAACAAATACAGCAAAGTTTGTGGTTGTGTAAACTGTAAAAAAGTTAAAGGGGTCTGTTTATTATCCTAGGGCACTGTAACGAGGTAGACTACCAAACAAAATACCACCTAGGGAGTCTGATGTGAAGATTTCTAAGCAACAATGATTATGTCATGGAAACTCGAAATGAAACGGGACTCAACCTTAAATGAAAACGTGTGGCAAGGAGCTCAAATGGGTTGATACACATTCACTCACAAATACACAAATCCTCAGAGACAAGGTGAATAGAAAATGCAGGGTCAGCAGAGGCATGCAGGTGAACTGGCTGAGCAGAAGGGAAGGAAAGAAAAATAATAATCTGGTATGACGACTAAATAAATCCTAACACTACTCTTTTTCTTCCCCATCATAAAAAGAATGTGAGTGAAATATTTACAATTAAAATACTATGTTTCTGTTTAAGGCTGAGCAAAGCCCGGCCATTGTGCTGAAACCAATAATGGAAGATAGAGAAGTAAGAAATGGAGAATAGTAGTCTCTACTCAAAACTGCTATCTGGTTGTCTGGATTTACACGACTTTTATGAATGTAAAAGAAGAAAAAGAGAGGCGTTAGATGTGAAAAGCAAAGAGTGCTGACATTCTGAAACCTTTTTCATACTTGGCACCAACAAGAGTCTTCAGTGATCCAATCACAAACACAGCTCCAGATGCAGAACTTTCCACCTAAACCGGTTTTGTGTTCTAGATTGTCAGTATTTTTTGTCTTTTGGACTAATCCTATGCCAGACTTGTCGAATCAGGACGGGTCTATTCTACACTGAAAACAGCTTCTTGAACGGAAAGTTATGATTGTTAATAATTAAAGCAACAAAAGCAGTTTTCATTACAGATATGGACATTGAGATGGAAATTTGCCAATTTACCCTTGATCAGCTCTGATTTGCAGGGCAAATTCTGGATAATCCTTATTTTCCTTATTTTTTATCAAATGCATCAAAACTGAGAACATAATTTTAAGTCTATAAACACACAAACTGACAACATGTACTTTTTTGGATTTCGATAAAAATCAGACGAAGGTTAGGGACATTTGCAGGGATGGATAAAGTGGGATAACATTACACAACCGTCATGATCTGATAGACTTAAAACTACCACTCATTTCAGTCTATCAACCTTTTATTCAAATGACTTTGATGTTAACTACAGGTCCAATTTAAAACTCTTATTGAAAATTGTTCGGAAGGCCAAATAGGCAGTGAGTCTGCCCTTTTCTTTGTTTCATTATTGATTCATTATTTATGTATTCGCCATTTAGCAGTACGTTGTCAGTGAGTAAGCCAAAAATCACAATACTGAATGCAAAAAGGTTAAAGCCTATCATGTTAAATCTATCACGTGGCAAACCATGGATAGATTATCTAATTTTGGTATTCATCAATGTGAAAAACATTTTTAAATCAAGATTTGATTTTTTTTAGACAATGTAAAAAGGAATGTAGAATGAACCTCAAATATTTTCAGTACTCTGTTTCGATATTCAACCAGAAACAGAAAATAGAGAAAAACTCTATTTTGAGGACTGCGTAGTAACAACCATTAGTGCTGAATTGTGGCATTAATTTATGTCAGCATTTCTGAATGTGGTCTGAGATCAAGTCTGAAGCGTGGCCATTTGTTACAAAGTGCTGTGCATTTACAGTTGGATCACTAAAAACACATGTTAATACCATTTCTGAACAAGGCCCGTGATGAAAAACAGGTCATGGAGGCGGCTGTGACTCCCATGAGTGTAATCATGGAAGGATTGTGATATAAAGTTTGGGAGAATGCCGTAATATTCACAAGTCTTGGTCTTTCATGGTATTATTAAGATTGTGCATAGCTTTGTTATGGAGAGCCAAAAATGCCACAATGTCAAATAAATGGATTATGAAATACATTTTTTCCTGTTAGGACAGACATTTTACTAGAAATACAGTAGGAAAGTACAGTAAATGCCTAAATAAAGATATTACAATTTAAGTAAATAATCCCACATGAAATTTATTAACAAAAATTAGAAGTCAATTTATGTTAAAGCCATTTATAAATGATTTAATCTACTACGATTTCTACACTGCACCAACCATGTCACCGTGGAACGTCATACAGACCCTGATCGGGTTTAGTCATCATTTAGTTATCGACAGAACTGACTCCACCCACTGCTTTTTATAATGCTGTCGACACAAAAACCAAATTCACAATGTGATGAGACCTGTAATGGCCGCTGGTTGTCCAGGACAGGAAGGGGCTGAATACTCAAGGATTACTCAGACATGGATGAATAAAGCAAAACACTACTTTGATGAAAGAACAGCATTATAACATAGTTTTAACATAATGTGATTTTGCAAGATATAGCAATGCCTCAGGAAATATAATCTAAAAAAAAGAAACTGTAAAAATTAATTATTTAGAATCAGAATTGGTTTTATTGACCAGGTTTGTGCACACAAACAAGGAATTTGACTTCGGTCTTATATTGTTCTGGATATACAGACATTTTCTATATAAATCTAGAAAATTGAGTGGAACATAAAAAGATTTTTTGTCGAGTTTCATTCTTGTAAATATGTATACAGTGTTTTTACAAAAGAAAACAACATGGTTGAAATATGCATAACTAATATTCAACTTTTCTAAGGAAATCCAGTTAATTACATTTACCTTTGTTAACAGTGGTGTTTGTCTGCTTTAGCGTGCAAGTCTTCTATGTTATCAAATCAAATTATAAGTTTGACAACTAATTTTCAATCAAGCTACATTGCTAACTTTACTTACATTTTAAATGAACTAAAACTTTTTTTGATAATAAAATGATTTGTTGAATTATGGCACTTTTGGACCTCTATAAACTTTTTGCTCCTTATTTTTTTTCATATTCAGTAAATAGTGGTTGACTATGCCAGTTATGTGACTTAAGAATATCATAAGCATAGTTTGAAATTCCAAAATATATATATATCAACTGTTCTTTAAGACTATCGTTAACTACAATAGACCAAAACTTCAAATATTCCAGGATCCATTCAGTGTGAATAAGGTTGTTATAGTAGTGAGGCAAAGTGAAGGACGGGGCATTCATAAAACCACCTGCATGGTTTCTGGAGCGGACCCAGGGCTGGATCCCCAGGGGGCACTACAGCCCATGGTGTGTACCCACGAGTTGGAGCGGTCTAAGCCCTATGGGTGCCAAGGTCAAAGGACACGAGGCAGGCAGGAAGCAAGGGAACAAGCGAGCAGCACGGGGGGGAAGGAGGAGGGAAGGAATAATGACAAGTTAAAGAGGTTCAAAAGTCATGACTGCTGGAAGATGTCAAAGGCCCCCTGAAAAAAGGTTAGCTGTCAGTAAATTAAGATTCAAATCATCACAGAAAAGTAGCAAGGTTGAAAGGATCTTCATATCCCTTTATGTGTGTACAAATAAAAAGAGGCTTAGTTAAATATTAGCAGAAAGGGGGACATTCATCAATAAAGGGCGGCATCCATCATATAATGGTTACAAGAATGCAAGACTGTTAAAAAAAAGCACATTCAATCATTCACTCACTGCTGATGGACTTTTTGAGTTACATAAAAAAAAAGGTTCAAGGTGGGAAATCTCAAATCATACAAGGCAAAATTAATGACAACAAATAAATACAACAAAATAAAAGACAAAAAAAACGCAATAAAAACATGAATGGAACTACTAAGTATTTGTCACAGACAGCATTTACTCATCAGTGTGAAGCTAAAGGTTCTGTAGGCTTTTTAGAACCTGGCCACACAGAACTTTGTTTCTTTGTGCCTCTGTCAGCGACAGGTTGATGTTACCACGGTTAGAGAGATAAGATGTCCAGTTTTATGTTTACACATTGCTATATAGTTCACATGTTGAACTAAAATCCCCACTGAGTCATGCTGGACATGGACACATCTGCGTTATGTAGGTTAAGGAGTATAGATCCTTTGCAACTACCTTACTGGAGTCAGACTACTTCCCAAACCAGTAAATTTGGAAACTGCTACATAATTGAGTAATGGCAGCTAGTTCCCACATGTGAAGTGGACAAGCCATACAGGGCTTCAGTTAAAGACCATATTCTACATTTTTGGTACAATGTACAATTTAATCTGGTACAATGGCACCAGATTAACATTTTTTATTGATGGTGACCTCTTCTATCCTTTCTAAAAACTCCTCAAACCTGACATACGAAAGACGTTAAAGCCTCACGTTTGACCTTACCTTGCTTCCGATTATGGAGCGAACCTCATCATCAGGAGATGTGGGCGTACCGGATATGTCAGGGTTGCTGTTGCTCAGGCTACGGGAGCGACTGAGGTTGAGGCTGGCTGGTCGGACAGCCGAGCGAGCCATGGTGGCATAGTGGACCGAACCTCCCAGCCCTCCGGGACCTAGGACAAAACACAAGAGGAAACAATGGACGTGGTGAGTAGGGCGTGTAGAAAGGTGCCGCTGCACCAAACCATAAAGTCCTAAGTCCACAAACTCAACATATTTTAAAAAATTTTCATGTCAATAAATTCCCCGTCCTTGAATTTAAAATATTTCAGTCATTTTTAAAAACATTGTTTTAAGTATAAATACCAATAAATCCACTATGAACTTATGTCACGTCTTTCTAGGGCAGTCGGGCTTTGAATATGGAACAAAAACAATATTTAAAACAAACTTAATAAGGAGGAAACTGTCAAAAAACAACTGTCAAAAACAAACTTTTTCCAAACTTATCCAGACCTGAACAACACAGTGGACTAATAAAGCAGTATCATGTGTTTTAGGGGTTAATAATGATGAAAAAACAAACTACTTATCAAAAATAAAATACTTTTAGGTGAAGAAAAAACTTGTGTTTAAAAAGAA
Source organism: Fundulus heteroclitus (assembly GCF_011125445.2). Lineage (NCBI taxonomy): Eukaryota > Metazoa > Chordata > Actinopteri > Cyprinodontiformes > Fundulidae > Fundulus > Fundulus heteroclitus. The sequence goes on from NC_046369.1 coordinate 5,726,774, forward strand.
AAAAAGCTTCACATTGTAATGTAGAATAATGGATCATATCTACCTGTTAAGGATGAGTTGGGGTCTATGTTGGGCAGGCAGAAGACAAAATGGATGTGGAAGGGAAAAAATGTCAAAAGGTAACAAAAAAAAGAAAAGAAATGGAAGAGAAATTAAGGCAGGCTGGTCTGCAGTAAGGGTGAGCTGGGAAATCAATGCGGTTAACGAAAAAAGGTGAGGAAAAAAAGATCAGGAATAAAGAAAAGGATAACACTCAATCTGTCGGCTGCAAGATACCTGGTGACGGGGAGTTAGGATCTGTGCTGGGTAAGCGGAAGACGTAGTGGATGTAAGAGGACAGCAGGCTGTTGCGACCGTGCATGTCCTGGCTGGTGTCCAGGTACTTGTGAAGCCGGTTCACCACAGATGCCATCACCTCGAAGGATGCTTGACCCAAATTGACTAAAAACACACAAACATAAGAGTTTTCACTGTAAAACTGAATGCAGGGGAATAGAATAATAGGACAAATGCCATATGTACACGTCTTTTAGTAGTCATTACAAGCTTTCCTTTTGAGTCAGCGTAATCCAGAATCATACCGATTTGTCCAGCAATGACTGGCGGACGAACTACAAGCAGCACCAACTTGTCAAGTAAGAGGTGAAGGAATCGAACCACCGGCTCCAGCTGGGCCGAGTTTAGTGCTGCGATGCTGGACTTCAGCTCGGTCTCAAGGTTGTTTTCCATGATGCGCATATCTCCGATCCTGACCGGAAACACGTGCTCATCCAGGGCATGCACCAAGGCGAAAAACTTATCCAGGTACTGGTCCTGGAAAAAGAGAGAGGGATAGGTATTAGAAATATATTGCTGATGTTTTGTCTGGCAAATCCTGTTTGCCGACGGTCAAGTTGAAATCGAAAACTCTGATCTTTTTCCAACCGAATGCACCATTTTAAATCTCTACCTGATTTAGCTGATAACAACACTCTTTGGTGTGGAAGTTGTTACTGAGAGAGCAGACCTAAAGTTATCCATTCTGACCACTTTAACTGTGCTATTCATGCTATAAGCTAACACTAAGATGCTAACAAGAACACACAATGCCATCTCTGTTGTCTTTCAGTATAACAGGGTCAGAGCATTATAAAATACCTGATGGGTGGCTCTCCAACAGTAAACGAAAATGTAGATTAAATGCATACAAGTGAAATCTAAAATAAAAAAAGTGACAAAAAGGTTTCTATTTCTTTCTAATGAAAATTCAAAATGGTTATAAACAGATAAAACCAGCTAGAAGAAGAAATACAGGTGAGAGGTTGAGAGACTTGATCTTATAAAGTTACTAAACTGCAAGATATTGCCATGCTTTGAGGTTGTCGAGGACCACAAATGCAGTGAAGACGTCGCAGACAGAGCAATCATAAAGGTAAGTAACTTTAATGAAAAGAACACGGAAAGAACTTCAGGTAAGGTTACAGACCACATAAACCAACAGATTAACCAGGGCTAACTAAGGATCCAGCAACGACGGAACAGAAACCAGGAACTTAAAATATGCTAGGCAATAATCATCTGGATAATGTACAGGTGCGAGATAATCAACAGAAATATATGCAGTGGGGAAGGCAACTCGGTGGGAAACTAGCAGGGCATGAAACACAGGTAGCCTTTACACAAACCAAACACTAACTGAAAGCAGCACAACCCAAGGAACCTAAAAACTAATAAATAACCAAAAGCCTTAGGATTGGGACAATTGTGAAGCACAAAGTATTTATACCTGTGTGTGGATTGTTGAAACAGCCAGCAGTTCCACATTAAATACTCCTCGATGGTTGTCGACCCACTTCATTCCTGGGAGAGGAACCTGAAACACAACAGAAATAATCTGGGCTTGCTTTGGCAAAAAAACAAAAACAAAGAAACCCTAATGGGAAAGCGTGAGTGCATGAGATACGTTCATTCAATTAGGATTATGCTGTACCTGGAGGCCAATCAAAAGGTACGTAACAACTCACCTTAAACAACAGCAAATGTTGTAACAAACTTCCATTGGACTCGATTCAAGATCCCTATATTCTCCTTTTTTATTTACCCTTTAAAATGCTTTTTAATATCTATGCATTCTTAAACAATAGCCGTTTTAATCCTGCACTTCTACCTCGTTTTAAAGATTTACAGTTATTCACAAAATCCTCTAAAGACAGTAAATATAAAATATTACCTATCAAAAGGGGGGGACTTTTAACTCTAAATTGGATGACATCACATATTGTGTTTATTTATCATGAGGCTCACTGTGAAATCTGTAAACTCCCTATTATAGCTATATATATATATATATATATATATAAAAAAAAAATAAAAAAATGCCGACTATAATATCGGATCTTACTTCTGGAGAGAGAACAGAGTAGGACTGTGGCGGCTTCTCAAGAGATACAGGCAAGCAAAAGTGTCCTGTTCTCAGACGGCCGTTCTGTAACATTGGGATCCACTGGAGGAGGAAAAAAACAGATGCAATACTTTCATCAGTAGGTGTTAACCTGCATCGGTGAAAATCTGAATATTAGTCTGCATGCGTTTCTAAGTGCGCTGTGGTGGGTTCGCCTACCGTGTACCCCACTGGGGTCTCCAGTGGTGTGTTCTGCTTCTGCTGGCAGCTGACATGGTAAAACGTGAAGAGAATATGGTGGTGGTCTGACAGGGAGGCAGGCAACTTGATCTTTATCTCATCATGGAAGTCAGGGGATCTGCAGCCATAAGTAACAAATGTTAAAAGGTTCTACGTTTCTATAAACCGCTTACAGCGTTAACAGTTTCCCTTTAAGCAAACTAGTGAATTGGAAATGAAACAAAGGATATTTGCTTGTAAGAACCTTCAGCTACCCAACCCATACAAATATCCAATAATTATTCCTTTTTGCCTGTTGCAGAATGTGGCTATTCTTTTCCACAAAGTTACATTATATATTTGCTTATTGTGGATGCCATCTATCTGTAGGCCATTTAACAGAATAAAGCATGACTGAGAAGTACCAAGTTAAGTCAAGTGTATGTGTAGCACATTTCAGCAGCAAGGTGGTTCAAAGTGCTTTACATCATGAAAACACAAAAACATCGAAACGGTCACCGGTTGTGAGACCTTTTCACTAAAACCTTGTGTTTGAGATGGAAATGATGAATGTGTCATTGTTTGTTAGTAGCTAAATAGACTCCTCGTTATCTGGGGTCTATGCTTGCTATGATCCTAAACCAGAAAAACATTAAGGCTTTAATTTTTTCTGTATTTATCGCAAGCTAGATCGTTATTGCAATTTCCCCCAATATTATCGCATCTCTCAACATTTCCTAAAATCATGCAGCCCTAAAAAAACAGTAGGTGATCAACATCCAGAGGGGTCTCCAGTTGCTGTCCAGGCACAAATTAATACAACTACATTAATACAAATACAAATACAAAAGGAAATGTTTATGACACTGGTTCAGAAACTAACTAAATTGCTAGTTTTTCTATTATATATTGGCCAATTTATTTCTCATATCAACAAATACATTCTTCAAGGTCACTAAGTGGCTAAAAAAAGGCAAATTATACAACAAGTAACAACTAGCTTCTGCTAAATTCTTTAAGGTCCCAAAGGAGGAAACTTTCTCTGCAGGCCCAAGGTCAGAAGAAACCAACAGCTAAAATAAGCACATCAACAAACACACTAGAACCGACTCGAAAATAAATGCTAAAAACAAGGTCATAGCTGGGCTCTCGTTTCTCATGGACAAAACTATTCTGTACAGGAACAGAAGAAGAAATGTTCAGGTGAAGAATTTCCATTGCTATGAAAAAACTAGGTTACTGGAGAATTTACAGGCTCAGATACAACAACTGTGCAAAGATTTTCATATTTAAAACTCTTAAAAAACCGCACACCTGATTTTTTTTGTACTTTTGTCTGCCTGCTTATTTTTAATTTAAAGTCAGAGCAGAACTTTATTGAAGGTTGAATTGACCCATATCACCTTATTAAAACCTTTTCAGACTGTAATGAAGATGCTGGGAGCAGAGAAAAAAAATCATCCTTATCAGACTCTGTTCAAGAACCTCTCGTTTTCTGATTGAATAACAAGCAATTAAAAAAAATAGTTTTTGAATATTAATTCAGATTGATTCACTCACCTGTTATGGTACACAACTGCAGTGTAGGCCTCTTTATAGAAATCTGCACAACTTGACTTCCCGAATATGACCTGAAGGATAAAAAACAATAATGTTACAATTACAGCTTTGTGGAAAAACAGAAGTTCCCAAATAAAGAGTACCGTAATTTGATTACCGTCACAAACGACCAAAGCTGCCAATAATAGACATGTAACATTCACATGATTGGCTTAAATATTATTTTGATGATGGCTTACCGGCATCGCGTTGCTTGGATCCTCTCCATTCATAAATTGCACTTTGACTGTGATGTTGCGAGCAGAGCCCTGACGGTTGGCGAAGTTGAGACTCTGAGGGTTTACATACAACAGGTTCCTGAAAGAAAGAAAGAAAAAATAAATCTAGCTCATTAGAAAGTAATTCACACCGTCGTCAAGATTAATGACAAGACATGTGACAAGCAACGTTCCCCCAAATTTTTACGTGTCTGAGCGTACACACAAATTCCCTGGACCTCTGTGAGCAACACGTGTGCACTGAGGCAACATCACGCCTGTCCGAAACCTGAGATTATAACAAGCTGCATGGCTTACTAAAAGAATATAATTACAACAATAGTTTTAGATTACATAGTTTAGATGCAACTGATTTAATCCGATGACATGAAAAAGACAAAATCCTGGACTTTTTTTTTCTGCCGTGAGTTTTAGCACAAGCATGTCAGTTTGCTCCAGGGCAGCTGTGGCTACAATGAAGCTCACCACCATATAGCGCTTTATTCACAAAGATCCTAAGAGTCTCGCGGAGAGCTCCTATCATAGCCTAAAAATACCTACCAAGTCTTAGCTTAAAAGTGATTCAGATCGCCGCTGAAAGGGACTCTGAGCAAGGAAATGACAGAAATGTTTATTTTAATGAGGAGGTGTGGTTGACCAACTGGGTGTGACGCTGATAGCACAAGAAGAGGAAGAACAAAAAACACAAATGCACTCCTAGTAATGGAAGGAGAGAAATTTAGACTGGATTAAGAAATGTGTCGTGATGATGAAAACTTGCAAAACGTATTGTTCGTCACACTGCATTAAAATGTTTTAATTTTTTTTTTATGCAACCACAAAATCGATTTTAGTACGATTTCCGTGTCTGAAAACATATCAAACAAATAAACCATTTAGTTAAGACTATATTAGCAATGACCATTTTCTTCCAAAAAGTGACAAAACCCCATGGATTATAATACCGTCACGTAAAACAGGGTTCTTGCTGTGCTCATCCTACTTACTATGGCTGCACTATTTATTGTGAATATGTCGTTATCTCAATATCAGTGAATATTCATTCCGCAAAGGACTGTTTGGAGTGCAATAAGTGCTGTAATCCTACATTTTTCACACTTATGTACATAATATTTAGCCGGTTGGACAGTCTCATAGCAGCAGATGGTCACACCGGATCCAAATCACATTGCATAAAACGCTAAAGGCTTAAATCGCAACCAATATCATCATCCTGGTCATAATTTTTAACCTTTCAATATCATCATTGCAAATGATGATATTGTGGCCTACTAGGCCTGAAAAAGTAACATCACAGTTCATGAAGTGATCAATTCGAGGCGAAATGTCAGACTGTTGCGTAAAATGCGCTGTGAAAAGTAAATGTGGGAGGCTTGGCCCGTTCAAATGTCAATGTACAGTAGAGGAATGATCCTCAGGAAAAAAAGCTCAGTTTATTGTTATCCTACATTAGTTAGACTGTACACTACTGCACGTTTTCCTGGCACATCCACAAAAAAATTTCACTGTAAGCCAAATTAAAGCTACGGTTATGTCAAAGGTTGGTTAAAACACGGTGACGGAGGGGAGGCGGAACCACTATAGGAAGTGTAAAACAGCTAGGGGTTTGCTGGTAAACCACAATGACGTAATCAATCCTTGGTGGGGGAGGGGGGGGGGGGGTCGACCCACAGAGACAACAGCTGGAACCACAACCAAGTAAGGAGTGTGGGAATCTCTGTCTCACATTTAGAAAGTGACTTACTCTTCTCCAACATTCTCCGAGCTGCTTTGAAGCAGGTTACTGAACTCAAACTCCAATAGACCTCAACACGGTAAAGTTAAACTAATGACGAGCAAATAGAACAAATAGAAACGACTGTGATTGGTCCATTCATCTCTTCAGATTCAGCTCAAGTTAATAAGTACACACAGGAAAGTCAACTTTGCTTTGCTAGTTTTTTGTGATAAAAAAAAAAAAAGCCTTTGAATTTGCAATGGAGCACAAGTATGCGAAAGCCATGTCAGCTCCAGACATTAAGACTCCCAAAAGCTTAGATTTAAGCTGCTAAGTCTTTTGTTGGACTAACCTTTATGGCCCAGTAGAAAATAATAAAACCCGATCACTAGATTTGAGCTGATAAAACATTCCTGGCACATTTATGCAGCTTTTGGACCAATTCCTGTTCTCCTCCGTTTGCGTGATTAGAAACTTTTTAATCAATTCTTCATTACCGAGAGCTAAGGCGATCCAAGCCTCGAAACCACAAATAACACAAGAGCTCATCGAGATGGCTGTGTGGGATTTGAAGATGTACGGTCACTGCCGGAGTGCTCAGAGGTGAAGCACTACCTTGTTCTCTGCCATACAAAGCAAAGGGGCAGGCTGCAGCAATACATCTGTGGGTGCATCAAAGTTTTTCGGTTTGTTGCATCACTCGGCCTGACGCTGAGGACAAACAGTGGGAATGTGTGGCATGAAGGCACACAGCAGCATTGTGGCGTCTTTTTTTTTTGCCTCACCAGCTCTGTAAGCAGGCTAGCGTCTCTGCCAGTTTCTCCATATGCCCTCTCAGCTTTTCTGCTGAACGTTGCCTTGCAACAACAAAATAACTTTGAGTGCACAATGCTGGTTATTATTGATCTGGGTAATATTGCTTTCCACTTGGGGCGCCGTACCATCTGGGGGTGGCATGAGTAGTTGATATATATATATATATATATATATATATATATATATATATATATATATATAAAAAAAGAAAGCAAGTCTATTTTCTTTGATAACAGAAGAAAACAGTTTGAATTTGTGAAACCGTAAGAAACATAAGAACAGAAAATGGGCACAGAGCAATGGGCTCGCTACCATTCAAAAACTGCCACAGAACATACATAGATTAAAAAAAAAAGATTTTATGTATTGGATTTATTTTTAAAAAGTTGTTTATGCAGTGTATTTACAAGTATTTAACAGTCCTGCAGGGTGGTAAACAGTTCAACCAAATCAAGCAATTAAAATCATTGAAATAGAGCATCAACTCACACAAAATATAAAAAGCAAATATGCAAACTTATGGACATAAAACAACGAATTTCATCTAGCTAAGGTTTAGCCCTTTTGTCACAGATGCCAAAAATATGAAGGTTATAAAACATTACGAATAAAGTGAATGAATGGGATATTTTCTAAACAAGGAAATATAAAATGACCCAAAATTATTTCTAATGTCTTTCAAATTAATTGGTACATTTTAACTGTATTTCTTTTTTTTATTGGCCCATTTACACAGGTCTGCATATATATTTAATTCTAGTTAGTTTCGGTCCTCTACGGGGCTCATAAAGAGACATTTATAAAAATTACTTTCTGGTGCGCACCTGATACTTTCTGTACCACAAAGTTGTTTTTTTTGGTTTTCCCTTCAATGTCCCTTTAGGGGCTCAGTAGCCCTCCATAGGATTGTCCCCTGTTTATTGGGTTTATCCTAATTAAGAAAATAAAAGTTACAGTAAGTTTGTCATATTGCAAATCATTATTTTATTGCTCTCAACAATAAAAAATAACCCTGTGCCTTCTAAAAAGGTTAGGAGTATTTTTCTTTTACTTTTTTTTTTTTTTTTTTTTTGTGACTACACTTTTCCCATACAAAAGAAAAAGACGAAACCACAAGCAGGAGTCCAAACTCTTCACACCAATTCATGCCCAGAAACAAAGATGTGGCGTCTCCGCCCCTCCCCACAAAACGAGGAGAGGAGCGGCAGAGGAGACCGGGAGGGAGTCAGACCCGGGGCTGATTCAGCACGATGCTAAATCAAACCTAGGAGAATTAATTACAAACAGCATTATCAATCTGAGCAAAGGGTGCGCAGAGTTATAACGCTTGAGATTGATTAGGCGGACGATCCATCAAAAGCAGAGATAGCCATTGTTGGCTTTCTGCTGATCAGCTAAAGTGCCACACAGCCACAGATGGAGAGCAGGGTAGGGTGTGGTACACAGAGGGGATTGGGGTTAAATGGTTAGTAGGGAAGGGGGGGGGGGGGCACATGTCATTTGCACAGTACTGTGATTTGTTTGTTTAGGAGAGGGAGGGCCCGAGGGGGATTTGGGAGGAGGTGGGAGACAAAGCTAAAAACATAGTAGGGTTTAATGATCAGCTAATCCCCCCCCGCCTCAACTGGGAGTATATAACAGAGCACAGCCTGCTGCTCTCTAATCATTTTACCAGTAAAGGCTGTAAGCACAGAGAGGACGGCTAGTGTTCAAAGGAACCCAAAGAAAATTAGAGGACATTAAAATAGCTTCCACGTTTAGCTGATCAGCAGAAAGCCAACAAGAGGAGATCGCAATGAAGCTGTTTTGCCTGTTGCTGCTGTCTGCCGCTTCGACTGCTGCGCTCCATCTGGACGCGTCGGGCAGGAGAGAGCAGCCCACGCTGCCCTCCGAGGCCCTCGCCACGGAGGCGAGCCCGACTGAAGCCAAATCCCGCTTCGCCATGCTGGACGACGTTCGCCTTCTGGCAAACGGCCTCCTCCAACTTGGCCAGAGTCTGCGGGAGTTTGTCCACAAGACCAAGGCCCAGATCAACGACATCTTCCAGAAGCTGAACATTTTCGACCGCTCCTTCTACCAGCTCTCGGTGGTCACGTCCGAGATCAAAGAGGAAGAGGAGGAACTCAAGAAGACCACGAGCATCTTGAAGGCCAACAACGAGGAGATTCGAAACCTGTCCATGGAAATCAACAGCAAGATCAACAACATCCTGCAGGAGCGCACGCAGCTGCAGAGCAAAGTGGGGAGCCTGGAGGAGAGGCTGAAAGGACTGTCGCAGAGCATGCTCCCTGCAGACCAGCTCAGCGAAATCATCACCCTCAAGGTGAGAAGATGGTGACGAGAAAAAGTCTGTGAAATGCTAAATTACAAAGCATTTCCTTAAAACGGCTTCCATTGAAATGAATGTAATGAGCAATACTGATGCTCCATAAAGCTTCGCTGTTGGATTTACAGAAATGAGCAATGAGTCTTGTATGAAGCAACATCAAATTTGTATTTAAATGTAATTTTGGTCATTACTATTTACAACAAAACCAGATTCCTCATACATTCCCTCAAAATGCAATCATTTCAGGCGAGCTACAGCCGTTGTGTAATGACAATATTTTTCACTGTTTGCCTTTGGTAGCAATCGGTTTTAAGTTAATTTAAGCGACTAAACAAACACTCAAACTTCAGAAGGGAAGCACTAAAGGGCCATGTAACTATTCAAACGTCAGAAATAAAAATACATATGATGATACGTCAATCAAATATTTTCCAGGAGGTAATTGAAGCGCAGGAGAGAACAATTACCAACCTTCTAAAAGCGGTGAAGGAGCAGCACGACCAGCTGGACCACCAGAAAAACAAGATCAAAAACCTGGAGGACAAGGTAGCCGTGGAATATAGAGCGATCCACACACACACACGTCGTGCTTCGACAAACATGTAGACTAATTCTTCATCGAAGGTCGAAAGCTTTAACGCGGAATATGCTTGTGTTCTACCTTGCAGATCAGCTTCAACAGCTTTCAGCTTACAGTTGATAAGGCGATGGATTCAGACCATTCAGCCTCTGATAAGTTTGAATATCTGCAGATAAACTCCACTGGTAAACAAATGAGTAGTAAATGTCTAAAACACATCATTAGATTAAATAAAGGGTAAGATGATTTTAGATTATTCATCATAATCTGTCTGTTTCAGACCTTCCTGTGGACTGCGGTGATTTATTTACCAGAGGAGAGACAAAAAGTGGAGTCTATGCTATCAAACCAAACCAATCAGAGCCATTTTATGTTCACTGTGAAATAAGCTCAGGTAAGTAAGACAGAACATCTTTTTGTCCTTACGGGCTGCCGTCATGTTACAGCACCGACTTATCCACGTGTTCCCCATTGTGGATGTGACAGTAATTTACCAAATAAATAAATAAATAAATGGGACCTGTAAAGGCTTCTTAGCACGGTGAAAATGTACATAAAACTACTAATTTTTGTTTTTCTTCAATAGATCATGGTTTGACTGTCATCCAGCACAGGGCTGACAGTACGGTGGATTTTGACCAATCATGGGAGATGTATGAAAAAGGCTTTGGAGACCTGGAGAGTGAGTATCTTTTGGGTAATCAACAACAACAACAACAACAAAAAAAAACAGAAAGAAATCTTTACACTTGTTAACACAATCTGCAACATGTGTTGTTACTCTTTAGGAAAAGTTGGCTGATTCTGAATGATCAAATGTAAAGCTAAAAACAATTGCTGTTACAGTAAAAAGTTTTGCAAAGACCTTGAGAAGAGTTTGCACGTCCTTAAAGTTCACAGAAAGGACAGTAAGATTGGGTTGAAACAATAAACATCATCACTGCTAACTTCCTGCAGAATCCGAGCAATCGGGACAGTTTCGCAGCTTTGCATGTAGCCACCGCGCTGCATTTCAAAGCGATTTCCATTTCAGAACAGCCTCTCTCACACATAAACGGTTCAAACAGGGGACATTTGTTGACCGCTGTATTCCACAGAGGACTTCTGGCTGGGCCTAAAGAAAATACACACCATCAGCCAACTGGGAACCTACATCCTGCGCATTGACGTGGAAGACTGGAAGGAGGAAAAACACTGGGCCGAGTACCGCTTTTCAATGGCCGGTCCCTCCGAGGACTACGCGCTTCACGTCAGCCACTTAGCGGGCGACCTGCCAGATGCGATGACCAACCTGACCGGCTCGAGATTCTCCACCAAAGACAAGAACAACGACAGCGGCTGCGACGCCGACTGCGGACGCAACTGCACAGGTACTGTCGTTTGCGGCACGAAAAACTACAGCAAGCGTCGCGGGAATTAGATGCAGGGTTTGTTTGCGTTGACACGGCTGTTTCATGTGTTTGCAGGTGGATGGTGGCTGAGTGCGTGCAGTGAAACCAACCTAAATGGGAAGTACTTCTCTTTGAGGGCCAAAGGACGGTCCGTGAGGAGGAAGGGCATTCAATGGAGGCCTGGCGCTGGGCCTTTGTATTCCCTCAAAACGAGCAAAATCAGCTTACGAGCGTCGCTAGCCACAGATGGTGGAAACTGACCTCGCACCCCTGAAAGTTTCATATATTATTAAAAGTTATGCGTCTTTGCATAAAGACCTAGAGTTAGTTTAAAGATTTCACAGAAAGGGCAGTAAGATCGGTTTTCCTTTTCCAGCGACTAGAGGATTATTGCCTTCTGAACTTTTCTTAGATGAAATATGTCATACATTGGACTTACGGATGTGATGAAATGGTGCAATCATGACATGTAGGTTGTTAACCTATTGGATCTGACCCACCAAGGACACTAGAACAGTTATTACACAACCTTTGCAATCAGTGGACCTATTGATCCACATCGCAGACCGATTCTGTACCAGATACCCGAGGGTTACGTTGGGATGAAGGCTTCTGAACGAATTACAACCTTAAAACACAGATCAGGAAATCACAACTGAGATTAATCGAAATGCATTTCAGCTTCTAGGCCGAGTATGCTGTTTGAAGTGTGTTCCGTCTTTGTGGTGTGAAAATGTATTACATGGTGTCTGCAGCGACAGGCAGAAAAGCCCATGTCGTATTACATAATGCATGCAGGTTATAACATTTTAAGCTTTAATAGAAATTGTGTTTGCAAAGCTAACTGTAATGTGCAGGCCGGTTTTGTTTTTCATTCATATGTAGACCTTTTAGATTTTATATTCTGTTTTATACCACCCCATCCTCTGATTTCAACCTCCCAGTTTTATAGGTACGGGTTTTTTTTTTTTAGCAAACTAATGATAATTCAAACGTTGGCAGTGCACTGATTAACTTCATTGTCCGGTCAGTTTTGTTGTTATTATTCTGTATAGTATTTAAACCACGTTCATGCTATAATTATTAATGCTGGCATTGTTGGATAACATTGTGTGTTTGTGTTTCCACCGTTATTGAGTCATATTGACTCACATCATTAGTGCAGCACACGATTCTGTTGTGTTAATGCGCTTCAAACTAAGTGTCAACCTGGCAAGAATTGTATATGCTATTCAATCATACTGTATTTATCAAAATAAATAAACAAATAAATCAATGTGTCAAAGTACAAAAAAAAAAACATCTGACATTGTATGTGTTTAAACGGGATTAATATTGGTACTGAAACAGATACATTTTAAATAAAGCTGATTGAAGTTAACAAAAAGTCAAAAAAAATCAGTTGGTATTATATTTTACTATTTTATTCATGTTTTGGTGTAAATAATTTTTAACTACTGTCTATCACTGAATACAAATAAATTGTGCGTTTTAGCTGGTGGCAAAGAGACCCATTCCATTAGAAAACCTTCAAAGAATCTACAAAGATGATGGTACGCCACTCTTTTGAGCCTGTTGCTGTTGTTTTACCACCCTGGTATTGTATTAACACACTTTTATGCTCCAGATCAACAAACTTCCCAAACTCTTCTATACTTCTACAGAGGTGGTTACGTGTGCTGAGGACCAACAAACATTGGTCCTCAGATTTGATAAGCATAAGCATGGCTTCTACCTTTTGGAGAAAAAAAAATCATAGGAAGTCAGTATTGACTCCGTTTTTTTGTTGTTGTTTTTTTTTTTTTACACACCTTACATGTCAGCCATTTTGGCTTTATTTTGATTATTAATGTGTGATATTGTGGGATCTGTTGTATGACTTTGTAGACATAATGTTAGATTCAAATCATTTAGAAAGACCGTCAGATTTTTTTTTTCTTATCCCAAAAACTCCAAATTTCTGTTGATCATTGATTGTGATCAATCACGGCTCCGCTGGACGGAGATCTAAAGATCTGCAGCGCAACAAATCTGGGGGAGGAGGGGGGGAACTACAGTTTCTGAAGTCACCTTGACCAAAACAGCCCTTATTCTGGTGGACAACATGCGCCGACTACACAGATCGAATCTGCCTGCGCGTGCAAATGCTGCTGGTGTGTGCAGTGTTCTCGCACCCATGACCTTCACAAAACAACAGGCCCGAGGTAAACAATTACGCACTGCGGTGTCAATCACTGCAGGGCAAAGCACCTTGTTTTTGAAAGGAACTGAATCAATGAATCCCCTTGCTTTTAAATTCAAATAAATGGGTGAGAGGACAGGGAGAACTCGCGCCTAAAAAAAAACGAGACGGAAGAAAAACATTCAAACTAAACCCTTTTCGGTACCTGTACGTGGTGTTTGGCACATAAACGTCCCTGGCAGGAAATTCCAGGATCTCTCTGGTTGGGCGCACCCTGCTGTCCGGGTACGGTTTAACCTGCAGAAGGTCCGGAGTCAGGCAATAATGGGGGTTCTCTGGGGCTGGAGAAATGTCCAACTTTAACTGGGCTAGGATGATAAAAGGGGGAAATAAAAGCGTCATTAAATAGAAAAATGTTGTTGTGCTTTTCAATTTCCTAATTGTTACGTAAGAAAAGTTATTTGTTCAAGTATAGTAAGAACCTGTGATGGGTCTGAGCCTCCTCAGCACAGAAGAAGGCCTCCTCATATCAGCAAGAAACTTAAACAGATCTTCATCACTGAGTCTGTCCCCCTCCTAACAGGAGAGATGGAAACAAGCAAATGCTTTTTTTTTTTAAAAAGAAACCAAAACAGCGCAATGAAAGATGGAAGACTTTCCCGCATGGACTTGTACCTGTTTAAAGAAGTTGGTAATGGTAAGCGTTGCAGGCCTGAATCCCGTCAGGCTGCAGGATTCATCTCCGCTAGTGGTCCTCTCCAGGGAACGCCTTCCCATGATGCTCGAGTTCCTCCGCTCTGACCACGAGCCTTTTCTCTCTTTGAACAGTAAACGATGAAAACAAAAATCAGGATTTAAAAAACCTTCTGAACTCGTCAATCTCTAATCTGCCTAGCAACGAAAGGCAGTATGTAGTTTGAACAGAAACAGTGCCAGACCAAAGGCTAAACAAACAAGTCAAAGTGACACTCCTGGAATCAATAAAGCTGCACGCTTGTTTCGGATGCTTATTATCTCTGGCTTTTCTTCCAGTTTGTTGTCGGAAAAGTTTTTTTAGATAAAGTTTTGGCCGTGTATTGATGGGTCCAAGAGGCTGATCCACAAACGCTCTCTGCACCCAGATAAACGCATGCAAACCTATAAACCTAGTTGGGCCGAAAAGATATACGGTCACTGGTGTTGAAAAGGAAGGTCAGACCTGATAGGCTCATTTCCAACTCTGTATCTCTCTCCAGGCTGCCAGCACTATTTACAATGTTCATCAGGTGGATGGCGGTCCATGCGAAAGGCATCCTGTAGCGGCCCAGACGCTGGCAGAACTGTTCTGACTGGCTTCGAAGCTTCTCCAGCTTTTCTTTGTTCTATGAAAAAAGGCACATTCAATTGAGTACAGGTGCAATTTATTCGGAGGTGGGTAATCCAGGGTCAGTGAGTAAAAGGCCTGTTCAGAGATTAGTTCCAACTATTTGAATTTCCGGGCCCACAGCACAGACTAATGTTTAAAAATCACCTGGTTAAATGAACAGAATGAAGGAGAACGTTCTGAAGCCGGATTTAAGCCACCTCTGAGTTGATTTATTAGGGTTAGTCAGCACCTTGAATCGTCTTGTCACTGAAAAGTGCTTTATAAATAAACTTGCCTGTTCGGCACCAATCAATCGGCCCGTAATGGGGAAATCTACTGATGATCAGCACCTCAATTGCTGAAGAATCTGATTTTAATCCCTGTTCTGTAAACACCTCAAAATTGAAAACTCCACCCACTTTGAGTTTGTAAACGCATCGAGAACATGACGCATGTTCTTAGACACACGTCGTTTTAAGGTTAGGAGGAAAACTATCTGATAAAAGGTAGAAAGATTCACAATGATGCATAAATCGGAATCAATTCATATTTAGTTGGATTCTCTACCTTGATTCTCTATCAAGGAACCCGCAGCAGCATTTTTCTTTCATGTTCAACGCTGTTGACGTATAATTGTCCAGCTGAGAACGTTTACACCACCTGAATAGGCAGGCCAGACCTCAAAGAAAACTAGAAACTGGTATTTACCAGCAAAAACGGCAACTGGTGCATCTCTCCCATTCACTCATTTAAATATGAGTGACGGTAGATTATATTTTGATAAAACAGAAACTGTCACAAAAGAGAGGCGGTTAAATAACTGGCGTACCTGCACATCATGTGAATCAGATATTAAAACAGAATCAGAATAAACTAAAGACAAACGTCTGAGTTTTTTTAAGAACTCCCGCTGATCGTACCTTGGCAGCATCTGATTCCTTGAAGACCATGTAAGGCTCTGCACATTCTCCTATGTCCCCTTGCTGTAGTACCTTTTCTAGCTGTTGATGAAAGAAATGGTGACGTCAATAACAAGGTTAATGTGCAACAAGATGATGTCAACGTAATTTAATAAACATATTTTCCTCTTAAGATCACATGAGGATTTTAGTGCATTACAGGACCATAATTAAAGCATCAAATATGGTTTCTGCAAAAAGCACCAACTTGGTACCACTGAGCTATATAATGCACTGGAGTGCTGATTTTGCCGAAAAACTGAAGTCACTGGCCGCCATGTTGCTCCTCCCTACTCTCCCAGAATACCACAGGATTTGGTTGCAATAACAAGCAGTTTTCTGGCTGAGTGAAAACGTTTCACAGGTAATTCTACAGTCAGTGGATGTACTAACACTATCAACTACTAGGAAATTAGGTGCTGAACTATTTTACACCTTTTTCATATTAAATATATATATATATATATATATATATATATATATATATATATATATGTGTATATATAAGTATGTGTATATGTATATATGTATATATGTACATATACATATGTAAATATATGTTTTTGTATATTGTTATTTATATATTTATAAATGTTAAACATATATATTTAAATGAATAAAATGCAAAATATTTCAGCACATGACTTTCTCAGTACTTGATATTTTTAGAACATAACATAAAAGTATATGACATTTGACATTTTAAAAGTCTTAAGCCCCCCCTGAACATGAGAAAATCCTCGTTATTCGATGCTGTAGCGCACATATTCCCTAGTTACTTGAGGAAAATAGGGAGTACCAATATGGCGGCTTCAAAGCGACTCGTTCAAACAGACGGTGATTAGCACTCCAGTGTATTATATAGCTCAGTGCTTGGTACGCTGTCGTTGATTTATTATGAATATTTACTCCACTTCTGTCACAATTCACCTAAAACCTCACCCCTAACACGCAGTCAGCAAACATTAAAAGCAAATAGAAATTCTTAAATTTATCTTTGAGGCAAAGTAAATCATAGCAACACTGCCTCACCTTGATTACTAGAAAGATATCCTGCGAGGGGTAGGTGATGGAGAAAATGGCCGAGCGGGCCAGAGTGGAGATGGCCGCCGTCTGAATGTGCGGACGCAACATTCCTTTCATCTGCTCCGAATTCAAGTCGAAGAAAAAGTTTTCGGATATCTAAGGGGAACAAGAAGCAGAAAAAGGAGTCATTTTATTACGTCCGACGAAAATGCATTCACACGTCAACAAAATCACTACTGTAAAAATAGAACATTTGTTTTAGCAAATAGCTGGGTAGCAGCGACTTGATTTCTGGCTCACAGCTGCTGACAAACATGGTAAAGTTTCAGAGAAAAATGAGCCTCCAGTGAATCAATGGAGCCCCGAGCCAAGGCAATATATATGAGAGCGCTCCATCTCAAGGCCACTGCTACCCTCTAGTGTTTGTTACTGTAGGCAACATAATTCCAGTGTATGATTTAACCACTGTGGGTTCTTGAAACCTTAACGGAACGCGGCATAAAATTTTTACCGTCCACTCATCAGATTTCTTTTAGCCTCCCTACAATTTTAATGGTTTTGCAGAAGTGACCACACAACTCAGGGCCAGGGGAGGAACTGAGGAAAGCATAACAGCTTACCTTTCTCTTTTCCTTGACATCGTATAAGGCCAAACTAGCAAATATAGGTTCAATTTCGATCTCGAACCTTCAAAAGGGAGAGTAAAAACAAGTGAGTCAGCAAAAAGGAACAGTTAAATACAACTGTAGAGCTTTTCTTTTCTTTTTTCTTTTTTTTCCCTGAAGAAGCGTCTCCACAGCTTACTTCAAGGACAAGCACTTGACGAGTAGCCTTTGGCCAAAGTGCTCTTTGGGTACTTCAGGCACACAGTGGCGCTCAATGGGCTCCTCCTGGGCGTTCACAGGAAAAAGCACAGATAAATATCAGGACATTTACTGACAATCAGCAGTCATTTAAAAAAAAAAAAAGAACAAATTCTTCTTTGGAGTGAGCGACTGGTTGAGAACGCTTAGCAAAGCTACCGAGGAACAAGATTTAGATTTGAAAATCAAACATGGCGTTACCTCATCGAGAGCTGGGTGTAAAGCAAAGAGTTCCCGGTGACGACTGGCCTTGCGCTGGTCTTCGTTGTGCCGATCGATCTCCTCGTTGGGAGCCCGGTCGAGGAGGTGAGGCAGAAGGGCGTCGGGGAGGGAGTTCTTCAAGTCGAAGATGCTGCAGGCCCAGCTGCCGCGCGGCGTGTCGTCTATAGACATGGATCGGCGCTTCAGATCATCCTGAAGACCAGCGATCACAAAAAGGGATGCACGGTTAAAACCACAACTGAGGGGACCGCTTTTAATGAATTTGGCTAATTTAATTTAATTGCTTTATTGCTCTGTTGTTTGGGGGGGGGGGGGGGGGGGGGGGGGCATTGCGTATCAGTACAACCAATCAAGAGAAAGGGGAGACATTTTCACTGAGACCAGGCTGCCGCTTCCAAGGCGCTGCTGAAAGGCTCAAGAATGGTTTGAATTTTAAAACAAAGAGTATTTTTTGGAAACACTAATAATTAAACATAAAGAACAAGAGCTAATGCATCCTGGAGCTATTCACCTTATTCGGGAAGTCGGGATCGGCGCCGCCATTTTGTCTCACAACTTCCGGTGAGACAGTTTTGCTGTTTTGTTAATAATCTCTCTCTTACGTTGAAATCAAATATCAACGTTTAAATTCAATTAATCGCCTGGAATGTGTAGGATTAAAGCTGTTAAAAGTAGGCATAATGACCTACGCTACTAAGCATAACAAACCACAACACAGGGATTAGAGATTACCCTACTGCTTATTGAGAGAAATGTTACCTAGTTGACATAATAATATATGACATGACAGGATTCAACCTGGATAACTGACCTGTTGGGGGCAGCAGTGTGCCTGCGTTGCTGCTGGTCTGTTCTAAATGCATTCAGCAGCAGAGGAACAGCTGAGCAGTAACTTTTGCGATGTGAGGTTACGTTCCTCGTGTTAAGGCAGCAGACAACAAAAGCATTTCTTAGGAAGTAAAGGGAAAAACCCAAAGTTAAGCGGCGATGGTTTAACGACACAGAAAGGAAGTAGCAATGGCGAGCTTCGTGACTGGCTCGTTCGTGACGAGAGCAGTCGCTGCCGAGATTTGCATATGGCCACCCTACAGCAGGAACACACATCGCCCAATAAAGCCGCATATGGAGCATAAAAACAGATCAAAACATTACTGACGGAGCTACCTTCTCTTAGGTTCCCAATATGAACTCTTATCTGTATATGTCTTGAAGAACTGTGTTTTTTTGGCAGATTAATTCAAGAAATGACAGCTGTTGTTATTAAAAGTTGATTGTTATGTTATGGCTCACAGTCCCCACTTTTCAACCAAACACAACAGCAGTTCAGGCTTTCTGTCACATCCAGACTTGATGAGTTAACGGCTATACGCCTGTGGGGTCATGAGAACTCAGCAGTGCAGTCATATTATTGCATTTAAAGTGGTGGACTTTAGCAGAGGAGTGTTATTTACTGTTATGAGGAGTGAATGCTGCTTGTCGAGACTTGATGCAACCTGCTGGGTTTCCTTAGAGAGGAAATTCTTTGACCAATCTGTATAATCTGATTGAATTTGACTTTGTAAAGTGCCTTGAGATGACATGTTTCATGAATTGGCGCTATATAAATAAAATTGAATTGAATTGAAAGTTTAAGACACTAAGTTGGAGGTTCTGAAAACTCATAAAAATAATACAGAATACACCGAATGCTCCCTAAGTGTCCATTGTTGTAAGGGGGAGGGGGGGGGGGTGTCAAAATGTAATGAGATTCAAACAAAAGTAAAACTCCTCCAGGACCTGTGAAAGTGCTGTGTAGCTTTAATAAAGTTTGATGTTAGTAATGATCTAAAATTAACTAATTACAGTACACCACTGTTAAGGTTCATATACTGTTATAAGTACACATTTATGTTACGATTCTTCCTTTCCTTTACATTCAAGTTCTTTCAAAATTAAGAATATTATTATATCACTATATATTATTATACACAATTTATATTATTAGATTGTACTGAGGGTGTTTGTAACTGAGGGAAATGTTATCCATAAAGAATTGTGGCTTTTAATTTTTTTTTTTCTTCCACCAGCCACTGTGACAGGTGGCGGGAGAAGAAAACTTCTTCGTTGCACCCACTGCTGGGCACTACAGACATGTACCTGGTCGTCCTGATAGCTGCTGCTGTCGGGCATCTCATCAGCCTCGAACACTTGTTTAGGCAACCCTTTCTGACGCTCCTTCTGTTTGTCCAGAGTGTTGGGGTTAAAGCCTGTGCCGAGCTTATGATATCTGAAAGAGCGAGCAGTAAACCGTCAAACAGGGTTAAGAATGAACAGGCGTAATGAGTGGAAAAAGGGAAGCCTTACTTCCTGTTAACAATGGCCCAGTCCTCTGTGTACGATCTCACACAGTCCCTGACGTGAGTGTCCGTGTCCCTGCAAACACACCAAACAGTGGATATACAGAAGACGGAGAGTTTCTGACACATTACCGAGTTTTTTCTAAATCCCCTAAAACATTGTGATGCTAAGCTAGAATAAGCGTCAACACTGTGCTTTATTTGCGTAGCATGGGTAATAATAATGCAGCGTTTACCCCAGAGCGGATCAATATGTCAAAAACGCAATCATCACAACGTCAATGTGTGAAATATCCCGATCGCAAAAGACTGTTTGGATGCAATATTTGATCGGCTATCATTAGATGTCATTTCTCCCTAAAGGTAAGAGCTTCGTAACTACTGCGGGACTCAATGACCGGAGGCAAGTTGTGCTAAGGGATGTACAACGGTGGGTCTCCAGAGAGGAGTGATGCTGCAGCTTAATGCGTTTAGTCACCTTTTCTCTTAGGCTACATTAACACTGCAGGCCTTAATGCTCAATTCCGATTTTTTTGTGAAATCGGATTTTTTTGCGTGTCCGTCGACATTTCCAAATATATGCGAATTGTATGGGATCTCCTGTGTGAACTGAATGCGTTCAACCTAAGTGTCCCGCATGCTCACTCGAGGACGTGATGACATCACACATAGCAAGCGTCCTCAGAGTTTGCGGAAGTAAACATGGATTATAATGCTGGTGCGCATTTTGCGGTCATTAATTTATTTTCTAACCGGAGCTTTCCATCCACTGACTACTCTTCTCATTGTAGTCCGCTATGGGTGTCGTCTTTCTTCCCGCTTCTGCATAGCAGGACGCAGAATAGTGACGTTTGTTGAGTACCGGTGACGTACAGGTCGGATAAATGCGACCCGGCCGTACAGACACAGGTCACATTTGAAAAAATCCGATCTGTTATGTTCAGTCATAAAAAGATCAGACACAGGTCGCATTTGAAAAGATCAGATACGTATCGGATTCAGGACCACATATCCAAGTGGCCTGGGTCGTATTTGAAAAAATCCGATCTGTGTTGTTCAAACTGTCATAAAAAGATCAGATACAGGTCGCATATGGGCAAAAAAAAAAATCGGAATTGGGTCACTTCAGGCTGCAGTGTGAACGTAGCCTTAGACTGCCATGGAGGCCAACAAACAAAACCAACTACAGCCAAAAGCTCTTTAACTCAGGTCTTTAATTCAAATTGGGATTTTATCAAAGAGAAACGCAAACCTATCTATTTATATTTCCAACCAATAAAAAAAGGACATATGGAGGAGGCCCAGCCTTATTAACAATCTGACCAAATTAAAGATGTTTATGTAAACAAAGTCAAATGGAAAGAATTCAGACGCATAAATAAACTGCAGATGTGCCACAATGATGCTGTGACCTACATTCTTAGAGACATTTTCATGAGAAATGATAAACAAATGAAGTTTAGATACGAGCATTAAGAATGAACGAAGAACTAGCTCTTGTGCAAATGAATTTGCACA
Source organism: Fundulus heteroclitus (assembly GCF_011125445.2). Lineage (NCBI taxonomy): Eukaryota > Metazoa > Chordata > Actinopteri > Cyprinodontiformes > Fundulidae > Fundulus > Fundulus heteroclitus. Next base: position 5,748,495 of record NC_046369.1, read on the forward strand.
TCAGTGACTATCAGTGTGAGCCCGCCGTTAAACTCTTTCATTAGAACGCTGTCGTATTAAAATTATTTTGAATATCACGCACAGTCAATAATACAGAACAGCTAAAAGTTTAAATTCTCACATACTAATTGTTAGTTGATGATTACCTCTGCTAGTGAAACTAAAACTTGCTTTCAGCAGCCAATTCAGTCCGACTCTATGAAGGTTCTCAATGATCTGGAGTAATTTAAAACGTCTACTTTAAAACACGATTCTCTAGTTTTCCGGATCATGTCCGCACTGAATTAAAAACAACACTAACTGGAAAAATTGCCGCTCCATCTTCGAGTGTGTTACTATAACGGCTTCTTATTTACCCTTCTTCTGGGACGGCTGGGACGACGGTGCGACATTCCCTGGGTGTGTAGATGACCTCGATGTCATCGGGGGGAAACTCGATCAGATCTCTCAGGGGACCGGACTCCACGATGGGAGGGTGCGTGATGAGATACTCCTCAAAGTCCACTGGCTCCACCGCCTCTGTGAGGGGAACCTGTTGGCCAGAGTAGTTTAGGGAATTAAAAAAAACAAGTGTGAAAAGAAGAGTTAATCAAATTAAAAGATGATTTTTTTTAAAAAAAACACTTTGGTTAAAATAAGAGCGCTTCTAGCATGTGGATCAGCTCCATTATAGCAGAGAGCTTTGATCACCATGAAAGGGTTGCTCTGCCCTGAACAATTACCAGGCGGTCAGAAAACTGTAGATCAAATCCTACTAAAGTCCTTCCAGGTTACTTTGCTATTTTTTTTTTTTTAAAACACAGGCCAGAAAAGCAAGGCGCTATTTAAAAGGAACCCGCGTTTCCTCCATGTTTAAACATGTCGGATACATTCAGCCAGCAGGGGAGTGAGAGAGAGCAAGACTTTTAGGATTCAACAGGAAGGCTGAACAAAGTAACTAGTAAAGTGCTAAGTAAACTACCACTACGATTTAACAAAAAAGCTGCCGGAGCTCGGGTAAAGCAGCATAAACGTCACCGCAGCAGCAAAGATAAAGTAATTCAAGGGTCACGCTTTGGGATATTTGGCGAAGACGAAAATATCTGGAACAGTCAAGCCTTTTACATAATCATAAAATTGACAAAGACGCACCACCTACACTGCATCACAAATGATTCTCAGTTTAGAGGAGCAAGCGGCTTTAGACTTTACTCACTGTGTTGCTTGACGTGGTCCCAATGTTGAGGTTTTTGAAGAGCTGCGGCGAGCCTCCATACTGACCAGCTATCTGCTTCCTGACCTCTGCTGCCACAGTCCTGCAAAGAAGAAGACAGTAAAGATGGTACACATCAGAAATGCGTGCGTTTAGAACGGCTAAACTCTGACTATACTGTTATAATACTTTGGGTATTTCGGTACAAAGCAAAGCAAAAAAAAATAATCGCATACGTACATGCGGTACATATCGAAACGGTCACCAGTTGTGAGACCAGTAACAAACATTAAATTGTATCAAGTGAAAAAAATCAACACACGTCAAAAATGTTGGTCAGTGTTCATGTTATTATGGGCCAAAGCAACTCTAAACATACTTGATTTAAAGGAACTCAGGCCGATTTGCAATTTTCTGGAAGTTTGTTCCAGATTTGTGGAGCATAGAAGCTGAATGCAGCTTCTCAGTGTTTGGTTCTGGTTCTGGGTTTGCAGAGTAGACCAGAACCAGAGGATCTGAGTGGTCTGGAGGTTCTTTAATGTATGTTGGTACTATGTTGTTCACTGATTTATAAACTAACAGAAGTATTTTAAAGTCTACTCTCTGAGCTGCAAGGAGCCGGTGTATCAGCCCCGGCGGCACGGGCTGGCATTGGGGGGGCCGTGCCCGCCCTGGACTGGAAACTGGGTTTTGGTTTTTTTTACCTTGGAGTGGCCAACTATCTTTGATTTGTCAATCAATCAAATCTAGGACTGAAGGGGAGCATGCCAGCCAATTACAGCTAGAGAGGGGCGGGTCACTGAGTCATACATTCGTAGCCTACAGGCTTGGCTGAGGTCACTGTCGATGGTGCGGCGTGGGTATTCTGACTTATTTCCAAACAAATACAAGAAGTGACAACGGAGCAAATGAGAGCGAGCAGGAAGCAGCACTGAAGCACTCTAACACCCAGTTGGTCTAGGCAGATGACCGTTCACACTGAGCCTGGTTCTGCTGGAGGTTTTTCCTTCCCGTTAATGGGGAGATTTTTTTCCCCACTGTCGCTTCATGCTTGCTCAGTATGAGGGATTGCTGCAAAGCCATGGACAATGCAGACGACTCTCCCTGTGGCTCTACGCTTCTTCAGGAGGAGTGAATGCTGCTTGTCGGGACTTTGATGCAATCAACTGGTTCCCTTAGATAGGAAATGTTTTGACCAGTCTGTATAATCTGATTGAATTTGACTTTGGAAAGTGCCTTGAGATGACATGTTTCATGAATTGACGCTATATAAATAAAACTGAATTAAAATAAATTAAACTGAAGTCAACCCTGGAGTAAACATTCGTGTTAGGAAGGTTAGCTACGGCAGCTAGGGAAGATAAGGGCCAGATCCGAGCACTAATTTAGCCGAACTGCAGAAACTTGGCTTTTTTGCAGGCTGAAGAGAACTCTGCTTTGTTCTGGTCCTGGTGCTCCTGAGCTGCTGTTCTTACCCCTCCTAGTATGAATGTTTACCTCAGTCAGTGTCCAGCCAGACATCAGTGCTTCTTTATCACAGTGCTATGCTTCTGCCGCACTTTTGAGTTGACTCAACTGACACAGCGCTATCAGTGTTGCCAGGTCTTACTGTTTCCAGCCCAAAAACAACATAAAACCCGCCCAGCTAAAAAGAAAAAAAGCCCTCACTTATTTGAGGTTTTTCTCTTGTCTCTGTTTTTTCAGCGTAACGCTTCCAACTAAATCATATGCTGCGCAGCCTGGGGGATTCACACACGACACACCGGTCCCTTTAAATCACAACGACCACCAAAACCACCCAGAGACCTTTACCTTGACCATGATGACAACAACAGAAAGTAGCCCAACAGCCATGGGGAAAGGTTTTTTTTTTTTTGTTTCATTAAACTGTTCCATACTCTATGCCCCGTAGTTTTGCAGATTTCATCCTAAATGATATATCCCAGCAGCAGGTCACAGCGTTACTATAAACTCTTTGCTCTAATTACTGGGAAACGATCAGGCGGCGATTCAGAGCTTGACCCGGCCGCCCAGCAGGAATCAAACGAGGCATTTCGCCCAGCGGATCACGCAGAGGCACAACGATCCAGCCTGCCGCTCTAACATGAGCGTGAGAAATGTTCAAACGCTTGAGAACGACGTCGCGGCTGCAGAAAAGCAGAAGTGAAACACTTTCCGTGGTCCTCCCCTGTGCCTTCTACGTTTGGCGCCGCTCCCTGCCCACAGAGGACTAACTTTGACCAGTAAACACTGGGTGTGGGGTAGGGCTGGACGATAATTTAATAACGATATATATATATAGACTGATAGACGTGTATTACTAATAGAAAAAAAGGTCAATAAAAAGTTCAATAGAATAACAGTTTTCCTTCCTTATGCATTTTAGCCATGTAGGTTAAAATTACAATCATTACATCCTCCCAACCAATCACAAACGCAGACCCAGGAAACGCCGCCACTAAGCTCCGCCCCCCTTCAAAGAGCTCAGAGAATGTATGTTCTTTTTTTTAAAAACTTGCAGTTTTGGTAAAAAGCTAATTGAATAAAGGGTTGAGTTTGAATTCAGCGTTTGTGTGTTCTGTATCTAAAAACAAGCGAATTTGTTGATAATTATTGATATCGATCAATATGATTTTTATTTTAACGATATGCTTCTTTTCTATATCGTCCAGCCCTAGTCTGCGGTCACCACTCCAAGACTCGACCGACGTCCAGGAACAAAGCGCGAGGATCACAAAACAAGAAGCTCAAGCGGATGATTTGTGCTTTTAATCTCAAAGGATTCAGTTTGCTTTTAAGATGAACAGTCAACAAAACTCTCACCAAAGCATCAACATGCCTTAGATAGAGAGATCCTTTTTTCTTCTTTAAACATCTTCACCCATTTAAACAGTCTCTGCTTATCTTACACGTCAGAAAGGTAAACAAGCCTCGTCTTTCTGTCGTTTGAGCCGTCACAAATTCAGAGACATTACCGCACAACCTGATGTATTAAAGCCAACAGCTAGTAGGTTTTCTTTACGCTGAAGCCGGATGTGGCTTGGACCAGTAACGGGACCGGGCCGTTACCGCCACTCGCCACTGTCACGTCTGAGTTTCCCCGTTGTGAGAAAATAAAGGTATTTCTCATCTCTTATCCCAGGTCACAACAAATATTTGCAGTCAAATCTCAAGTCAAGACTAAGAGGTCTCAAGACAAGTCCAAGTCCTGTGGACTCAGTTGGCAGACATTAAATCATACGGGGTGGGGTGTCTGTCACAACAAAAAAAAGCCCGCCGTCCCTGAAATCTAGTGTAACGCAAAGTATTCACACTCCTTGACAGGATTTTATGTTGAAACCACAAATGCCGATGTACTTTTGGGACTTTTACGACCGACAGCGTAACGGACCGTCATGCGGAAATTAATCAAAATTACGCTGAAATCAGACCGTTACGCTCATAAACGTACCGGTCAGTGCGACACGGCTGTTTGAGAGCGCCGTAGAAAGGTCAGTAAAGCTCTATAACGACAATTACAAGGTCGGCCTTCTATCACCTGAAGAACTTTTCCAGGATTAAAGGACTGATGTCTAAGCAGGATCTGGAAAAACTAATCCATGCGTTTATCTTTAGTAGAATTCGATTACTGCAACGGTGTTTTCACAGGTCTGCCTAAACAGTGGATCAGACAGCTGCAGCTGATCCAGAACGCTGCTGCCTGCGTCCTCACTAAGACTAAGAAAGTAGAGCACATCACCCCAGTTCTAAAGTCCTTCCACTGGCTCCCAGTATCTCAGAGAATAGACTTTAAAATACTTCTGTTAGTCTATAGATCACTGAATGGCTTAGCACCTAAATACATCACAGACTTGTTATCAGTGCATCAACCCTCCAGACCACTCAGGTCTTCTGGCTCCAGCCTGCTCTGCAGAACCAGAACCAGAACCAAACATGGTTTGGAGCAAATCAGACTTCTGTGAAATCAAACTATCCACCTAAGAAACAACGCTGATCGACCATCAGTTTCACCTGCTGTTGTGTAAAGGGAATAGACAACAGGTGGAAACCAGAGGCAATTAGCAAGACCATTGAATAAAGGAGTGGTTCTGCATGTGGTAACCACAGACCACTTCTCAGTTCCTCTGCTTTCTGGATGATGTTTTGGTCACCTTTGAACGCCAGGCGCTGCTTTCACTCTAGTGGTAGCATGAGACGGAGTCTACAACGCACACCAGTGGCTCAGGTAGTGCACCAGGATGGTGCATCAATGCCAGCTGTGGCAAGGAGAGTCTGCTGTGTCAGAGCATGGAGACAGGCCACTACATCAGGAGACGTGGAGGAGGCCGTAGGAGGGCAACAACCCTGCAGCAGGACCGCTACCTCCGCCTTTGTGGAAGGAGGAACAGGAGGAGCACTGCCAGAGTCCTGCAGGGTGACCTCCAGCAGGCCACAGATGTGCATGTGTCTGCTCAAACGATCAGAAACAGACACCATGAAGGTGCTATGAGGGCCCCGCGTCCACAGGTGGGGGTTATGCTTCCAGCCCAACACCTGCAGGACGTTTGGCATTTGCCAGAGAACGTCACCAAGATTGACAAATAGGCCACTGGCGTCCTGTGGTCTTCACAGATGAAAGCAGGTTCACACTGAGCTCATGTGACAGAGTCTGGAGACGATGTGGAGAACGTTCTGCTGCCTGCAACGTCCTCCAGCATGACCGGTTTGGCAGTGGGTCAGTAATGGTGTGGGGTGGCATTTCTTTGGGGGGAAGGTGGGGGGCACAGCCCTCCATGTGCTCGCCAGAGGTAGTCTGACTGCTATTAGGTACAGAGATGAGATCCTCAGACCCAATGTGAGACCATATCCTCCTAATGCAAGACCTCACATGGCTGGAGTGTGTCAGCAGTTCTTGAGAGATGAAAGGCATTGATGCTATGGACCGGCCCGCTCGTTCCCCAGACCTGAATCCAGTTGAGCACATCTGGGACATCATGTCTCGCTCCATCTACCAATGCCATGTTGCACCACAGACCGTGCAGGAGTTGGCGGATGTGTTAGTCCAGGTCTGGGAGGAGATCCCTCAGGAGACCATCCTCCACCTCATCAGGAGCATGCCCAGGCATTGTAGGGAGGTCATACAGGCAGGTGAAGGCCACACACGCTCCCGAGCCTTATTTTGATTGTTTTAAGGACATTACATCAAAGCTAGATCCGCCTGTAGTGTTTTTCCACTTTAATTTAGTAGAGTGTGGCTCCAAATCCAGACCTCCGTGGGTTGATACATGTAATTTCCATTGATAATTTGTGTGCTTTTGTTGTCAGCACATTCAACCATGTAAAGAACAAAGTATAAAATAAGAATATTTCATTCATTCACATCTAGGATGTGATATTTTAGGGTTCCCTTTATTTATTATTTTTTAGCAGCGTATTTCTGCTGTCCTGCATTAATGTTTTGAGGCTAAACGAGCAAACAGCTACATATACCAGGCATAAACGATTAATATGCCTTTCACACTTTCTCAGCCTGGATAATTATATTACATAATTCCATTTTATTCTGCTTTAAAGTTAGGATACGTTTGTCCAAGAGCTGTGGTAAACGTTAACCTACAGTGGTGATTGTTATGCATTTGTCATTATTACGTGTTATTTTTTGCCGTGTGCTAGATATAACACTAACACTGCATGCCATTAAATAGGTGTTTTATTATTGGAAAATTTGGCTTGACAGGTTGACACAACATGCAACCCCTTTAAAACACAGAGAGACGATTGCTTTCTGTAATAATCTCTTGGTTCCTCCTGATGCCAAGATTTCCTCAATTGTTCCCCCAGATCAAAATGTATAAATAGCAAAGCAGTGTGGTTATGGGCACATTCCCATTCAGCAAAGTGCAGAACGACTTGTCTGTCTGTGCATTAAGTCATCAGAGAGAAGAGACACAGAGAAAAGTCTGATTAAATGCGTCCATCTGGATTTGCCAAAGTGTAGAAAAGATGGACCGGTGGCATTTGACAGCTTGCACAAAGCCCTTTGTTAAGGAGATTACGTCGGGCTGTCTGAGGAGCGGAGGGCTGATTATCGTGGCGCTTGGCTGGCTCTTGGGCAAGGCATTTGTCGCCAATCAGAGTTACACGTCTGCGATCCACAGGCTCGTTAAACGCGTCGCCGCACAAAGTTCTATGAGCTTTCCCACCGTTAGCCGCTGCAGACGAGACGGCTAACCGCCCAGCGTTAACGGTTTTCAGTTGCCGCACAGTTTAGCCATTTTTATTTTTTATTTTTGAAACGATTTATTTTATTTATTTATTTTCTTCTCATGCCAAAACATATCCGCACATGCATCCATGTCGACCCTTTTACTCAGGCGTTCTGGGGCAGTGTCTGAAAGCTAGCAGCGTCGCTGTGTGTGTCTGGGTGGGTCTGAGCATCTTCTGCCGCTACAGCTAACGTAGCGGCTAGCTCCGAGGAGCCAGGCAGGCTCGCGCGGGCCTCCTTTCCGCAGGGTCTCCCTCTCCGCAGCGGCGGGCTGAGGGAGACCCGCATGAACGCGAAGAGAAAAAGGCGTTTCAGGAGGGCTCCTCTCCGAGTTGCCGGTCTTTACCTGCTGATTTTCTGGGCGAATGCGCGGCGTTCAGCCATGGCAGTGGCCGCTGAGGTGCTTTCGCAATAAATTCCCAGGCAGTAGGCAGTCTGGTCTTGACTCAAAAAACCCACGGCCACGGGGACAACGGGAGAATGGGATCATTACCGTAATGACGGCAGCACTGCGCAAGGGAACACACCCAAGAATGAGCTTTCGCACTTTGTTTGTAGTTTCACTTTAGCTCTTATCAGAAAGGCGCTGTAGTCGAAATAAATTTTACTTTCATAGGTACAATTTCTAAATAAATAAATGAATGCATGTATAAGTAAAGAATGTTAAAACGATAATTAATAATAACAATAATCAACTATTTGTAAATATAGTTGTGTGGTTGAAACAGCTGATACGTGAATAAAAATATTACTATTACTACTAACAATAATTAATATACCAATAGTAATAAATTAGGATGTAAAAAAGGCAAGTGAAACAACTCGCACACAAATAAAATTAAAACATTTATGTATGAAGCATAAAAAATAATACAAATACATAGTAATGGAGGTATGTTTACAATGATTAAGAATTTTACTAAATTATGTATAAAATACTCATAGTTCTAAAAAGCAATCTAATATTGTGTCCTTGTTCGAAAAAATAATGGAATAAGGTCATTGCAGACAGGTGTTACCTCCGTTATTTATTTATTCAGCATAGCTTAAGAGACTAAGGTACTTAGTGGTGTTTATCAGTTGCTTGTACGAGTATTTCTGTCCACTACTGCCACACCCTGCAACTGCACAATCAACTGAACATGTTTGCAGAAAACTGCATCTGAGTTGCACTGGAAGTCTGAACTGTGCAGTGAGTCGAATCACTATTTACATCTCTTTTAATTATGATAAGTACAATTTAGCTAAAAACAAAAATATGTAAAGTTTTACACTAATACTTTCTTTATTTTTTTCTTAAAAAAACAGTTTGTTACATAATACTTAAAGCAGAAGAAATGTAACTGGTGAAGCTAACAAGGTCTACTTAATTAACCACAGGCTGTTATTATGTATTACCATAATCAGATGTTTGCCGAGGCAGACTGGCTCAGAAAGCACACATAACACGACCTTCCTTTTTTTTTTTTTTTTTAAACAAGTTGATTGCACTGGCCCACCACATTGGTCCCTGGGGGGCTTAAGCATTGTGTACAGTCCTTAGCAGCTAATGGACACAGTTTTAAGTCAAAAGTCACATAGATGTCTACAATACTGTGCAATACATTTAGTTGCAGAATTGAGCAATTTGCATGGATGTCTAAACACAGTCCTTGAGAGACTGAAGTGTGCAAATCCACATTTGCAAGTGAGAGGCAGTCTAAATGATATGCATCAGATAAGAAGCCTGTATAACAAGTAGTCTGTTTACAACATGTAATAGATTATGAACTGGGTTGATGGTTTGTTAAATGTTAGCATGGGGGGTCTTACCTCATAGCTTTGGAAAATAAGATGTTTTTAGCCATTAGTTTTTGATTTAATGTTCTTCTTTCCCTCATGGAAGTGGGAAACACAACGCATTGCTCGGGGTGTGGGATCTGTGGCAATATGGCCCTTTTCTTGCCTCGTGCAGCATAGACAGTGTCCAAGTCCAGTAGATGGCATCACACAATCCCCTGTGCTGTCTTCACCACCCATGCTAAAGCCTCTGCAAGTCCCATACCACACTGTCACAATGAGACACAAAATGCTTTCTATTGTAGCTCTATAAAAGTTTTTTAACAGCTTAGTGGAAAGTCCAGACTGTTTTAATTTCCTGAGAAAGAAGAGTTGTCGTTGAACTTTCTTTACCAGGTGAGAGGTGTTCACAGTTCAAAAGAGGTTGAAGTAGATGCCCGGGAACTTTATGCTGTCTACATGCTCCACCACGTCCCCCTGTATGCAGAGAAGAGGGTGTTCTGTCTTCCTGGACCTCCTGTTGTCCACTAAGCTGGTAGAAAGAGGTTATAAACATATACATAAAATGGCTAATAACCGTATATAAACAAGCATTTTAGACTTCACTGGATGAGAAAGCCATTTGTTATAGGCTTTTCAAATTCCTGAAACACCAAGCACTCTGTCTCATTGAAGCGGCATTCGTCTGAATGAAGGGGACCAGGCTTTTCAATTTCTTAAAAGTGGATGTCACATGTTCACAAAGCCAAGAAATCAATTTAGTTATATATTAAAGTTAACAACCTTAAATCAGCCACATATATACAGTACTAAAACAAACAAACCAACAAAACAAACAAAAAAAATGAAGAAAAAGAAACTATTTTTTCTAAAAAATAGTTTGAACCTTGATATGGAGTCCATCCATTTTTACCCTATGTATGTGGTATGTTCTTCAGAAGTACAAGTAACTGAACAAAGAAAGTGAAGTCTCTCTTTTTCTAACTGTTTTCAAAACAAATAATCAAATTTTTTTGTCCTATTAAAATGCTTAACTGTCCCAAATATTTTACAATGTACATTGAAACAAGCTAATTCAGTCTTTCCTTCATTTTATTAAATGAAAATCACAAGAATATTCAAGATTAAAATGAAATGTCTCTGATTTCTTTAGTGGTTAATAGTAATGTACGATTTTATAAGAGGCCTCTTTTCTACCTATTTTCACTTTTTAGCAAAGTTTTTCATTAACCAAATATTTTTCCAAATCAAATTACTGGTAAAATAAAATCCAATTGATTGCTGAGCTACAGACAGCATGTGATTCCTGATTAATTTATTTTTTCGTTGATATATCAGTTTTACTAATGAATATATTACCACTGAGCTACAAATTGTGTTTTATTCTTTATGCAATCCGAAATACCTACACAGGAAAAACAAAAAGCGACTTAAAAAAACAAAAAAACAGAAAAGAGAAAGCGACTTAAACTCCGCCCAGTTGGGCTGCTCTGGTATAAAAACAGAGCCAACCTCCGGCTCCCTCTCTGCGGAAAAACCGCGAGATCACCTGACTACCGCCCGGACTTCCTCAAAGTGTAAACATTTACTCGCAGGAGAGCGCAAAGTTGCTCGGCAGGCTACGGAGGAAATATCGCACCGCTCATGAGACCATGCCGTGTTTAAACCTGAAGACATGCCTCTCGTCCGTGATATGAAAGCAGCTTTGTACCTATGAAGCGCTGAGGTAGCGACTTGTTTTCTGCAAGCTGTCCGTTTTTGTTTGTCGCCGTCCTTTTCAAGTGAAGTAAAATAGCAGCTAATTGCAGTGTTTGTTTGTTCCCTTGCACAGAGGTCCGGTTGGTGTTGCTGTGTGGGAATGGGTGCTTTCCCTCGCTGGTCCAAATGGAGAGTAAAGGGAGCGACGAGGTGGAAAAACTGAAGACAAAGTTCATGTCAGTGTGGCACAATGTGAAGTACAGTAAGTTGATTCGCTCTTGGTTCACATCTTACTGCTTCGTGCATCTTTGGAGTACTTCTGCAAAATAGCGTTTTTTTTAGCAGGTTACATTAATTTTATTTCACCTACGTTCTCGAATATAGAAATCAATCTGCAGTTAATAAGTACACAGCATATTTTTTTTGTAGCCGATTCTGCTTTCTGCTTTTATGCAGCTCTACTATTGAGAGTTCTCACTAAGATTTAAAATATCAGCATATTTCTTTCTCCCAAATTTCTGAATAAACTAAATGTTCAACTTATGTTTAGAAATAGGCATGATGGCAAAAAATTCATAGGAGGTGTAAGTTAAAAAAACAAATGTTTTCATCTGACAGAGTTTAATGAAATAAACTTTCAAATTGCTTTATACCACAATAATTTAGCTAGGTAGAGATTCCTGCACTCACAGTTAACTAGACAGACCTTACTGTCATTTGACTGCACCATCACAATGTAAGTACACAGTGAAATTTTGTTGCAAGGCTCTGAGTCAAAACAAGGCAAAAGAGAAACATTATAAATAAAAGTATTTGTCAGGAATGTAGTGACAAACTAAAAAGGTGTTTCATATGTTCAGAACAAACTGCATAAGACAGTATGAATAGTGCAAGTATATGAGGCAGTAGGAGCCATTGCAACAATGAACCGGACATATGACAACATAGATAATACCGTTACTCAGTGCAATAGAGTTCAGTGTTCACATCAACTGACTAGTTTTGTATGTTCAAAGGATCAGTCCTTGGACCCCTTCTCTTCCTTATCCATATTAATGATATTACTATCATCTATAAAATATTTCGGTCCATTCTATTTGCACATGATACAACTTTTTTTTAATTCTGGAGAAAATATTTAAAAAGTGTTAGAGGTAGTTGGAATTGAATTTATAAAAGTAAAAAGTGGTTTAATAGTAACGGACTGTCCTTAAATGTTGGTAAAACAAAATTTATGATATTCTGGAGCAGCAATGAAAGTGTTGAACAACTTTGTTAATGGATTTGAAGTACAAAAAAAACAAAGAAATTAAGTTTTTTTTGTGTTCTTTTTTTATGAACATTTATCATGGGAATTTTCATATAAATCATATAAAAGGCAAAATATCTAAAACTAATAAATAAGGTCAAGGATGTATTGAACAAAAAGGCTTTGTATATATTGTACAACTCATTGATTGTACCATATCTGACTTATTGTGGAGAAGCGTGGGGTAGTGCCCTTAAACAATATATAAGTTCAATCTTCCTCTTACAAAAAAGAGCTGTGAAAGTTCAAACAAATCCACTATTTGTTCAGTTAAATTCATTGAAAATTCATGAGTCGATTGAATTTTTATTTAAAAATGTATGTATAAAGCTCATAAGAAATCATCACCAAACAACGTTCAAACCAGATTTATTAAAAGAGTAAGTAAATATAATTTAAAACACTAAGATCTTCAAAATAAAAGAAATAAAATATATGTAGAACTGTGCTGATGAAAATATGTATTTCAGTTACGGGTGTTAGTTTGTGGAATGATCTTGGCAGTGAGGTGAAGCACTCAAATTCTCTTTTTTTTTATTTCTAAGAAATTAGAAAATTATTATGATGACGTGTTATATTAGTGATTAACATGATGTTTTGTCATTTGTGTTGGTGTTTTCTTTCCATTTTTTTTTTGAGTTGGTGATTTCTATTTTTATTTTTTTGTGAATAGGAGCAAACATTCTAAATTTATACTTCTTTTGGCTCCTTTTCAGTCATAATTTTATTTATTTTTTACCTTTTTTTTTTTTCTTTTCTTTTTTTTCAAGGATGGACGTTTTGTGTTTCGATCTTTTAAAATGAATGAATTAAGAAAATGAGGTGGGATTGTTGGAGTTTAGCAGTCTTATGATGCGTGGTGTGAAGCTATTTTGGAATCTAGTTTCAGTCTGAGGCACTGCAGGCCTCAAACCAGACAGCGATGCAGCTGGTCAGTACACCAACTGTTGTCCCTTTGTGGGGAGGAGGAAGATTTGCTCTTCCCAGCCGGTGCAGAAGGTGCAGACGCTGCTGTGCTCTCTTTACAAGAACAAAGGTGTGGAGGGACCAGGTCAAAGTGTCTTTGAGCAGCACCACAGGAATTTGGGGACTTGCTCCATTAACCTTGCCTGCTAGCTGTATTCTCGCAAAATTTGTGCGTTCACAAACACACCAGAATCCATGTTGTCCCGCTCCCGTCTCAACAGTTTGGGCCCGGACCAATCACGCTGCGGTATTATGGTTTAAGGCGGGACATACGGCTGTAATGAAAGCGAGATAACCAAAATAATCCTGGCAGCGCAGGAGGACGCACGTGTAGCTGCTGCTATCACATCTGTTTTGCCAGAATCCACAATTTCATCTTTGAAAGGAGAACAGCAAGAAGTGCCTTGACCGGTGTGTTGTCCATATACTTAAATATGTGGTTTGTACTGAACCTGGCACGGGAGTCCTGCACCGTCAGGGTTAAGAGCAGTGGGCTCAGTATGCAGCCTTTGTGGGAGACGGTGCTGAGGGAGATGACACTAAGGTGTTTTTGCCAGCCGGACAGACGGAGGTTTGTCTGAATCCAGCGGCCTGTTAACACAGGGTGTTGATTCTAAGGGGGACCAGTTTGATCATCAGATGCTAGAGAGTGGATTTAGTCCCGTTTTTCTTAGAATTGAGCCGTTGGTGGTCCTGATTGGTGAATCTCTCTTGCAAAAATCAGTAGGTATCAGTAAATGGGAATAAACTTAATTAAATTCCTAATTCTTCGTTGTCTGTTGGATTCAGTTCAAACCTGTGACCTCTATCAAAGAGCCTTGACCTGATTCCTTTTTGCATTGTAGTCCTTCGGAAAAAAATTGAAATCAGTACCATCCAGAAAAAGCTTGATCCATGCAGGTCTATGGTTAAAGTTAAATCTTTAATAAATGTAATATAATAAATACACTCTATAAAGCCTTTAATCAAGTTGTTCCAGCATAATCAAATCAGTTAAATTGATACTTAAAAACAATAAAGAACATGATCTTTAGGCCTTTGGGGAAATCATGCACTTTTTTGTTGGAGCTAATAATAATAATAATAATAATAATAATAATAATAATAATAATAATAATAATAATAATAATAATAATAATAATAATAATAATATAAATAAATAAATGCCTCCATTTTAAATACATTGTGGATCCAACATATTTAGGAGACAAAATAATATGTTTACTCTTACAATTCTTAAATAATAACACCACTAATCAAAATAAACCTTGTTCCCCTTTGGTGCAACAGAATATTGTATATTTTTGGGCGTATATATCTACCGATTTTTGCACATCTGGGGAGGTGTTTTCAACAAACCTGTTTTGATTTAGCTCAAGGTCAGTCAGACTGGATGGAGAGGGTCTCTGAACTATTTGCAAATATTGGCATAAATTCTCAATTGGACAAAGATCTTCAGAGAAATGCTGCTTTTATACTGAAATAAAAAATCCAGGGGTATCAGATTCCATCCACGTCACAGTTATTCACTAACCTGTCGGGATCCATCACGAAAAAACTCAGTAAAATACATTTGCTGTGTGTTTGTGGTCGCAATGTAACAAAATGTGGAACAATGTAGTGTTACCATTTTTTTTTTTTTTTCCAAGGATTGTGTAACAAATGGTACAGCAAACAGATGGTTTTGAGATTTCTTTAATCAGTAAAACGTTCGCTGGAGGAACATGAAGTTACAAATGTAAATGAACCACTTAGTTATGGTTTGTATACAGAAAATAATCTTTTGAGTTTCTCATTATTCTTTTCTAGATCAAGTTATTTAAGTTGACAAAAACAATCAGAGGGGCGTTTGTTACAGTTTCGTTGTGACTGGAAGAAGCTTCACAAGAAAAGGAAGCTATATATAACTCTGGGAGCCTGCTGCCGTTGAGTCAGACTTGAATATAAGTTTTTAATCATACTGTTAAGATGAGTATATAGTTCTAACTTATCTTGCTCCCACATGAATGAAACTCCTAAAAATCCAGTTCTTGGAGAGCTTTTTAGTGAGATGAAATAACCATGTTAGGCCGGTTTGGGGAAATGGAGCCATACATTAGTAGCAGGTTGGTAATTTTCTTAGTAAATACAATATTTTAGTGTCTCCTTTAAGACAAACCAACCAAGCTTTGATCTATTACCCATTTATTATGTGTTTCAGGTTGGGCTCTCAAATCCAAGACTTCATTCAGCAGAAACTCTCCGGTGTTTCTTTTGGGGAAGTGCTACCATTTTAAGGCAGAAGGTAAGTTCCACAAGCCCATAAATGTGATATCGTGATCATGTATTTATATGAACTACTTACTCACACACTGACTGCATTACCTGACTTCAGTTCACACAGATCTGTCCCCAGGGGGGAAAAAAACAAAACGTATTCCAATTTTTGAAAATTTAACTTTAAATTTATTCAAGTCATCTGCCATAGAAGAAAATATTTTTGATACAATTTTTCACCAGATGACGACTGCCCTGAAGACGGCGCCGAAGGCTCTGATGAGGACTTTGTCATGGGGAACGTGGAGGCCTTTCGGAAGGATTTTGCATCGCGTGTGTGGCTGACATACCGGGAAGATTTCCCTCCGCTGCCAGGCAGCAGCCTGATCTCGGACTGTGGCTGGGGCTGCATGCTGAGGGCCGGACAGATGATGCTGGCTCAAGCTCTTGTTCTGCACTACCTGGGCAGAGGTGAGCAGAGGAATACCACTGGATTTTAAATGACACAATTTAGCTGGGATTGATTTAAAAAGATACAATAAACCATCTAGAAAATATTTTTTTGTCAATATCTTGGTAGTATATTGTCAGAAAAATCCAAATTAGTTTTTTAATGCATTAAAGTTTCTTTATTTTTCACTAGAATACATTTATATATATATATATATATATATATATATATATATATATATATATATATATATATATATATATATATATATATATATATATATATATATATATATATATATATATATATATATATATATATATATATATATATATATATACACACACACACAAAGCTGACATGCTTATTAAGTCCTGTATGTTTAAAAAGTTGGGATCAGAGCGAACTGATGAACTATCAGCTTGTTCAAGCAGTGACCTGTTTCTCAGGATATTTTACCCACTTCCTGAATTAAGTGCCAATGAATAAGGAAATGGGATAAGGCTGAGGGGGTAATCCTATGAAATGGGATTCAGTCTTACCTGATGCGAAAGCTTTATAATTAGGCAATCGCTTAGATCCTCCACCTTCCCGTGTCTCACAAAGGTTTGAGGCTTCAGGTGTCCATATGATGTCATAATGGGTCTGACTAATAAAGTAATTGAGAAAACTTTCTTTTAAATTTGTTTTAAAATCTGTCACTGGTGAAATATTTCCTCATAAAAAGATGAAAGTCCACTTTAGGATATTTATGGTTCAATTTAAATTTTGACTCACTTTGAATCAAGGTCATTTTGTTACTGCTTCCGACTTGATTCTGGGTTATTTTATTGGCTGGGCTACTCCCATTCACTCTGCCTACAGCTCACACCCCGTAAGGCTAAGATACTGTTAGAGTGAAATACTGGGACACTCAAACTTCTAATCGAACCAAGTTCTGACTAATCTGTTTCTGAAATGAACAGAAATTGTATGGTTTTTATATCAAGATGCCTATAGCCTGTATTGGGTCATATTTTTAATGCTCTAAAATTCAGGTTAAAAATGTAAATTAATGAGATTTATTACAAGTTTTAGTGAGCTTTGGCCAAATAAAAATGTTAAATTCTTTGTATTGAGCACAACAGCTCAGACTAATAAAGTCAGATGTCATCTATAATCTCATTTTATTTAGATTGTTTGGCCCAATAATGTCAAATTTAGGTGTACTTTACGTCATCTTATACGCTGCCGTAAAAGGGAACATTTAAGACAGACGTGTCCAAAGTGTCCCAGGGCCCATTTGTGGCCCCTCTACTGATTTTGTATTAATTTCATAATGAATAGGACAATATCCAATGAGATTTAATGAAATGTAGACTTTGGGGCATTAAAATCTGCTTGGAATTAATTTATTCAAGTTGGCTAAATACGGCAAATGTATATTGATAGACCAAAAATAATTACGTTTTTTTTATTTCAATGGGGCTGAAAATATTTTGCAAACTGATAGACCATCTCTTAATAGGGCAAATGAGCAAAACCATTTAAGTTCTGGATCTACATTAATTTGAACATTCCTTTCCTACAAAAAATCTGACTAATTGGTGTCATTACAATTATCTTGTTTTGGTTAATTTCATTTAATTATTTATTTCATGTAATTTTAACTGTACAATTTTGGCCCACATGCCAAAATGTTTAATGAACAAAATGCACTTTATTTGGGTTGTGAACAACCATGAGCAGCTCAAGTGATTTTTATTTAATGTAAGTGCCTGGAAATGTTTCTCTAATCACAGTAGTTATAATTTGAACTCCATAACAGACTACCCTTAGAGTAATCTGACCCAGCCATATATTTTTTTTTTTTTCTGCAGACTGGACTTGGCCAGAGGCACTCACACTCCCCCCCTTAGACGCAGAGACCCGGACCACAACAGCCGCCAAGCGTCTTGTCGCCTCTCTAGAGGCTTCTCTGCAGGGCACCCCCAAGACTTCTAGCATTGGACCGTCTATTGGACCTCAAGCTCAGACATTGGGATCAGCAGAAGAAGCAGATGCACATTTAAAGGAGACGTACCATCGAAATCTGGTGTCCTGGTTTGGGGACGTTTCCTTGGCTCCGCTGGGCCTGCACAGACTTGTCCGTTTAGGACTGACGATGGGAAAACAGGCGGGGGACTGGTACGGTCCAGCTGTGGTAGCACACATCTTAAAGTAAGTTTGATCTTTAAGTATAAAATGTCTTTTAAATCTTCTCTTAAATGTATATAGCCACATTATATGCTTAAAATAAGACCAAAAACTATTTGATCATGATAAAATTAGGCTCTATACACAAAGTCTCCTTTCTGATAATGTTCTCATGGTCCTTTTTGTGGATAAAAATAGCCCCACACCGGGTGCAATTAGCAGATATAAACAGAAGTGGCGACATCTAGTGACAGTATTGCGAAACTGTCATAATACCTGTTTGCTTATTTGATAAATCAAAATTAGATAATGCCGGACCGAGCCTGACCCTCCGCAATGCCTCGCAGTAAAGCAGCAGCTCGGCATGATCAAAGACCAACCATTATTAATTAAATATACGATCTACAGCAACTTTAAGAGCCTCATATCAGAACATTTACTCACATCAGTCAACTCTGCGGCCACATCTGAACAATCAGCAGGTTTAGCATCCGCTTCAGTGAACACCAACGGTCAGACTGTATTCCCAGCGACATTCCAGTCTTTTCTCTCTTGGAATAATTTTTATTAATTTTTTTCACAAACCTTGGAATATTCTTTATTGTTTTGCCTGGAAATGCTAATAGCCGTTAGCCGTTTCCTTGTTTTGTCCCCTGCTGCGCATGCGCATTACATACTTGCTTTAAAATTGTAGATAAACACAAAAGGCTTTATTTACTAACAAATTGAGCAAAAACAAAGCATAAAACACCAACATGACCAAGGGTCCGTTCTTCGTACGTTGCTTAAAACATCCGAGATCAAATGACGCATCCAAGATGATTTCATCCGGCTAATCATGATCCGGCTAACTGGGTTCTTTGAACACGCCTGTTGTTTACGATTAGTATGGCTGGATTGAGTTATCTGAGACAACTGCGCGTTCATGCGTTTGTTTAAAAGGGGAAATGTATCGATAGTAGAAACATTGATCAGCAGCGCTGCTATTGGCTGTTCAGCATGGCCAAAGAACGCCCACAGTTTTTCTCCCAAGCAGAACAAGAGCTTGGAAGGTTATGCCAAATTTGAGTCATTAATTAAAACACCTCAAAATCTGTTAATGCCAGGAGAGAGGGCTGGCAAAAAGCAGCAGACAAATTAATGCGTAAATACTGTCCATGGTAGATGTTTCTATCACTTTCTACAGTATGAATTTTTGCATTTTAATAATCTCATATTTACTTTGTTCTTTTATATCAGAGCCTCCACGGGACCCACTAGAACATGGGGACAAGTAAAAGTGAAATACAATAATATTCTACAAAATGGTAGCCTTTAATTATTACACTTTATTTTAAAAAGGCACTTGTTATGTCAAGAGATCCAAATTTCAGTGTCATTCCTTAGACACGGGAAGTAAAGGACATGTGCAAACTGGGAATTTCAACAAAAAAAAAATCTTTAACAATAAAAAAATGAAAGTTTTCCTTTTCCAAGTCATCCACAGTTTACACGGTAAAACTGTATTGCTCCGTCTCTAGATAATCCATCCATAGTTTTTTCTAATACAATATACGGCTCGACAGGAAGCAAGCCTTTCAAAGTAAACTAAACTTCACAATAAAATGGCCCGAACAAATCTTCTTACTGAATATGATAAAAATAAAAGCAAACTATCATACAAATAACTTAAATATTTTAGATTTATGGCTCCAACATCACTTTTTCCTCCTTAAAAGCCACTGTTAAATGATGTGTGTGTCTGTTTATAACAGCCACCAAGAAAAATCTCTCTACAGTTACACTGTCGCGCTGCGCTAAAGGATCCTGTCTATTGCGCAATACGTGATTAATTCGAAAAACTCTGCAAATTATTCTTGCACCTTCTGTAACAGGTTGCAGTCGTAAAAATGGACATGGCTACGGCAGACTTCCCTTTCTCCTCTGCTTATACAGCTGTGATCTAATCTTGTTTACATGAAATAAGCCTGCTCTCGAGCAGGCTTAAGCTGGCGCACATATTGCTATGACAACAAGTGCAGGATGTCTTTCGAAGAACCAAACGATCCAAGATCATGCCAAATCGTCAACAATGAAATCCTGCTAACTGAGTTAGCGACGTACGAAGAACGGACCCCAATACTCCAGCAGGATGTGTTAATCTTTCATAAAAACTTTGTGTGCAACCAGAGTGAGCTACTGGTTAAATAAAATAAAAAAAAAGTGAAATAATGTGGCTATGCACCTTTTTTTAATATTTTTTTTTTTTACTGGTTTTAACCTAGTTTGAGATATTGGCTTTTGTGGTTTTGTTGTTTGTGTTTTATGTTTATGCTCTGTATTTTATTTGTTTTGTTGTTTTACTGTTAGTAATTTATTACATTTAAAATTATCTTTTCAAGGTAAAGTGAATGAACTGAATTATTTAGCAGCAACATGTTTTCCAAATAGTGTTAATATTTATGATATACATTTATTGTTCAACTAGAAAAGGCATAAAAGCAATGTTTTGCATATATTTTTTAAAAATCTTATATATTTACTTTTTAAAACCCCTTTGAAATTCGGGCAATTGGTTCCACAGATTTGTATAATTTAATCAAGAATATTGAGTTTATCTTGTATATAATGCCCAATGCATATTCTGTTTTGGATTTTTGGTTTTTAAAACTAGAAAAACTAAGTTCAGATACTTTTTATCCTATCCTACAAAAATAAAGTTGTTTTAATGTATTGCAAAATCTTGTTCTTGCCTAGAAAAAGTTTTTACTCCTAGGTGTGAAGAATTAGATTTTCTTCAAAGATGTAAGAGGTCATAAAAAGCACTCCCTTATGACCTAATGGGAGTGGTGGCCTAGTAGTTAGGGCAGGGCGCTTGCGTTCTGGGAAGGATGGAAATTCCCCGGTTCGAATCCCACAGACTGTCCCTCTGTGTCCCTGAGCAAGACCCTTAGCACCAGATAGCTTCCACGGGCGCTGCACAACAACAAGCCCTAAAGGAATCGGTTGAATGCAGAAGACAAATTTTATTGGAATGACAAATAGAGGTGATCATTATTATTATTTTAGTCTGCTAAATTTACAGTAAATGTAATCAACTAAACATAGATTTATTTGACTAAAACTAAAATGACTACAAATAACTAAATTACAACTAGCAGTAAATTATACTTTGATCAGACGACTGATCAATGAATGGCTGAAATGAGACTACTACAGTTTTCACTTGCACACAGAGCCGACAGTCCTCTGTTTAGAAATATTTCCAGTCACGACGATAACTAAAAGTTATATTGTGACATCTGATAAAGGCCCCACGCATCACTCTCATTGGCTACCTGAGCAGACAGCCCAACGAACTTAAGACTACTGATAACATGGTTATCATTAACATAGTTAATAACATTATGTCTGTATTACTGATATTAAATGTTATTATTACAGTTGTTGCTTTTCTAAATTAAAGCAGATTTTTTGTATGTTTGCGAACACATTGAAGTAGCTAAAAATCTCATACCATATACCTAGTAGCTACACCATTTACAGATTATATTAATCCAATTTTTGCGTCTTATAATGATAAATCAATTATTAAATAAATTATCATTAGTATTCTTTTTACAGCAAAATTTTATACTATACTAATACTGCAGTTTATGTCAACGGAAACATGCAAAAAGTTCTGCATTAAACCCAGTTTTGTTCTATAGGTTTCCTGCTGGACCCAATCTCAGACAAGCAGAAGACAATAGATAGATGGATGCATAAAATTACAATGATTCAGGAGTTGTATTTAATTTCCCTTTCATTTTCAATTTAATTGAAAATGAATTAAGTTGAATTAAATCCTTCATTCAAGTGCACTGACCTGACCCTTAAAAGGTTTGACAGGGTGGCTAATAAAACATTGTGGTCACAGCTCACTTTCCATTAATTACTTGCTAATTTTGTACAGGTTGAACAACAATGTTAACTTCTCAAAGGTTAAATCTAACCAGCTCACTTTTTTATTTTCTAGATCAAATCTATTTAACATGTTTTTAATGACAACCAATCCAAAGCAACGTACCCATTTTACTATGAAAGTAATATTAGGAGATAATTTTGTAGTCTGAATTAGCCATTCACCCTCAGTTTCTCCTCTTCCTTACTTGTTTTTGCCTCCCCCCCCCCCATCCTATTGTTTTAGAAAAGCTGTCAAGGAAGCGACGGACCCTGGCTTGGCGGGTATAACTGCCTACGTCTCCCAGGACTGCACAGGTATGAAATATGATCCGTCCGTTGATGGTACAGGAAACTGGGCACGGCGCCCAAATCGACTGCTCTCTTATTCCTCCGTCAGTCTGCTACTGTGAGACTCCAGCCGCTAAAACCGGGGGACAGGAGCCTCGGAGTCTATTCCCCACAACAATCACATCCATCTCCAATCTATAGCACGCCGCCCCGACCGCCTCTTCACCTCGATATCTCAGCTGATGACTCATGTTTGTCTTCTCAGTGCCGGAAGACGGTGGTTTGTGTGCGAGCTGTTAATGCAAAGTGTTAGCCACAACGAGAAACAACATACAAGTTTTTGGTTTATTTGAAGGTCAGCCTGCCTTTGTCACTTGGAGAAGCATTTTTTTTTTCAGTTGATTCAGAGAAGAAAGTTCATAATTTGTGGATTTCCTTCTGTTTTATACTTGCAAATAAAATGTTTTATTTATTCTATTTAACTTTTATTCGCACAGGGAATCACATTGAGATCCAATATCTCATTTTCAAAAGAGACCTGTTTGACAAAATGACAAGAATCTGAACGGTTTCCTCTGTGGAATAGTTGACACACATTTCTTTTTAATGCTAAAGGATTTAACAATACATTTAATGTCCCTTCACAGACTTATCAGGCATGAAGATAAATAATAAAAAAATAAATTTCTCCTTACTTACTCCACACTCTGGAAAAGTGTGGCATTCTAATCTGTTTGAAATAAGAGTATGGAAAACATATTTATAATGCCGGTCTTTAGCTTTATTTGAATTTCACTTAAGTGATATTCAGTTCGGTGCAGTTGTTTAGTTTGGTGATAATTCATAACAAACGCCATTCATATCCAGTTATGTAGAATCCAATTGGGCTCTAGTTCTGTTAATATAAATCTAATTAATTCTAATTTAATCACATAGAAGGACCAATTCCATCCAGATTATAAGTCAATATAATAAAATTTTGCCCAATATGTAATGCCTGTGAGTGACGTCACTTTCATTTTGCTGCAATCCTTCATAACTAAACATGCATGTGACAACAGTGGAAAGGAACGCCTCTCTTTTAACCTCAAGGCGAACATGGCTTGGTCTGAGCACCCTTCTGCCCTCACCAGAACTTTTCACAGCAACTGCCTCAGAAGATTACCAGTATATTGCTTTTTTCAATGTGTGAAACATTTTAAAGACATAGGAAGATGTCTGTCTTTATGTAAATAATGCCACAACATTGCATTTAAATGCATTTTTGTTATGGACGAACCTTGCATATACAAGCGTACTCTAACAAACACTCACAGGTGCTTGGATCCGGGTGCTTACAGATACACTTCTATACAGTTTAACACTATAGTTAGCTTTGGCTGCCACTAAATACACCTCTTGTTAAATAATATTGCTTATTTTCAGTGATGTAATCAAAGGTGTTGGTTGTTTGTGCCTGTGATACCGTTTTTGATTGGTTTTGCTGCTCTTTCTATATCTCTTTCTGCAGGTGTAGAAGCAGACTCTGAGGATGTTATCTTGTTCTCTCTTCAATTTTTGTCACTTTTTCTTCTCTTTAACATTTTGCCTCATCTTTTTCTCTACCTTTTTATTTCTGTTTTATCTTTCCATTTCTGTGCCCATTGAACTTGAAATAATCCCAAAAGTATATCCAATAGTTCTCAACTGGAGCACTATAGCGACAGCAGTAAGACTCCACTTGTGAAAGTAAATCTGTTGGGCTTTCTTTGCTGTTGAGACAACAATTATTTTTTTTGTTTTTCTCTCTTAATGCTACACTGCCAGGCAGGATTATATAGTGCTGCTAATTTGGTTCTCAAATTTTGCCTCAACTGTATAAAAATCAGGGTGCGTATAACAAGAGATGCTCAAACTTAAGACATGTCAGGGCTCCATGTCTATGACAACGTGCTTAATTAAAGTTTAAACACATGTAACACATGTTTTCAGATAAGACAACTTTCATGACAAGATAAATCGTATGTTGTATGAAAAATAGAGATAATAATGTCAAGTAGCTGAATGTTCTGAATAGATAAATATTTAAGAACACACTGGAGTTCCAGCAAACAGACGAAGACAGAACTTCATCTAACTTCTCTGCTTTTGATCTTTTCTAGTGTACAGTGTTGATGTTGTGGAGTGCCACAAGGTGCCAAGCACAGAGGAAACCTCAGATGAGACACCAGAGAGCCCTCCTGTCGCACAGACCAGCCAACCCTCACCTGCTCCCACGCTGCCAGAGGACCGAGCCGTCATCATCCTCATCCCTGTGAGGCTGGGGGGGGAAAGGACCAACCCGGAGTATTTTGACTTTGCAAAGGTGAGATATGAAGTTGTCATTAGCGTTAGCTGTTTTCAAAGGTCTTATATTTGGCCGAGTTTCCCTGAAGGTAAAGTTAAATATAAATGTTTTTCTGTAAATGTTTAGTCGCTTTTGAAAATGACAAACTCGGAACGTGTTTTGTTTAAAAGTTTCACAGATCAGCCTTTTGTGGCTGGTTTCTGATCTCCCAGTTTATAAAGCTGTAAAAATTAAGCCCAATTCAGACTTATTTAATTTTTTTTAAGAACTGTAATTAACATTGATCAATATACCTTTTTTTTTTTTGCCGTTCTAATGTAAGTAGTCAACTGTTATTGAAATTAGAAGCAGAGCCAACCTGACACCTTACAAATGAGCCCTCCCTCTAAAACAGGGTTTTACTACTTTTTTAAAACACAGAAAAATTCTGGATTTGCTTTAGTACCCATGAACATCAGTTTCGGTGTGAATAAGGATGGCTTTGAAGCCGTTTCATGAATTACTGGAAACAGTTTATCAGCACAAATCTTGCAGAAAACTACAAATCAGCCGAAACACTGAGTTCCTTTAAATCAAGACTGAAAACCCACCTGTTAAGAGTTGATTTCTGCCCATAATAACAGGAACACTGACCAACATGTTTGATGTGTATTGGTATTTTCACTTGATAAAGTTCAGTGTTTGTTTCTGGTCTCACCACCGGTGACAGTTTCAATGTGTTTATGATGTTTTTATGTTTTCATGATGAAAAGCACTTTGAACCACCTTGTTGCTGAAATGTGCTACACAAATAAACTTAACAGCAGAGGCTTGTTTAACAAAGTCCATGTCTATTGTTCAACCTAAAGATGACCCAGAAGCTAGACCTGCTCTCACTTCACCAAATACAATTTTAAAATTGAATTTGTCTTACGTTTGTGTCTTTCACTTGATGTATCGTGTTGAAATAAATAACACCCGATCAGTGGTCAGGCCCAGACAAACTGAAATTCGGCCATTTCCAGTCGGGTGGCGATATTTTGTGGTCATCTCTAGGTTAATGTTAATTTCAGTGCATTAACTAACAACCAAAATGAAACCATTTCAGCTCTAAGTCAGACCCACTGTTTGCTTCTCTGCTCATATAGAGCATACTGAGTCTGGAGTACTGCATAGGCATCATCGGAGGGAAACCCAAGCAGGCCTGCTACTTTGTGGGATTTCAAGGTTAGTGCCAGCATATTGGAAAACAGAAAAAGACACATTCGCGCAGAGGTTGGTGTGAATAACAAATTATCTTTGCATAATATACCCTTTGCATGTGTAGAGACAAAGTGAGTTAATGTATTCATGTTTGTATGAGGAAAACGAAGAGGAGTGGAGATGAAACCGAGTGAAGCGGGGCTTACTTTATTCCCTCTGACCCATCAAAACCTCGCCCATTTATCACAAGTAAACCTCCCTAGTTGTAAACCATAATTGATTTCCATAGGCGGCATGCATTAAATTTCATCCGCGCGCCCAAAGTGAGCCACTCTTCATCACCTTCAGCAGCCAGGAGAAACCTTCAGTTGTACATCTTAGCAGTCAATATTTACGCATTTACATATTACCCATTTGAAATACAGTGTTGGATGATGTCTAAATGACAAGCAATACATTCTCCCTGCCAGCGCACAGCTCAGCACTGCATTCATCATATGCAAAACGGCCCAATATAATTGCGTGTTTGTAAAAGTAATTCCCCCACACAAAAATTAAATGACAACCCCTTTTCTTGCGGGTATAAAAAATGTGCTTGTACAAACGCATCTGATTATGCGGACTTTTAATCCACCCTGGTGGATATTAAAAAGCAACAACCTTCTCGAAAGCATATTTGACGCACACAACCCCAACAGCAGGTCCGGCGGGTGACTTTGAGCTGCTCTGCATAGATATTGAGGAGAAACTCGTTTTTTTTTTTTTCTTTTCTGAAATAATCTGATGTTTTTGAATAACTTGTCTTTTGTTTTGTCCTTGCAGATGACAGCTTGATTTACATGGACCCTCATTACTGTCAGTCTTTTGTGAATGTCAGCACCAGCGATTTCCCTCTCCAGGTAACGTAAAATTACACAGACGAGCTGACCGAGGGCTCCAGTAAATGTGGATTTAATAGTTTCTGTTAGTACTTAAGGGTGTGAATCTTAAAGCAGCACTAAGCCCAATCACCAGGTCTGTATTGGCTGATTTATTCGCTGCTCAGATAAGCGAAACTGCCACCTAAGAGAAATACTGCAAATGCATGCTCTAGCAGACCTAATATTTCAGGGCCAAAACATAAGGACCACGCAGTTGCATCTCAATAAATTAAAACCCATTTCAAATGTGGTCTGTTTCTGTAGTTCAATACAAAAAGTGAATCTCACATTATATAGATTAATTAGGTGCAGAGTGGTATATTTTAAGTGCTAATTATGGCTTGAAGCGAATGAAACTCTAAATTCAATTCCTTTAGAAAGACAGAATATTGCTTAAGTCTAGTTTAAAAAAAAAAGGATTTTTATACAGAAATAGTGGCATAATAAAAAGTATATCTATGTGTTGTTCAGTAGATGCAGTCCAACTTATTTGGGGGGCTCCTTTTGCATGGGTTAGGGCATCAATGCAGCGTTGCATGGAGATGATCATCCTGTGGCTCTGCTGAGGTGTTGAGGAAGCCCAGGTTACTTTAACGGCAGCCTTCAGCTCGTCTACTTTGTTACGTCTGGTGCCTCTCATGCTAACAACACTCAAACAAATCTCTGTGGGGTTCAGGCTAAGCCAGCTTGATGGCCAATGAAGCTCTGTGAGACCATGGTCATTAAAGCATGTATTGGTTCTCTTGGCAGCATGGATGGGTATAAAGTCCTGCAAGAAAATGCAATTACCATTACACTTGTCTGCAGGAGGAAAAATGAAGTGGTCTAAAATGACCCTGTACTGACAGTTTTACTGATTTTTTTGGACTTGATAAAACACAATGGAGCAGCACCAGGAGTTGACATGGCTCCCCAAATCATCGCTGACGGTGGAAGCTGCACACCGGACCTCAAGCAAATTGGATTCTGCGCCTCCCCACTCTTTCTCCAGACTCTATGACGTACATGGGTCAAATAAATCGCCGAATTTACTTTCATCTAAAAAGAGGGGAAAGTTCTAGTCGTTTTTTTTTCTTCTTAGCCCAGGTAAGATTGATCTGACATTGGCATTAGATCAGGAGTGGCTTAACTCAACTGACCGGGCAGCTGTAGCGCATATCCATAATGGAATGTAAATCTTCCCAAAATCTTCAGTGGACTGTGTTTCACAGTCCTTGCAAGGCTGTGGTCATTCCCGTTGCTTGTGCAGCTTCTTCTGCCACATTTTTTCCTCCCCCTCAACTCTTTGTTGCGATGCTTAAATACAGCACCTTGTAAAACAGCCAGCTCTTTTAGGGGCTTCCCTTCCTTTTGAAGGACCTCAGCGACTGCTGGGCTGCCGTCATCGCAGCAGTTTTTCCAAGGTTTGTTTTTGGCCATGGCAAAGTGTCTGAGAAACTGAAATTTGTGGGTTTTTTTTTTTTTATCAAAGCATCAAAATGTGCAGAAATAGAACATGAAATATTTCACTCTGGGAGGAATAGATGAGTTTAAAGTTTTATGTTAAATTACTTGAATAAATTTACTTTGCAGTGCCATTTCATATATTGAGATGCACCTGTATAGCAACGTTTTGTCCTTTAATGCTGTAGCATACGATGTTAAGATAGAAGAGCTGAAAAAAAAGCATAGACACTATCGCAGGTCAATGCGTTTTCTTTCATAAAGTGGTTACTTTTGACATTTCAACTCCTGACTAGAGTGAATATTTGCTCCTTCATCTTGATGAATGTGGCTAGATTTTAAGTTTTTCCCTGTTATTCTGTGATTTGCAAGTCATATCATTGCCCCTCACCAAAGAAGATGCCTTTCAGCAAGATGGACCCAAGCTGCACAATTGGTTTCTATTCCAAAAGTGTTCAAGACTATGAGCGGATCAGGGAGGAGCTGTCCAAGGTAAGGAGGCCTGCTGTAACACAGAACACCTTGAATCGAGTCAGCGAAGAGATTCTCTTGCTAATTTTCCAGATATGGTTAGGGTTTTGGTAATGAGTGTACAAACTGATTTTAAAACAGTGTTGGAAGATTTTACCAGACCTACATTAATTGAGCAGTAGGTGGCAGCATTTAGCCATGAATATAACTGAGTTACCATCCATGATGCATAGCTGTTTTCAGAGCAGTCTCTTCCTATATTAATTAGTTTGTGCTTAAACCACTTATTTCTCTATTAAAATGAATTACGTTTGCATTAAGACTTCATCTTCAGAATTGAAATTGGAAGTAAAAGTTATTGCGCTCTCTTTTTGCCAGTTGCTGCAGCCGTCATCGAAGGACAAATATCCAGCGTTTACCTTCGTGCAAGGTCGCAGCACAGACCACGACCTGTCGTCAGACCTGAACACAGAGAAGCGGGAATGGCCTTTCATTCGGGACACGCGCAGAACCGTCACCACCGCCGGAGACTTTGTGCTGCTTTGAAACCCAAGTTTGCGGTACAAGGTTCTCTGATTGCTTGAAATCCACTGCATCACGTCTGTGTTAGGATTGGGTGGTTAAGTGGCTAATCTAAAACTACATTAATCCAGTTTTTACATCCTAGAGATACTGATCCTGAACCAAAGGGTTGTCTGGTTCGGCCTGGCAATGTGAATTATTTGGTTATACTGAATTATTTGCAAGAAGATATTTTGACATTATTTGTTCTATTGAGTCGAAGTTCATGACATTTTGTAGTGCAGTAGAATTAAGAACAAATTTATTGTATTTTGCGTCACTATTTGTATTTTTGTAGTCAAGGCTTATGTCAAAATTTATTGAGACATCATATGTTGACAGAAGTGGAGTCTCATCTGTAAAATTAACTTGATGTTTAAAAAAATAATAAAAAATTGAAAGGGCATAACCATTTTTTTACAGTAGATATAAGCACAGCCTGTACTTATTTGGTTTGATTTTTTTTTTCTGCTTATGATATAGTTGAATTGTTTAGCATCCACACCATATCTGAACTATACAAGCAGTGTGAATAATAATTAAAAGTGTACGGAATAAAATAACAGACAAGAGTTTAGAAAAAAAAGCTATAAATCAAATATTTTCTATTTTACAGATGAGACCCCAGGTGTAGGTTTTTTTTTTTTTGTTTTGTTTTGTTTTTTTGTTCTAAAGAGATATTTGTAAAAGTATAACTAGGTCACATTCTTTCAAGATAAACAGCATTATGCAGAAGTGTTTGAAATAAGGGTGAAATAAGGACTAGAGCAGCATTCTTCATACTTTCTATAATAAATACCACTGGAATGAAAGTCAGGTTGTACCAACTTAAAACAGTACAACCAGAATTGGACCTTCAATTTTTGTGATTTATCAGACAAAGCCACAAAATGTTATCTAATGGCACTACATGATTAGTTGAACCATAATAAGTATATAGTGGGTTATTGTTATGGGTCCTTTTTATTCAGAAGTTTGTAAAATTCACAAGGAAGTTTCAAGTCAGAATTTCAAGGAGAACACCGACCGTGGCATAAGAATTCAATATGGCCGCCTTGCATATAAAACTTAATGATAGCAGCAGAAAAACAACATAAAAACCCGTTAAAAAAACTGTTTATAAACGTATAGCACTGTAAACACTGTTCTGTGTGCAACATGCAGAGAATCAACTTGTTAGCAGCTCATAATCACTGAGCAAATAAACTGCGTTTTTAAACTTGAAACTGGAAAAGTTAGTTGGGTTTGAGAATAGAATAAACCAGAGAATAAATGGCCATCAGGATTTGCTACTGGCTCACTGTTGTCATCACTGGTATTTACCGTGAAAGCATTTTTTTTTTTTCACTAAATTGAGAACACTAAATGAAGATGATTTTCTGAATCATTATTTGTATGCGTTGCAGTCATATTGGATTTCGAGGTCAGGGTTGGTTTTTCACTTGAAGTTCTAGCTTTTGAGGTCGTTCAAATGATTTTTACAACTTCAAACTTGGAAACTTCAGCTTCTGGGTACAAAATGCAACGCATTACAGCGTCTTTCACGTTAATATGAAAGTAATATTGTTATGCCCTAGCACAGCAAGGAGAATAAGTCCAGGTCCTGTTGTACTGCTGTTTTAAAATCTCTGTTAATGTGGGGATAGTTGGGAAAACTTGGTATTTACTAAGTTGGGATGAACAGTGGTACTTGTACCATTGTTTAGGAATCACAGATCTAGTGCTATTAAGGTGTCTTTGGGGTAAAGCGAGCGTCTTAAAGGGCTATTTAATAATAAAAACGTTTCATTTCTATGCTGAGAAAGTTTCCTTCTTCTAGATTAACTCCTGAAACACTTATGAAGAAAACGATGCACACAATGAAGGAGGCTCTTTGCAATTCAACGCAAAGTTCATTTGGATTACACTAGAAAATTTTTTTTTCTTTTTACGCAGTATTATATCACCGTATGACACCATATCACACAAAGCGGTATGGGCTTTGATCTCTTCTTACCAGGAAGTTTGTTGGCACGAATCCTGTATGAATAAAAAACTTTTTTTTATTTTGGCTGCATTTAGCAGCACTGCTGTGCACGTCTTTCACTGTTTCCTCAAATCATTTCTACTTATTTTTTTTTCTCAATTCCAACAATGAATAAGTGAAGGTCAGTTACTGTGCAATAACATACAAATTAATCTGAAACTAACACGAAGTACACTCGCTAATGTTTCAGGCTCCAAAGCTCAGCGGAGCTTTTTTGTCACTAAATAAACACTGTAAAGTTTTATCATGTTCTTTCTTCACACAGAAACGTGTTTGTTTGTACAAATTAACTTTAGAAATCATCAATAAAATGTTTCAACATGTTGAGCACAAGAGCTAAATAAATGAATTTATTTGAATTTACCAGTTTGCATTGTTTCTTTTTTTCTGTTCATGTTGGAGAATTCCCAGCCGCTCTAAATAAAAGTTCAAAGAAAATGAAATGTTTGCTTCGTTTTTCGGGCCAGCATAGCAAGCCTCACCGACGGGTTGAAACAAATTCAATGCCTTTCCTCTCCCAGTCAAATGTGGAAGATTAAAACTAATCGTACGTGCTAACCATCTCTACAGCCCATTAACCAGGAACCGGGAAAAAAATGTGACCCAGTGACACTGGCGGCAATTGTGTTCGTCTGTGGAGGAAAAGAAAATATCCTTGTGTGCAAAGCCCTGTGATAATCTGTTTGTTGCCCTGTTGCTGTTTTCCTGTACAATGCAAATTCTTGTATTATGATGAGCCGTGCTTTTTAAAGGAGGGAAATGTCCCTTCTGCGGGGAAGTCGGGGGCAAAGGTGAGAATAGATGGACAGACGGATGAAGAGACCCCTCATTTGTTCCCACCCCAGCACATAATGGCATCGTTGAGATCCACTGCTGGATAATTTTTTTTTTTTTTTTTGGGGCCTAGCAACAGACTTTACAGATAGAGCGGGAACATTACGTATGCAAAAGCAAAGCATCTACAGAGACATTCCTCTGTTTGGGAGATTGAGAGCGTTGGGTGGACAGGAGGAGACATAACACTAGGGATTTTTGTCCGAAACATGAAGGCGCATTTGTTCTCCGGGCCGCGGGGCGATATGAGCATTGACTTTGTTCGCCGTGTATTTACAGGGATTTATGAATATTTGATTAATGAGTCACAGGAGCAAGGGAAATGCAATAAAGCGGTTGTGTAAAACCAGCAAGTTGCAATGAGGGTGTTCTCATACTGTCCAAATTCCTGAAAATATAGTTTGGAGCCAAACGGATTCCTGACAAAGAGCTAGACCATGAGGCTTTGTCTATTTGATAAATCTGTGGAATGGGAGGTAAATATTTTAGTTTGGTTCATGCTAGAAACCGTGAGTATTTCAGTAGGATGGAGGGTAATCTAGGACACTGGCATGGATCATTTTGTCTCTCTTTGAGCTTAAAGATTTAACTTAGGTTAGTTTAGTTAAATAGGCCCAATTCACAACGACTGTCATGTCAAGATGTACTTTACAAGGCAAGCAGGACCAGGTCAAATGAATCCAGTTAATTCCAACTCTGATCAGTCAAATTCAGATGCAGTTACTTGTAGTCCAATCCAAATTATACTATAATACAGCCTAATGTTTGATTGCTTTAATCCAAATGGTAAGAAGTTACCTAAGGAAGTCCAGACTATTTAGTCTTTCTAAGTGCAGCAGTCCCTCATTTAGATGAAATGAAGCATATGATGACAAACATAACTCTCTACAGTAAAAAAACAAAAAAAACAAACAAAAACAAACCAGGAGCCATTCAAGTAAGAGACACAGCTAAAAAAAAAAAAAAAAAAAAAAAAAACCAGAAACAATGGGCAGGAGTATTTTTTTATAGAAACACAAAGAAAGAGAATATACAAAGACAAGGCAGCAATACCCTTATTTATGAGACGGGGTATTGCTGTTCCAACTTAGAGGAAATAGTGAGCACAGAGGAGCCGAACCAGTAGTACTTTCTAAGTGGCAGTAAAATTAAGAGTACACACAGTAAATGCTCCGCCAACGATTCCATCCATCAGATAAAAGCAACTTAAGACAGAAGGGGTACTTTCTAAGCATAGAAAGGAAACAGTAATGTCTCTGGTAGTTGAACCTAGACTTAAAGGTAGGAGCAACGAAGACAAGTTTCTAAAAATAAAAAAAACAGAACCCATATAAATGAAGTTATAGTGACTGAAAAAATTGCACTGAAATGTAAACTATTGACAATTTAAAACTATAAGTGGCTGTTTTTTTTTTTTTTTTGTTTTTTTTTTTTCTGCCAGGCATGTAAACAGGCCACAGTGCGTATGATTAAATGAGTGTGCAAAATTTCAAAGCAGTATTGAAATCAAGGATTACGTTTTGTGTTATTTCCATGTGATAAAGAACATATTTTCTGAACTCGTCAGACTCTCCATATTCCAGCTCCAGCACAAGGATGTCCAGGTGAATCAGGTGCCACCAAAAAAAAAAAAGCAGAATCCTACATGGACAGCGTGGATATGTGTGTCTGTTGAGGAAAAAATAAAAAAAAGTGATGTCTTTTTTTTTTTTTCATTTTCCATTTCTAAGGAGCGTGTAAATTTATATGGATGAATGTGTAGTTTACACATGTACAGCTTGTGTGTTAGACATTCTAAATCTTAGGTGTCACACTCCCTCCCCGACTTCACACCAGGTGCAGGGGTGCTAGATTTATACCCAGTAGCCCTTGCCCACCCTTGTGGAATGCCATGCATCTTCAAACAGGTACTTCACTTTGAAATCTCATCTCGGCGTGATCTCCAGGCGGCTAAATATACCCAGCTCTCTCGGATCCTGCAGCCGTCGGAGCGTAAATACTGCCTGCGCTGCATCAGACTGCATTCAGAGTCTTAAGTCTGTCCGTGCAACTGTCCACTTGTCTCCACCCGTCTCCTGCAACGCCCTCTGACTCCACCCCCCGCCCCCCCCCCAAACACAAGCTCCTGGAGAAGTGCTGAGGCACTGCATGCCTAACACATCTCCTCTGGGCTGAAGCCAGACAAATGTCATGATGCTGTGATTAATCAGCACCACACGAGACAGCTTTAAGGGCGTTCTACCCCGTGAACATGACCTACAGCACAGGGGTCAAGGGTTCCTCACCTTTTTTTCCCTCTCTGGTTAAAAATGTGCTTTGTGGCATAACCAGAGCTCAATATCTGGATCATTTTACACCAACAACAAAAAAAACAACAACAACTGTGTATGGTGTCGGGGGGCTGGGGTGGGGGGACTGTTTATGCTTTAACTCTAAATAATTATGGAAGGGAGCAAGGGAAAACTGACTGGTCATATAATTTTTCATTATGGGCGCTGTCCATAGTTGATCAGCTGTTTGAAGAGCATTGTGATTAAAAAAATTAACATTTTAAATATAGCAGAGGTAAGAGAAAATGTCAATAAAATGAACCTTTTATGACTAGCTAAAACAAGAACAATAAATAAATGCATATGTAAGCAATTAATAGCACACTTATGTTACATGCAGTATGAATGAAGCACCCATGACTTTATGATGAAAACTGTGATGCACCAACCAATATTTTTCTTCATGACTACATTTACTTTCTTTTATTTGCTTATTTCTTTGTTTAATTATGGTCACATATTATGTCTTTATCTCTTCTTACTGATTTATTTAGAGGAGGGCCTTTTTTAACCTGGTGCAACAAAACGTTATTGGATTATTACAATAAAAATTATAGGGCTCTTGGAATTCTTAGACTTTGTCTAAATCGAGTGATTTATTTGACGTCGTTCTTTATATCAGCTGGTTTGTCAGTTTGGTTTAGTTTATTGTTTATTCGTCAGGGACAATGTGCACAAACATTATTCTCCCAATGAGGAGAGATGGTTTGAACCAGACTTAGTTAATACTACTTTCCATCTGCAGTACCTGGGCAAGCACGCACAATAAAACACTTGAGAAATATTTAAACTATTCACAATATAAATTACCATTAACTCATAAATAAAAAATACTTTGCTATTAATTTACAATACTAATAAGGTTAATTTGCCTATATTGATCAATATCAAAAATATAGGTACAGATGTATCAACAGTAAGTAATAAGAAGTAAAAAGTGAACACATTATCAGTTATGTGTTCGTAAAATTGTCCAATAAAACAAACTGAATTTTCCAAAACGTAAATACAGTATACATTATATATATATACAAGGTATATGCATACTTCTTATGTACATATATAAATTAGTAACATAACCCACCACCTTTGTGGTTAAGACATAGATCTTTCGAAGGTGTTTGAAAAGCCGTAGTTAAAAGGGATAATTATACAGCTTAAGAGGCTTTAAATATAGATTCCTAGAAAGTTTTAGGTTTAAAAAGCAGATTGGTTGGCGCTTGGCTGCAGCAGTAAGTGCAATGTGACTTTTATTGGCTTCCACAAACTACAAAAAGTCAAACAAAGGAAGTTCTCCAAACTGAATGCCATTAATACAAGTAATTTGATGGTATTGCTCTACGTTATCTTGTAAAAAAAAAGGAAAAGAAAAGGACTTCTATATTTAATATATGGGTTTGCCTCAGGATCTCCCCATGTTACGGCAGCCGGTGGCTTCCTGTGGTAGAGGCCCAAAGCAAAGCTTCACACCTACCGTTGGCTAACCTCGCCAGGCTGTGACAACAAGAAGGGCACTTGGAGTTAACATTTAGATAACGGATGTGTGTACCGCTTTCGATTTCCATTCCAGGTGACAGAGGATCTTTGGGAACGCATTATGGGCTGTGTGTGTGAGGGGAGGCTGTGCAATCCCATGTTTCCTGCATCTCAGGGGCGATGCAGAGGAACGTCGAAATTCCTCATTCGGCTGTTTTCTGAGGCATGGCCAGCCCTCTGTCAGCTTTTACTAACCGGATGCATCCGAAGCAGGCGCCGAGGCTGAAGGCGGGGGATATTGCCTGCTGTGTAGCTGTCGACTTGTTTCTTATTGCATGCCGGTGTTGAGCGGGGCGGCGAGCGCCTTGTGTTGTGTGTGTGACTGCCGGTGTTTGAGGTTAGGAGGTTGTCAGCCTGTCTTTGTGTCTGAAGAGCGTGCGGCGGGACATGCTATGAATTTAGGGGGGTGGACCATCCTCCACAGACACCTCTGGACTCGTCTCACCTGAATTTTGCGTCGTACCCTGCATCAGTCTCTGCCATGTTGTGGGAAGCAAGCATTTCCCTGTTATTATTCCTTAACATACACCTGGTTAATGGCACACAGAGGCATGTGTGTGGGGTGGATGGGGGGGGGGGGGGGGGGGGGGGATTATGTGTTGGGGACAGACAACCATAAATCTAGAGGAAAATGATGTGCGCTTCTGAAGTGAGTTTTTTTTTTTCCAACCAGGTTTTATTCAGTTTTTTTTTTTTTGTGCGTGCATATGGCAGCGTGTGTCTGTGAGCGTGTGATCGCTTCCATCCTGTGAAATTTGTGACTTTGTGTGCTACTTTTGCAATCTCATCTCCCTCCAAAACTCCTGCAGGCCCCGTGCTTCATTACTGCGCAGTTGCAATAAAACCCACAGTAATTAAAGGGGATCTGGTTGTAATTGCCTCAGTGAATCAACCTAATCAGCACCTGTGCTCACAGTCATCGTAATAGTCCAATCTAACCTTTTAATACCTCAGAAATTAGAACTGTAAAAAATTATACACGTGATAATCATTCCGTATTTTGAAACTCTTGAGTGGACAATGAGTCGACTATTGGCCAAGACAAATATTAAAGCTTCAGCCTGCTGCCTGAGCATGTCTGTGCACGTCAAATCCAAGAATCATGGCTTGAACGAAGGATGTGTGAAGGATTTAAGTTTTTTTGTGTGTGTTATGGGAGCATAATGGAAAAAAAGGGTGCGAAAAATTACATTAGAAACAAGAAATACAGCGAATGAATAAAAGTTAATTGAAGTATCGTATAAAACAAAGAAACAATAAAATAAGAATTAAACAAAAATAATAATCTTTAACATTTATGGGAAATAAACAGTAGCGTTTCCAGTCCTGTTTGAAACGTGTCATCGGTGTCTGCACACCTCGCATTTTCAGAAAGCTTGTCCAACAGCTGAGGACCATAGGAACTACTTTCTGTCTCCCTTTGTTTAGTTCTAGGCCTGGGAACACTGAGGAAACCGGTGTCAGATGACCTGAGGGGTCTGGATGCTGCATTCCTGAAAAGCATCTATGTAATATCTACAAGCCCAAGACAATTTAGTGCCTTTATGAACAATAGCACTTTTTTTTTTAATAAAGATGTAGTGATTTTTAAAGGAAGGTTAAATGTCCTCCATTTTCCTGTTGTTGTCAGGACTTAAATACCTTAATCTAACCTACTGAAAGAAAAGTGTGGTTTATCAGTTAACCTTTTATATTAGCAGTGTTTTCAATATGGTTGTAGTCCTTTTTATCAATAGACTTTATGTGGTTGTTAAAATGTAAGCTTTTCTCGGATGCTGTGTTGTTTTTTTTAGTCTCATTGAGTGTAGCTGAGTTATTAGTTACAACGTTGCATTCCTGGGACCAGAAACAAAAACCTGTGGCTTTTGTTGCATTAAGTTCAAAGAAACCTGACCAACCCACTGATTGATACTATTAAGAAAGCTAATTGGTGACTGGGGGATTTGTGTTGGCACAGAAACATACGACTGTGTCCCATTAGCGTACAATACAGGTGTTAAGACATGCTGTAATACCTCATAACCTGATCTTGGGGCTTGTAAGTAATGAATGAAAGAATATTTACTGTAGGATCCCCTCACAGGAACTCTGTTTGTTTGTTTGCCCAGACTTATAGTTGTAAAATGACACAAAGTAGGCTCAGTTTGTCAAGGAAGATACCGGACAGTAACAGATAATTCTACACACCCTTACAAACTATCTATATCTTATGATTAACTGTGCCAATAATACAAAGATATTGATAATAGAAGAGTCCCAAACATTGCCATATTGTGGTTTTAAAATACTGAGAATTAATTCCTATAATTAGTCCAGTTTTTCCCAATAGGAGCTTTAAGTGACCTATTTCAGGGCAGTTTAACATCAACAGGCCTTACTGTCTGCTTTTTACTGATGTAAAGAAGATCTGGAGGATAGAGGGGAATGGAGCCAAACATTTGAGAATTTAGAAGCAAGAAAGAAATTAAAAAACAATGTACCATTCTCAGAGTTCAGCAGCTTATCTAGTATCCGATTGATGGTAGATGGTGCATTGGCTTTTGTTTTAAGTTTTGTATAAACACTCAACAGGTCTTAATGTTGTTTCAGCAACATGAACATATGACCCCTGCTAACACTATGGGTCATATTTAAAGGAATCATGGCATACATTAATATACTGGCTGTGTAAATTGTAAAAAGTCATGTTTTAACCAACTTTTAACATGTTTCTTAAACTTCAAATTTTGATCTAGAATGAGGTTAAGAAATTCAAAGTCATCAGTGTCAGTTTATTCACTTTTGATAAAAATATCAACATTGGAAGGCTGCACCATTTAGAGTAATTCATCCTTTTTGTCGTATTCACATTTAAACACAGACATGACTGATTCTGTCTGATTCTCTCAAACCTATATTAGCTTGAGGACCGGCTGCTAACGCATGATTTAGAACGACTTCTGCTGTCTTTTGACCACTTCTCGGAAATAGATCCAGAAATTGATCCCGTCAAAGAGCTCTAAATCCCATCCCCACTTTTCATGTGGCAGCTTGAATTTACAGCGCCATCCACCAAGAGCAGATCTATTGAAAATGAATTAAAATATAACAAAATGTAGTTTGTTAAAGTAATTGAATTAGATACAACACTGGTAAATTTAAATGGAGTCACTTGTCCTTTTATTTCAGTGATAGGTAAATTTTTAAAATGTACCTATCACTGATGGTCCAGGTTACCTTTTGGTCCCACCTGCCGAGAGTGCCTTCTTCGACATGTTCGTCGCGTCTTGAACCGATGCGGTTTGTTGCGAAATGTAGCTGCATAAAGACCAGAAAAAAAAAAAAAAAACAAGCAAGAATGTCAGTGTTTAAGCAAAGCAACTATGTAGCCTCACTTCCATGGTGTTATTTGAAATAAATGAGAGGTAAAAGTATTAGAATAGTGTTGCCCAACTACCCAGATGTGAAACAGCCTGTATACACAGTTCAACAAGGAGAAGGGATAAAAATCAGGGATAACGACGCAGCTAAAATCATGAATAAATTAGCACGCCCATTACTCTCACACCACTGGGCCCATGGCCCCATTGAAATATAGGTCTTTTCAACACATATACCTAATATACTAAAAAAGAACATTTAAAATGATTCAGTGGCTTGTGTGAACACATTAATTTTCAGTACTAAAAATATATTTTTAAGCAGGTTTTGAGCCCTTCTTCTTCCTCGTGCGGACTGCATAATGGATTCCCGTGTAATCCATTACGGCTGCTGAGGAAGCGGGAGATAAAGAGTCGGCGGCGGCACCCACCCGGGGTTGTTCTTCTTTAAATGAAGTTTTAATAAAGAACGACGGAGAGGCCGAACAAGGTCAATTATCAGACTTCGCCCACCCGCCGAAGCCCTCCTCAGATCGCCGTGCTTAGCGCGCCATAATACCTGTCCGTCATAGCCTGCTGATCTACATGTAAAAATGTCAGACGAGCAGACGAAGGCTGAACCTATCTATCCAAAAAACCTCTGTCAG
Organism: Fundulus heteroclitus; assembly: GCF_011125445.2. Classification (NCBI taxonomy): domain Eukaryota; kingdom Metazoa; phylum Chordata; class Actinopteri; order Cyprinodontiformes; family Fundulidae; genus Fundulus; species Fundulus heteroclitus. Next base: position 5,788,412 of record NC_046369.1, read on the forward strand.
GGCGCGTTTACTGTTGACTATTTTTCGTCCTGACTGGCACCTAAGGTCGCCGCTCTCGCAGACTGGCAAATCAGGAGAGCTGACTGTGGTCGACGCTCATTTGTCAGCAGCCTCGTTGAGGGGGGATATCTCTTTATGCATCAAGAATACGTTAAAAGTCACTGGGGGCAGAAATGGAGATATTAATTTTGTGTGCCTGGGTGCTCATTCAGCGTTGAGAGTCGAAACCCCCCCATCACCCCCCCCCACCCCTCTCAAGCTGTGAGGTGGATTTAATGTACACGGTGCTTATGAATACACTTACGTATTCATTTGAGCAATAATCGCCGGGCAGGGTCCCACACAGAAAAACAAACTGCCTAGCTTCCGGCAGCCATTTTAATTAAATGCCATGGATTGTCAAATTTATTGATCTCGCTCCCCTTCCCTGACACAACCCTGAAGGATGTCTCGTGCCATTTCCATATCTTTAGTGGGTTTTCCTGCTTAATGCGAGATGAGGGATGAAAGGAGATGGAGGTCTGCTCGGCTAAATTAGGCCTGGGCGCGCACAGCTTGCAGCGAAGGGAGGGAGGCGAGGTGAAAATGGATGTAGATAGGCTAAAGTGGGGTTGCACATGTCCTGAGGCGATAGCCTGCGAGCTTGCAGCGAGGCCTCGCTCCCGCTCTCTCTCTCTCTCGGAGCAGATCTGTGTGCAGATGGGTGTCTGACAGGCCTACAGCTGTTCTCCTAATTGTTCATTAAGTGTTCTATTGATTCCCTTATTTCAAATACATGTGTCTTTCAGCCGCTGCTCTCCACGCGATGTGGCAGAGGCGCGTTCGCCGCGCACACACGTCCGCACAGGCCCCGCCGACGCACGCGCAATCCTGGCTCGGCCAAGATGACAGGGCTGGCTGATGCCGAAAATGCGAACTGCCACTTCTAATCCAGGATTCCTCTCTCAGCGGGGTCCGGCAGGGCCTGGGAAGCAGAACCTCATTCGACGTACCGGGCTTTTATTTTCCAAACTTTTAGCATCAATCAATTAAAGTGCTGGCAGCAGCGTAGAAAAAATGTTTAATTCCTTGTTAAGCGGCGGCAGCCTCAGATTGCACCTGGCTGATAAGGGAGTTTCCGTGAGTCTATTAGGTCCTGGTACTCTTGCCTGATTACTCTGCGAGAGTGCGAGCTTTGTTTAGGCAGAAAAATGATCGAGCTGGAAGAGGGAGAGAGGAGATGAGAAGAGAAGAGAAGAGAAGAGAGGTTACAAGAGGAGGCGATAGGAGTCAGGAAGTTAGAGAAGAAAAAGGCTGCGGAAAAGATTAGAAAGTCAGCAACACCTTCACGTTTGAGCAAGTTTTAGCAGCTGTGGCACTCTTCGCCTCTCAAACCGATTCTCGTCTAATCTGCTTGCGGCGTTGCTAAAAACTGAAAGCTATGCTGAAGCAAGTGTGTTGGCATAAATCCTATTAGCACCAAGAGTATTATCAAATAGATTTTGCAGAGCCATATATTTGTCCAGTGTCTGGTTAGAATGCATGGAAGCATCTTATCTGATTATCAACCTTTCAATTAGATACGCAGAACTTAAAAGCCCTTTCATATGCTCATAATTGGTATGAATGACGTATTCATTTGTGGACTTAAAGGATTTGTTTAAACCATTGTTTTTTCATGTGGAATAATAAAACAACAAACATCCATCCATTGCATACCTGCTTATCTTGACTGGGTCACAAACGGACTGGTGCATATCTCCAGTTGCCTTTGGGCAAGAGGCTGGGTAGCCTGGGCAGGTCGCCAGACCACCACAGGGCAACACAGGTCAGGATTTGAACCTGGGACCTTTGTGCTGCAAGGAAACACACAACAGCAAGCAGCTGGGTTGAATTTGAAACTCAGGAATTGAGTGCCAACGCCTGAATGTTTTTTGATTTTTGCTTTGATTTTTTTTTTACATCCAAAAAGTCCCAAAATCATAAAAAGAAAATCACTTCGCAGAGATATTCCCCAGAAATCTACTTTTTTGTACTTGTGTGTTGTTGTTAGTATTTTTGTACACATTTCGTTACAGTTTAGTTATCCAATGGCCCCTATGATTCTTTGTGGTGTGTATTTGTTTAGTTCTTTCCTCTGAGTTACCTTTTAGTAAACAGTGTCCCTGGTCCTTCTTCTCAGATGCAGCTCATCATCAGTGATCACCCACCTCTTTCCTTCCCAGCAATCTCCCTCCTCAGGATACTTTCATCCCAGTTGATTGGGTCAGTTGTCAGTTCGTCTTACCATGTAACCACTTTTATCCCTGTAGATTCAACCAATGCCTCGTCCTCTAGACTTTTTGCCCCTTGTTGATCTCCTGATTCCTCCATCCATGTTCTCTACCAGTTAACATCATCAATGTTTCTTGAGTCTTTATCATTATTAAACATCTGCTTCAAACTTCACTGACATTTATTTCTCATTAATTAATTAATTCATTATTTCCCGTCAGTGCTTTAACAGAACAATGATTGCAAACATACATCAAAATCGTTTTTTGAATCAATAAAGCAGGCTAAAATTGAGCTTTTAAAATGACCGTGATGTCAACCTTGTTGAAAATTGTATAAACTTTCCAAATACATTCAGTCTGTCTGTCGCAGGACACAAACCGATTTAAATATGCTCTACCATTTATAGTTGACAAATATCCATCCATAATTATAGCTGAGGCCCGGTGATAGTCACAAAAAGCATATGATTTACCTCAAACCTGCTAAGAAACACTTAGTTAGCAAGTATGTAGAATTTTGACCATGGTTAGAGAAAAAGTCCACATTAAATCAAGTCCTGTGCAGCCAATTCTTGCTTAACAGAAGAAAAAAAAACTTACCTGTGTGACGTAGGTTCAAATGAAAAATTAACCTCTGATAATGGAGGTAATTTCTGGCCAATGAGGAGTAATTGAAAACTTTTATCAGCAATGTGCGCCTAGCACAATAAAACAATCACAGCGAACTTTAAAAGGGACACATTGTTCCGTATGCACTGTTCAAGTTGAGCCAACTAGAACATGTACGGATAAAGGCAATTTGTTTCAATGCTTTTGTGGTTTTATAGGAAGAACAGTGTTATGTAGACTGGTCAGGGATAAAGGGAGAAAAAAAAAATCACCAGAAAAACTGTAGCCGTTTCTCTTTTTCCCCACTTTGCTCTTAGCCTTACAATTTGCCTGTCAAATTGGACTTAGCGCTTCAGTGGGTCAAGTCATATACTTCCAGCCTGGGTGGTCGTCTCCATTTCCAGAGCGAGGAATTTCCATCGGCATTCCTGCGTCGAGTACAGCGATAATGTTCTCTGTAAAACACAATAAGTCACCTCCCTCCTCGCCTCTGTATAAGGCGTGAGGACCCCCCCGATCAATACTGGCTGGCTGGGTGACTTATCACCGCTGCCTGGACGCAGGCCTGAAGAGAGTGCGTGGCAGCAGACAGTGGGCTGCATCCTGATGCAGACATGAACCTGCGCCTGGTGGCTACCTCAGTGACCAATTTGTTATTAGCCAGCAGTGCAATACATGGGCTGCTTGGATAATTAAAACGTGTAAATTTATTGTGACGGCATCCATGAACAAAATAGTTTGTTTCTGATAAAACTTTTCCTAATACTGTTTTCAACACAATTCTTGTGTGTGTGTGTATATATGTATTTATGTGTGTGTATATATATATGTGTGTGTGTGTATATATATATATATATATATATATATATATATATATATATATATGTGTGTATATATATATATATATGTGTGTGTGTATATATATATATATGTGTGTGTGTGTATATATATATATATATATATATATATATATATATATATATGTATACACACACACACACACACAGTGTATATATATATATATATACACTGTATATATATATATATGTATATGTGTGTGTGTATGTATGTGTATATATGTATATTCTAAAGAGCAATAAAATCAATGTTATGTTATGTGACCTTAATGACCTTAATGTTTAAATGCTTTTGTAGTATTACGAAGCATCAAATTATTATATTATGTGGTATTATAATTATAAGATGTACAAGCTGTGCTAGGATTTGCAGATCAAGACACGATATTACGTGTTCTTTGTCCTCTTTTTGTCACTATACATCTATTTTTGTCAGCTATTCTCTACTTGTCTACTGTTTTTGAAGATGTCCAATCAAATGAAATGTTAAAGATGTAGTGTGGAGGAAACAACTGGACACAGGCAACCACAGATGATGCGGCAATGCAGCTCATTGAGTTGACTGCTGATGATCACGTAGTTTCTACGACGCCGTTTCACCAGCAGAGCTGTGATATCCAGTGCACAGCTAAGTTAAGGTCACAGACTCATTTCTGATGTCGTCTCTTGTCCTTGTATGCCTTTGCAGTTTTTAGGCCTTCAAGGACTTTACTTCAAACAGCCTTTTTTATTTTTGTCTTTCAGTCTTTAGTCAAGGTGTTGTTAGGTAAATGTTTCAATACGTGGGATTTGTGGACATGCACATGAAAAATCACAAACACTGCTATCTGATGAATGCAGGTTCCACACTCCTTCCCTTTCAAGGTAGTAAAAAAGTACTGTGACTGCTTAAACTGCAGTTGATCAGCTATAAAGCTGCCGTTTTATTGGTATACTCTGACCGTGCATTGTTGTGAATTCTATATCTTGTCTTTAGATACCAATCTAATGAAGCATAATTCAAAATGTAAGATAAGACTTCAGCTTCACGTTGTTTTCCAAATTGTGTTAGGGTGCCACCTTAAATTTCAGAGTATTTTATCAGATTTTTATTTGTTAGACCAACACAAAGTTGTGCACGGTTGTGAAAAAAAGGAAAATTATGCATAGTTTTCAACATATTTACAAAAAAATTTAATAATCTGAGAAGTGTGGCGTGCATATGTATTCAGCCTTCTTATTCTGATACCCCTCAACAGAACCCAGCATCACCAACAGTCCTTACCCACCTGATTAGTACATGCAGTCCACCTGTCTGCAATTTTAAAAAGAATAAACAGTAATCCTACCAAATGGTGTCCAACCACATAAGCTATCATGCTTAGCAAAAAAGGCATTGATCCGAGAAGCAGCCAAGGCACCCGTGGGAACTCTGGAGGGGCTGCAGAGATCCACCGCTCAGGTGGGAGAATGTGTTGACAGGACAACTACTAGCTGCACAATGCCAGCCTTTACTGAAGAGTGGTCAAGAAGAAAGCCCCTGCTAACATAAAGCGACTGAATTACTTTCCACAAGCCATGTTAGGGGGCCATGTTTGGGAGACGTTTTATTATTGGAGAAGCTGGTCAAACTTGATAGGAAGATAAATGTAGCTAAACACAGGACCATTCTAGAAGAAAACCTGCAAGATGGTGCAAAGGACGTGAAACGGGAAAAAATTACACCAAAAATTCAGCCATAACTACATGTAAATTGTAGGCAGAGCCATGTCGACCAGATCAATTAATTTAGCATCTGTGGCAAGACTGCTGTTAACAAACGTTTTTTTAATTTAATCCGATAGTGTTTCAGTTGTTTTACTATGAAAAATCACCCCAGGAAAACCTACTGTTGTATCTGTTACAAGAGATGGTCCTTTAAATCATCAATTAAACCTCAGCTTTTTGACTTTTAAGATATTATTTCTATGTAATCCTCTACATTGTAATCCTCTACATTGTGCAACGACAAAACACACACACAAAAAAATCTAATTTCTTAGTCTTAGAGTTATCTGGGAACAGCTCCAGGTGTGTCTTATTTTGGGTGGTATTTTCCCCCCTCCACCTGCCTTGAAGAATAACCTTGTTATTAGCTCGGAGCTCATTTGTAAACATTTTCGAGATGACCAGCTGTCTAAGGCTCTGTGGAATTGTTTAAAACATTTCAACCCGTTAATTGAAAGAAGTTAATAGCCCACTGCTAAATATGCGCCTGAGTTCATTAAATCACGCCAAGCATGGGGAACACGTGTTCAAATGGCTGAGTCAATGACCTGCGAATGCCTGCCTACCCTTTTCCACCTTTAGCGTGTTGTGTGGGGTCATTTTAAAAAGGAAAAAATATTATTTCATGTTTAATCTTTGGAGTGTTTGATTTATGGTGGCCGGATCCCTTTTTATGAACTATCTAGGCAATACAGACCGGCTTTATAAAAAAAAAAGGAGAAGCAATGTACCTTTTAGGCTTAAGACACTTGCAGACTAAAGACGAACCAGCAGAATTTTAAGTTGGCTGACTGTTTACTAACATTTCATTTTCTATGGACCATCTAGTGAATAAATGGCCTGGAGGGACGCTGTTCGGAATTGTCTTTAACTTTGCTGATGGTTGCTGCCGAGAAAGCCCGTTAATGGCGTCTAATTGGGTCGGCGAAGGGAAGGTGTTGACATTTGCTCTGTGCTCACAGTCCAGGGGTTTCTCGCTTCAGCCGTTATGCTAATTCAACCATTATATATGTGGGGGTATTAATGAGACTGACACAAGTGATGTTGCAGGTAAAAGACAGTGAAATGGTCTGTAAACAGACAGAATTGATTCCGCAGCCAAAGCAATTGTCACCCCGGCCGGCACTGAGATGAACAGATTTCCTCCTCCTTTTCCATTCAGCTTTGCTTGCTACCCGTCCTCCTCCTCCCCTTTTGCCCCCCCAGCCCCCCCGTTTGCTCCTCCAGCCTTGTCCGGCCTTCCAAATAGTCTCTGACAGCATTCAGCAGAATCCGTCAAGGCCATCAAAAAGGTACCCAAACACGGCGTGAAATGCCGCCCGCTTACAAAAATGAGGCTTGATCAGAATCGATACAGTTTACCCCTCCTGCCCGGCGCCAGAACGCATCCATCCACCAACGCAGGATCAGCTGCACTGCTACTACTGATTCTCAGGATAGCCGGCTTACTTACTGCCATTGAGAAGTGGGGATTATTTTTTACGAAGGGCAACGCTTCTGAATGGCTTAGATGGGTCTTAAAGCAGGGTTGGAACTTTTGACGTGTTTGTAGTGTTAGAGGTTTCTTTACTTTGACACAGATAACACACTGGGAGGTGTCAGGAAAAGTTTGAATAAGTTTCACTGACAAATTTGATATCGGCGCAGCATTAGGCGATCTCTCTGTAAGCCCTGGTGGCGTTTCAATCAATCAATCAATCAATCACTTTATTTATTTTGGTAAATTGTCCACATTAAACACAAGTAACAGCAAAAGAAAAAAAGAAAAAAAAAACAATAGACAAATCCACAGTTTACCAAAAAAGGAATAGGCCGAAGCAAAGCTTATTCTTGCCTACCCTATTTTTTTACCTTACAACCTACCAGGATTTCTTCAAATTCAAATTCAAGTACATAGTACATATATAGATCTACATAACAGCGTAAGATTTTATCATTTTACATTTTAAAGCTCTTTTAAAGTTCACCAAGAAAGGACATAACTTAAATTCATCATTCAATTCATTCCACAGTTTCACACCAATAACTGAAACACATCTAGACTTTATCTGGCTCTTCTCTTTTGCACATTCAAATATAAACAAACCTCGCAAATTATATTTATTTTCTCTTAACTTAAATAATTTCTGAATACCAGAAGGAAGACTTTTATTCAATGCTTTATACATTATTTCCAGAATTTTTGTATTGACAATATCTTTACATTTTTATATTTTACTTTGAATAAAGAGTTTATCAGTTGGTTCACGGTATCCCACCTTATTTATAACCCTTATAGCTTTTTTTTGCAACTTAACTAATATATCAATAGTTGTTTTACTTGCATTTCCCCAGATTTCTGAGCAATAAGATAAATAAGGCATAACCAAAGAGGAATATATAACATGCAAGCCTTTAACATTTATTAAGTCTTTTATTTTAAACAGTATTCCAATAGTTTTTGCAACTTTATTTCTAATATATCCTATGTGAGGCTTCCAACTAAGTTTATTATCTATGATAATCCCTAAAAATTTTGTCTCATAAACTCTTTCGATTTCTACTCCATTTATGCATAACTTTACATTATTATAATTCTGATTACCAGAGAAAACCATGAATTTAGTTTTTCCTTCATTTAACAATAACTTATTGTAATCAAACCATGTTTTCAACTCAGCTAACCCTTTTTCTACAGTTTTTATTATTTCATCCATATTTTTTCCAGAAAAAAAGAAATTTGTATCGTCTGCAAACATTACAAACTTTAACAGACTGGATACAGCAAAAATATCGTTTAAATAAAGTATAAATAATTTAGGTCCTAGGACTGAGCCTTGAGGAAGACCACATTTTACCATGTCTGTCTGTGACTTTGTACATATTGTAATCTATTAGCTAAGTAACTCTTTAACCACTGATATGCAACTCCCCGTAAGCCATACAGTTCACATTTACCCAATAGTCTTGCGTGGTCAATAGTGTCAAAAGCCTTACATAGGTCAATAAACACACCTACGGTATTAAGCTTCTGATCAACTGCTGCTGCAATGTGCTCCACAAACTCCATCACAGCTAAAGTTGTGGAGCAGTTGTACCTGAAGCCTTCAGCTTCACTTAACATCAGGGGCGGTTCTAGACAGGGGCCAACACTAAAGACATGATTTTAAATACATTTATTACGATGATCAATGCTGACAAAGATACTGTAACTGATTGGTGACTTGGACCAAATATATTTTTCACCTTTGCAGTTTTACTCTAACAATAATTAAAAAATTAAGCTCTTTCATGTTTGGCTCCAGTTGTACTGAGATAGAATCAGGGGTCTGCCAGCTGCAGTTCTGGAGCCACAATTGGCTCTTTGGCTACCTTAATATATTAAACAATAAAATATTGACCTCCTTATTTTTCCCCCTCAATCTTTTGTTCTGTCCCCCCATGAAAAAACACTGGCCCCACCCTGGCCCCCCTTATAATATTATTTGGTGTAGAACTGCTACTGCTTAACATGGGTTCAGTTACAGTCATACCCTTGGCAGATTTAAATTTTAAAGCGTTTATGTTTTACATTTTACAAGCATATTTATATGACCGAAAGTACCATAAATGTTTTGGGGGTGGCCAGAGTCCCAGCTTAAATCTGATGGAGAATCTGTGGTTGGAGCTAAAGGTTGAGGATAACATGCAGCCTCAAAGACTTGATACTCATGGCCTGAAATAAATCATCAGAGTAGCGGTGGAAATGTGTAAAAAGCTGATCAGCAATTATCAGAAGGGTTGGATTGCTGTAACACCAGTAAATACTTTTCGTTGATTATTGAGAAGGGTGTGAATCCTTTTGATGTGCCTTTTATTAAACACATGTAAATGAACTTTTCAGAGACCAATCTCATTTCTGATCAGAAACAAACTTCTCAGGGGAATGAAAATCCTTTAAAATCAAAACTGTCAGTGGCATGATAAAACCCCTGGTATATTATTTATGGGCTAAATGTAAGTTACCAGCTGGTAGTGCAGCATAAGGATCCAAACAATGACTGACCCAGACGGTGGACAGGTTGGCATGTGCTCTGGTTCTCTGGCTCTCCTTTATACGTCAGCTAATTTCACGTTAGGGTTTGTGAGCGACAAAAGAAAGACAGGAGGATGCAGACAGCCTGATCAGGTGCGAAGGACCAGTTTTCTTCACAAATCTTGCTGCAGCGCTGTGGATAAGTATTTTGGCATCTGCCATCTGCCTTAAGAAATATTATCTTTGTAATCTGTGGTTCTGCACCGTTCTTTCTTGAGTCTCCAACACTGGATGAAGTGTGTTAAGTGACGCAATGACGAGGCACCAGGCCCGAAATGGAAACAGAAATGGTTCTCTGCTTGAACCAAGAAGAAACTGGATCAAGAACCAACCATGGTTCAGCATGGGCACCACCTGGGTGGAAGCCCTTCCTGAGACTGGAAACAAGATGAAGTATATCCTGAGTCTTTGAGGTTGAAAGGCCCACCAGCCTTAATCTTTAGCTCCCTTCACAGATTTGCAACAAGATTACAATCAATTACAATTACTGGACTGCTCCAAAATGGCAGGAAAGAAAGAAACATGTACAAATGTATACATGTAACAAGGACTGGGTGACTGGTGGCTTGGTGGTCAGAGCAGGGCGCTTGCGTCCTGGGAAGACTTCAAGCTCCCAGATCTGAATCCCCCAGACTGACCTAATTCTGATTTTTAGGAACAAAATATATTTTACTTTTTCAGAAAAAACAAAACAAAAAAAAAACAAGACTGAACAAGCCCTGATGCAAAACCCTGATGCAAAACTCAAAACTTTCAAATATATATATATATATATATATATATATATATATATATATATATATATATATATATATATATATAACATGGAGGACCTGGCCATTGCCTGTCAGCTTTATTTATCTGTGGTCATCCTCACAGAGTAGAGAACAGGGTATAAAAAAGCAGAATTATATTACTATCAAGCTTTGATTCATGCACTGTTCTAAAACCCTCTGAAACTAGTGGACATTTAATTAAATGCTTTCACTTCAGCAATGCTGAGTGTACAATGAAAAAGCCCAACAATGTCTGTGTTTTTACAATATAATAATTTGCATTGCAGCAGGAGAGTGCGTGTGGTTCTCTCTCAGTTGACGCGGACGTCAAATAAGACCTTGACAAAAAAAGAGCTGAACACAAATAACAAGAAGCAAATAATTATCTGCCGTCGGTCGGCGGGGGTCAGGAGGAGGCGCTGGCTAATAAATCTGCTGGCTTCATACAGAGAAAATTTCACTTTTTCACTTTTTTTTTTTTTTTTTCCCCGTGATGGGGTTTGAATACGAAGCAGAGGCTAATAAAAGATTGGCCTGTCATAATGAATCAGGAGAGCCGGTGTCAAGTAGGCAGTGTGAGTCCATCCTCTCACATATCCATCTACTGAACAAGCCTCCCTGTGCCTCCGTGGCTTGAGAAAAAAAGACCAGTTGACACCCTATTTGGCTGTCTCTCCGCTGAAATTAACATTAGGCCTGGGAGAAAAAGAGACAGTGTTTGGCACAGCATGGCTTCATTTTCTCCTGGAGTGAACACCAGGGCCCAAAGGGACACCAAGACGGATTTGCATGCCACTTGCTATTCTCTGCTACCTGCTGCAAATTTATTATTGTGGCAAGTTGCTTCCCCCAACAGCAACTTAGAGGACTTTTCAAATCTAAATGGTATCTGCAGGCGGTCAGGAGACATATAGAAATCCCCGGTGCGCGCACACACAAAGATGGGAGGGGGAAAAAAACTGCATCAAAAAGTAATCATGGAGATCAGAATACGGCTGTCAGCAGTGCCAAACAGAGAGTGATGCCTCTGATGAAGTGTTGGACTGTTTAGGAAACTAAGAAACTTTTCACACAAAAGTTTGTGGCTTTGGATTAAGTCAAGTAGTAGAACTATAATTTGCGCCTCAGAGGGCTCAGACATTCCCTGCTTCTCAAAAGTACCGATGTCCCCTGGACTTTTTTTTTTTTTTTTTTTGTAACGCTGTAAACACAAACTGCACGTCATTTTATTGGGATTTTCCATATTAGACAAAAAAAAAATCTACAGATTTTTAAAGTGGAAGGATAGTGATACACGGTTTTCAAAAGTGTTTCTTATGGATAAAAATTTAAAACTTAAACATTTCTATTTAGCAGCCTTTACTCTGATACCCCTAAACAGAATCCGGTCCGACCTAATTGCCTTTAGATGTCACCTAATTTGCGAAAAGCAAAAGTACCAGCCGTGATGGATTCATCTGAGGATAAATACGGTTCTGATGAAGCAGGGACAGGAAGATAATCAGTCGGGACGGGGTAAATATAGGGCAATCCAAGAAGAAGAAGACCTGTTAGAGGTCTCAAAGACAAGAAAAAATGCCTTAAAACATGTGTCAAACTCAAGGCTCGCGGGCTGAATCTGGCCCATCAAGGCGATTTATCCGGCCCTCAGGAGCAAAAAAAGCCATATCATGTCATAAAGTATTGGCATATATCCTTTTAAATTGTATAAAGTGACTAAAACTATGCCTCCTGCAACAAATGTTTTGTTTAACTGTAGTGACATCATCCTGTCACTAGATGTCAGTTTTTCCACAACCCATTAAAACGACCCACAAATGGCCAAAAAGAGAAAAAGGGATCAGAATGATGAGAGTTTAAAGTGTAACTCACCCCAATATCAACTTTTCTTTGCAGATAAACTATATAGACCGGGCCTAAGGGTGCTGCTTTTATCTTACTGTGCATTTTTTTATACTTCTATGTGAACTGAAATTAAATTAAATCAAAAGTATCATCTATACACATGCAACCGGCCCTTTTAATGACTTCATGATGCCAAAGTGGGCCAATATAGAAATGAGTTTGACACCCCTGCCCTAAAACATACAGAGTTGTGTTGGAAGGATCCAGTCCAGATTGAGAACAAAATCTAATGATTCAAGGCTTGAAGAATTGATGCTGACACAGACTTTCTATCCTTTTTGACAGATCTTAAGTTATTTTGTGAGGGCAAATGTTTCAGCTTTAAATGGCTAAAACTGGTAGAGACACACTTTAAAACCTTTGCACTGGTAATCACAGTGCAAGGTCGTTTTAGTAGGTACTGACTCAGGGGAGCTGAACCTAGATGTGTGCCACACTCAAAATGCTTCAGTATAGGTCTAAAAATATAAAATATACTAGAACAGGAACAGATTATTACACCATAGCTTAAAGATTCTCAGTAGAATCAGACTACTTTTAGACATCAAATTTCTAACACAGCATTTTTATCCTGTGAAATATGTTTTTCTTTCACTTTAAATTCAGCAGCAGAAATTTCCCCTGCAAAAATTTGCCTGCAAATGTCTTAGACTTAGACAACTTTGTCATTTTTCATGCACACGTACAGAACAAAATTTCGTTGAAAATTTCAGTGAATTGCAGTAGATTTCAGAATAAAACAACTTTACAGGATAAAATTGCAGGATAAAGTGCAACAGTGATTTTATGAAAATATCCGCGAGTTGTAGCGGAGCTGTAAGCCTTAGCCGATGCCCGGGAGCGCAGCCGGAAGTAGCCGTGACGACTTTTTGCCGGCAAATTTTTGCAGTCTAATTTTTTGCAGTCAAGTTCCTTCTAGAGTCAAAAGCCATCAAATGAAAAAGTACAACTGAATGGGGTAGGAGAAGGTGAACAGCAGGTGAACCTACAACTTTTTGAACGGCAGGACAGCTACTCCATTCACCGAGCGAAAGATGCCCCTCAAGGTTTCAGCACGACAAAACATCACTTTCTGTGAGGAATATTTATAAAGATTGGGAACATATGCTTAAAAAAATGACGATAATCCTGCAATTTATTTCTGTTTTATTCAAAACGGTCGCCTCTATCGATGAACCTGCAGCACATTATCTTCTTCTTTATGTGTTCTAGTAAGAAAAATCATCAACATCTAAATTGCCCGTCAAACCTCAAAGAAAACCAGAGATTGGCATTGGCCAGGAAGAGCCTGATTGGTGCATCTACAGTTAAAATGGACCGATGTTGCTTTCCTTTAGCAGGACACCACATCTAACACTGCCGACCCGTGCTGAAGCGTGCTCGAAGGTCACGAAGCAACCGGATGAAGAAATATGGTCGAAGTCAAGGTCAGCGGCGCCGATTACCTTTCCTCTGTCCCCTACAAATGAGTATCATTCACCTGATTATCTATTATCATGTTATTGGACGTAAATTTAACAAGCTGTTGAGAGGACTGGAAAATCAATACCTTTTAAATGCTGTTTATGCGTGATTAACGGTTAATATCCTCACAAATTATTTAATATAATAAGGTCATTTGTCTTTCACATAAGCCTGGAACCCTGCAAAGAATAATAGAATAATAAATGAGGACACTACTGAAGAGGAGATTTCTGATGCTTTCTCCAGCTCCATTTTATTACCCATATCCTCTTAACAGCTACAAAGCTGCACTATGGTTATTTTATGCAAGTCATAAAATTAGGCTGAGATGGAATTAGCAGACTCGGGGCTCTTTATAGGTCAAGCCGGTAGTTTATGAGCCCACGACTCCCTAGCACTATTGTCAGGAGGCTAGTTAGAGGGGTCTTTAAGCATGATTTAATATGTCCCTGCCTTGGAAAATAGTTAAATAGCTAATTAAATGGAGGAGTTAATTTACATATTAATTGACCTTCCAGTAATATTTATATTGATGCCTACATGAGGATTCCTTGTCTTCATTGCCTTTCATCATAGTTAGTTTGAGCAAATATGGTGTAACTTTTTGGTTTAAACTCAAGTTTCTTTTTATTGTCGCCAGAGTGGAGCTGTGTACTCCCCGTCCGAGCCAGCTGGGGTTTTTGTGCGTGGAGGGCTCCTTTTGTTGGCGGATAATGGAGGAAACCCCATAAACAGCGATGGGAAGTGCTCTGGGGGGGGGGGATCAGTGGAGGAGCTGGAGGATGGTGCCCGTGTCAAAACTGCTCTTAATTATATCTCTAATCACCAGCCGGCCTGCCAGCGGTAAAAGGACCCGGGGGCTTGACATAAGCCCAACCTGTGCAGAATTAGCACAACATTTCACCTGCTAAGCTCTCCAAAACGGGCAGCGATGCAAAGACACGTGCACCGCACACTGCTCAGGCGAGCTGCCTCTTCAGAGACATAAATCTGGCTTGTTTGCCACTCTCCACGCCGGCTATTATGCTCCAGAAGAGATTTGTGCGGCATTTTCTATAATAATAATCTCTCTCCCCGAAGACGCCCCCTGCATGTTGCATTGTCATGTTGATGTCCGCTCGGCCATCGAGGGGTAACGATGGCATGGATCAGCGATGATAGATTGGAAGCACATTGTTTGTTTTCGACAGGGGGGCGCGTCCGTCCTGCACGCCGTGTTGTTAGCATGGTAAGTGTGTCTTCAAGCCTATTATTCGCTCCATCGTTTGTCACCGGCCTGTCGTCACTTTGTCTCCCGCATTCTTTCTGGATAATGGGCCCTCGAATTAATCTGCATATGAGGCCTGCAGTCCCAAACAGCGGCCATGAATCGTTTTTTTTTTTATATATATACATATAAGATGTTGCAACATAGAGTGGTGCAGAAGTTGTGACTGAGAGATTTGCACGATCGACATTTTTTAAAGCCATAAATGTAATTATGCCACTTAAGGAGTAAGAAAATCTAGCTTCCATCATCAAGGTCCTTTCGTTGGTTGATCCACCTGCCGATCCTTGAAAATATGGCTGCCGGCAGCCCGCGCTGCCTGATCCGGCGCAGAGACCAGCAGCTGCCCAACAGACCCATGCAGCCATCAGCAACACCTCAGGGCCATCGGCGGCCATCACTCACCGAGGCTAAATACCCTGTCAAAGGGTGCTGTGGCAGCAAATTGAATATTGTTATGATCCATAAAATGTTCTCATCAGTGGACTGTGCATGCTCCTGTTGTTAACATGTTGATGTGAAGTCGAACAGCTTGCAAGAGAAGCTTGGCATTAATTCGCTTGTAGAAAAAAAAAAAAGAGCTGTAGCACACACAAACGCACTCAATTCCCTTACTGATAAGAGATATGGGCCAAAATAAAAATAAATAAAGAAGTAAAAAGCAACTAATGGGAGCCAATAACTAAAAGGCCACTAATGGGAATTTCAATTCAGTTTATTTATACAAATGTCATCTGAAGCTACTTTACAAGACAAAAAGATCTAATTAATTTCAATTTGCATGGAGCAAAATTGGGTCAAAATTAAGACTCAACCCACTCGCAGTACAATTACATAATCAATTTCAGGCCCAATCTTACACAGTTTAATTAAATCTTGAGCCCATGGGTTTTGTTAGTTAAAAGACCCACCCTACTTTGTGCCAGTTCTTATAGTGTAAACATCTAAATTTTTTATGTTTCCAAAAGGTACTAAACACTTGTGGAACATTTTAAGACATTACATTATATTCCTTATATAAACAAAAACTGTTTTAATCCAAATCAAATTTTTGGGTGCATGGTGACGGCGTACTTGTATTTAAACCACTTCACCGGACTTCAGTGTGTCGCTCTATACACTGACACCTACTGGGCATCCATTGTTAGTTTGCCAAAAATGAAAATAAATAAATAAAATTTAAAACCTTGAAGCCAGAAAAGCAGACCACCTGGAGAATATCTTGCTAGTCTTTCTAAATATTAGACCCTCCCATGTAAAACAGTATTGGTAACATCAATAAAAAACAGATGACTAACATAATTGTTACAATTTTGAATTGTTCATTTCATTTTATGGTGTGACACATTTGCAAAAATACCTCTGACTATTAAAGTGCATATCATGCATATCTGATATCATCTTTTGACTGATACATTTTCCCCCCACACTAGTAGTGTTCTTGAAAAAACATCACAACAGGAAATAGCCATTTCAGGTGCTAAAAAAAACCCATAAAAGGAATATTTTTGGCCAATTAGTTCAGTTGTTTGACTTTAGGTTGGTTCTATTTTATTTTATAAGGCTGAAGTGTTGTACACAATTTAAAATCTGAGTTCACATGAGTATGAGGGTAGTGACGGTGACGTAAACGTCTCAGAAAAAAAAAGTCGGAATGGTGAAGTAGCCTAGCTGAAGATGCAGAGGAAAGAGAAGATTTGATGCCTGACAGTTTAAGGACAACAGAAACTAAAATATCTGATGTCTGGAAACTCAGAAATAACCTGTTTCAGAGTGGGAGCCCTGGTTCTTGTGTTTAATACGATTTGAATATTACATCCAGAGGACTTTAACTTTCGCTTTTGTATAAATGGTTTAACAGGATCGGTATATGTATAAAATATATTTGTATAAAACGTTGAGTGATATCAGAAAACTGTAAAAGATGCTGCACTAATTTAACAGTGATAAAATCAATAAATATAAATATGATGTTTTTGCTCAGTGTATTGTACTATAATTGTATATTTATTATTAAAATCAAAATCTATGTTTTCTATAATATATAAATGTCAAATTTTCTTCAAGCCTAAACCCAACTATAAACAACCCAAAAAGGTCTTTATTGAGGTTATCATAATTCAGGCATGTATTTATACATTTACAAACTGATACCATATCCCCTCCAAATAAAGAAGAATTTCAGCTAAATTCATTAAAACACCCAACGTGCTTGGTTACAATTAGGCCTGGACGATAATTCAACAATATTTATCGCTCGATAGACGTATATCAATGATAGAAAAAAAGAGTCAACAAAACATTCAATAGAATAACAGTTTTCCTTCCTTTTGCATTCTAGCCTATCATGCAGCTTAATACTGCAGTCATTACATCCTCCCAACCAATCACAACGCAGACTCAGGAACATGGCCGTCATCAAGCACCGCCCCATTCAAAGGGTTCAGAGAGTACATGCTCTTTTTTTGCTATTTTAAATACTTAAAAAGTTGGTTGAATAAAGGTTGAGTTTGAATTCAGTGTTTGTGTGTTTGGTATCTAAAAATAGGTCGCTAAGCAACAGCATTAAATGTCCATGGCTGCACTTAAAATATATGTTTTGAATTTATTGATAATTATCAGTACTGATCAATATGATTTTTATTTTTTATCGATATGCTTTTTTTCTATAGCGTCCAGCCCTAGTTACAGCAGGACGGATAAAAAGACCACCAGTTGAACAGCTAGTGTTCCTGCTTTGCTCTCATTTGTGGGAGTGCAGGTCAGCACGCAGGAAGTTGCCCTCCTCTAAAGGAACAGAAGCTCTGCAGCACCAGCTCTTGATGTTCTCCGCGGAACTCGCTGTTAGTTTTTCAAAGGCCAGCAGTTAGCTGGGGGCCGCTTTTGTGCACAGAGAGCCCGGGAGATGTCAGCTGTGCTATAACTATAATCCAGCCAGGCTCTCCTTCCCATCATATGCCTTCGCCAGAGTGCAGCATTTCCAACTGAATAACTCTATAAAATGGACACCTGCCACGAGACCCTGCATGCATCACCGGTGCCAGAGTGCCAAGCACAATCGCCCAGCAGTCACGGCCAGTTGCCTGCTGATATATCAGATGTGATCCCAGAGAAAGGGTTGAGTGCCCCCCACCAAATGTTAAAGTTATTTGTTCTTGTCATTAAACTAAACTTTATTGTGACCCTCTCTCACTGTTATTGCACCACTAGCAATTCTGCTGGACTGAACTTTATTATTGCAGATGTCTATGAATCTCAGGGATCGGCCGCTGCAGATCACTGAACTATAATTCCTTCTTGACCTCTTAGCTCTGGAGGGGGCCCTGGGATGTGGAGGGGAAAAAAAAGAAATAAAAAAGGAATAAAATTTAACAAAGTCCTGTCTGATTTGCAGCCTTAAAAAAAAAAAAAAAACAAGGTAAAAAAAAACATACACGACTACATGAGTGTTCACAAATGACTTTGTCTAATTAACCTTCTAGGTAAAAGAAAAAACAACCGTGCAACACTAAATACAAATTTACCACAGGCAAATGTATAGCGATAGCTTTAACTATATTAAAATAAGCTGCATAAACTACCGAAGGTCTAGGCAACATGGACTATATTGAAAATGTTCACACATAAAATGGTCTAATTTAATTTAAATACCTGATTCCTGAATTTACTGAAATTTACTTTAGTTTGAATATACAAAGAAAGATGAACTTAATAATATTAATATAAAAACATATTCATGCATCGTTAAAACAACTTTTATATAGGTTAGCAGAAAGAAATGTAAAATAAAATAGAATTTGTTAAATTGCATTATATATATATATATATATATATATATATATATATATATATATATCCATCCATCCATCCATTTTCCGAACCGCTTTATCCCTCATGGGGTCGCGGGGGGTGCTGGTGCCTATCTCCAGCGTTCATATATATATATATATATATATATATATATATATATATATATATATAGTTTTGGGATGATCATACTTCATTTTCTTAGCTCTAGCTGGAAATATTTAGGGATCCTCTTTGGTATCTCTGCAAAAATCCAGTATCCATCCCATTAATCAGTTGGCACAGGGAAAGTCATTATTATTCTTTTTATTATGGAACTTTACATAAAAGTCCTGGTTTAAACATTTAAAGCTGATAGTGGGAAATGGGAGGTACAGATGCAGACACTATTATAATGAAAAGAGTTGTGATCCATGCGTGTTTGCCGTGCCTCAGTGTGCTTTATCGCCACCTATAAAGGCCTTCCCTCACTAGCTTTACGTCATCTTTAGAATGTTTCACTTGTCATCTATTTTTTTAAGGTTTCCACCTTCATTGACCCCAAATGTGTTGAGGAGAAGAAAAAAAAGGCATTTAAAACAATATCAGAAAGAAATATGTTATGCAAAAGTGCTTGTGGATCATTAAGAGGCTCAAACTGTTATGCAAACATTAGCGTATGAGAGGGACAATGCAAGGAGTCGGTTTTTACAGCGTGTGTGATTCTGAGGGTTCCTGAAAGACACAATGCGGTCATAGAAAATATAAACTGCTGATAAATGATGGGACATAAAACTGCAGCCCATGTCCTGTCAAGCTCGGGTGGCTGCCAAATTTAAACTGCCTTAATTTTCGCCTCCTGTGAATAGTGCGAACATCCTCTTTCTCCTCTAGCATGAAGAAAGGGATAATTTTGCTGAACTTTAATGCGATAGTGTTCTGCTTGATTTGTGCCGTTTTGCATTTTTAGACATAGATGTGTTGAACTTATGACACGATCTATGGCAAAACAATAAGTCTAAGCACAGGCGTACGGTTGGTGGTTTAAGCTAAATTTGCCAAACGTGATTTTTTTTTTTTTTAGAAGCAAGACTTCTAAAATGTTTTTTGTCTCTTAATATTTCAGGCCTTTTGTGAAACAATTGTGAAACTTTTGTGCTACTTTAATCACCACACCAATGAAAATAATGTGAAAGGACTAGACACTTTTTGTTTTCAGGGATTTAATTCAAGGAAAACCAGACTTCCACATTTTCTCAGGATTATCAAACTAACATGAAACCAAGAATTTTTGAATGTCTGCTCCAACAGTAAGGCAGTCAGACAAAGGTGACGGTGATGTGGTTCTCTCAAGATTCCCATTTTAGGAATAACTAATACTAATGGGAAACCACAGTTATTTGTTCTGCTTTGAATTGACGGGAATTCATATTTTTTGATGGTCGGCTTCTTTTGGGCAGCGGTGGAAGCTCACCTGAACTCTGTTACGGACCAATTCAATTCAAATAAATTTTACTTATATAGTGCCAATTCATGAAACATGTCATCTCATGGCACTTTCCAAAGTCAAATTCAATCATATTATACAGATTGGGTCAGATTATATGGTCAAAAGGTTTCCTATCTAAGGGAAACCAGTTGATTGCATCAAGTTTTGACAAGCAGCATTCACTCCTGGAGAAGCGTAGAGCCACAGGGAGAGTCGTCTGCATTGTCCATGTCTTTGCAGCAATCCCTCATACTGAGCAAGTATGAAGCGACAGTGGAAAGAAAAACTCCCCATTAACGGGATGGAAAACCTTCAGCAGAACCAGAACCAGTGTGAACGGTCATCTGCCTCGACCGATTGGGGGTTAGAGAAGACAGAGCAGAGACACAACAAAAGAGACAAACAAGCACAGAAGCACACATTGATCTAGTAATCTGTTCTACATTAGATGGTAATAGCGGGTGATCTGCCTCCCCTGGATGATGTCACAGCTAACAGAACGCCAGACCAGGTGTACCTACTATGAAGAAAAAAAAAAGAGAGAGCAAAAAGTTAAAAGCTGAAATGACAACACACGATCCAAACTGGAGAACAGTAGGAGAACTCAGCAGAGTGAGAAAAATAGGCCCTGATGTCCTCCAGCAGCCTAAGCCTATAGAAGCATAACTATAGAGGTAGCTCAGGATAACCTAAGACGCTCTAATTAGAAGCTTTGTCAAAAAGGAAAGTTTTAAGATTAGTCTTAACAGTAGACAGGGTGTCTGCCTCACGGACCAAAACTGGGAGTTGGTTCCACTGGAGAGGAGCCTGATAACTAAAGGATCTGCCTCCTATTCTACTTTTAGAGACTCTAGGAACCAAGCAAGGAAACCCTGAAAGTAGTGGTCAAGCACCTTTTGCAGCTGCCTGAAGTAGTCCAGGCAGTTTGGTCTGATTCCAGAAGTACAGGGCGACAGCTAACCAAACCGAATGAACAGGTGCCCAGCCAAATCTAGTCTCCCAAACGGTAAAAGTGCCCTAACTTAGGCTTACCACTCTGTGATGTGTGGAGGAAAAGCAAAAATAGAAAGAAGAAAACCCTGATTCTGCCTCAATGAAGTCTCCTGAAGCCGTTGCTTCGTCAGGAGGGCTTGTCATGTGCACCCTGATCCCTCAATCATAAACTGGCTCTGGTGTAACCACAGCAAGCAGTCGATGAAAGACAGAAAAATTTATTACAGCATTTGGACTTCCTTTTGTTGCATCTGATAGACAGAACTCGTCCACCTGCAGCATGGCAACATCAGCTTCGGCCACCAGAACGTTGGTTTTTATGTATAAAACAGCCCAAAAGCAGCCTGGAAGGTCAGATGAACATTTGCTAATTTGCGAAAGGCGCATTTTGGCTAAAACGTAGAATCTAGCTGGCTAACTAGGACAGGAGAGCAGTGAGCCTTTGTAAGCGAGAGGTCAAGATAGAAAGTGTTGGTTCATGCTTCTCCTTCCAACTGGTCTCCGAAATTCATGGTTTTCCCAATAATGTAAAAAGGGCAAGTTTTTGCTCTTTGAGATGATGGTACATAACTTGTCCATGGAACATAAATGTGTCTGCTGCTTAGGGAAGATGAATGGATGACGACATGCATGCCTTAATAAAATGGCCTTTAAGGCCCCATCCAGATCTTCTTACCAAGGAAGCATTATATTAAAGCCAGGCGGGAAGCTGGGTTTGAGAAACGTAATGGATTGGCGAGGAAGTTTAAAAGCACCAAGGGAGTAGGCCATTATGCAAAACAGGGCTCGCTCAAGTAATCTGAGCCTTGTCTCTCAGCTGCCAAAGACAAAGAACACATGCAGAGGCCTTGATTGCTTTGTAAGGAGCTCTCCGCGTAGCCATGATGGATTCTGGTATTTTGACTGTTAATATGTTTGAATGAAAATTATTTATACATTTTGGTGAGGCTGAGCGCCTCTCGCCGTGATTACTGCATTCGAAAATGAGATCGGAGGAGCAGGAAATTTCCATGTCACGCAGGCCTGATGTATTCTCAGATTATGGGCTGATTGCAGCTCAGACGAGCGTCGGGTGGAATCATTTTGCCGCGTCTGTGACAACTCCCCATTTCTGACAAGGCCTTTTAGTTTCCACAGTTATTGATGCATTCTGCACAAATGCAACCCTTGGATGTTCTCCGCCGCCAGGATATAGGTATGAAAGAGAAGCGCTCTGGTGTGTGTGTGCGCGTGCGTGCGTGCAAATGGAAGGAGAGCAGGATGTTTAATGAAGTCGGTGGCAGGGAGACGAGCAGCAAGGAAAGCATCCTAAATGTTCTTTATCCAGCAGCCTACAGAGGAACTGATCAAACAGGAATTGAAGGGTATCTGCGTGTGCGTTGGTAATACCTGAGCAGACATTAATCACACGGGCCGGTTCAACAGGGACAAGTCTGATGCGAGGAACTGGAGCCTCGACAAAAGGGATTCATAATTTACAAACAATAAAGAGGTTAATGGAGGTTTAATGTGTGTGAAAAGGAGCAGAGTGGTTGTATATGCATATATAAATGCACAGTTCTCCAGTAAAGTTACAACTGACTTAATACCAGTGTCCCTATATGGCTAAGTTCTTTGCAAGTGCTGTTAGCCACTTCGATTCTGTAGAATGTATTAACTTTGATCCATTTTTAATACAGATTTATGAAGGTATAACATGCTTTTAATATGCTTATATATGCTTCAAGGCCTTGTCTGTTTCTCAGAGGAATAGAATGGGAGTAGTTTAAGTTTAAATGCACTTTTTACGGGCAAAAGTATCAGGAGAGAGTTTCAAGGCCAGTTCCCAGGAAGTGGGAAAGAACAACGATACCAGTTCACACGCAGCAGGAGAAAACAACAAGAGAAGATAGTTATTAGGGAGTAAGATAGTGATAAGGTGTGTGCGTCATTCATTGTGTGAATTTAATAAAACCAGCTGAAGGGGAGGGAGAGTCAGAGTCAGAGTCGCGGCCCGCAGATGCGGCGGGCGCACCTGCTCTCCCTTCGCGAAGGTGAAACGGAAATCTGCGTCCTGGCTGGGTTATTATTTTAAAGTCCTGCACAACGAATTAACAAACCTAGGGAAGCTAGACGGCTTCAACAATTCTGAGGAAATTGTGATCAGTCGTCCGCAGCTTTGCCTTTTCTGTGGGGAGCTTGCATATTTTCCCCGAGTCGTGCATGGATTTTCCTCTGTGCTCCTTCAGTTCAACACCAAGCGTGTCAAATTAATTGGGGACTGAAATGTAACTAAAAAATGTGAACGTAGGCATATCCCATCCTCAGTCTCTGTGTTAACTGGGGACTTTTCCACCACCGACAGTTTTAAACTTTTTGATCATTGTTCCGACTGTAGATATGAGGACATTTAATGCAGTTGGTATTTTCCTGTAAGCATTTCCTTACTTATAGAGATTAACACACATTCGAGTTAAAAAAAAGTGTCATGTTCTCCTGACTTTCCTGTTTAGAAGAGTTGCTTAGAGAAATTTACCTTTGTGTTGTGTTACACTCCAGGGAAACAGGGTATCATGAACAAGTCAGCAGTTAGTTGGTAAATAAATATATATAGCATGGCTTAAAAATGCTTCAATTTCACCCATAATAAAATAATTAGTAAGGATTCAACTAAATTACCTGGTGACTTTACAAAACATTTCCTGATGTAGACCCCACCCCTCAACTTATACTGACAATTTTTTTAAGTATGATTCAGTTTTAATTGGGAGATTTTATCTACTAACAGAAGGAAAAAAGTTGTGCTATTTAAACCTAACCAGGTATATTCATAATTGTGGTGTATTTTTCTTGCCTGTTGGGATAAATAAATAAATAGATAAAAACAATTAAATGACAATAAATTAAAAATATCATCCAATAATAGTGATTTCCACAGCTCAAAAAAACATATCAGACCTTGTAAAATATGTTTAGAATCTTCCAGCTGACCTCTGCAGCGCCTACACAGGTAACATATTTAATTTAACTAAAGCTGAATTTGAATGCATATCATGCAAAAGCAGGAAGCTGATATTAAATGGCACCAAAAGGTTTATATTGCTTCATGCCTTTCATGGAAAATTATTTTAGAAAGGAATCAGCCAATAAGTTTGGAATGAGCGCCTCAGAAAATGCTGCACTTTTTGGGGCTACTCCTGATATAAATAGCTCTGAAACATTGTGGGGAAGTAGAGCAAGTATGACAACAATAAAACAGATTTCTTAGTATTATAATGGTATGTAAGAATCAAAATTACTGTTGGATCAGCTCGGAATTGTTAAAACCATTGATGTAAGTACCTTAAATAATGTGTGTATTGACTGTTGTTCATGAGATATTTATTTAGACTTATTTAGCTAATTAATTTCCTAATTAACTATTATTATATATAAATTATATAATATGTGATAATTTCTACTAAAAAGGAAAACATATTAAGAGAGAAAAGATTTTTCTTTAGTGAAGTTTTTATCTTCTTTTATTTATTTAGAGTTTTAAACGATATTTTATTTAGCTTTTTATAGTTAATTTCTTTCTTTGATCGGTTTCATTTATTGCTCATTGCAATTTGTTTTTGACTTTACCATTAGAACAAGGATTTCATGTTTATTTATGTTCTAACATTTTACCTTGTTCAGCTTATTGAGATTTGAATGTGTGTCTTATTTGTTTCTGCGTTGAACAGCTTAGAGCTTGGAGTTTTTGTTTTTAAGGATTCTTTCTAGCATTTAAGTTTTTTACCTCGAGTACAATTTTCATTGTCTTCCTTTTTATTCAGTAAGATGACCATATGACATATATTTTATGTAAACCTTTAAGTTTGAAGACCTTTTGTGGTCAAATTGAAAAGTTTAAGAAGTTTCAACACAAAAGCACCTTTTAGACCAACAAATGGTAAATGAACTGGAAAGCTCCTTCCTCACCATCCAGGCTACTCAAAGCGCTTTACAACACCATCTGTGCCATCATTTACCCAACCATTGATGCATTCATAAAAGCTTTGTCAGTGAGTGTGCTTAATTAGCAGTTAACCATGACACGCCATGGTCATTGTGGTCAAATGTCATGCATAAGGAATATAATTGAAATCAGCGTTTGGTTTGGAGTATCTTTAACTGTCTACTTATGGTAAAGCAGGGCTTGTCAAAACATATTCTGCTTAGGGCCCCCAAATGTCCAGGTCCAGCCCTGCCTGCAGGATGTTTGAAACAGATTGTGAGCAGCAGCTGCACGATATGTAAGTATCAAACCTGTCCTTGTTCTGGGGCACCTCCAATGTTTATATGCATCTTTTAGTTTTCATTTCTTCAATTACAAATTTCTGTAATAACTCTGTATACGGAACACAAAAAACCGACACCCGATAAGAACTTAATAGCCAAGAAAACGCAAACTAGAATTTCAACAGTTCTTCTTGAAATTATGTTTATTGGGGGAAATAAAATTAGTTTCAGTGCTGTTTCCCCATTGACTTAAAAACAGAAATTTGATGTAGCCCTGACTTGTTTTGAGTTGAAAAAAGAAAAGGTACTCAGTCATATAGAGTTATGTTTTCATTTTCCATTGAGAGTTGATCTAATCCTAAAATATTGTTTACGCTCAATATTTATAAATGCTAATATATAGCTAGCATGTTATTAACAAGCATTGATAACTACCTCAGTTTTAATCTAAATTTGTACAATTGTTGGACCATTTAACTGTATTTTGCACATCTTTTGGACCAAA
Organism: Fundulus heteroclitus; assembly: GCF_011125445.2. Lineage (NCBI taxonomy): Eukaryota > Metazoa > Chordata > Actinopteri > Cyprinodontiformes > Fundulidae > Fundulus > Fundulus heteroclitus. Next base: position 5,814,363 of record NC_046369.1, read on the forward strand.
ATAAAATACTTTGCTTAAAAGCAACCCAGACTGAACTGATTTATGGCATCTTCAGTAAGTAGATTGTCCAGACTTGAAAAGCATGTACTTAGATGAATTGTCCCAATATGAATTGTCTCGACAAACAAAAGTATTTAGCAAAAGTATTAATACCTATGTCAAATCATAACCATAAGGGACAATTTTTTTACAAATAAAAATCTGCAAAGTGTTGTTTACAATACAATGCAATACAGCTTTATTTATAAAGCACTTTAAAAATAACACTGTTGGCCCAAAGTGCTGTACACCGATAAAAACTAATAAAATGAAGAAATGCCTTTGCCAGCTTAAGTAAGAAGACTTACAATAAAACTATGGCCAATTAATAAAACATCATAATAATAAAACTAATAAAAATATATTAACTAATAAAATAAAAAATAAAATAAAAACCAACTTCTCAAACTGAGTTAAAAGCCAAAGAGAAATCAACTTCTCAAACTGAGTTAAAAGAGAAATAATGTGTTTTATTTCTCTTGGAATGATTTAGCAAGAGAGTCAGCCTGTCTGTTTTTGACTGAAAAGTGTTGGGTGCACATGTGTTTTGCCCTTTAAATTAAAACTTTGCCGAACCAGCTTTTGCTACCTCAGCTTTTACGTATGTCTTTACCAGCTTTGTGCAGCCAGAGACAGAAGTCGCCGTAGTTCTCGCTGTCTCGTTGACGTAAGTAAACGCACGTGTTCGCTGTTCTGTGTGTGCCAGAATGCTTTCTGGTTTGGAGGGGGAGCGAATGATGCGTTCATAGCATGTGGGAGAAACTAAACTCACAGTGAATTAAATACAACGGCTCAATCTTGCCATGACAATTTGCACTCGATGGTTGCAATAAAGGCATTTTAACCATCACGCGGAGGAAAACTCGATATACATCGAGTATATTCGATATATCGTCCACCCCTAAGTTCAAGTGTCCCGTCAGGTGATGGCTTACAAACAAACTAGCCGTCTCTGCTGGGAGGACTGAGTAGTTGCTGGATTCCACTTCACTACCAACAGCAAAATAAACTTGGCTGTTGTATTGAATTAATGTAGCTGTCCAGAAGAAAGCCTACAACATCCGCCTCCGTTTTGAAGACTCGCTCCCTCATGGTCTCCTCCTGGTAAAAGCTACGTCGGCTCTCGTTTTCTCCCGGTTATTACTTCTTTTTCTTTTCTTGGTTACTTTGTCTTCCTTCTCGCTGGGCAAAGAGTATGGATGGTCCTCCTTTTCAACAGAAAACGGCAAAGAGAATGATCTACGGTCGTCTTTGCTTGTTTTATACTCATCCTCCGCCGACAAGACGTGTTCATATACATGTAGAACGCGTAACGCTAACAAGTTTGTCCCCTTTTGGCTACTGTTTTCAAAAATGGTGACGCAACATGCCGTCTTTCATTGATTGGACCACCACCTATGTATTTATAAACTACTCATTCTAAGCTATAAGAACTGTTTAATTTTTGATGCGATTGTTATTTGACTTTGGCGGCATATGTATTTATGAAAGCAATACATGACTTTTGCAAATAGAAAGCCAAATTAGTCCCACACTGTCCCTTTAACAGCTTTCTGCATGTTTCCACTGGTATTTTGAAGAATTATCTTCGGTGATGAGATAAGAAGAAGTTCCTTGAGGTTGGAAGGCCTCCGTGCCCTCACTCTAATCTTTACTTCCCGCCACAGATTCACTATGACATTTAAGCCGGGACTCTGGGACGACCTAAATCATGAATGTTACTTCAGTTCAGAAGAAACATGTTGGTAAAATTGAAAGATTACTTTAAAACAGCTATAAGAATTATTTTTTGTTTAGGTGAAGGCCGAGAGGTTTAAATTTTGTCTCGTCTGATTGGAACACCTTCCACATGTTTGCAGTGTCCTGGGTTGCACCAATGGCTTTTTTCTTCCATAAACACCACATTTGTAGTGTGCAGGACTAATAGTTGTCCCTTTAACGAATGCTCTCCTTCCCCGATCTTTCGGTTTAGGTGGACAGCCACGTTTTGGTTGCCCTGAAGTTGTGCCATACTTTCCAAAGTTTAGATTGGGATTTAAGTGGTCCTCCCTGAGACGTTTAAACTTTGGAGCATAGTGTTAATGAGGTTAATTTTTTTATCAACCTCAGCTAATAAATGCTTTTATTTTGTTTGAATAAGCTCATTCTCTGTTGCTAACTTTAGATTAGCTGCTTTCTTTTCATGACTGATTTAGTGTAATTCCGTCTGTGTCTCTTGTTACACTCGAATTTCCCCAATGTGGGACAATAAAGGAGTTTCTTATCTTTTCTTGTATTACACATGAATGGACTCTTAGTGAATTATGAAGACAATTGGTTAAATGGTAAACAGACTGAATGTAAATAGCACTTTTCTAGACATACTGATCGTTCCAAGCCCTTTACACTTGTGCCACATTCACTCAATCGCATATGCAAAACAACTTAGGGTAAAGTGCCTTGCCCAGGGGCACATCAACATGTGGCAGAAGAAAGCTGGAACCAAACCAACAGTTTTCTTGCAAGACGACTACTCCTCCCACAGTCGCCCCCTTTTCTCGCCCATTCATTCTGCTCACAGGCGGCTGCTTTTTTTTTGCAGGGCTTTTATTTCTGTCTCTGTCAACTCAGGAGGGCTTCCTGCCACCATAACTACCAATTGTCCCTGACATCCTCCCGCCTGGCTGCACTCCATTTAAGGGTATCGGAGCAAGAGGGGGTGGCAGCGAAAAGTGGGAGATATTTAATTTTGTCATAATTAAAATTACTGTTCTTTAAATTTTCTTTTTTCTAAAGATTGGTACAGAAAGTATGTAAGAAAGTAAGTCCGTTCAAAGACTTGCCCTCACTATGATTGACTAATCCACTTAGAGCAAAACAGTCCCCTGAGGACAATTACTCGATTTGGTGCTTCTGCGCTTCTGGAAACATGGCATGGGTTAATATTTCTTTCATTGTACTTTTCATCAGTATTCAAGGTTAATTTTGGATTTCTCTTTATAAAAACAAAAAAAAAAACAACAACAATCTTTTCAGCAAAATATATTTAGAATCAGCAAAAAGCTTTTCTGAAAGCACGAGTCCCTAAGAATGGATAGCGGAGCACGTGTCACCTTTGAATTAAAGAAAATAAGTTAAGAAACAAATTGGACTCTCCACAAAGACAGATGCGCACACACTCGAATGTTCATGTTCAGTCAGCGCCCAAGGCTTGCTCGGGTTCAGTTGTCCCATCTCCGTCTCTCGTTTTTGTGGCCTGATTTGAATACGAGCCTTGTTTTATGGGGGAAAGTAATTGGAAGCCGGTGATTTACTACAGTGTATACAGGGATTGCATCCAACAAAATATCTGGAAGCAGGGAATAATCACTTTGCAGCCTGCTGCTGCATTTATCTGGACACGGGTATATTTTCACCACCGGGTGTTGACAGTGTTGACTATTAGCCAGCAAATAAATTATTCAGTACTTACAAGAAGGGGGGAAAAAAATGGGGAAAATCTCCTTTCCAGGGCTTACAACAGGACAAAGAGGTGTGTGGTAGAGGAAAAAAACGGGGCAGTCATTTTTTCTTCAATTACAAAAGGCAAATATTTATTATTTATAAGTACTTGCCTTGTATGGGTTTAAATGTTATTTATGAACCTGTTGCATAGTGATTTCCAATGTAACTCATTATTTTTAGCTGGAGGGTGTTATAAAGGAGCAAGGATATATTTAATGACACTCTGCTAGTCGGTGCAATTACACTGTAATCATTATGTAAAATGTCCTATTAATTAAACCAATTTCTGCTAGGGGAATATTTTTTCCGCAGGGCCTTCGCCTCATCTTTCAGCCGCCTCACTGTGTCCTGTTTTTCACCAGCTCCTTAATATGTTGCAGCTTCACTGCATGCATATTTCGTTAACCGACCCCGAGATCTCCCACAGTTTCAGACTGATGAAGAAAATGTTTCTTTCCAGTTTCATGGCGTTTGTAATTTTCAATGCTTTAATTTAACAAATAATAAACATGCTTAGGTGATTTTTTTTTCCCATGCACAATTTAATGAAACGGTATGCAAATTAGAATCAGATTTATTTTTTGTTTTCTTCCTGCTATAATTTTCTTTGCTCTGTGTCATCTTACTTTAAGGATGAGATGCAAGATAAGTGCATTAGGAGAAGAACCCTGTTTTTGTTTAAAATAAAAAGAAAATCAACAACAAACACAGAATTCCTAATTTGTCATCTTTAGGAAAATGTTGGTGCAAGCAATCCCGGCAGGACGGAGCGGCTGACCCATCTGGCTCTTTATCTGCTGTCCTGGCAGTCCAAACGTTGCTGCCGTGACCAGGGGTCAACAGCACTTTCAATGCTCTTCAGACACAATCTGTTTTCTTTGCTTCTTGGCACAAAGGAAACGATTAAGAAAACAGTTCGATAGTGCACAAGAACACACAGCAACATCTACATTGCAAATAGAGCAACGGGGATGTTTGCTATTCAGAAAGCATCATTTGAAATAGGCCTCGTCTTTGCAAGACTGCTTATACAGGTGGTTCAGTCTGGAAATGCGTCTGCAATGAAGGTCTAAGAGACAGACCAGATTTTGTGGCTGTGGTGCATAACAAACAGCAAATAATTTCAGTTCAGTGGGTTTAATGAAGAATTCAGCTCGACAAATTCAACAAACAGTGATCCCCTAATAATGAGAAAAAAGCAGAACATAACGGCTTTAAGGATTTGATTGCACTTCTTTCTTCCATTTGTACACTGTACAAAAGGACATTGACATTAAGTCAGTCCAAGCCGTTCCTTTTTTAGTTCAGTTACCAATATAATTTCTGTGTGCTTAGAGTTCTGTAGTTTGTTGGAGAAGCAGCTTATCCACGGTTGAGAGGAAGCGGTTAGATAAAAATCATCAGAAAGGCAGGCTGTGTCCCAGGATGCCCCCTCAACCCAGTGCATGTGGTCAGAGACAAGACTTTGGCAAAAATACCAGAACTGTTGGACAATGTCTCCACCCCGTTGTGATGCTGTTGCAGAATTGTGGAGCTCCTTTGCTCACAGACTGCTGCATCCTAGGTGCACAAAGGAGCGTTATCGCAGATCCTTCCTCCCAGCAGTGGTTCGATTTTAAAACTATAACTGTTGTTCACATCTCTGCAGTTTTTGCAAAGTTTGTTTTACATTACTTTGTAAATCTGTTCTTGTATTCTATGCATAAATATTCATGCCCATTTTATAGATTTTTTCTCAAATTACCATTGTCAGTTGCACATTTATTTATGCTGAGTATGCTCTTTTTAATAACATTACAGTAATTTTACGTAGATTGTAAATGCCTTTGCTGTACAGTCTCTTATTCTTATTTTCTGTTTTAATTTGTCTTCCTTTATGTGTATCTAAACGCTTCTGTTTGCCTTTCACTGTGCTGCTGTTACACCCAAATCTCCTCAGTATGGGACAACAAAGCATTTTTCTATGCTATTTCTATTCTTGTTACAAATGAAGAAAACTAATTCCCAAGACTGCTGCTACCACGACCATGTTTTACCATGGGTAGGGTTAGGGCTGTACAATAATTCAATAACAATGTATATCGATCGATAGACGTCTGTCGATTATAGACAAAAGGGTCGATAAGAAGTTCAATAGAATAACAGTTTTCCTTCGTTTTGTATTCTAGCCATGTAGGTTAATATTACAGTCATTACATCCTCCCAACCAATCACAAACGCAGATCCAGGAATGGCTCCATCACTAAGCCCCGCCCCCTTCAAAGAGTCCAGAGAGCACATGTTCTATTTTCTTTTTTAAAAAGTTGCAGTTTTGGTAAAATGTTGCTTGAATAAAGGGCTGAGTTTAAATTCAGCGTTTGTGTGTTCTGTATCTAAAAATAGGTCATGAAGCTACAGCATAAAATGGTCATGGCTGCACTTAAAGTATATGTTTTGAATTTGTTGATAATTATCAATATCGATCAATATGATTTCTGTTTTATCGATATGCTTTTTTTTCCTATATCGTCCAGCCCTAGGTATGCTAGATTATTTGGTAATGGGGCGTGTTGTACGATGAAATCCCTCTGAACCTTTGTAGACTTTAAAATCCTGGTCTGCATTGCCGTCTACATATAACACAAATGACGATAAATAATATGTTGTGTCAGAGTGTGGAAACCTTACCAGATGGTTTTTACAATCTTGAGCTTATACCACGTTCCTGGCCACAGATCATCTCCATTCATGAAGTTGTCACTGACGACCATTGCAGAATGTCAGCTTAGAAAGCTGCAAGAGACAAAGGTCCATTTCTTATCGGGATGGACTGCTAAAGCTGTCTGGGAGAGCATGACTAAAGTGCTGAGGGACTGAGCAGCTTATAAAGACGAGCTGTAAAAGTCAAGACACCTGCTGCGAAACACAAAGGGGATGATTGTACGGATGTGGATTAAAAAGAAAATAAGGAGGTGTGATTAAAAAGTTCTTAATATTCTGGCATGCATTACTGGCCTGAGAAGCTTGAGGACCATCTCTAAAAGTCTTTATTCATGAGCACCTGTACAAACTGTCACCTGAATGGAGCTGAACAACACTTCAAGCGGTGGAAAATATCTGGCAGAAACATGTTTTTTCAATGTGTACATTTCCAGCGTAAAGACAAATTCAGTTTCAGTCGATGAATGAAGCAGGAAAACCTAGAATAGCAAACATCCCTATTACAACAAGGAAAAGATCATCTCACTGAGAAAAAAAAATGTTAATGTAGTGTGCAGCAGAAAATCAATCCGCTTTCAGGATTCAGGGTCAGTTGTACAGGCAGATAAATGCGCTACGTTTTCTCATCACAAATTTAATGACAAAGTATTTTCCATTCCCCTCTCAGCATATGTGATGTGCATTGATACCGAGGAGCTTACAGCAGTCCTTGCTAACAAACTACAGGATGGGAGCAAACCTGAGACTCTGTTCTGACTTGGGTTGTTTTTAAGTATTTCTTGGGTTTTTACTGGATTTCTAAACCTGTGTCTTTTTACAGTGTATTATTAACCTGACAGTAATATATATATATATATATATATATATATATATATATATATATATATATATATGGCTGTTTTTCACCAAAGTAATCAGTGTATTTGTATAGAAAACAGTAAATCTGGAGTAATCACATTGTTATCTGGGATGCCAGTGCTCATGGTGCCAATGGATGACATGGATGTCTTTCAGTAGCCTACACTATGTGTTATGTGCACTTATCAGTGAATAGTTTTACTTATTTAATTTGTGGAAACTATTACAATTGTCGAGGAAGAGATTCGAGAAATATTACATGAAACATGTAAAGACAATATTATGCATGGTAAAAATAAGGTGAAACACAAAAATCAAACAATACTGTACAATATGCAAAAAATAAGATAATGCTTTAGGAAGCCTGTGGTTGGCATTTTCAACAATGAGAAAGGATGGCTTCAAATCTTGGCTTGGGGCTTGTTGTGTTAGGTTTGCATGGTGTCCCCTGTGCATGCATCAGTTTCCTGCAGGTACTCCGGTTTCCTGGGAAGCTGAGATCACGTCTGGCCTCACCACGACCCTTAACAGGGTTAACCATTTTGACTTTGTTTTAAAATGTTAAAGTTTAATTATATACTACTACTTAACTTTATTTTAGACACAAATTGGACCATATAGTATTATATATATATATATGTATATATATATATATATGTATGTATGTATGTATGTATAAAACTCAAATAAAGAATCATATAATTTAATATAATATAATATAATTCCTTATACTTATACTTACACAAAGTGTTACGAATGACCATCACACCATGCCAACAATGCTTTAAAGCTAACAAAGCTGCCTTAGACAAACAGTCTCATCAGGATGGACTACTACATGGTAGTAGTCTGATGCAGTCTTTTTGTCATTGTGTTGCAGTTTTTCCAACCATGATTGGGACTTCCATCTGTTTGATGTTTCAGTTTGGGCCAAAGCTTGGCTATATAAAACAATTTGTCGTACTTAACAACTGCAAGTGTCCTCGTCCTGCTGCTGGAACAGAAAGCCCAATGCACCACCCTGCTTGACAGTCGGGATCAGAGGTTTACGTTCACAGGTTGAGTTTTATTTTTTGCCATACATGGGACTTTGGAAAAAGAAAAATGTTCCACAAGTCTTCTTAGTTTCAAGGCAACTGTGCAAACATGCCACTGTCTTTTTAGACAGAAGAAGCTTACACCCGCTAAACCTTCAGAACAAGCAGTATCTCTGTGCTGTCTTTATCCAACTGAACCGTTATGAATTTTACGATTTAACATGGCAAAGCCTGTGGAGTCACAGTTTTCTGAGATTGAGATGAATTAGCTTAGACATCAACTTCCAGTAATACTGACAACTGTCTTTGAATATTTCCACCTGGGAAAGGATTTATAACCCTATTGTTATTGCTAAAGTTTTTCCGTCATGGCATTGCATTACAGTAGCACACCTTCCTGTGCTCCAGGCCAGCAACTTGCCAAAAGTCATGCTTTCATAGACGGGGCCGCATTTGCTTACACTCAAATAATCAAGTGCAATTAAGGAAGCGGTGCCTGACCATCACTTTTCTTCCTAAATCCTATGCTGTAGGTAGGTAGGTAGGTAGCAGCAAGGGTGTGCAAAATGAAACAGCTATGCACTCTCAGCGGTTGCATTTTGGTTTAAATAAAAGAATAAATGTACTATCATGCATATTGCATATTAAAAATATTGTGTGTTATGTAAATAGCTGGGTTTTTTCCACTAGTAAACTTGAATATTTCATCTTATTTCTACCTGAGTACGCCATATCAATAGCTGTGCACCATTTACTCTGGTATTTACTCTTTTTTTCTTCTATTCTTGGCATTTATTTAGAACAAATTTTAGATTAGACTAATCATTGCTAATAATTAAGTGTAACTGTCTGTGTCTTTGCCTTTGCCACACCTAAATTTCCCCATTGTGGGACAACTAAGGAGTTCTTATCTAATCTTATTTTATCTTATCTTATTTTATCTTGTCTTATCTAAATAATGAGAAGATGGAAATTTGCTGTTTGTGTTTCTGCTCTCGTGGTAAGATTTAGATAATTTAGAACCTGGTGAATGACCAGTGATTCACATTAAGAGATTTGCAAAAAGTCATAGATAAATCTAAATACTGTTATTTGTTTATTGTAGTGTGAGAGAGATATGTTGAAGAAAATAAAAATTAACTCAGTACATTTATACATAAGGCATGAATGTTCATGATTTCACATACATTATTTCTTTGAGGGGGCGTTCTGCAGGTAATGATAATGATCACATAAGCAGGAGTTGATGCCATGATTCGTATCACAGGTACAAATTAAAATATTTATGCAGCATTTTTTTATTTGTGGCTCATAGATCGATAGCATGGTTGCATTTTAATCCATTACACAGCAGCGGGTTGTCAAATTAGACCGCTTCATTAATACACTATCCACAAGTGAGAGAATGAAAGCGGAGAAGAAGAAAAAAAAAAACACAAAGAAAGAGGAGGAGGAAGAGGAGGGGGGGAAATGTACATCAGGGAGAGATTATTATTATTCCCTCTCCCAGAAATGAGAGCAAATTATAAGAACATACACCTTCTTCATCTGTTTGGATAAGTGGGGGTCCTGCGCCTGATGGATGGCTCTGTTTACAAACGAGGGTGATAATGTTAAGCAGAGGAGCAGTACATGCATTTCCCACCAATGAAGCTTCGCCTGGTCTCACACACACACACACACACACACACACACACACACACACACGCACACACACACACACACACACACACACACACACGCACCGTGAAGGAGCAGACTGATGATAACAGTCCCTCGGCTACCGGATTAGGCAATCTTCCCAGCCGGCAGCAGATTGATAGAGTCACTGCTCCCAGACGCAATTGCAATGGGGAGGAATAAAGTTTGACCTGCTGGTATCATCTGTGCTTACCAACTTGGTATGAATCTCTGAGGAAGGATGACCCGCAGCACAGCGCTTCCAGTTAAGCAGTTTGCTGAACCTGCATTGCAATGAAATGGTGATTTGCCAAAGTGAAATATTCTAATTCACAGCATAATATTATAATATTGATTATAAAGACTAACTTTAAACTTGCCATCTGATTAAGTACTGTATTCACTCCTTCTAACCTTTCAAAATGAAATGGTTTTCTCAAAGATTATTATTGTTTTTTTTTTAGCATCCATGTGTTTTCTGATTTTTTGCAAAGTTCTTTGTTAAACGTATTATAAAAACACAGCTTGGTTTTTCTGTTCATCTGATGCCTGCATATCAAACTCAAACCTTTGATTTCTGCTTATGAGAAATGCCAATGGCAATCACTTACAAAACTAGTCATGTGACTCAAACTTAAACCTTAACGCAGCTATAAGTAATACAGACACCTTGTTTCTCAAATCAGTACAACAGCTGGCCAATCACAACAGTCTATTACGCCGTTTTTAAATGGTGTGTTGCTGTTGTGAATTTCTACTTCCACAGGACAAGTATATGATGTTGTATTCTGTTCTATTTCTGGTCTCCTTCTCTTATTGGCTTCCATGTTCGCAGGCTGCTACTCTTGTGCCAAAATAAAATACCAAAAGCCTCTGTTTTGGGAACCCTGGGAACTTTCATATGATTGGCTGAGGAACCAGGAAGTAAACGCGGACTACACTCTGAGCCGCAGTAGCTCCAGACCGCACCTCTAGGTTTGAAAGGAGAAAAACGTGACTAAGACATTGTTGATGGAGAGGACCGCTTGTTTATAGGGAATGTTACTTCCATCCCAGGTGAAAAAGGAGAATGATTTAGGTTGATTTTAGATTAAATATCCTACTTATTGCTCCTTTAACCTTTCCCGCAGTCTGACGTCTTCTGCAGCATCTAATGGGTTTTCTTCCAGGATATATCTGGATTTAGCTCCAGCTGTATTCCAATCAAATTTAAACAGCTTCCCTGTTCGAACTGAAGAAAATCATCCCCACAGCATGATGTTGCCACAGTTTGTATTGTGTTTCCTGGGTGATGTACAGTATTAGCATTCTGCATCCCACAGGGGACTAACTAACTAAGTGGGAGTTTTTGTGGTTTTCTAATTACTTGCTTTCAGTGATAGTTTTGACAACCAATGTTTGGTGCTTTCTTCTGATTTGTTAAGATTCAGAAAGAAGTCTTTGTCATTGTAACTGTACATTCCAACAAAATGTTTTTTCCGGTGCTTGGGAAGCAATCTGGGCCTAAGGGTCTTGCTTGAGGACCCATGGTGGCAGTCTGCAGGGTCCGAACCGGTGTTCTTGCAGCCTTCTCAGAACGCAATCGCGCTGCTTTAACCACTAGGCCGCACCCCCTCCTCTCAAAGAACGCTCCAATTCTGCAACTACATCACACTGAAGTAAACACCGCGCTGTGCTTTTATTGTGCCAATTTCTAATTAATCCTAAAGCATGCTTTTTTATTATTAATATTTATTGCCCAGACTTTAAACTAATGGATTTCAGTGCCGCTTCATGTAAAAAGAAACTTCTTTGAGTTCCTTGTGCCACAGATTCAATCACCAGCGCAGTTTCTGACACACCGATGAATAAATGGCACCGATGGTTTCATCAGAAACCAGACCCACAGACTGAAGTGAATGAAGGCAACACATCAGGTGGGAGAAAGAATGCGCCGGTGAAAAGAGGTTAAACGTCTGCATTAGAATGTGTTTGTCCCTCGAGCATGTTAAAGACCCCTTCTTTCAGCCCCCCCCCCCCCCTCCCATAACTCCACAGACCCCTAGCAGGTCATCTTTCTCCGGGGTGTCATAGAAAATAGACTGATGAATCACTTTCTGATGTCACTGCGGTAGACTGGTGACAATCAGCGAAATGATAGTGTCTGCCTGCCTACACATATCTGTAATTGATAGCCCAAACCCCAAACACTCGCCTCTCTCCACTAGCTGTGATGAAACATTGGATTGAAATCATTCCCGATGAGGTGGGGTCTGGCCCATTTGTTATTCGCTTCCAGCTCGCTTCAAAACAGCCCCCCACCTCCTTCCAAAACCCCTTACCACCACCTCGTCAACCCCCAACCCCCCCCCTCTCTCTCTCACCCCTGCTGGCAGGAGTTTTGCCACAAGAACACATTATGGTAATCAGACAGAATGTGTGTACAGGAATCAATCAGCGGACAAGCCCATCGCAGGAATTATGACACAGCGAAGTCTGTTTGTAACTTTTGATCGATGGTCAGATCTCCTCTGTTTGTCCGGACGGATGGCAAAGCAGGACTATTCCGACCGACCGGAGGGAGCCGGAAGAGGTGGAGTTGGTGCGCGTTGAACATATGTTGTCGTCGGTGAAGGCTCTGCGCTCAGAGAGGAGATGTTGTTCCAGGATAAGCGAGGTTTTCCCCGATATTCTTGATAAAATAGATGCCGAACCTGCTCGAGGATGATGAATGCCATCTCAGATAACTCTCATCAGCATTACTGCCACCTTGACAGTTCTTCCTGCCAGTCCTCTGCTTGCCTGATTTATAAAGTTGTTGTGGCAATTCACTCTAATGTTATTTTCCCGCCACACAAATACATATATCTCAGGTAGATATTATGAAACCTGTAATGGAGGAGCGTCATGGATGCGCTGCGTATCCTTTAGGCAGCAAATTATTGGTTGCTCTGACAGAAAAACACATTAGCATAAATCCTTAAGCTAAAAGATAAAAGACTGTCTTATCAACGGAGAGGCTTTTGTTGTAACCTCTGTGTTTGATTGCTCCCAGTGAAGTCTAAAATCAGATTTCTCTCTCAATGCAACTGTACTCCGCTTGCTTGTTTAAAATGCGGGGAAAGATTTCCTTCCATATGAATTTAGAAAGTACGAAGAAACATTAATATGAGATGTTTAATTTCTTTATTATAATAATAAATACTAAATCCCCTAACGATGTAAACTTAACTCTAATGTAAAAAGAATGTAGTTATATTACACATATGTGGGCTTTAGGACTCCATGAAATTTGTTATATACTGTAGATATTTTAATAATTTTTACAAATCGTGTTTTATTTTTCCTGAACTCAGTTTTTTCCACAGACAGACAGATAGACAGCAACAAAAGAGCTTAGTGGCAGCATTATATTTCAATTTAACACGATATGTACTAAAAAAGCATTTTAATTCTATGAAAAATTCAACAAGACAATATTCCGTGCTACAACTTCCCTGTCCAAAATTTTTGTACCATATTTTGACAGTGTTGTAACCTTTAAATCCGTCATCCTATCATCTTTATTGTCCATCCCCCCACCCCCCCACCCCACCCCAACTTCTGCAGATGTTATGGTTTGCAAATCAGAGGGGTAAATTGTTTTAGGAATCTCCATTGTGCCCTTTTCTAATGTTGCCATTAGCAATCAGCTCACTGGGAAAACAGGTTGGCGGGAGTTAGAGAAAAATCATTTGAACCTTTCGCCCCCGTCATGGATCCCCTGTCGCAGAGGGGGGTCAGGGGTGCTGGTCAGGGTGACAGCTTCAGTCAATACCCGGGAGCTCGAGGAGGATCCGGCAATGAGGTGCGAATTTGGAGGGAGTCACGACAGGGGAGTGGGAGTCGATCGCCCTCCCCCGATAAGCCGGCTTTGAGGTGAAGTCTAAGGAAGGAAGTGGAGACAAAGTGTGCATGTATGAATTTTTGTGTGTGTCAGGCAAACGTCAGGGGTGGCGAGGTTGGAGTGATAGTTGCTGACGGTGCCAGCTCAGGCCACAAGTCCACACTCACATGCAAACTAATGACAGGCCGAATGGAGGTATTGAAAGGTGTGACAGCCTTGTCAGGGTGCGTCCCTTCCTGTCCTCTGCCAATAACCTGGTCCCCCCCCCCCCTTCAGCTATTCAGAGGGCATCGTCCACTGAAGACTGATGCCTGAAATATTGAGTTATTGATACAATGTCTGTGTGTGACAGTGTGTGTGCGTCATCATACAGCTGAGAGAGTTATTGATACCATGCCTGTTTAAAATAGAAGTGTTGTGGGTTTTTATACGCACAATGCCGACCTTTTTCAGGTGTGTCGCTATGCGTGATGGAGTTACTGATGTTGCAGACTCAGTTTTTGCAACGAAGACACCTGCATGCAAGTTTAGCATGGAAAAAACTCTTGAACTTTTCACGTCCAAACACTTCCTGCTTTCCAGACCAGTTAATTCGGCCTGCAAGGTTTTTATTATGCTGCTAAATAAACCCTTACTTTAGCCAAAACAAAACATCTTTCAGCTAGTCGCCCAAAATACTGATTTTCTGACATTACAAACTGTTATTTTGTTGTCTTGGTTATGCTATAAAAGCCATCTACAGCTACACGCTCAATAGACAAAATCAGGAAAATACACATTTTATGTACTTTCTGTAGTTCTGATTAATAAAACCCAAATTAAGCCATCAGAACTTTTAGGGCTGAATGGTCAAAATGTCAAAATGTCAAAAAGCTGAATGTAAAACAGCTTTTACTCTGTTTTAACGCTTTTTTAAATACTTTTATTGTGCAAAGAAACCCTTAGCGAGGGTTTTAGTTAAAAAGTATGATATTTTTGCAAAGGTGTACGTTTTTTTGACATCACAGAGGGAGAACCCTTGGGATTAGCTAACTGCAGGCCTGCTGTAACTCATTGGACAAATACCAGCAGACATATGCTGGGGGACGGTGTAATGAACAACTGATGACTTATCCACTTGTAGCCTTGCCATCCTTCAGCTTGAAAAACAAAATGGCAAATCGCTCCAGAACAAAATGGTGGATTCGCAAGACTGGTAAACTGGAAATCCATGAAGTTGTTTAGCAGTTCTGTAGCTAATACATGACATAATTGTTAAAAAAAAATATTAGAAAAGAGAGAAAACTGAAAGGCTTGAAAAATAAAGACTCCAAGTACACAACAAAACGTGTTTAAGGGCTTAATAAGTGGATTTTGCATGATATGTCCCATTCAACACATTATTATATACGTTTATTAATAAAGAGAATCCCATTACTTTTGATCTGACGGTTCCACATAGCCATATTAAAAGTTTTTGAATTGTTAAAAATTTGGATTTGAAAAGTAAAGAAAGTGGCACGCTTTGCAAAAGTTGAAACAATTATCCTCTTTGTTTGATTGTTGCGCTAACATAGTTACAACAATTAAACTTTGCCGCTCTCTCCCAGAGTACCAAATCTGTAATATCTGTAAAATTTAACCTGTAATAAAACACTGTTAGTGTTAGTAATGTTCTTAACCTAAGAAGGGGTCCCAGTTTCAATTCTGCTCAAGGCCCCATACTATTTTTGACCAGCCCTGCATTTCAGTGTGTTTTCACCCTTCCTGGAAAGCTTAAGAATTCATCTTCAGGTATAGTTAGCTTCAACGATGATTAGATTGATTTGATTTTGATAACAACTAAAAAGGTTTAGTTATTAACATTAAAGTCCTTCAAAGTAGCAGATTAATCAGGAGTCGGGTAAAAGTAGCACCCATCTGATCTGATGTACTCAGCTAAAATGGCTGGGGAAAAAAAAAAAATCGAAAGTTTCCACCAAAGACATCCAAGGACTTTGAAGATTTATGTCACCAAAGCAAGCCGGTGAGCAGATGTGTTAACATTATGGGCTGATTTTATATGTACACAATTGATGACATTTGGGTGATAACATTTGCGTGCAGGCAAAGGAAAATGATGAAAAGAGGAATAAAAGAGATGCCAGTGGGTAATAGAAAAATCCAGAAGAGCGATGTCAGGTATGGATGTGTGATATAAAGACTTTTTTTTTTTTTGCCAGGCCTATTTCAGCCAGACAGTAGGGGGCTATTCGGAACGGAGCAAAGTAATAACCTCCATTTGTTCCCCCTTGTCCCTCAGCTTATGAAAAACGCCTTTACAACTTGCTTTAGCTTAACTGGGTTTTCAGGGGGATTTTCGAAGTTTGGCAACTTGTCACTAGAATTGAAGCAGGTGGAAATATGATGCTCGGGTCACGGCTTTTTCTGGAACTTCGCTGTGTTGCTGTGTGGCGAAAGGGGATTTAGGTTATTAATAAAGCCCAGGGTGGTCTCTGGGCTGGCAGTTATTGTTTTGTGCTGTTGCTGTCAGGAAAAAAAAAAAAAAAAAAAAGAACAATTCTCTCCTTTAAAAAGTTGGAAAATATAATTCTATTTGATTGATTAAGTTTTCTGTAAGAAGAAGAAAAAAAACAAAAACAGAATCTGTTGCTTTTCTATTTGCCGCTCCCTGAGCCTCTGCAAACCTCCATCAGCTCAGCTCGGCTACCCGCTCCCCCATCACTATCAATTGTCTTTGAACAGCTTCGATCATCACCTCAATTATCTGTTGTCCTGCCCACCTGATGGGATTTTTGCCAACTATAACTTCTCTGCGGATGGACAGGGAATAATGACAGCCGAGGCCAGCGCTGGGGCAGCTGGGTGGAATACAAACCGGCCCGAATGGATGTAGATGGTGTCTCCCAAACCCACGCACGCTGGCAAGAACACACTCCGAAAAACATACCACAAAACATGAAGAAACACACGTATGGCATCGAAGACACATTAGACCCTCGCCCAGTCCACAGACGGCGATGTAAACACACATCCACACAAACCCCCCCCCCCCAACTCCCGCTGTAGAAAAGCCATTTACTGACCGAGCGGTGAGATGTCAAGCTCTAGAGTGAATCTAAGAACGTGCCTGATGTGTTCCCTCTCCTCGCTCTCGCTCTTTCTGTCTCTCTCGCTCTTTTTTCGAGGCTGAGAGAAACTCATTTGTCCTGCAAGTCCAAATACGCAAGCAGAGTGGGGAAATGTATTCATACCACAGGTGATCTTATTATAGGAGCGGTAAACTGAGCAATGAGAACATCATCCACTGCAAAATGACACCTAAACACACATCAAGATGGGAGGGCAAAGAAAAAAAAAAAAAAGTAATATCATCTGCATAATCAGAGAGACGCAGTGAAGAAAAGCGTCACCTGGAAAATGGAATGCATCCAAAAGTCCCAAGCCGGAGCATCCCTTTGTTTATGCGCCGTGGTGATTCAGTTTAAAAACGACAGCAGAATCTGCATGCTGGGGCTATTATTAAAACAACAGACACAGAGATACACAACATATATATAATACGATACGCACACATACAAATCTAGGTTTTGATACAGATAAGATCCACATGAAACAGTTTGATACATAGTGATGAACCAACGAAAGCAGGAAATCTACAAATATTCCACAACTACATTATAGCTGTTTACATAGATTATAGAAGCCCAGCTTTCTATAATTTATTGAAGATAATAATGGGTCAAAGTAGAATATACTGCATAAAGAGTAATCGTTGCATATCCTGAATGTGTAACAGCTAGTTACCTTTAAACCTGTTTTATTAGCGTTTAATCCTACGACGCAAACAAGATAAAAAAACACATTGAATCATCAGTAAGCAGATGTTATGTTTATTATTAATTGACAGTGAAACAATTGGATTCATGCTGGAGATTTGGTCAGTTCCTATCGTACAAACGAAAGGGTGTCGTTCTGTTTGGGGTTTGTACGTTCCCTCATTAAGTGTCGGTTTGCAAGATTTTGCATCTCTTTCTTGGCACTGTTAATAGTTGTAAACCTTTGTCATTTTATGATAAACATAATGGTGAAATGTTTTTGCGTCATGTTAATTGAGCAACAATTCTAGAGGAGGAACTGCCTAAAATCCTCAAAGACAGGGAGTTTGCATTTGAGCATATTTTAAAAACCATAAAACATGACTGTGATGCAGAACCACCTTAAAGTACATCAACACTAATGGCCACTTGGATCTTTTTTTTTTTAGACCCCTAACACTCTTCAGATACGGATGCAAAGAAAAGCCCCTATGTGCAACGTTTCGTTCCTGACAGACCAGCCCTGCTAGCTCCATCCTGGATCTGTTGTAGAAGAATAAAGGCATCTTTGTGGAACAAAAGGAGATGTGGCTTGTAAGTCCAATGTTTGCAGAGCCATCATCCTCTCCTCCATCTTGCTTCTGGGCCACCCGCAACAATTCTGTTCCTCATCGAGCCGACCTCAGGGTAACCCTCCACACCTTCATCACATTCATTTGACTTCCTGTGTACATCTAGAAGAGGGAGGCTTCTATCATGAGTTGGATTAGGACTTTGATTTGAGGTTTTTTTTTTTGTCAGCTTGTGTTAGTTTTAGATTTCTTGTGGATCTTTGTGTTTCATATTTCTAGTATTAATTAATATTCTTCTTAGTTTCCATTTATTTGATTTCTGTGCTCACTGTGTTCTCTTAATGCCGCAGTCTTGTTTAGCTCTCTGCTTCCTGGTCCTTTATAACTACAGCTTGATTATTACCGATTACCGATCATTGTCTCTGCAGCGACCTCTCTCCCCAGTACATAAATCAACTGCCTTACTCGGTTATTTTTGGGATTATCCTGTTGGCTTCCTGCCCCTTGCCAGTTACCTTTTCTGCTCCATGTATTTTCTCATGTGCATTTGATTTTGGACGTTCAGGTTGCGTGTAATCCTAAATCAGCAAGTTTTTCAGAGTCGGTTGCCTTACTGTTAAATTGCCGCGTTAACTGGTTTGCTGCCTTAGGGTCCGTTTCTACACACGCAAGCATGAACCCCGTACCATCCTCTATCAAGCAAATTACTGAAGATTTAGTTAGTGTCATAACTGTTTTGAAGGGTTTCTGGATGCATTAAATGCTTTAACTACAAGCAAAGTTGCTAGATGCAAAGAAGGGATTTAAGCATATAAAGTGTTTTGTTCAAGCTGTTACTTTAGTTTTCTTATCCTTTTTGCAAGCCCAAGGATGTTTATATCATTTGTAATTTGGAGGAAAAAAAATTCTAACTACTCCATAAAAAACACATCCAACTCCTGAGTAAACATGTTAACTTTCATTTAAACAAAAATAGTTTTTGGGAAAATATAATGGAAAAAAAGAGAATGTTCTCCTGCATATTGACATCATTTAATAGTTTAGAAATCACGAATGCTGATACAGGGATACAGATTCTTATACAAAAATTCTGCAAAGATCATAGCTGGGCTATATTGGTGCTTTTTTATTCAGCAATGCCTCGGGGAAATCCCGCCATATACCTGATGCATTAGCATTTTCCTCTTTGTTCCCATCTATAAACATTTTTGTTGTCCTGAAGGGTCATCTCTGTATTCTTCCATCTCTCCCTTCTGTTGTAATGAATGAGTGTAATTACCAGGCCTGATTGGTTGGAAGGTCATTGGGAATCCTGTAATTTTTCACTTATGTTAAGCTTGTGTTTGTGATAAATGTACCCAACCTTTCTGCATCCCACCTTAGATTACTTTAGGCACAGAAAATGCGTCCACAAATTAAGCTGTTCATTGAACACTGTTCCTGACTGGCCACGAGTACGTTTATACAGATAAACAAATGGAAAGAGGTGGTGTGGTGGATTTTAATTCCTGGCCAACTGCACAGGAGGGACTTTTGTTTCTTTATATTTGTTTCAGCTTCTCTTAAACAGCTGACATTGGTGCCTGTACAAGTTTATGCTAAGTTAGTCTTAAAATGTACCTTTTTTTTTTTACATTTTTAACTTTATGTATTTTTAGAGTAAAGGTTGAAGTAAAGACATTTTTAAAAATGTTGATTTGTTGAAGACAAACTATAATTGCCAAAGGTATATGAAGATAAATTAAAGTATTTGTGAGAAACAATGCAACTAACACACACATGAAAAAAATAAACAAGATATCCCCAAACCGTAATCATCTTGCTTTAAAAGAAAACAAAAAAAAAAAAAAAAAAAAAAAAACACCCCCGAGCTTTTGGTGAATTGTTAAAACATTAAAATAGCTTTTTTTAAAGGTGTCAATTGCATCTTGAAGAAACAAATTAAAGCAGTTCTGCAAAAACTATCATTGTTAGAAACCATTTGTGGCTGTCAAGACAAAAAACAAAAAACAAACAAAAACAAAACAAAACAGAAATCAGAGGAAGCAAAGTAATGAATGTCATTGGTGTGTTGGAGTGTGACGAAATCTCATTGTGTGGAATGTTAAAAAACCCTCAGATATTTACTAGTACTTATTGTATTTACTATACTAGTTAATTCACACAGCGAGCGTTATTGTCTGTGGATGTGATGATATGATGGTGAGTAATTTAAAGCATCTACTCTACACATTAACACATTTCTAGACCTTTCATCTATTTAGGTGTGATGGTGTTTACTAAATATTGAATTCATATCCCTGCACACTGTTTATGTCCAATATGTAAACATGATTTACATATTGGACACCCATGTATTAACGTAATGAGAACATTTCTTGTTTCTCCTATAAATTTAAAAGCTTAGTTTTGCTTTTTTGCCCTCAGTTTCTTCTCTAACCCCCAGTCGGTCGAGGCAGATGACCAGTCATACTGAGCCTAGTTCTGCTGGAGGTTTTCCTCACTGTTAAAGGGGATTTTTTCTTCCCACTGTCACTTCATGCATGCTCAATATGAGGGATTGCTGCAAAGCCATGGACAATACAGACGACTCTCCCTGTGGCTCTGCGCTCTTTCAGGAGGAGTGAATGCTGCTTTCAAGACTTTGATGCAATCAACTGGGTTTCCTTAAATAGAAAATGTTTTGACCAATCTGTATAATCTGACACAATCTGTATAAACTGATTGAATTTGACTTTGGAAAGTGCCTCGAGATGACATGTTTCATGAATTGGCGCTATATAAATAAAATTTAATTGAATTGAACTCAGTTTCCTGAATCAAATAGAACCATTAAAGTGAGCAAAAGGATATGTTTTTTCGTGGACATTGCAAAGTCTTTTAGGTTCATTTCCCCCCCCCCCCCATCATTTACTAAACTTTTCTTCTGATCTCTTTGGCTGATAATCCGGGGGTTGGGTTGTGGTTTCTCCTCTGTCGGATGAATTAGTGGCCTGTCAGAGGTGCTTCTGCTGCAAGGTGTTGGCAGCTGCCCCACTCGCTCCTCGGCCTATCAGCCTCTCATCCAGCTGTCCATGAAGGAGCTATAGAAGGACAGAGGGATCATTGGAAAGAAGGAAAGAACAGTTGAGCCAAAAGGTGGAGAGATGTGGTGATGAACAAGAGAGAGAGAGAGAGAGAAGTTCTTGATTGGATGAGTGCAGCAGCATGGTTGAAGAAAAGAGGGATGAAAACGGAGGAGGTAATCCACCCAGGAGACCCCGGGCTGAAAGCCAGTGGATGGACGCAGAGGCCAGCTTCTCCTTGTCTTCCTCCCTTTCTCCTTTCTTGTTTCTTGCTCTCACCCTGTTTCCCTTACAATTGCCTTCCTGGTTGACTCCTGTGTTTTCGCCTCGCTTTCTCTCTCTTTTCTTCCACAATCAGCCCGCTGACAGGCAGGCCGGGGCCATGATGGACGATGCCCTCTCCGAGTCCGACAACATTTTCTCTCAGTCCCCAAAGCGAGATCGGGCAGTATCAGACATAGACCGGCGCTGGCCCCTTTCAGTGTTTGTGAGGTCCAATTGCTGTGTTCAGTCACCCCTCTCATGACCCCCAT
The DNA here is from genome assembly GCF_011125445.2 of Fundulus heteroclitus. Classification (NCBI taxonomy): domain Eukaryota; kingdom Metazoa; phylum Chordata; class Actinopteri; order Cyprinodontiformes; family Fundulidae; genus Fundulus; species Fundulus heteroclitus. Next base: position 5,835,992 of record NC_046369.1, read on the forward strand.
ATCAGCTGTGCAGGGTTTGTGCAAACTGGAGCTGACCACACGGCCCTGTCTTCTCAAAATCTGCACAGTGGCCATGCCACAGTGAGCGGGCAACATTTAACCACACTTCAGCTCTGAGACTATTGTTTCTCTCTGTTTGTCACACCGAGCCAAATGGATTTACATGTTCTAAATCATGACATCAAATAACGTCAAGTGACGCTTTATTTTATCACCTCCTGTATCTCTTTTTGTTTTTGTAATATTGATTACCTTTTGAGTTCCTTGTACCACGAAAATGAATATCAATAGATCAATTAGCTGGGGAACAAAATGTTTTCACCCCATATTATTGAGCACAACGTCCCCTTTTTTTTTAGAATAATTTCAGAAAGTAAAAATAAAAAGAAATTTGCAAATAAGGCAAATATTAACTTAAGTATAATTACATTTTACATAATTAACATTTTATGGAAGAAAAGTTGGTGATAAATCGTGATGCGGTGTATCTTTTTGTGAATTTCTATTTTTTACTTGTACTTTAAATATAACATACTGCTTTAACCTAATTTAGGCTCAAGTAAACCTTACATAATGTGTAACGTCTGTCACACATTTTTATGTCTGGCCTCTCCTAGTGCGTGCTTTCAGGATACTCCCAACTTTGTATTCAGAAGTTGCCTTAGTGATGTGACGTGGATCATTGCCCTGCAGGTCATCCGAGAGCAACAATAAAGCCAAAGACCATCATACTACCGCCACCATGTTCAACTGTAGGCTTGGTGTTTTTTGTCTGAAATGCTGTGTCAGTTTTATGAAATTATACGTGGGATGCATGACTTCCAAAATATTGCACTTGTGTCATGACAGTGCGGAGAATATTTTTCCAAAAGTCGAGAAGATCCTCAAGAGGCCTTTTTTTTTTGGTCTAATGTAAAATAGGTCTCTGTGTTGCTTTTGGTCGCCGTTATTTTTCCGTTTGGAACCCTCCTATGGAGAGCGTTTTGTTTCAGTCTCTTTATTATTGTTGAGTCATGAACACAGACCCTGAGGCAAGTGAGATCTGCGGTGCTTTGGATGTTCTGGGTCCTTTTGTGACCTCTTAGACGTGTTGTCTATGGGTTCTTAGAGCAATTTTGGTAGATTGTCCACTTTCTGGAAGGTTCCCAATTATTTCATGTTTTCTCCATTAATACTTTTCACTGTGCTTCACTGGAGTCCCAAATCCTTAAAACTTTGTAACCATATCCAGACTGACATAAATCAATGACATTGTTTGTTTCCAGATCCAAAAAGAGTTTATTCTCTTTTTCTTTTCTTTTTTCTTTTTAGCCAACTTCATGTTGTCTTCCAAGTTCTGTTTTAGTGAATTCTTTAGCCTACAAGTCTGGCAGCAATTGGAATTTGGTGTATCTAATGAAAATGAACTGAAATTGTTGTTAATTACAACTATTTCATGATTTAATAAAGGAGGCAATTAACTATGAAGGGTGACGATTGCCACTTTTTGTCTAATATTGAAATTTGTTTGATGACATGAAATGTTTAAATATTTAAATGTGTCCAAAAAAAAAAAAAGAAGGAAAATTAATACTGGGACTTTACTTACTGAGGACAAACTATTATTAAGTCTGAAGTTGTTGCAATTTTAAGGCTTCCAATATGTAACCATTCTATATATTAAAAAGACCATTTAAAGTCAAACGGTCATGGGTCATGTAAGATCTTTTCACTTTTTTTTTAATTAGAAAACACAAATAAAGGATGTCCTTCAAAATTAGCAAATGTTTAGATAACAGATTCTTTGAATGTAATATTTTAGGGATGTAAATATACAGCCGTAAAAATAAATAATATTTTTAAAAGTCATGGATGCCATTTGTGTCGGTTAGGCAGAGTTTGCTTTTATATTCTGTACGCAGTCTATGAAAGATTTAAAGGTACTTGGAGAACGCAGATAAACGTGTGTGAAAAGTCTGATTTCAGGTATTCTTGATCACTGCAAATAACTAATTTGTCAAAAGCATCTAACAACATCTAATTATTTCCTTCATGATGCTTTAACTTATGACTGCCTTTAATGATTTCAAACTTTTTAAGACAGTGAATTATTGGTTAAAAGATAAAATAAAATGAAAACATCAACTGAACATGTCAGTATTTTCTGCCCACAAGCTTTATGACATAGTTAAAAAAAAAGGATGACCACCACAACTTAATTCAATCTCATTAATTTGATAATGCTTAATCAATGAGCCCCAGCAGTGTCAAAAGGTCTAGTTCAAACATTGATTACTGTCTTTCAATTCTTCCTCAACAATAAGCTGGGGAGGAGGCAACCCATCATTAACGTCCTGAAAATGCTTTAATCTATGCTTCCCGAAGCATCTTTGTGTTGCAAAAATTGGTTTTGGATGTGAGGGGACAGACTTGTTATTGCTGTAATACATAGCTGACCCCCCCCCTCCCCCAAGTACATAAACTCTCATTGTGTTGGTACACCCCCCAGCTACCCACCAACTTCTCCAATCCTCAGCCCGACCCAATTCCCAGCCTTAATCCAATTTGTTCAGTCCCCACTGTCTTCTGCTGGCACAAAATTAAAGGCCTGCTCCCACAAAAACACCTCACATTTCCAAGGTATTGGCTGGCCTGCAAGACTAGAAACTTCATTTATTCTGGCTAACTTCTCAATTATCTTCCCAGTAGTGGAGACGTGTAAAAAGTACAAAAATCAATAGGATTCCATTCCCCTCGTATTGGAAAGGGGAAAATTAATGAGATAGGACACTCTCTTAATCAGAAATAAATGTTTTAATTCAGATAATGACATAGTTTTCCCTTGCAGAAGGATGACAAATGCCGGGGTGCTGGGAGCCCCACCAAGAAGCTGTTTCAATTTTATTGTAAATATAAAAGGTATTGATCTGAGAGATGTACAAACCCTATTGCTTACAAAAGCCATTCAGGGGGACTGGGAAAACTATTAAGCGCTGGGTCAGAAATCAATAAACAACACTAAGAGGTGGCTGTGCCTGCCCTCCCCGGCAGATCTCTGGCAAGCCAAATGGCAGAGTTAGTGACAGGCGGCTTGGCGGTGGAGCAATGTTAAGGATGATAGGGTCAGCTGGTTAATGTGGTGAGGGCCCTGACAGGTCGGCGGCCCACCTCAGAGCTGGAAGCCTGACAAGCTGCCATTTAAAGAGACACTGACTCATCAACCTGTCGCTACAGTTAGTGTTTCACCGTGGTGGGCCTCGGTTGACAGGAGCCGTCCTGCTCTTTCTCACTCTCTTCTTCTTCTTTTTTTTTTTTTTTTTTTTTTGCTCAGCGTCTCTCTCATTTGCTCGCTTTGTCTTTGTTCATCTTTCTCCCTTCCTCGTTTCCCCGTCTTTTATTCTATCCCCTGCTTTCCGCCACTCTCTGCCTGGCATGCTGTAATTGTGTCTGCCTCTCCCTCGGTCCTTTGCATCTACTTTAGACCAGGCAGTTTTTACGTATGCACATCCGATAGGCGGAATAAACCACTAAGTTAGAACAAGCTGTTTGCTCTCGGTTAGCTGCATAAAGTCAATAAGGTGCCGCTGCGTCAGAACCCGACAGAGACTACGGTAACGCAGGGCAAAGACATCAACCTAAGAGAATTTTATGCTATTAATGTTTCTGCAAGATCTTAAAATGTTAGTTTATGAACACCTATGGCTTGGTGTCTTTGCAGGTTCTACCAACACCAGGTAAGAATTTCATGCCAATTGCATCTTTAAAAACACACATATATATATATATATATATATATATATATATATATATATATATATATATATATATATATATATATATATATATATATGGTGATGTGTTCAATATTTGTTTAACCCCTGTTTATGTTTCCTAATTAGGGGGTAAACTCATAATCAATTTCATGCCAGAGTTCTGGCTTAAGGCCTTTCCATACTCGAATTTGAAACGTTTTTTTGTCCCGTTTTCGTCTAATTTTTCATAGCGTATATATAAGAAAACTGAACTTTTTGCAGAAATGTTTTTTCCTGGTCATTATTTAAGTACTGACAGCGTAAAAAGCAAGTGGTTATAAGTGATATAAATAGATGGATGACTGGGCACAGTTCAAAAAAAAAATTCCCACCTTGTTAATCATCATAAAAATGAAATAAAAATCAAACTTTTAGATCAATTTGAGCCCAGAAGTAAAAAAATAGACCCACAAAGGTAGATGAAGAAATAAAAAGGCTAACATTATGATAGCTATGTGCATCTGTTGTAATAAAACCAACATAACAAGCTCAATGGTTGACACAGAACTTTTCTTTTTTAATACTTATCCAGACCTGCAGCATGACTACCTTTATTTACTTTGTCCGACTATATATCATAAACTTGTTAATGACTCAAATTAAAAAAAAGTTTTTTTATTTATATTTTCAAGTGTGACAAAATATCCCAACCAAATGAAAACCTCAGAATTTCTCGTATTGATAATTCAAAGTGAATTCGACAGATGGACTCCGGGAGACCGATAGGCGGAGGTTATGTCACAGCCGAGAGGTGACGGCGGGTGTGAGGGATGGATTTGTGTTGACTCGCAAGCGAGAAAAGGAAAAACTTTGGTTTTCTGAGCAGTAATTATGGGAGAAAACTGGTGACTGACCACCAAGTTAGGTCAGATGACTTAACCCAAGATCTATGCACTCTATTGGACGATTAGAAGGTCAGAAATCCTTGGCAACTCTTCACCTGCTGCACAGCCAGAATGCAGGATTTTTCTCCTCCAGCTCCAAAAACCATGTTGTATCGTTACTAAAGTAATAAATTTAGGCTTTGCAGAAAATTTAGAAGCGAGACAAGGTAAGTGAGGGCTACGCGTGTCTGACTCCGCAACGACTGAGGAACATGTGACACGTCTTTGCCCACTGAGCCACTGGGAGATGAAAGTAAAGCTATCCTAACAAACATTGTAAATTGATAAATCATTGAAAGACGCAGAGGGACTGTATCTGCAGGAAGATGCTAAGCAGGCTTAAGGGGGGGATCAGTCTGTGAGTATTGCCATCTTCAGCAAGCGGCATGCGCTACATCCGCCAGACGGATAGATAGATAGATAGATAAATAAATCTGGATGTATGCGTCTGTATACAAATGAGTGAGCTGGAGGCTGGAGCTGGGGGGGGGAGCGGTATGGAAAGGGATGTCAGAGAAAATCCCACTTATCTCCTCCTACGTTGAGTACGACGATGATGAGATTTAGGAAGGGTCAACGGCACCTATCAGTAGGTGAAGTGTTTAGTGGGAGTGTTTCTCCACCCCCCTCCTTTTTGGGTGTCATCCCGTGTCACTCTCATCTCCCCAGGCTGATGATGAGGGGGCCGCGGGGGCCCGAGGTGCTGGCTTGCCTCCCCGGTTGTGGGTCATTTGACCTCCCTGTGTAATTCCTGCCTAATGCCCTCCGTGCGAACAAAGCCTGCATCCGTGGCACACTGTGACCTCACTTGACCCCCGGAGCCCAACACAATGCAATTGGCCGTGTCATTATATCAGGGTCGCTCTGTCCCATCTCTCCCTACATACAACGCGCGACTGTATAAATTGATTTCCAGCTGCCAGGGAAGCACCTTTGCATCTCTTCCCACCACAGAGAGGGTTAGTGGGGGGGGGAGGGAAATGAGAAAAAAAATGACAAGGCAGAAAAGGTCATCTGATATCTTAGATGATATCCAGGGAAAAATGGGTCTAAACAGACAGGGAAAAAATATTTATCCACAGCTCCATCTGAATTTCCATTTAACGCCGGCGCCAGCAGGAAAACGGTGTTTATCCACGGAGGCTTTAGCAGACTGCTACTACAAACCGACGCAAGTAAAACTGCGATACCGGGAATACATTTGCATACGATTTAGAGTCCGTGTTGTTCTTTCATGGGCAATAATATTTCTGCCTTGAATTATTTATTTCACCAACCAACTACGGTAGCATCTAATAAGTCCAAGTCAAAAAAAAAAAAAAAAAGAAACATTATGAGAGCTTTTGAGAATAGTTACCCCTAAAAATATACACGCTTGCAAGGTACAAAGCTTTTAGCATTTGGGTTTTGCTTAACAGCAGCACAAACTCCCCATTTTTCATGCCTCTGATGTATACGGTGACCGCAAGTAGTCCATAACTCAAGCTGAAGAACATGGCCACTTTACCCACTTTGTTGTCTCACCAAAGAGAAGACCTTGCACTGCATGGCACGGCGCAGCGTGCGGCTTTGGGGGGGGGGGGGAGACAATTTATGATCCAGTGACACCAGCAGAGGGGGTGATTTATAGTTTAATTTGCTGTGGTAATGGACAGAAGATAATAACATGTAAAATATTAATCAATGTGTAGCAACAGCAGACATCATTTGCTAAGCTTGTTATCTGCTGGTCTGCCCCTGACAGTGAACAATTAAAGTGACACGAGGAAAACAAGGAGTCGAACATGCATACAAGGGCCGGGCACCGTAGGGCGGGGGGTTGGGGGGGGGGGGGGGGGGGGGGTTGGGGGAGAGGGGGGGGATTGGGGGGTTGGTGGTCAGAGTCTGGGTCGAGACCTGTGAAGGGATGTGGGTAAACCACAAGTGGTTCCCTTTCTAGGTCTGGGTCTGATATGGTAAACGTATTATTGGCCCTTTTTGTCATCTGGTCTGCGGTGAAATACACACACAAGTGATTGATTGATTGATTGAATTTTGAGGATTTTATTTTATTTTTTAACTACAACACAAATCTGTGAAGCCTTTTTAACACGGCTCCAGTCAATCTTTTGCTTTTATCCCCTGGTTTGGCAATCACTGCAAAAACGGAACTAAAAATAAGTAAAGTTTTCTTAAAATGAGTGTATCTGTCCTTGATTTGAACAGGTGAATAAGATGATCTGTCAATGGGATAAGATTTTTGCACTAAAAATAAGGAACAACTCATTTCCATCATCTTATTTCAAGTGCAGTGTGTCTAATTATCTTATTTTGGGGGTCAAAATACTCGTTCCATTTGCGGACAATATCATTTACCTGCTCAAATCTCGGACAAAAACAGAAATTTTGAGAACATTTTGCTTATTTTTAGGTCCGTTTTTGCAATCTGTCAGCTGGAAACAAGGACAGGATTACGCAAATTGTAAAAAACAATTGAAAAATTATTAAATTCAGAAGAAACTTTTTTTTAAAAGAGCCCTGCAAAAGGCAGAACACATAATTAATCCTTCAAATCACTCACTTCATAGTGAATTTAAGTGACTGCCATCAGGGTGGAGACACAGATGGAAAAACTTTTTTTACTAGCCAGGTCATCATTCAGATACATTTTAAAAGTTATCAGGCTTGATTTGTTGTTCAGCCTGTTTTGATTGATAACTGTACGTGGATATTTACTTATTTCACTGTTGCTAAATTCATTATGTGATTGTTTCTGTGTGCAGGGCTATTGTCTATGTTTTCTTGTCCCACCTTGCAAGAAGGAGAAATTCCCTAAGGGGACACAATAAAGTACTTGTTTTATGCACTTTAATCATAGCCATGAATGTCACATTAATTTGGGGCTTTTACTGATGCATTAGGACTGCTCTTTTCCCAGATTGTGATGATTATAAAAAATATCTCTGAATCTTAAACTCACACTGGCAAACCAGAGCTGCTAAATGTTTTTTTTACTATACACAACTGTCCTTAAATATTTCTCATTGCGAGAAACTAATTGCCATGTTATGGAAAGCCAGGGCCTCTTAATATCCTTATTAAAGTAATGCTGTGTTACACCTGAAGGTGCAGCACAAAGCAGGGAGTTTGAACGCTCCACTTTCCACAGTTTGAAAGCATTCATGTTAGTTTAATCCAATGGTTCTCCAACTGTGAGGCGAGGCCAATACAGTTCAGGTGAAGCACAATTAAAAAGGTAATGGCCTGGACTTGTATAGTCCAATGACCCCAAAGCGCACCACACAACATTCAGTCATTCACCCATTCACCCACACATTCACACCCTGACGGTGGTGAGCTACATTGTAGCCACCGCTGCCCTGGGGCGGACTGACAGAAGTGAGGCTGCCATACATCGGGGCCGCCGGGCCCTCTGACCACCGCCAATAGGCAATTCAGGGTCAAGTGTTTTGCCCAAGGACACAACAACTGACACGGTCAGAGCAGGAGATTGAACCAGCAACCCGGCGGTTACAGGACTAACTCCTGCGCCACATAATCCCCTGTTGGTTCTGCAGTCAGTAGGACGAGTAGCAAGGGATTCTGGGTAATCCTCAGAGCAATGGCTTTATTGCCTTGTGATAACGTAGCTATGAATGTTTGTGGATGAACAACATCGACAAACCTCTCAAAGAGGATACAGCTTAATGCAACTGTGTTTTGTCTTTGATATTAGCGGCTTGATGTTATTTTTGTCCATATTTTAAGAAAGTCTATTTTAGATATCTGTGTTTTATTGATGATGAGGTTCATGGCTAGCAAAAAAGTAACACGAGAGAGAACGGGCTGTGTCCGGAGGCAGGAAGCATTTTTTTTAGGTTCATGCATTGTTTTCTCTGTGATTCTGATTCTGATACATGCCAGAATAAAAATCAGTGCATGCTGTTGTTGATATTATGTAGCTTATAAAATGCATCCCTCCATGGTTAAGTGTGGGTACAGACAATAAATGTAGTTAAATACACATGTGGCAACCAACAAGCAACATGTCTGTTCACAGCTGACTGCAAGCTGACTACCTGTGCTGCAAACGACAAATAAATATGATAAATAATATAATTATAAGCAAAGTTGTGTTATGTTAACAGCAATAGAAATATATTTTGCTGTCCTGTTTTGAATAAAAGCAATTAGATAATGTATTCATTTCGGTTCAAATTTCAATGTATTGGAATTTCAGGGGAATTCTTCATTCCTCGATGTCATTCTGTAGAAGTCTTGAATGGATCAACATTTTATACCCAGACACACTCCCTACTGAAAATACATGACCTATGCCAAGATGCTACAGTTAAAGGAAAATACAAATACATTTAAAGAAAAGTGGTCAAATATTCAACCAGAATTATGCCAAAACGTTGGTGGCTACAAAAAAATTTGAAGTTTTTCTCTGGGTTACAAAGAAACCGTTTCCAAACATTATTGTAGGCCTATGCTTATATTTGAGCCAATGTGTTTTATTACGTACCGCAGTTGATTATTGGTGTATATGTAAACTTCTGACCAGAACTGCATGAAAAAAAATAAATGTAATCGTTGATATATAGTGTATGTACTATAGTCTTGAAGCATAAAATGGATATTCCAATTCAGAAAGAAAAGCTTCTTACTGATTTTTGCATCACATTTATTACAAGAGGTGGAGTGAAGCGCAGCATTAAAGTGAACAGATAATCTGAAATCAGGTCCCAGCCAGTTGACCTTTTGTTTTTCGGCTTCTGGTGAGACGGTCACACCGCTGACAAATGAGCTCTCCGAGGTGCGTGGTCCGGAGTCTTGTGCACTTTGAGTGATGTCTACATAATTAACGCGCAGGGCCGGGGTTAAGCCCCGGTGATGAAGTGTGTGTATGATTAGGGCTGTTGAGGAAATTCATCTCACCTTGTTGGAGCGTTGGTGAGATAATAGTGAAATTCCCTCTCTGTTGCCGTCGAACGGGAGTAAATGATGGATTATATTCTCACTTTATGCAATAAAAAGACTGGAAAAATTCTAGCATGAATCCTTTAAACAGTGAAGGAGGGAAAACATTGTTTTTGCTAAGCTAAAAAAGACAGAAATTGAGCTCACCAATAGATGTCAAAGCAATTTTTATTAATAACAGAACAAATAAGACGCACGTTTTTGTAGAAATAGCATAAAGAATAAGAAACCATTCACAGGAGGAGTAGTGTGTTTCTTATAGGTTTAATTCAAAATGGAGGAATACATCTTTTTTTTCTCTACTTTCTCTCCCTACAACAATTCCCTCATGTATCCACGTGCGTGTCCGTGAGGTGGGGGGTGGCAGACAGTCTTTGGCGTTAGATGTATGTAAGGTCATAGTGGGAGATGAGCCCCTGGACCACAGGAGCACCTTAACAAGAAACCCCTCTCAAAAATTCAATTACAGAGCACACAGAAATTAATAAATCCCCCCCCCCCCCCCTTCCTTTTTTTCTTTCTGTTGGTAGGAACAAAAATTTGTCAACCTGTCCATTTTCCCCGCATCTCCCCCTGACCCTGGTCAATTACATTGCTTGTAAATAGTTTTTATACATGTTCAAATAATTGCTCATCCTAATGTGCAGTGATCTGTATTCGTCATGCTCCGTGGCGCCGAGCCCATCACTCGACTCCGCCACCCGGAGCCATTTTGCTGCCGCGGCTGTAAGTGAAATTGAAATTGAAGTTATAATTGATATCGGGGCCCATCACCATAATGGGTTCATCATAGCGCCATCTAAAATATTAATTTTCTAATTATGGATAAATGATCAGACAAGCTGAGCCGGCACTGGCTGCGGAGCCCCTGGGAGCTGGAGCGATGCGGATGGGAGGACAGGGCCTTGTAAAACCCACAAATCTTCTCTAATCCTCTCCCGCACAGCGCCTCGGCTCCATTCCCCCCATAATGGATAAATAATAGTTAAGAATCAGGCTGTTAAGCTCAATTTTCTCCCAATGCGCTCTCTCTTTCCTTCCTTCTTTCCTTTCATTCTCTCCTTTTTTGTGTGTGTGTGTTTGTATGAGCTGCTGGAGCATCGCTCGACTACATTGGATGATCCTTATTTTCGCATTTCCCCACTACTCTGCCTTCCGTCTTTGCAGATCCTTCAGCCCAGTTCTAACACACACACACACACACACACACACACACACACACACACACACACACACACACACACACACACACACAGGGTGGTGGTGTCAGTAAGGGGGGGGGGGGCTGCAACACAATTTAATTACAATCACTTACCAAGCCAATGAGGCTACTTAACTATACATCTATTTACACAGCGGAAACCACCGGTTCTGCTCTACACGAAGAGGTTCGGTTTAACCCAGCTATTGTAAGCATATATATAAAAAAATGTAAATAAATAAATAAATCCTAAATCCAGTTGAATCACATACATTTCCAAATTTATTCACAAACGCAGACTGAGCTGCTTAAAAAGAACCTCGTCATCCGGCGGGTCAGACGCGATGGGGAAAAGTCCGTTTTATGTGGATATTTGGGAAAAGGACAGCACGCGCACGTCTAGGAATTAAATATGCTTTGGCAGAACGTAAATTTCCGTTTTATGTGGCAATACTTTCTGCTAATTGTTTCCCTGCACCTTGATCCCATAATTAGGCCTTTACTGATTACCTAATTACCCAGCAGCAGAAGGGCAGGTTGACGGCAACATTTCAGCCATCGTTCAAAGGCTCATTATCCCTCTGAAAGTCACTCTCTCTACCTCTGCCCCCCCCATCCCTACCTCATCTCCTCTCCTCTCATTCCTCCATTCCTTATCCTCTCCTTGCATCACATCGCCCGCCACTTCCACAATGCACTGAGGCTAGCAGGGAGGAGGTACACAATGTGGACAACGATGCTCTGCCACCCTTCTGCATTTGTCAAGCTGTCTGTTACGATGGCAAGTTTTCCACATTGCAACTGCCCCTCTGACAGCCAAGTTTATATTGCAATGGGAAGCTGAATGTTGAGCGGAGCTGTGAAGGGATGAGATGATGGGGGGACGTTCGGGTAACATGCAAAAAAAAAGTGGGACTGCGGGGAGGAGGAGGGGGGGGGGGACAGGAGGTGGGAGATGTAGGGAGAACGAGCTAAAGGGGGAATGAAAGAGGTAATTTATAGGTGGTGGGTTTGATTTGCACTGGCGCTCTTGTCTCGTGGCAAGATATATTTCAGCGGTGGCTCGCAGGATGGAGGGGAGCAGGGAGGGGAGGACTCTGCTCAGGCTCTTCCACCGCCTCAGGCCCCTCGTGGGCTTGCTCAGGTGCAGAGAGCTATTCTCATTACACTGCACAGTAGGGCCTCCAGACATGGCGCTGCTAAGAGCCCCAGGGACAACCCCATACCTTGCTGCTCTTCCAACCTTCGCTCAATCCTTTCCCTGTTCCCCTGCCCACCCCCCCTCTCTCTCTCTCTGTCTTCATCAGGGCATCCCTTCCCAGCAGGCAGGGTCCAAAAAAAAAAAAAAAAAAAAAAAACAAGCGCCTGGGACTTTTTGTGTCACCAGAGCCGTTTGACTCAATGCAGGACAACATGGTTAATCGCTAATCCAATTTTGAGGTGCTCTGTGTGTCGGCAAAGGCTTCCTCTGTGCTCTTGTCACACTTCATTAGGGACCATTAAAGGCCGTCTTACTTTTTTTTTGTCTGCAGGTTAATGTTCTCGGTGACACATTGAACACCTCCGGGGCAGTTAGAGGAGGCAGCAGAGGGGGCTAGAGAGATGTATGGAGCTGGAACATCAAGTTTTGGTTTAATTGTCGTGCATCTTTTGTTCAGTTTAGAGGAAACATTTGTAGCCGTTGTCCGCCCTCGGTTTTTTGGCCAATCTGAACCTACATGCCATCAAACCGTCGTTTAACGTGTTTGGACGTAGCACTGCAGAAATTGCCAGATGCTTTAGCAAAGACAATTCATGATGGACTACCTTCGTTGTCTTCTGGAACACTAAGTCAGGAGTCTTATACATAAATATGCAGAGTACAACGTAACATTTCAGTCTTTAAATGCATTTTTATTGGTTTTAGGTGATCAAGTCTTCTGGGAAAAGTCATAATCCTCAAAATGAACACAAATCTTGATATAGATATAGTGTTTCACTTCATAATTTGAGTATTCATATAAATTTAATTCTAGACAACGTTCTAATTTCCTGAGATGCGCCTGTACATTATGTCATTTAAAGCATATTTCTACATTTGAGGCTTCGTTTAAAGGGGAATCTTTCTCTCCCTAAAGCACTTTTGCACCCAGAGTTTTTATCAGGATTAAATCTATAAAAAAAACATTCTCCATTATTCTCTGTCATTGTCTGACTCCTCATTGTGCCACTAGCCTGCTGATCAGTCTGGTATCCCGGCACAGGCTGTTTATCCTCTGCGACTATATCATAGAGTCTAATTGGCATGAAAAGAGCCACACAGGGCTTTGGCTTACAAGGCGGCCCGTCCTATTATCACCGCGGACATCTCATTTAGGGGGACTCATGTAGAGAACCCGAGCGCCGCCTTGCATGGTTTAGCATCTTTGACAGGAACATGTCCTTCTGAAAGCTGCTTTAGTGATGCTTATTCAGAGAGCAGTCGGGCGTGCAGAGAGGGGAGGATACATATTTACAGAGACAAACTCACCAGAAGCGTTGTCTTTCATAGGGAGGATTTAGTTCAACTGTGATTTTAATTCTAATTTTAAGATTATGATCAAATTATTACAAACAAATAGAAATAAAACATTTGAACGTGGACATAAAAAAACCTGTACCTGCAGCTGTGTAAGATCTGCATGAATATCAATCTAACATCAAAATAATCTGTATAGGAAAAAAAAAATACTATAATAGAACTTTATTCTTGTAAGCTACTAGATCTGCACAATATATTTAATTAAATTATAGTTGCATCTTAAATGCTGGGATTATTGCAATAGCAAGGGACTTTCTGGATGCAATATTTGGTACATAGTCATATATCAGATGCCATTGACTCACACTCTAGTTGCCAAAAACATATTTGGCCCTTTGGATAGACTCTAGCTGTGGTTGATGTCCACACCAGGTACATATTTTTAGGGGTTGACATGCTAGATCTGACAAAAAAGGGTGGAGAAATTTTAACACTAGACAGGGAAAACCAAACATTCAGGAAAATGTAAGTAATCGTCATCAATGCTGTCATTGCGATATTTGCGATCATTTGTCAGATTAAAAGTAAATCATAACCTTTAAGCGGGTATTAAATATATCTTCATTAAGCTCACATTTCTGTATTACAATCATGTAATATCCTAATCCTAAATAGCCTGTTTTCATAAGCCGTAAGAAAAAAAATACTATATAATGATTTTCACATACCGAATTGAGGTATAAAAATAAAATAACTTTTCAATAACATTCTGTTATTGAACATAACTCTTTATGTCTTCCTGATATGCAGCATGATGTTCTAATGTTCTAATGCAACTAATGTTCCCATGATACTACTCACCTACAAAGCTAAAATAAAATGTAACAATGTAGTCACTGCTATTGGCATAACAATATGTAATCAATATTTCCAAGTAGATATGTCACAGATTTAATAGACATTTAAAGTAATTATATTTTTTATTTAAATTATGTCATGATCATATAATTCAATTATTTAAAAAAATATATTTTTAAGCTTGACTTAACCTTAAAACATTGGGAGAATTTGCCAATTTATATTTTATGTACCCAACAGAGGTGGAAAATATCGGCACAATAGACCAGCAGCTCATAAATCGTCTAGATCAGGGGGCCCCAAGTCCATGTGGGGACCACAGGTCTGTTAAAAAAAATAGTACAACCCTCCAGTGAGCTACATTTAAAATGCTATTTTATTCAGTTGCTCTTAATGTTTAATCATACTTGTATTTTTATAGATTTAAAAATGACAAAAGCATTAAAAGCATATTTATCTTACGTAAAGTTGAGGTGAGCTTTGACTCTTCTAGTTCAAAGGTCAGTACTGGTGGCCCTTCATATGACACAACACCAACGAAGTAGCTCTCAGTTTCAAAAATGTGGGTGATGAATATGAATAAGATGAATTTGAAAAATCTAAACATCACAAGCTCAAACAAATCATGACCAAAAGAACCAAAACATACTTTTTCACAACCGCAGTCCTTAGTGTGCACAAACGTTTTGTAGATGCTGAGGATCCCCCTTTTCACAATAGACACATGTGCTGGCACGTCCTTCTTTGCACCAGAACCCGGACTAACAAGCAGCACCTTTCATGAAGTCATTTGGTTTGCATTACAATATAAACATAAATGAAAAAAAGGAAATGGCTTGTCATTAATTATAACAAAAAAAACATTACTGATACTTTACAACTTAAGTAAAATGTTGGTAAAACATTTTAAATGCAGTTCAAATTCCCAATCTACAAGTTTTTCTATCAAGACGGAACAGCTGGCATCCCTGCCTCAGAATTAAGAGGTGTATCTTTCTAGCAAATTCAGTCCTAGTAATAGTGCTTTCCATAAACTCCCTACAGACTTACATTTGTGCTCCAACACAGAAACTCTTGCACTCACACACATTATAAAAGTTACACATTTCTGACTATAATACTATCATGTTTGAATCGACCCGTGAGCATGTGTGTTGTGCATGGTTGTGCAGCTTGATCCAAGTGAAAGCAGGAGGCTTGCGTTCTTACGAGAAGTAATTTAATGAAAATGAAGGTAAAGGTAGAAAGAGCTGGGAGCATTACTAAAGAAAAAAACAGCAGGGGGGAGAGAGAGAAGGAGGCAAAAAAGAAAGTCTGACTGAACAGAGGGAAACTAAGTACCCAGAAGATGATTAGAGGAAAGTAAACAGCTGAGTATGATGAACAGCAGAGGAGGAACATCCAAGAAAAGAAAAAAAAAAGAGAAAAGACACAGGAAGTAAAGGAAACACAGCGTTTTAGAGTAGCCAGATTACCAAAGTAAAACAGGAACTGAAAACAGAACCCAAACTAGCTCATAAAAGACACTGTTGCTTTGCAGACAACAATGCTTAGTTAGGACTTCTTATTTACACTAAATGATCAATGTTGTTAGAATTTAAACATTATTAAACATTAGTGTTACAAACTCATATGCTTGATTAGAATATAAATATTTACAATCTCTAATATGCTGCATAATCCAAAAATTCTTTTTATAGTCTCTATTACTTTTCTCAGACTTATAGTTCATTTTAAATGCCAGAGTTCTGTTATAGGGTACCAATTGTGATTCTTGTATGCATTTTACAACTGTTACGAGTTAAAAACGTTTAGTGACAACCGAAGTGAAGAGATTTATTTTAGCAGACAACTGTATCTAATGAAAATATAGTTTTTGTTTTAAGGTGTGTGAAATTGGGACTATTTTAGGGAAAATCATAGTGATAAATTTTCTGAGCTGCAAATTTAAACAGCCTTTACTTAATTACATTAATAAAATAAATTAAACAAATAGCTAAGTTTAAAAATGTAAAGTTTGATGCATTTGTTTACGTATGATATTAAGCTCCAGCTCAGCTTACACTTGTACCCATGTATACTCCTGATGCCTATTTCAGTTTTCTCTTTCAATAATTTTGTTTTTCTTGTTCAGATTCAGTCCTCTCACTTTACCGCCATGTCTTGTAGTTCATTTTTTGTGTGTGTCCACATCCAGTAAAGCTAGCCTCGCTACATAATATTCTTGCACTACTTTAGCACTCTGCCTCATTACCATGCGTAAATAAAGATGAATGGCTAGCAATATTCTCACAAATTTGTTACCCATTACAAAGGGGTCAACGGTAATTGTGGCTGGCGCCAAGCTCCCCTGAGTGTGCGTACAGTTACATTCATATTATAGTTAATGAACAAGGGGATAACAAATTGTCCTGTAACACCTCCACCCCCTCCTGGACCCCCACCGGACATTTGTCTCTGTGGTCAACTTTGCCAGCAGCAGTGAAAGTAAAGGAGATCCCATCTGGGCTGATTCCTCCCTCTGTTCTCTATCTATTGCTCTATTACTCCTGAGTGGGCCACACAGTCTATTTAGCCTATCCAGGCCCCAGGCGCTGTGTCTTTGTGTGTTGAATCGAATGTGATAAATGTGAGAACCTGCATGTGTGCAATCTGCACGGTGCACGTAAAATAATTTAACATGTGTTGTTTGAATGCATTTAATGAAGAGCGTCTTTTCTGATATGCAACCATTTTTAAAAGATGTAAGAATAATTGGGTGTCGATATTTTGTTGTTGTTTTGTTTTTACCTTTGTGATGGCATTAAAACCTTTGAGCTGTTTTAGATATGATTTACAGACAAATGTTTTAAAAAAACATTTAGTCTTTTTTGTGTCTTTTAGTAGAAGTTTGTACTCAATTATTTTCTTAAAACCATAAAAAAGTTAAGTTACTGTGTTTCCTGCTCAGACCTTAGTTGCTTAAGTGTCATAGTTCTCTCTCTGAGTCCATTCTGTTTCTTGTTCTTGTTAGATATGCACTGATCAGTTATTATCAGAACATTTCCCGTCTTTACTTTCATTAAAGCTTTGAACAGCCGTTATTAATTCTGGCCATTTCCTGTGGATATGATAATAGCATTCGATATATCTGCTCTTCCACTCCTCAGATGGCCTGGGTGCCATTCCGAACTTAGTCCCGCCCACAACGTTTGAGGTCGGGAAGTTCGGTCTGGCATTGCTCAATAGTAGCGCGAGTATGCTCGCCCAATATCTGGCGGGCCAATCAAATCGTCAGGGCGGGCTTTATACGATAATGGACAGATGATCAACAGTAACGTGATTAACCACGTCACCAAAGCGCGCTTGGGTTGAATTCGTTTACAACAACGATGGCTGCCGCTGGAGAGTTGAGGTGTGTACATTCTGCTATTAGGTCTGTTCTAGAAGATATCGACAGCAAATTAATTTTAAAAGAGGAACAGAGAAACACGATCAAGGCAATTGTTGAAAAGAAAGATGTTTTTGGCGTGTTCTGTTGACAACAACTATGCGTCGCTTAACATACGTCACACACTCCGTTGCTCTTATTGGTTGTAGGTCTATCCAAATGAGTGCAGAGGAATTTTTTTTTCCTGGTTCGTTCGAAACACGCCCCATAATCACAGCTCTATGGAGCAGTATCAGACGCAAATTCTGACTAGAATTGAGTATGACCATGTCAGGCTACTCCTCAGGGAGATTGCATGAAAAAAGAAAATCCCAAATGCAATCTGGTCTTGCCTGTGCAAATTCTCTGGTCTTTTATTTCTTCTGAGGCCTTCCTCTTCTTAAAAACTTGTTTGTTACTGACTCTCAGCCATTTTCAAAGAATACGGTGAGAGCTACAATGAACGGCTGGAACTAAAGCTAACTGGATACATAAACACTAGAAGTGTGTACCTGCAGCCAGTAAGCCGAAAAAAGATCGTTCACTGTACCTTTAACTCTGATATTTCATAGATGCAAATTTTGTATGTTTCTGACAGTCAGAGATTTAATATCAGAAGGATAAAATAGAGCAACTTTGGAACACTGGTCAGTCTTCCTGTTATCTGCTCAAAGTCCTGCTCTCTCTTTCGCTCTCACAGCTTAAACAAAATGTAGACATGTTTCCTTTCAAATTGCTCTAAATGTTCACACTTCCTCTGACTTTGTTTTAAAGGTACATAGCCACATTATATGCTTATTAAAAAGAATACCAAAAACTGTTTGATCATGATAAAATAAGGTTATATACACCAAGCGTCTATCCTTTTTGAGCCTAAATATGACCCCCTCACCGGACGTGATTAGCAGATATAAACAGACGTGGCGCCATCTACAGGCAGTATAGCAGAACTATCAGACAGCCAGATGGTGACTAGTAAATAATGCCAGACCAAGTCTGACCCCTCTGCAATGCGTCACGGTAAAGCGGCAGCTCGCCGTGATTTAACACTAAAAAAAACGATCTACAGCAACTCTAAGGGCCTCATATCAGAAGATCAAGGAGAGAGAAAATTCACGTTCATGAACAGAAACAGGGAGTAAGACCCAATCAACCAATCAATCTACTTGTAATGTTGTTTGTACTTAAAACTGTAGAGGCTAAGAAGAGCATTGCTGTTACTATTATCACAGCATTAATAAGGACGCTTACTCACGTCTATCAACTCTGCAGTAACATCTGAGCCTCGCCAGCTTTAGCGTCCACTTCAATGAACACCAACGGTCATTTTTTATTCCCATCGACATTCCAGTCTTTTCCCTCTTGGAATCATTTTTTTTTTTTTTTTTGCATTTTTCTACACTGGATCTTGAAACTTTCCTCACTGTTTCCACTATTCGCTGGGAGATGCTAATAGCCGTTATCCGCTTCCTTGTTCATCCCCTGCTGCGCATGCGCAGTGTCGTACCTCTGTAAAAAAAGCCTTTATTTACTAACAAACTGAGCAAAAACAAAGCGTAAAAACACCATAAATGACAACTTCTACGCCAGGAGGACGTGATAATCTTTCAGAAAAATTTTGTATGCAACCAGAGCGAGTTACTGACGTATAGATTTTAAAAAGTCAAATAATGTGGTTTTGCACCTGTAAAGGGGCGTAGCACAATTTCAGAGTTTTTGCAGAAGTTTGCCCCCTCTGGCTACAAGTTGAAATGACACCAGTGTTGTGCACACGCATGAAGAGGAAAAGCATCTTCTCAGAATGTCTTCTGAGGTAAGACAGTTTGAAGTTATAATTGAAGTTATATTGAAGTTAGCCCATCTTGTTAATGCATCAGGTTAAACTCGGCAAAGTAGTCAGGTGAATGAGAGCGTGCAGCGCATCAGACGCACGCGCATTATTCATGAACTGAATAATGGAGCCTATATAGGCAACTGTGGTAAACAGAGGGAAATTCATTTTACACATTGGGCAATTGTAAGGGCATGTATGGCAAAGAAAAAAACAATGTAACCTTTAAACTTGCACAAGTTTAACACCTTACTCTGAGTCTTCTTCACCCAGAACACAACTGCTGTCAGCAGGGGCTGATGGTGTATACACTGTCTGAAAAAGATAAGATTTTTCAATTCATGACTCCCATCCACTCACAGGTCAGGACCGATCAAGCTGAAAACTGCCAGGTTCTAGTCAACATGCAGTTCCTTTCATACTCTTATTATGGTAGATCCTGTATGACTGTGCCACCTCCCTGGCTCACAACCGGTTGTTTTCTCCTTATCTACTTTCATTTTTGCCACCTGCACATAGTCCAGTTTATATAAGTTTGGACATCTTTTTTTCATTACATTCTCACTTGTACTTAACAGGCCTGCCTACTGCCCACAAATTGATCCTACTGATCCCTAAACAGGGGAGCTTTGCTGACAGGCAGCTGCTCTTGACAACATTTAGGAAGCACTCTCTTTCATTGCCTTAATGTTCCAGTGAAGCGAATAACAGTGTCGAAAACGGGACTTTGAAGGGGAAGCCAGGTTGAACGCATTCCACACATTTATATTCACAGCAGCCTCTACAATCACTGGCAACCAATAAATAAAAAACTAGTAAAAAACAAGAATTTTTTTTTATAGCAATAATGTATTATCGCACCAAAAGTCTGAAAGAAAATATAACCTTTATTTGGGGTACATTGTATTGGGTGGGGAAAACTTTTTTTTTTTCATAAAGTAACCAGTGCTACACATAATGGCACCAATTCACATTACGTAAATGTAGCTAAAGTATTTCAATTTATCTTTAACTAAGTATGCCAGAGTGTCTAGGAGCTTTAAATTAGAAAGCATGACTTCCTGATTCAGGTTATAAACAAAACATGACACACAGAGCCCAATTTGTCTTAGCTGCTCTTCAAAATGGGAAAGACAAGAGAAAGGAAATTTGTAGTAACGCTAAAGTTTGCTGACTTTTATAAGTCAGGACATAGCTACGAGAAAATGCATTTACAGCAATGTAACTGTATCACTGTATATGATTACATTTGTATAATTAAACTGAATTCATTAAAACATATTCTCGGAGACAGTTACTTGATGAAAGGGAAACTTCCATAAAGTCTTTATTTTTGCCAATGTATGCTGTTCTGGATAGGCTGATTTTATAAACCTATCAAAAGAGTTTATAGATAGGTTTAGTCAGAAAAATGTTCACTGGGTGGCAGACAGATTGCACGACACCTACGTGTGTTTGCATTTTGCTGCGGTACACCGGTAGGTCAGAGCGGCCCTCAGTTGAATAGTGCGAGTCCGTGCAAATTTTCTGCTGTATCATACCTGATTTACGGTGAGTGAGAGGCGCGCAGAACTGTTACAACACTTAGGAAGCTGATTTAGATTCACAGTAATTCATTTTTCCCCCCTGTGCCTGTTGGACTGGACAGATCATGTTGAGATGTGGCAACGATTGTTTCTAAATTAGACGAGCGAGAATTAACCAACTCAGAGATGGGAGGTTGAGACTAAAATTCACCTATTTTTTTCCTAATATATATTTTTTAGCTTGCACGTTTGAATTAAAGTTGTTTTAATCTGTCAGATCTTTTAGGGTGATCAGATTATTCTTTTGCATCAGAGAAATTAGGGAGTCAAACCAAAAGTTTACTCCCCCATGGCGAAGCGGTTGCTACACCTGCATTTTGTCAGGTGCTTATGAAAAGGATGACAAGTGACGGTAAAATAAATCTCCAAAAGTCAATGTTGGAGAACTAAAGCAAAGAGTGGCATCTTGTGGTCACAAAGTTTCCACGATTACTATTTTATTTCTACATATCCTTAGCAGCAGTGGCGATAATCTATTCAGAATCCCATGTTGACTGCAGGAGCAAATCTTTTCCATGTTTACCTTTTTCAAAGTCTCTCATATTTCTGCTTGGCAATGAATCATGAGAAATTGTGTGTTCATTCCAGCAAAGATGTGATTAACCGATTATGACTTACTGCTGGACCGTCTGCCAGGGGCTTCCCGCTGTATTTTAATCACAGCTAGCAACACGAGCGCTCACAAACCTGAAATAAACTTGGTCCTCTTCCATATTCAATAAATACAACTCTACTGTCAGCGCCCTGAATCTAACACCCTAATGTCACTCAACACACGGCTAAATAAACAAACATTAATAGCCAGAAAAGCCGAGCAATTCCATGAAATGCTCTGTTTCTCTTTTCATTTTACTAAAAAAAATAAACATTAGATAGATAACTGCTGTCATTGGAAACCCTGTGAAGGAGAAGCTCCGTCTCTTTTTGTATGCTCCTTGAAGCCTCTGTGAGCCATTAGAGAGGCTGAGGATGAATGAATGAGCACGGTACCTAGAGAGAGTTCACCAAGGTTTTTTTTTTTTTCAAGGCTCCCACCTTATTGATTTCTGCAGGAAATATAGAACTCTGGGCACGAAGGAAGAAGAGGGAAGACCACACTGATATTAAGTCGTTTTCCCATCCTCTCCGAAAATCTTTAATCAAACTTTAAGTGAAATACTAACATGCCAACTGAGGTGACCTTTCAGTCCTGTTATGAATCACCTGTTTTCGAGTGTAGGAGGCCAAAAGGGGTTAGAGACGTTTCCTAATCACAAGTAGCGGTAAGAGAAAGAACAAGTTCAGCGGCAAAGTTAAATGGCCACCGAAGGGCCAGTTTTCTGTTGACCTTTGACAAATGCTAGACAACAAATCTATGTTTAAAGCACTCGCCTGACTGGATTCCTTTATAGCCCTAAGTGACTCCTGGGAAGGGCAAAGCCTTAAAAAGTGACTGCAGCCAAAGCAAAGAAAGCCCTGCTGCTCCAAAACAATGGCATATACAACACGCTTCCTGAACAAATACGGCTCTATGAGGGATGATTTACTGCACGATGAGGGGATGCATGTCTACAGGGGGGGGGGGGACGCCAACAGGACGATTTGTGAGCATGCGAGTGGCTGGCATGTAATGACAAATATGAAATCAATATACCGACCTTAATTTGCCCAAAGCATAACCGTGATGTAGTACACGGTGTTTCGATTAAACGAAGTATTAAAAGATGGTGTCTGCGCGCCGCGAGGGCACGAAGGCCGTGCCCTTTTGAACTCTGGCGCTCACGGCGAGCGTGGCGGCCATAAAAGGAACAACCGGCCCTGTTTGGTCATTGAATAGGTTCCTTATGGCTGATGAGTAATAACGTCACGCCTCAAGACGTTTTCTAAAAAGAGCTGGCAAATGATAGCCGCCGATGATGTTCCGCAACACTGGCAACATTATGGCAGCAGAGGAGAAAATATAATAGCTTAAATATGCTATGAATAACAAAGGCTGTCAATACTCACCTCTAGAAGAAAACGCTGATCAGACATGGTTCTGTGTGAAGCGTGTGTGTGTGTGTGTGTGTGTGTGTGTGTGTGTGTGTGTGTGTTGGAAGGATTTATGGTGTGTATCCTTTAATACAGGAGCACATGTGTGGTAGGAGGTCTCATAGCTCCTTCCTATATGTCTATTTATCAGATTCATTCATTGTGAAATTTAGATTTTTGTGTATAAGGATTTTTTAAAAATGCTTTCATTTAAAAAAGGCAAGTCTAGACATGTATGTAGCATATCGTTAGCCTGGTAGCATAATTGCATAAGTCATATTTGAACATTTTCAAAGATTTGATTTTGCAACAGTAAGACAAAATATGACTCAAGCATTTATGCTATGAGGCTAACGATATGTGAAATCTAGGTTGTGGTTTAAGGGTTGGTTTCTACATGGTGGTGGAGATTCTCAGTCATCCAGGTCATGGTCATTCCAAAAAAAGTAAAAAACAAAACAACAACTTTTTGAATTGTGAAATCTTCCTGTATAGGAAGCGAAACGTCTTCAAACTACGGAAAACAAGTCCAGTTGTTTTGTTTTTTACTTTTTTTTGAAAAGTTGGTTTCTACAGAACAATCAGTTATGAGCACCTTCATGTATTGCTTTGTTATTGGGATAGTGCAAGAGGATGCTTACGCACTTAATGCATTACCCGAAGAAGTAACTGTGCCGTACCTTAAGGCAAGGCAAGGCAAATTTATTTGTAGGGCACTTTTTAGTACAAGGACAATGCAAAGTGCTTTACATGATTTAGACATTAGAAAATAAAACCTTAATGCAATGATATCCTCTCAAATCAGAATTTTAAATCTTACTGCTTGGGCTGCTGTTAGAGCTGCTGGGAAGAAATGTTGATATTGGTTATTTGGCAGGAAAATATGAAGGAACAACCAAAGATGTGTGGCTACTACTCACCAACCAAAGTCGTGAGTTTTCTGATCTCGGCTTCATCAGAAACTTCTGAAAAGAGAAGTGCAGTGTAGAAAATGTCAAGACCTCTCTACAAAGTGAAGCAGACCACAGTGATCCAGGAACAAGTGAGAATCAATGGTCCTGGAAATGACGTCAATGTGTCAACTGGTCGGTGAGATGAAAATTGTCACAACAGTTTTCTGCCCTTTTCACTCGGTTTAATATTATAAGGAAAACATATTAAGGGGTTTGGGATGTTGAGAAACTTCCCAGCCGGAGGTCTTACCTCCTGGAGGAAAGGCTGTCATGTTCTAATATCTGAAACGTAGCTATTTCAACTTGTGAAGTAAAATTTGAAGCATGATTAAACCTCATTCTTCAACCAATAAAGCAGTACCATCGGATAATATTGGTGTTGTTTTTTTTCTTTGTTTAATGTCCTTAGCTGCACTGCTCTTTGGAAATGGTGATATATTGGTACTTGGAGAACTTGGTATTCTGTTAGGTTGTATTTATTTTTTTTTTACATAAAATGTTTAGGAATAAATGGTATTGGATCTAATATTTCATGTCCTGCTAGTCTTAAAAAAAGTCAGAGAACTTTAACGTCATTAGCAAGCCTAGAATCAACACGGCAACTCGTTATAGGATCGTAATTGGAATATTCTATCT
Organism: Fundulus heteroclitus; assembly: GCF_011125445.2. Lineage (NCBI taxonomy): Eukaryota > Metazoa > Chordata > Actinopteri > Cyprinodontiformes > Fundulidae > Fundulus > Fundulus heteroclitus. Next base: position 5,860,613 of record NC_046369.1, read on the forward strand.
AAAAATGATGAGTTTTGATAGTCAAACTGTGTTTTCATACATCAGGGTGTCTTTTAAAATAGTCACCATTAGTAAAACTGTGCAATGACGCAGTCCTCTGGCTTTGCTTCACATGGAAAGTGTGTCTAAAAGATAATTAACAATGAAAGATTTGAACGTGCTTTATCCATATTTTCCCCCCAAAATTGTGTTGTGTCGTTACTAATTATCAGATATTAGTTAACTACTGGTTTATTTGTGTTACCCGTTGGTTTACCTGAATGGAATAGTTTCTAAATGGAATAATTTATTAGGATGCATGAATATATGTAATCAGTCTAATAATAATGTGGATATTGTGTTTTTAGGATTGATTTCATGTTTTATATAACCTTTCTGTATGTGTATTTATTACATCTTGCTTGCCTCAAGGACCAAATGTGGAAAGAAAGCAGTGGCTAAAATCCTTTCTTGTGGGATTAGTTTACCTGTGCATATCTTGAGCAAATAAATCCAGACACTACAGGACAAGTCAAGTCTGAAGTGCATTTTTCTTTTTTACTTTTTTACCCCATAAAACAGAAAATAGAAAGGCTTTTACAGTAAACAAGTGGTGCCATTATAGCAAAGACAAAATGCTGATAAGGACTCTTCCAAGGTTGTAGCGATCGAAAAGACAAAGGGTTTGCAGAATCTAGTTAAATCTAAGCTAGTGCTTTAATTCTGTAATATTTAAGTTAAAAAGCATGTCTAAAATATTAAACGGAAGAAATTTAGGTCAGTCCCAGTTTAAAGCTGAGCAACAATTCAAGTTTTATTTAAAATGATTCATAGTGAAACATAAGAACAAAACAAACATGCTGCAAGAAATGTTCAGTAAGCTTTAATCAAAGATCTCCATGATGAAATAATTAAGGTTAATTGTCTTACGTTGACGTCAGTTTACTGGTCAAAAAGGTCATTTAAAAAGCTTTTTTTTTTTTTTTTTGCATAGTGAAAAAGAGCTTGAGGAACTTTAAACCGAGGTTATCTTGTAACTGAGTAACTCAAGGCCCCGTTTAAGCCGGACACCGCTGAGTTCATCATAAAGCCTGTAAATGAGTCCATCTTGTTAGGCTCGGCCCCTGGGCTGTCAGCAGCCAGGGGCGGAATGGCTCTCACAATGGAGCCATTCGGTTCGGTCTTAGCCCTTAAAACAACACGCCACTCAGTGATCCCAATGATCTTCCAGCCAAACAATGCCAGAGCACATCAGTCAGGCCCGCGTAGGAGGCAGGGTGGCGAGGGGACAATGGCACCCCCCGTGCTGCCGTTCCGCAGGGGATGTCTTCCCAAAGGAATGTCTGTTTTCGGCGTCTGGGACCGGAAGGGGACAGCTCCATCAGGGCCGGGGATGAGCCTTCCCATATTATCAACATTTAGAATTACTAACATCTGTTATAATATTTTGTTTTTGATTCATAAAAAGAAAATAAGTTAGAAAAAGGTTAGAAGCTTCACTTAACCCCTCATGTGGTCATTCCGAGCAGAAAAATGTCCACAAAATAGTCGAATAAGCCATAATACAGGTAACATGATCTATCATAACGCAGTTTTTCATTGTATGATAAATAGAGGGCAAATGCAATTGAAAACAAAGCCATTTTGCACGTATTTAAATATAAACATTTTTTAATCTGACGTTTTACAAATGTTTTTTTCTAAATCTTTTTAAATTACTTATTGGTTAAATAATAATAATTACGTTTTTTATGAATTTAAAAAAATCTAAAAAAGAAAGAGTTTTGATGTCATACCTTTTGTCTTTCTGTTGTTGGGGTGTAAAGTGAAGTTAGGGGACAAAATGAAACTGAGGAGGACAGAGCTAAAGCAGACCCCCCCCCCCTTCCCTTAAGCCATAAATACCATAAGGCCTACAGCATATTACCCAGCGGCAGGCCAATTTCTGTTCATTACAGCTCCACGCTACTCAGCACTTAATTTAAAACCTGCATTCCTCTAATTAACACACACTGCTGGGTACAGATGAGACGGTACAGAGCCAGGTCTGTGAGTCCTTTGCTCTACCCACCCCACTGAAATATACATCTCCGTCATCCTTTAAGCTTTTTAACTAAAAGTACATTGGGTACATCAATTTAAAGTCAAGCCAGGCAATTTTGTAGCCTCGTTATGGTTCATAACGAGGAGAAGGAAACATTGCTCCGTCACAATATGAAGAAACAGTTTGTCCAGTAAATTGGATGTGTTAAATGTTTATTCATTCATCTCATCAAACCATTACACCGGGACAGAATTAGCTCTATTAGAGAAAAAAAAAGAAGGCAAGCATTTAAATAGCAGAAATCACAAACTGATTTTTCTTCTTGTTTTTAAATCTCAACAGAAGCTTATACAAAAAAAAATGGCTCTGAATGCTTTAAAAGTTAAATGATTCCAGTGGAACCACGTAATGCAATCTACATGATAAATGCAGGAAGCAGAACTTAAATTTAGTTTTTATAATGCCTTTGGTTTTTTAAGACAAAAGAAAAAACAGTCATTTATCTGAGCTCATTTTGCTTCTTCGCCTACTGTTATTAAAGGAGTCTTCTGAGCAGCCTAAAGTAAATGATTCTGCCTCTATCACAGGCGCTTACGCGCATCAGATGATGCGTCCACTGATAGCTTTGTAATGGACTTTTCCTGTTCATTAACTGAGTTATAGCACTTGGATTTTATGCTTTGTGGTTCTAAATTGAATAATACATCTCCAGTGTTTAAAGTAATATTAATATTTTCAAAATCAATGTTAGTAAAATTTTATGTACACAGTTGTATTTGTTGATGGCCAGCCTCCTGCAAATAAAGATGGGATTTATGAAGGCCACTGTCTGTTTCGCTCTCTCTCTCTCTCTCTGTAGTATTATCACAGGAGAAATGCTGATCATAAAAAAATTTAATTAAAATTTTAATTAACACAGGTAATCAATAGGGTGTAACATAACATCTCGCATATTCTTGGTGGCATGAAGGAAAATGCAATCAAACAAATTCAGAGGGACCAAATATGATGATTTTATAGACCAATAAGTCCAAGGTAAGTGCAGCAGCCCAGGTGGAAAATGTCACTGTCTTTAACCACAGAGTGCACATTGATGGGCAGAAGTCAAAACAGCATCTTTATGCTAGATTTCTATTATTATTATTATTATTATTATTTGGGGATAGAACTTCAAACAGAGTCACAATAGGCACATTAACTCTATATATATATATATATATATATATATATATATATATATACACACTATATATATTTATTTTATATATATATATATAGAGATAATACTATACGATATCAGTGCATTTATATATAGATCCTATTATAGATTTATTTATATATATACACTATATGATAGTTATCTATATGAATATATATATATATATATATATATTATATATATATATATATATGATATAGATAGATAGATAGATGAGATAGATAGATATGAGATAGATGATATGATAGATCGATAGATAGATAGATAGATAGAGATAGATAGATAGATAGATAGATAGATAGATAGATAGATAGATAGATAGAAAACCAGTGGCACTGTAATTACTTACACAGAAATTTAATATTTTCAAAATAAATCATGCAGATTATACATAAAAAAAGATAAAAACCACTAACCACATTGGTTTTTGCAAGCTTATGTGTCTCCCTGTTCAAAGAATTGCCTTTAAACAGTTGTTTTCATACGGAGTTAAAGGCTCTAAAGCTACCAATCGCAAAAACGTGTTACATGGGCCTGTCAGGACATGAAAGGGATTTTGTGGAACATCGTGACTCTGAAGGATGCTGTAGCATTTGGTGAGCTCCGGTTCTGAATAACGCTTCTGCACTGATGTCAGTGGTGTTGATTTTACAACGTTCAGAGTCATGCAAGACCACTTAGGGTTAGTAATCTACAGTTAGACATTTACCTAAAATGAGCTTCAAATTTAAGGGAGGATTCCAAAATAACACCCACATACAGTTAATTTAAAGTAAGCTACTTTTTATCTTTTACCTTGAACAATGACCATAATGAAAATATTGACTTGGCTTCTGATAGTGAAACACACTGAAGCAATTTTGGTATAATTCAAAGACAGAAAATGTTTCTTAAACCCCTGTAAGACTTCCACCATTTGCCTGTTCAACACCTCTGCAGCCTGCAGGATTATCTGTGCAGTTCCTTGTGTGTCAGCCACATACATTTCTCACTAAACATTTTTACAACTTTCAGGTAGGTTGGCGGCATTTAAGCAAAAAAGCAGTGGTCCTAAAGTGAAGCCTTGTGACACACCTAATTTGCAGCTTTTAAAGGTGTTATCTTTTATATTTAATGATAACATTTTGTTTCCTGTTTTTAAATAAGTGTTTAATCAATGAAAAGGTTTGTTTTATAGAGCCTGATTTAGACCTAGTGTTCCTGAAACAAGTATTTATCTTAATTGCCTTCAGCCGCGACTAGTTTGATGTTTAAAACAAAATCACATTATGTTATATATTTGAACTAAACCAAAGACTGTTTGGATTAAAAAAAAGCTAATACTTTTCAAGGCAAACCATTTTGTCACTGGTTTTTCAATTTTCAAAGGGAAAAATTACTATGTAGGTAACCACGTTTTACTGTATGAAATTAAGGTTTAACCTAGCATCATACTTATTTTTACCCTTGAAGGGCTCAAATTCTAATGTTTTGGCTTTTAGTTGGAAAACATAAAAGTTTGTTTAGCTGTGGACCTATAAGTGTTGAACAACCTCGACCTCGGTGTACATGTATAGGTTTGAGCTGTTAATCCAAGCTTTTTATTTATCACTTCTCACCAATTATTTGTCTTTTCTGAATTAGCATCTCCTCTGATCTCTTAAATTTGAGATGGTATAATTCTCCGGGGAAAACAGACTTTCATACTTCTCCTTCCCCCAGTGTCAAATCTGGCGACCATGTTTGCTGCAAACTGATTTCTTTACTGCTCTCATCTAATAAATATTTAGGATTGCCTCCGAGAAACGATGCAAACACAAATGAAATGTATTTAATGGGCATCTTGTCCATTGGAGGAGTTTCAATAGGGCACCGCTGAGGTGTGAAATAGCTACAACGGGCACCATAGCACTCATGTGGTGTCTCTTGTGCTCCCTGTGTCACGCTCCCAAACACACACGTACACACAAGGGGGGGAAAAGAAAAAGCACCTAATATTTTCTGTCGCCGGGATCGTGCATACCCCCAACCTTCAAATAATTTACTGCTGTGTGTCTACAGAGTGTCTGGAGCAAAAGTGCCACTAAATCTCAGCCCTCAAAGTCAAACGTCAGGTAAACCACAGAGAAATAATGTTTATTTTCCCTCAGCCCTGGCCCTGTTCTTAACCATGCTGTCAGTACATCGGAGGCTCGTACAGTATATCTCACAAATTCTCCCCTGATCTGAAGAAGTACCCACAATATGTTCTGTTATATATGACTTGTGAGTCCTGACAATAACTTTTGTCTTTTTAGCGGTCATGGCAACGGTTTGAATTACTGCATGGATTAGTGAAACCCACGGCAGAAATGAATGTCTAGATGGGTTAAACATTTCTGTGTGTGTCTCCGTAAAAGAAAAGCAGGACTTAGGATCTGAGATTTGCTTTGCAATCGCTGTTGTGTTGGGCACACCGTTCTTTCATCGTCAGATAAGGGTGTGGGTCCATGCAGCGTTAACAAACTAATGAAAAGTCAAGAGGAAGTCAATCAAAGGTTTATGCATTTCTTATGCCTTCGCTCAATGGCCACTTCATGTAATCGACATGTCAATTAGCTTGACATTAATTAGATTGATGAATTTACAGTTGGTATTTGTATTTGCTTTTTCTCGGGTTTACAGAAGATGGTTCAGAAAAAATAAGAGATATCCTGTGAGTCTTAGAGATGGACGGACAAAATGGCCTTGTTGATGGTAGGGCACAAACACTTGTATAATTTGGACAGCTACAGATTGGAAAATTGCAGCTTCGATATCAGCCTATTAAATGCAGAATTCAGTATAATTACCTGAAAGCCCTGATTCATCCTGCTTTTTTATCAACTCTTCAGATCGGTGGTGCTTGTAAAATAGTGCTTTGCATATTTTATCGGCAGAATTTGGATTCCTTAGTGCCAGTGCAGCATTGTCTAAAAACGGCATACCCACCTGGGCATTGTTGCTAACCTCGTCCAACCCTTTCTGAACACAACTCGTCCGTCCGGCTACTTTCAGCAGGATAAGGAAGCATATAACAAAGCTCCTATCAACTCAAATCGGTTTCTTGAACGTGGCAATGTATGAATTGTCCTCCAAGAGTCTCCACAATCCACAGATCGCCATCCAGCAGAGAAATGTTGGAGTGTGGGGGAGTTTTGTGGGAGATCTGCATCATGGATGTTCAGTCAATAAATCCCATGCTAGGACGTCACTGTGGACCAAATTTGTCCAAGTAACATTTAGACAACTTTTTCACGTAAACTGCCAGGAATTAGGGAATAAGTGGTTAGTGAAGCGTGTGTCTTTCAAGAAACATAAACTTGGTTCTCTAATCAGTATTGTTATTAAATTTCAAATGAATCCTTTGGTATTCTTCTCAAATCATTCAATCAAAAGGCATCTACGAGAGGCTCCGGCTCAATTCGCTGCTTCATCAGTTACCTCCATTTTGTTTCCATGCAGTCCCATTTTCTCCCTTCCTGCTTCTATTTTGTACCTGTGTGTGTGTGTGTGTGTATATATATATAAAAACAAACATTTTGTTCCTATGTTCTGTAACTGGTCTATGTCAAGTTCATTTATTTTGGTAGTCTGATAGAAGTTAGTTGAAGTGATCATAAAATGCTTTTTTTTTTTTTTAGATTTTATGTTTCTATTTCCCTTGATTATAGTTCTGATTGCTGTCGACACACATGAAACATAAGAGCCCTGATCAACCCATGATAGGTCTAAGCCCATTAAACAGAAGACTGGAAGATTACTAAATATGGTCAGTTGTTAAAGCAGGTACGAAACATCTCTGAGTCGGCACCAGATGATTTGTGCGGATGGTAAGAACAAACAACCAAAACAGCAAAAGCACAAAATATCACATAGGAAAAATGATCGGGACCTTTTTTTTCAAAACCACGCACAGTTCACGCATTAGAAAACAACGTAGAAATAATAAGGAATTCAAAAAATGCAGGAGGGACCGCAGGAGGGACAGTAAAATAACCTCAGGAGCCAGACCCCCACTTGTGTCATAAATACTTCAAAGATCCTCAAAGAGGCATTTTCTAATAACAAATCATTTCTTTCGCAGTGTGCTTTTTAATCTGGCTGAGCTTGACAGGGCCCATCCTTTCCGCCAAAGCCAAAGACCACTTAGAGGCCAGCCCAATGAGGCCCCGTTGCCCTGTGGTCTGACTGGGGTGATTTGTCAGGCCCCTCGTATGCACCTGTGCTGGTCACACCAATGAATTTATCCAAAGGTAAATGGAGATAGCCGGTGTTGGCTGCAAGGCCCGCGCTCAGATTACCGACCCTTTCCTCCGGTTGCATTGATAGATGTTGCTTGTGTTTATCTATTTACAATGCTACTAAATCTGTGAATGTAATACAGGGGGAAGGGGTATGACTCTGGGCGAGGGAGCGGTAACAAAACCAGCACGGTTTGATTTATGCTATGCTATGCAGAGGGATAGAGAAATAGCACAGATGAAGGGTCTGGGATGAAAAAGCTCGGCGGGGCAAAGGTTGTTGTTTTGCATCAGGTTTGGAAGGGCAAAGGGATGAATCTCATGCATTTCTTACTCCCCGTTGATGTCCACCATGCCAGAAGAATAACAAACGTGCTGCGAAAGAAAAGTGGGGGAGCCTTTCAGGACCACGCGAGGCAAACAAATATACTTTTATGACAGCAGCAGAGAGCCAATCTGATATTCACTGTGAGCGGGAATTCCTTCAATCCCAAGTAATTAATTTCAACCAGGCACAGGCGCTGGGACTGGCCTAGTTTTTGTCCAGGGTTTGTGGGGCTTTTTTTTCAATTTTTTACTTCATTCTTAAGCATTTTTTATGATATAGTTTGTTCTGTTTTACCATATTACTGTACATCAATGTCTGAGGCGGTCTTGCTGTCTGCTGATGATTTTAAAACCTGGTATATCTAAGTTGTTACCCTCCATTAGGGTAAGCAATCCTTGGCTACGTTTTTTTTTTTAGTTATTTTTCTCACTTCTGTCAGGGCTTCCATTTTGGTGTAAGACTGGTTTTGGTTAAGTTCATTCATGGTCAACTGTCTGCTACATGCGTATTATGATGCTGCACACAGACCGCCAGTTTTTTTTTCTCATCACCATCCAGGACGTAATAAATAATGTCATTAAATTGTTTTTATTATTATTGTTTGCAAGAGTAATTAATGCACAACCTTCCAGTGTTCGTACCCAGACTAGTTTCTTAGTCAGATTGAACAAATCAATGTTTTCATAGTGACAAGGTGCAACAAGGACCAAGAACAACTGGTTTAGTTGCTAGAAGTCCAGGATCCTACAAGCCAAACATGTCATGCTGCCATACGTCAAAACAGGTTATAATGAGCTTAACTCCTCAGGAGTCGATAAAAGGTATGCCTTAAATCAAGTACAGGACCTGACTGAATAATTATGATTGATTGGGTATTATTGGTTGACGCGATGTAAATACTGCGAAGCTGTTAACAGAAAAGGACGGAAGGAGATGAAAAAAGATCTGCTATTTCTGTCTCAACTCTGTTCTTTAGTTTGGCTCTGTGAACATATACAGTGACGTTTGTCGCTTAAACTCAATATAACTGTATTACTTTTATTAATTTCATGTTTGGTCTTTTTTTGCACATATTAGCTTTATGTTTTTTTTTTTTTTTAAATAAATCAGATTTTGTTTCGTTTCCATTTCTGACTAATTATGGGCTGCTGGAGCAGTCACCTTTTTGTTTTAAACAGTATATTTTTCTTGTGTGACAAATTTCTGAATAAAAACAAACACCGCTATAGTAAGAGGGCCAGAAATGTTCTTAAATGTTAAGCCTTAACAAGTACTAGTAACCAAGAGTTAACTTTTCAAAGAAGGCTTAAGTCTGATTGCTTGATAGTTTTCACTATAGAGAGGGAAACATTGGTACAACTTTTTCAGAGTTGTTTCCATCGCATTTAGTTTCTCTGATTAAAACTCAAGAGCACAGAACCCTCTTTCTCAAGGCCACTGAAGTGGGATGACTTCCTTACAGTCAGATGTCTGAAAAAAAGAATTAACCTGTAAAAATCGTCAAAAGGTTTCAGAAAAAACTCAATTCAGAGCAAACCCATACCTATTTAAAACACATTGTGGATCAGCGAAACAGTAATGTCACTTCTCCACTCATATAATGAAGATGGGCCCAAGCAAAGACCTCCCCACCAAATGTGCATAAAACATGCTAAGTTAGCATTTTTTATAGCAATGAATAGGACTTTCTATTGTTATAGCATGATGCTAGCACACGTGGTACTGTGCTGTGATATATTGGGCGACTGTGGCTTGATGGGTTGAGTAGTTGCCTTGGAAGGTTGTGGGTTCGATTCCAGCTAGCTTCCCTTTGTCACATGTCGATGTACCCCTGGGCAAGGCACTTAACCCCAAGTTGCCTACCGAGCTGCGTATCGGTGTATAAATGTGTGTGAGTGTGTTTGGATGAATGTGGGTCTAGTCTAGTGTTCAGCGCTTTGAGTGTTCAGTATGACTGGAAAAGCGCTATATAAGTTCAGTCCATTAACTATTGTGTAACAATATAGTGTTATGTATAGCTATGGATGCAACCCTGTTTAATCATACACGTTCATTTAGTGTTTTATTGGTGTATATACATTTTACATGGCTTCATATGGGAGACGATGTCATGATCTGGCCAGTCTGCAGTCTCCATACTGCCACTCCTCTCATGGTCGGTGTTTATTAAGCTTCATGCACCACACCAAGCGAGCCACCCCTGCCTCCCCTCTGCTCTGCAATCAAGTTCATTACACACACCTGTTTCCTGGCCCTCGTGTGCTCTCCGCACAGCAAGACAGAACCAGATTATTAGCTGTCCAGCTCTCTTTTCACGCCTGCTGGTCACGACCAAGTTGTTTGGATTCCTCTGCCTTACCTTGCCCTTGTCGGACATCTACCAAGTTTTTTTGATTTCTGGACCACGTCCTGGATTAGTAACACAACAACAAGCCTTGCTTTGCCCCTGGGATTGTCTGCGCTGTTCGGACTCCTGTTTATGACCCAAGCTCGATCCTTAGACTCAGACCAAGCCTCAGCCATCCTGCCCGTCTCCTGTGGCGCCCTCAGCATCGGCAGGTTCTTGCTTGCTCCTGCAGAGGAGCTCCATCTCCAGGTCTTCCATTAATAAATCTTTTTAAAATGCAACACCATGTCTGGCTTAAACTGTGGGTTCCCTGCATGTCCGATTCATAACAGATAATGACTAAACAACTACTGCCAGCTGTTTAATTGAAATACGGTGCATCGGTTTAAGGGTAGCTGGCCGACATTAGTTCACTTACATTGTATGATTTTGTGATTATATATTTCATGTCATAGTGACATTTATAGGTTATTTCCACTTGCACATTGCTGTGACACCAAAGGAAGAACCTCTGTGGATGCAACATTCGCCAGTTGTGAAGTTTTAGATGTGTTCGGTGTGTTGTTAACCACAAAAGGAAACCTTAAATCTTCAGCTGCTGGACACTCTATATAGCCGCTCCAAGATAACAGAGAGATAACAAAATCCACTCTCCCATGGATGTTTTTAGATCGATTGAGATTTTTTCCCCCACGCCGCCACTGTATCCTTACAGATAATTTGAAGATTTTTACTTATCATGGTTATATACTTATATGCAAAGAAGACCTCAGCATTTGACTTATATTTGAAAGGAGAACCTCGACTACCAGCCCACTTCAAGCCAGCAGCTCGTTTTCACAGCATCGTGTCCTCTCTATACACACCCATAAACCATAACAATCCCCCGTTTGCCCCAACCTCTTGGAAAGCTTACATACGGTTTCTCATTGTTTCCTCAGCCTATTGAGCTAAAGATAACTGTGTGATGTTGGAGAGCTGAGTGATTATACATCAGTAAAATCACAGGGGGTATATATCACTGCCACGGGGACACACCCACCGGAATGAATTGGGTCAAATGAGAGCAGTGCATCAGGCAGGGCTCACTGACAGTTACTAATGCACCTCCTATGGCCACTAATAGGAGTCTACAAATTGCTAGAGGTTTGTAAACTTTGGCTGTTTGGGGCAGAAGCATTCAGGGTTTGCAGGTAGTCTGACTGTTGCGGTGTAAGATTGTGACTAAATCAACACTTCAAAGGAGTGCATGATCGAAGAGGGTGGATTTAAACAAGTAATGGGGAAGTCAAGTACCTGTAATCCAGGTAGATGGACTTGAGACAGAGAGTTGAAAACGTGGAGTGCTTTAAATGTTAGCGTCTGTTTAGAGAATTTGCACAAGAAGTAATGCTGAAAATGTGGAGTGGCCTGATAATACCTTGATCGGAATGAAAAGAAACGTTATATGAATTAGAAAAATCAATATCTTCTGTAAAAGCAAAATGTTGCATTTATGTTGCATTTTTTTTAAATTACTACTGCCACATAAATCTCAACCGGACAATTTTCCACTCCACCTTTTTGAAGAAAGATCACGGTGACCAATTAGGAATAAATGCAGACCTTGCCTTTGTTACCCAGTCTGAGAACAGTAGGTATTTAGGCAATGCTTCATTTCCACCCGTTCACTGTCTTCGGCTGACTCGAAATTGAGCCGTGGAGGTAACAGGTTCCAGGAGGAGAAACCCAGACATTAGTCTCCCCAGCGACACTGGTTAATTTATTCTGGGCATTCTCAAGGCATTTCACGGCCCTCGAGCCAGTTTTCAATCCGGGATCTCCTCCCAGTGGGACGTACCTGGAAAGCCTCCGAAGGAAGTACCCAGCAGGCATCCTGCCTGCATGAGAAGGCGACTTCTCCTGACTCCTTTGAGCTCCTTGCAGATGATGCTGGTTCTCGCCCTATTTCCAACAACGCGTGACACCACCCAACAGGGGGGGAAGCCTCCTTCAGATTGTTGCATTTGGGATGTTGTTGTTGTTTTTTTGGCCACCCATATCTCACAACCATAAGTAAGGATCAGAAAATAGAATAAATTGGTGAACAGAGTCATGCTTTTTGCTTTTCTCTGTGCACCATGACAGACTGAAGCAGCGGCAATCTTACTGCAGATGGGGCTCCAATCCATCTAACAACCTCCTGCTCCATCCCAGGGTCACTCATGAACAAGATACCAGAAAACCTGGGCTTCTTGGAGCCCAACTAAAGGGAGCATTTTAACCTTTTCCCAACTGAAAATCATGGGTCTCTCACTGTGGCTGCCTCACACTCACATGTGAATCACTGCATAATACTTGTCCAGTAGTAGCACAGACATATTAAGCTAGCTGCATGTTTTCAACACATTATTCTGAAACAATGCACTACTTTTCTCTCTATAGAATAATATTGTTGCATCAAATGCATAAATATGTGTAGATTGCTGGAGACCAAAGAATTGAAGATTAGATTTACTTGTCTGACCCTAGTCAGCCATGTCTGTATACATATAATTTATCATAATACAACTTCAAATAAATAGACATATAAAAAGCCCACACAAGTGTATGATCACCCCAAAAAACGATGCTTTATGTGTTTGTAAAGGAACCTAATTTGATCAGGAAATCGAGATCCTACTTCAGTCTGCAGGGCAATAAGTTGATTCATCCCAAGACGCATTAAAAACGCACCCAGGAATGTAGATTTGTCTATTAGCATAAGTGAGGCCGTTAGGATAAAAGAAGGCCGTTCGGAGTCACACCTGTCTGCTGCAGTTTGCACTGAGGCGCAGGGAGGCACAACAGGCCTGCAGTGTCTGTGCACGGCTGTGCACCTGGAGGAAAAACACACATACATGGAATACCAACACATAGAGGTGAGGTTTTAAATGTTGTGCATCTGTTTCCGCCGCAGCATCACATGCAACTTGTTAGGTGTTTGATATCAAAAAACCTGCATTGGTTGGGTCGCAGTAACACGTGCACTGGCGGGCCTGCATTGAGTGGTAGAATGGTATGGCATTACTGACTTCAAATTTGGAGTTAAAGAATTTTTTCCTTAAAGATGTTAGCAGATTGTAACGAGCAAGAGGTTTATCATGAGCTAGAAATCTGTGATGGCTCGCAACTAAAGGTCAACTGCTTGATCAGTATCAGATTTTTTTTTAATGAAACCTTGGCTTAATATTTTTTTCCCTCATAAGCTTGATGTTATGATTATTTTTTTGCTTCAAATAATTCCTTATTAGTGAAATCTGCAGTAAAGAACTCAAAGAGTCCTCCTCATTCAAGCTATATCTGAGTAAAGAAATGTACCAATGACGTGAGACTTGGCCCATGACTTTGCTTCTTGCGGTGAACTCTGAAGCCTTTGTGTGTGTGTGTGTGTGTGTGTGTGTGTGTGTGTGAGTGTGCCATTTGACCTCAGATGTGTACAACACCTGTGTCCACTGAGCTTCGGATGTCCTAAAGACCTGCAGCTGCAAAATACTCTCCTTCCTTTCCTCTCTGAGTTTTTGTCCTAATCTGGTTTCACACGTAGACACATGCCTGCACATACAAAAAAAAAAAAAAATGTCCGGCTTCATGCACAATAAATAAATAATGTCTTTTCATCTCTGAAGCACACGCTTTCACTTCCTCTCTCGCACACTCACCTCCTTGCTCTCTGCAGGATTATGACACGTTATTAATTGCCACCATTACTGCCGACATCTTGCCTAAGATGCGGGCCTTTCTCTGGGGGGGTGTGAGGCCCAGCGTCGATGCCCTGAAAAAAAATAAGGGGGCAGGTAAAGAGACACAAAAAAGGAAAAGGACACACTGAAATAATGACTGCGTGATGGAGAAAAGGAAGAAAAGGGGGTAATGCTTCACGCGGTGCAATGCAACACTCTGCCCAAAAGGGATTGTGGGACGCTGAATAATTTATCAGAAAACATTTTTCTTGGTCCTTTCCACAGACCAACAAATCCTCCCTGAGCTCTCTTTACAGGGGGGGGGGGGGGGGCGAAATAATGCGCTCCGTGTGTAAGTGTGAGTGAAGCTGCACGGTGTAGTAGTTACATGTTGTGACTTGGGTTGAGGTACAACTGCACAGATGTTGAAACGGACCAAACGTGATCCAAATGTCCCTGGCAACAGTGCAAACCTGGCTCATCGAGCTTTTTTTTACGATGCCAGAATGTTATTGGAGAGAGAATATCATGGTTAGAGTCATCCTGCCGTCGCATTTTCTGCACAGAATGAAGATATTTTACAAACGGAGATATCATTAAAGTAATAATCACGCTTGGTTTATTGACAGAAAGATCTCTGGATCGCGTGATATATTGGTTCATCTATAGCTCGTTTGCACAGAAAGAGTACAGCTGATTAAAACTTTGCAGGAGAATATTATTGTCAACAGCAACCTGGCATCAGCTCACCCGGCCCATTCATCTGTAGCAGCAGAGAAAACAGTTACATGAACTGTCACACCCAACTCTACTGTTAATTTAAGGTAATTAGTGAGCAAGCGATTCCCAATACATCATGGTGGAACTGGCAGACTCCACAATATTTCACAGCCAATCTGTTACCTCTGCAGCCCCACCTCTCCACCCCCACTCTCCCTCCCACTCGCCTGTTTTTTTTTTTTTTTACCCAGAAACAGGAAACAAAATAAGCGCCAAATGGATCCAACCAGACATGCAGGGTGACTGGCATTTTCTGAGAGTATAATGTTTGCACAGTTTATAGACGAACAAAGAAATTAAAGGAGCTATAAGTAAGATATTTTCTATAAAATCAACCTAAATCATTCTCACCCGGGATTGAAGTAACATTCCCTATAAACAGTCCTCTCCATCAACAATGTCTTAGTCACATTTTTCTCCTTTCAAACCTTGAGATACGGTCCGGAACTACTTCGGTTCAGAGTGTAGCCCGTGTTTAGTTCCTGGTTCCTCAGCCAATCAGGCTGAGGAACCAGGCATAAACGTTCAACAATGCTTTTGACAGTAAACGTCAAGGATGATCATTGCTACAGAGGACGCATCTTTAACATCTAAAGCCAGACAACATCTGTGGTGGAATGAGAAGAGAGGAAAAATAATAAAGCCTGAACATGTGTTGGTGTTGCTATGGTGGCATGCTTTCTATACAAAATGTTTTTTTTTCTATTTTTACTTACTGTATACTGAATGAAAAAAACCCTGTAATGTAAAATATTTCACTTTTTCTCAACACAACTGTAATATTCTGGTTTCCATCTTGGTTTATGTTTATTATTTGATCAGTTAGTTCACTCCTCTGCCTCAGGTTTTATTCCTGGTCTAGGTCTCGTTTTAGATTCTTTCATAGCTTCTGCACAGTTATAGTTTATTTAGTCATGGTTCCTGTACTTACAATAGTTTCTGATTTTTTTTAGGTGCTTGTGTTTTTGCTCTGTCTGTTTTGTTTTCTTTCTAGGGTGTAGTTTGTATGATTACTTTAGTTAAGTATTTTGTCTAGTTCAGTTCTGTCCTGTTTCCTGCCACTTGTCCTGTTAGCCTTTCAGCCACTTCTTCCCCTTTTGATTACTTCCACCTGTTCTGCTTAATTAGCTCTCCCTCTCTTCTTTGTTCTCCTGCCTATTTATACCTGCTTCAGTTCTCTGCTCCCTGCCAGAACGTCACATCTCTTGTCCCCATGTTTCATGTCCTAGTCCTCCTTACTCATCCGGTAAGAGCTCCCCAGCATTTTGTATTTCTATCTGTCTGCTAGTTTACATTATCTGACCTGTTTGCCTGTTTTTGAGTCTGTCCAGTTTTTGTCAGTTTTTGGCTCAGATGTCTGCTTTGTACCCTGCTTGGATTATTTTTGCCTACTGGCCTGATTCACCCTGCTCTTCAATTCAATAAATCCTGTTGAGCATCACTTCAAGTGTTTGGCTGAATATCGGGTTCATCTCCTCCTCCAATCATTAAAACAGCTGCATCATTCAGAATAATATGGAGTGTAAACCTGCTTGTTCTCTTGCCAGAAGACATTTTGAATTTAGCTGCGTCTGGAGTCGTATGGTTGGAGAACCCACAGCATGAAAGCAACACAACATTTAAGTTTCCACCAAATTGAGGTTGAAGTTCCTGCACATAATTAGAGTCCAAATCTCATGTATTTATTGTTTCAGTTACTAACCAAAACTTAAAGCTGCACTGTGTAACTTTTAGCCACTAGTGGCGCTAGATTGGTAAAAATGTCTGACCAGATAAGTGTCTATCTGTTTTGTTATGTTGTCTGATGTGACCTAGAATGGGTCATGTGACCTACAACGGTGCTCTAGGTCACATGACCCATTCAGTGAAGGATCCAACCCTCTTAGTTTTAGCTTTTAATTGCATCCAATTGCTAATTTATACCCCAGATTACAGGAAATCTAATGTGTGTATTTATAAAAGTAACACCAATGTTGGTGCTAAATGGAGTTATTAATCTGTCCTTTATATTGATTTGTTGACTGATGTCAGAAGCAGACTAAGTAATGTTTGATCGACATGGAACTTTAGGCTGGTTTAGAAATTACCTTTTAGATAGAATACAGTATGTTTCTGTGAATAAATAAGTCCACATTAATCAATATTTTAAAAGGAGCACCCCAGGGGCTAAGTTAAGGTCATGTTTTATTTTCTAACGCTTTGAAAACAGTGCTAAATACTTGCTATGATTTCCATTCCTCAAGTCCACTTCTCTTCTTGAGAGTACCCAGAATTATTTTTGAACTTTGTAGAATTTTATTTGTTTTATTTTACACCTTGGACAGAAAATAATCTGTAGAATATACTAAATGCAAAGCTTTGTACCTTTTCAAGGGACACAAGTCTTGTCAAGTTGTTGTATGGTGTTAAAATGTAACTTTGTAACTTTTTAGCTTGTAGCTTGTAATAGGGTGTCTTCTTGAAAAGATCTATTTGTTACATGACTTTCTGACTGAATAATGGTTCATATAAAGACGAAAAACTGTCGTTTTGCTATATAATCACAGTAATTACAAAAAAGAATGCCTGTTAATTTTATCATGTCAATATTTTCCAATTGTTGCAATCAACAACAATTTGCACACACTATACTTTGCTATAGTCTAGTGGAAAAAGGAACAAACCTGTTGCAGCTGTTGAGATTTCACACAGAACATGATTTGAAGACAAAGATGAAAAAAAAAGAAATCCATGAGAGGATGGAGAAAAACCCACATCTGACAGTTGTTTGAACATGCAAAAAGGTGGCAAAATAACAGCTGCGTGCTCCAAGGCATCCAGTATATTTCTGACAAAACAAACAGATCTCACATGTGTACGAAACATACCGTTCCTCGGCCACAGAGCCTTTCATCTCCCAGAGTTCAAAGACGATCTGGAACGTAGGTACATTTGGTTGACTTTTTTCATGTCTGAAAGTGTTTGTTTTCAGTCTGTTTATTCCCTAATTTGTGTTTAAGAGAGTCGGTAAGTATACACACAACTGCAACAACTGTTGATAAAGACTGTGGTAATCTTATTTGAATTGTTTTTAGCCCATATAAGACATGCACATACCCAGAAATGGCGCGGTGCAGTGGGAGCAACGGTGCGCTGTATGTCTGAACAAATTCCTAGTTTGTTCAGATATACAGATGTGTTGGTGAAGATTCTGAGTCATCCAGGTCATGATCAATCCAGCCCAATTCACACCTCTACACATGTGACCACAACATTCCTCCTGAGAGCCAGGCTAACCATGAGCCTAACGACTCTCCATTGTGAGGGGCGATCAGTTCCAGGTGAATCTACATGTGAATCTAAGCCCTAACGAGGCCTCGTCTGCAGGTCCATAAAGCTTGGAACTCCTCACTACTCCAGGCATTTTGAACTGAGAAAGCTTCCTGGATGGGAAGCAAAACATCTTCAGTTTCAGAATACAAGTCCAGTTGTTTTATTTTTTAGCCTTTTTTGGGGGGGATTGCCATACAGATGCTACTGCATTACATTAGTTTTGACAATTCATATCATCTACTATGCAACAACAATCTTTATTTAACAGATACAAACCTTCATGTACAATACCACACTTGCTTTTGCACAAACATTTTGTCAGAGTTAAATATTTCTCAACATTTCTTCTTAATGGCAGCTATTGGTACTAAGCTTTTATTCTGACACTGTACCAGCCATGGCAAGGCAAGTTTATCTGTAAAGCACATTTCAGCAACAAGACAAATCAAAGTGCTGGGTACCAGTACTGGGTACTGAATATACTCCTCAGCTACTCTTATGAACATTGCATTAATCAGAGTAGTTATTAATAACTTTAAAATACATAGAAATGTGACAAAAGGGCTGTATGAGTACCCTAAACCCATCTTACCTCCAAGCACATTTAGAGGAATGGTAAAGCTGGTAACTATGGAATGAATAAATGTGGTAAATGCAGAATTGGCCTTAAGATACCGAGTTGCATCCAGCTTGAGTAAATTTGCTATAAATGACCTGTGCTTCTGCATAAATGCTATGAAGCTGACACGGAGCTGTTTTTGCCTAAGGTAATCATACTCCTGAATCCATAAACTGCATTGATTGGTTAACTCCTAATACACACTACGCTCTTGTTAAGTAAATGTGTTGTCAGCAAAGCATTTGTCATATGCAGTACACTGCAAAACAGAAAGTGAAAATGTAATTTTTATATTTCTTTGTCTAAATAAGGCCCAGTTTCTCTTTTCTTTCTATGAGAAATTTAGATGTTTATGTTTTTGCTTTCATTTTGCTCTACATTTGCTGTTTCTAATCTTCAGATGACTCTGCTCTTTTTTTTTTTTAGGAGGGGGGGGGGTTCTTTATTGTCTTTGTGGTGAGAAGCCTTCAAAGGACTCAGCTGATTTTGTTGGTGAATGGCGGTTTGTGTATGATTGTGTACTCAAGTTTACCTTACTGTGTGGTTAACAAACACAAACAGGAAGAACACCATAAACACAAAGCCTCTCTTGCGTCTTTATGCTCTGAGTCAGAGAAAAACATGGGGAGCTTTTAAGGACTCTTTCCCCAGGACAACCTCACATAGCTTTAAAAATGGGCTGTCAATCAGGAAACTGATATAAAAGAAGACATGTTATCATGCAATCAATGTGTTACCGGCTTTGACTTTATCCTGTTTTCTAAGTAGATGCTTAAAGAATACATAGAGTAAGTTTGGACTGTTTGGTCTTCCAGTAGTTTTCTGTTTTTTAAGCCTGACCACAGTCACTCTCTGTGCCTCTTAGCTTTCTCTTACAGGCAGTCTCAGCCTTCTGGGTGACCTTGGGACAACTAGTGGGCCTCTCAGAGTCCTGGTGTCAAAGCTACCTTTGGTTCCAGTTTGCACTGCCTTGCAAAATATCTATTGTGTACCTGTTAGGCGTTTTCACATTTATTGACCTTACACTTCACTTCCCTTTACAGGCACAAAGTTTACTTTATTTCATTGCCATTCCTGTTGTAGAGCAACATAAAGTAGTGCTTAATGGCGAAGTGGAAGGAAAAGGATAAATCTGAAAAGACTGACAGGCATTTGGAGAAGGCCTTGGAGAATTTTTAAACGTTGCCACAGATTCTCAATTAAAATTGGTCTGGACTTTGACTTTGCCTATCTTGCACTTGGATCTAAACAATTTCCTTTTTGCTCCATGTTGTTCTCTAGGATTTTTGTCCTGTGGAAAGGTGCGCTCCTGCCCCAATCTCAAGTTTTCAGTTGCCTATATCGGGTTTGTTAAGGATGATCACATGACACATTACGTTCTGACATGATTTAACCTCTTAAGCCTGAGGGTCTATTTCCCAAGAAATTATTATTCATACTTTATGAGGGATTTCTTAATTTGTATAATCCCTAAACTGCTAATCTTGTTATCATTTAACGTAAAGGTCCTGTAGGATGATATGGATGTGAAAATTTGAGAGAGTAAATTATTCTGGGCCTGAGTAAATGGTATTTAAATGCCCAAAAATAGATTTAGCCTTAAAAAAAACAGATGTTTACATACAAAACTTCTTACTTTTTCTGTAAAGAAGGAAATAAACACACTAAAATGTAACTAGAACATCTTAGTTACATCTGTGGCAAGTTTGGTGTCCACACAAGCGACTGAGAAGTTATACATGTTTAGATTGAGAGAAAAAAAACAGATGACCCCTATTGTTTTTGTTCCAATTTGGCATGGTTTTCGCACAATTTTTGTTTCTTGAAATTGAAATTTAAAATTTTTACTCTTGAAATTGAAAATATGGGATGCTATATTTGGTAAATACCTTTATACAGGAGTCTCAGATGAAGATCTGGACATATGAAAAGTGTCTGTCGGTCTCAGTTAGTCAGCTACAAGCGCCATATTGTTGCCGAAGCACTCAAGCCCCCTGGAAAGGCGGCTCGCGGTGCTTCAGGGGTTCTATTTTTGATTTTCTTTTATCATCAGCTGCTGTTGCCAACCTGGGTACAAAGTATTTGTAATAAAGACAACATACAAATACGGCATTAAGGGCATGAACAGCAACGTAGTCAATCTGCCTGAAGCCCCCTGAAGTGTCAAACCAGCTCCTTGGCTGGCTCAGTGTATGAGGGCAATGGGAGATGATTCGATTCAGGAGTTTTTATCAGCAGCATCTCTGTGGACGAAAAGCAGAGCGATACCACCAGGGTCTGGAGCAATTTTAATGTGATTTGTTTCTCCTCTGCTATCCTCTCTGGGTCCTTTATCCTTCTCTGTTTGCATTGTCTGTACAGGTGAAAAGGCAAAAGTGTCGAAGACATGTAACATTCAGGTTGTTTTGGCTCTTCCACTGTCTTCTCTCACACCTTTTTTTTTTTTTTTTTTTTTTTTTTTTTTTTGTCTGTATGGCTGCACAGTCGGGGCTTCTGCGCCTGGAAGATGAGCAGAGCCTCCAGTCGGCAGGAGCAGCAGCAGCCGTGAGCATTTATCAAAGCCGTGCTCCGTAATGACCACTCAGCAGTGGGGAAATTGAGCTGACCCTGAGGCCAAAGCTGTTAGAGGGGACTGGTGGGAAGGCCAGCGGGGTCAGGCCATCCTTGTCCCACCCACTTAGTGGGCAGTTAGCGCTGAACCATTAGTTTACTGTTTGGAGGCCTCACAGCAATCCCCTGCACAGTATAGTTTCACATAGTGTGAACAACAGCCCTTCTTCCAAATCTAAAATCCTTCAATGTTTACCCGCCACAAGTTGTACAAAGTAAAAGAGTTAAAGAAACCAGAGGGATAAACTTTGTTCGCTGCCAGTAAGTGCTTAGACTTGGAGCGATCAGAAACCATTTCTGTTGTTATGTGTGTCATAATGGAAAGTCTAGACACCGTGTGTGGAGTAAATATCCCGCGGGTTAACATTTTCTGGATCACACTTCAAAATGAAACGAATATAACAGAGTAAAAACTATGAGGCATTTTTAAATTTTATGTTTAATTAGCTGTATAATGGAGGATATTTTCTTTTTTTTTTAAAGAACAACACTGGTATCATTTTCTAATACATAAACCTTTTATTGTTATTTTGGTAAGTTTCAGTGTTTTTAAAAAAAATACATATATTATCGTGTCCTGGTGGTAATTTTATTTCAAATGATTAGCATTATTTGGTCTGGTTTGCCTTGGTTGGCTCTGGAATATGCCAAACGTGGCACAAAGTGCAGATTGTCGCAGCTGCACTCTTTTACTTATTACTCTCCTCAGTATGAAGTAGCTTTTTTTTTTAAACATATCATAGGCAGCATCATATTAATTTACGGTGAATAGTTCTCATCCCAGGCTTTAAAAATAACTTCTCTTTAAAAAAAAAACAACAACAACAGGATAAAGTGTCAATTTAATGTACAATTTGTCTAATTCACGCACAAAATTGTATACAAAAGCTTAAAAAGAAACAGAAAACCGTAGCCATTGAAAACCTGTTAAGAGGTTGTAGAGCAACAACCGTTTCCAGCCATTAGCAATATCCTGATAGATATTTGGCCACTTCTCTTCTTTTGGCGGCCATTTAAATTGCTCAGTTTCCAAGCACAGTCTATGCTTTTAATATATTCAATAGTAAAAAGTTCAGAATTATTCCAGATCTTTTATGGTAATCCGTTTCATCCAGTCCAAAACGACTTTTGATTTATGTTTGGGATGTTTGGGATCAACGTCGACTTTAACGACCGTAAAAGTTTCAACCATCTGACCCAAACGTCATCCTCAGACAAAAAGTAATTATTTAGCATGTTGAAATAACCCAGAAACAAGCAAGAACAAAATATATCACTTTCTATGATGGGTTTAAGTCACCCCAACCTAAACCCACCGACTCAGTGTCGAAACGTGAAGTTTCAGCTCAGACTTAGAAGAAGCATCATCTAATTCTAAACCTATTAACTCCACTGAGGTTTCCAGCCACCTAACCGGACAAGCAAAATGCCTTTAAAGGAGAAAGTTGTGAAATGTGTAGAGTAAAAATAAAAGATTTATGCCATTTGGTCACAATAACGAGGAGCCTTCACATGAATTCCCATGTAACCTTCAAATGTTTGTGCTCAGTTCTATTTTTAAATGTATCCAAAGTACATCACTCATCATTAAAACCCTGTGAAGCTTTGATTATTTGTGAACCTTTTGTTTTCTGTTTGTAAATTTAAAAAATAAATTCTCTAAGCTCTCATCCATCTTGCGTACAATGAAGCTCTTCAAGCAACGGCTTTGTTTTATGACATTGATATACATAAATGTTCCTGGAATTCTGTTTAGTTCATTAAAAGTCTGTTACATTTTCATAATGTTGCACGTTAAGTGAATTTAAACCAAAGTTTACTAACACAGTCTACCTTGATTGAGGAAGTTGCAGTTGTTGTTGCGTTTGGTGTTTAATGAAAATGAGGTTGGGATTATTTTCTGTGTTTTTTTTTTTTTTTCTTATCAAGACCTTCTTTATGATTTATTCAAGAAGGGACGTTTAAGATGTCGACATGTTAGTATTTTGTGCACATGGTACAAGCAAATAAGCTAAAAAAAAAAAAAAAGCCCAAATACGGCAGGTGGTTTGGAGGTGTTCCGTCTGTGTTGTTCTGCATACAGAATTGTGTGTAAATTTTCCAAACAGTCAGCTCTGACATGATAACCTGGCCACTTTCATGGCTGATCAAGCCGTAAACCACCCAAGTCCAATCACCAGCCAATTGATCAAAGCCGTGTCCTTCATGTACACTGACTTGCTTGGAACAGCTAAAACAAGTCCTGCATGACTCACTTGGTCATCATCAGATTGTCTAATCTACAGAAAACAATGAACAAAGTGAATCAATCCTATGTCTTTTTAGTTCAGTTTATTTATATATTTATATTGTGTCATTCGCAAAACAAAACTGCTTCAGTAAACATGTAGTCATATCAAGCCAGTACAATCCAATCATATAGACATATAGTCAGATTAAATTCTTTTCATTCTAGATCTAAACTGTAGTATCACAACCAGACCTTGCTGATTGGTCAAGGCTAGGCAAGGCAAATTTATTTGTATAGCACATTTTAGTACAGAGACAATGCAAAGTGCTTTACATGATTAAAATATAGGAAACTAAAACAGAATAAAAGCAAGCAGGAATAAAATGCAGAAACAAAATAGAACATGGGAGAATAAAAATTAAAAGCAAACAGGTAAAAACAGTTGGACTACAAAATGAACTAATGAAGTTTCAGTAATACAGTTCAATTAGAACAGTCGAAGGCAATCCTAACAAATGTGCTTTTAATCTTGATTTAAAGGAACTCAGGCTTTCCGCACTTTTACAGTTTTCTGGAAGTTTGTTCCAGATAAGTGGAGCATAGGAACTAAATGCTGCTTCTCCATGTTTAGTTCTGGTTCTAGGTATGCAGAGTAGGCTGGAGCCAGAAGACCTGAGTGGTCTGGAGGGTTGATACACTGATAACAAGTCTGTGATGTATTTAGGTGCTAAGCCATTCAGGGATTTATAGACTAACAGAAGTATTTTAAAGTCTATTCTCTGAGATACATGGAGCCAGTGGAAGGACTTTAGAACTGGGGTTATGTGCTCTACTTTCTTAGTCTTAGTGAGGACGCGGGCAACCTGGACCTGTGGTCTCCATCCTGTAACAGACCCACCTTACCTTTGTTCCTAGGTTCATAAGCAGCAAACATTGCGTCTCCGAGGTTGTTGCTGTTATGACTTTCAGGCTTGGCGTTATGTTAACACACACCTATACGCTCCAGACCAACAACCTGCCAATGCTCCTGTTTTTACAGAGGTGGTCACTCCTTTTTATGGCCATTTGTGTTTCAACTTTCCCTCCTAGATCCCATGGAACTGAATTGTATTCCTATGACTGTCTGCAGTCTCATACACCTCTTCTCAAACATACTGCTCATACTTTCACTAAACTCAGATTGTGAGACTCTTTGACTAAATTGACTACAATTGCACTTTATTCTCATGTCATTGCCATGACATGAGAATAAAAATAACCAAATATGTTTGTGCGAGATTTCCTTTCTTGCAGAAAAATAGCTTTTTCAAGCACGCTTAGACTCAACAGTGCAAATGAGGTGTCTGGATAACCTCAACTTTTAAAAATATATTACCTTCTGTTCCTACATTAGTGTTTAGGATCATTTTCAGGGAGGAAAAATAGAGACAGTAACATAAGTATCCAACTATAATAAATACTATAAATCCATAAATCTACAAAGCAAAATGTGATCATATTTACTTTTATATTTGACCTTTGTTGGTCTCGTCACAGACACTGTGGAGACATGATAATTGCCAGAGCTTGTTAACGTTGGAAAGTCACATTGAGACAGATCACCGGCGTTAGTTAGCGTTATTTAACTCAGCTATGTCTTTAGGCACTAGCTGATAAAAGTCCATGGACCGCTTCGGGGCAAAAAAAAAAAAAAAAAAAAGAAAACCCACAGGGGAGCTGCACACATAGGCAATCAATATGGACACAGATGGGAAGAGAGATAGAAGTGGAGGGGAAAAAAAGCTGGGATAGTCATTCTCGCTTGAGAGACGCTCCCTTGAAAGCCATGAAATAAAAATCTGAACTTTAAAATTGATAAGGATTGATTTCGCTGACACGAGATCATAACATACACCCCTTTGGAGACCGGCGGCGTGAGGGCTTACAGATGCCGAGCGCATAAAGGAGAATAGAGAGGACGTAAATCTGACTACAGCGAAGCAATTAGCCTTTTACCGTGGAAAAGATATGGAGAATCTTTACTGGTTCATCAAACGGCATTAGGCATGTTCCAGGCCTGGAGGGATCTCTCGGAAGACAAATGTTAGAATAAACTTGTTTGGACAGATGGATTGGGGGGAATTCTTCACAAAGTTCACTATTTTTCCTCACAAATCCATACAGATCACGGGTAAATGTTTACTTCATTATGCGGCTTCTATTAACTGTCACACAGTGTTTGAGCAACAATTACAGATACAAGCTCACTGAAGCACGCACTCCAAACAACATTTTTAACAATGTTTTCAAAGACAAATCGTTGTCAGATATGTATTGTGAAAGATTTTTTTTTCCGTCGCCGAGTTCACGATAAAGAGTCAGTGGAAAATTACATCCATATAACAAAGGAATGTCCTCAGTGATTTAATGGCCATACATTTGTTAGCCCTGTAATTTTATTGTGAAAAGGAAACCAACACTGTTTGTGTTGTCATTCCACAACAAAAGATCAATCTCAAATCCAAATGAATCCTCTCTCAAATTAGCACTGTGCAATACAAGACATTATTAGAGCAAAGGAGAAATAACTTGGCTCCAATTCCAACTCAGATGAGTGATTAGGATGAATGAACATGGAGGTCTTCATCAAAGCTAACACTGTAGGCTAACATTGTACTGTATGCCGGTGAACAGATGGCGAGTCATAAATCCTCACACAGGCTCGGTGACACATATTAGCATGTAGTTAGCGGTGCGCAGCTTGCCAGCCATTTAGGTAATATCTCCATCAGATCACTTTGGAAATGGTGATGGAGTGAGTTTGGGGGATTTTAATGATTTCCATGACTGTATTGTGCTTTGTTGTGCAGAGCATTGGCTCTGCATGTGTTGACAAATATGCTCATCACTTCCCTGTGCACTGCACCAACACCTTGTGGGACATCATTTTTTTATTAAGTAAATTCATACTATGCAGATTATTTCTTATTTCAGTGTACTTTGCTTTGAATGTGACACTTTGTCTTGCGATTCTGAGAAATACTTTATTAGACAATTTTTACATAACTTTGTTTTTGGATGGATGGATGGACATTACTTTTCATTAATTTCCATCCATCCCTAGGACAGTTAACCTCAAAATGATTTATATATCTGGCAGATTTAGATTTTAAAATATTTGTATTCAACCAATAATCAATATACAAACATGTGTATACATATTTTTGTACAAAATAATTCTCAAATGATTAGATTTCACCTATTTTAAGCCCCTTTCATGATGAGCTGTTTTAAAGAGCTCTGTCACTTTTATGCAAATAATCTGCCGCAATATTTTGTAGTTGCACTTTATACGTGTAAATGGCTGCAAACAGATGCACAATGGTACAACAGTACATCTCTGACCCTGAGTCAGACTCACAAGCGGAAGAAGTGGAGCCTCCTTCACAGCCAGCAAAGATGCAGCAACAGTTTCTGAGTGGGTCGTAAGAATCTGAGAGAAAAATGAGGCTCTAATAGCACTAGCATCCCTATGGGATTTTCAGTGCAAATTAGCATCATGCTAACTGCTAGTTGTTTGTGACTTTTCAGCTATGGATAAGTGTAAGGGGATTTTATGCACATTTTCAGCATGTAGTAATGCCAAGTTTACGTTTTTTATGTGATTTATTCCAATGAGAGTTGTAACTTCAATGTAAGGTGTGATATAAAAGTCAAGTGTTAAACTTTCGTATGTTACAGTTTTACTTCACTTGGGCTGTTAGTTTAGGGACTGGGCTCAGCTGGGGTTGCTAGATTAGGCGTTGATTATGACATAATAACAGTTAGTTTTCTGAAACGGCTTGTTTTCCAGACACTAAGAAAACATTCACTCATTGCCAAAAAACAGATGGATTTTTTTTTAGGGCTTGGACTGTTTCTATAAGCAGCAGAGACCCAAATGGAAGTACTAAAATGTGCAAAAAGTGATTTTATTTTTGGTAATACGTCACCTTTAACTCTTTGTATTGAAAAATACATAAAAAATGAATTACCTCGTATTTACTTAGCAAACTCTGATAGGAGTGTAAATAATTTAACAGTATCTTAAAACCTTAAAAATTGGCATATCGCTACATGTTCAGATGTGAAAATCTTCTGAAATGGATGATGAACACTATGTACATGGACAAAAACCTGACAAAGCCTTCCTTCTGAACACAGAATACAATGAAAAAAAATGTGCTGGACTTTTACTTTTATCCAGATGCTAGGTTTATATTGTTGGGGAAAAGGTTGAGTAATTTTGACCAAACAGTGAGCTGTAGATTGTTTGTTTCTTAAAGGGGACTAGAAGAAGTCTAAACACTCTTCACAGAGAACCGTTCTGAGAACATTTCTTTTAACCTACGCCACAGGATCAAAAATGGGATGGTGAGATAGTAGATATATGCTGTATAATATGCCAATATAATGTGGTTGTGTTTATAACAGTTTGAGCAAAAGAATTGTTCATAAACCAGATGTACTGTATAAAAATACATATTACCAATTTTATCAGTGTCTGACACATTAAATCAAACTTTTCTGACGTAAGGTTAGTTAGGATTACCAATATTAAACCCGGTCCCAATTTGTCTCCTTTAAATAGGTGCCTTTTTGATTACATTTCTTGCGAGGAGTGTGCATAATATTTTCATAATCCTCATTCAAAAAATGTAGACGATCTTTTGTTTATTAGTTTTCCCGAAGATTTCAGTGTCTTCTCAGATAAACGTTAGCATGTTACATTTTCAACCATTGTTAAGGTGGTTGCCCATTAGAATTTATTTTAAGGGCAAACAAAAAAATCTAAAGAAATCAGCAAGGATTTCGGGCAAAGGCGGGTTGAACCTTGGGTAACACAAGTATAAGCACCATGGGAATGTGTAGCCATTGTGCGGTTCAGAAGGAGATGACTGTGTTTTGGTGCCAAAAGTGTACATCAACCTTGGAAAAGAACAAAAACAGAAAAAGTCCTTGTGAAGATGCTGTAGCTAGTAAGTTAGTGTGTTTTAATGTATTTGCTCTCTTTGGCAAAAAGAGAGCATCATCCTTGTCTTTGAAAGATAGAATATAGATAAAACGTACTTCCTTATTTACTCACTAGTATCAGTATCCACAGTGAAACAGATCCCATACTGAAAAGAGCTGAAATAACCTCTTTAAAGCAACTAGCTCATATGTCAAAAGCAACAATGGCAAATTAAAATTAGCAATGCTCTTAGGGACAAAGGCGTTATTTTCTAGAGACTAGTCTCGTGGTGTGAAGTTCTGACTTCCCATCATAACTGTTGGTGCATTTGGTTGAAGCTTGTGAACTTGAGTAACCCCCCCCTCCCCTTTCCCCCCCAAAAAAACAACTTTTTAGATTAATTTCACACATTTGCGGGGGAAAAACTTGGATATTTTCGTATGTCAAAAAGTCTTAAATCTTCAGGAAGAAATATTTTTCACGATTAAAAGCATACATTTGCTATATTAAAACAAGTATATCTCTGACATTGTAAAGTCAGACATCTTGGATGATCTCGCGACCCCCACATAGTGTCTCGTGACTCATTCTTTGTCGAGTTTGCATGTTCTGTTTTTGAGTGGGCTCTGTCTGGCTTCCCCCATAGTCAAAAAACAGACATGTCAGATTAATTGCCCACTCTAAATTGCCTTCATGTGAGTGTGTGTGCAGCTGTCTGACCTGTGAGTGTCTTTGTTGCTCTCTGATAGACTGGCAACTTGTCCAGGGTATACTCCTGCTGCATGCTGGAAATATGAACTAATTTAACTGTGGCATTACAAGAGGTTTTTTTTTCTTTTTTTATGTAAAACGAGATAAAGACTTTAGGAGTTTATCAAACAGTGAGACAACATAAACTATCCCTGGCATTTGGATGAAACCGGCACCAAACTATTAAAACCGAGGTTAGCACTGAGCAAGAACCAATTATTATCACCCAACCCACAGAAAAGACAGAAAATAATGTTCCTCCTGTCATATCTATTGGCTGAATGTCAGTGTACCTTATTTTTTCCTCATTTAATTCAGAATCAGAATCAGATATACTTTAATAATCCAGAGGGAAATTGCTGATTTGTTAATTGTTCCTAAGCAAAACTTACGCCTGACTGGTTCAAAGATTGGAGCTTTCCAATTATGAGAGCTTAAAAAAAATGAAGAATGTAAATCAGTTTAGAGACACAGAGCTAGAAATGTCCTGCTGCAATGCAAGTGTCCATCCATACGTCTTCTGAAACCTTTTGTGTGTCCCTCCGCATTTCTTGCATGTCTATTTCCCTTAAATACCCAAATATGATTATGTTTTTCCATAAGCCTAAAAAGTTTCTACCGTCTTATTTAGACGTCGCATCACTCGCATGCCATCAGCTCCAGTGTCACAGCCCATCGTTTGGTTTAGAGTGAGAGACCTCTCCTTTGGTTTATTCTTGGTTTATGACTTTGGCATTACGTTTCGGTATTTTTGTTAAATTTTTTTTTTTGCTTTCTCATATTAGAAAAATCAACTCATTTTCAAAATGATCTTTTAATAGCCTTTTGGAATGTGGCATTTAGTAGAAAACAAAGAAATACGCTGCAGCAAAATCAGAAGAAATGCTCCAACCAGTGAAGATAAAAGGTAAACAAATCTGCTGCGTGGATTGGATTGCACTGCGAGCTGATGGTGAAAGGGCAGCCGCAGTGAGAAAGAGCCAGGGAAAGTGAAAACTATGCGAGGACGCCTCTCAGTGTGTGGGTGCTTGCGCGGGCGTGCTCATGAGCATGTATATCTGGGGTTAATTGTGGTTCAGGCGTGAGGAACAGCTGAGAGACCTCATATATGGCACCAGGGAACAAGCATGGTGACAGGCAACTTGACAACACAACCTGTTTTATGGTGGCCAAGTGTCTGTGTGTGTGTGTGTGTGTGTGTGTGTGTGTGTGTGTGTGTGTGTGTGTCCCTCAGAAAAAGAGAGAGAGACTGACTCAGAGCAGAGGAAAGTGTGAGAAAGAAGAGCGTTCTAAAGAAAGGCAGGTGAGCTGTAAAGTGCCACTATGCCCACCCAGCGTGTTCACACGACTCCTTTAAGAATAGCAAAGCGTCCTGTAAGCAATTTCTGCCCAGGAGTTGCTGATGGAGTGGATAATGTTACTATGCGCGCAATATACGAGGATCACTGCGCCTCTAATTCACCTAAAAAAGAAAACGACAAGAAGGAAAATTAAAGCTCAACTTTCACCTGAATTGTCAGCGTGACTGAAAAATCTTCACCAGCACGTGTCAGCACTAAGGCTTAGCAGAAACAAATCCCGCCCGAGTGCGGTATATACGTGTTCGAGTGAAGCTGTTTGCATTAGCACAAGGTTCAGAGCATCGAAGCCGCTCTGCTCAGCTCGGCATTCAGCGAACAGCTAAAGGTTAGACTTATGTGTTGCTACTCCCAGTAACACGGCGGGGGCGCTTTACACGGGACCATTACCGCCACTCCAGTCACCCGTCAGTCACACCAAATCAGTGAAGTGGGCGAAGTCCAAAAGTACCGTTTCAAAATGTTCGATTTCTTTCTCAACTGCAGAAAATGTGCAGCCAGCTCTGCATACATTCTGTGCACAGCTGTAGCTTTTGATCATGAAAATGATTATTATTAGAAACAGTTGCGTTTATGCCTCTCGCATTTGCAAATAAGAAATGTTTTATGCCTCAGTTCATTCCAAGCACGTAATGCTTCTCGTTACAAAGCTAAAATGTTGTTTTATTATAGGTATAGGGCAATACTTATCATATATACAATATATGGTAGAGACCTTATAAAAAGTAGAGTAAGTTGGAAGGAAATTAATGCATTGATGTTGTAATACACATAAATGTGGGACAGTGGGATTTATTTATATTAACACCCCCCATTACTTTTATACCCTTAAACAATTTGCATTAGTATAAATTCATAAACAAGCTTCACCTATTTGTATTTTAATCTCTGTAGAAGTCCGGCTGTTCTGTAACGTGAGCAACCAGCGAACACCAACAAACATGCCATATTCTTTCCACTTTATGATGATGAATTAAACTCTTTTTTTAGCTTGACTGACAGGCAGCGAACGGAGAGAATCATTCAGAGAAGCAACCAAGAGGCCCACGCTCATGCTGGAGGTGCTGCAGAGATCCATTTATAATCCCTTTAAGATCGTGGGCTAAATTTATGACTATAGTCAGAGTGTGTGTTTTTCTGTATGGACGAGAAATAATTATTTTAAGTTGTTTTCAGTTTAATAACTGGAAATCTAATTTAGGCGTCAGGTTTGCCGTTGGAGGTGATGGACCAAAGTGCAGGGAAGAGGTTGGGAGTGGCATGTTGAAGTGACAAGTAGTTTAATGATGAATAAATAAAAGTCTTACAGGCAGGAACGTAACAAGAAAGGGACCTGAACAGGGGGTAGCGTAAAAGAGGACCTGACAACGAATGAAGGTGAGCTGGCTGAATAAAAATAGAGAGTCCAGGGGAGCATACACATGTGATATGAAGAAGCTGGAAACCTGATTTCAAGACCCACCAAGCCGTAGTTGCCCCCAAAATTTAAACTGATAGCATCCATTCACCTATCATGGACTTTAAACTTGGAATTTTCCTTCTGACAATTCATGAATGGCAGCTGGATTAGACAAAATACATCCTAAAAGTATATATTTAAGACCTGTAACAAGTGAAAGAAACATATGAAACAATGTTACTCAACATGATTGTTACATTTAAAAATGAAAAATAAAAGAAAACTGCGGGATTTGGAATTAAGCTTAATTAAAATCATATTGTTACTTTAAACAAATCAATCGCAGACAGCTAGTTTAGAAAATGCCTCAGTGAATTAACGGTGATCCTTTAGAAAAGTGTCTTTGATTTGAGCTTCAAACCGCCGGTGTGCAGTCCTGAGAAAACAACTCGCAGGCCCCGATGTGTGTTTTGACCAGAAATAGAGCCTGTGACCCATCGTAGGGTCACAAGCCGTGGTTTAAAAGACGCTGACTCTCAGTGGCTTTGAGACGATTTTAACCAGTCATTCATGCAGCTGAAGGCTCCAGTGTGCAGAGGATGCCGTGCAGACCTACATGTTCAATGTTTAATTTATAATCCACAGTGGATTAACACTGTGGACCAATCTGTACTACCAAGAGACAGTTTTACATAGGTCTCACAAAGATATTGTTGTGGTAGTGAATAAAATTTTTGTATGTCTCCTATTTAAAGGAGAGATTTTGTAATGACAACATGGGCCTAATGCTAATTTAAAACATGTAATTCTAACAGATTATGAATTGTAGATCGCGAAACAGACAATGTGACTTCAATCTGGGACATTTTTGGCCTTATATCTATTTCTCGCGATGTCGTGGCTGAAAACCAAAGCGATAAATCACAGGAATAAAGTAATAGTCTGTGATTTTATGACAAGACAATGAGAAATTCTGTTGTTTCTCTAGTAGCTGACGCTGACAGCTCACGGAAAGCGCAGACTGACAGTAAGCAACTGTCTCAGGCTGGATTCAAAGCGACATCGTTGTGGTATGCGTCTCAGCATGCTGAGCCACCAGGACGCCAGATCGCCGTCTTTGAAGCCGCTGCGGGTTCCCTGAGGCCAAAGGAGCAGTAGCCGTGGGGGTATCATGTGTGTTAGCGTTGCCCCACTAATAAGATAAGCGGGCCAACGCTAGCACTAGAGGTTTGCCACTCATCTCAATCTGTCGTGTTTAACAGTCTCACAGGACGTGCTCTCAAATTTAAATAGAGGCCGACTGTTGATGGAGCGAAGGAGCAAGGAGTCGGTGTCCGAGTGTGACTCGGAGCGGTGAGAGCGCGTGTTATCGAGGCGCGAGCGTGGGTGAAAGCAATCTAAGACGCTGGCGAAGTCTTATGGAACATAAGTTGACACTAGAAAAATACAGCTGCCAATAAATCTCTGACAACAGTCGCGGACTCGCGTTTCACCCCATGATTTATCAGTTGTTCTTTTTAGACTTGCCATTTAGAAGCCATGGCGATATCTCTGCAGGCCAGTTGTGCGTTGAAAATGATTATATTATTACATTTTTGAAGATTTTTTTTTTCCTTTTTTAACGGATGGATGTATTTGGAGCCGTTTTGTTTCACTTCTCGTGTTCTTTATTCCATCTCCATCAAGTACTTTGGTCAAAAAGTAAAAAAATTAAATAAATAAAATTGTCTCAACCAATCAATGACTCATTTTGGGGTGTATATATTTAACCACTGATGCACCCGACAGTTGCTGTGAAAATGCCAAGTGTCTGCTTGAAAACTAGACTTAATTGAAATATGTGTGTTTTAAGGTGAGAGCGATTACTCTCATTCAGTCGGTATTGATCTGTAGCTCGAGTGCTGATGAGTTCCTCCCAGCGTTGGCCTTGCCTGGGAAGGACCTGCTAAGACGTAACATCTGTTTTCTTTGACAAACAGGTGTTATGTCTATTCTAAGGATGCAATATTTTAAAAAAATATTCAGTATAGAAAATACTGAACTGTCCATGTCAGTGAATATAAAAAAAAATTTCATTTTGAAACCGAATTAGGCCTGAGACTGAATACATCCTGGCACCAGACTGTGTCGATGCATCATTACTCCAATTATATTCTGGCTGTGCCATTACATCATTTACGACAGAAATATCTTTTGCAGGCACACAACAGGTGTTTGGACCCAAACAAGATAAGCATGGACGGAAAATATTATTATGAGTCAGATTTGATCAATATTGTCTACATTCAAGAAAATCCGCCGATCCTGAAAATCTTAAAACATAGCAGCTCCATTGCTTTTTTTTTTTATTATTATTTTATAAAATAATAACATGTTTTATGTTGACGTTGCACAATACCGTTTTCCTGTTTCAGTTTGTTAAATGTTGCTTGGTAAAAAGGTTAAAGGTCAGTAAAAATAATTTAGCATTAATGGCTTTCATTGCAATTGCATGATATAGGATATTTACTTTATTACTTTAATTAGCTGTTGCTAATCTGCTAATGTGATCGCTTAACCAAAAAAAGTACAGGCCTTGGTATCAATCAGATGTTTTTGTTTTCTGTCTGAAAATGTATGTGGTTGTACAAAAAGGTTTTAAAACTAATCATTTAGATTTTTTTTGTTAGAACACACTCAAAGGGAAAAATATTAAAAATCTTTAATTTGAGCACCCTTGTCCCGTGGGCTATTGTGACATATTGTACGTCACAACTATCGTAACCTTTGTTGATGCTACATAATGTCTCTAAAATAATTAGAGCTTAGTTTATTTTATTCATTGATCTTTTAACTTTAATTTAGTAAACTGAAATTTCTTGTTACCTGGGATATAGATATAACAGTCCCTTATTTTGGCCACTCTTCCAAATGGAGAATAAAACAGAGCATACCAAGGCCAGGCGCTCGTTTGCCTTCATGAGACAGAAAAAGCTTATAGTATAGCAATAATACAAAAGCTTCAAAGAGCTGGAGCTGTAATACACAGGCTGGATAAGTGCTTAGGTTTCTCTTACAATCGCATGAAGTGAGGAGGATGGAGAGAGGTGATAAAAAAAATCTCACTGCTAGAGCACTGCAGAAAGGAAGAACATCTTGCAATCTCCAAGTCTTAAAAATAATAATTTTTTGAATGCCGCTTATATCTTTGTGAGATTTCTCTTGACTTTCTATGCTACCGACCCTATCTCTTCCTCGCTGAGACAACCTAGAAGACACCATGCAAGTCTGTGGAAGCTGGCACTTCCTCGCCGGGGCTTTAATCGCAAACATTATCAATCCCAGTAAAAGTGAGAGCTCGCGCTGGCGTCTGTTTTTCTCATTAGCTGCAGTGGTGTGGCTGCCAGAGGACAAGACACAAGGGCTCAAGAGGGACTGGGACAGCAGTTTGTAGAGATGGGAACATGCTTGTGTAAGTGTCCACCCTCTAAATCTTGACCCACCCCGTCTTCCCTGAAATATCCTGCCGCCTTCGGTGTTTCTTTCTTGCTATTCCTTGGTATCTTGACTCCGTGCCCTCCACAAAACCTTAAGAACCTAATCGTCTCAAATTCAGCCCACAGAAATAATTAAGGGGTTGCATGCCGCCAAAAATAAGAGTGTGTGTATTTTTGAAGAGGGGAGTGGACATATGTTTGGAGTCTTGAGATGCCGGGATGCCTCCAGCTAGGTTCAACTTGTTAGGAAAACTGAGTATTCGCTTACACTTCCGATGACATGACAGCAGTATCAGTGGTCGGGGTGTTTTAGTTCTCAGCTGCCTCTCAGCTGACCCCTTCTGAAGGGATGTGCATGTTTACAGAGGTGTTCTCAAACATTTTCCCAGCTCAGCACAACAGACGGGAGGCACTGGCATAAAGATATGTTTAAAGATTTATTTGGTTCGTTAGGAAACTCAAACAATGCAGCTTCGCAATGCTTGCAAAGATCAAATTAGGTGCACGCTGTTGAAAGATTCTGGCAAATGTTTAGATTCTGAAAAGGTGAACTAGTGTGCAACCAAGCAGGCATTTGCAGATTAGCATAGACACACATTTTCTGGTACTTTTCAGGTTATTCATTATTCCAGTTTTGACTCTTTGCAGCGGTAGAATCCATTAAATACACTGATGGTGTAAAGAAAGTTAACCCTTTTTATACATGTGGCCAAATGTAGAAATCTAGGAGCACCTTTCCAAATAAGTCATACAATGCCTTGCAAATGTGTTTATGCCACTTTTATCCTCACATTTGCATTACAACCTGAAACTGAAATCAATTCTGTTGAAACTTTGTGATAGATTAACACAAAGAGCATAATGGTGAAGCGCAAAGAAAACTATTTGTTGTTTTCACTATTTTTAAAAACAAGGATCTGAAAGGTGTGGCGAGCCATTTGTATTTAGCGACCCTTAGTTTGTATTTCGGGGGTTTTCTCCAGCAGTATTTCTGTGCATTAGAATTTAAGTTTTGTCCAAGATGCGCTGTAGTTTTTCACCACAAAAAAATCTGTTTTTGTTGCATGGAACCGGAGCTTCTTTCTCCATGTTAGCTTTTACTACAAGCCCTGTTACAAACTTTAAACTTGGTCAGATTGGTCAGAGCTTCTACAGGCCTGTAGCTCCCACAGAGATACATTTTTTAACCTCCTTTTTCTAAATACATAATGTACTGACCACTGTCAGAGAGGAATGACCATTTCACCCAGTATGGCAAAAAGTGTTTCTGAACAGGATTACCAACCACAGCTTTAAATGCTAGCTTGTTAATGCATTATATTAAAAGCTCTCAGGTTGAATAGACGTAAATGAGCAACTGAGAGTGTGTTCATCGTTAAAATATGATGATCCGTGAACATTTAAGTGACTTGGAGCAGCAAACACAGCATATATTCCACCTTAAATCGAATTGCCTTGATTAGTGTTTACAATCTGGAGGATGCATGCAAAAAAACAACATGTTTCAAGATAAACAACATTTCAGCCCATGTCAGATCATTAAAATTAAGGCAAAGATGAGTTGGTAATATGAAACTTATTTAAGGTCCATTTTAGATCCTTGCTCACTGAAATGAAAAACATTAGCAAACTCAAAGATGAACAGCGAATGGATAAACGGACGCAATACAGACGTAGGTAACAAATGCACTTGCAGTTCATAAGCATGCAGACTGGCTTGCAGGCGTCCTTTTGTTGGAGGGAAAATGGGAAGTGTGAAGGACGTGACGAGGGAGATAAGTGTCCTCCAGGGCCCTGAGGTTACCCTAATGGTGTCATACATCACCACTCACAAAGCCATGCAGAGCAAAGTTGTCAATGCATGAATGCTGCACTATTACTATCAGCCATTTTAATCATGGCAGCTGTCACTGCGCTAATCAACACCATAATTTCACCCTGGAAATCACTCAGAAAAGCCTCTCTCATGTTGCCGTGTACTAAGAACTGTACACAACGCAGGCAGTAAGTTATCCAGAGGGGGTTTTGGGCTGGATGTTGTCCACTATGCTAAGGGGCTGTGACTTTGTAGCGCATCATTGGCCTTGCTTAATGGAGGCTTGGCTTCTCCTAAGGAGCTGTTGTGACAATGCTAAATGCCGCCTTTATGAACGTGCTAAAAGGGTTTACCTTACTGTCAGCAGCAACCCCATCCACAAAACACACACACACACAGCCAGACCGTATAATGTTGTCACCTAAAAGTACACTGAAGAACAAATGCTTCTTGCTGTTCTGGAACGTGTTTCTCAATGCGGGATTTGTAAAGGTCCCGTTTGCATTTCAGTCTCCTTTTATATCCTTTAAAAAAGACTTGCTAAAACTGTCTGTGGCTCACAAGTTACCTGCAAAAAATCTGAGCGAAGCAAAGAGCAAACCTGTGAAAGTCACCGTGTTACCCTCAAAATTCAAATATGTGATATTTTTTTTTATTTGGTCTTCATCATCTCAACATATTCTGTAGAGCGAGTGGTGTTATTTCTAGAAAAAGTCAAAGGTACAGAAGAACTGATGGGAAAATCTCTTTGCTTACAGCTTTTAAGCACAAGAAGTTGCTCTTTATGTATTTAAGTGTTTTTCATGTGAACCTAAACCATTCTAATTTTGTCCATAAAAATGTAATGAGCACTCAATCTTCATTAGAGACTTTCACCCAAACTTTATCAACTTGATTACTTTCCGTGCCTCAAAAACTAGGTTCTTTAAACTGTGGTTATGAGAATATATAGTTTTATTTAGTCTTCCATATGATAATAATAATAATAATAATAATAATAATAATAATAATGATGATAATAATAATAATAATAATAATAATAATAATAATAATAATAATAATAATAATAACAATAATAATAATAATAATAATAATAATAATAATAATGATAATTCTATTTAAACATTTCTCCAATTGCCATTTTTTTACAACTCCATGTCTGAAAATAGAAAACCGACGCCTTAATCAAAGAAAGTACCTGAACATATAGTTAACATATGACATTTTAACAGTCAAACTGAAAAAAATAACCCAGATTTATTGGCATTAATTTGTTTTCGAAGAACTCCAAAAAATGTTCTTGATAGTTATCTATTGTTTTTATATTGTTTTACTATTTACAGTAGTGTTGCAGTCATCTTCTACCTTAAATAAGGAACAAAACCTGAATGTTTTGTGCAGTTTTTTGTAAATGTTTAGTAAACATTTAAAGACACTGTTTTCAGACAGTTCTTAAAAATCTAAATCCAAAGTTTATCTTATTCTGTGAAATTTTAAATCTTCATATGTTAAATTCCCTGATATGTTCCATGTTTATCACTAATGGCTCTGACTTGACTTTCTGTTTGATCCTGAATTCAGTCTTTAATGGTCGCTGCTGCATAGTCTAATTGTTTTGAGTAAATACTTCGTTTGCAGGTGCTTCTTCAGACATGATTCAGACATTCAAATAATTACCATTAATAAATCCTTTAGAAATAAATTATTTGTGCACAGCATGGTTTGTCCTCAACTAGCTGTCCCATTGCAAAGTGAGAAAAATAACAAAGGCAAAATGAACTACAACAGATGACACCTATTAGGTGGCATTCAAAGTTATCAGTTTATTGACTAAAGAGAAAGCGGGAAACCACAACTTGTGCCATAAAATATTTCATTTGGCAGTACATCATTTCAAGAGTAAGTTAAATAGGTGTTTTTATGCTTAAAGGAGCATTGCGTACCTTCCAGGATTTTTCACAGACGTGTGCCCCCTCTGGCAACAAGTTGAAATTACACCAGTGATGTGCATGGGCATGGGAGAAGAGGAATCCGCTGGTGCGACTCCACAGGTAATTTATTTAGAGCCGTAATGTCTTCTGAGGTAAGAAAGATATAAATATTGAAGCCCATGTTCTCTCGCTAATGCATCGATTACAACGGAGACTCAACAATGTAGCTGGGTGAACGAAAAAGCTAAGAGAAGAACTGATTTTATATGTAGGAGAATTGTAATGGCATGTATGGGAAAGAAAATAAATAATATTTAAATTAGAAACTTGCACTATGCTCCAAACATTAAACACTAAAAACCAACATTTAAGAGCTTTAAAAAAAATCAGACTGTTCATGAATTCTTCTCATGTTTGATGAGGACTGAATCAATATTGTAATTTTAGGGCTGGGCAAGTTAACGCGTTAATTTTGCGTTAATTCATTAGACTATTAACGGCGATATTTATTTTATCGCGCATTAACGCATGTTGCTCACATGCTTTCAGTCAGTGTCAGTCAGCAGGCGCGCTGACTGCAGCTTGCTGTCACGGCAGCACTCTCCCGCTCCCCCTCCCCTCTCGTACATGGCTCAGCGGCGCCAGCCAATCAGCACGCAGGCTCAGCCTGGCCCGCCTACTCAGCTCTCACACAAACTTAATACACAAGCAGCTGAGAGAGACCGCAGCAGCGAAAAAACATGAACAGTAGCACCGTTTGGCTTTATTTTAATACCGTTAATGAAATCAAGCTGTATGTTTTTTGTAAAAAGCCGGTTCATTTCAGTGGAAACACAACAAATTTATCTAAGCACGTGAAAAAACATGAAAACGTCGAGCCCCAGAAACGGAGAGAGGAGACGAAACTTCTCTCACTGCCCCGACAGACCCACAGACTGACATCTCTGACTGAGGCTTTTCAGTCCTCCAGGGAACATCCAGGTAGATCAGTGGATGGATGGATGGATGGATGGATGGATGGATGGATGGATGGATGGATGGATGGATGGATGGATGTTACTGGAGCCCACACATAACATGTAATTAAGACCTTGAAAGAACCCAGTACATATATTAAAAAGAGTTATTTAAGATAAGATAACATTAGCTAATCCTTTTTTTATCCCATGACGGGGAAATTTATAGGATTAAAGCAACAGGCAGGTGCACACAACACAGACAAAATTACATAAGGATTGAAATATATAAGAGGTGGATTAGCGAAAAAACACTGAACATAACATTATTATTATTATTATTATTATTATTATTATTATTTAATTGTAATAATAAAATAAAAACCACAAAACCCAAAAGGTCAACAGTTTCATGATACATCAAGCTTAGGGACTGGCTAATATACAGCAGGTCAAAAAAGGCCATATTTTGGCTGCAGTGCTTGCTGTTCTCTTATGAAGAAAAGATCAACTAGTGCACTAAATTCAATAGATGGGTTGAAAATATCCAGTATAAAATAAGTGCTACAAATGTTACAACACTTTTGTTCATATGGCAGCAGAACATTAAAATAAAAGTGCTCTTTACACTACTTTTGAATTCATTCTTGGAGTTTGTAAATACAATGCGATTATCGCGATTAATCGCGATTAATCAGGGCGATTAATCGCGATTAAATATTTTAATCGTTGCCCAGCCCTATGTAATTTACTTAAAATTGTAATTTTAGTTATAAATCTCAATTTTTAAATAAGTTATAAGAGTAATTTGGATACGTTTTTGTCGTGTATGTACTAGAGCGGTACTTGACTGAGAAGTATCTGAATATGATGAGAAACAGCTTTTAGTCTCACCTGACTTAGGTTTTAATGCTTTTGACCATCATTGGTTCTCTCCTTTGTTAAGCCAATCACATAGAAGCTAATGTCGGACATTTTAATGTGTAAATATCTGAGATCCCATATTCGAACATGGCTGTAAAAACAGGTGACTTTAGCTGCACTTGGTGTTCTCTTGGAACCTGTGTTGACTAATGACACACATTATCGTTAATCACCTACTCATTAGGAGTGATGTGTTCAACAGAGACGCAGCGATGGCAGACGTGCGAACGTGCACAGCCGAACAGCGATTTACACATAATCAGCTTATTTTGATAATTCTGTAATATTCCCTTCCATATCGTTGTCTGTTTCACACTTTGCAAAAGTAAAACACAACGATCTCAGTTTTTCTTGCACAAGCACATCATTATTTTACACAGGGAAAGATTGTCAGCACACGAAAAGCTCCAAGACAGCTTAGGAGCTTCCTTTTCCCCCAGAGATGTCTAGCCCTCCCCTTTCTACTAAGCAACTATTAGAGCCTCATTTTAAAGCAGAATGATGGACCTCCACACAGGATTATCTGGCCTACCTTTTAATCATAAATGAGCCCTTTCCTCTCCTTTCTCCCCATCTTTATCCTCACCACTCACGTCCCCCCCCCCCCCCCCCAACCTCTCTGAGGGTTAGGGCAAGTGCTGTCTCAGCATTCTCCAACTTTCTCCCCCGACTCCTCCACTCTTTCCTGCTCTGTCTTTTCCAGCCCATCGCTGATCAGAAGCATCAGTTCCACAGGCTTGGCTCCTCCATCGCCACTTAGGAGCTACAGGAGACAGCGTAGGTTTTTCGGGGGTATAAAGAAGTAAGTAAAGGGTCACGACAATGACAGGGGCCCTCAAAAGGCCTCTTGAAAGTTTTTAAAGTAGGCTGGTAAAGTTGTGAAACTCTCCTAAAACATTATCTTTATCCAGAAGCAAAAAGCCAGTTATCTCGTCGCTTTATCATCCCGGCACTCTTAGCAAGATTTTTAGCTCATTTTTTTTTTTTTTTTTTTTTTTTTTACAGACTGTAAAACTTAAGCACAACAAGGTGATTAATTTTGTGAAGAGTCTTGGCAAAGTTTCCAGAGAGTCGCCTTGAAAAATTTAATGATGCTTTCTTACCTGCAGGCTCCAGAAGTGATTTTCAGTCTTCA
Source organism: Fundulus heteroclitus (assembly GCF_011125445.2). NCBI lineage: Eukaryota > Metazoa > Chordata > Actinopteri > Cyprinodontiformes > Fundulidae > Fundulus > Fundulus heteroclitus. The sequence goes on from NC_046369.1 coordinate 5,902,740, forward strand.
TTGCTATTCACACACAAACCAGCACCTCAGTGCCCTCTTGCCTTCAGTCACTGTCTGTCCTGCAGGGGGTAAACGTCAAACTCTCCAAATTAGATGAAACATTATAGGAAATATTATGAGGCAGCCTGCTGCTGTGATGGCTAGGGGCTGCTGGTTAATTGAGTTGTTACCCATGCTGCATACTGAACAGGACCTAGATATGGCAGACATGTCTTTTGGCACACTTTATTTTTGATCTCTATTGTTTAATGTTTACAGCCAGGACAGGAAATGAAAAAAAAAAAGACAGATGTAGGTGTGCCTTGCGATAGTATCTTGCAACTACAAACCTCGGTGTATTCCATTGTGATTCCACATGGGAGACCAACACAAAGTCGTGTGTTATGTAAGAATAAAATAGAATAGAATGGAAAGATCCTTTATGTCCAATTGTAGGGACATTCAGGTGTATCACTAGTAGCGTTAAAGGCAAATGGAGGCATAGAATTTAAACAGAAAGGTAAAAACAATAAAAACAAAAAGTAAAAACAAGAGGCTGTAGATTAAGGATGATTGCGAAGACGAAGCGAATGAATTCACAACCTTTAATTGTTGTTTTTTCAAATGATAATCTGAAAAGAGTAGAGCGCATTTGTTTATAGCCTTATGAGTCAATACCATATGTTGGTGGAGTTACAGCTGTAAGACCTTCGGGGTGTACTTCTACTATCTTTGTCACATTAAAATCGTTTTCTATTCCTCTTTTTAGTGTATCTTAAATTCAGACAGATTATACGGTGAGTGTCTGTGATTAGCAATTTTCAAGTCGTTTTATACATTCTCAATGGGGTACCGCGTGCAAGCTATTTTTAGAAACACAACGTCACGATGACGTCACATCACGTGGTACGCAGTGGGGCAAACTCCGGAAACCCGCTGCTGTTTTGCTGTAAAAGAGACGTGCGTTAGCCTAGGTTTTACTCGGTAAACCAAATCTAAGACCATGGTTTTTAAACATTGTTGCTATGGAACGTGCAACAGCGACTCGAGTTACGCTGATCGGCCGCATATGAAGGATGTTTTCTTCAAGACTGCCAAGGAGAAATGTGTGCGCTTGGTACACCGGTGCGGTCGGCCTACACAACAGTTCAACCCGGAAAAAGTTACCAAATTCACGTACATATGTAGCAAGCATTTTGTCGGAGGAAAGGGCACAACCGAAGAACATCCTGACCCAATTCCAGCGACATCAAGTCAAGGTAAGAGTATTTTGGTGGCCGACATGTTAATAAAGTAGCGCCTGCTACCATGACAGCATATAGGCTATCATGGTAGTAGGCGCTAACATGATATCCTGCTACCAGGATAGCTTACTCAAAAACATTTCAAATGAGACAAACATTAAACATATACCGATCCCTGGACGGTGATTGCAAACAACAACAAAAAAAACGGCCGACACTGCCATGATCACCGCGCAGGAAAAAAAACCAAAGCTTACCGTTCATCAACTCGGCCAGTTTTCCAGTCTTTTTAAGCCCTCGAACCTCAAGCCATCGTTTGAGCTGAAGGTTGGTGTGTTCTTCGACAGTGCGACCAGTAAACCGTGTGCCTGGGACATCGTCTTGGGAAAGTTTAACGGCTGTAAAGTCGGTCATATCGCTGGTTCTGTTGCGCTTGTAATAGCTGGGTTATCCGTGCGTTCTCTCCTGTGTGCCCTACCTAAGCGGCAAAGTGGGGAATTCCTCTTGAGACGGTGACGTCACGTGCGCGATACCCCATTGGATTTAGGACCAAACTTTGACTGGGCCAGTTTGATACATGTATATGCATTTTAAACTACAACAACATGTTCATGGACGATGAGTGTTCACTTAGGTTGTAGGAGCAAAATCATCTATATCGTCTGCCAACTGTCTCTTAGCAGTCTTATAGCAGGATGCGTAAAGGAGAGCTGTTCTTTAACGGCAACTCTGCAATGTAGCTCATCAGATGCACCTGGGAACCTCCCGTGGCAGCCCAATCAAGCACACTCCATTCACCTGCTGGTCTTCATTTATATACAGGTGCTCTGTAGACAGTCAGCGGAAGATTATTGAAAGGCTTGAGCCGGTACATGGCCAGTTATTCCTGTCTCTTCTCACTTTTGATCTCAACAACAGATTTTCCTGCCTTGCCTTATTCCTTGACAGACATCTATACTGAGCCTTCTGTTTTCCTGGACTATTTTCTCCAGTACAAACCTCGCTAAACCCCTCGGATCGGTATGCCTCTCGTTGCCTTCCTGGTATAGAGCTGCGTCTGACTTACATATTTGATTCAAGTGTGGTGCAATTAAATGCTTTCAGTTTATTTTTTCCCCCTAACTTTATTTATATTGTCAATTCAGCATACAAGCAGAGCACACATATGGTGAGAACTCTTCCCGGCCCTCCCTCCTGACAGCTACAATCTACAAGTGCTTACATGAAATGGCAATGAGGAAGAAAGATGGAAAGGGATAGAAAAGGAAAAGAGGGAGAGAAGATGAGGGAGAATGAAAAAGAGTGAGAAAGAGGTACCTCTATTTTATAAGAGCGCCACAGATGACTGATTATAGATCATTATTCAGGTGAGCTTAGTCAGCTCTACCACATATTTGTATTCCTTGCAAAGTCAATAAATGAAGAACAGGCCACATCAAATTCTTCATGATGACCCTTTGTATTGCATCTAGAGCATGGGTAGCATTTCCTGAACCAAGCTATTAAATGCAGGGGTTTGTCTGACCTCCACTGAAGAAAGATTAGTCTGTGTACCATTAATGAAGCAAATGCTATTACATTAGCTCTAGTTCTAGAAACTTTGATATCTGGAGGAAAAATTCCAAAGATGGCAATATAAGGAATTTAATTGTTTGGCCTTAATTGAACATGAAGTAGGTTTTACTAAGGCTGTTCAAGGTGTGACAGTTCCAGAACATACGACTTAGTGTTGCTCAGTCTGTATGGCATCTTAAATAAGTTGCGTCAACGTGTTGTGTGTTGCGTGTGTTTAATCCATTCACAGTGCAACTCAGAGTTAGATAAAACATTATCTGAGAAAATAATGTTTTAAAGAGTGATTTGCTAAATTAAAAATCCATAATCCCTAGGACATTTGATTTTAATTAATGTAATTATTACTCCAGAAATAATTGTATTTGAATTTGTAACTCAAGATGGTGAATGGATGCTTTAAGGGGACAAATGACCGGAGGTTATGTCGGAAGCATACCTGATCATGTGGTTAAATCACAAGGTGATCAGCTTGATAGTTTTCTCTTAAGTTACACAAAATACGATTAATCAATATTAATGTTCCTTATTAATGTTACACAAGAGCTTGTGCCCCATTGGGTAATTGTGGAGCGTGCAAAAACAAGTGTTATATGTAAACAAATCCTCGTTATGTTTACCTTGGCTAGTAGCAAGCTGCTAGCTGCTAATGTTAGTGGACATTGGAGTTTATTTAACCTGACTTTTTAGTTATATTTCAGTGCATTAAGTGGACCAAAAACACAATCATTAACATCCAATCAGTGTTTAAAACCATCATGGAAATAAAGGTTGTCATTATTTTAAAACACAATCCAAAAAACATTAACATCAGCTTTAGCTAGCAGGTAGCTTAGCTTCAAATTGTAGCTTCAGGTTTTAACCCCAGTAAGTTAAACTGGGGTTAACTTCAGTTAAGGTATAACACGTTCCCTTCTACAAGCAGGGAACATATTATTTCAAAATAAAATATTTCTTATTTTGACGTAAACTCTATGTCAAGAGCAATTTCAAAGTCCAACCACAACCTTATTTTCTATGCTTGCAACAACTTTCTCTGCTAGACTCAGTTATTTTTTTCTTCTGTAAGAATGACATGCACAGATCTCTGATCCACATTATTAGTTAGAAAAGAAAGACGGAACAAAAAATTTGAGGTAAAAAATGCTATAATAACTACTTTTGATCCTTTTTAGCAACCCGATTAAAAGTAACATTTATTCATTAATGTCAAAGCATATACACATATCCCAGAGTTTTTAGATTAGCATTGAGAGAAGCCTATTAGTAATGTGGTTCATCTTTAATTTGGGTCATTGCCGGTAAGTAATAACCTTATGCAAATATGTTCCACTGGGGAATTTTCTGATGATTACTATATGCAGATTCAGCCTAATCTTTTCAACTGGGCCTGAAACGAGACAAAAGTAGAGACATCCTTACATTGTTAAAGTAAGCTAATGTGCGGAGTACATTTTATGTCTTAAAAAAACATTATTTACTTTTAACTACCAATGGTCTATTTGTCTGCTCTGTGGTTAATAAAACATGCATTAATGGAGTGACCTTTGAATTGTCCAGGTTATAACATAAATGTCATGTTAGAAGTAGAAACAGAAAGGGGGCTGGACGAAAAAAACATTAAATAAACATATGGATCTCTTTTGAAGGAGAGTAATGTAAATATAATGTCAGATAAGAAAAAAAACTTAATTCTGGAGCTTTTTTAGTGTTTCATGTCTATAACAAAAGTGTAAAATAAAACAAAGAGTAAACACTTAAGGGTGTTTCTTCAAACTCAACTTTTATTGGTACATAATGATAGTTTTTCAAGAAACAATATTTAATTTCTCACAGAATTAAGACCATGGCTTTCCATGACTTATACATCATAACCTGTGTATTATGACTATGCTCTTAGTGTTGACCAATCTTTTTCAGAGTTATTTTTCCACTTATGAGCAATATATTATCACACTACACCAAGCTTATGGCTCCATCACTTCTGGACTAGTTTATTTCCAAATGATATTGAGGTTTCTGCACCTTCTTCATCAATTCCAGTCTCTCTCTGGTGAAAACCATCAGCATTTTCATCAGCTTAACAGCAGTATGAAGGGTAGATATTAAAGGAGCTTCTGGCACAGTCTGTAAAAAACAGAGTGCAATCTTGGACAGTGTTTGAAAATAGCTCAGCAGCTCTAATCAGAGGGAATCATGTAAATGGAATAAACTTATATAAAGCTTATCTTGTCATACTTTTTTTCTCAAAGCAAATTTACAGTACGGATTACAAAGATTCATCTGCACATTCAAGCGCACACATAATCATGAATTGATATGTAGATCGGTAGGCAGCTTGGCCGAGGAAACTTTGACACGTGCTCTGGAAAAGCTGGAATTACACTCGCAACCTTCCAGTTGGCAGATGATCATTCTTTCCACAGCCCTTCATCTGTGTAATTATGCACCAATCCCCGTGAGCTGATCATACCAAGGCTCTGAAGTCTGAAGCCACTTTTATTTTTACGAGGCGCCAAGGTCCAGAAAACACCTTCTTAGTCTTCTTTTGGCGGCTCGGTCCTCGTTCTCCTGAGCATGGGTTGCTATGATGTAGAGGTTCTTTCTTTGACAGACTTCAGGTTTCTGCAGTCAGCAACAACCTGAATAATGTTAGACTTTCTGCAATCTGCAATTGCAAGCTAAGGCACAGTTTGGAGTTGTGCAGCCTGTCTCCTGACTCTAAGCTTTACTCCAGAGGTGAGGACATACACTACAATCTGAGACATTAGGAGTTTTTACTCAGGCATGAGAAGGGTGGATGGATGGTAACTTGCAGTTGTGAGTTACAATTTTTTGAGGACACTACACTACCATTTTGTTCGTAGTTCGAGGGAAGAAGATATGAAACTACAATAACAAATTCTTCATCACTATGCTATACTAATACAGACAGTCCCCACCTCATGGCTGCACTTTCATAGCCACCGCAACATCCCATCTAGGATTGGACAATGTTAAAGTGCATTTACATAATGATAGTAAACAACCTTACTTATGTCATTTGGTGGAACTCTCACGTTTTATCACATTTGGACATTATGTATTTCTTTGAGGGGATCCGCTTTGGTGGCCTTAGGATTGCGTCTCTGCTATTCGCGGATGACGTGGTCCTATTGGCTTCATCAGGGCGTGATCTACAGCTCTCACTGGAGCGGTTCGCAGCCGAGTGCGAAGCGGCCAGGATGAAAATCAGTGCCTCCAAATCCGGGACCATGGTCTTGAACCGGAAAAGGGTAGAGTGCCTTCTCCGGGTTGGGGAGGATGTCCTGCCCCTAGTGGAGGAGTTCAAGTATCTTGGGGTCTTGTTCACGAATGAGGGGAAGATGGAGCGGGAGATCGACAGGCGGATTGGTGCAGCGTCTGCTGTGAAGCGGGCGCTGTACCGATCCGTTGTGGTGAAGAGAGAGCTGAGCCAAAAGGCGAAGCTCTCGATTTACCGGTCGATCTACGTTCCTACCCTCATCTATGGTCACGAGCTTTGGGTCGTGACCGAAAGAACGAGATCCCGGATACAAGCGGCTGAAATGAGTTTTCTCCGTAGTGTGTCTGGGCTCTCCCTTAGAGATAGGGTGAGGAGCTCAGTCATCCGGGGAGGACTCAGAGTAGAGCCGCTGCTCCTCCACGTCGAGAGGAGCCAGTTGAGGTGGCTCGGGCATCTGGTCAGGATGCCTCCTGGACGCCTCCCTGGAGAGGTGTTCCGGGCACGTCCCACCGGGAGGAGGCCCAGGGGAAGACCCAGGACACGCTGGAGGGACTATGTCTCCCGGCTGGCCTGGGAACGCCTTGGGGTTCCTCCTGAGGAGCTGGCCCAAGTGGCTGGGGAGAGGGACGTCTGGGCCTCCCTACTAAAGCTGCTACCCCCGTGACCCGACCCCGGATAAGCGGAAGACGACGGACGGACGGACGGTATTTCTTTGTGTGTGTTTGATGTGTGAATACTGAGCAGTGTCTCATCAAAATTTCATTATGGTTACATAATGACAATAAAGACTCTTGATTCTTGATTCAATTCAATTTTATTTATATAGCGCCAATCCACAACACATGTCATCTCAGTGCACTTTACGTGCACAGACATGCACAGATCTCTGATCCACAACCACAGAGCAGAAGTTAAATTCAATCATATCATCGAGACAGATCGGTCAAAAAATGTCCTCTCTAAGGAAACCCAGTGGTTTGCACCAAGTCCTGACAAGCAGCATTCACTCCTCCTGAAAGAGTGTAGATCCACATGCCTTGATGTGATGGTGAACTCACTGTGCCGCAGAGGATCTCATAGACCATGAGGTCTAAACCCTGCATAGTCCATCCATGTTCCAGCTAACTCCTAATCTGATGTGAAGAGGGCCTCAGAGCAAGAGCTAACTGAACACGTCAAATGTTTTTGGTAAAAGGCAATGCATTTTATGCATGTTAATGAAACTACCCATGGGTGGATACAAATATACCTTTTGAACACTTACATGACCATTTTAAACTATATTTTTAATTATGCCTTTGCATATCTCTTTCAAAACCAATAAATACTTAAAAAGTTATACTGTACCCTAAAGAAAATCTTCAAAACCTCTCTGGTTAACTGTTGCTCTTCAAACATTTTCAATTAGATTTACTTCATTTTCATCTGAAATTCAAAATAATACTGATAACTCTCAAACGTCCTGGTAGCGAACCAGCAAACTTCAGGTGGCTACTTCATCAACGGTGGATCAGTGTCCTTCGTTGGCAGAGCACATCAATTCAGAGGGGACATCGATCACAGCCGCCTCTTGTCACATTGACCAGCTCATTAGCTGAAGTTAATCTGCACTGAAGGAGCTCTGAGCCCTCTGTGTCAGTCTTATGCTCTGTATGAAGTTAACTCACAGATGAGAATAAGTGGAATAAAACTGGACAACAAGAAAATATATATACATCATGCATTTTGTTTCAAATGCATGATATATTTGAATATTTTCATTCTATCATCAAAATCTGTATTTCCTGTTTAAGGTTAATTTTGTCCCAATTTGCTACCATAAATAAATTTAGATTTGAAGACTGATATTCAGTAGGGCTATTAAAACAATTATCAATATGTTTTATGTGTACTAAACGATTTTGATAAATTTTACACACAAATCTATAATATAAAGCATTTGGTATGGAATCATTATTTTGATATGGGGGGAATAATCATCAAATATTAATAATCCTCTGCTATTTCACAGTGTTATATTTTCAACAGCTGAAAATGGTAGTTTTTTTAAGAGGGGTTTATACTTAGACTACAATTAGCAGTCATTTTATTCCTTTAAAAACTTCACTGCTGTTTTACAGATAAAACTTATTTTTGTTTGTTTCATTTTTATTGTCTCCAAAAGCTGTGTGTATTTAAAGTCCCCTCTAGGTTAAAACAATGCTTCCTCCCACTGATGTAAACATCCACTCTCCAGAGCAAACCAGAGAGCCCCAGCTGACTGCTCGCCTTGTCAAGCCGGCCCACTCTCAGATGAGGGCCACATTGTGACCATTGTCTGGCTAAGTGGTGATTTCTGACTGGAGAAACTTGTGTAAACAAGTTAAAACTTTAGCATCTCAATGTCTCGGCATGTGTTGTTCCTGCTGGCATCACGCATTCACACCTGGGCAAACTTTGGTTCTCAGTTCTCCCCGGTGTTCCCCTAAGTAACAATAAACGCTTTATTGCAGCTTTCAAATTACAGGCCAAAGGACTGCTTTATTACTTCATTTCTACAATTTCTTAGATTTTACTCGATTCATCAGTAAAAAAAATAACAAAAAAAACTTTTTTTTATTTGTTTCATGTTAAAATACATAACGACATGATATCCATGTAGACCCACGTGTTAAACTCCAGGGATTACATGTAAAGCCCATGTAAAGATCATGAATTGCACGGGATGCCCTGTAATCAGGATGTCAACTGGTTGCACGGATAAAAGCAGAATTGAATTTGGATTTGCTGCCACTGGTTACTTGGTAAATGTGTCCCATAATTCATGTGGTTTTGTAATGCTGCCAAATAACACATTATTTATTCTTAATTAAAGAGAATCATTACATCTTAACAGAGAATTAAAGTGGTACTAATGACATATTTAGCATATTAATGTAATTAAAACTCTGAATGTGAAGGTTTTCATGTGTGGCTGTGCATTCTTTTCTGTAGTCTTTATTTTATCTGAGGATTTCTGTATTTAATTAATAATTTTATATTCTTATGCATGTTTTAGGACTTTTATTATGCATTTTTCTCCGCGTGAAGCTCAAACGTCCACACTCAGATCATTAGAGTGCAACTTGTGTATTACAACTGTAAGGGTGGGGTGGGATTTCCCTCCAGTTTCCCTCTCCTCTCAAACCCCCGCTGGCCGCGGCCTCATAAGGAACTAAAGACGGAATGCTAATAAAAAAAGAATGTCCATTCCTGCCGAACTGACCCCCCGCTGCAGCTGCAGATTGTAAGAGTTACCCCTCACCCCTTTGTTACCTCAATTCATGACTCCCTGAGATGTGCTAGGTGGTAACAAAGCATGAAAACAGGGAAACTTTTGTTTTTCATTTGGCAAACAGGAAGTTTCTACCCTGGAGGCTAAAGTGAAGACGGGGCACCAACAGAAGCGGTCGCCATCTTTAAATCCTCTTAAGTGATGTGGCCCCTGACCCAGCCTCAAGGGTCAGGCAAAACTTATCTCACAATGAACAAACTGGCCTCTTTTAGAAGATGTCATGTTGACTGAACATCTTTTTTTTTTTCCGTACAAACAAACGTTTTTCACATTTTGTCACATTACAACAATGAGCTTTGATGTATTTGATCAGGATCCTGTGAGATAGACCAATACAACAGACCATATAATTTGTAAGTGAACAAACGGCATTATAAAAAATTAAGAACAGCAGACGACTCTGGGATCAAGATGTGGAGAAGTTTAAAGCAGGATGAGTTTATATAAGAAGATGCCGTAAACATGTCATGAAGGACAGTTCATGTTATTGTATATATATATATATATATATATATATATATATATATATATATATATATATATATATAAACTGGAAGGATAGTGGAGACCCATCGTCTTCAGGGAAACAATGTGGCCAGAAACAAATGATCGTGATCACTTAAACGTTTGGTAAAATTAAACAACAGCAGCACTCTGGACTTTGTTTAATAGTGAAAGTATGGTCCACACGCACAATGTGAAGGGAACTCAAGGGATTGGGACTGAACAGCTGTGTAGTCTTAAGAAAACCACTAATTAGTGAGGCTAACCGGAAAAAAACGCTTCAATTAAAGCTAAAGGTTGTCCAATGAAATATTAGTGTGACCTTTTTTTTTTTTGTTGCCGATTTCTTTTCTTTTTTTTATACAGTGTATAATGACTCATTATACACTGTCATTTTTGGAATTTCCAGAAAGATTACTTTTTTTTTTTTTTTTAAATTGCATAAGCAACTAAAAAGTTATATCCAGGTGTTCAACATAGACATTAAACCTAAAGTTTCTACACTGCAAAAACGGAACTAAAAATAAGTAAAATTTCCTTAAAATTAGTGTATCTGTCCTTGATTTGAGCAGGTAAATAAGATGATCTGCCAATAGAATAAGATTTTTGCACTTAAAATAGGAACAATTCATCACCATCATCTTATTTTAAGTACAGGATGTCTAATTATCTTGATTTAGGGGTCAAAATACTCATTCCATTGGCAAATGATGATATTTACCTGCTCAGATCAAGGAAGAAAACACTATGTTTAAGAACATTTTGCTTATTTTTTAGATCCGTTTTTGCAGTGTATATAGATTAAATACAAAAGCAATATTGTATTCTGGATACAATTATGATGAAACCAAAAATCTGTCCTTCAGTGAGAATTATTAACATATCAAACAATATGTCAGAGTTTTGGAAAATACACACAGAAAAAATTATGCATTTGAAATGCATTTGGAACCATGGAAGCCTTTTGGAACTCTGCAGCGTCACAAAAAACACTTAAACTCTCCCTGATGATGGCTCCTCGTTTAAGCAAAATCCAGCCGTCGTGTAAACCAAGAGAGGGAGGCAGAAGAGGTGCATGAATGTTTTCCACTCAGTAATGAAAGTCAAATTCACCAGGGCACTTGGATGCAATACAGAGACTGCAGCCATTAAAAAGCGATCGGGGTGTGTGGCGCGTAAACAAATAGCTATGATTATTCCAACCTGCCTTCCTCTGACAGCATAAAAAACATCCTTTAATTAGTTTGCCATGAAAGATACTGGAAATCTAAACAGATCTCTCTGTCACGTACCATCACTCCCACCGTTTTTCACCACAAATCTGCACACCTTTCTCTCATCATGATGTGTCAACTGTTTGCTAGGGAGGGAGCAAAGATGGCCAGCACTTTGACCCAAACTAAAATGGCAACGGTGGAGTGGACACAAGCTTCGTTGTTTGTTGGCTGGATCAATGATAAAACACCTTAGGGTCTTTTTGTGAACTTTGGCCACACAGTTGGATGGGTTGGGTTTGTGCACAAAGTCGGGGCTTAAGGTTGTCAGAAGAAAAAGAGAGCAAGTCTGACTGTTCTTCACCAGCTTTCTCTTACCTTTTCTCAACGTTTTTTTTTTATTTTATTTTAGACTTAGGCTCATAAAGTTGGAGTTTAATATGTCAGACACTCATAGGAAACAGACCAGGCTAAGATTAAACCTGGAAAAGGTGCTGCTAGTGTGTATAAGATTATGTTAACACAATGCCAAGGACAAAATTCATCAGGAACTCATCAGGAAGGTGCATAATTAAGAACCTGCTATTGTTCTTTAATCTAGGAAGATTTGGGAAAAAATAGTTCCGATAATCATAAATTTTGGCTTTTTTGCACAGCTGATATCAGGGTTTCCCTTGCTCTTTCACCTCTTACTGTTACTTTGACGGCAAAGACTATGTTGGCTCCAGTAAACCAGCTCTAGACTGACAGATGTTGCATGCCGTACTTTCAAAAAGTCACAGCGGAAAGCAAACATGCTAGTGTTATCCTAATTATAGGATATCCTAGTTATATGAAAAAACCTGTTCCTCTAAATGAAATAAAACTAACAATATAGACAGGAGCAAGATGTGTGTGTATGTATGTATGTATGTATGTATATGTATATATATATATATATATATATATATATATATATATATATATATATATGTATATATATGTATATATATATAAAAAGGATGCTATATCTGGAGCGTGTAACGGTAATTTCCCTCTGGGGTTATTAAAGTATTTCTGATTCTGATTATATATAAATGTTTATGTTGCTAATGTTTCCAGTGTTGGTCATCCCAACCTCTTCCTTACGGTCAGACCATTCATTGATTAAAGAGAGAGCAATCCAGCCAGGAGCAACATCTCAGGTTCACCATGTTAAATGTCAAATTTCATGACGGTACAATTAGAAAAAGACTGAACAATAATTTGTCTGGAAAGGTCGTCAGGTGTTAGCCCGCCCAAGAAGTTTAGGCTTGCAATGATGTTTGTTAATGAACCAGAGTTGTGGGATGATGTCCGTTAGACAGATGTGTCCAGAGTAAAACATCTTTGTCCATAATACACAGCAGAGCATTTTGCAATGCGGTTTTAAAATATTTCTCACTGATTTGAGGGACTGCTTTGATTACAAATAATTTCAGGTTATTGCAGTTAATGGTGTTTAGCTACCTATTTAATCAAGATATGTGTTTATCTTTTGCCCCAGAACTGTATGAAAAAAAAACATCGGTTTCCCAAGAATTTATTTTTTATATAATAAAAATTACTGTTTCACTGTTAATCGTTTTAACAAATGGCTCTGACATGCTATGGTAGAAAACACTTTTTATCAAGCTAGTTATTATTAAGAGCAGTGATCAAAATTCACGTTTTTTGCGTCTAAATATTTGCAAAGGCAATTGTCTTTTTTTTTTTCAAAACAAGACATTCATATTATTGTCACTTTAATTATTCATAAACAATAACTAAAACATTAACATAGCCACGTTAAGTTGATGTTAAATTATTGTAAGTATGCAAACAGAATACATTATAATTGGCTTTATAAACATAAGGGAAGGTCTGGGTTTTCTTTAATTGCTATTTCATGTGAATCTTATCTATCAGATAAAGTTAAATGATTACAACCAGAATGTTGCAGCTCAAAGAAAGACATTACATTTCTTTTAGTGCCTCATTCACCTCACTAAACATACCAGCTCTGAAACTGTGTCACAATTGAAGCTTTTCTCTGATTTTCAAGCCCTAATTAAATCTTAAACTTATCTAATTTTATAAGTTGATTCATGCACTTTGCAAAACATGTGACAAGCCCATAAGTGAAAACCGGCCTCACTTCAAACCACACTTCTCAGCTTCCTCAACATCACAGACCAGGCTCACACTAATCCAATTGGTGATCATCCACTAATCAGTGCATGTGGTTGAATTTAAGGCCAAATTCAATATATTTGGTATTTTCTCAAGAAATGAGTCTGTTTAAAGTGAAAGCACATCTTAAAGTGGGACAAATTCAGGTGGCAGCACTCCCAAGTTAGAGAGGCCAGTGGTTTGATAGCTAATTTGTTTAGCACTCTCTTCCCACTTATAAAACATCCAACAAGTTTTGTATGTCATAAATCTAGATGTTGGCATCAGAAGATGTAAGGGAAAAGGTTTCAAACATGGAGTTGTGCAACAATATTTTGGGACAAGTCAAGATTTTCTGAATAAAACCAAAGCCTATTGGCCTGGGCCCCTTCAAAATAACTAAAACCAGCAGGTAGGGGGGCATAAAACACTTACAGGTTCTATTCTATCTAAATTTCCAATTTTTGATCAAGTGTATTGATACTGTATTGAGCTGTGGAAGATCTTTTTTTATTTTTTTTGGATTCGAGACTTTCCTAAATTGGACAATACCAGCTAGGAACTGTCACCACTTTAGCCTCCCACTGATGTCATTAGAATTTTAAAGAATAAATGTATAAGTTTAATTCATGTTTTCTTTTCTTTACTTTATCATGCAAAGTCCCTGAAGGAAAATGTCAATCTTTCTAACAATTTCCTTTATTTCAGTTTAGCTAAATAACTTTGGAAAGCCACCTTTGCTGTCCTTAGTTGCTGACGTTATAAAAAGATATCCAACTGAACCGTCAAGTTTATTATTATTATTATTATTATTATGTGCTACAACGTATAAGGGTTATCTTTGTTTTTTGTTAGGCAGTTTAACATCAGAAAAGTCACATTTGACTATAAATTATCATTGTGTGGTTCCTGGCCTACGAACTCTGAGATTGGATATATTTCAATGTAGTCAATGCTGATCAATAATTTCCTTACACATCAGAAAAAGACGTAAAACCCAAACATTCTCACCCTGTTTGTAATATAAACTCATTTTTTGTTACCCGAAACAACATTCTTGGTATCCATGATGCCGACTGTTGCATGTATGAGCAAGTCCTTACAGAGACATATATAAGAACTCACCATGGTTTGGAGTGTGGGTGTGCTGGTTTTGCTTGGTCTGCCATTGTTTACCACGGCTTCCAGGGGCAGATTCAGAGTGACGGGCGTTCCCGAGGAAGCTGGTTGTTCTCCTACCTGAGAGCATGATGCCTGACGGTCAACCTATGCTGGTGGAATCAAGCCAAACATCCAATCTCTTTGAGTTTCCTTTGAGGCTATCTCACGTGTTTCTGTCCTCTGTGCTTTTCTCAGATCAGCCCTGAAAGACATTTTACGCCATCAAGAATTAAAAACTACTACTACCTGTGAACCAACCAGATCTCCCGCTTCTGTGCCGCCACCTCTCCACAACTCTGTAAGCCACCATCACTCACAATCCTTCCTCCATTGTTCCTGCAACCTCGCCAACACCTCTCTATCCTTCCTTCAGACGAACTGACATTGCCGGAAACAGATCTTCATTCTACTAAATAAATGTCCAAACTTTAGAACAGTCTCTGAGAGGTTTCTGCATGTGGATAAAAAAAAAAAAAAAAAAAAAAAAAAAAACCCAAGATAGATCTATTTTCAAATACAACCAAGAATGCATTCATCAAAAAATGCATTTTCCCCAAAACACTCCAATAACAGCTGTCAGTATGGATGTTAAGTCATAAGAGTGGTAACATATAGCTCTTCATCAACAAAACAAGGAAATATTGAAAAATGTATGGCTTAATTTAATCATAAGTCAGCTGAAAGGGACGTATTTCCGAGCATCAAATAAAACACATGTGCTTCTCATCTGTGAGTTTTCTGGCAGACGAATAATTACAAAATGAAGTCAGTGTATATGTTTTGTGGGTTATCAAGACACACACATCGCAGCACAAAAAAAAAAGAAATTGCTGGCATAAATGTGTCCTATTTTAAAGATTAGGACCACACAGAACCTCCAGAGCTGCTCCATGCAGAATCAGGAGCAACTTCCCACTGAAAATACACAACTTTTTGGTACCAGTGTAGATTTAACACATAAACTAATGTTTTTCCAGTCGAGCCACTATTGCAACAGTTACCATGTCTGTTTAATCTCCGATTAAACAAAGAAGAAAACTTTTTTAAGCCTCACCTAAAGTTTTTTTTTTCTAAATGAACAGTGAAAAACAGTAAAAAGGAGACCATCAGGTTGGATTATCAACATCTTTACTATAACAGCAGCAAATATGGACCCAATCAGGTGAAGCATATTTCACACACAATGGTTTAATGGGCAGTGTGATATGGGGAGCTGTGATTTTGTCAAATCTTCCCCAAAAGTGTGCCGGATGTGTTTTCCACCTCATCAAAGGGAATCTGGTCAAATAAAATTTCTGTAGGACTCCTTCTACATATGACAGAGGCTTTGGTCACATTTTGGCTGTATATCACCAACTGTTTCCGGAGCCGTTTGTAAAACTGTTATAAAAATGGCTGCCACTTTTATAACCTCCACTACACATAGAAATTGCGTCACCTGACAACACTGGAAAAAGAATGCAATATATTGTTGGAAAGGTGAGACTCTGGAGTTTACAGGTTAGCATCTATGAAGGACAAAGCAAGAACACATCTGTGTCCTGAAACATTTTTCCGGAACAGTCCGCCACGTTTGACAGGCATTTAAGTGGAGCAGTCTGTGTTTAAAGTGCTGTAAAACCAAAGGCATTTGTGGAAAAAAATTATTTGTGATTTATTTTAGAAACATTACAGCCTCCTCTGTCGAGGAATTGGGGTGGGAAGGGGTGAGATGGGACCTCTTTAGAACTATCTTTAGAGAAGGCCCTCTCAACCTGCTAGCAGGCCAAGATGGCTTTAGCTAAGAGGTAAAATTTTATGTCCCTCGTTCACATTGTGCTGCTTTTATTATTGGGTAATCTGCTGCATATCAGCATCTAATTCATAAAGCAAATAGTGATACTCCTGGTGGGGTTGGTAGGGTGTCACCACTGGTTCCATACCCTTGCTGCTGGTGTTGTTGCTTTCTGTGCTATTTGTGTTTGCTTGTTTTTTTTGTTTTTTGTCTCTTTGCAGCTATTCGTGGTTGTCTTTCCACGGTTTCCCCATGGTGGCCATTAGAGGATTTTTTTTGTAGGGCCGGGCCTCCCTCTCCCCAGCGACATCCTCCAGCTCATTCTGGCAATCCTGGAAAACCCCCCAAAGCACCAAACCCTCTTAACTGGCTCCTTTCAATGCGGAGAAGCAGCGGCTACTTTAAGTTCCCCCCTGGATAACAGAGCTCCTCTCACTACCTCCAAGGCTGGGCGAGGAAAGACGGTCATTTTGGCTGCTTGTATCCGGGATCTCGTTCTTTCAATGATCCAAATGGCCATAAACAGAATTTGTTAGGCAGATCAAATTTATTAACAAAATATCCCTTTGCAAATGTTGTGAGAATTCTGATTTAGTTTCTTATCTTTAAGGGTGTAAAGGCTGTGCTATTCTTCAGTAAATCAAGTCATGTTTGTTATTTATAAAGTTTGTTTTAGAGGTTATAGTTGCTTACGGTGAAATTCCTACCCCACAGTTTACTTCCCTACTGCATCTCTGCCTCACTAATGGTCTTCCTCCGAAGTAACTTTAGTGTTAGTTTTGATATTAACTGCATTGTTACATCCTTATTTGTAATTCGCTTTGGATAAAAGCGTCTGCCAAATGCAGAAACATAAACACATAAATTCAGCGGTGCACCAGCAAATACACTTGCAGCAGGGGCTGCTGAGATCCATTTTATCTACTGAAAACAGCTGATTTACAAATCAGTACATTAACAGGCCTGCCTAAATGGCCTACTTAAACAGTCCTTTAGATACCAAATCACAAAGGTGCTCATGAGCTATACATTAATTTGCAACATGGGCGCTGTGCCAAAGCGGCTTGACAAAGTAACCAAACATTTCCTGGTGGATGAGGGCTTCTAAATGTGTTGTGACAGCCCGAAGTGTTTCTTGCAAAACACCAAGCGCACGGAAGACAACAGAGAAGCACACATTGAGGAAACGTACTTTACGCAGTGACAAATGTGTGTAGACACCTGTGGTGCGCAGACATGCACACCTGTTCAGACGGTCTCAAAACTCACGTCCCTCAGCGCTGCTTTTCTCCTTGTGTGTAACGAGATCACAGAGAAGACAATGAAAAATGTTTGCCGCTCAGAGCTGTATTGGATTTAGCTAATCAAATTTGAAGAAAAAATATATGCAATGCATCTCGGAAAAAAACACATCTATTATGACTTTTAATTCGCTGCTTTTCTTTCCCTGTCTCTATCTGGTCTTTTCATCTCCATGTGCTCGGAGATGTTACTTTGAGCTATCAACTTGTCCTTTTAGCCAGTTGCTCATTTACAGTTATATGCAAAAAATTAGCGCAAAGGTCAAAATATAGGCAATGTTTCAAATCTTGGCCGTATCGACATTCTTTATGCAAAATAGATTTCTCTATAACTCACTCAACTTGTTTTGGAGGAAACGGCACTTTACGGTAATTGAACAGCTAAACAGGATGCTTCAGTGCTGCTGAAACAATCTCCGCCCTGCAGCGGGCAAAAGGCTCATCTTGATTGGCAGCTAGGATACTCCCTATCTATTAATGCATTCAAGACCGGCAGGAAATGGGAAGTTTTGGACTTACAATAAGTAAGTGTCAACACAGAGAGGACAGTGTTGTGAAGAAGACAGCTACAGGAAGCTGAGCATTTGCATCGAGCTGCTCTTTTGGCTCCACTGACCTTGACCTCTTCTTAGGTCAGAAGCTTCTCACGTCCCAAGCTGCAATGAATGGATCTTAAAGTCAGTTGGATGAGTAAATATCTCTTCTTTAGGTAAAGTGACGTATAAAAGTATTCCCACAAATAAATCTTTTTTTCACATTTTCTGCGTTGGACCGACACAAAGTCATAACTGTGAAGTGAGGGGAAACAAACAAGTTTTTTTTAAATAGATATCTAAAGAGCGGTGTGTGTTTCTGTTCCCTTTAGGCTGAGACCCCCAAATAAAACCCAGTGGGACCAGCGGCCTTCAGAAGTCAAGTGATTACCGGATAGAGTCCACCTGTGGGTAATTTAACCTCAGTTTGAAAACATTTGCTCTTTCATGGCTGCAGAGCTTGGTTAAGAGAACAAATGATCAATCAGGAGAAAAAAAAAACACACCAGAAAGGTAAGAGATGAAGCTGCTCAATAGTTTAAACCAGGGCTATATGAAAATACAATGTCACAATTTGGAACATTTAACAGAGCACTGTTTAGTCGACCTTACTAAAATGGAAAGAAAAGGCACAAAACTGAGACATTGATCATCGCACCCAATGAAAAGATTCCTGTCTCTGCTCTGTCTTCTCTAACCCCCAGTGGGTCGAGGCAGATGATCGTTCACACTGAGCCTGGTTCTGCTGGAGGTTTTACTTCCCATTAAAATGGAGTTTTTCTTTCCACTGTCACTTCATGCTTGCTCAGTATGAGGGATTGCT
Organism: Fundulus heteroclitus; assembly: GCF_011125445.2. Lineage (NCBI taxonomy): Eukaryota > Metazoa > Chordata > Actinopteri > Cyprinodontiformes > Fundulidae > Fundulus > Fundulus heteroclitus. Next base: position 5,921,571 of record NC_046369.1, read on the forward strand.
GCAAAGCCATGTACAATGCAGACGACTCTCCCTGTGGCTCTACGCTCTTTCAGGAGGAGTGAATGCTGCTTGTCAAGACTTTGATGCAATCAACTGGGTTCCCTTATATAGGACATTTTTTTTTACCAATATGTATAATCTGATTGAATTTGACTTTGGAAAGTGCCTTGAGATGACATGTTTGTTTCATGAATTGGCGCTATATAAATACAATTTTATTGAACAGAATTGAAATTAGAAAACACATTAGTTTCCTAGGATCCTCCATACAGTCTAACCTAAGAAATCTGTAGCGTTCTTTTTACTTGTTTTAACAAATCTGCAATGCTTTTAACAGACTAGCAGCAGAGCTCATAACTTCGGTTCTAGCCGGTCTTCACTGGCTACCAGTTAAATTTAAGTTCCAGTCTAAACGCCTTGTTTTACCATTTAGGGCCCTGCATGGTCAGGCCCCCAGTATATTTCTTACTTAAGCCTTAGATTTTTGAGGTCTGCTGCTCAGAATCTAGGTTTAAGACGTAGATTTAATAAAGGTTTATTGCTTCTTTCAAACAGTTGCAACCCAACTGTGGAATCTTGTTTTTACATCACGTGGATTCTTTTGACCATTTTAAAACACAGCTAAAAACGTATTTGTACAGGCAGGCTTTTAATGTAATTTGATGTCACGTTTTTATGTGCTTTTCCTTTGTTTTCTGAAGCACTTTGGGATTTCATCTGTTAAAGGTGCTATACAAATAAAATTCTACTTACTGACTTACAAGTGCAAACCTACCAAAAACAAGGTTGTCCATGTAAATTCACAGGCTAGGTAAAAAAAGCTCATTAACCCCTGAAGCAGCCAAGAGGCCCGTTATCATCTACAACTGCTGCAGAAATCCTCAGTCATGTAAGAGAATGTGCTTAGACCACTACTACAATAAACAAATCTGGTGTTTAGGGAAGCGTGACAAAAAGAGACCATAACAAGTCCTGTTTGTACTTTGCCACAAGTCGTGTTGGACACACAGCAAACATGTGGAAGATGCTGGTCAGATGACACCAAAGCAAAACGTTTGAACCTTAAGGTGATGTGTAGTGCAAAAATTGCACTACACGTCACCTTAAACAACCTTTCCCCATTGTGAAGAGACAAGGAAGATGGTCATAATTGATGGAAGACAGAATAAGCTACAGTACATAAACAGCAGCACTGGAAGAAGACCTGTTGGAGGCTGCAAAAGACATAAAATTGTGTCCTATGTCCACCTTCCAGCAGGACGACTACACATCCCACCAGAGCTTCACAATGAAATGACTGAGACAAACGCGTACCCTTGTCTTAGATTGGCTCTGTCATGCAGCCTCCCTCCTGTCTATTGTTTTCAGGCTGGTTGTGTTTCCTTCTTCTGCTCAATTAATTTGTAGAGCTGCTTCACCTGCGCTGACTCTAATTACCTTCAAGTTGTTCCACCTGTTACTCTGCCTACATTTACCTGCCTCTCACAGCCAGTCAACGCCAGATTGTCTCATTGCCATGTAGAAGCTGCTTTCCGGTGCTTGTTTGTCGCTGTGTGGACATTCTGCTCACCCTGCCCTTACTGGATGCCTCATTGGCTTTTGATTCTGGTCACGGCCTGGGCTGTTTTTTTTTTGTTTTTTTGTTTTTTTTGGTTTAGATTCCTGCCTCGCCCACTGATCTGCTCTGCTGGTCCTGTCATCCTTGTTGTGAGCAGCTTGTCTTCAGTTCAGCCTGTTTCTGCTCACCCTGGCCTTCTAGCCTGCCATCGCCACTCTTTTCTCAGTTTGTTTTCTTTTCAATAAAACTTTTGAGTGAGATGGTCTCCATCTAATCTGATTCAGTTTGAGATATTCTGCACAGAAAAGTGGGCAAAACATTCAGTTTTTAGATTTGCAAAGCCAGTAGAAACATACCCCAAAAGACCTGCAGCAGTCCCTGCAGCAAAACTTTGTTCTTCAACAGATTGGCTCAAGGGGCTGAACACGTGTGCACAAGTCATTTCAGATTTGAATTTGCAAAACATTTTAGAAGCCATGTCACCTTTTGCTTTTTACTTTACAATTAACTTTGTGTGGGTCTATCACAATCATGCATATTGCATAGTTTTTTTTCCCTTCATTGTTCTGTAAATCGACTGCTGTCTTCCTTCTATTTTAACTTGAACATTGCAAATTCACGTGAATATGTTTTATCTATTAATAATTATGCAGTATTTATTCCCTCCTTTCTGATAAGTTATTTCTTTTCTGCTTTACGGCTTAAGTTAAATTATCTTTTTATTCACATCATTTTGACTGGTGTGTATGTCTGTTGTCTTCTCTCTACACGTTTTTGTCACTGTCATGCCTGAATTTCCCCATTGTGGGGCAATAAAGGTATTTCCATTCAAATCCAACCTAAATTGCATTAAAGTTCATGGTTGTAACATAAAGTGGAAAGGTTTCAAAGTGAGTGAATATGTCTGCAATGGCTCTGTAAATTACAATAGTGTTTGGGGAGAGGCATTTTGTGGTCGTAGGAATCCAGCGCTTAAACCTGCATCCATCAGAAATTCGTGCGTTACAACGTGACAAATCCCAATCCGTCTGCAGTGCCCTGACCTCTGTTACAGCGGCACGTCTGGGATAAAGTGACAGATCTTAAGTCAAACCTCCATAATCCCCCTATTGCTGAAAAACACCAAATCCCTGGAGCTATGCTCTAAATGTTATGGAAAATCATCTGAAGAAGGAGAGGAGATCAACTCTAACATATAAATGTGATGTTTGTGGGGAAGAATATGGTGTCTAACAGGAAATAGAGATTTTATATGCAAAGACACTTTTTTTTTCTTTTTTTTTTTTTTGCTTTCGTTTTATTTTCTGTTTATCTCCACCGATTCCCTGAGCCATCCATCATGACAACTGGCTCCAAGTCTGGTTTAAACACAAGACTAAGAGGAACAAAATGTCAATGTTCTTTTAACTACCTTTAAGGCAAACTAGTAATTCTTCCATTTACACTGCATTACTGTATTGCTAACAGGCGTTCCACCGTTGCCCCTCAGCTCTCAAGTATAAACAGCCACAGTCTGTAAAGAACGCTCCGGAGACGAGGCGAGCGTTTCGGAAAAAGACTCGATCAACACGTAAGTGGGCCGAACATTTGCAATAACAGTGCTAATCTATGCAAACTTTTCCCGAGCATTGTTGCAACGTTGAATGCCTGACCGGCCCGTGCAAAGGCGTACGGTAAAATACACTCAGTAAAAACGGGACAAAGACGGACTTCTCTTCCGGCCTACAAAGGATTCCAAGTTTCGCCATCCTGCCCAGCTGCCCAGAATAGACAACACAGACTCTTTTGTCGGGGTGAGTCAATCTGTGTGGGTGTGAATGCATTAGCCCTTCACAACAGAATCTCGCCCCGGACTCCCCCGCGTTTTGCTTTTAAATATTCTGCGATGGGTTCCCGCGGTCACGTTTAGATCACTTCCGGATGATGAGTTGCTATAACGGAGAATGAATGGTGACCATTGATGTGCAGAATAATTCAACTTGGACCTGCATGCTGGGGAGCGCATAACAATCAAAGGGCAGCATGACAAACATGTTTTTCGGAGGGGCCTGGTGACAAAGAGTGCGTTTTGATGTGACTGGGCACAAACCCTGACGAGGGTCATGTGATGGGTTTGTCGTTGCCGCGCGTGGGCCTTCAGCCGCTCTGTTTGTCCATCCCTGGACTTTGCTGTTTACCTTCTGACTGATAGATTTCTGCATGCGTGCCTGTGTATATGTACATGTGGGTGGCAACACTGGCATGCACGGTCTCATTTTCAACAGTATACAGTCTGTGCGCGCCTGTTTTTATCACTGAAGCCCGGGGAAAGGAATGAACCACAGCAGCAGACTCACACAGCGTCAGTGCTCTCTGAAGTCATCGTTTCCAACAGCAAGCAGACCACTGGTCATTATCACACTCGCACATACATACCATTTGTGCAAATGTGAGTTATTATGAAGGTCTATTATGCAGCACACACAATTAGATCATTTTGGAATGGCCGGCGGGACCAAATGGACTCATCTCTCTCACAGAAGCTCAGGAATAACATTCCCAGAAAGAAAGAAAAATTGAAAATCAATCTGCACAATTTGTGTTGAATTACTCTGTTTAACAAGAAAGTCTGGTGTTTTTTGTTTTTTTTGTGTTGTTTTGGTGTGGGTCGAGGTTTTGTAGAACTTTCCAAAATGTTTCAACGCAGCAGACATACCAAGGAATGTCACAAAAGGCTTAAAAGTAAAGTTTTTGTGTCGTTTCAAGCAAGACAAGGTGACGAAACGCCCCACAACCAGGTGCAAACGTGTCACAGAGCCCTTTTTTGTTCTCCACATTTTTAAAAATGGAAATAGTATGGCACAATGGCTTACCTACAAAGACATGACCTGAACTGATAGGCTGTTCAAGGAGAGCGCAAGAGGTCCAGGGTAATGCTGGAGGAGCAACGAAATCCATGGTTAGATCAGGTGAATCTCTAGACATGTTGGTTGTGTCCCAGTAATCGGGTCTTTTTTGGAAAGTGTCCCGTTTACAGTTTGCTACAAGTCATGTGGGTGGGGGTGCTTTTGGCCAACATGCAAATTTCAGTCTGTGGCAAAAAATTAACAATGATCATGAATCTTTATGGTCCTTCCACAGTGCAACTTGGTGGTGAGAAGGCTTTTATTTTGAAAACAAAATTTTATCTACTGTCAGGAAGTCCACAAAATGCAGTTCAAAGTGCAAAATGTTGATGAAAATCAAAAAGAGGGATCATATTTCTCCAATTTTAGCTTCCCTTCATTGGCTTCCTGTTAAATCAAGAATAAAATTTAAAATTCTCCTTCTCACGTATAAAGCTCTTAATAATCTAGCTACCCCATGAGGGATTAAGCGAGTCCAAAAATGGATGGATGGATAATCAAACTCCATCATATAGCAGAGCTCTGATTACCCCGTATGTTCCTAACAGAGCACTTCACTCTCAGACTGCAGGTCTGCTGGTGGTTCATAGAGTCTCTAAAAGTAGAATGGGAGGCAGATCCTTTAGCTATCAGGCTCCTCTCCTGTGGAACCAACTCCCAGTTTTGGTCCGTGAGGCAGACACCCTGTCTACTTTTAAGGCTATTCTTAAAACTTTCCCTTTTGACAAAGCTTATAGTTAAAGTACCTCTATAGTTATGCTGCTATAGGCTTAGGCTGCTGGAGGAAATCAGGGTCTATTTCTCTCACTCTACTGATTTCTACTGTTCTCCATTTGGCAATGTCTGTTGTTATTTCAGCTTTTAACTTTTTGTTCTCTCTCATTTTCTTCACAGTAGGTACACCTGGTCTGGCGTTCTGTTAGCTGTGACATCATCCAGAGAAGACGGCTCACCCGCTATTAACATCTAATGTAGAACAGATTACTGGATCAATGTGTGCTTCTGTGCTTGTTTGTCTCTCTTGTTGTGTCTCTGCTCTGTCTTCTGTAACCCCAGTCGGTCGATGCAGATGACCGTTTATACTGAACCCGGTTCTGCTGGAGGTTTTTCCTTCCCGTTAATGGGGAGTTTTTCTTTCCACTAACGCTTTATGCTTGCTCAGTATGAGGGATTGCTGCAAAGCCATGGACAATGCAGACGACTCTTCCTGTGGCTCTACGCTTCTTCAAGAAGAGTGAATGCTGCTTGCCAAGACTTGATGCAATCAACTGGGTTCCCTTATATAGGATTTTTTTTTACCAATCTGTAATATCTGATTGAATTTAACTTTGGAAAGTGCCTTGAGATGACATGTTTCATGAATTGGTGCTATATAAATAAAATTGAATTGAATTTAATTAAAAGGCAAGGAAAACTTGTCAGAAATTATGGGTAGATGGGTTGATTGAATACAGGCCGGAAAACACCTGACACTGCCCTGCGATAGACTGTCGACCTGTCCAGGGTGTACCCTGCCTCTTGACCATTGACAGCTGATAGATAGGCACCAGCACCCCTCGCAACCCCATTAGGGATAAGCATGTTAGAAAATGGATGGATGGATGGAAAACACTTGAGACTTGGGTGGCGGCCCATTTCTGGACTGAACAATTAAGCGTCTGTGGCAAGACCTGAAAATGTATGTTTGCATACAACATCTGTCTGACTGGGCTTGAGCTACTGCGCACCAGAGGTATAGGTACAAGGAGAGCTGGATTCCCAAAAACAAGACAGAAAATCTCACACTCAATGGAAGCCCAGCTGGTTTTCTTACGATGTGTCTTGATTAGTAGATGGTTTGCAGGAGGGAGAACAAACAGAGGGAAGAAGAGAGAGACACTGACAAACAGGTAAAACACAAAATTCACTCAAACACCCCGCAATCTTGACACCTGTTCAACTTTAAAAGAACAAATTACTAGTGATTAATGTCCTATGAGAAAGGAAATTATCGAGTGCAAGAGGATTTGTATATGTTCTCCCACAGATATAATTCTACCCACAAAACTTGTACAGTATGAGTAAAAACAGTTTGGAAGAGAAGGTGTCTTTTTTAATTAGATACATTTCTTTTTTGAATGCATTTCAAGTTTAAAGCACTCACCCTTGCCATATATGAAAATATATATTTGGTAGAGCAAAGTGAGGAAGAGCTAAGAGGGAAATTTATTTTCGAGCATCAACCAGAATGAGTTTGTCTGTTCTCCCTGTGTATTTGTAACTTCTCTCTGGGTCTTCATCCCACTGTAGAAAAAGAACATTGGGTTAATTTGCCATTGTAAGATACTCTTAGGAGTGAGCGTGTGGGTGCATTTGTTGTCCTGTGACGATGGTGATGTTACCTGTTCAGGAGGCAGTGGCCCCCCTGCAACACTGCTAGGATAAATGCACGTAGATGATGGATGCGTGTTTATTTTTTGGAAATGCCGTTCAAGATTGTGTGAGTACACACTTTTCAGAAGCTCCCATGTGCCAAAGAAAGTGGGAGCTATTTGTACAAATGAGGCTGAAAGATTTCCAATGCAAGCGATTTTTCCGCTGTCACCACACGCTCTTTCAGGAGGAGTGAATGCTGCAAGTCAATGACTCGGCGCCATCAGCCGGGTTTCCTCAGACACAAAACTTCATAGCTGATTTGAAAAAGTAAACTGAACTTGACTGCATTGTTTGACAACTAGGACTAATTGCAATGCATGGATACAGGCTTGAACTTGAATTAGCTTTTTTTTAAGTGCCTTGAGACGACGTGTGTTGTGAATTGGCACTTCCTAAAAATAATTGAATTGTAATTCCACCTTGCAGAGCATATGATTCTGCTAACAAAAACTAGAATCATCTTTGTCCTCTTGGCGTCTACAGGTCTGTCCCTGCAAGGACAGGTGAGACATTTAGATTAGAAATGAACAGCTTATATTTTCTTAGAAACAAACATGTCCTCAAAATCTTGCATAAAATTTCAACCTGATTTCTATTTACTTGGCTGAGTGATATATCTTGTTTTAACCCAGGTTATCATATTGAATTTGGTCCTGGGCCATGCTTGTTGCGGAGTTAGCGCGCTCTGTCTCCACATATGCAAGTTTTCTCCAAGCACTCATCCTGCTCCTGCAAACCTAAGTTCTGTTAGCTGAAAATGTATAGAAGGCTTTTGTATGAATGTCCGCATGCGTGCTTGTTGGTTCTGTGTCTCTGTGTTGATACTGCAGTGAATCTGCAGCCAATCTAGAGCACAACCTTTTTACTTGACTGCAGTGACAGGCTCCCGTGACCCGAGACCGGGTGAAATACCCACAGAGGAGGAGTGAGAGAAGAAAGCACTTTGAACGCCAACATAGGTGTAGTCTGCTACATATTGGCTTTTATTTTATTTTATTTTATTTTATTTTCCATTTTCTGATGTATTTTAATTAGCCGCTTATGGGTTCTTGATACCTATTTTATATGAATGTCTTCCTATATGCTGGTGAAAAAGGTAAAACTGTCGAGGAACACTGAATGTTTTTTTTTTTTTTTTACATCCCCCTACCTTACCTACACACACACACACACACACACACACACACACACACACACACACACACACACACACACACACACACACACACACACACACACACACACGGCCATCCATGTTTATTGTGCATGATGACCTTGGTCCCCTAACCCAGAAAAAAAAGCAAGCAACTTTTTTCGGTCCTCACTTTACATCAAAGTCCTCACTTTACTTGTAAAATGAGCAAGTATAAGCTCAGTTGCAAGTATAAGAACACACACACACACACACACACAAAAACAAAGCATAGAGCTTCATCCCCTGGCCTTCCTTATTTATCCACACACATGCAGACAGGCGTTTAACACAAGTGCATTGCATACACACAGCTTGGCCCATTAGCTGTGACATGTGACGTTCCGACAGGGCAAATGAAGCTCAACAATTGATGTCAGAGCCTTACAAATTAAACAAATGGGGGACCGCCATGGTGTATTAGGCACCCCAAACCCCCTGATCAACACAGGCGAGGAACACGCCAGCAGGACAACATTGTATCGCTCTCCACTCCTCCCCTAAACAAGGCTTTGAGAATGTGAGTGACAATGCCACACACACACACACGCACACACACTCTCACACAGTCATGTGCAAAATGAAACTAACCGTGCATCGATTGCCAATTGAGTCCTTCGACAAGCAAATAAACAGCACCGATTCTGTAGATCAATGCAATTGATATGTCATTCAGTTGTTGGTGTAGCATCTGGCTGTAGTGTAGGTACCCAGGCTGGGAAAGGCCTGTGGGTCAAAGAAAAAGTGTCAATGGATGAGTATTAGGCAGGCAAAGTGCTCGGCAGCCTGCAGCTCTGCTATATTGGCATCATCTTTCAAATAGAAAACTCAGATTAAAGCTGAATTTGTGTTGTTGTTATTTACCGACACAAATATAGTTAAAAAAAGTGTAAAAGCTCAACCTCAACTTTGATTCAGATAAAAATTCCAATATAAAAATTTTTTTTCACAAGTATGAATGGAGTATTTAAGTTTATTGCTTTGAAAAATGATCTGAATGTGAGATGAGAAGGTGAGTGCTGAGTGTGTGCAAAAAGAGCTCAGACTGTATACCTAAACAGTCCGATAAAGCCCAAAAGGAAAAAATCACAAGCTCACCAAATTCAAATGGAAGTTTAACATTTAAAAATAATATGTTGATCAAATTATAATTTGTTTGTACATATTTTCTTCTGCTGTGGTCAGCTATTACAGTTAAGTCCAAAATCATTCATGCTCCTGGCAGATTTTGAAGTAAAATTACTTTCATCTAACCAGAAAGTTAGGAAGGAACAGTTTAAATTGAGTGTCACTTTAAATGATGAAAACATTCTTTTTTTAAATTTATTTTAAATGAACCATAGCATGTCAAAAGTCAACAATGGAAAAGTCTGTTTTTACAGTGCAGCAGCCAAACCCGTCTTATTCTCCTGACCAGCTTTTTACATGTTTCCGCTGGTACTTTGATGATTTATCTTTGGTGATGAGCTCCAATTCTTTCAGACTGAAGGGCCTCCTTCCCATCACCCTAATCTTTAGCTCCAGATCTATGACTCTGGTTAGGACACCACGAATTATCACTTTCAGTCAAAAGAAACACATTGGCAAAATTAAAAGTAGACTTCAGTTAGCTAAATCTGCTAGGGTATGAATAAATGTGGTCTTAGCTGAAAATGTTAATGAGATAAACTTTTTTAATGTGAAACTTTTTTTGGACTTTAATTTGATGTGTGGGCCAATCATTTTGCAGTATTGTCCGTTTAAGGCGGGACATACAGCCGAACCAACATAAACACGGCAGAGCAGGAGGACATAGGCATAGCTGCTCCTATCACATCTGTTACTATTACAATTACTATTACTGTTTTGTCAGAATCCACGATTCCTTCTTTTGAAAGTAGGACAGCAAGAAGTGCCTTGAACCTGTGCTTCACTAAAACCAAACCTTTGGTAGGTGGGCACAAGGCAGCGCTTTGCCCGGTCAGCTCGGAGTATTCTGCTGAATATCCCTCCTTTCCTAGAACGGATTGGATGGGAGTAGGTCCGGACTGACTAATGTGCATAATGGAGAGTGCTGCACGTTATGGATCACCCACCTCTGCTGTTTGTGCACGTCCACTTCCAATCCTCTAATCTCCGATCCACACAGGTACACACACGCCATACCTGATAAGCTATTGCTTCTGTTAACAGGACAGCTCCAGACAGACCCAGATATGCTGCCATATCTGAAAATTATACACACAAACACTCACTGTGGTACGTAAACCAGCCTTTAAGACCAAAGACGGGTAAATGAATAACATCCATCCGTCCATTTTCCTGACACGCTTATCCCTATCGGGGTGCTGGTGCCTATCTCCAGCTGTTAATGGGCGAGATAAATTAATAACATTGTATATTTTATCATGATATATTTTTAAGGGATAAGGAGTCCTGTCTGTTTCTGTGAAGTAGGGGAATGGTGAAAGTAATTGCTTTGTAGCGCTTGACAGAAATTTTTAGGGAAACATTTGAAAACAAAGGGGTTGGTGATCTGCATTCAAATATCCCAACTAATGTAAAACATATTTTACATTAGTCATATTTCCCACGAGACTTGTCATATTAAAAGTATTTTTTTCAAATGAATACCTTTAAGACGGTATTAAACATATTTTTTTTACTAAACCCATTTAAGCGTACACAATGTTTTTTTTATTGGTCTGATTTAATGTTCTAGTATTGAATGAAGTGATTTATTAGCTGAAATTGGAAAAATCACTGCAGTGTCTAAATAATTTACATAATGTGTATCACTTAGTGAATTAACTGAAATAAATGAACCTAATGTATTGAATATGCTTGGATAATGTAAGTTTTAAAGGCACAGTAAACCTTGTTTCCATAATTTAAATAGTTCAGATACGTGATGTTTGGTTTCACTGTTAATTATTAATCAGAAAAAGGGAAAAACATTAAAAATCTTTACAACACCCCTAAGAATACATAGTTGTGATGGTTGGTGTTTTATTGGACCCAAATGCAGGTGGACTAATTAAAACACAGTGAACACACAGAAAGTAAAACTTTGACACTAAAGGATGTATAAATTAAAAGGGGGAAACAGCCTGACATTAATGTAACAGAATAAACCAAAATACACAGAGGGAAGAGCACAAGAAATAAGTGAGAATCTAAACACAAAGGAATGAACCTGTATGGTAAGAGCTTCCTAACAGAAATAAACCCAAAATAAAACCAAAACAAATGACACCTATCGATCCTGACAATGATTTAATTTAAAAAAGGCTTTTTGTGTAATGTATTTTCTTTCTTCTCAACTAAAAGACAAGGCAAATTTATTTGTATAGCACATTTCAGTACAAAGACAATGCAAAGTGCTTTACATGATTAAAATGTAGGAAAATAAAACAGAATAAAAGCAAGTTGGAATAAAATGTAGAAACAAAAAGAATATGGGAGAATAGAAACTAAAAGCAAACATTAAAAACAGTTGGACTACAAAGTTGAACTAATGATGCTTCAGTAACAGGAACTGGAACAGTCGAAGGCAATCCTAAACAAATGTGTTTTTAATCTTGATTTAAAAGAACTCAGGCTTTCAGCACTTTTACAGTTTTCTGGAAGTTTGTTCCAGATCAGCGGAGCATAAGAACTAAATGCTGCTTCTCCGTGTTTAAAAGAGAAAACAAAAACTTTTGCTGTTTGAAAAATCACTTCACCAGAAACAAAATGTGAAACACTGTGATGACTACCTGGTGTTTTCTGTTAAATTACCTGAGTGAAAAATTGGTTCAGGAATGTTATGCAGCAACGTGTGTTTGAAATCAGACCAGTCGTTTGCTTACTTCAAACATTTTGGAAAATTATTACACTTTAAGTGTGCTAAACGCTAAATGCCTCATTTTACATGTTGGCAATACACTATAAAAAAACATCAAAATACATTTTAAATATATCAAAGTAGATGGATTTCTCATTCATTTTGCTCATTGAGAAGCATAAACTACGGTAAATAAAACACAAAGATACATAAAAGTATCTTTTTATCTGCTGAGATCTGCTGCATGGCTGATAATTGTTCCAAAAAGAACAGATAACATGAAAATGACAATATATTATCAATTTTGGTCAACATTATTGTTTGCGTAGCAAAAAACGTAAATGAACAGAAATGATACTCTGTTGCACAAAAACACAAATTATTAATGAATGAATTAATAATTATTGACCCAGGAGTCTCCACAGCATTTAGTTGATTCCACCCACACTGTGTTTTGGATCATTTAAGTCATTGCAGAGGCATTTTACACATGAATGTTTACGTGTAACAATAATTGAGAACCACTTTAACTACTACCTGACGTAAATGACTGGACAGTAGGGAATGGAGGGGATTCCTCGGGGTAGAGAATAGGCCAGGAAAAAAGTAGCTCCTAACCAACTAAACTTTCTATTAACATAATTGAAACACTTGTCACAGCAAATGTGCTCCGTTGGAGTTTCAGCTTGATAGCGGGACAACTATGGGCTTCCCACAAAGTGCTGAGAGACTGAAAAAGCAGCGTTTATGGAGGGCAAGCCCAGTTCAAAAAGTCCATATCCTACAATGGATTTACTGAAAATGTCCTCGTATCAGAGAGTCCAAGACACCCGCATTGTTTTAGATCCTGCTTTTGCTGAACAAGGCATTGGTCACATGATCAATATTTGTCAGGGGAGGGGTCATAACCTTATCGCTGTATGACGTGTGCACGCGATGTGTAGATTGTTTATTACGTCACATCATAATGCGCTGGCGTATCTGTCCGACCATTCGTTAATCCATACGCAAACACACCGTCCATCGACAGACCTTCTGAGGGGTGAAACATCCTGGGAGCTCTGGGGATGAGTCACGATCGAGAGCGCCACGATTCACAGCACCTGCACACACTACGTGCCAGATGCAATCACATCCAATCAAACTCAATCCCACACACACACACACACACACACACACACACGCACACACACAGAGCAACAAAACACAGAGAGTTAACAGCTGTAAGGGGGGGTGCAGAAAAAAAAAAGTCCAATAATGCCCCTCAGTCTCACCAGTAACAGATATAATGGCTTACAACAGACACCTGTGAAGAATACGAAGCAGCCGCGGAAACACACGCGCTTGCAAACACAATCATACATGTACACAGGTGTGGCAGGTCCATTTTGTTTTCACTAACCCCCCGTACCCTTTGTACAATCCCCGGCAAATAGGACTGATGCCGCCCGGCAGATATAGGTGTTCACTTTCTTGTTTGGCTTTGTAAAAACATGCTGTAATGGCAGTGAGAAATTGTGTTGGGAATAAATGCATCACCTCTATTTGGGAGGGATGGCTCATCATAAGCCATCAGCTTGTGTATGTGTTTGTGTGTGTGTGTGTGAGAACGTGTGTGTGTGGGTGTGTGTCTGCGTACAGGAGGAGAGGAGAGAGATGGAATACCTAAAAGGGGTTAAGTGCCAGGGTTAGCCATCCAAGGAGCATTAAATGAAGGCTCTCACTTTGATGGACACCGGCACCGGGATCCCTGATGTCCCAAAATATTAGGTTTCTCTTCTAATAATGTTGGAAATATTGCCTACTGTCATGATTAATCTGGCCGGCTGCTGGAGCTGATTGCAGGTGACGCGGTCACAGCACAGTGCCTGTGTTAGTTTCCACACACCGTCAGCTTCGCTCCACACAGAGCCGCAGCCAGGAGCGCCGCTGATAGCAGCCATTGCAGCCGCCGCTAATGCGATGTGACAGCAGAGAAGGAAACCTTTATTTTAATTCAAACAACAAAAGCCAAACAGCCAAACTTATCTGCGTGCCCAACGTTTTCCTCTCGACACAGTCGGTTCTTTTCATCGCTCTTCTTTCTTTCCATCTGGATTTTTTATTTATTTTTTTTTTAAATGGGTGAGGTGAATCTTTCGGAAGCGAGTGTTTGGTGGAACTCTGTCTGGCAAAAGATGAGAGGAAGAGAAGAAGGGAGCATTTCGGGCGGAGGTATTCGCAGACGAGGAGGAAGACACAAAAACATTTGTCAAATCAAAAGCTTGAATTATTGCACATACTCGGGTCAGTTTCACATGTCACTTAGTAATCTCATTGTCGAGACGCTAAACAAGACCCCCTTTATGCGACGAGCTTGAAAAACAACGTTAGCCCTCCTCGTAATCAAATCTGGGGATCCTGACGGGGCCAGCAGGCCCTGCCACTTGGAATTCTTCGCATTGGCCATGGTCAGGATGTGCCGTTTGGCCCCAACAATGGCAACATTGATTTTAGCGCCATGAGAATTTTGGTTGAGCTGTAAAAACTGCGACCGGGGGGGGGGAAACACCGATCTTTGCCTTTCCCAGGAGGGTGTGTGCGTGGCGCTGAGGGGGGAAGGTGAGTCACTCTTGGGCTCCGGGGCTCTGACCCACTGAACCTCTGGCCTAATTCAATCAGACCCAGCATCATTAGGCCACCATTATCAGACATTATCTCCCAGGCTAAGCAGGATGGCTATCTCTCGCGCCAGTGTTGGAGAAAGGAAGAGCGAGTCACACGTTGCCTGTTTCCTTTTTTTTTTTGTGCGCATAAAATCGGAGGTTTTGCCACAATTGCACCTTGTATACGTGCGGAGTTTCATGAGTGTGCAAGACGGTCTTCCAGGGGAACTGATGTTACATTGATGCCCTGTTGCTATGGGCTCAGGGCAGGGCGAAGACATGACCTTCCTGTTTTCCAGCGCAGTAACTTACTGGGTTGGTACAAATTACCCCACTTTTCTTTCTACCGATTTAGCTGCTACTTAGTGGGCAGGGGTCAAACTGAGCTCTTTCATATGGGGGCATCTTTTGAAGTGGCTGCAGACTACTGTGAGACTTAAGCACCAAAAGGAGGGTCTGGAAAGGAGGGGAGGGGGGAGCCTCGAACAATGGGGCCTCTACAGAAAAGCCTCCAAATCTCTGCGGCTAACTTCAAACAGAGCCCCCGGTGTCAACGCTGGTGTTGTGGCTGGGCCTGAACACGCTGTTTCCTTGGATATAAATGTTTTATTAGAAGGCACACCTCCTCAGGATCACCCTGCTGGAGTCAGGAGTAGGAAGAACAAGAGGCTAGTGTGAGTCCCTCTGAGTGACATCAAACATAGCAGTCCTTTCTATTCTTCTTATTCATCCAACTATTTAATATGTGGACTTTCGTTACACCCGCGCAGCAACACATATTTTTTTTTAATGAAGAAAATGTTCACTTTTGCGTGTATAGCAAACGCATTCCTATGCATCAAACTTTTTTTTTTTTTTACAAGTTTGTACTTTATTGTAATTTATTGGGCAAATTATGGTACACTAATAGAAAATAACACATAATACGATGTATTTTGCTCCAATCTAATGTTGTGTACACATTGCCAAAGAAAGTGTGCTTACGTTCAAATGCATCTACTCTACTGTTTGATTTTACTATTTTTAACCATACTAGATTCTTTTATCCTTTTCTTAATTGTTTTGTAATGCACATGCTGTTTTAAATTAACGGTCCATAAATCTGGCCTTTGTGGAAGAGGTACAAAAAGACAGAGACACAGCAAACATGTTGAAGAAGATGATCTGGTCACAGGAGCACAAAGTTGAAACGTAAATATTGTGATGGCAGTATCACGCTGTGCTGATGGATGCTTTTCTTCAGCTGCAACAGGAAAGCTGAACTCAGTTCCTGGAAAAGGTTTGACAGGGGTTCCCCTTACGGCTCTACAACTCTAAACACGCAGCCAGAGCTACGCTTTAGATCAAAGCAGGTCTTCATGAAGGTGTTCGTCCACAGATAGTCTCTGACAAACCTTTAAAGCCTTCTAAAAACTATATTATACTGAGATGAATTTATGCACACCTGGACTCAGTTTAAAAAGTAGGTGATCTCTCAAGGGAAAATGTTTTTTTGTTGTTGTTTTTTTGTTAGAAAGCTCTGCATCTTTTTCTTTTCACTTCCCAATAAGTCAAATACACTATGGTTTCTGGTTGTAACATTAAAATAAAATTGAAAAAGTAAAAGTAAAAATGTAGTTTACTTAAGCCTAAAAATGATTTGGCTGATTGGAGACTGTCTTTTTTTTTGTAACTTTGTCAGAAGCTCAGACAAATAACCAATTTTTGAAAAAAGAAATACACATAATTCATCACTAAGCCGGGTGGCCTCCTGTTCCCGACTCCTGTGATGTACCAGAGGAAGATGAATGTGGGAGCCGAGCCCTTTGAGATCCAGATGGTACCTTCCCAACAATAAGATTTGGGCTTCCACTTGGAAAATGATCTTTTTCCGTGTGTGTGACGCTAATGTATCATCATCAACCCGATAATGAGACAACACCATGAAATTAAAATCTCAAAAAATATTTTCCGTCCTTCCTGGTGATTCCAAAGTATTTCCGTTGTCTCAACATTATGACTTTTTTTTAACAATGTCAGAAAGTGAGATGAAAAGTAACAGAAGAAGCAAAAAAATCATTCTTTAAGTTAAAACAATATGTAATTTTTCTTCCAGGAAACTGAAACTACTCTGTATGATCTTTTCCCGCGGTTTGCCATTTATCAATACTTTTTTTTTTTTTTTTTGTGCACAAATGTAATTTGTAGGGAGAGGAATGTGAGGCATTCGATTATTTTTTTTCACTATTTTATTTGCTTTGATCCTCCTAACAATGTTCCTCTGTGTCCCGCTTTTGTTGCTGCTCAGGCGTCTTGTTCGCCAGGCTTTGATAATGTTTATCAGAACCTCACATAGCCCCTGTTACACTTCAGATTTTTGTTTTTATCACATTAAATCACATGACGATGCAGCTGCTCTCAAAATCAGGCAAATTACTGCATCCCTAACATAACACACCTACTCATAGCAGATCTTCTCTCTAACATTGCTCTCCGTTCAACGAGCTTTTTTCCTGGGCCCCCATTACGCATTGTCAAACGAACGTCACAGAGGGAAGAAGAGGTTTTAATTTGTTGACTATTGCTGCCGATCTCCTTTTAAACTGCTTTTAATTGATAACGGCAAAGGAGAGCGGTGAACTTTAAATAGACATTCTAATTATCGGCTTTAAGACGCAGGGGCTTTTTGGGAAATGTTATGGCATTTGGAATGGGATTAATGGTCGAGAGAGGCGCTGGCCACCCCGCAGCTAAATGACATTAAAGAGGGAGATGAGTGGTGCTGCTGAAGGGAGAAAACCCACTAGTCACAGGAGCCAGGGCGCCCACTGCCTTAGGCACGCACACCGTGGGGTAACGTGCAGGGAGGAGGAGAAGGGAAATGTGGCTTCTATACATTACCGCCGCAGCACGGATAGAGATGTTCTGGCACAGTTAGGCCCATTGTTCACTAATGCGATACTCTTACACTGATGAAGAAAGGGCATTGTGATTTAGTATTTTACATATGGAGGCTAATTTTGTTCCTCAGACCAAATTGCATACTCGTTATTGGTTGGACGATTGTTTTGGAGGGTCCGGTCCTGAATCATGTTCATGCTAATGACAGACTTGTAAAATTAGTCTAAAGAATTATTCTGTAAATGAAGTCCTTGTGACAAAAACGGATGTTTAGGAGTGAGTAAAAGTCCAGTGCAAGCAAGGCATAAAGTCCAACACAGGCCTTTTAAGTTGCTTCACAGTTGGCATGAGGTTCTACTCAACTAAAATGTCCCCTTGTCTGCGTAATAGGATTTCTACTGGTAATGCAGCCATGCATCTTTCATTCATCTTTCCGGTTTATGATCGTTTGGAATTTCTGGCCTTTTGCTGATTTGTTTTTCTGGCGAAACTTACATGCAGATACTGTGATGAAATAATCGTGTTTGTAGATTCTTGGTTATGCATTGAGGCTCTAGAGTTGGAGTTGGTTTGGGGTTCATGAAAAATATAAAATATACTCGTAAACGTGTAGAAAGTGCACATGAACACATCAAATTTGACTTTTCACATACAGTGCTGCAAAAAAAATTAAGTATTTTCCCTCTTGCAGGTTCATTTTGTTGCTCTATTCAGATCAATTACCAGCATCTAATATTAAATAAAGATAACCTGAGTAAATACAAAATCAAATTTTCAAATGATAATTTATTATTAGAAAGAATAACTACCTAAACCAACAGTACCATGTGCGAGAACATAATTTGCACATTTCTTCAATCATAAACAAACTGGATAACCAGATTTTCTGTTCAGTTTCCCGAACTTAACCCTGGCTTTATTACTACTAAACCTGTAGTATAAAGACATTTTTGAACCAAACCTGTCTGACAACATGAAGTAGGCTAAAAAGATCTTATAAACAACAAATCATGCCATGATCAATTTAATTTGAAGAACATGTTACAAAACAAATTTGTAGACTTTTATGAATCTGGAAAGGGTTGGAAACACATTAAAACTCCAGCAAATGACCAGAGGCTAGGTAGGGTACCCAGAAATTTTAGAGTAGCACCACTTTATTTATTTATTTTTACTCAAGTAAAAGTATAAAGTTGTCACCCAAGAAATTACTCACGTAAGAGTAGAAGAGTACTTGGTAAAATGGCCAATCAAGTACTGAGTAGGTAATGGATCATAATAACTGATTTAATGTTTAAAATTACATTATCCAACAGAAAGTTATGTACAAATTATATTATTTCAAGCTATAATATAAAATAAAAAATGCAAATAAGTAACAGGATTTCAAAATAACAAATGTGGGCAGAAAAAACACTTTTCCACCTCAAGTTTTTACAATACCAACTTATGAAACCAATATTTACTGTAGGTCATGCATATAATGTCAGGAACGGATAAAGAAAGTCCAGCCACAATATCTACTGTTTACTGTATTTTCACCTGTTCTCCAAATAGCTCACGTTACTCATGGTGTGTAGAGGAACCAGAATTTTTTCACAAGTAAAATTGGCGATACTCTCAAAAAAATGACTCAAGTAAAAGTTAAAAAGTATGGGGAAGTACAACTACTCCTAAAAGTATTTTTCCCCCTAAAAGTTATTCAAGTAAATGTGACTGAGTAAATATTAGCAGTTACTACCCACCTCTGCAAATGACAGTGAGAGAACATCAGATAAAGTCAAACATTATGGTGGTAGTGTGACGACCTGGGGTTGACTTGCAGCTTCAGGACCAAAATAACTTTCTGTAGTGGGAAAGTTACAGCCTCAGTGCTGTGTTTGATACAACTTATCATAACATACTGACTGATAGAACGGGAAAATTTGTGGAATTATCTGGTACTATGCTAAGTTGTGGTTCAGATCTTCTTTGGCTGACATAGAGACTTGTTTGTGTCATTTGTTAATTATCTGCCAACTATGAAATCAAATTTGTCTGATCTGAAACATTTAAGAGTAATAAAAAAAGGAGAAAAAGAAACCAGTAAGGACTAATAATGTTTTTCAGAGTGCTGTGCTCTCACTGATTTCCTCCAGGCTTCTCGTAAATGTCCTTGCCAGATCTTTCAGATTTTGTCAAAAATAATCTCTTAATCTACATTTGGCAAATGGACTGAGTTTGACACAGCACTTTTCTAGTCATTGTAGAGCAACAGTGACCCAGTCGTATTCTAAAATGTGCAGACATCCGTACACCAATACCCAGATCAGTAGGAACATTTGGGGTTAGTGCTTTACCCATAATCTCAAAAATACGAACCTTTTTATGCCCAAAACACAAAGAGTTCTTATATGTTAATGATTTTCTGACATTGCTTTGTCATTTTACAAATTTAGCACGTTTTAAAATAATTCAGAACTACTCCCGACTTTAAACATTAATTTTCCACC
Source organism: Fundulus heteroclitus (assembly GCF_011125445.2). Lineage (NCBI taxonomy): Eukaryota > Metazoa > Chordata > Actinopteri > Cyprinodontiformes > Fundulidae > Fundulus > Fundulus heteroclitus. Next base: position 5,941,443 of record NC_046369.1, read on the forward strand.
TAAACGTGAACAGCTTTATTGAGTGGTACATGTTATAACAGAAGGAGATTGTTGACATTGTTGTTCTGTCTCTTGTCTAAAGAAAGTGGTGTCGCAAACACAGCAGACTTATTTAGTTATGTGTTGTCTAACAAGACAGATTTCTCACATAATCCCAAGTCTTCTTCTGATTGGTTGACTGTCTCCTCCTGATGTCTCCTGATTGTCTCCTCTAAAGCATATTCTTGCCTGTGAGCAGGGTTCCAACCTCAAAAAGAAATATACTTTCAACCTTGAGATTCTGCATCATGCAGGAACTTTCTTTAAATGGTAAATGGCTTGTACTTGTACAGCACTTTAACCAGTTCAATGACCCCAAAGCTCTGTAAACTCTGTAAAGTCAGTCCTTTACCCATTCCCACCCTGACGGTGGTGAGCTATGTTAGCAGCCACAGCTGCCCTGGGGACAGACTGACAGAGGCAAAGCTGCCATACATCGCTGCCACCGGCCCCCCTGACCAACGACAGCGGGCAATTCAGGTGAAGTGTCTTGCCCAAGGACACAACGACTGAGACGGTAGGAATAGGGGATCGAACCAGTAACCCGGATAAACTCCCTAACTTCTGCACCATTGCCGCACATCTGGTTCTAAATCCATTGTGAGGAGCCCTCAAAACGTCCATGGCCTGGGAGAAAACTGATAGCTGCCTGCTTGCGTAATGATCATTGAGTATTGAGTAGTACTGTAATTTCCCTCTGGGATTATTAAAGTATTTCTGATTCTGATTTGCTTTTTGCTCATTGCTTTTTGGTCAATTAATGCTTTTGGAAAGGTCTTGCCATATTCAGTTCATTTCTCTGTGTTCCAAAACCCCCTGATTAGCTCACATGCATCCAGTATCATTCTTCACGCTTTTCTCCTAATATAGGCTCTCTGGTTGTCATTGGTCATTTCTAGTTTCTCCCATTACTCTTCCAAGCTCCATGTCTTGTTGCAATTTTCCCCCATGAGGTTTCCTTGTTGCTTATTATCAAATTGCCCTGCTCTTTGCCACAGTTACTCTCTGTGCTTGGGTCCTTTACTAACCATAAACCTGGTTACCTGACTCCGCCAGATAGATTTGCTCCGCATATCCATCTGGAAACCTTCCGTTGAAGTAATTTTGGGAAGGGGCGAAAATACTGGTTAGCTGATTGGCCTATGTTGGTGATAGACGGGCCAAATGAACCAATCAGATTCGTCGTCGCTCTGTTACGAGCGACGACGAAAACGCAACCACAAGCCAAGCTACTCTTGCTGCTGCAGGTAAAGGCTCGTTAGCTCAGCAAAGAAATACTCTGTAATTCCGATAAAACTTGCTTGATAGCCACGCTAACGCTAGTTTCATCGGCTGAAGCCGCCATGTTCCTTAGAATGAACTGTCGCGCTTCCCGTTGCGTCACACCTCAAGCCGCCTCAAAGCCAACGCTGATTGGACGTTCGTTTGGTGAACGGCTCCAAATTTTCTTTAACGGAGAGTAGCCAGACTGATCTGCGAGTGAAACCTTGAAAGCTCGCGTGATCAGGATGGTCTCACGAGGCTATAAACCTGGCAGTCTGAGTATGAACTTTGGGCAAATAGAACCACTGACCATCTCTCTCACCAAGAGAGAACCAGAGACAACCAAAGTACCAGACGTGAAGTGAAACTTTGTCCTCAGAAACACCAGGTGGTTTTGCTCTTAAAATCTGATGGATCAAAAATAGAACAATAAAACTAACAAGAAAATGGATATCAAAGTTGGTCCCAAATGTGAGAATACTAGTGCTTGATTACTCCATGTCCGCTAAATTGATTAATAAACATCTTACAGATCTAATACAGTAGGATTAAATTGAAAATATCTTATTTTGAAATTTACATTTTCATTTCATATCTTGACACTACGATGTCTGATATATTTTGAACTGTGGATAAAAGGTGTAAACTAACCCTTCTTCGGTTTGGACTTAATGAAGACCTCAAACAGTGTAATAGGCCTGACTAATTCAGCCTGCGTGGGTCTCAGTGGGTCTCGGTGGTCTTGCTGTGTGTTCCAGACAGAGATCCCACTCCCCTGTGGTGTTAGACTGGACGTCCTAGGTCTGAAAGAGCTGCGGACTGGAGAGTTTGTCTGATGGATCAGCTGAGGGCATGACTGTAGGGGATTGACCCCAAGCCTCAGGGTTAAAAATGATAAAATGGTCTGCAATAAACAAGGCAGTAAAGTAACTCTGCTTCACATAAAGGACCTTCTCATGTAGCTGTTTAAAAGCTTTGTTAACCTATACTGATGTATATAAATAAGCAATTGCCTTATCGGTCTAGTAATCTAGCAAGAAAAATACAGAAATGTCTGAAGTGTGATTTAGTTTATGCCCACTTCATCATGAACGTGAATAAGAAAAGGTTTTAAATATTTCACATATTAATATTTGACTATCAACCTGTGGCACAGTGGGAAATGTTTGTATTTTAGACTTATTTGCATGACTTGTTTGCATTGTTGTTTTTTTGTAATGATCAGAGGCAGGGGACCCAAAATTCAGCCAGACCAGCAGAGGTTCAGATCAGGTTTTTTTTATTAACAAAAATCAAAAACAGGGAAAAAGCCCAAGAGACCGTTGAACCAAAAGATGGCAGAAAAACAAACAGTCCAGCAGGGCAGGTAAAAACAGGAACAGACAGGATGGCTCAGGTTCCTGGAGACAAGAGGGTTAAAAATCCAAAAGCAAAACAAACTGAATATTGCAGGAGGAGACTCACCCATAAACTCAACAAGACGGCCTGGCACTGATGTCTAGTCTCAACAGTTTATATGGAGGTGAAAGCAGGTGAAACCGGTGAGAGGTGATTGCAGCAGGGGTGGAGTTAAGCAACATGCAGAGTAAGTAATTAGACCAGACATCAGTGCTGAGGCTCAAAACAAGAACAGACCAGAAACCAAACCTGTACTTGTACTGCGTTTTATCAAGTCCGACAATCTCAAAGAGCTTTGGACTACAATCAGTCACTCACCCATTCACACCCTGACGGTGGTGAGCTATGTTAGTAGCTACAACTATGGAAATATCCGTATTTCATAAACAATTGTTTGAATAAACAACTGTAACTGGTGTAATGTGAATAAAAAAAATCTGGATTTGATCGTATGATCTGAGTATAGAATCTAGTAACACTAGATTACCTTTATCATGAAAAGCCATTTTATGAATAACAGATCTTCAACCAAATTGAAATCAAACATTGTAACTTATTCATGCGTGCATATATAACTAAATCATTGGCAGGAAGTCACTACAAAGTAGAAATGTCCTAATGGGCATAAAATACAAAGAAACTACCATCTAATTTACAAACACACCCATCTCTTTAAAAAAAAACTCACATTCAATGTGTTATACTTTTTAATCCTCTAAAACAGACCTGGTTCTTTCATAGGGAGACCTTAATCAAAGGTCCAGACTTGGCATGTGGACCTCTTTTTGGCCGGCCCCCGGGCAAGAGGATGAGACCTGGGGAGAGTTGAGATGAGGCTGTCACACTTCCTACAGATCCATCATTATCACTAATCCAGTCACAGCACTGGGATCAGACCCAGGCCCATTCATCTAGAACCGTCATTAAAGAGCTAAATGAGAGCTGCCTCTGCTAATGAGGTAATGAGAATTTCTGTGTGTGTGTGTGTGTGTGTGTGTGTGTGTGTGTGTGTGTGTGTGTGTGTGTGTGTGTGTGTGTGTGTGTGTGTGTGTGTGTGTGTGTGTGTTTTAGACAGCAAAAGACAGACAGGACAGACAGTGAAAGAGAAACTGCAAAGACAGAGGCAGATCAGCAAGACAAAAAAGGGGGGTGAAGTAAGCAGTCATATAGGAAACAGATGACAGAACAGGACAGACACAAATCTGAACCCCCTTCTGCATGAATCTTTTAGCCATCCCATGAGAGAAACCTTATCATTGAGCCACCTCAACCAGCTCTGTTTACTGCTCTCTAAACAAAAGCCAGTGTTGTACTTGTTTGTGATCACTCTTTAATTCGACACAGCCTTGGGTGCCTGGGCGCAACTGTTTTCTTCTGTTAATTGCAATACCGCCGGGATAAACATTATTGTCCTCGCAGTTTTTTTTTCTGCAGCCCAAAACAAAGCGTTGCCTAGGCCGTGTGAAGTGGGGATGTCGGCCTTTGCTGTGTGACATAAATCAATTATTTATGCGTATGAAGCTTCAAAATATTTATCTTGCTCCATAGTATACGAGGCCAAGGGCTCCGAAAACAAATAGATGTTTGTATCAAAGGAGCACGAAGGTAAACAGCAGACGTTGAAGACGATGTGCAACCATCAGGCAGAGGTGGAAGCATTTTTGGGAAAAGCGTCTCAGTGATTGGCAAAACGCACATCAAACAAACAGCAGTTAACTATTTCATGAGGCCATGTGAAGCTTTTGACATTAAAATTAGTCAAAGGGGAGTGAAAACCTCAAATTATTACATATTCACTTTGTGTTCAGCATTGTATTCTTCCTGATCAAGTTATGATAATGTGGCAGATGAAGTCAGAACATGATGACCCAGTGGGATCAGGGTGGTCTGACACATAAATGGCTGTATTCAGATAAAAGTAAGATATGTCCCCTGATAATAGAAATTAAAATAGCTTTTTGGTAAATATGCAGTTAAATAATGAACACTCAAATCCAAGACAGTTCAAAGTGCTCCAAAAGCACAATTCTGCTCCAAATTCATTTTTGGTACCAAAATGGAGAGAGACTTATTCAGCTAAGTTGCACTTCCTAAAGCTGGGGTCGGCGATTTTTCTGGAGGTTTCCCCAATTCCCGTTTTGAATACGCATATGCAAAAAATAATAATAATACGTCTTACCTTGCTCTTCCGCTCTTCAGAAAGGAAGAAAGAAATTAATTTTGGTCTTATTTCTTTGTAGTGAGGCCTTCTTCTTCTTGTCATAAACATGAACGCTGTTCGCTACTTGCAATTCTCCGCCATGTTCAAAGTCTATGGTGAGAGCGGTGGAGCAGAAACTAACAAGGAAAGAGCACGGACACTGGCGTTATGTGAGCGTGTCAGAATGATTGGCATGTGGGACAACCAATAGATGAGGTGATACCCCTGGAACGTGAGGGACAGAGAGGGGTGAGAGCAAGAACACAATTATGTAATATCCCTGCTCTTCAGACAGAAGCGATTGATTAGAGTTTTTACAGGCCTGCAGAGAATTATTTTTTAAACCTCTTTTTTGTGAATACATAATGTATTTACTACTTTCAGGATGGAAGCACAATTTTACCCAGTATTACAAAAAGTGTTCCTAACTATAGCTTTAAAGTAAAACAGTTTTGGTACATGGTGGATTCCTTATATCTAACAGCATTGTTGGTAAACGAGACAAATAAGAAGCTTATTAAATGGTAAATTTAATAAGTCAGACAACACCAAATCGATTTACACTACAGTCATTCACCCATTCACACCCTGACGGTGGTGAGCCATGTTAGTAGCCACAGCTGCCCTGGAGCAGACTGAAAGAAGTGAGGATGCCAAAGATCGGCGTCACTAGAGCCCTCTGACCACTGCCAGTAGGCAATTCGGCTGAAGTGCCTTGCCCAAGGAAACAACAACTGAGACGGAAGCGCGGGATCGAACCAGCAATCTGCCAGCTACTGGACAAACTCCCTAACTTCTGTGCCACTGTCGCCCCATTAGCATTTTGAAAGGAATATTTTTTGTTTCTCCCCTATTTCACCTACAATACAACATTCAAGTTAAAACCCTTCATTATGTTGTAACAATTGAAATTGAAGAAAAAAAAAAAAACCTTCTTTAAACATTTTATGCTGCTTGATTTGAAAAGCTAAATGTCAGGCAAAAAGAGATCAAATGAAGCTCGCCTTAAGGAGGAGAACAGCATCGTGGCTTTTCCTCTGGGAAAACTTGTCAATTACTTTGTCATTAACATCCTACACATGCTGAATCTGTTGTCTTTGACTGTCCTGTTTCTCATCTGCCTGTTAAAATGATCAGATTTGCACCTCAATGTGTTGCTCATTTGGACAGAATTCTTTTTATTTTGCCCTAGTCCAACTTCACTGAGTTGTCCAGATTAGTCCCGCTGCTCTCTTGCTTAATAGTCCGTTCAAAAAGACATTTTAAATCCGTACAGCCACTCCTGAACCAAGAGCCACATCCTCCTTAAAAAGCCGACATGGAGAACAGAAATTTTTTCTTCTGTCACTGTAATCTAATAGTTAGCACTTTTGTCTTTGTGAATCAAGCAAGATTAAATCCCCTCTTTGTTTTGTTGACACAAATTTCAGCAATCTATGGGCTAATGATCACTAAGCCAATTGATTTCTACCGTCTCCTACAAACTGAATTTTGAACTGATCATCCAGCATGTCAGTAACAAAATGAAAAGCTCCCGCTTCTTCCCTGTGCTTGCCATGTCCACCTGTATTGGTTAACTGTGCAACAAGCCAACCAATCCATTCCTCTGTGTGAAATTAGATCATTTTGAGATAATTTAGGGAATTTCTTCACCATGAGATCAATAAAGTCTATCTTATCTTATCTGATGCAAAGAGTAGGCCTCCCACCGAGAATTAAAGCTCACACCATTACAGTCAACTTGGCAGCATTTCAAGCTTCAAATTTTCCAACTGCGTTTTTAGGGGGCAGTGATTCGGATTTAGAGAGGTGTGGCTCCAAAAGCTATTTTCACTTCAAAAAAGTGCATTTTAAAATCAGAATTTGTTTTGTAAATCAATGGAAAGGCCAATTGGGATTTTTTGTATTTTGTCGGTAGGTTACATTTGATCAACACTTAAATATTTATCCTTTTAAAACAATTTACCCCAGTTTTCTTTACCTTTGTATAAGGGAGCGTATGTGCATACATGCAACAGTGATCGCGCCTCTTTTATCCTTTCACCTGCCTCCTGTCATCCCCTATCAGCTAAATGAAAAGACGACTTGACCTTGCGCTTCATTGCCATGCTAAGTGTTTACAAATTGTTTCAGTCCCACTTGTGGGGGGGGGATGTTAGCGGAGGCGGCGAGTGGTCAGAACGGGCTGCCGCACAGATTCTGGTGATCTCTGCACGACACGCCACCCTTATGGTGTTGCACATTGCCCCCCATTAATAAACAAATGAAGGGATCACCCCGGAGGTCAGCAGAGCTCAGCTGGTCCATTTGCCACGGCGATGCTTCGGCTCACGAGCATCCAAAATGGCCACCCGCTGCGTCTGCCTGTCAGACGGCTGCTAACCTTGTCTTTGGTGATGGGCAGAAGGGCAGGGGGAGGGAATGATGGAAGGGGGGTTGGGTGGGGACATGCACCCTCCCACTTTTTTTTCCCCCCAAATGCTGATTAGTGTGAGTGACAAAGTGGTGCAGAGAGTCCACTCAGGCCTTCATAATAAATCTATCAGGGAGTAATAGAATTCCATCAATCCTTGCTGCTCAGTCTTATTCCTGCCCTCCCTCCTGCTCCCCACCCCTCGAGGGGTCACCATGTCTGTGTGGTGTTGGTGGGAATATGAGGAGGGGGTACAATCCTCTGGGATTGTACAACTGTTATTATTCAATTACGCTCCCTTTTCTTCTCAGTTAAAAGACCATGATATCATTATCACTTAATGAATATATATAATTGGATCTTTGCTGACACTTCCCCTTGCTCTGATGAATACCACTCACTATTCATTCGGCCCCTGCTCATCCTCCATTATAGCAGGCTGTGGAGCTGACGATGATGATGGTGATCATCACCACGCTGTCAACAGAGGGAAATTTACATTATTTATTCTATCCTCCTTGGAGTTATTTTTTTATAAAGCTAAATGAAAACTTTTGTAAAGATTAAATTCGGACGTGTCTGAATAAGCTTTGTGTAAAAGCTTTTACTTATGTTATCTGATACATCAGATGTAAAAAACAAAAATATAAAAAAAAGGAGATTAAAAGGTGTATTGATGATTTGAGACAGAAACAAAATTTAGACTATCCTGCTATTGGAGCATTGGCTTTTTTCCTGATTTTGAATTGAAATGAAACTCACATTACATATAATTTGTCCTTCACAAATCACAATGCAGCAGTACGTTTCAGTCGCTGTTTTTCTCATGAAGCAGTGAAGAGCAGGACCCAAATGCAGCAAGTAGCCAAGAGGCAGACAGCTAAAAAAACAAACAAGTTAAAGGAAATTCAAAAACTTGCAATACCCAAAGTCCAGCGGGTACCCAAAATAACTCAAGATGGGGAAAAAAAGGAAAACCGGTTTGGTGTAACGGGTAGGAAGCTGGAGACCATCAAGAGACATTTAAGACTTTTATTGAAAAGTTGGAACAACTGGAGACGCAGCAGACTGGAGTGCATGGGGAAACCACTGGAAGGGAGAGAAAGGTTAGTAGTGGACATAAGCCACTAACCTTCTGGGAATTTGGGAAGAAACTCTAGTCCAGGTAAGTAGCTCCGATCCGTTCATAGTTGACAGAGTGTGGGGCTGAGACAAAGAGGAAATCCGTAATCCGGTCTTGGTTCATACACAGTGGGAAGAAGGCAGGCAGGCATACGCGATGTCCAGAAATCTGAGTCCGAAAGGGGCAAGGCAAACAGGCAGAAATCTATAAGGCAAGCCAGATCGTAACAGGCATGCAGTCAGAGGACACTGGAAGGTCTACTCACTCTATGGCTTTCATGAATCTGGCAGCAACACCAAGACTGAGGCAGGGATATATAGTCAGCAGATCAGGTGCGATGACTCATGTAATTAGGACAACCACAGGTGTTGCTGATCAGAGCTGATTACAGGTGCTGCGCAGAGGAGGTAGGGGATGATGTCACCGTCCAATGCAGAAACTTCTCATACAAAACACCAGATCACTAAATTTGGTGACAATAACAGGATGAGCCAAGACTAAATGAGCAAACCCAGTTAGCACTTATTCTGGGCAGCTTGATTACTGGTATGCTAGACAGGTGATCCGATGGACAGTCGGGGAGTGCAGGGAGATGAGACACGAGGGAAGATACTGGTAGATCAGGGAACACACAAAATCAAGGTCTTTTTTGGTAACAAGAAAACAACACAGAGATGCAAACACAGGAATGCACAGAAACTCAATCAGACCAAAGTAGAGCTGCATACCATTCCTGCAACCATTACTGAGGAGGGACATTAGGCATGACAAAACAACAAGCTGACGTTATTTTTTTTTAATGAAAATCTTTGGAGAAGTTACATATACAGCAATATGAATTACATGAAATGGTTTATACAGTGATGTCATGGCATCTTTTACAATAAACTGGACTGGAGTCACAACATGGATTCTTCTTAAAGGATAGGTCAAAGCAGACTTTGCCTGTACATTGACGGACTCCCGAATACCTTCTTCTAACCCTAACCCATATCTGTAGCTGAGAGGAAGAGACTGGATAAGCTAATTAGGAGGGCCAGTTCTGCCCTGGGATGCCCCCAGACCCAGTGCAGGTGGTGGGAGACAAAAGGACTGTAAGAACTATTGGACAGTGTCTCTCACCCCATGCAGTTGCAGAGCTGGAGAGCTCTTTCAGTGACAAACGACTGCATCCTAGATGCTCAAAGGAACGCTACCGCAGGTGGTTCATCCCAGCTGCTGCTAGTCTTTATAATCTCTATTGTTCACAACAAACTCAATATTTTTTTTTACACTATGGTAATAGTTGCACGGGTTCTGATCCGATCAGGAATCATGAATCATATACTCTGGCTCTCAGGCGATGTCCATTTGCACACAACTTGCAGTTGTTCTGGGTGCTGCTTGTACAATCATGCATATTGCATATTTTCTCACATCGTTGTGTAAAACAGGAGCTGTGTTTCCTCTAACGGAATATTACTTTTTAAAACTGAATATCAGTCTCTCAGATGCTAATGGCCATTTGCCTCTGGGTGTTGCTTGTACAATCATACATATTGCATACTTTTCTTACTGCTGTTGGTCCTGTTTAACTTGGATTTTTCCTTTTTATCTGAATATGCCATGTTATCAATAATTGCGTGCAATACATACTCTGTTATAACTTTACTATTTTATTATCTCAAGTTCATTCTCTGTTGCTTTAGCACTAACTTTAGATTAGCTTGTTTTCCATCACTGATCTAGTGTGTAACTGTCTGTGTGTTTTTGCTACTGTCACTCCCGAATTTCCTCATTGTGGGACAATAAAAATATTTCTCTCTCTTTCTCTTTCTTTCTTAAAAAGGAAATACACCTCTGGCTTTGCTTTAATGCACAGGCACTTCATTGCTGAAACAATATCTGCTTTCCATGTGTAATCATTACAATTTCCATGTTTTTTTAATAACCTCCTGACAATTTGTGGAGGAATGACTTGCAGAAACTCATTAGGGGCCATGAAGTATCTGGATTTCATCTCCGCGCATGAAGAGATTGTGCGTAGCAGCAACATTACCAACCATCAAGGAAAGGTAGACGATGGAAGACCCCATAGCTCCTGGATTGCTTTCATTACCATGTGACTTCTGGTTGGTGTGACTGCGGATAATCCCAGAGGACATTAGGAGAAAAGCAGGGTTGGAGGAAAGGCTTAGATCACTGCAGTCACGACAGTAATGAGCATCAATATTCTCACAATCTGTTGGGGGGAAAAAAAGAGTGAATGGATAAAGATGGTGACGAGCAACATTAAAAACATTGATTTAGCATTTGTCCACTCCATTTGAAGTGAGACAATGGGGCAACAGGGAGTGAAGAGGCTGGGGCTTTTCAAGGAGCCAAAATCAAGGAGTGTTTAGCCACCTCCCATTCAGATGTTGCCCTCCTGTTGGAAACCAAAAGCAACTGTCCCTCCCCTCCGCATTGTCGAGGGTAAATGTGGCATGGCAGGGGCTGAGCACGTCTGTGTAAATCAGACATGGGAGAGCGTGTGAGGCGCTGGGAGCGTGTGCACGTGTGTGCCGTCGTGCTCGCACATAATAGAGGCCTGATCATTCATTGTCATTAATCCTGCTTAAAGTAGACAGTGTTGGAAGAGTGGCAGCGCCCCAATCCAGCTGCTCTCCCCGCTGAGACACCTAAGACACCCCCAGCGCACACACCCTCCCGTCATCCCGCCCGTCACCCGCTCCGCCGTAGCAACTCTGTCTCCAAAGTCTCTGTCTTGGTCCTCGCAAGTCCAGATTTCTCATCTCAAACCCGCCTCTTCGCACCACAAACCAAGAAGAACGGTCTTTATCTGTCAGCCATCTTTGCCATACATCACTCCAAATTAATTTTACATTGGGCCTTCCTCTCTCAGAGAAGCCAAAAGAGGGGCAGGGAGGGAATGAGATCGAGGGGCTGACATCATTCCCCGGCAGCAGAGCACATGACCGCCATCCATTAAAGCCCCTTTTATACACACGTCTCAGGATTTTACAAAAGTTCATGCATACCTAAGTGTAAGTTTGGGTTAAAAATTAAACGCTCTTTTAGGAGGACAAAGGACTTTCTGAACTGTTGACTTTGAGAGGGGCTTCATTACCCCTAACCATAAATGTCTAGCATCGCAATGGACAGCCCCCATCTTTCCCTCAGTTCTCATTTTCTTCTTTTTTCTCCCACCTTTGACTCCTGCTGCACCTGCTGTTCTCTGGTGCTAAAGTAGTTTTGTCTCATTGTTGCATCAGCCATCTTGGGTGTTATCGCACCCTTTTCATTGCTATAATATCGGACTTATAGTGCCCTGCAAAAACATTTTCACATGTGCGGAACGGTGGCGCAAGAGTTAGTCTGACCACCGCATTGCCTGCTGGTGGTGGTCAGAGGGCCCGCTGGCGCCGATGTATGGCAGCCTCACTTCTGTCAGTCTGCTCCAGGGCAGCTGTGGCTACTAACATAGCTCACCACCGTCAGGGTGTGAATGGGTGAATGACTGACTGTCATGTAAAGCGCTTTGGGGTCGTCGGCCTTGATAAAGCGCTGTACAAGTACAAGCGAATTACCATTTTGCCATTGTAGGGATTCTATATGATAGACCAAGACAACGTGGTGCGTAATTATTAAAGGGAAGGTAATCAATACTAGTTTTTTTGTATGTTTTTTTTTTACAAATAAAACTATGAACACAGTTTTGGAGATTTGTATTTAAACCTCCTAGGTCAATATTTTTGTTGTGAACCACATTACAAAGTAGTTACGGATGCTTAGGGTGTCTTTGGGTTTGAATTGTTTTGCCTGTTCTGCTTTGCAAAATTACTAAAGCTGGGTCAGATTGGACCTCTGTTAGCAGCAATTTCTAAGTCATGACACATTTTGTCAATTGGTCTGGGCCTTTGTGGCATGTGGTTTATTTGATCTACATTATCCCATTGTGACTGCATGTTTAGAGATGTTGTCTTGCTAGGCTCCTTAGTGCATACCAAGACGGATGCATTATATCTTGTTTGGCAAAATATCCAGGCTTGTATCCATATGCTTTCCAGTTTGAAATGTCAATATAGTGACGTGAACAAAATAGGATTATTCCATGAAATTTTTTGTGTGTATTTTTCACAATTTTCTGTGAAATGGGGACAAAGATGCACATAGGTTAGCAATTTTTTAAGAACAGATCATGTTTTTCTCTTTTCATTATGGTTGATTACATCCGATATCGAAGCCCTATAAAATTGGCTGTCTACTTACTATAAATATAAGGAGTATCGGAAGAACAAAAAAAAAAAAAAACACGCTAAAGTATCTTGAAGCTGCGTTTCATTCTTCTTGCGATGAGCCAGTTAGCTCTGCTGTGCCATTCTGTGATGCTCCGTGTGATTGAACATCGTGTTCTCCATCTTCCTGTTGTGTCAGCTTGTGTGGTGCTTTGTCCCATTGCATTACACTGCAGCATGTCGTGTCCTCTCATCTAATTCGATATCTTTGATGCATTAGGACAGAGTGTTACCTCCCCTCACCGTCGGGGATATTTTTGCACCGGAGCGCCTGAAAGCAGCTGGAGTGAACCAGCTCAGTAAAGGCACCTGAGTGCTGGGCGCTTACTCTTTAATTGCTTCATTATCGTCCATGCTAATCCCTCCATAATTTCGACACTCTCATTTTCCACACTAATTTGTCCCAGTCCCTCTCCAGCTTTCTCTTCTCGCAGTCTGCAGCGCTATGGCACCTATTTGCTTTCCAAGGCAACGATAACAATTAATGCAGCAGTTGGCGGCGCTTGTTTGCTATAAACCTGTTGTAACCGACCAAACATGAGACTGCTGATAAACAGACTCTGGAGCCAAGGCGCAGAGCTTCACAGCACCATTTGTCTCTGTAATTATACTTTAATTGCAACTGTGTATGCTAATACACTAAACATTTGCATAGAACATTCAGACAACTTTCTGCGTCCTCTTCAGGAGTGCTGTAGGAGGAGAGAATAACAGCAGCAGAGCTTGTTAGAGGAGGCCTGCACTGTGTTAAATATGGGAGTTGTTTTGAATTCAACACAATGCCACAGTGTTTTATAGCAAACTGTTTATGTTTTATTGTTGTGAAACAGCTAAAGCTGAGTGACTAAAAAATTAGGTAGCAATTCCTTAATCAATTGTTAAAGCTTCTAATACATTTTCAAATATGTTTTTAAATGCTGTTGACAAAGATGTATGGTGAAAGAGTTTTGTTCCCAAAGTATTAGCTCTAGATTAATTTACTCTGCAGCATGATTATTATGTATGAAACAAATTAATCGACTTTTATGCTTTCCCTGCACACCAGGACTCCCTTTGACAATCACCACACCTGCTTGTATCAAATCCTGTTGTTTTTCTCTTTATATGTAATAATGTCACTGGTTATTTTTACAGCCTGTCTTTTAGTTTTTTACTAGCCTTGGGGCACTTTCATTTATTTATTATATTGATAATTCAATGTTTTCAGTTTCAAGTATTCCTTCTCTATAGAGTCAAGCGTTTGAGTTTATGATCATTGTCTTTGTGCTTTACACAGTCAAATTGTCAATATTTTGGGGAGGTTTCTTGTATGAATAATCTTATTTTTCTCATTTAAATTATGAGAAAAATTATTGAATTTTTAATTGATTAACTTAGATAATCTAACTGTAAATGTTGATTGTTTTAAATTCTAAAGTGTGAATCTATTTATCTAGTAAAATAATTATGTTTGAAACTTTATATGTGAAAACTGGATAATAAGATTTTATATATAAAATTTGTTTATATTTTTTTGGTCAAAAAAATGTGTTTCGATTAAAAAAATAAAAATAAAAAACTGCCTCCTGTCATCTCCGATCGGTTTCCTTCACCGTGTAACTCTTTACTCTAAAGATGTTTTCACACCGAACGGCAGCCAAAGCAACAGACTTACATGATATCCCTACGTACAGCTGCAACACTGGAGCGATGCGACACAAAGCGAGGCAACAGACACGATTCTAGCAATGTAAAAGGCGCGGTTTGGTGATTAAAGAGAACCCAAAGCAACACAACACCTGTGATGCATGCAAAGTGACAGTCGCTGGAGGTGACAAATCTGAACTTTTGTGTAGCCTCGCGACAACCAATCAAGATCTGGATGTGGCTGTGACGTGGGCGGACGGCTGCAGCGGAGACCAAGCAGTTTTCATTCAACATAGAAGAAAAGCTGACAGCCATATCAATTGCCAGCAATTGATATGGCAGTCGCCGAAGTCGCGCTCTGTGTGAACGCACCTTAAGTCAGCCTATGATCAGTCCCAGGTGATGCCTCCTCTCCAGGATGCACACTGCCCAGAGGAGAGCTGAATCCAAACTGTTTCCGTAACAAACAAAAAAAACTGAGAATTGAGCAAAAAGCCCTGCTCTGCAAAGTCAGACTGATAACCTTAGATTCAGTTGTGAAAAAGTTTCTGGATTGCATCACATACCTTGCTAGATTTGTCTATTTGTGTGCAAAGCTTTGCAAGATTGCATGCGTTTTTCTCAACAACTTGGACATTTGTTTAGTGTCACTTGACAACTTTCTTCCCTTCAAAGACATCCAAAAGATCAGAAAAGAGGCAGTCTTTAAGTGACCTTTAGGCAGAAAAACCGCTGTTGGAGCAAGAAAAGCGACTCCAGCTGAGACAGAGACGGAGGTGATTGAACCCTGAAGGATTTTTAATCACTGCTTGCTTCTTATGTTTGTTTTGTATTACATTTAGATTTGGTGACTGGTTATAAAAATGTTTTATTTATTATAATTAAAATCGTTGAACATAGCACATCTATCATATTGTACAGTCAGAAGTGTTCAATGTTTGAATCTCAAATATCCTTGGTTTGGGGAGTTGGAAAAGAAAATATTGTTGAGGTTTTCATGCTTTAGTGAGGAACTAAACATGAATTAAAAGGATTGCAGCTGTAATTCTTTACACCACGGTTAACGAGTCCTTTTACCATAAGAGCAGTTTTTAAAAGGCTGCAAATCTTTTGAACAAGTCCCATGACTGTCTTTATTAAGGTAAATCCAGATTGTCAACTTTTAACTGTAATTCTGTTCTTTTCCATTTTATTCAGTGCATTTGACTTTGTTGCCCCTCAAAGCGAGGCATTCAGCTAAACCACTAATTCAACTATATCATTAAATTATTACCATATAAAGGACCTGAGATACTGCACGTGATCAAGCCCTCCAAATGCCACCAAATGCTAAAGAACTCCCATTTACAGAGAAGTGGTCCAGACCGCCTTGGCGGGTAATTCCTTACTGAGCAATTTTGGGTGAAACAAAGGCATGTATTGGTCACAAGGAGATGGACGTCTGACAGTTACGGGTACCAGCTGGGGTGAGGATGATAATGGTTGCAGATCAGTGCTAAACAAGGTCCTACATTGACTGGAAACACATGTGAAATTGCTGAGGTGGTAAAGGCAACACATGGTCTATTCATTTGTAATTATGGAGCGATCCTACTCTGCAGGATGATCTCATAGGCGGCAATTGACTCAGCCCCTCATTAAAAATACAGTCACATGACTTGCTGTTTTTTGTATTTAAAAAAATGGAATATGAAACTTCTGGCATTGTACTTCAAATCAATGAATGTATATCTTTGTGTTTTTTTTTAACATAGGTCAGTTGAATCTCCCTTTTCTACTCAATATGTATTGTTTATCAGTTACTACACCATGCAAGCAAAGTCAAATTATAGCTTTATAAAATAATTGACAACTTTCTGTAAGATGTCAGCTTGAATTATTCTCCAATTTACTTAAAAAAAATTGGTAAGATTTTTCTTTACTTCTTCGTACTCTGTGATAATATATTTTGCTGACCCGAGTTTTTAATTTATAGCCAGAAATAATGTCCCTTGGACTATTTTCACAGGCATGATAGACGTTTCAATGTAGATATTTTTGGCCTTTTATCCATGTGAAAATTTAGATTAAGTAAAAAAAAAAAAGTGCTCTATAAATATTTCTAATTTTTCCAGTTTATCTGAACATATTTTTATCTGAACATATTTTTGATATATTGATAAATATATTCTCATTTTGCATTTTAATTTATTGACAAAGTGGCACAGGAGGAGATTTCCTTCCAAACTCAGTTACTTTTTTTATGTATTTTGCATTGTTCTTTAATCCATAATGCCCCCATTCTTGCATGACAACTCTTTTACACATTTTCCATATTCCAAATAGTACAGAGTGTTTGCTGCATTTAATGGCTCCCATTAAGAAGAATGTGCATATACTCTGAAAATCACATAACTTTCCATTAAAGCAACATTGACGTGCTAAAAAAAATAAATCACTCAAATCAGTAAAACTAACAATCTTATAAAATAAGTGTAAGTGTGAAAGGCATGTGTACGTAGGCAGAGTCCCAGGTGAAATGAATTGCAGGTAATCAGAGTCAGCACAGGTGAAGCTGCTCCACTAATTAACAGAGTGGAGCATAACAGAAGGTGGAACACAGCCAGCTAGCCCAAAAAAAAAAACAGGCAGATTTTGCTTTTCTCGTCAGGATTCTTAATATCAGACACAGATGACATGAGTAACAGTGCACATTAATCAACATTACCATGATATATGACAAAGTAAATTTATACTGGAATTAGAACAGCTAAATTTTATGCTTTCTCCTAATGCATGTGATGTCAGACAGAGAGAAAGGACAGGTTTTAAAAAATAAAACACCTCATTACACAATTAACAAGGTGGGACACAGAAGAAGAGCAACACGTTTGCACAACAAACAACTAACAGGAAGTTATCTAAAAGCAGGATAAAATAATATAGTGATATTCAATAACTCAATGCATTTCTAAGAGGATTGTTTGTCAGACAAAAGGTACCTTTCAAAAACGACTACATGTAAGCAGGTATTAAGCATACTTTTGGTTAAGCCCCTATTTCTGCATGAAAAAGTTTGCATTTTAATTGATCTGCGGCAGTATTCTAATCTTAAATGCTATGTTTTTATTAGCTGGAGTTTGAAATAAAAGCTTTAAAGCATCATCAGTCTGTGTTTAATCTATATAATGTTTTCCTTAATGAATTGAGTTACTGAAATTAAATAACTTTTAAATAATATTATAAAATGTGCCTGTATATTATAACTATTAAGGAAGAAAAGCTTTCTTTACCAACCTCCCAAACCTATGTGAAAAATTATTAGCTGAACTATAGCAGTACACCATTCCCTCTTGGAGAGTGACATTTTTGCTTCATGTCTTGGTCCTGTCATAAAAATTGAGATACCATCATGGAGGAGGACAAGAACATCAGCAGTGAAAACAGGACAGATCATGTTTCCCTCTCAGATCATTTATCTGACAAAAGGCAATGAAAGGAAATGTGAAATAGAAGAAAAAAAGAGGAAAAATCTTGACTTCTCCGCCAATCTTTCATCCTCTCTGAAGTCATCCGTCGTGGATGCACCTCTTAATTTGGTTCTGCTGAAGACTGGCCAACAAAGACCTTCAGCCATTGACAACAAATGACCTGGGCAGGCAGGGGCAACTACTCACTGCTTGCTGTGCAAAACAACTGAAACTAGGGTTTACTTTGCTTATTTAAAACCTTCTTGACACCCCAATACCTTTTACAGAAGTGTTTTTACTGACCGGAACAGAAATACACTGACTCTGTATTTAAAAATTTACTCAAAGTAGCCACTTGAGGTCAGATTTTAAACGTGAGGTATGGTCTTGACAAAAATGGTCAAAAAAGTGGTGTTAGAAGTTTCTTGCATATATATTATGTGATTTTTACATACACTTAAATCAGATGCTTATATACACAAATGTCAGGATAAAGAGGGAGATTTTTTTATCACTTTCTTGAAAATAAGAAATCTACATTTCCTTTAAACTACTACATTTCATTTTAAAGACACATTTGCTTCCAAGCCCATATTTCTTGGTTGGTGTTTTGAGATGCTGCTTTAATATTTTCACGTGATAGTTGTTACGACCCAGCGGAGCCAAAACAATGGTCTTTCCACATTATGTGGTTCATTTTGTGAAGTGCAGCAGTCACTCCTGCAGCAGAAAAGCCCCGTGGCACAACGCACCTCTGCTGTACTTCACAGTTGGGATGGTATGTTCAACTTCCCTCTTTTTTTCCGTTATGTCAAGAACAGAAAAAGAGATTATTGGCAGGCTGGCAGACAATTAGAACCAGGATGACAGAGACAGACAAAATGATGAAAGGAATAAGCAGAGTCTGTAGTCCGAAAGCCAGTCCAGAGTCAGAACCAGGTGATCTTAGGTCTAGAGATAATCCGAATAAGAATCCAAACACAGGGTCAGGGTGCAGAAACAGGTCAGGTAATTAGGCAGGCAATCAGGTCCAACATTGAATAGGCAGGCTCGGAAATCAGAAGGCAGAAACGGATCAAAAATCACTGGCAGGCAATCAGATAGAAAAACTCTGGATAAGACTCACCGGGGGTTCGTAATGATCTGGCAGAGAAGAGTAGGCTGAGGCGTGTATAAGTAGGTGAATGAGCAGGTGACTGGAGTTGAAAACTAATGAACTGCAACAGGTGGAGCTAATCTAGAGAAGGGTGGTGACGGGAAGTGGACTGAACTGATTGGTAGTGGCTGGTGGCTGAGAAGCGAACTGAACGGACTGGTTAATGGCTGGTGGCAGAGGAGTGACAGGCTACATAAGGAAAACTCTCAAAAAGTCCGAAAACTAAAACTAAATGACAGTGATAACGTGTCATAATGACTGTATGACACCAATACATCTCTTTTGAATTCATTAGACCATGTCAAGTCTCAGATTGTTGAGGTCTTAGTGACAGAGTGTATTTGCAGTTGTAATCTGACTTTCTTTTTTTGCTTTTGGAGTAATGGGTTCTTCATCTCTGAGTGGCCTTTCAGCCCATGCCAGTACAAAACCTCTTTCACTGTTGATAATGACTTGACAGCTTCAGTAAGTATCTTCACAAGGTATATTGCTTTGGTTCTAGACTTGATACGCAAACACACTCTGCTCCGGGGTATAGAACCTGCCTCCTTCTGAAATGCATGCTGGGTGGGTATTCGTAATAGCTTGAATGCATGTAGCAAAGGTGCAGGTGTATTAGTTTGATTCCGGCATCTGGAAATCATCCACAAGAATGAATCAGACTTGATGTCTATTATTCTCCTCCTGAAGTGTGTATTCCCTTAAAAAAATGTTCATGTCATCACAGATTTAGAAGGTGTACTGACCAAGAAAAAAGCCTAAACCCCAAAAGATCAATATTAATATGACATTATTGCCTCATGTAAACTTCTGACTGGACCCATAAACATAAAATATTAAGTAATCTTAAATTTAAAAACATAAAAAAATAGTTGAATCTAAAAAATTATGACCAGATGGAATCTGTTTCAGTCAGTAAAATGGATACCAGTGTTTTGTGACAATGCAAAAGATGGATCATATGGCCTAAGGTACATGCAATGTTGCAAATCCAAAAGGGACATAAACAGTCGAAAGGTCTTTGCATAAATTATTAGAATTTTTGACTGAAGTGAAACAATGTAATTTTGACAAACCCCACATGTTTCAGCTGATGACGGACTATGACAGAAATGCAGCAAAGACAGGACAAAGGCTGTGGTCAAGTCTTGTTAAAGTAACTTTTGTATTGTGAAGTCGAAAGCAAAGTGGCCACATGGTGACATTTGTGACTCTATCGATGTCAACCTAATTTTACTGTGAAACCAGATGCCCTGTGTCATCCTCATGTGAGAGTTGAGTAAGAGGCCTAGAATACTCTTGGGAGTTGATACCCCCCACACATAAACACACAAACACAAAATGCAATCTACAGAATAAGATATATAAAAATTACCAAACTCATTGAGGAAAAATCTACATTTTCACACCAGGTGCATAGAACTACATGGTGCATATAAAGGCATGGGGATGGAGCTCTCTCCTCAGATTACAGCACCACTGACAAAAAGCAGACAGACACAAGCACAGGGCAAACTTTGTGACTGTGAGGGCTCATACCACAGATGCCTCTGAATGGACCATGTCAGTGTTTTCTGAGTGAAGACGTCCCCAGCGGCCGGAGGAAGCGATCTCTACATTACGCGAGAAGGCAGCCAGCTCCCGTGGCCCATCCTCTGGTTATATAGCTGAATAATAATTCTGGTTTTGAATATCAGAAAGCCCAACTGGTGCCAGATTTAGAAATTAAATTGTGAAAGGCCATGAAAAAAATATGCCTATCCCAGGATTTTCTTTTACATTTTGTCACATCAAAGCCAAAAACTTCAATGTACTTTATTAAAATCTTGTGTGACAGGCCAGTTAAATTCAATTTTATTCATATATCGGCAAAACAGGTAATCGCAAGGTACTTTACAAAGTCAATTCAGCCAAATCATCCAGACAGATTGGTTAAAGTTTTCCATCTAAGGAAACCCAACAGATTACAATGAGTCATTGACTTGCAGGATTCACTGCACGTAGCCACAGTGGACATTCATCTGCACTGTGTCGTTGACGTTGGAGCAATCCCTCATACCGAGCATGCATGTAGCGACAGCAGAGGAAGAAACCTCCAGTAGAACCTGGCTCAGAGTGAACGACCATGATCTCTCATGACTAACAAAAATGGTGTATAATTGTGAAGTTTAGGGAGAAAAAAATGCATTCTATAAAGCTTGTTTTATTCATAGTTTGGATGATCCTGCAACTTGTGGTCAGGTGTGAAGTATATATGAAATGTATAACATATTTTTAAACAGTAATTCATGTTGTGATGTGAACCAAGGAGTAAACATTACCGTCTATACCGCAAGAAGGCACTCTAGGCTTGTGACAACTATGGTATGGTATCGTATCGTATCGTGTGGTATGGTTTGGTATGGTAGTGTGGTATGGTATGGGGTGATAAGGTAGGCAAGGGTAGGTATGGTATGGTATGGTGTGGTGTGGTAGGGTAGGGAGGGTAGGGATGGTATGGTATGGTAAGGTTTGGTATGGTATGGTATGGTATGGTATAGTATGATATGGTATGGTATGGTATGGTGTGGTATGATGTGATAAGGTAGGGAGGTTAGGGATGGTATGGTATGGTAAGGTTTGGTATGGTATGGTATGGTATAGTATGATATGGTATGGTGTGATAAGGTAGGGAGGGTAGGGATGATATGGTATGGTTTGGTATGGGATGGTATGGTATGGTTTGGTATGGTGTGGTTTAATATGGTATGGTATGGTTTGGTATGGTTTAGTGTGGTATGGTATGGTTTAGTATGGTATGGTATGGTAGGATAGTCCTGCATAAGGATATCCATTCATCTCTCTTTTCATCTCAGACCAACTTCCACATGCTGCTGTATAAAACTGCTGCTGAATAAAACCACAGCATGGGCGGTGTTTATACAGGATTTAAATGGTGGGTAGAGTAGTCATCTTGCAATCAAGGTTGTGGGTTCGATTCCAGCTTCCCTCTGTCACATGTCGATGTGCCCCTGAGCATGTCGATATACTAACTCGTCTCTTCTCTACAGATGAACTCCTGGTGTTGAAGGGAAAGAAGCTATTTACTTCTCAATTTGCAGCTGCAGAGTTTATTATATCTAATGTTATTGTTTTTCTCTTGCTGGGACTGGGGAATTTCAAGCAGACTTTAGAGAGTGAGAAACTGTGGTGTGACATTGGGCACAGGATAACACTGGTATATTAGGAACTGATTAGTTTTGTCTAGGTAGAACAGAATGGAGGAAAAAAGTCCAGACCATACATTTTTCTAAGACCTGTGTCCCACTGCTGTGCTTCTTCTCATGAGAAGAAAATAAATTCTGACATTGATAAAATCACCGCTCTCTGTCTTGGTTATTAAGGAAAGCTATGCTAGATTTCTTTTTTCCAGCTACAATTTGTCATTATCTGCAGAAACCCTTTGACTAATTTTGTATCTATTTTGTCCCTGGGCACATCAACATCCTGAAACAACAAATCAAACATCCTAGGAGCAGCTTCCTAGCCTCGACCCAGACTGCATTTTAAGGGAAGGAGGACTTCTGGGCTTCGAGGTCCCTCGAGGGTCAGCAAGAGATCCAGCACGGACCCAGCTTTTTAAGACGGTGAGAATACTTCAAGCATGCAGATTTATGCTAAACATAAAATGGAAATTACAAAAATATAAAATAAAAAAAAAGAGATGGGAAATCTATCTTAAAAATACGAATAAAAGTTTCTACTGAGGCCAAAGGAGGAATTAGGTTTTTGCCACCGTGGGACTGATATGTCTCCCAGGCTGTACATTGGTTGAGGGCGTGAAGGTGAATCTCCCAGGCAGACGACGATAGAGGGCATGAAGACAGGCCTCCCAGGCTTACCATGGTAGGAGAGCATGTGGTACAGAACCCCAATGCAAGACTCCTGGTTCAGACGTAGTAGATACGTTTTATGAGGAATGTCCCCATTCTCCAAAGTCGTCGGAGATGAAACACAGTTTTCACTGGGTGACTTTTTTAGATATTGCTAAAATACACTTGTGGAAAATGGGACAGAAGGGGTTCAAATAATTACCTCCACCTCAGGAAAACCCAATGAGCTAATGAGGAAGAAATACAGGTCTTAATCTTTGTTTCTGCTAAGTACCTGAAAATGTGCTTAAAAGTAACAAGACTCTTGAAACAGTGCACTACTGCTTTGAATAATATAGGGAAATAACTAGAGGAAAAGAGATCAAATTTATTAAATGTCTAGAGGAATTCAATAGAATTATTCAAAAGTCTGGAAGACCAAAAAAAAAAAAAAAAAACATACAGGCCATTTGTTGGAAAATTAAATGTTTGGGGCACAACAAGACAACATCTGTTTCTGACTTTTTCTGATTCTCCTTCTGTAAAACCTACTTCAATGATTGAAACTTAGACTAACCGGTTTTCTTTAGTGTTGTTGTTTGTTGCGTTTTTTTGTTTGTTTGTTTTGCTGTTGTATGGCTTGTTGCAAAACACAGAAAAAAATGTATTATGGCTTGCAAACCTTCATTAATGATTTGTTGAGTTCAGAGCAGCAGTTACCCTGTAGACAGATTCTCCACCTGAGCAAAGGCTCTCTGTCGCTTCTCCACTGTCACCACTGTCCTGTTGGTCTCATTAATGGCAGCTTTGCAAATATATTATGGTGTTTTCGTTGCCTTAAAAGGCCCTCGTTTCCTTAATTGAAGTTTAGACTTTGCTAGAATACCTTGATGCTTAGCCAACAATAAATAAATTAGGTTCTAAATTGAACCTTTTATTTGTTTTAAACTCTCCTGATCTGCAAAGACAACAGGCTGCCACTCATGTGAGATGTCAGGGTTGGGCCAAAGCCACTTACCTCTTAGACGTTACTTGGTGGGGTTTTTTTTAGATTTGTATTTGGACTGAGGCAGTGGCATGGAGAGAATCCCCATCAGATGACTTTGGTTTTAGGCTAATACAATTTAAGGTAATGAGACACATCTTTGAAATGGATCAAATGTTTACAAAGCAATTAATCTGATAAATTAGGGGGAATCCTAGGGATGTAGAAAGAGGTCATGGAATGTCAGCACACTGAACTCATTGTGGGCACTTGTGAGGACACATTTGTGACGTTTGTATTTATAGGTCATTCAATTTTCCGAACATAAAACAGTGCAAGGATCACTTTTGGCTATTAGCTATGCTCTAGCATGTTTAAACTTCCTGGTGTGACAAGCTCAGAGAGTTTGCTTTCCTCATAACATGAGCTCCAGTCAAACCATGACAGCACACAAGTTGAAAATTAGTTAATTAATCATGCTTAGCTATGAATAAAATATAGAAAACATGTTGTTGGTTTCGAAACAACCATTTTTGACACAAAACAATCAGCAGTTCGGGGACATTTTACATTTTCTGCTTCATATCAGAAAAGCCCAATTCTGCTGATTAAGAGTTGGGTTAATTTCTCCATATGTGGATTGATGTCTCTTCAACGCTAACTGACTCAATGGTCAATCTTTTAATTTTACAGAATCTATTGTTACTATACTGAAATGAGGAAGCATTTTAAACCCATTTTCAAACTTTGAAGCCCATCCTTCCTACAAATGAGATTAGACAAAATAAGTGTAGTGACCCATCCCTCTGATATGACCTTTTCCACATATTTGGTTACTGTCATGTTGGTATTCTTTTGCAGGAAACAACTACAGGAAACTATATCAAAAACTGATGATGATGATGATGATGATGATGATGATGATGATGATGATGATGAAGAAGAAGATGGTGGTGTAGATCCAGGAGAAAGACGAGTACATCTTATGGGGTTGCCAGATTGTAGTGAGAGGTGTAGGCTGATAATGATCTTTGATGGTGAACCAATGGGGCGGTGGACAAGCAGGTGAGAGGTGATGGTGGAGGATAGAGGAGTTTGGACAGCGGGTTCAAAGGAGTGGCAAGAGGAGCGGTGAGGAGATTAACGGAGGAATTTTCTAAATGAGTTCTTCCAAGAACTCTAAGGACTAGGAGGCAGTGGACTGAGGTTCCGAGAAGGGAAACAAGGACTGCAGATGAGAATATCTGCAAGGAAAGACACAAGGCGATAAGCAAAAGGACGTAGGGAGATCATGAGTAAACATAGGTCTGATTATCACTGAGTAGGAACAATCTGGCATCTACCTCAGGGGAACCTGCTCTTTTAAGCTCCCACTGACTGGCCTTGATGGGCTACAGCTGTGCAGAGTCACCTGCTGGTCACACATTGTAACGGAAGAGGAGACGCACACACACATCCTTGTTTTAAATACTGGGACCATGCCCTGACTTCCATTGACTTCCTTAATTGTCAACCCTTTTTATGGCCTGACCCTGACTCTTACCCTAAACCTGACTGCAGGCCCATATTAAGACAATGTGGTGTCCCTGGGCACTATACTTCAAAGCCCCCCCCCCCCCCCCCCCCCTTCCCTCTACCCGTGCTGTCCTCCGGTCAAAAACATCAGACATAATCAAGGGGATTTCTGTAATCTAATTTACTATTTACTAACTTACACAACTAAATGTAGGCATATGAGCAGTGAGCAATATACAAATATCTCATTTTAAAATGTTGAAATCAAAAAAATCTTGATTTATTTATCATTTATTATTATTGTGACATCAGTGTTCACAAAACGAATAATGCATGGTCTTTCAACAATTTCAAGTAAATAATATAACAATTTATGAAAAATATATTTTTAAAGCATGTGTCATGTGGTGCCCCCCATGGTTGGTGCCCCTGGGCACTGGCACACTGGCCTTTATGGATAATCCGGCCCTGCCTGACTGTTACCAGTATAAACCTAATCTAAACCTAATTGGCACTTTAGTCCTAAACAGTACCATCAATCCAAAAAGTGAGTACCAAAAAGGTCCTCACTTTACTTGTAAAATGTGCACAAAATTTTCTCACTCTGCTGCAAGTACAAGAACGCACACACACAACCTGCACGCAGCCCTGTGGGCATGACAATGCCTGTATGTCCTCCGATGTCTGTGGACAAAGCTGTAAAAAATAAGATGAGGTAGTCATTTATTTTACACATAAGGATTCTGAAATCTTAAGAACATGCAATTGTCATGCAGTTTTCTGATGAATGAACTGTTTGCTTGAATGCCCGTTAAGACACGGTTAAGTACAATGATCTCATTCAAGCGCAGGAAACCTTTCAAGTGACCAGAATTTCATGACATTAATCTTCAAATGCAGTTTTAAACAATGAATGTGTTCTGATCTTGTTTTGTTCAGAATCCTACATATTGGTAATCTTCAATTATTGACTACTGTTGCCATCCAGACATATTTTGTCTAGTGTTTTGAATGTACTTCTTCTCAGAACAGAAAAGTTTGAAACTTAGCAGGTTTAATTTTTTGCCTTGATTTGGCAATGTTCAACAAACACCTTATTCCAGCCCTTGGATTGATCAGCACCTGATGGTCTCACAGTAGGAAACTTGTGAGAGTCTTCTAATGTTGACTCAGATAACTAACAAAGAAACACTCAGTTGGATCTATTAAGCCTGATGGATTTGTTTAAAATTCCGTTGCTTGGTTGTTGTTTATTTCATAGTACATTTTCACTTCTATTACATCTGATTCTTTAAAGTTCCAGCAAGCTTATTTTTTTATTTTTTTTACCCTTTTTCACCTGCAACTAAACAGGTGAAACTCAGCTTATGCAGTCCTGTAAAGTAAGTAAGTTTCCCATTAAGTCCAGAAAAAAAATACAATATACATGAAACCTTCTTTTTCAAAGGAAGACATTGATGGACTTTTAATCAAATTAGACTTTTATCAAATATTTGGAAGAATCAGGCCTTCTGGATCAAGTATACGCTGCAATCCCAGAGCCAAACATGGAGAAGCAGCATTTAGTTCCACTTATCTGGAACAAACTCCAAGAAGACTCTAAAAGTGCTCAAACCCAGAGTTTCTTTAAGTAAAGGTTAAGTCCCTATGTGTTTATTGATTATAGTGTATAGTCTATTATAATTGGTGTGGTTAACAGAAACATCATTGGATGAAGTTTGTAGCTAAACTAATTTGACCTGCTGCTATTATTCCACTACAAAGTGCTCTCCTCTATGTGTTTTTCTTCTCTCTTGTTCTGTTCATGTACAGCACTTTGAAATGTGCTATACAATTAGCTTCCCCTGCCTTGGAACAGTCTCTTTAAAGAAACATAGTGCAAGTTCCACAGTCTTTGCACAAGTTTACGCAAATTGAAATGACACCAGTGTTGTGCACATGCATGGGAGAAGAGGAAAAGCATCTCCACTGCAAAAATGGAACTAAATCTAAGTACAATTTTCTTGGAATGACTATATTTTTCCTTGATTTGAACAGCTAAATAAGACTATTTGCCAACTGAATGGGTATGTTTACCCCTAAAATAAGATAATTAGATATCCTGCACTTGAAATAAGATGATGGAGATTAATTGTTCTTATTTTAAGTGCAAAAATATTTTTCCATTGGCAAATGGTCTTATATGCTCAAATCAAGGAAAAATATACAACTTTGTCATGGTGCAGCTTTGCCTGCTGCACCATGGACATTTTCTTTCACTTTCCTCCTCCCATACAGCCCAGTCCCTCTCTCCTCCACTTATTCCTGTCACCTGCTGCTACTAATTAGCCGGACTCATTCCACCTGCCAACCTCTCTACTTAAACTCACCTCAGTCAGCTCCTCCCCGCTGGATTGTCGTCATTCCTGCCCAGAGAGTTTGTCCCGAATCACACTCATGAACTGACTAATCCAGCCTATACAGGCAACTGCAGCAAACAGAGGATAACTCTTTTTACACATTGGGCAACTGTAAGTGCATGTATGAAAAATAAAAATTAATAAAATTTAACTTAAAAACTTCCTCCATGCACCTTTAAGTAATGTTAGTTTTCTTCATGTTGTGTTTTTTTTTCTTTTGGCTAGTCATTAAAATACATAATGAAAATATTTTTATAATGTACAAATCTAATTTAATCCTTAAACAATTCATATCTTACTGTTAAAGAGAGTTTACACCTTCAGATTCTTTTTGATAGATTTGAGACTGACAAGATAAATAATCTATTTCATGAGACTGATAATGATGGTTTAATGGTACTTAAATCTAATTTAATGCAGCCTTTATAAATTCCTGACATAGCAGAGTTGGTAATCACCCCAGGAGTTGATGTCCAAGTAGATTCACTGAGGTCAGAGTGTGCACTGTTGCAGAACCTTTAGATTGGTTGTGTGAAGAAGAAAAATTGCTTTATAAAAGACGATGGCAGTGTACTTTAAGTTTAGGTTTTAAGTTGAATTTGAACCAACCAGATTAATGGAACATTTTTCTTTTAGAAAGATAAGACCAGTTCAATTCAGATTATTTATTTAACACAGATTCAGAACAAATGTCATACACAAGCATACAATCAAACCACTCTTATACAGACAGATTCACGGTCAATCACTTACATGTACATTTGATCCTATGATGATGTGCAATCAGGTTCTGTTTACTGCAAAATTTGAAAACCCATCTTAATTTATCAATTCATTAACTTTGCAGCAATCCTTTAGATGAAACATGCATGTGGAGACAGTGCAAAGAAACATCTGTCCATAGCAGAAGTCTTCAGCAGAAACAGGTTCAGTGTGAGGATCTGCTCACACATACCAGACATGTTTGACTATAAAGCAGTGGGCCAAGTTATTTAAAGACCAGAAAGACCATTGCTCATATTAAATCAAGCATATTGTTTGAGCTGAGAAGGTTTTCTTTTTTTTTTTTTTTTGGTATTTTGGTTTCTTGTTCACAAGTGATGGTAAGATGGAATGAGAGATGGACAGATGGATTGGGGCAGCGTCTGCAGTTATAAGGTTGCTGTTCCAGTCTGTTGCAGTAAAGAAAGAGTTAATCCAAAAAGCAAAGCTCTTGATTTACCGGTCTGTCTATGTTCTGATTCTCACCTCAGTCATCTCGTGACCAAAAAAGCAAGATCCCGGATACAAGCTGTCGAATTGAGCTTCCTCCGGAGGGTAGCCGGGCTCAGCCATGGAGATTTTTTATGTCGGGGGAGCTCAAAGTAGAGCCGCTGCTTTTCTGCATCGAAAGGAGCCAGTAGAAGTGGATTGATCAGGATGCCCCCTGTGCGCCTGCTTTTGGAGGTCTAATCACTGGGAGGAGACCACAGGGAAGACCCAAAACTCACTGCAGGGACTATATATCCTGTTTGGCACGGGAATGCCTTGTGGTCCCCCAGATTGAGCTGGATGATGTTGTTGGGGAGAAAGATGTCTCCCCAACCTGAACTTGTTGTCCCCGTGACCTGACAACAAATAAGTGGAAGACGATGGATGGATGGATGGATGGATGGATGGATGGATGGATGGACATTGTTCGACAGCTGATGATTTGGACTTCCCACTTTGAGATAAAATAAATATAAAAAGTCTAGGTTGTCATGTGTTTTTTGTTTTCTTTTTTTTTTATTGCTTATTTTACGTAGGTTATTCACGTCTCTTTTGTCAGAATCCGTGACTTGTTCTTTGAAATAAGAACAGCAAGAAGTGTCTTGATCAGCGTAATTTGGTTTCTCATGGCCCCTGCTGCTTCCAACAGTTTCTTTGATACCGTGATTGGCTAACACCAATCTTTGGTAGGCGGGCACTAGTTGTCACTTTGCCCTATCAGCTCGGAAAGCTCTGCTGAACGTCCCTCCTTTCCCCGAATGGATTTGATGGGAACAGTCCCAGATAAGACAATTCATAGAATGGAGAGTGCTACACATTATCAATCTGGCTGGCCAGGTTAACAAAATCAACCTTTTTCAATGGCTATCTCAGTCCACAGATGGACTGGTGATGTAAAATGTATATATTACAAAATAACTGTGTAGAACAATTATTAATGTTTGATGCCTTTGTGACAAATACGACATTATAAATCCTTTTTGGTTATAAATAAACAGCATCAAAGTCACAAAGTCTGCCATGTTTTTATTGTGATGGTATGAAACGATTTTTTCCCCAAATATAATATAACAAGGACAAAAAACAGACCCTAAAATATTTTGAATGAGAACAAATGCCTCCTGGTTTTCTGAAATCAGATTTTTCTCTTTATTATCTATTGTTAATTGTTAGACAGGCATAGAGAGCTCTCTTAGTTCCCCTCTCTTTGTATTCATTTGACATTCCTGGTGGGGAAAATCCAGAATTCCTAATGAAGTGCAAAACATTACACATGCAAGCAGAAATTTTGGATGGCTTGCAGCTAGTTTCACAGTATTTCCCCTGCATGGATCTGTACCGACCACGCTACTGCCAAAAGAGCATGAAACAGAGATGACACATGCTGCAAAACTTGAAATGTATGCCACTTCCTCAATGTTATCCTTTGACTGGCTTGCTTTGTTTCAAATGTGTTTCCAAACCATGTACACAGATGAATGACCCAGCAAAGGAATTCTTGTGACAACTCAATGAAATGGCTTGTGCAGGGCAAATTTAATGTGTGGTTTTGCACAGACAATGCAGGGGTTTGAGCAGACCTACCATGCCCTGGAGCTGGGTGATGAAGAAGAGCAACATGGAGGAGAATGGGGCCTTTGTCAGGCTCCAAAAGTTTGATGACATGTTGTAGGAAGCAACAAAACCTGACCCAGGAGAATCAGCTCCGTAAAGGAAGTACGATATGTAATTATTACATAAGCACAATATACTCCAAATAGTGTTGATAGAGCTTTCGCCTGCTCTGCTTCCAAACTCTGGAATTCCCTCTATCCAGACGTCTGCAATATCGACACCCTCTACCAGTTCAAGTCTAAACTCAAAACCCAGCTGTTCAAAAGTGCAATGCTCTCTGTGATTGCCAGTTCAGCGTAACTTTCATTGTTTGTTGTTTTATCCTTATTGTTCTGCCTCTCTGAATTGCATAGTGTCCTTGAGTGTCCTGAAAGGTGCTTTTTTTATCTATCCATTTTGAACAAGTCTATCCTTTGTAGGGTCACAAGGGGCGCAGGTGCCTATCTCCAGCAGTCAATTGGTGAGATGCGGGGTACAACCTGGACAGGTCACCAGTCCATCGCAGGGCAACACAGAGACAAACAGGACAAACAACCATTCACGCACACACTCACACCTAAGGAGAGTTTAGAGAGGAAAATTAACCTAACAGTCATGTTTTTGGACTCTGGGAGGAAGCCGGAGTACCCGGAGAGAACCCACGCATGCACAGGGAGAACATGCAAACTCCATGCAGACAGACCCAGGGTGGGTCGACTCGAACCCAGGACCTTCTTGCTACAACAGCACTACCCACTGCGCGCCACTGTGCAGCCCGCTTTTTTTTTTTTTTTTATAAAATGTATTATTAAGAACATAATCCACACAAGTATGAAGTAATATAGTTGCAACTAGAAAAACAAACAGAAACCCCAAAATACCTGCGAATGGTAAGCTGAAGGGAATAACTAAGCAAAGCACAATCCAGGGGAACATAACAGCAAAGAAATAGTAAAATTACATATACAAGAGAAATTTAAAACACAAACACATGAATATCGTGCCACTTAATTGTGAAGTTGAACGGAAATTACACGATTATCCAACCTTTTGGAAAACAACAATCTGAAAATTGTGCCGCATGTATTTATTCAGCCTTCTTGACTCAAATGCCTCTAAATAAGATCCAGAGTTATCAGTCAGTTTGATTAATGGCTTATGAGTAAACCGGTTTAAACTCTGGATAAACATTTCTGTTTATCCAGAGAAGGTTTCAGAGGTTTGTTAGAAACAGAGGAAACAAAAAATAAAGATGTTCTGGTCATATGAGAAGAAAGTTGAACTTAATGGTCTTCCCTCAAAATTATGAGGGGGCGGGGGGGTGCACATTATTCTGATCACACCATCTCTATAGTGATGCATGGCAGCGCCTGCATCATGCTGTAGAGATACTTTTCTTCAGCAAGACAATGAAGATCCTCAGAGTTCTTGGGAACATGGATTGATCTAGACAGAGTATGATCCTGGAAGAAAAGGTATTTGATGCCGCAAAAGACTTGAAATCGAGAGGGAGGTTCACCTCCAGCAGGACAAAGACCCTAAATATAAAGTCAGAGCTACAGCATGATCCATTTAATATTTTAGATTCATGCATTAAATTCTACAAAAATGTGGCGAGAATTGCATAATGATGTTCACATACACTCTCCATTTCATCTGACTGATCTTCACCCTTTTTGCAAATAAAACGTGCCAAAGAGTTTAGTCTCCAGGTGTGCACAGCTGGTTGATACATATCCAAAAGACTTGCAAATCCAACTGCGGTAAAAGTTGTTTCTACTAAGTAATGACTCTGGGAGCTGAATACAAATACAAATCGCGATAAAAGAAAATAAATGTATGCTTTTCCTTCCACTTTACAACCACACTAAGTTGTGTTGTTCTGCCACATGAAATGTCAGTTAAATACATTAAGGTTTGTGGTTATACCATGATAAGATGTAAAAAGGTTTAGGGAATACTTTTGGATATTTTTGCAAGCCACTAAAGGTGTACTATTACATTTCAATATTGCTACAGTTTTTATGGAGCTGGACATATCAGTTCATTGTTCCAACATTTGGGATATTTACCTGTTTATTCATCATACATGTCCTAATTATAATTTTGTTGTTATTATCCTATATGTTGGACTTAAAACGTTCTAAGTAGGCATCCATCTTCACTAGCAGCTAACAGCATTACACAACCTAAAACCAAAGGAAGTTTTGATATGCAGAATTATTTTCTGTCAAGGCATCCAGAATATTGTTTCTTTTTTTAACAGTGACCATTAACATTTCTCCTTATTGCCAGTCACAAAACAGGTGTTTTTAAACTAAATTTACAAAAACGTTAAGACACAGTCTTCCATTGTCATCTCATAATACATAACATTCAAAATATAAAACTGGGAAAAATTCTGCCTAGATGCTGTGTTTTTTTAAGTTTCCTATACTTATTTTTTGTTACCTTTAATAAACCACCAAGCCAATTTAGAAAATCATTGCTCAATGCTGCTGCTGGCAAATAATAACCAGCCACTTCCCTGATTGCATTTTCGCACATTAGGTTCTTTTGTAAACATTTGATAACATTCAAAGCAGGCGTTAGGATTTTCCAAATGACATTAGGCACCCACTAACATGAGTCATCTGACAGGAATACTTCTAATTACTAGAATAGATTGTTTTTGTGCAGAATTCTAACATGATAATTGAATTTGCTGTTCTGAGCTACTTTTTCAAGTGCAGTCACATGGCCCCATTAGGGATTTAAGTTGCCTTTAGTTCTTGAGTTAGGGCATTACTGACCAAAAAGAAGTCAACCAAATAACTATTTACTGCATCACTTTGATTGTAACATGTTTAAATGGCACAATTGACTTGATTCTCGACTTGCTGCTTCCTTGAGCCAAGAGCTACTGCCTGAAAATAAGTCAGAAACCATGGTCCTCTTTCATAAAGCTTTCTGGTACAAAGAAATATTTGTATGGACAAAATTCTTTGCATTTTTTAAACAACTCTTATTTAAAGTTACAAGTTACATATTAATTGTTTTTAGTTATAAAGTCAACTATTGTGTAGGAAAATCTGAATCAGTTAAAAAAATAAATTCTAAAGTTTAAATTTGTCCCAATATGTGTCAGACAACAGACTGTGTGCCTAGAGTTCCAGCCAGACATCAAATGTTTTATAAAAGGTTTATTCAAACAAGAAAAAGTTAGTGAAAGTCAGGGAACCTGAGCAGGAACAAGAAGTTAGCAGCTTTGCAGTGGAGATAGCCGGTCTAACTCACTGCATCATTGTCTTGACAGATAAACAAAGAACAGTCCAGAATCCATGGAACAGGCAAGATTCATACAGGTTGAGACAGAAGTCAGCACAAAAAATCCAAGTGTTATGCTATTACACACAATTTAAAAGTGTTTTAATGTTTAATAAATAACTTTCTGTCTGTTAGGTATTGTCCGGTAAATATCAGCCCAAGAGGTGATAGGACAATAGTTGAAAGGGATGATTTAAGCACTGGCATTCTTTTAACAGCAAAACCTGCACACATATAGAATAAATGAGTGGCAACTTCTCGTCAAGTTCAAGAATTTATTAACAAAAATAAAATGAGAATCCAGAGAACATCACTATAGAATGCTGTTTATCTGAAATAACACTATATTTCAATCAACAAATCCTCTCTACGAGGCTAATGAAACCTAACTAAAACTACTACGCAAAGTGAAGATAAAAAAGAAGCTAAAGAACTATGTACACACAAAAGAAACAAAAGACAAAATAAAGTGGTTGATCATCATCATCATCATCATCATCAGAATAATTCAGTGAATCCTGGTTCACTGCAGATCTAAGTTAAAGAACCAAAGTTCATCTTTATGAACATGGAATGGTTAAATTAGCTTAACTAATTCAGAACAACATTTAGTATGTGTTTCAACCCATTCACAATGCAAATCCTGAATTAAACAAAACATTATTTGATGAAATAACATTTTAAAGAATGATTTTCTCAGTAAACTTTTAGAACACTCGATTTCATTAATGCAATTATACCTCCGGGAGGCTAGGGGTCAGTGTAGCGATCGGTCGCTAAAATCGGTTAATCCTAAAGTTATATAAAAACACCATTTAATCAACATTAATATTCCATATTAACGCGGTAATAATGCTCATAGCACTATTGAACGATGGTGGAGCGAAACTAAACAAACCTTATGCATGAAACGAACCGTAGTTGTGTGAAGAGTGGAAGTTATCTGGAAGCTAATAGCATTAGGCTACTGCACATTCGGCTCTAATTTTAAAGCTTCGGCTTTATTTTCGTCGTAATGAATGGACCGGAAACACAAGCATCAATATCCCATCAATGTATAAAACCCTTGTGGAGATAACGTTTGTTATAACCATAAAAACACATTTGAATTACATCAGCGTGGCATGGTCTCAAAATGCTAGCGGGAGCTATCCTGTAAGCTCCACGTGTTTCAAAAACACAGTGAAAAATACATCAAATAACCTTCTAAATAGCCCTTTTGACTTTCCCTGTTCATTTCTCTGCCAAACATGTCGATGCCTCTGTGTCAGTTCGGTTCACATTAGGGCATCCAGTTGGAAGTAATTGAATTACTCCAAGAGAAAGCAGCGGGCATGCGGCTATGGGCTAGCTGAACGTAGCTGTTAGAGCAAGCGGCTCCGGGTCTCCGGCATGTGAAACTTAGCCCTGCAGCGGGCGACTTCAGCTCAGTTTTTGCTCTCAGCTTGAGAAAATGGGTCCTGTGCCAGACATGACAACCTCAGTCAACAGGATGGGGTTCAGAAAAAAGTAGTAAAATGTATTTATTTTACGAGCTGCCTAATAATAATATGTATATCTTGCTGTAGGCCACGTTGACCTCTGATAGGTTCTGATCCGCTCCTCCTAACATCTCTTCTTCTGAGGCTTAGCCTCCTGTTGAGCTGATTCTAGACAAAACCTTAGATGCCACCAAGACAACTTGGCCAAGTCAAGTTTTTACGACCAGTTTAAATTTTAAAATGTTTTTATTTTCATTATACACTATGGTATGTTGTCTATTTTTGTGTAAAGCTGTGCATGATTCCAATTTTCTTCCATCCAACTTGGATGTTTCTACAGCGAAACATCCTTTAAACATCTTAAGACCCAATAATTGGAGTCCAAACATAGGTTTTTCTGATGCCTGCAAATTATCAGTTTCTATTTACACACATAGTTTTCTTTCTTCTGACAGATCTATAAATGAGGTTGACAATTAATCAAACACATATGTCTCAAGAGACACTGATCTTTTTCAGCATTTTTTCAACTGTATAAAAGCCTGTAATGTGACTATAGTTTTCAGGTCTTAAGAGGTTAAGGACATTTCCCTTCATTTCCAAATCTGTTCCAAATAAATACGCGGAAATCATCAACACATGAAAAAATTCTTTGCCAAAATCAAAATTAAGAACAAAATGACTTTCTATAGACCAATTACCACTAGAAGTCCCAGAGAATTTGAGTTTTCCTGCAAGCCCCCCTCTTCAAGTTTGTGTATTCACTCTATCTTTCTAACTGTCCCTATTGTAATAAACTGTGATATGACCAGCCCTTCTATGCATGTTCCAAACACTTTTCATTACATGCCCCTGCAACATCAGACCTTTTTGCAGGAATATATTGATAAGTCATATCTAAATCTTTTATTTAGGCAAACCTATTGAACAACCAGATATCATACGGGTCTTAGTTCCTGAGCTGAGAACAGGTCATATCCATGCTTTTCCAACAAGGCAAGGCAGAGCCTATTTATATTGTCCATTCACCAACAGACTCATTTATATTGCAAATCTCACTATGTGAAAGAAAGAACAACTTAGAAAACAATTGTATTTTGTCTTGTCTCGCCTTTTCATGTCATTCAACATTTCAGCTTAGAAAATGACAAATAGTATGACTTCTGGATGCTGATGAAAATTCTCGTAGCTCTGGGCTTTCTAGTGTTAAAAATTACTAACTGGGCTATGGAATGACACAAACATTGTCAATAAGAGACCATTAACTTTACAGGTACAGATTAAATGAAAGTGTTATGACTAGGGAACTGACCTCCGTCACTATATCCAACATCCTTACTTTGAACTAGGGAACTGAACCATTAAAAAACTATTTCTCTAAACTGATCAATGAGCCAACATTTAAAGGGTTAAATTGATTTCAGTTTGGTTAAAACATCTATAGGTCATAATTGCATTTATTATTAGTAGTGATCATGGATTTACCTCATAAACAAGAACTAAAGTGATTAATCTTATATAAAGAGAATCTTATATTAATATATATATATATATATATATATATATATATATATATATATATATATATATATATATATATATATATATATATATATATATATATATATATTTGCTCTTACCCGCGACCCCATGAGGGATTAAGCGGGTCAGAAAATGGATGGATGGATATTTGCTCTTAATAAATCCTAATCCTGTGATGATATGAGACATCTGCCGTTTTTTGTAGCATGATCATGTTGTTGTAGCATGTTCCTCTAGTTGAGGAAATCAGGCACACATGCAAACATATTTCATCAGGGTTTACACAAAATCTCATGTCAGTGCCCTATTTACATAAAGTTGTGATCAGAATCCAGAGTCCAGGAACCAGAAGGTGCAAAAATTTAATCTTTGCCATCCTACACATGCTACAGATGTGCTACACGATCTAAATGTATCCTGCTTAAACCGACACAAGAGTGTTGCTGATTGAAGATAACGATAATAAAGGGACATCAGTTCAACATTTTTAAATTTCAAATCAAGTTTAATGTATTCAGAATTTTAAGGAGTCTCTAGAGGTATTTATCTGGACCACAGCTGTGCATGCAGAGCGCTGATGGTCCATTTTGACACCCATTCATACGCGGATGAATTTTATTTTAACATCCAGCAACACTCTGAGCATTGTGGACCCTGTGAAACATGTTCCAAACAGAAACCCACACAACTTTTCATGCAAGCCAGCTCTGAATCACCCCGACATCTGAGCAGATAAAGAAAAAAACATCTCAGTTTGCTCTGACAACAGCATCTGCTTGTGATCTGCCTGGTCAAACTGTCTCAGAGCATGAGTGGCCATGCGGCCTCGGTGTGTGGCGGCGGTTGAAACCATCCCATTGTGCCGCGGCTCTGGACCAGCCCGGGTGTCCTCTCAGTCACATCAAAAGAGCTTCCTCTGGCACTGTAGAGGAGCCCACCGCCCCTGGACCTACTCGTTATTACATGCGAGGGGAGACTTGTGATCTTTTTAATTATTCTGCACTTCATTTCTATCCCACCATTCAAAAACGCAACACGGGAATTGATTGCCTCAGAGATCCATCTTTATAATCTCCTCCAGGCCCATAAATTATCCAACTTTGGGGCAGAGTAGAGGAGCTGTGCAGACTCAGGCAGACCCCTTTCACCGCAGAGCACAGCCACCCCTTTGCAGTGCCGTTGGTAGCGAAGTGGAATGAGAGCGGGGGGGTGCAACGCTGAATGGGACTGCTCTTTTGCTCGTGAGGGGGGAAAAAAAGTACACTTGTTATCTTGTGAACCCTCAAACATGTAAGATAGGAATCTCTTGAATGTCAGCGACAGAAATGGAATTAACAAGAGATCTTTTTATTGTCGCAGAAGGTCATTAGGCTGCCAATCGGGGTAATTATGGAAATGATCTCCCCAGCTCTTTGGAATGTTTTCCTGCTTCCATAAGGACTTGAAAGTGTCCAATCAGCCTCTCTCGTGGGAAAGTTCAGCCATAACTGCAAGTGTACCAGCAAAATCAAATTAAGCAAAGAGATTTCATTAGTATTTATAGCCCCGAGGCATTTGTAAAAGTATGGCTCAGTGGAGTGATGTGGAACTGTGGAGGGGAGAATTATTGCCTAATGACAAAGGCCATACCTAGAAGACATACACATGGATAATGAATAGGAGGCATTGATTGCATCTGCAATGGGGATTCTTGAGGGATTGTAAAATATTGATGCTTGTGTAGCTGACTTTGGACTCCAAGCTCGGGTTTCAGGGTGCTAACTTTCTTTGAGTGTTAACCGTGTTTGCATTCCGAACTTCACTATTTATATATGTTGTATTTAAATAGTTATATGAGCTAAATAAGTCTCAGCTAAAGTAGTATGTCTAAGTCAAAGTATTACTCAAGGAAAATAAAGCTATTTTAAATGTATTGTTCTGGCTATGTTTTTTTTTTTTTGCCATTATGATTTATTTTTGCTATAACATAAAAGAA
The DNA here is from genome assembly GCF_011125445.2 of Fundulus heteroclitus. Taxonomy (NCBI): domain Eukaryota; kingdom Metazoa; phylum Chordata; class Actinopteri; order Cyprinodontiformes; family Fundulidae; genus Fundulus; species Fundulus heteroclitus. The sequence continues at coordinate 5,980,285 of NC_046369.1, forward strand.
CAAATGCTATTATAATGCAATCAATAATTATTAATACATTGCATATATATTGATGAATTTAAATTTAAGCTAAACTTAAAGCATTAACGATTAAGATATATACAGGGAACATCCAGTGAAAGAAATTGCAGCATCAGAGTCTTTAATAACTGAAATTAAGTTTGGTAAATGTGCACGGGCACAAACAATTCAAATGCATTGCCTCTTGTTGTATTCATTAATAGGGCCTTGCAAAAGATTATAAATCTCTTAAATGTTTCCACATTATGTCAAAGAGGTTCGACTAATATGTAGGCAAAGGTACTTTGGTTAGATAAGATCAAAATAAAATGTTTGGTGTGGTGGAAAACAGACACTCTGGCCTGAACACATCATGCCCGCTATGAAACCTGGTGGTTGGCAACATCATGCATTTTTGGCAAGACAACGAAAATGGTCAAAACAGGGTGAATTAAAAAAATAAAGCTGTTAGAGTCTGCAAAAGACTTGAGACTTTATCCTGAACATACAGTCAAATCTACAATGGAAGGGTTTAGATTAAAGCATAATCGTGTGATAAAATGACCCTTAGATCTCAAATTATTTCATATCTGTCAGTATCTGAAAGTGGATATGCACACCTGATGTCTATCCAGTCTGATGAAGCTTTAGTAAATTTGGAAACTAAAATGGCACAGAAGAAATTTTCGGTCTCCATGAAATTGTGTAAAGCAGGTGGAGACATTCCTACAAAGACCTGAAGCCATACCTGCAGGGAAAGGTGATTGTACAACATACTGACACCGTGTGCAGGCAGTTCTCCTCAGATTCTTGTTTGTAAAAAAAATAATAGTAATAATAAAATATGTCTTTTTTTACGTCCACTTCATATTACCTGTTACTTTGTGGTGATTTTTCACTGTTCTGGAGAATTAAAGGATTTTATTTTGTTGTTTATTTCTTTATTTTTTGTGATCCAGATAAACCATTTTTTTCCTCAAATGAATATTTCCCCCTGCAGGTAAGTTATGGATAAGTGCCGGTCTCTAATGAGAGAAACCAAACAAGAAACAAAACCACTTTCACCCTAATTGCCCCATATTGCACAGAAATGTGTGCATTTGACATTTAGTATTATAGTGTGAGTCATAATTCAAACGGAAAACCAAAACAAATCAAATATATGGAAGCTTAGTAAAGCTAAACATCATGGGATGGCAAGTCACTTTTTTAAAGCATGTCACATTTTAGAATGAGGCTTTTCTTGCCTTTTGATTTTTAATAAGCTGGAAATATATTAAAAACTTAAAATGACAGTTCAAAATCAGTTTAAATAAAATGCTTTGAAGTTTAAAAAATGCTATTTTGAGCGCATGTTTTTATCCTTATTATGAAAATAAATTAAACAATACTGACAGGGTCTGTGTCAAATATATTCACCTATTGTGTAAAATAAATGCACTTCATTGTCAGGGCTCTGTGAAATGAAGCCAGAGAGTGATGTGCAATAAATTGCACCACCTGATTTGAATCATTGAGTCTATTCAGTCTACTTAACCTCTGTGTAATTGACAATTTAGAGGTGCTGTCCCTAATTTCAAGAGACAGCACCATGACTTTGATAAGGATGTGCACTTCCCCACTGCAATAGCCGACAAGGGCACTTTTATAAAGCAAATAGGAGATAGTAAGGAAAGTTTTGCTTTATATTAAATAACAAATGCCTCTGTAAATATATGATGACTTAAAATGAAAGCACAGTCAATTTATTGAAATATTTATTTTTACAAATATATATTTGGCTTTTAACATAATATTACAAATAAAGAAAATTCTGAATCCAAACATGTTTCTCTGCCAAGCCCAAACCTTTTGCCTCTTCCTCATCTTCTGCAATAATTGGGTTCGACAAGAGGTAAAGTGTCTTAGAGTGGAACCTGACAGATTAGGTGAAGGAACATTATTATGGGTACAGGGCAGGCGAATGCGGAAGGTAATTTACTCTGATGTTATATATAAATGTATGCATCAATGGGCAGAGGATATTGAGTTCAAGGGTCGCGCTGAATGAAAGGTCCCTTTCAACCTGGTTCATATGCAAACACGAATATGTGCAGGGCGCACATCTTCCTAAAGAAAAGCATGTAACGTTGAGGGGGTTTCATTTATTGAACAAATAAACATTTCACCAAATGTCAGTTTAAGATGACACAGCTTTACATATTTTGGTGCATTAATTAACAATTATCATAATTGTTGTGTGATAAATGTATTCCTTTTTATTTATAAACCATACAAGCAAACTATGTTGTTGATCGATCAGTCTTGATGCGGTTGTGTTATTAAGTCTGGGATTATTACCATCTTTTCATGCACACATTGCTTGGATGCAAAAGTGTTTTGACTGTGGGTAAAAGGTGAGCAGTGGGGCCAGTTTGCAGCTTTTTCTGGCCTTTTAATCTGCCTCATGCATGCGCTCACACAACCCGACACCATGCCGATGCCTTCCTTTCAGTCACCATCTAAATAACAAAGAGCTACAAACTGAGTAACATTGCAAGTATTTAGCAAGTATACATTGGCATGGTAATCCCCAACTGCATCTGGCTGGAGGTGTCATTTTCCCACCAACAGCGGCAGAAAATCTTCAAAGTTTGATGCAGGTCTGTCCCCTCCCAGTGGTCTTCTCACTGCCGGGGTTTGGACCAACCAGGGTCAGGTGGCGAGAGAAAAGTTAGAGGTCACTTAAGACAGAGAAATAAATAAAAACTGACATTGACTGGCATTCAAAGTCCAAAAAAAAAAAAAAATTAAAATAAAAATATGTTCTCTGCTTTCAAGACTGAGCTTAAATTTTAATGTTTGACAGAAAAATTACTTCTATCTTTATCGATTTTATTAATTAGCATTGGATTTGAACAGTCCATTAAAACGACATATAAATAAATTCATAGAAGTATATTAACAAACAAAACCAAAAAAGTGGATATATGATCTCATTAACCATGAAAAGAAAAGAAACTTGACATCATTTCTTTTGTGCTGGTAGACCTCACCTAGTTCTGGGAGTGATTTGGCTCTCCAAATGACTAATGCTAAAATTCTGCATAGATGCAGATTGCACAGTTGAATATATATATATATATATATATATATATATATATATATATATATATATATATATATATATAAAGGATATATTCAAAATTAATAAAATCGGTGGTGGGGGTATCGCGTGAAATAGAAGCCAACTTACAAATTAATGTGTACAAGTAAGAAAAAAAGCAGAAGTACATGAGATGCGTCACGGAGTTGCAGAAAAGGCCGGCGTGCTTTGTTTCTGAAGAGATACAGAAAATAAAAAAGATGAGGCCTCCAAACAATCGGAAATTGGGGCGCGCTCACAGGCACGCGCAGGAGGCAGCGCGTGGCTCGGCGTCGGGCCGTGCGTCGCTGCTTTGATGTGACGGGGAAATGTGGCTGCCGCACATCCAGCGCTGGGAGGAGGGCTTGAAGATGAGCTCCGTCATATTGTTTGACACAAACGCTCAGCCTGATGGAGTGGACTCTGTGGGAGCCGCCGAAAATAGTGATTTCCCCCCCAAAAAAAAGAAAAAAGAAAGAAAGAAGGGAGGAGAAAGGAAATAGACCTTGCCCTACCTTCATGCCTCTGGCTGGGATCCCCAAAATCCACTTTATCCGATGTGAAACGTTCGATTTATGGGGCAAACATAAAAATCCATTACACCTTTCCTCCGTTCCTCCAGTAGCTTGAGATTTTTTGTTTATTATTAAACTTGACAGGGTGAAGATTTTGCGGCGGTTGTAAAATAATTAGCATAATTACAGACGGGCCAACAATGCATTAATTTATCATATCTGTGTGTTATAGCGGCGGCCCTCAGATGCACTCTAACCTAATTAATTGAGCTGAGTACGTCCAGGAATGGGTTGTACTTTGCATATTACGGAAAGAAGATGGCTTACAGAACCATGCTGCAAAAATAGCATGTAAAAATCTGCACAAAAAATAATTCTACAAAATGTTTTGTTCCTTGCAGACGATTTTAAATGGATTTAGATTTTTTTTTATCATTAATGTCTTTTTAAAATAGGCAACGCATAAACAAAGCGACTAAAAACGTCCAGTGATATTTATAATTAGCTCTTTTTGAACCTTTATTGAGCCTAAAATGTCTCTGAACAAACACTCATAGCCGCTGCAGGTCACCCTGACCTCTGACTCCATCTGCACAGTTACAACCTATATGAGAGAATCTATTCATCAGAGTTCACCAGAGCAGCACATTATTATGATCACAATTATTTGTTATACCAGCGACCTTGGTGGTATAGTTTTTCCAGCGCTGCTTCCATCCCCAGAGTTGGCTGCCGCATCTCTTGTGTGTCCCTCCCAACGGTTTCATGGAGGAGTAAGATGGCTTATTATACTAAAAGGTTTTCGTCGCGCTAAGCTGTGCATGTGTGCTTAAAATGCACATTTCATTAACAAACTGCGGAGGTATAAAAGCGGATTTATGAGGCTTCAAAAGATCACAGGAAGGACGGGTTGGAAAGCCCATCTCACTCTGCGAGTTTTTATCAGCAGGTAGCAACGCAGGTAGCAAGAATATATATATATATATATATATATATATATATATATATATATATATATATATATATATATATATATATATATATATATATATATATTTATATATATATATATATATATATATATATATATATATATATATATATATATATATATATATATATATATATATATATCAGAGCCAAACGCACATTTTGACCATGGGCCTTGGGGACCCAATTCACATAATTTATTAAATAAACAGCAACAGTTTAGAAAAAGATAGAGAGGTGAAATATTAAATATCAGTGCGGTTTAAACTAAGATGGGAAGAAACGGTCGTTTATTAGTTGATTTGTTTGCATGAAATGGGACTTAACTGCAAGTACAACAGAAAGTTTTGAACTGGTGTGACATCACGCTAAACCGTGAAGTTAATTTTCTGATGAGGCATACTGACAAAACACATTAGTTATGCAATCATAACTGCTGCATTTGTCAGTTAGTTTCATCACCAAATACGTTTCTTTTTGCTGGCATTCATTTGTTGGTCTAAATATTTACAGCCCAATGGAAAGCAACATCAAATGCATAACTTTTTAGACATTTTTGCACAAATTTCATTGGAGATTCGACGTCTAAATGTTGTGTGACAAGTCAAGCGTGGTCTGGTGTAGAGCCCCCTGCTGGCTTTAGAGGGGTGTTTGGTTTGCAGATGCTTTGGGCAGGCTGTGCAAGCTGCACCTGCCGGTCTGATGACAAAACAGGCAAGAGTGAGAGAAATCCGAAGCCTAAAATAAAAACGTAGAAAAATCAATAATGCAGCTAATAATGATACAATAATAAATCTATATTTAAAGATCCCATGCTTTGCTTGTTTAAGATATTGCTAGTTTAACAAGACGCAGACTGAATGGTGAAAAAGGCCTACCTGCAAGTTGTGTGTATATATATATATATATATATATATATATATATATATATATATATATATATATATATATATATATATATAAAACATTGAAAAGACGTCCTGCTATACACGCAGGCTTGATACTCTTACAGAATGCATACAAATTTGCTCACACACGCATGCAAAAAAATCGCCAGTAGGCCTACAAAAAATTAAGTCATTCAAAACATTTACGAGAAAAAAAATATTAAATGTGCTTTTCATTTAGAAAAGCAGCAAACCAACTGAGTGATTCCTTAAACACACAAGCGCGCCGCGGATGAGCAGCTTGAAAGTTGACGCGGACTCCGGTTTCATCTGCTAAGTAGTCCGTATCGACGGACCCTCGGATCCCTCAGGTCAGCGGAAGATTAAACGCGAGGCCAGGCTAATCGGAAGCCGGGGTTCCGTCCCTTTGACCCGTGCGCGCGTTATTAAAGACAGCGTCTGATTAATCCTCGCTTTTATCCCGGACCGTGGAGCAGCAGGCGCGTCAGAGCGAGAAGCGCCACTGCGCACAGCTGTTGGATCAGATGGCGGCCGAGCAGCGGTCAAAGAAATGTTTCAAACCACAAAACGAATTTTAAAAACAAAATAACACAAGTACTTAGATTTATCCTGCTTCTGTGAGCGTGCGGTTACTGATTAACTAATTATCTGATGAAGAAAAGCAAATTCGACATACTGACAATCAGAATTATAATAATTCTAGCGATAATAAAATGAAATATAAATTAGGCAAATCCCGCTGACTCAAAACGACAATGTATTAACAATTTTTTAATATTTACATTTAAAAAGAAGTTCCCTGAACTAAATATATATATATATATATATATATATATATATATATATATATATATATATATATATATATATATATATATATATATATATATATATATTCTCCGTAAGCTGCTTTTGCAGTTCACATTGTTCTTTATTTTATTTACAGTTTGTTCTTTACCTTTTTTTCCCAAGCATGCAAACTTCACATTAGTTATTCTAAATATAGGCGCGGAAACAAAAAGATCTCTCTTTTCCCAAATCCCAGCCTTCAGCCTTCAGCGCTCACCACCAAGCTTGTGCATAAAAAACGCCTCTATTTGCATTCACCCGCTGCCCACATTTCCTAGTTTGTTTTTCAAATGCAAAGGCTCGTTAGCACCTCTTCCAAACTTAAGGAAATTCGCTCCTCTCCCCCAACATTCGTGGCCGATGCTGCTGCCGCCGCAGCTGCTTCTCCGCGTTCTTCCCACCGCCAACCCTGCAGGAATAAATAGACTTGGAAATCATGTGTTGTATTAGCACATTGACTTTTCCCCAGCGGGATCTATAATAATGCAAACATCAAACGGTGCTTCGCAGCCTCACAGAGACAAAGCGGCGAAATGCACAGGGAAAAAAAAAGAAAAGAAAACATCTTTCCCCCATGCACAATTTCACAGTTTAAAAGATAAAAAAACACACATACACATACACCACAGAACTCAATCAAGCAGATTCCTTTAACTTAGCTGTCGCTGTTGCCGCTCTGCGGCTGTCAACAGGGCTCGAATTAGCAAAAGTTAAAGGTTGTTTTTGCGCAGCCACGTTAGAGCGCATCAGATCTTTCAATCATGCAGGCCAATTTGCTCCCCCTCCTCCTTCTCCTCCTCCTCCTCCTCCCTGCGCAACCGTTAAATGGTCTATGACGGACGAACACGGAAAATCAGCGGAAAGCGGCGCTGCTGATGTCCCATTGTTGACAAATCCACGCAACAACTCCAGTTTGCATGCTTTAACGGGGAGCGCAGAAGGCTTTGGGAAGCGAGGGAGAGATGAGAGGTGGTGGTGGTGGTGGAGGTGCGGGGGGTGTGGCGTCACCGAACCACGTGTCCAGCTCTGATAGTATATCTTATACAAGGAGGGGAAAGTTATCTATCAGCCAGTCCGGTTAAAAAGCTCCGGCGTTTTTTTTTTCCCCCTCCCAAAAAAAGCAGCGAGTGTCATTTCGACTCAGCTCGCCAAATATCGCTGGTTTTAGGACGCGCGCTGCCGCTGGGGAGAGACGCTGGAGCGCAAACGGGGGAGAGAGGAAAAGTTGCGCGTTCTCTCCAAACAACTTCTGAGGCAACCCGCGCCGCTCGGCTCTGCTCTCCTCTGCAGGCCCGCTCATCCACAGAGCGGGGAATATTCCTAAAACTTTGAAGTTCTGCACACCTCTAGATCGTTGGAGGCGTCCGATTTTTTTTTTTTTATTTTTTTGGTCCAGCTGAGCCCCGGCGTGTGCGCACTGGCCGCCGCACAGCTGTTTCACTCCCGTGAGTTTTGTCCACTGTTTTTCTTCTTTTTTTTTTTTTTTTACATTCAAGTGTGAGTAAGCCGTGAGATGACCCTCTCTGGAGGCAGCGACCGAGCCAGCGACATGTCCGGCCAAACCGTGCTCACAGCCGAGGACGTGGATATCGACGTGGTGGGCGAAGGAGACGATGAGGGCATGGAGAGGGTGGACAGCGACTGCGACAGCCCGGGCGGAGGCAGCATCCTGCGCGGCTTTCGCGGCGAACCGGCCGACGATGACCTGGAGGACGAGATCGAGGTGGAGAAGGAGGAGATGAGGTCCGGGGGAGGGAGCCCGTGCTGCGAGAGCTCCGGGGAAGGAGAGCCGGGCGCGGGGAAAGGAGAGGGTCACGACCAGAGCGCAGCGCCGGGAGGAGCGATCCAGAAGCCCAAGAGCAGCTTGGTGAAACCGCCTTACTCCTACATCGCCCTCATCACCATGGCCATCCTGCAGAGCCCGCAGAAGAAGCTCACCCTCAGCGGGATCTGCGAGTTCATCAGCAACCGCTTCCCGTATTACCGGGAGAAGTTCCCGGCGTGGCAGAACTCCATCCGGCACAACTTGTCTCTGAACGACTGCTTCGTGAAGATCCCCCGGGAACCCGGGAACCCCGGGAAGGGCAACTACTGGACCCTGGATCCGGCCTCGGAGGACATGTTCGACAACGGCAGCTTCCTCAGGAGACGGAAACGGTTCAAACGCGTGCAGCCGGACGTGCTCAGGGATCAGGCCGCGCTCATGATGCAGAGCTTCGGGGCGTACAGCCTCGGAGGCCCCTACGGGAGGCACTACGGGATCCACCCGGCTGCGTATTCCCACCCGGCGGCTCTGCAGTACCCGTACATCCCACCCGTGGGACCCATGCTGCCGCCGGGTGTCCCCCTGCTGCCCTCGGCGGAGCTCAACAGGAAGGCGTTCAACTCTCAGCTGAGCCCGAGCCTCCAGCTGCAGCTCAACAGCCTCAGCACGGCGTCCATGATCAAGTCCGAGCCTTCGAGCAGGCCGTCCTTCAGCATAGAGAACATCATCGGGGTCTCCAGCGCGTCGTCCGTGACGCCGGGCGCCGCCCAGGCGTTCCTGCGGCCTCCGGTCACCGTTCAGTCGGCCCTGCTGAGCGCGCAGTCCCTCTCTCTGAGCCGGACCTCTGCCGCGATCGCTCCCATCCTCAGCGTCCCTTCAAATATTATTTCTGGACACGTTTTACCTTCAGCGGCGGCGGTGTCCAAATGGCCATCACAGTGACTCAAAAAAAATAAAAAAAAATTAAAAAAAATTAACTCGTATTTTTATATAGAGACTTTATCACCGGGAGGCGTGAAGAGCACAAATCAATAGGCAGCACTGGACTGTAAAGCCATGAAAAAGACTCTTGAAATACGGAGAAATAAAAAAAGGAAAGGAATTCTGTACAGATAATATTTGTAAATATTTGTTTTTAAGAAAAAAGGGAGAATAATTTTACCAGTTTGATTTTTATCTGTCCTTTATTCCTGTTTGAGGTCTGTGATAATTATTTCGATTTTTCTTCTTCTTTTTTTTTTCTATTGGCGGCTCAACTTGACACATTTCATACAAGACACGAACTAATGCAAAAAGACTGTTTATAATAATATTAATAATAACAATAAAAAAACAAATATATGTAATTCTATGTGGCTATTTGGTGTTGTAAACTGAAATAATTTGTAAATAAATTTATGAAAAAGTTAAAACCATTTTCATTTCTTTTAAAGTTATTGCAAAACCAAAGCATCTTTATTTGATACTTGTTTAAAGAAATTCGCATTCGAGGTTAATTAGAATTAAACAACAAAACAGAAAAATGTGCAATCCCGTTCAATATTCGAGAGCAAACGTTCGTATTTGTTATTTGTATTTCAAGTTGGTTTATTAAAAAAAAAAGATCACAATTTCAATTAAATTTATAAAAATAAAATAGATTTCTTATAAATATTATTTTGAATAATATTTTATTTTTCAGATTCGTAAAGTCGTAAAGAATCACCATGATTATTATTTATGTATTCCTCTGATAATGAAAGTAGTAATATATATATATATATATATATATATATATATATATATATATATATATATATATATATATATATATATATATATATATATATATATATATATATATGGCACAACTCTTTTTATCAACCTCGTCAGCCTGTATCTTTATACAGTATATGCACTGCAACTTTAATGCTTAAATCAAACATATTTAGAACACGTTCATAAACGTTAGCAGTTTATTTTACAGAAAGCTGCAATTAAGCAATTCAAGGACCTGGGACCTGGTAAATTAGTTTAAAAAAATTGGCGCAAAATATGCATCGTCAAAATAAATAATAATAAGGTGGGAAGTGAGCTTTTAAAAGTCCAGAACCTGTTTTGGATGACATTGTATAAGTATATGGAACTAAAAGTTTATTTTTTTTAGTTTTCTATCCAACGATCCTCGGCCTGAGGTCACAGTTTAGACACATTTTCATCCCCCATCACATCACAGCCGGATCATCTTGCAGAATCTTCTGCGGCTTGGCCACCATAAAGGTAACAGTTTCGCAGTTGTGTCTGGCTAATCGCTTTTAGACAAACAGCAAATGGCGAGTGTGTGTGAGAGAGCTTTCAGGCGCTATATTTATCCGATCCCCATGGGAAAGGCAAAGGACTCTCTCTGCCTCCGTTCCTGCACAGACAGCCAGGAAGGTGCAGCTGATGAATAGGGTCTCATCAGATTATTCCTGCTGACGGAATTCATTCACTATTTTCTTTTTTTTTTCTTCTTTTTTGTATTTATGCATGTGATGATAATACCTCAGTAAACACGCACAGTGTGGTCCAGAATTGATATTGCTTGCTTATCGATTCTACTCAGCTCACGCTTTAAACCCAACTGAGGTGGAAAAGGAAAAGAAACATGCATCTTTGATTTTTCAACAGTTTGTTGAATGTTTTTGTCTTTTGACACTATTCTTATATAATTCAACAACAAAATTACGAATTTGTAAAAGAGAAATATAACGTTTATATATATATATATATATATATATATATATATATATATATATATATATATATATATATATATATATATATATGATTGGAGGATTTAATTGAAGGTGAAAGTCAAACATGTAGGTGTTTTTATTTTAAGGTTTAGGACATTTATAACTAAAAACCCACAGGTCAAGCAGTTGCTTTGATCGTAATGTATTGGTTCTGTGACTGGGAGACACGCGTGGAAAAAGGCGTATTTCTCCCTGTAAAGCAAAGTCAAGCCTTTGCAGAGAGAAACAAAAACCCTTCATCTCTGTAGGAGGCGAGGGTGGCCGCAGGAGAAGTGATCCCATCGCACCGGTCCTGCTGCGGGCTGGAAACGTTTCAGCAGAGCGTCCCAGCCGCTAGGGGGCGCTGATCCGCAGCTACAACTCCCAATTCAAGAAATACAAAAAAAAAAAAAAAATACAAAATACAAAAAAATACAAAAACATATGAATCAAATAGTTATTTAAGAGTAAAACTGAATAGTTTCTAACTCACTACCTATTTAAAATTGAAATCTAAACCGTCTATAAAGTCATATAGAAAAACGTGGTTGAATAATATGAATCCAATAGCACTACGTGCATCGGGTTGCAAAAGTGTCAAAACACCTTGACCATTTCGACATTGTGTCAAATCACAACCCCAAACTTTAAGTTGTTATTTTGATTTTTAGGTGATAGACCAACATAATACAGTCTAGTGCATGTGAAAAGGAATGAAAAGGATCCATGGGTTCAAACCTTTTGACTAATAAAGATCTAAACAGCTTGGTGTGCATTTGTATTCAACTCCCAAATAAAATATGCTGCGACAAAATGTTTTTAGAGATCACCCCGAATGCCGTTAACCTCAAAGTATAAATAAAGCTTTCTGCGAAGACTACAGAGAACAAAAAGATGAACACAGACAGGTCAGAGATAAAGTTGGGGAGAGATTTGTGGTTTACATTATTTACCAGTATTAGAAGCACAATGCACAAAACGGAAAGAGTATGGCACATCTGCAAATGTTCCAGGACATGGCTGTCTAGCTAAATTCAAAGGCTGGGTCAGTAGGACAATAACAAGTGCTACTCATGACTTCCAAAAATCTGGCTCTTCTTGAAGATTGGCGAGGAAAAACAAAACATTTTGCTAGAAAAATCTTGACAGACCAACTCCAGTAGTGGCAGCGTTATGTTGTGGGGGAGCTTTTCTTTAACAGAGACAGAGAAAGGCTGGGAGGCTGTTAGAAGCTACCGATCATCTTAGACTGAGAAAGAGGTTCTCCTTCCAGCAGGACAACTAAACATACAACTAGAGCTTCAAAGATAACGGCCTGGATCCAAGCACATCCATGTTAGAACGGCCCACTCAAAATCCAGATCTAAATCCAATTGAAATTTGCTTATCACAGATGAGCCTCCTTTGAATTTATTCAGACCATTTTTGCAAAGAAGAAAGAGGGAACGTAAGAAATGTCAGTCTCTAAATGTTCGTTAGAGCCATAAACCAAAAGACTTTCGGTTTCAATCTTGACAAAAAGTGCTTCTACAGACTATTGACTCATGTGGCATAATACAAATGCACGGCGCATTTTTCTTTCTGTGATGGACTGCCGACCTGTCCAGGGTTTACCCCACCAATGACGCTGGAGATAGGCAGCCTGTGTGGAAAGAGGTTATAGATAAATTATGGATGTTTTTTGTTTTTTTGTTTGTAAAAAACATAAAAAATAAAACTATGTATTATTTTCCTTTCACTTCAAAATTGTGCAGTATTCTGTGTTGCTCTTTTATATAAAACCCACCCAAAAGGGCCATTGCGAGCAACTAAACCTATAACATCTATTTTGGAGGATCTTTGAACCTGCTCTACTACAAGGTTGGAAAATCCCGTTAGCATCAACAGATCTTTACTTTAACAAAGCAAAGTCAATCTCCAGATAACAATATGCTCCTGATTAGTGGTAGTATGTTGATGAGATTCCAACAAGCCTTTCATAGATTATATACCCAAAAGACAAGCTGAATAACTACTGATACAGCTGCACATTAAGCCATAAGGCGCACTAAGATAATCTTACAACCTTTATGTTTGACTAAACACACCTTTAAGTGTTATGCCACAACCTCAGGTGAGGCTTCTGTAAGAATGTTCCTTTAGTTTCTTTGCCAAAACTTTCCCATGTGCTGTTCTAAAGGGACAATATGGACGTTTTAGCCAAATGGATGTGTCAGCTGATTAGCAGCTGGGACTATGATGAATCAAAGGAGTCACTAAGGCTGGATCACAACCTCATTCTGATTTCAAACCAGACGCATCTACGTGTAGATGACGTTTTTGATGTGTTCAAGCTAAAATTGTACAATGCTCATTGAGCTGTTTTGAACAATTATTATATATTCCCTGCAAAGTATAGGCTTGTATGAAATTCTCACAGTACGTTTTTTTTTATGTCATGATTCCATGGTATTTGCACAAACACAACCTAACATTTTTAGCTGCTAAAAAAATAAACCATACTGAATATTCGCTGATATAGTTTATTTCAAAATCATTGTAGGATATTTACCTTAAAAAACATTAGTTTTTTAAGGTAAATATGCAAAAATCTGTTCAACAATTATAAGCTGGGTTTACTTGCTATGACGGCAATAAACATTTTTACATAGATTATTGAGAAGCATATAAATAGTTTCTACATTCCACCTTTTATTAAAATATAAATACAATCAGATAGATTTTTTCTTTTCTAAACTAACACACATTTTACTTTTATCGTGTATGTAGAGCTCCCTGTCTCATTTCCTATGAAAGCAAACTAAATCTAAATCTGTCAGGGGTATGAATAATCTTGGGTTTAGCTGTTTAACTTTAAAAGATAACGAGATCCAATCAATGTAGAAAAAATATAATTAAATTAATCTGCTCATATAAATGTATTCACGTTCGATCTCATACGGTCAATCATAGGTACAATACAATGTGATCAAATTCAGTCTATTGTGTAAATTGAAGAAGAGTTTTCTACTTCAGGAAGCCTTCCTGATGGCACAGAGTGACAAACTTTACAGCAATCACTCCACCTAAAGTGCCGACATTAGACAGTTAATTGCTCATTGCACTGGTGGCGACAGTGGAAAGGAACAACTCCTTTTTGACAAGGAGACAGCTAAGGCGCAGCTAAGATTGAGAGGCCATGTGCCTCAAGCAATTAGGGCTTTGAGAGGACAAAGCAGACAGACAAAAAAATAGTAATACAGCGAAGCATTGGACCAGGAGTACTTTCTATGTTAAACAAAAATGTGCGCAGGATTAATGGCAGGAAGTAATTCTTTTATTGGCTTCATACGAAAAAGAAGTTTGAAAAACAGATGGAAAGTACTTCATATCATCCATGCTGGGTTCATTTTAATTTGTATTTATCACATAAACTTAATCAAATACATTGAATATGCTAAATTTAGCAGTAGTTGTGGTGTGGTTTAAGCTCTAAGCCTGTAGTTCAATCTATGTGATAGAGAATTTTGCTTTATCAATATTTTGCCATTGCAACAAAAGTATTATTATTATTATTATTATTATTATTATTATTATTATTATTAGTAGTAGTAGTAGTAGTAGTAGTAGTAGTAGTAGTAGTAGTAGTATAGTTTAGTCAGGCCATCTTCTCTATTCAAGAACTTTCAACAGTACTGAGGGTTAAATAAGTGTGGTTTTAAAACAGTAACCTTTTAAAACCTTGACACGAGTAACTCACCCATGCCTATACCAATGTGTAAACGGCACAACCTTGGCCCAGCATCTTTACCACATCATCCTCCACCAGAAGCTACAGCCCTTTTCTGGGCAGAGAACACAGACAGTAAACCTAGATACATCAGTCGCTGAATATTTAAAAAGGCATAGAGATGGAGCAATAAATGACAAAGTAAAGCTGGCGTGGCCAGGCATTAATAACTAATAGGTAGCACTGAGTTATAGGCCGCTGCCGTCAGAATGCAAGTGTCATTGCAAATCAGCGGTTGTGCGAGGTTATTATTATTTATGCATAATTGATGGTGGAACCACAAGGAACATGTCACACCCAACAAATCCCGACACCTTGGGAACAAGGATGATGGTGTCAACAGCAGAAAAGGTCACACGGAGGAGGAAATGGCTCCAGGCGGGGATTTACTTTGTGAGAGGAGGATATACCATGACAATGTGTCTGTTTACAGAAGGCTTCTGATACTAAACATACAAGATGGCTGATATTGTCACCGAAATATCCCCTAATAAGAATTAATTTGAAGAATTTAAAACTTTAGCTATTGACACAATTTGTTTGCAAAGATTCAGAATTGAGCATTTATACTGTAAACAAGTAATCATAGCTATGTTCTCAGGTTTTTTTGTATTTATTTAGAGATTTTGTTAATGTACACAGAGTCAAAATCAAACATAAGTCTCAAATATAAACATACATCCTAACAAATACTGGTGGAGATTACCTTTATTAAGATGCACGGTAACCAAACAGCTTTTGCTTTATATTTGGCCAGTCTGCTTGGCGAAACTGACAGAGATATTTTAAATGAGTTGCTTTGAGGCTTTGACCTATCTTCTGAGCACAGTGGCTATATATCCAATAGAGCTTAGGTTTGGGTTTGAGAATATTCCAGAAGCTTAAGGTTAGGCTGTTTAATCCATCCCAATACTAATGTAAATGTGTGTTTGGGATTCTTGCCCTGTTGAAACCACCAACAATGCATTGAGGTGAAGTTAAAGAACTCAGTTAGTCCTCCTTCTTAGTTAATCTATCCACTTTGTGCAATGCTCCAATACCACAGACAGTAAAACAGTCCCGTAGCATAATGCTGTCACCACCATACTTACCAGTGGTTACAGTGTTCTTAGGTTCCAAAGGCTCCCTTTGACTTGTCCAAAAACACTCCTATTTGGGACATATTTGGGACTTTTCCACGGACTCCACTTTGCTGCACTCCACTCTGCGCGGTTTAAGAGGTTTTCGACTGCATGTTCTTCCTTGTCCGGCTGGGTTTTCTCTGCCCTACTCAGAAGATAGTACGGTGGAAGTTGAGTGGAGTAGAGCTCTTACGTGAGCAGATTGTTAGTCAGTGATTGGCCGGGGTTTGATGGCTGAACCCAGGCTGCTGTGTATTCCATTGTGTGTTGGAGTAGGCCTATCACATAAAATCCCAATAAAATACATTGAAGTGTTTGGTTCATGGGCGGTTTTAGACAGGGGCCAACAGGGGCCAGTGCCCCTGTAGAACTGCTCCCTGCTATGGTTCCTGTACTTAAGACATAATACTAAATCAATTTCCTATGATTATGTGCACTGGCACAGAGACTGTCACTGATTGGTCAATTGGACCAACTTAAATCTTTACCTTTACATTTTAACTTTAATAATGGTTTTTAAAATTGAGCTGTTGCACTTTTAGCTTCAGCCATATTGAGACAGGATCACATTTTTCATCTACTAGATCAGGGCTCTGAAACATGTGCCCGCATTCACAAAGTTTCTTAGAGTCCTCTCAGAGAGCTCCTACCGTAGCCTAAAAAGTCCTACCCAGGAGTCTTATCTTAAAAGTGATTCAGATCGTGACAGAGAGCGACTCTGAGTAAGGAGACGGCAGAGTTTTTTTAATCTTTGTGAGGAGGTTGACCCCGTTGCTAGGTGTGATGCTGTCTTTTTAAGAGCTGTGAGTGATTGACAGTACAAGAAAAAAAAGTGCTTCTAGTGGTCAAAAGAGAGAAATTAACAGATTAAACAGGATTATGAAATTAGTCAAGATGAAGAAATTAAGCAAAATTAATAGTCACACAGCATCAAAATGCCTGAATGCACCTTATTTACATCTTCGGCATTGTTTTGATTTGCTTGTCTATGTTTACTAGCAAATCATTTTACGACTTTATATATTTGATATTAATGCCAACTCACATGTTAGCATTTTACTGGGATTACGGCAGATCAATGTGCCTTTTCCCCGGCTTTTACGCACCAGCCTATAAAGCGAAGCGCTCCGTGCAGCAATCAAAACAAGATGGCATCACACAAGCGAACTTCTAGATAACCATTTATGCTACTGACATTATCATGAAATACATAAAATACTTTCTCACCCCTTTTATATATATTCTTTGTAAATGTCTCCACTTTTTATTCATGATTATTCAGTATTAATATTATTTATCTTCAGTAAAACTACTTTACTAGAGCCTTTAACCTGTCAGCTGCAGAAACTCATTAATTCCCTCTATGTGGATAATAAAGTTTATGTTACATATTAATAATTGTATGACTGTTAAGGAAGTTTCCTCCAGTGTTTAGATGGTGGATCAGCCAATCAGCTCTCTCTGTGTTCACCATCTTTCTGTTTAAGATGCTCTTAGGCTCGCTAAAAGTCCTCCTCACTACTCCTGAAATGTTTCCACTTTAGGAGCTCTCTTAAGGCCAAAGATGCTTTGTGAATAACTTTTATCTTACCGAGGTAAAATTCTAAAAAAACATCTGACAATTAAGGAAATTCAAAGACTTTTCCTAAAATAGCATCTCTAAGAGCTACTTTTAGTTTGAGGATTCTTTGTGAAGCACTGACGTTCCAGAGCCAAAGTGGCTCTTTGGCTCACTTAATATATTGAAAGATGAATAATTGTCCCTTTTCTTTTTTTTTTATTCTTTAGTTATGTACAGAGGAAGATAAATCCAGTTTCATAAAGTAAAAAACCTACCTGTTTTTTCTTCATCCCTTTCACTTACCCAGGTGACTTTAGTTCCTGTCTAAGCTGTGAACTGCAAATGCAAATGGTTGGAACTCTCTAGACAGGACTTATTGATTTCTGAACCTGGATTCCCCACCTTATGTTCTGTGTCCCCATGAGAACCCCCCCTGCAAAATTTGGTCTAGAACCACCAGTTGCTTGGTTGTAACACGACAGAGCGTAATGTGAAAGGTTTAAGGGGTATTTTTCAAACTGTTGTTTTAAAGCACAGTACATTCATTTTAGTAACATTGTCAAAATTAAAAATTCAATTAAAGTTTGTTAGTGTCTAGTTTCCCGCAAAATGACCGTAATGGTAATAAAAAAATCCATTTACTTCAGATCGAGTGCTGTAAAATGGTGCATTCCCGCTACGTAGGAATTAAGAGAATCGTCCTTTACAACTCTCTTGGTTTAAGTAATATGATTAAAAAAAATCTTAAACTCTAAAGTCCTCTCCACATGTTTACATCTGAAAAACACACACACGATTAACATTTCCCTGCCTCAATAATGGAGGGACAAATTCACCTACTAATGTTAATCCCATTTTCTGTAAACGCCTCATCAGCCTTCCTGCAAACGTCAGACCCCGTTAACCAATGAGCTGGTGAAACGAAGCCTTGGTAGATGACGTATACGGGAAATAGACTCCTGAAGAGTCTGAATGAAGTTGTTTTTGTCGCTTCTTTGTTTTTTCTGAAGCAAAGTTTATTTTATTTTTTTAACCGCTCGGAGTTATGCAAACGTGGAGTTTAGTGTCAATTAGCGTCTTACTCGCTGTCGTGGTGAGATGGGGCGTGTCGTTAAACTCATATTCAGGTAGGAAGAGTGTGGAGCTGCATGTGGACAGTTGGCTTCTGTTTGTCTCAGTGAAGCCACTTTGATTCTGCCACAACCTCTCCCACGAAGAGCTGCAGCATTTACTCGCTTTAAAGGAGTGTTGCTTGTCCTGTTGTCAGCTTTCTGTTGTTTCAGCTGCTTCAGCTGACAGCTCTATGACTTCCGTGCAGGTGCAGGGAAACCTCCCATGTTTGGTGACTATGAAGCCCAAAGACACTGGCAAGAAGTGACCTACAACCTCCCTCTGCAGCAATGGCACGTCTGACAGCCCTGGTGATCATCGAACCAGATCCCTGGTTTGTTAAAGCCAAATCTTTGTTCCCTTGGTAACATGTTCGTTTATATACAGGTACTTCAACACCTCTGACAATGACTTGAACTACTGGGGTCTTGATTACCCCCCTCTCACCGCCTACCACAGCTGGCTCTGTGCTTATGTGTGAGTAGTTTCAGTCATCTCGATATATTAACTTAAACTTTGTTTACATGCCCTTATAGGGAAAATTATGGTATTATTGAAAATGTAGCTAAATATAGCGCACAATTATCCTACATTTGTGCATTATAAGATTTCCTGGGGTGACACCTAACCTCTCTCCATCCCAGAGTAAATGATTTATGCATATATACAGCATGGTGTCACAGCTAATAAGAACGCTGAGTCAGATGTATCTACTATGAAAAGAAAACAACAACTGGAGAACAGTAGGAGGATTCAGCAGAGTGAGAGAAATAGACCCTGATGTCTTCCAGCAGCCTAAGCTTATAGCTGCATAACTACAGAGATAGCTCAAGGTAGCCTAAGCCACTCTAACTATAAGCTTTGTCAAAAAGGAAAGTTTTAAGATTAGTCTTAAAAGTAGACGGGGTGTCTGCCTCATGGACCAAAACTGGGAGTTGGTTCCACAGGAGAGGAGCCTGATAGCTAAAGGATCTGCCTCCCATTCTACTTTTAGAGACTCTAGGAACCACCAGCAGACCTGTAGTCTGAGAGCGAAGTGCTCTGTTAGGAACATACGGGGTAATCAGAGCTCTGATATATGATGGAGCTTGATTATTAAGGGCTTTATATGCGAATAGGAGACATTTAAATTCTTGATTTAACAGGAAGACAGTGAAGGGAAGCTAAAATAGTAGAAATATTATCTCTTACATCAGAACTCTTGCTGCAGCATTTTGGATCAGCTGAAGACTTCGAACTGTCCACTAACTGCATTTTGTGGACTTCCTGATAATAAAGAACTGCAATAGTCCAGCCTTGAAGTAACAAATGCATGGACTAGTTTTTGGTGATGGTGTGTAAATCTGATAAACAGTCTTTATTCAAGGTTTGAGACACGACTTTGATGTCGGCATGCAAACAACCCCATTTTGCTCTTACGACCACATCTGATCAGATCAAAATACAAACAGTAGAGAAAGAGAGTTTTAGGATTTGCTCCCCTCTATTCACTGCTAACCTCAGCAGCATACATATGATGTAGAGTGTTTTTGATTATAGCATCTTATCTGTTGTACATGCATGTATAATCCTACCTGTGTATATTGTCATCTATACTGTCTGTTTGTGGGATAAAACAGTTACTTTAAAAATTAGTTTGTTTTTAAATTCTGTTTACAGAGCAAATATTATAAACCCTGAGTGGGTGGAGCTGCATAGATCCAGAGGCTATGAAAGTCCTGCACACAAATTATTCATGAGAACTACAGGTAAAGTTGCATCAAAACATTTCATCTTCTGCAACTTTTCCATGGAATTCATATTTGTAAATACTTGTGTTGACATTACATACAAAATATACTGTTTTTAAAAATCAGCAGTGAATATGTGAACATTTGTGTTTTGTAGTTTTTTTTATAGGGTATGTTGTTTGCAATTGCTAGGGGGTTTTCAGTTTGTTTTGTATAATTGGCTTTGTATTTTTATTTTTAGCGTTTACTGTTTTATTATTATTATTATTATTATTATTATTATTAATCAAACAAACTTTTTAGATAAGTGCCCGCATTCACAAAGAATCCTGAGACTAAAAGCAGCTCTCAGTGACGTCATTTTAGGTAAAATCTGAGAATTTCTCAGATTCTAAGATTTTTTTAGAATTCTAACTCACAAAGATACAAGTTATTTACAAAACATTTTACACCCTAAGAGAGCTCCTGAAGTGGAAAAAAAGTTAGGAGTAGTGAGGACGACTTTCAGTAAACCTAAGGGTATCTTGAGCAGAGAAGATGGCGGAAACAGAGGGAGCTGTTTGACTGATCCACCACCTAAATAGTGGAAGGAATGAGCTCTTAAACTTCTTTAACAATCATCCAATTATCAATTTGTAGATAAGATAAACGTTTTCATCCCCATAGAGGGAGATTAATTAATTGGTTTCAGTAGCCCGACGGGTTAAAGTTATTTTTTTAAGGATAAATAAGTAATAGGAAAAATATTGAATTAATGAATAAAAGGTAGAAAAATTTACAGATAATACAGTACAGAGGAATTTCAAAGATATATTTCCGGACTGTAAAATTTTGTCAATAGTAAAGATTAAAAAAAAAAAAAAAAAAGCAGGAAAATACGTATACAAACACACAGTTTGCTAGATAAAGTACAATAATTTACACTCCATTTACAAAGAAAGATGTAGATGGAAAGATGTAAAAGAGGTGAGAAAGTATTTGTTGCATGATTTATCCATAGCCTAAATGGTCATCTAGAAGTTTGCTAAGGTGATGCTTTCTCCTCTCTGGCTTTTGATTTTTTGTACGGAGCACTTCTCACTTTTAAAAGCAGAGAAAAAGAAGCATTGATCTGCACGTGGCAAGGCGCTACAATGTCTGCCTATTCGCACCGTGATCCAGGGACCAATTTACGTTCAACACTTCTCTATTCTCCTCCCAGAGCCGTTCGGTTTTCTCCTCCACTTTTTTTTTTCTCCATTTCATGTCGGTGGTTTTGCCAAATACAAACGCTTCATACAAGCAGGCAATCAGTATAATGCTGGCAGGTTAGTGAACATTAATATCAAATAGATGAAGTAGTAAAATGACCAGTATGGCGGGTAAACATAAGCAAATCACAATAAAGATGGGGATGTAAATTAGATTTATTCAATCATTTGTGATTGAATGCGATTTGTGAATACGGGCCCTGAGGTTTTGGTGTTTTTTAGCTGACATCTTTCTTTGAGGAAACTAAAAGTTTTAGAGTACCTTTTATTAGTTACTGGTTTAATAAATGAATTTAATTTGGCTATTTTTCTGTCTTTTAGTCCTGGTGACCGATGTGTTGATATACATTCCTGCTGTTGTTTTCTACTGTTTATATCTGACTGGCGGCTCTGCTAAGAAAAGGGTAATGGTCATAACTACATTTTTATAAAGCACTTAACTCTAAAGAGCTAAATTTAGTGATTTGTTCTTTGAATTTGTCTTTCTAGGTTTCACTTCTTCTCAGCGTTCTTCTTTACCCGGGACTGATTCTCATCGACTATGGCCATTTCCAGTATCCTTTACAAGTACATATGTTTATTGTCATTGCAGTGTAATTTCTATACTTTGATTTGTTTAAATGAAATGTACACTGACTTAAAGAGTAACATGGCAAAACAGCAAAATTATATGGGTACCTATTAAGTTAGCTTTCCATCAAATACATCTTTTTAAACACAAAAAAATACAGTGTTATAAGTGGCATTTTTGGAAATGTTGCAAAAATAGACCATAAATATAAATCCTAAATAAAAAGAGCAGTGGTCACATCAGTTTCTTCTTGTGGAACCAATGAATTATTTGAGTTAAGATCAGAAATTTGTGCGGGTGGATATGTAGGTAGCTTGTATTTAAAACCCCTAAAAAGCTAAACTATATTGTCAAAAGTATTCGCTCACTTGCCTTTTCTGCATATGAACTTAAATGTCATCTCGTTGTTAATCCATAGGGTTCAATATGACATTCGTCTACCCTAGCAGTTGTTTGAAGGTATTTAAATTGTTCTTGGATTAGATTAGATTGGATGAGATTAGATTAGACTACACAGCATTAATCACAGAAGGAAAAAATATTTATTTTGTTTATTGCAAACAGCTGTTTATAAATTTTGATAATAATAATGAACCTAAATTGTAGTGGGGGTTGAATCATTTTAGATGCAATCGAAGGAGAATCTTGGCAACATTATGTAATAAACGAGCCATGCTTTTCAAACAGTTATATATCTTTGTAGTCTATACTATTTCATAATTCCTAAACATCTTAAATGAATGACCCTGGGAAACAGTTAATTTGTATGAACCTTGACTGTATTGGGTATAACGGTGTGAGCCTGGGCTTTGCCCTGTGGGGGGTTCTGGCTCTGGGGCTCGGCTGGGACATGTCGGGCTCCGTGGCCTTCTGCCTGGCTCTCAACTACAAACAGATGGAGCTGTACCATGCACTGCCCTTTTTCTGTTACCTTCTTGGAAAGTGTGCCAGAGCTGGGCTACTTGGGCGTGGGTAAGCATACTTTATTTACTTCCGCAGTTTTTTTGGTGGCACTACTGCCTTGCAGTAAGAAGGTCCTGGGTTTGATTCCTGGCATGGAGTTTGCATGTTCTCCTTGTGCATGCCTAGATTTTCTGCTTCTTCCTACAGTCCAAAAACATGCCTGAGCAGACTGCGTCATCTCCTTACAGTCAGCTGACTAATTTTGTGGTTTCAGCCATTCATAAAAATACTAGCTTCCCTACCATGCCTCACGTTTTCCAGTGATGATTCTGCTTAGCAGTGTGATGAACCTCAACGTCTGTAAACCCTGATTAGACGTTCGTTTGTCTTATCCACGTCCCAAAAGCCGACTCTGTCAAGTAAATTCTTCGCCTGACTCTCCTCAAACAACAAAATATCTCGATTATAACCAAACATAACTTCCTGAATGTTACGAGCGCTGCCATTTTTATTTGCTTGAGTCCCTCCTTCAATCCTAGAGAGCAGTAGTACCGTAGATCGTCACTAGGATGCGAGGAACCGTGCTAGCGTGATGTGTAAACGGTCGTCAGAACCAAGCTCGGCACGGTTAACTGATCCAAGCTCGGTCGGAGCTCGGCATGGATCGGTTTAACAAGGGTATTGTAAATGGGGCTTAAGATAAGGCCAAAATCAACGTAACTTTTATATTGGATTAACTTACTAGGTTTATTGTTGCTAGCGTGTACTCTGGGTGTGGGTTCCCTAAAGCTCCCACATATTCGAGCGTATTGTGCGCATACTGTGAGCTTGGCGGACTCCGCGCTGATTCTCTGCGGACGTTTTACCCTCCATAGTCGAGCCTACTATTGCCTACATTTGTTATGGCAAATTCCTACATTTCCTACAATTTCTGCCGGCGGCACGAAGCGGCGCAACGGATGGTAAAATGAGTGATTAGCTAGCTGAGCACCTAGAGCCGTTTATTTCCCAGCAGGCTGCCACCGCACACTTGTCAGTGAGAACAGAGAGGGATTATGATGCCGCGCGTCATTGAGACCGCCTGCTTGGAGCTGCTCAGTGTATCTAGCTCAGTGTGACGTATAAAACGGTTTGATGTAAAGACTTGTACTGGTAAAAATGTAGCCGTGCACCTACCTGTACACGTAGACCTCTGCGGAGTGAACTATGCCCGATTAGGTGGAGGCCTTACATGAATGCACTTCTAGTTGCGACATTACTGTCAGGCAGTTTTGTAGACAGCTCAGGGGTCCTATCAGTGACACAGTGTACCGTGAGTGGAGCGGCTTCATTGCTTACCAAAGCCGTAGTTACACATTTTTACAGATTTCTGAGTGCATTGTACCACATAAAATCAGTCAGTAAGCACAACTTTAATCCTATATAAAGTGCACCGGATTAAAAGGCACACCATCAATTTTTTTAGAAGATTTAAGGATTTTAAGTGTGCCTAATAGTCCGAAAAATACGGTAACTGTTCATTAACTGAATTTGGGAAAAAAATAACTCTGCAAATATTGCAAGAAAGGCTGTTTGGAAAGTCCAAACAAAATTCTTTCAGAAATTACAGAGCTCATCGCATTTTTTTTTTTTTTACAATCCTGGTAAAGTTTCATAAAAAGACTCCGAAGCTTTGGTTTCCTGCCCATGAAGCCATGCTTTGTGTAAAAGGTTCCCCTGGAGAAGAAATGGGTCCACTGCACCACAGATTGTCCCTTTATTAGAAGTGGGCTGGAGATGTTTTTTTCCACATTAAACCTTCCTTTGTTTCACGCTAGACTCACCTCAAGTGTTCGTTTTTAGTCTCATCTGACGCTCCCAGAGGAGTTTACAAACTCAGCGTGTTTAGTTTTGTCAGTTATATTTAAAAATATATTTTGAAGAGGAAAAGAAATTGCAAAAATCTAATCGTTTAGTTTTGGGGAATATTAAATTATACATATAAATGTGAAATATTTGCATAAATAGACATTTTAACATTCTTATGTGTTTTGTGTCAAAAATAAGTGACTGTTTAAAAAATGTCTCATATTTTGCTATTGTTTTCAGCGTAATGTAACGTTTTTTTGCACTGTGTGGATGTTTTGATCAACTTTTGTTACTTTGTCAGAACTGCACCCAGAAAACTCCCATCTATAAGCCAATTTAAGTTGATCCCTGTGACAACATGGTTATTGAGGAGTGCATTTGCTGAATATATTGTTTTGTCAGTGTGCATGAATGTGTCAGCTGCGAGCCCACACTCGTAACGCGAGCCTTTAAGAGAGCAGTGTCTTCCCCAGAGTCCCAGAATGACTGAGGTAATCAGATTGGATGCTATTACCAGTGTGTCCAGTGTCTGTTTATCTAGTAACAATGTACCAAGGGCATTTAGTAGCAAATGGAGTGCCGGATTAGGCCCCTGGGAAGATATGTCCAGATGACACTCTCGCCATGCCCAAACTCCTCAGCTATGCCCGTGTGTGCAACTTAACCAGCAGCTTCACAGTTCCAGCTGACAAGATACTCTGACCCGCACCGGGGAGTTTCAGCTGATGCATGGCTTTCACTGCATTCCTCAGCAGGAGGGTCAAAGCCCAAATTTAGGACTTGCAGACAGTTTGTGCTAATTGTCTAGGGAAACCCTGCAGAAACAGACGTGTCCAAGAAAAACACCCACATCTATGTCCTCAATTTATGCCAAAGTTTAGTGTTTTCTTATGATATCGTTTTACTTTTCACAGCTAAAGATGTTGTCTGTCTGTCATGTAGGTTTATCCTGTTGGTGAGAATTGCTGTGGCAGTGTTGGTAACTTTTGCCCTCTGCTGGCTGCCCTTCCTACCCGACCCCAGCCAGGCCTCGCAGGTGGTCAGGAGGATCTTTCCCGTGGCTCGTGGCCTGTTTGAGGTAAAGTGCGGAATTTCCTCAAGACAATTTATTAAATCTATTAAAACAGCAGGGTTCATACACAAAGTGTTTTACAGGACAATAAGGAAAGGTGGGTAAAGAAAATAGACAGCTGGCTATTTCCGGGGTTCAAACCCGGGTTGCGTCAGGAAGGGCATGCGGGATAAAAACTGCGTGCTCGTTGTAATGACTTGCTGCGGCGACCCCGGAACAAGGGAGCAGCTGAAACGACAGAGATTTATGCAAGACTGTAAGATAATATTCAAAAAGGCAAACTAAAACCAAAATAACAAGCTAAGACATGATAAAAAGTTAACTGATAAAGTAATCATTTCCTTTTATGCGAAGCTGTTGTGAACAGCAATGTTTTCAGTCCTGATTTAAAGAAGACTATAGTTTTTGCAAACTTAAAAATTTCAGGTAGTTTGTTTCAGGACCAGGAAACATGGAAACTAAATGCTGCCTCCTGTTGTTTAGTTTGGGTCCTGGAGACACAGGGCGAAGAGGTCTCAGTCGGCCTGAAGGGTCTCCATGGTTCATACGTGATGAGGCATTTTATAAATGTATTTAGATCAAAGACCATTCATTGTCTTTTTAAAACCAATCATTCTACAAACAGAACTAATGCAGTAATATGAAGATGGATGTCATGTAATCCCTTTTCTTTGACCAGCAGCAATTTACTTGAGCTTAATCTGCCTGATTTTATTTACTTTTTGTCTTGTTCAGAGACCAATAATTTCTATTATTTACAATAATAGAAATTATTAAAAAGATAATTTCAATATATAGATATTCTGTGTTTTGTGGAAGCCGTTTTATTCTGGCTCCATTTTTAGATGCTAGCAGGCATATTTAGTAATAGACTTTGTGTGAAATCTCCAAATTTAGCTCTTTGTCTATAAAGACGCTTAGATTTATTTTTCTTTTGGGACTGAAAACAATGATTTATGTCTTCTCTGGATTATGTTTAGAAGAAATGATTAATTATCTAGTCAGTGATATGGACACACTTAGTGACTGTAAGGCATTGTAGTCACGTGGAGACAGAAAAATGTGGAAATTTTGTGTTATCACGTGTATGGTTTAAAATCTTGTAGTACTCAGCAAACAGGCTTAAACTGATATTTTTCTTATGTGCAAGCCGCCAGAATCGACAGATTCCTGGATAGGCGTTGAAATGTTTTCTCTAAATTTCAGTCTGTTTGCTGTTGCCATAACCCGGATAATTGAGAATTTGTGGTTCTTATTAATCGGAGGAAAATGTTTTACATTTTACTAGAGTAGTCCAAGATTAGAGCCTTTAGGAACCCCCACTTGGTTGCTCAGCTTCATAATGATCAAAACCACATCACAGATGTCCAAGGAAATTTGGTGAATTAGGAAATAGGATTTCCATTGTCAGGATTTTCTTTTACTGATGGCCATCCAGGTTGTTAAGAGTAGGCGTCGATACTGAAACACTGTCCGATTATTAAAAAAATAAAATAAAAAAATTAGTATCATGAGGCATGTTTCCATCCAGTTGTCATGTGAATTTTTGAGAAAAGTTTTAAAATGTCTCCAAAAAAGAAGGTGCAAATTAGACATGTTTCCATCTACTAGTTTAGAGCGAATTAAGCAGGCTATGCAAAACCTAATTTGCAGATTTGGTTTTTTTTTGGTGACATTTTAAAAGTTAATTCAAAATTTGCATGATAACTGAATGGAAAGATGGCTAATGTCACTCCAGACTCGGTACACTCTTCTATTGTTCTTTCAGCACCTACAGAGCATTTTACAGAGGGGACCATTTTTATTAGGCTGCTCTAACATGAGCGTAGCTAGTTTAAGAAAGCTAATGTAATTCTCTGAAAACACTTCTCCTAAAACCTTCTTTATCATCTGTCTTTTCAAAAATGGATTTGACTTAGCACATTTGGTGCCAATTCAGTCCTGAATAAAACTAAATACTAAACCAAGACCTGGTTGTAGATTTCTCAGCGCTGTGGGCTGAGCACCTTTTCTAATAAACACACATACAATAGTCTTTTTTTTTTTTTTTTTTTTTCTTAAAGGATGAAAAACACTTTGGTAGGGCAAACCCAGATTTTTTCAACATAATAATGTGCACTGTCTGTAATACAACAATGAACACTGTTCCCAGAAATGCAGAACTCTTGTTTTAAAAGACTTTCACGCTGTTTTGTAGGATTTATTGCAATCATGATGAAAGTGACTGTAAAACTTGATTATAAATTCATCTTTTTCGCAATGAAAGCCTGAGCTTTTGAAAAAAAAAAAAAAAACACTGCTCTTAAAGGCGAAACTTACCCTTTACCCAATTTTCAAAACTTTAGTTACATTAAGTAGTGCAATTGTACTGCCGGGCAGCACACAAGTATTGCATTCAGTCACATTTTTAAATATTTCTTGGTGCTTTCAACAACAAAAAAACATCAGTCAGCATCAGTGGAAATAGTTTAGACCGCAAAAGTAACAATCCCAAAGAGCTTTTCATTGTAAGGCAAACTTGCTATTCTTATTATGAAAATAGGATTTTTCCTAATGACAATAAAAAGTACAATATTTTCCCATCCCTTTTGCACGACTTGCTGCTGTTAACTTTTGTCAGGATATTTACTTTAGTCAGTTTTCAGTTAAAAACACTCTGATCTCTGGCGTCAGAAATTCCTAACAATTAATCCAGTGTGATGCATATTACAAAATCAATTAACTGACAAGTATCAATGCGAAATAATCCACTACAATTATTTATCCTTTTTGAAATGATGTCTGAAAGTTGTGGGCTGCTTCACAAACGGAAGCTGGTTAAGTTTAGAAGCGAAAATCCCCTTTTTTAATGTCAGAAGTTGCCGTTTTACAGCCTGTGACATTTAATAAACTCATTTTATAATAGTTCTACACCGAGTTAAAAGCTGCGACCGATGCTTTCATTGACGTCATACGCAAACCCGTGAAGCACACGTCGTTCCCTACACGATGTTCCCGACTTTCGGCATAGTGAGCAGCCTCGCAGCCCTCCCACTGCTTAGCTTGCTGCAAGCCGATCCCTCGCCGGATCAAAGAAAACAGTGGAATAAAATGGTGAAAGGTCAGGAGATCACTTTCACCCTATCCCTGGGAGGTGTTGGGATTCATGATGTACAGTAGGAGGATGCAGATAAATCTAACTAATTTATGGCCGGATTGTTTTCAGCACTTCATAGCTCAGACGTGCTGCAGCCATATGGACCGATGAGAGGGGCGAGTGATACACTTAAAGGCATATCGGAGCACATCGGACAGCTGGTGTCCCCGCTGCTGACTGTCTTAGGGAGAAAGAAAAAGAAAAAAAAAAACACGTGTGCTTGCCGTGTCAAACACTTATATTTGCTGCACCGTGACTGCTCGGTTGTATAAAGAGTCGCTAGTGCATGATAATATTTTGAAAAGGAAAGATGACGAAGAAACAAATTAAAAAAAAAAAAAAAAAAAAACCTGAACCGCTTCCGAAATTAGTGTTGAAAGCTGTCATGGAAGAAGCGGGGTTAAAGTGACTGTGTGTGCTTATGGCCGAATGTTTAGGTGACAGCTCACAGGCAGAGCTCTCCAGCTCCTGTTTCTGAAACCTTTTAACCCTGAGATTTCTTGCCCCCGCTCCCCGATGTGGCACCTACTACAAGGTGTCAAAGACATGCGGCGGAGTTGGATGTGGCGCAGGACGCGTCGCGGCTGCATTTGAGCAACAGAACGATACGAAACGTACAAAACGGGCTTTGATGACAGCATGAAAGGCCTCCTGTTGCAGCTGAAGTCATGCACTGCAAGCAGAAGGGCCGGAGCGCGTTGGCGAGGGAGGGAGGAAGGCGGCTGACTGCTGACTGGTGGTCCTGGCGACTTCTGGGAGGGGAGCAGTTGTAAGTTTACCCACTGAGCTGCATTCTGCTGTCTCATATTGCCGCCTGCTCACAAAAATGGCACCAAACGCTTCTCGCTGTGAAATTCCTTTCTGGCTTCGAAGGCTCGCATTTGCCAGGAGTTCTCCTGCCTGCGACTTGGAGTCCAGGAACATTCCCGCGGTGGTTATTCGATGTCGAGAAGGAGAGAAGGGGGGAAAAAGGAAAGGACGGGGCTGTGAAAACCCAGCCCTGGACAGTTTAGTGCTGCTGACCAGGCTACCATTGAGATTTTTTAAAGCAGGTGTAGCGCAGAGAGGAGGCCGGGAATAGATTTTTCTCGATAGGATGACACTTAAAAACGGCTACAGGGGTTTTATTAAGTTGATCTGGGCATGTGTGACATCACGGGCCCAGTGGTGGCTCGGATCTTATTTTAAGTTATCCCTCAGCTTCTGCTTGAGCACTTGACCCCTCCTCATTTGATCTGAACTACAACTACCACACAGCTGTCAAGACGTTTGTAACACACGTCATCTCTGACAAAAAGAAATCAGGTTTCGTAGTGTTAAGTTACATTAAACTATACTAGTGTACATTAATCGGTGTACATTAATCAGTTTCACATTATTAATCATAAATCTGTCCAAAGGATTTTTTTTCTTATCTTCCCATATAACAAATCTTTAATACAAATTCAAGAACGCAACAATATTCTTTAGTTTTCAAATTAGGATATTAAGTTTTCAGATTAGCTAGATTAATTTATTATTGATTTGATTAATTATGATCAAAAGCAGGATGATTAATTATAATTAATCATACTGTTGTTTATGTCCTTATATTTGCTAAGTATATTAGAACAGATCTTAACTAAAATAATACAAACAGGATAAAAACAAATATGCCACTATGTCTGCTCTACTGCTAAAGTAAATACAAATAAAGCTAATCCAATACTTTTTTTTAAAGTTGGTTAAAATGTAACTTTTGCTGAAAGTCTGTCAGGCTTAATTTAGGGTTTAAAACCTACCTCTAATTTAAGGGAAGCGAATTATGAGGAATTTAAAGTTGCTTAATTACTCTTTGCTCCATCAGCTTCAATCACCAGAACTGAGCCTAGAACAGTCTTAACTGTGATCCAGAATCTGCTTTGTGCTCACCTGCAGAACTGACTTGGATTAATGTCCGTGCTCCTCCTGTACTTTCAGTTCAAAGTTTAGCTGAGGTGTAAATATCAGCACAGTAGCCATGTTCCCATGTAACTATACGGTTAACTATTAACGGGTTGGCTACTGGTTCTGGTTGTATGTCTGAATATCTTAGTGGATCCACACCTGGATTTGAAACCAGGTGACACGACAGGAAACATGAAACCAAAATCCTTGCAAAAATTACACTAGACAATCACAACAAGCTGATCAGGCTTCTCGTTGACTTGGTCCAATAAATCTCGCTGGTCCTAGTTATTTTGTGTCTCTGGACTAAGAACTCGTCCGCCTAGAGAGCTGGTGGCTTCAGGGAAGGAGATTTCACAAGGGCTGATCAGAGAACCAATAGAAAAGGCAGGAACCACGCTGCCTTAGATGGTTAGACGAAGAAAAAGGATTCAGAGCAGAGAGAGCATAAAAATGTCAACAATCTATTCCGGTAGATAAAACTTTCCTCTGACTGGAGATATTCTCACATTCTAGTGTTCAATCGTTCTAGTGAAAATAGAAAGCGTTAACACTCAGAGTTTAGCACAATTTGTGTTTTAAAGTTAACTAATCATGAATACTTCAAAGGCTTTTCTGAATTTCTAAAATAGCAAAAACAAGCTAATTCATATTTGAAGGACTTTGACACATGAGATTTTTTAACACTAAAGATTTTTCAACACTAAAGCTCTTTTCCATCAAGGGTATTTTGAAGTAGCCTCGTGAGACCATCCTGATCTCGCGAGCTTTCAAGGTTTCACTCGCAGATCAGTCTGGCTACTCTCCGTTAAAGAAAATTTGGAGCCGTTCACCAAACGAACGTCCAATCAGCGTTGGCTTTGAGGCGGGTTGAGGTGTGACGCAACGAAAAGCGCGTCAGTTCAGTCTAAAGAACATGGCGGCTTCAGCCGATGAAACTAGCGTTAGCGTGGCTATCGAGCAAGTTTTATCGGAATTACAGAGTATTTCGTTGCTGAGCTAACGAGCCTTTACCTGCAGCAGCAAGAGTAGCTTGGCTTGTGGTTGTGTTTTCGTCATCGCTCTGTTACGAGCGACGACGAACCATGTTGACGAGTACGTCATATGCTTCGTTGATCTGATTGGTTTATTTGGCCCGTCTATCACCAACATAGGCCAATCAGCTAACCAGTATTTTCGCCCCTTCCCAAAATTATTTCAACGGAAGGTTTCCAGATGGATATGCGAAGCAAATCTATCTGGCGGCGTCAGGTTAATTTTGAAGGGACTTGGTGACAAACAGTTAAATTAAAAAGTCAGAATTCAGAGATGACATTGTTAAACATGATGGTAAATGAAATAATACATGTTTACTGTTTTTTCTAAATTGTTAGTATTAGTAATTTTAAGAATTTTTAATTTTTATTTTTTTTTTTGGTTTTTATGTCAAAACTTGCCGCTTTGTTTTATGCCCATTTAAAGATGAATATTTTGGTATTATATGGTATTATTTTTTTAATAGATTTAAGTGTTTAGTCAAATTCATTTCAGAATAATGTGCAATATTTAGTCTGCCTTAGTTTAAATAAAATTTAAAATAGAAATAGAACTTCAAGCTGAAAAGTGAGTACGACCGTTAGCGTTTTAGTGGAAGAAAATTTGTGCTTACCATCAATTCCAAGTATTATTTTACAGCAGCGCTGAAAATTTAGAAAAATAAAAAGTAACAGTCCCACTTGATTACTTTTTCTTCCAAACGGTAATCTGAGGGGTGTGTGTGTGTGTGTGTGTGTGTGTGTGTGTGTGTGTGTGTGTGTGTGTGTGTGTGTGTGTGTGTGTGTGTGTGTGTGTGTGTGTGTGTGTGTGTGTGTGTGTGTGTGCAGGATAAGGTGGCCAACACATGGTGCAGCCTGAACACCCTGATAAAGATCAGATCCATTCTGACAGCCGACTCTCAGCTTTACCTCAGGTAATCCTTCCATCTGTGAAACAACATTCATTTTATTCCCACTTTGTCTTCCTTAGGCCTATTTGTTTTTCTGTTTAATTTTTCATAAAAAAAATTTTGTCACCTGTCCCAAACCCTTCGCCTACAACTATTCTTTTATTTATATTTTTTATTTTGTGGGAAAGCTAAGCTTCCCTTGGGAATAAAAGCTGGGATCAAGCGAATCAAAACAGATCATCCCCCAAGCAGAGGACTCACGAGAAACTTTGAACAACAAGTTATATTTGTTTTTCTAAATGTGGCACCAAGATGTTGTAGTGCCCAAGGGGCGATGTTAAAACAAGGCATAAATCAAATCGTTTCAAAACTCTCATGAATCATGTCTTGCTAAAAGCTGAAGCCCAGTGTTTGAAGAAGTCGGTCCAGCAACGCTATGGTGGAACCTGCTTAAATAACCGAGCTGGCTAAATTTAGGGGTCTTGTGTTTGCAGCATGGACACGTTTCTGT
Organism: Fundulus heteroclitus; assembly: GCF_011125445.2. Classification (NCBI taxonomy): domain Eukaryota; kingdom Metazoa; phylum Chordata; class Actinopteri; order Cyprinodontiformes; family Fundulidae; genus Fundulus; species Fundulus heteroclitus. The sequence goes on from NC_046369.1 coordinate 6,013,624, forward strand.
CGGACTGTTAAGACCAGGGATCAAGCTGGACCTCTTTTATTGTTGTGTAATTTCAAGCAAATGAAAAACTCCTGTGTGGCGTACAGCCTATATTAAACAAATCGGCTGTGAAAATGTAAGCCGCATATTTCCAGACCACAAAAACCTCTCCTAAAGAAAACAAACATATGAAACTCACTGTTGCACATGTTATCATACCTACTGATCCCTTTACTTTTAAAATCTATTTTTGTTTTGCTGTGTTTGGGTCTCTCCTTTTTTATTTCGGTAATAAATGATTTGTAGCATGAACACATTGTTGCCCTCTCACATAACTAACCCCTGACCCCTCTGCACATTCACTCTCACCTTCAAGTCTGGCTCTGCTGGTGCTGGGGCCCCCGGCAGGTGACAATTGACGGGTTAAGCTAATGCCGACTAACCTTTTGAGAACCATTATTATTTGGTCAGTTCCTACATGTGTAGAGGTCATCGCTTCGGAGCAGGTGTTGTCCTAGAAAGAAATGCACTAAACGGTGTGTACATGTGTGTTTCGTCGTGTGTGTGTTAATTTTGTGGCGTAGGATTTAAAAAAGATTTCTTTGTTTCGTGTGTTTCAGTTTTGCTTTGACTCTCTTAGCCGCACTGCCATCCTCTATCAGACTGCTGATGAAGCCCACCTTCTGGCACTTCAAACTGGCTTTGGTGAGTGTGCTGTGGTAACAGTACTGCACCCATTGGAACGTTTTTATTCTTTTATGTTACAACCAATTCAATTTTATTTTATTTATATAGCGCCAATTCATGACACATGTCATCTCAACGCACTTTACAAATTCAAATTCAATCATATTATACAGATTGGTCAAAAGATTTCATATATAAGGTAACCAGTTGATTGCATCAAGTCTTGACAAGCAGCATTCACTCCTCCTAAAGAAGCGTAGAGCTACAGGGAGAGTCGTCTGCGTTGCCAATGGCTATTTCAGCAATCCCTCATACTGAGCAAGCATGAAGCGACAGTGGAAGGAAATCCTCCCCATTAACAGGAAGGAAAACCTCCAGCAGAACCAGCCTCAGTATGAACGGTCATCTGCCTCGACCGACTGGGAGTTAGAGAAGACAGAGCAGAGACACAACAAGAGAGACAAAAAAGCACAGAAGCACACATTGATCCAGTAATCTGTTCTACATTAGATGGTAATAGCGGGGGATCTGTTTTCCCTGGATGATGTCAGAGCTAACAGAACGCCAGACCAGGTGTTCCTACTATGAAGGAAAAAAAAAAAGAGAGAGGACAAAAAGTTAAAAGCACAAACCTCATTGTATTTTATTGGGAATTTTTTTTTGGGCTAGATTAACACAAATTCAGGATAATTGTTTTCAGCACCCTTTTTCTCTGATGCCACTAAAAAGTCCAGTGCAAACAACTGCTTTCAGAACTCCACTAATTGGTAAATGGAGTCCACCTTTATGAAAAGCAATCCCAGTGTAAATAGAGATGTTAAGTGAAGGCCTCATTGGGGTTTATTAACCAGAGAGGCAACCAAGAGGCCCACAGTAACTCTGGAGGAGCTGCAGAGACCCACAGCTCAGGTGGTAGAGCCTCTTGACGGGTCATCAATTAGTTTGGCACGTCACAAGCTGGTCTTAATTGAAAGAGGCAAGGAGCAAACGATCGTTGAACAGCAGTCAAAAAACTCAGATAGGAGACACAGAAAACTGGATTATGATGCTACAGTCGGTTGAAAACAAAGTTGACCGTCATCTTCAATAAACACAATGCTATGGTAAACTAACATGGCATATCCCCTTGAACAAACTATCTCCACACAGACCCATGGTGGTGATAACACCATGATTTGGGATGGGTTTTGTCCTGCATGGACAGAGAAGCTGGACCTGGGAGGAAATGGGTCAGAGGCTGCAAAAATGTTCATCTTCCAGTAGGCCAGAGCTGGTTTAGATAAAAACACATTCAGATGTTGGAATGGCCCAGTCAAAGTCCAGGAATAAAAGGATTAGCGGCTGTGGTAGCAGTGGAGGGTAGTTCTTAAAAGCATTGATTTAGGAGTGCTAAATACACATCAATGGCAGACTTTTTTCAGATTTTATATGTAAAATGATTTCCTTTTTCCTTTCATTCCACAATTAAGTACTACTATATGTGGTCTAGCTAGCCTATAAAATTCCAATAGTACTGTTATATGAACACGTTGGCACTTTTTTATGGTGTCTTGCCATTTTGATTCCCTTTTTAAATGTTTTGATTACATTTTTGCTCTCAGGTCAACTCATCTCTGGCCTTTTTCCTTTTCTCCTATCAAGTCCACGAGAAGTCCATCCTATTGGCTGCCCTGTAAGTTTTTTTTTACTATTGATCCTGAGTATTAAAATCCTCATGTGTGTTTTTCTTGTATCCGTTTTCATTGCCACCCTTACCTCACAGGAAGAAGGTCCTTGATGGAAATCAGAGCCTTTCTGATTTGAAATGCTAGTTGTCGTTATTACCTATTGTTCCTTTTTAAATGATCTTGGTTTAAATTTAGATAATCTGTGGATACCAAATCTGCCAATTTTTAACTAAGGGAACCTACAATAATAAACCTAGAGGAAAAGAAAAGTTGAATTCTTCCCCTAAAATTGGGAGCTACTGGGCTTAACAGGTTCTCACAAAGGATCCGTTTTAGTACATGTGCACTTGCTAGAAGTGACATTATCTCCCTGCTATTGTTTTAAACCTTTAAAGTAAAGACTTATTTGGGTTTCCACCCCTGATGGTTGCTCCTAGTCCAAGCAACCATCGTCATGATATGCATTGTTTAATTTTAGCGGCGGTTCATGCGATAGTTTCAGAGCTTAGACGTGTGGCTTTAAATGCATGCATGTCCGTTGTGCGTTACCTTTTACGCTGATATGTACCACGCTGTAGAAGGAGAGTGGAACCTGGGATAGCATTCGCAGCGAGGGATTTAGTTCCTGGATCAGGGCTCATCTATTAATCCAGATCAGTGTAGATTGTTGCTTTATTAACTATTGAGTTATGTCTCCCACCTGTCTCCCTGAATCAATCAGTAATGCATGCCCAGAGATTAGGAGAGAATAGTAGGCAGCAGCTCGGGGTGTTGTTAGCGCAGGATCAATTATTGGGCTGTAACAGGATCGCCAAAGAGCGCTGACTGTAATTATGGGCTCAGGGACCGTTGGAAAGTTCCTCTGTTGGAGAACGGTGTAGAAATGACGCTGCTATTCTGCTCCGGTTAAAAATAGGTTTATATACGGACACACAGATATGAACTCGGTTGCCACTGCTTGTTCAGATCTTAATTTGGAATTTAAGAAATAAGTTATCATTTGCAATCAAATACGCAATGAAAAAAATCATGTTATTTAGGCATTGAGCGTTGATCTACTTTATCTTCATGTCTGTTTATGTTAAAGTTGGTTACTTGAGAGTCAGCTGCAGCCTCCTTTTTGTTTCTTTCTAGCCCGGTCTGCCTCCTCCTGAACGACTTTCCATTTATGAGTGTTTGGTTCCTGCAGGCCTCAACGTTCAGGTAAAGAAAATTCCAACAGCAGACGACAAACTAAACATTTAAGCTGCATGTCATTTTTTTGCTGCCCCCTTTTTATTGTCGACTGTATAGTTTATGAAACATGGTAAACGGGCTGAATTTTTAAAGCACTCAAATCTCTCGCCAGTGGAGCAACATTCGCCCAGCATCTGCGAAGCTTGTTGCCATGTTTCTCTTCGAAAGGCTCACAGAATCAAATTAATTTTGAGTACAAACATCTGATCTGCTTTACCAGAAAACTGAAAATGGATTTCAGTTTGGTGCCGTAGCAAGATAATGACCCAAAATATGTGGCTAAATCATTGCAGAAATGCTTCAGCAGACAAAATTACTCTTTAATTTATAAAAAAATTTTTTTCTCTTAGAAGAATAACAAAGTGTGTTGTATGGTTTAACTTTAGGGGTGCCAGTGAGTAGTAACTTTGACTTTGTAAAATAAATGTTTTGTAACATGGGATCTTTTTTTAAACTGAATAAATGTCCTTTTTAGATGTGTGAGTGCGCTACAGAAATAAGTAACTTATTTATTAACCCCTTTGTCATTTAGCTGGGCTAGCCATGTCAGCAGATGCTGTATATTAGTAAAATTGCACTACATGCCATTACTCTTGAGTCTCAGTCTGGCTGCCCTGACTTGAATTCATCTTAATCTTGTTATATATGATTTGCTGTAATTTAGAACTGTTTGTCCTGTAAAGTGCAAATAGATATGATCCTAAAAAATTGGCAGGAAAAGGGAAAAAAAAGAAAAGCAAGTGCTGCAACTAACTTTCAGCTAAGATCAGCTGTTGTTAAATTCTTCCGGCAGCTCTAATTGTTGTGCGTGTGTTTTACTATAAGGACATGTGTGGCTTACACGACATGCTCGGCATGCCTGCTGTCTTAGGCCGCTGTTTGGGGAACCGTTCTCAGTACAGTTTGACTTGGGCTCACATCACCGCTGCACACTATTTCTTAAAAAAAAAAAAAAAAATCCATCTTTTGTTTACACAATTGTCTGATGGAATGCTCATGTGAATGAACCCAGTCTGCTTGCATGGAGGAACTATGTATTTCTTAATTGTTAAACATTTAGCAGCTGAATGGAACGTTTCAGTTTGAATAAATCGTTTTTTGTGCAGACTAAGGCTTTTCTCAGTAGGGTGTTGTGTGTGTTTACTGTGAGCCAACTGTTGTTCTTGCCTCGGCCTCACTGCTAAACTGACAAGTTCTGCATGGATGTCATAACCGTCTCTCCTCCGGGGACGTGCTGCTCGTGACGGCTTGCAGGACTCAAATGTTTCACTTGCTGCTTCTTTTCTTCAACCAAACATGATACTGAACTGAATTGCGTAGCTGGGAAATGGTAAAAGGTTGTGCATGTCACACATTTTCTTCCAGTGCATGCACTGAATATTAACAAATTTGTTTGTATATAGATTTATCACACCCCTATTTGTGTATATAGCATTTTAAACCATGTCATACCAATATAGCCAAATTTGATTCTGACTCCTGGTCAGAAAATGGCTAAACATTGTTATTTTTTCCTTCTGTCTAGCATGCTTCCTCTTTTCCTGAAAGATGGCCTGCTGGTGCCCTACGCTGTGACATCAGTGGGGTATCTCTTCCTTACCTTCTACTTATTGTCCGCTCTGGATGACTGCTCAGAGGCCGAGATGAATCTGGGATGCTATAGCAAGCTGTTTTTCTTCCTACCCAAAACTTACCTGGCCTGTATGATGAGATGGAAGGTGAGTGTGACCTGCGACTGGAAGAACTTGCAAATGCTTCATGCTCAAACTCTTCTGTAAGGACTTGGGTCTACATTTCTTTTTGCTTGTCTGTTGAACTGATCACAGTGGCCAAGTGAAATTATTTGTCACTGTGAAAATAATGTTTGAGACGTGTGTTCCTGCGCTGACAAATACTTTTTTAAAACATTGTTTATTATTGGCAATCTATTTCTTTTTTTTTTTAAATAATAGAGATGTACAGAAAATAAATGGGTGTTGACCTGATTTTAGAGAATTATTTGCAGACCTCAGAAATCTGATCTATTTTCCAAACAGTTGCAGCTTGAAAACAACATTAGAGGAAGCACAGAGATGAAAGATGCTTTTTCTTTTTTTTTTAAAGAAAACAGCATTGTCAAAGTTTATTCAAACAGCAAGAGAGAGCAGGGATTTCAGCAGATAACAGGAAGGCATACAGTACAGTTTAATCCTTCTGAGCTTTCAGCCTACAATTTACTGGATTTAGAAATCTTGGCAGCCTCTTGGAATTCCCAAAGCTGTGGTAAGAGTCTGATTTCCCTACAAAAGCCTTTGGAGTTTGTTTGTTCTTTTAATAATGCCATTAAGCTAACTTCAAATTTTTAGATTGTATAAACAATTTAAAATGTGAATTTCATAATAATCTTTTCAAATTTTATATTCCTGTCAAAGCTTAAAAAAAAAATCTGAAATCAATGACAAAAATCTGATTGGTGTATCTCTTAAACACTAAGTTCTGCTGCAGTCTAGACAGAGTTATGCATTTTTGAAAATGCATCTGTTTACAAGCTGTGATAATTGATCATTTATTGGCGTATTGAAGGTGTCTCTTTTTGTAGTGGATCTTTGTACCACTACTCTGGTATTACTTCAAATTAAAGAACCAGGAGGGTCGGAGTAGATGTACCATCAATGTGGAATTCAGCCTTATACACCTATTAGATCATTAAGTATCTCTGATTCTTTTGAATGCGCAATGTGACCTTCATCTGAGCCAGATGGCATTAAACTTACTTACTGGACATGTCAAACAATGTTGTGGCTTGAGCATTGCACCTTACCAAAAATATATAAACAGCAGAAATATTCCGCTATTAAAATAGCTGTAAGTGCTATGTTAATGTTGCGGTAAAACACAGTAAGAATACTAATCTCATGCTACGCTATGCAAATGTTCTGTCTGCATTGATGGCACTCACTCACCTCAGCATGATGGATGCTTGTCGCAGACATGTCAGGGGAGTTTAATACATTTTCTGATTGATTTAGTTAATACCTGTATGACTGCCTGAGGACACTCTAGACATGTAGAGCCAAGTTCAGTCCAAGATGTTTAGGTTGTAAATAAGTACAGAAATAGAAAAGAAAAAGCCGTTACTGAAAACATCAAGTTGTTCTATTCTTACACTTCATCTCAACTTGTTTTGACTCGCATAGAAACCATTTTTTAGCTCTGCCAAGATACATTACTAAATAAAAACACTACCAGCAGGCAATTGTTGTACTTGGTACAAAATGTTTTATTTCAAATTACTTTTGCAAATCTTCGTTGTTCCGGCCGGCTAGAGCAGATTGTTTTTTTCATGTCATGTTAAATCCTGATTAACATGACATGAAAAATGTCATGGTTAAAAATGATTAACATTCTGCTCCAATGGCGTAGGGGTTGTGAGCATGACCCATATACAGAGGCCTTAGTCCTCGACGTGGCTGACCCGGGTTCGATTCCGGCCTGTGTTCCTTTCCCCCATGTCCCCCCCCCTCTCTCTCTCTCAAACCCCCTCTCCTTTCAGCCTGCTTTGTAAAAAATGAGCCACCAGAAAACCTATTTTTAAAAAAAGGTTAACATTGCCAAAGTATACATTTGAAATTAAATTATTTTCAGTCATCAGTCTGTATGTTTGCAGTTTAATTGATAGTCTAAAAAGTTCATACAGATTTGTTTTTACTCTTATATCAAAAATGTAGAATAAAGATTGTAGTTCAGCACATAAACAGCAGATATACATATTTAAAGCCCTGATATTTCAGCTTCAAAATGTCTGATACAGCTTAATGGCCTCAGTAGGATAATAGGCATGGATATAAAACAAGAACTTAACCTTTGAAAAAATATTTCTATATATGCCTACAGTAACATTTAAAAAGGCTTGGCTGTAAAAAGAAGGGTGCTGATTTCAAGATCCTAGGTGGCCTGTACTTCCAAGTGGCTCTAGACCTAAATTGCAATGTTGTCAGAAGATATATCCAACTGTAAAAATAAATATCATGTGCTGGTGTAAGCTTTGTAAGCTGTCCCGGGACGACTGCTGCTGCCAGCCTTAGAATTATTTATCACTTATTTGAGTTTCCACAACATCTGAAGTGGCTTTGCCGCCAACTCCTTAGCGACAGCAGCACCGGTAGGGTGTCAGAGATTAAGAGAAGGTGTCTTTTTATAGGACGTGTCATTAACACAGGTTTGCCTAGATATATTTATTTACACAAGCAGCATAAATAGTGAGCCCAGACGATGGAGATAAGGTTTCATGGGTTTTGGGCGGCGGAGAGGAGAGGGTATGAGATGTTTCCTCCATAATAATCCCAGACTTATCTTTTGGGTCATAAAGCAAAGCCAGACGCATGAGCGCGCTCACTCCCACAGTCCTGTCTGTTAGTAACTCTAGAAGACAATTTAAAAAAAATGGTTCAATGGGCCAAAAGATTGTAATTAGTGGTACAATTACCATTATAGACTGTTTGTTTTTCTTTTACCATTTTAATGCCAATCACCCATTTGTAGATTTAAATAAAAGTTACCCCAAAGCTTTTTAATTATTTATTGATTCATTGGATTGCTATTATTCCATTAAGCGAAATGCCAACAGTTTGTTCATATCAGGTGAACAGCCAGATATAATTAAAAAAAAAATTTTTTTTTATATGTTCCTCATTTTATTCATCATTAATGTGGCTTTTTTCCCCCACCAAGACTACATGAGATTGGTCTCTTTTAGTTAGGAGCAAGCAACTTATTAGACCTCCTGGAGTGTAACTATTAAGCTCATGTTTAGGAGAATTTTTTTTTTTTAAATAAACAAAAGAAAGAAACGGAGACAGTCATTTGAGATAAAAATTAGTTAATATAACCTTAAGTATAAAACTACAACTTTTCACAGTCTGATTTTCTGTAAAGAAAATTGCATTTGGGTTGCCACCGACTCATTATTTTTTTTATATAATCAATCAATATAAGCAATTTATTTTCTTCCAATGTAAAAAAAATCTATTTTATTTTAGTTTGCAATATTTTGTTTTTACTATAAACCTTTGCCTTTTTCAAAAAGGCCTGAATTTTCACAATATCTAACATGAGGAGATTGAACTGGAAATAAAAAAAGACTTCAGCTCAGTCTTAAAGGTAGGGTGAGTTGTAAGCAGGGTCACTTAGAGAACATAAATTAGGGGGAATGTTTAATTTCTGCTTGTATAATTTTAGATTAAAGACAAAATGATAAGAAGAAAATAGTAATTATGAGGAAAAAGTTTAAATGATGAGTTTAAAATCTTCAGCCCTAAGCAGCGTAGCAGATAACGCTCTGAGAGTCGTTAAGGCAATGGCAAATAACGAAGATTGAGTTTTAGTTCTTTCTATTAAATTAAAAGGTTTGTTTTTTTTTACGTTGTAATAACTTCTTAGCATAATATTGTTTGCAGTATAGTACTTTGAACTGATTTACCTTGTACCAACTTCCAATGCTTTTTATGGTAATAATATTTATACTTATTCATTCAGAAGGTTGTTCTCTCTCTGCAGCTTACTGCTTACTGAGGAGTGTTGCTGAATGTGTGAAGAGGAATTTAAAGGGGGGAGTTGTGTTTTGGAAAAATAAAAGGCTGTGATTTTCACAGATGAGACAAAAACCCTACCAGAACTGGTTTCTGAAGCAGTTTCCTACTTTGGTTTTTAGTTTTTCCTGTGACGCATGTGGAACAAACAGAGGGATATACAGAATCCTGAAGTAAAACCAACACTTAATGTTTCCCCGTTATAAGATATTATAACATTCTTGAGCTAGATCACTGTAAAGTCCCCCATTAAATGTTATGTTCATGTTAATCTGACCCTTAATGCATCCTTATTCAAACCTAACATTTCGTTCTGATTTAATGTTTTTGACTCAACCATTCTGCCTTTATCATTAATAGTTCTACCTCAGCATTGCTCTTATGGCTGTTTTGAGCATCCTGAGTGTCGTCTTGGACCCACCGCCACATCTACCGGACCTGTTTCCTGTGCTGGTGTCAACGACCGCCTTCCTGCACTTCCTGGGAGCCTTCCTACATTTTAATATTGTCCAGTTCAGCGAGCCGGTCAGCAAGAAAAGCCAAAAGAAAAACAACTAAGCTATTTTTTTTTTCTTTCTTTTTTACCCCAGGAGACTCATCATTATACTGTTAGGCGTATTGGCTCTGCACATTTATATAGTACATTAGGCTTTTATGACATTCTGTCAAACAGATAAATTAAAAGTATCTGTATTGAAGAATGTTGTGAGATCAAATGAAAGGACAAAGTATTGGTAGTTTTGCTGTATGGACCAACGATGCATGTGAAATATTCTTTGGATAAATTGTTTTACTGTAAGGGAAACGGCATCATTTCTATTTTGTAATAAAAATTTACACAGGCAGGTATCCTGCAGCCTAGATATGCGACTTTCAATGCCACATCGATAAGAACTTGTAATAATAATTATTGTTGAAAGCATAAAAGGTGTTGATTTAATTGTGCTGTTACTGTTCATTGTGTCTCTTGGGCTCTTTAAGGATTGTGCTGATTGCACATTGACCTGTTTTGTATTCCTGCAAACTTTTCTTTGTTTTCTACTGTGCATTCCTGTGATTCATTAAAGTTATTTTGAACAAACTTAGTTTTCATAAAAATTGATTTCTCACATCGCTGAAGGGAACATCATTTTTAGTGGTGCATTATTAAATAATTAAACTCAAACCAGCTTCAAATAAATTGTCTACATTAGCCAAGTAGTCTGCTAAAATCACCCTCAAAGCTCTGGTGGAGACGGAGCTCATAATTAGACGGAAATTATATCTTTCCGAGCTTTTATTCAACATCATCAAATATTAATTATGAGCTCTTGATGCTACAAGGGTCCTCAACAAAAGACCTGCACATTTAAAACAAAACCAGGGAAAGGAGAGGCTTTAAAAGGTTTGATGGAAGGTGACATATCTGAGCATAATGCTATAAAGTTGAAATACCACACAAAAAGGTACAAGCAATTTCTTTCTCCAATCTCTCTGCGAGTTAATGACGGGCATAAAAAAATCCATTACAACTATAAATGTTATCGGGTCAGCGATGGGGACATGTGGATGGAGGGAGCAGCCGGCTGCTTGGAATGTGCTGCAGGGATAAATAGAAACCCTACATCTGAGTTAACTGTTGCGACAGAGCGACATGAACACAGAGGGACACTTATGCACCTGAGAAAAGTCTCACATTATAAATTATCAACATCATTTCTTCAAAAATAAATTATGCTAAATAGAATTGATGAGGATATTGTGAAGCAAAACTAATTTTGGAATCAAGACATGTTTAATTTGTCAACAAATTTTATGTTGATGTTCTGAGCACTCATAATTCATACATTAAAATAATTTGTTTTACCCTCTGAAAACTCTATCTCAGAAATTATAATATTCATGTGTGCGTGCATTCTTGTTTTTGTAGCTGAGCGACATTTGTTGCTCATTTTACATTTTTTGGTCCTCACTTTTTTTCCAGGCTAGTGGTCCGGTATAGGACTAAGGTGTCAATTAGGTTTAGGTTAGGGTTAGTTATAAACCCGTAAAGATTTGGGCTAGGGTCAGTGTTAGGCCATAGAAAAGCTTGAAGATGAATGGAAATCAAGCTTAGGTCCTCACTGTACAATAAACAAGGATGTGTGTGTGTGTGTGTGTGTGTGTGTGTCACGTCACACATCGTCTGAACATTGTTGTGTATTTGAACCTTCAATATATGTTAGAAACTCTGATAAAAAAAATACGGTTAGAGACTCAATAACATTTTCAAAACACCAGTTTAGTTGAGTGATCACTGTGAGGTACTCTACATTTTACGTAAATAATTATTTTCAGAGATTCTTTATTGTCACTGGGTGTTACCGTGGTTAAATTTCGTTTTGGCCCCTTCAGCTAGGAGTACACACAACAGACAAATAAACAGGCGATGAACAAGGGTTACAGTGTTTGTTTTTTTCGATTATAGCGTTCAAAATATAATAATAAAAAGAAAGTTTGTATGAACTAGTTGTCCTTCATGAGTCACAGATAACAAATAATGACGTAATAAGGTGCTTTTGTGTAATGATGATTGGAGGCAAGCATTTAGATATTCTGAGATAATAGTGTACAAAAGGGCAATAACATTAACGTGATGATGGGCTAGTAACAGTGGGGTTATTTGTTCCATATGTTTGGTATGCATACTTCAATTTTATTTATATAGGCCCAATTCATGAAACATGTCATCTCAAGGCACTTTCCAAAGTCAAATTCAATCAGATTATACAGATTGGTCAAAAAACTTCCTATATAAGGAAACCAGTTGATTGCATCAAAGTCATGACAAGCAGCATTCACTCCTCCTGAAAAAGCGTAGAGCCACAGGGAGAGTCGTCTGCATTGTCCATGGCTTTGCAGCAATCCCTCATACTGAGCAAGCATGAAGCGACAGTGGAAAGAAAAACTCCCCTTTAACGGGAAGGAAAAACCTCCAGCAGAACCAGGCTCAGTGTGAACGGTCATCTGCCTCGACCCACTGGGGGTTAGAGAAGATACTTGTGTACAAAAATGTTATATGTTGCAATGACAAAACATAATTTAAGAAAACAAGTTCAGCAATTATCAGTTTGTAATAAATCATACAATTTAACCTACAGATAGATTTTAAACCCAGATTTAAAAAAGGTTTCCGTCACCACCTAGTTACTGGATGACGATTCCAAACCCGATGCTGTGGCTCCAACTTTTGAACTATGAGACTACAGGCAGGACACTGACTCTAACATATCCTCGGGGCTCTTTATTCTTCGGCTCACTTTTGCCTAATTAAAAGAAGAGCTTGTAGTTCCACACGTCAACCCGCGGCGAACAGCGCTTATGTTTTCATCAAGCGCTCTGACGGTAAGTGTTATCCGAGCCACCTCAGGTCCCTCAATCAGCTGCAAAGGGAGGCCTGAATCAAAACATTAGTTTTATTTATGGGCGCGCTTGCTTTGTCCTTCACGTGGCCTCTAAGGGCGATAAAGTGAGAGTTACACGATCCACCTTGGGCAGAAATAGGAAATGTTGCTGTGAACGCCAGCTGTTGCTTAGGTCGACTGGGGCGGCGCGAGGCCTCGGCCTTCCCAGGCAGGCGCAGCCAAATAAAGAGCCTGCAGCGCCGGGTAGGACGGTTTGCCTCGCTGCACAATTCTCTCCCAAACGCTGTTAAAACCGCGCAGGTGGGGAGGATGGCGCGGCTTTTAGTCGTAAAGGGGATCGGGGGTTGCCATCTTAAATAACATTATTTGCACAGCGTACCTGCATTGTGTTTAATGTAGAATCAACATTTGTCAGCTGCCAGATTGACGGCGTGCTGGGAGGGACGGGGTAAAGCCTGTCAGGCCGTTCGCTCCGCTGCCATATTCAGACAACCCCCTCGGAAACGAATGACGTCCTTCCATGACTGTTCAGCCCGCAGACTGACAGCGCGGCTTCCTCGTTCATCTTCTGCCTTATCTCCTCGGGATCATACGCACAAGTGCTGAAGAGCAATTCCATTACCTGTCAACAGCTGAGATCCGCTGGTAACAAAAAGCCGGGGGAATATGTGGGAGAAAAACATGATTGTAACCCCTCTGGCAACAAATGATATTCCACACGCGCTGCAGTCGCTGTCAAGACGGAAGGTTTATGAAAAGGGAGGCTTTTTTTTGCATAAATCTGCACTAGCTGCACTAGCGATATGTGCAAACATTGTCGTGATGGGTTTCTATCAGTTTTAACTCATAATTAGTCAAATATGATTATTATACCACCTATCCCTCCTACTGAAACCACATACAAAGGAAAATACATCTATATGTACAAGTATGCACGCAAAAACAACTTAATGTGGCATGTTTCCTGTACGATTCAATGACATGTTGGAAAGCTTTATTGTTTTCCTCTCAGATTCAGTTTGGGCTCCAACAAATGTCATTTTTCTTCTAGGGACGCTGTTCTTTCATTGATTTTGATGTTTGCTTGGATTCACAGTAATGTTAAAAAACAAAATGTCTCTTGATCTTCAGGTTTCTAGCAGAAACCTGAAGGTTTTTGAGTCCTTCTGAGTCAAAGTGCAGTAGCATCACATTAGCAAGTCTTTTTGGCCAATATCTGTGCCTGCTTTGCATTTCCGGAGACTGAAAACTTTGCCAATTCTTTGCAAAATAGCTCATGTCTAGTCAAATTGGATGGAGAGCATCTTAGAATATTTGCTTTCCAATTTTTAAGTCTTGCCTTGGAGTCTTAGTTGGAATAAAGTCTGGACCTTGACAGGGTCAATCTTACACCATTGTGTGCTTTGGCAGTTTCTACAAGAGGGCCTTTCCATTAGACCTCAAAAGCCCCAGACTCATGAAAAGCTTTCAAACTTCAAGTTTTCAAATTTCACTTTCCTCTGGCTTTACGTTCATGGGAAAAAAGTCCTGATCTGGCTCTTCAAGAGGCCTGGGGCTTTGTTCAATGGGCAGGGTTGTGTGCAGCGGGATAAACTGCCCGGAGTAAGGAGATGACTAGCAATTTTATACCCTTAATTTATCAGAACAGGTCAAATTAAAGTTTTCAGGTGAGAAATCTCTCCTATCTATCAAGGATCTGATCCAAATTTGAATCGCTTTTCGGACTTGTGGGGAGCGGTGGAGACGCGCTAACCACACCGCCTGGGATTTCCCGAAGACTGGATCTGTTTGTCGCAGCTGAAAAGTGAATACAAAGCGTTTACTAAGTTTGTGGGGAATATCTGCAAGTACAAGATATCAAATGTAAAACAAATCTTCGCCGCATGTTTTTCAGCATTTTTAGCTTTAAATCCTGGGGCTTGCCATGGAGGCTAAGGTTGTCTTCCATGGGCTGCTCTGTGTTTAGCACCATCCATCTTCCCCTCACCTCTGACCAGTTAACCCCTATAAAACAGCATCTCTAGCATGATGCTGCCACCTCTGTGTAATGCTAGCTTTTCTCCACGCATTGCCTTTTGTGAAAAAATGTTTCACCAAAGACAAATTCAAGCAGTTCATAACTAATAGTTGTCTGTCTGTCTGCCTGTAGACAGACTCTCTCATTTAAGCCGTTGATTCCTGCATGTCTTCTGGAGTTACAACGAGCGCCATGGCCGCTTCTCTGATTAATGTCAGTTTAGGTGGACCAGCACGTCTTTCTGGGTTTTTTTTTGGTTCCTTTGTTGGACTATGAATTGGATTTCATGTGATGTTCAAAGTTTAGGAAATTGTTTTATGACCTAAATGCTTAAAACCCTCCCAACCCTATCTTTTTTCCCTTTGTGCTGTCTCCCTGCTCTTCACCAAATCTGAGGCCTTTTCAGAGCAGCGCGAGTTCTGCCGAGATCAGTTATTATTCACTAATTTAGACACTTCTGAAGGAAATCTAGGGTTGAGCACATATGATAGATTTTCATTTGGAAAATGCGTTGCAAAATAGATACATTATCTTGGTCTATCACATAAAGTCCCAATAAAATATGTTAACATCTCTGGGTGTAGCATTACAAAATGTGGATAAATTCAAAGGGTGTAAATACTTCCTGGAACCGTGTATATATAACGTATGTATACGTTTCTTGCTTGTCTCGTTAATATATCACTAAAACATTGAGGTATGAGGTTCCTTTGGACCAGTGGTGTCCAAACTCTTTGCCATGAGGGCCAAAATCATAAAGTCGGAAGCATTTAGAAGGCCGGAGGAAATTACAAAATTACATTTTCTTTAAATGAAAATCTAACAACAAAATTCTTCTCAATAATGCAAAAAACATTTTACTTAAATCAACAAAATAGACTTTTTAAAGAAAAGTTATCTTTAAATCTTTGTATATCCGAAACATTAATTAGTCTTTGACGATTGTTTTTTTTTTTAAGTCAGTTGTCTTATGATAAACCTATCGTCAATGTGTTTTGGGTTGACTTTTTTCCTTTTGGGTTAGAGTCTTTTTTAGTTCTAGCTTAACAATAAGGATGAAGCATGGCTCCTCCTCGCTATATTAAGTTTGCTTTTTGGATAAACGTTGCCAAACATCTGTGGTTATATTTACTACAAAAATACAATGAACGCCTTTCTGTTACACAAAAACTTTCAGAAGGACTTTGTCTGTGAAAATGTTGCCCTGAAAAAAAAAACTGCCCATCTGCATCAACAGAGGGCAAATTTCCACCATGCCAGAATTCTCCGGGGGCCGGTCAAAACCATTCGAAGGGCCGCAAACGGCCCCTGGGCCACACTTTGGACACCCCTGCTTTGGACCTTAAGAAGAATGTAATGACATTAACTAAACCAGAAATCACGTTTTGAAACGCTGCAAACTCGGCCATATCTGCCGTCGATCGATAGCTTTCCGCTTTACTTTGATCAAAGCTCTCCTGTTTAATTACAACCACAAGACCAATCATAAAACACATGGTGGCTAGCTGGCATCTGTCCATGAGCACCCCCCCCCCACCACCCCCCAAATTGATGTGCTCCAGTGTTGAAGCTTCCTAAGCTGACGGCCCCAACACCCTGCGACACTGTGCCATCACTTTTATGACATCTTAAGGAATCTTTTTAATACAGTCCATTACTGCAGCCATACAAATCTTCCCCAGCGAGGCTCCATCTATAGCCTGATCAATTTTTACTCTGCTGAGCTGTACCCTTTACCGTCATTTTGTCATCTCAAAATTCATATTATATGGGATTTCCTTATGAGAAAAACTGCAATAAAAGTACGTTACCGCCCTGACGATGTGCAAAAGTCGGTACCCGACTGGACCTGAAAAGCCTTTCCATGAGGCAAAATTTGTTTCTGCAGTAAGCAGAACTGTTTAAATGTTATTTATTTTCAGGTTACTAAGAAAATATATTGTGAAGTGCAGCATTGATTTAGAACATAACCATGTCTTGATGCGGGTTGGAGGGGCTGAATTTATGAATCCTTTGCACAACTCCTTTAATTGAATTTTCCAAATCTCTCACCCCACACAAATAATCAATACGCACCGCTGAGAGAAACTTGCCTCAGAATTATTAGGGCCCTTCTTTTTCAATTTTGTAGTCATCAGCAAATGGCGTTGGGGGTATTTGTGATGCCGCGACTATACCTGGGGGATTTATGCTCGCCCCAAGCCAGACCGCTCACCAAAAGTGACTTTTTTTTTTAGAATACTTACCGAAACTTTTGTTAACCTTAAAGGAACAGCTGTAAGCGCTTCTGAACGCCGCAGTCCCGCTCTAAAGAAAGATGTAGTTTAAACAACAGCAGCATGAAGGGCGATGACAAGGCAGGAAAACGAGGAAGTAAAGCAAGAGGAAAGGTTACCTTACTCAGCTGCTCTCCAGAAGAGTAAAGCTGACGGCTGATGTCATATTTGAAAACCTGGAGTTTCAGTCCAAATTTTAACAATAAGGGAAATTCAAGTATTATAAACATATGAAAATAATAATACAATATAAACCATGAAAACGTTCTGTGTCATTGATTGTGTCGGGGGTCTCCAGCAATCAGTGGATGAGCACCTTTAACAGATCTCAAGCCCATCAAAGGACGAAAATGTAATAAAAATGCAATTTATGGTGAAGAATAAACTAGGGTGGCCTCAGATTCATTCCAGTTAAAATTACACAAAGACACATAATTAGAAAACTGTTACCTCAGACATTTAGTTTGGCTTGCTCCTCACACTGTTGATGTGAGAGTGAATGTCCGGGTGAGACTGAAGCTGTCAAAGTCCTTCAGAAGAAGCATTTGAGCGGTTCATGCATCTGGTAAGTAAGGGGTCTGAAGAGGTCTGAAAGGAACGTAAACACTGAGCAAAAAACTGTCTACAAGCAGGAAACGTTCAAAACATCTACAAGCATGCCCAGGTCTGGCTGTCCAGGCATCTTTACCCTGAACAAAGTCTGCAAGATGCTAAAAGAAGCCTCCAACAACCCTAAAATATCATCTTTGGGCCTCCTTTTGTTCATATAAAAGCACATGACTGTACGATCAGAGCGAACGCACATGTTAGGTCTGATGGGAGATCTCTAAGGAGAAAAAGCTTTGCTCTTGAGGAAAAACATGAATGCCAAGCTTAGGTTTGATCAAGATGGTGATTATTATTATGCTCCTCCATTTCTGGAATAATCCTCTTTAGCTGAGGCCGTTAAGCATTTTCGTTTCGTTGTACTTTTCCAACGTGGACTCTATGAATTTCAATAGCATTTTCATTCTGCATTGTTTAATGTTGAAGCTCACTGTGAAAACTGCAACAGTGTCCCCCAGGTGGCCACCGTGGGGACACAAAGTCTTCATTAAGCTTTCGTACACACCTTAATATTCCTGGGGGGCTCCTGTACTTTGTTCGCAAAACGCAAATTCACGTCTGTCCTGCCCGTGTGTCAGCTACCTTTTTCCCTGGCGTCCAATAGGCTTTCTTAGACATTCGGCATGCGAGCCCAAAGCTTAAAGAGCATATCAGCCATCTGAACAAACACTTTACACTAGAGGACACTCATGCATCAAGATACCATCGCCATCATCTGTTCGGATTTCACGCCCCCAGCAGATATAGGCCAGCGCTATCCAGCAGCTTTGAATAACAGTTTGTTTACTTAAAATGTGTGTCTCGGTGTTCACAGAGGGCCAACTCTGTCTGCCTTGACTCTGTGAGGTCTGTTGTTGTAAGGAGGTTAATGCAAAGCTGATAAATTTCACGGCCCCACCATGTGACAGAAATGTGACATTCCTGGGGTGTGGACCCACAATGTATCATGTATGTTCGGCTCCTTTGCTGGAACGAATTAAAATAATTTTTAACAACCTTATCAGAAAACAAGCTCGCCTCCCGACAATGCCCCGCATTCATTTTCCACAAGTGCCCATTGTATGAGTGAATCACAAGAATTGCTTCGCTGCAGGCACATTATGTGCCTAAAATAATCAAATTAATTATTTCTCCCTAGGAAATCTGCTCATTGACTTGTTTGTGCAACCATAACAAAATGTTGTTTTTCACCAAAGGTCGCACGGCACACAAGACAAACAAGCATCCATTGATGCCGGAGTTAAACGGCAAAAGGAGATACAGGGAAGAAGATAATCAAATAGTGATGCAGCACACGGGGATGTCCGAAAGAATGAAACAGCCTTGTGACTGTGACGTTTTTTTTCTTCTTCTGATCATAAAGTCGGCCAAACAATCAGAGGCGCGCGTTTCCCACACGAAGTCAAGACGCAGTCACACCAATACAAAAATAAAAAATGTATCCAGGGGCATCATTAGACATTAAAATGTCACTGAAGGTTCATAAATTTCAGTAAATTCATTTAGAAAGTTAAACCCACACAGATTAATTACATATAAAGGGATAGATTACAAGCTTTTCGTGTCGCCTTTGATTGTTATGACTTGTAGCCAACTGAAAACCCAAAATTTAGTCTCTAACAAAATTTGAATGCTGCGTTCATCCATCCTTTCGTAGTTTATACCCGTTTATCTGTGCCTATCTCCAGCGGTCATTGGGCGAGGGACGGGGATAAACCCTGGACTGAGCGGCAGATAAACTGCGTTGTTTTTCATCTGGTTTATGACTACGTTAACATGGTTACCTCTTAAAGCCTCGACTCCAGCTGTAGTCCATGTTTTGTGAATCTCAACCAAACTCTTAAATGGGCTTTGATTTACCAGACTTTTAAGGCTGTGGTCCAGGGATCTCTTGCATTTGCACCTTTTCTGTAGGCACACTCATTCCTTCCACTTAACTTTCCACCACAAAGCCTTCTGTGAACCGTCCGCTCCTTTAGGAAACATTTTCTGCGCCTTACACTCTGTGTGGGGTCAGGGACGGTTCTTCTAGACAACTATCAAGTCACCAGTCTTCCCCATCATTGTGTTCAACAGAAAAACATCATATTCTGACATTTTGGAGAAAATTTGAATAGTTTGTTGATCTTCTGTAACTGGTCAACGATTAAAAGATTGATCTGATTGCTGTAATCCAACTTAATCTTTTTTTTCCTCACCCACAGATTATGGAGAAGGATATGCAAATTTTAAGAACAGGCAAATTTTTCTCTTGACAGACGCTTGGCTTGTTTCCTATCAGAAACAAACTTCTTGGTTGTACGAAAATAGATCTGCCAGGCGTGTGTATTTGTGCCCTTAACTGTAAAGAATGAGAGTTTTACTTCTTCAATTGAATTCCTGAAATAAATCAACTTAAGCACCTAAACATCTGCAGTAATATAAAAATTAAATGCAATATCATCACAAATAGTCCCTGAGGGAATTCCACATGAAATTAAGAAAACTAGAGCTGCCAAACAGTCTAAAGGTAGCTCTGTCAATACAAAACGTGTTTTATGTTTCCATATGCATTATAGAGCTTGTCCATAGTCACTGTGAAACAATTTAAGAAGTCTACAGCACTGATCTGATGTAATAATAACATTATTATTACATTAATAATGAGAAACCCATGGCGACGCTATGCACAAAATCATTTATTTGTTCCTTTTGATGCTGAAAAATCCCCTGATGGTGGAAACATAATGTCATTAAACTCATGTCAAAAGCTGGAAAGAACAATTTGACTGAAATTATCTGCAGTAATCACAGCCATTGCCCAGTTTTCCCGCTCTCTTTGGCCTCAAAGAGAGCTTCTTGTGCTCTCATTGAAATCAAAGGAAGAAATACACTTGTTCGCTGCTGCTGCCCTCTGCTGATTTATTAGAATGCTGGAATTGAAAGGCACAGAAAGGAAGAGAGGTTGCATTGCAATGGGACCAGAGAAAAATCATCCAGTCACATGAGCAGCTCTTCCAACACAACGAGCAACACCAGAAGTCCATAGTCAGTTGGTAAAGAAAGGTTATCTCTTCGCAGAGAGGCATCATCGCTCTGTCTTTCTGCAGGATGAAGACGGCGATGGGTTTTCCTGCAGCTCTTTCCTTGCTCCTGTGACCAGTGATTGTTACAGTTTTGATAAAAAAAATAAAAAAATCATGTTACATTATTAGAAATTACAAAAAGATTGCCATTTCTTTGAATGAAATCGGTACTTGATCCATTACAACCCAGCAAGAATTTTGCCTCCCACAGACTGGTTATCCCTTCATGTGGACACACAAGATCCCAGTCAGTCGATTGAATGTAGATAACGCTGAAGTTCAATTGTCAAAAACCTCTAACTGTCCACAGAATCAGTTCTTTCCATTTCAGCCTCTTTGCATGTGTGAGCAAGACCGAAGGTCTAGGACTGGACAGCGGATCATCACAAGGCTGGGGTGAACCACAAGCCTGCCAGCAAGATCCTCCGTAACAATTCATGGTGCATTTATTCAGGATTGGATTAAATATGAACACTTCCCTGCTTCTAGATTTTCATGCAACGTGTTGTCTCATGGGGTGAGGGTGAAGGATTAATTCCCAACTTCACTGGAAGAGTTTGTCAGTGAAATGAAGGCAGTTGTGACCAAAATTACCTAGGACACCACACACAGTAATGTATTGACATCGTGCAGCTCCATGCTGTAGAAGGAACATGTAAAAGCCTTTTTCAGGTTTTCCAGAGAACATTTAATTAATGGGTTGAACTGAAATCAAGGTCTCTGGTAACAACTAGACCCCCTATGCTGTGCTTTAACCCAACAAATTATATCCCCACAGTCAAGCATGGAGGTGGAAACATTATGCTATGGGGGGTTTTAAGGGTGCTGGTGTCACTCCGTTAAAGGGGCAATGGAGAATGCTATGTAACATAAAACCTGGGATGAGAACATTGTTCTTTCAGCCAACACACTGATGATAAAGTTGTGAATGGTCATCCTAGCATGCCAGTAACCTAGAAACATACCATCAAGGCAACAAACGGAGTGGCTGAAGAAATACATTATGGTACTAAAGATGTGGAACATCTCAAGATCATCATCCTATGGAAAATCTGCCCATTGCACCAAAAATCTGAAGGATTTAAAGTTTTTTATGTAAACAAGGGATGAACAAAATGCCTCCGGAGAAGAGTGGAAAGCCAGCGACCAACGTCAATTAATGCTGTGTGTGCAAACAAATGTCTATATGTGTCTCCATCATGTTATGTTTCCCTGTGTCATGTTTTGCCGGACAATCAGGTTAAATAATAAATCTCAATCTCACCCACTGCCATGCAAATAAATTTTGTACTTTTATCGGATGGACTTTTTGCATTGCGTCTCTATTAAAATAAAAAAACACCATTAAAATTGCAGGTGGTTCGTATTACAATCCGTCTTATGTAATTCAGTTGTGAAATTAATTCCCAATATAGCCATTGAACATGTATGTCAATTTTTCATGTTTTTTTTGTAAGGTGCTATAAAGTATCTGTTTATACTCTGAAATGACTTAGATTGCTGCAGTCCTCAGAGTTACCTTAAGATGACAAATCAACTGTGTGTTACAAATCCTCTGTAGACTGATTTTGTGTGACTATAAAACTCTGGACTGATCCTTGTTTTGATAGATAGATCCAACTCCAACTGTCTGCCTCAGCTAAGGAAATGGTTCCTGTCTTAAGTGACTCTTACACAACTATTTTTAGTGCTATGTAAATCACTGATAATTTGGCCCGTGATGGATCTCTGTCATTCTGCGTCTCCTGTCATTAAACTCTGATTTGTCATTTTGACCATCAGAAGAGTGGTGAAAGCTGAAATATAGAGACCCATAAAAGGGAGTATTCTGTAACTCAGTGCTTAAGAAAGACCTTGGCATCATTTTGTGTGTAACAATTGGAATAGATAAGAGACAGAACTAAACCTAGTAGACCTCTTGTAGACCACATGGAGAACTTAAATATAAAGTGCAAGAAAAAGAATAAATGTTTTTGAACCAGAAAAAAGCATTTTTTCATTTAATAATCTAAAATTTGTGGCATTTCTTGGAATTAATCTTTCTTTATTCCAATGCCCCTGAATAAAATATAGAACTGTTAATTACCTACAAATTTCCTTTAAGTCAAATCCACCTGTGTGTATTATGAGCTCAGTTTAAATAAAGTTGTTCCACAAAGGCCGCATAGAGATTTGTTAGAGAACATTAGTAGACAAAAAGCACAATGAAGACCAAAGACCACACCAGACATGTCATGAATGAAGTTGTGGAGAAGTTTAAATCATTGTTAGGTTATATAAAAATACAGGTTTGACAATCTCATAGAGTACTATTCAATCCATCATTTGAAATACAGTATGGCACTATTACAAATCCGCCAACACAGGGCAGTCTACTTTCTGGCATTAAATGTCACATTTACAGTTTTCCTAAAAGACGAGTGCCACAAACAGGTGTAAGAAGGTGAAGAAGGTAAGATGAGACCAAATTATGTCACACATAATGTTTTCCATGGCCTACATGCAGACTTTATGTGGGACATGTAAACACAAAATCCCATGGTGAACATAGTGATGGCAATATTGTGGTGTGGGGATGCTTTTCTTCAGTGATGAAAGAGAAGCTAACCAGAGTTGATGGGCAAATGGATGGAACAACATACAGGGCAGTCGTGAAAAAACACTGCAGGTAAAAAGCTTGTGGTGGAGGTCCAACTTTTGACAGAATGGCAACCCCTAAACATGCTGCCAGAGCTCCAAAAGGAATAGGTTAAAAGCATAAGTATATGTCATTCTTGCAAGTAATGTATACTGTTCAGGTTCTGCTCTGGTAATATGAGAAAACCGATAATCTACTGCAGGCCTATAGCCTACGTACTGTGGGGTACTCACACTATTTTGAAAATATTATTGTGGAGGGTGTTGTCCAAAATTTCATCCATCATGGACAACACCTTTCACCCCCTGCATCAGACTGTAGAGGAGCTGAGCAGCTCCTTTAGTGACAGACTTATACACCCTGTTTGTAAAAAGGAGCGCTACCTGCAGGTCATTCATCCCTGCTGCCATCCGACTTTACAATGCCACTGCACTAAAACCTGGTGTAATAACAATGCAATAACTGTGCAATAACCTGTGCAATAATCCTGTACTATAAGAGCCTTCACCTATCTCAGTTATCTCACTTATTTTATTTATTTATTTAACAAACCAGAAACCGT
Organism: Fundulus heteroclitus; assembly: GCF_011125445.2. NCBI lineage: Eukaryota > Metazoa > Chordata > Actinopteri > Cyprinodontiformes > Fundulidae > Fundulus > Fundulus heteroclitus. The sequence continues at coordinate 6,037,307 of NC_046369.1, forward strand.
GCTGTTTTTTACCTGCCACCACTTGGCAGGTAAAAGGAATGTACATAAGATACCTTAAATCCGTACTGTATATAAATCACCTTAGATCTCTTCTTCTTTATTTGTTCCCCATCCACTGTATATATCTGGATGCACTGTATATACTCATGTACCTTTTCCTCCTTTGTGCACCTTCTGTTGCTTATAAGAGCCGATGTCACAAGTGAATTCCTCCATTGTGATATCAATAAAGTTCTATCTAATATAATCTAAATAACATTTTTTAATTTGAAAGGGTTCCAATAATAATCAGCTACTTCGGTGATGTCACCTGTACAACAGTTTTATTAAACTCTTTTCTTCTCCGCCAAACACACTGAAATGGTTCACGTTTAATTTGACCAAACACGGGAACTTTAAATTCGCAGAGGCAATATTTTTATAAACGTAAGAGGAACGTTTTTCCTTTTTGATTGTTTCCCCCGTGTCCCGTTTGATGCGCACTGTGGAATTTTTGTTACCTTAGCAACAGTCCGCGCGTTAGCAACAACGTATCACGGTTATCAACGAAAAGGACAAATGCGGCAATAAAAACTCTGAAGCCGGTGGTCGTTTTTTTTTTTTTTTTTTTTTTTTTTTTAGCCTTTCCCCTCTATGACGGGCAGACATAGCGAACGGTAGCTTAGCTGTTTCCTCCCCTCCAAAATGTCTTCTCAGGAATCATCTCGTCCCTCCGACGAGGATGAGCTTTTTTACACGCAGTGTCGAGCAGCTTATCTTGCTGTGTTCCGATCAAGTTTGGCAAACATTTCTTCGAAACAGCAGTTATGTCGGGGTAAGGAATACTTTTAAACCACTTGCTAAGTTGCTGCCCGACACTGTTTTTATACGTGCGATAAACGCAGCCGTTGCCCACGTCAGTCTGCACCTTTTTACCTGCCTGTTACATTTTGCAGAATAGGACAGTAAAAATTGTAAATGTCACTGAAATCCCTGAACATGGAAGATCGCTGTTTGGTCTCTGTCAGCCATCTTTTTTTTTCTTCTTTTTTTTTTCCATAACGTATAATCAGTCTTGACATGAAGAAGCTTGCCTCTGATGTTATAAATTTTTAATCACGAATACTGCAAATATGTCGAAAATGCCGGACAAGTTTCAAGCTAATGTAAAGTTTAATATACAGTCATAGAAACCGATTTATTCTCTGCTCCTTCAGGGATTTAAGTTACATTAAGCTAGTAAAAAAATATATAAAGTGCAGTTCTAAATCCAAAAACTAGCCCAGTCAGACTTAATTTTGTGTAAAATGAATTAAAGTCACTTTCACTATAGTTTGAAGACACACTGCTATCAAAGGTTTATAAAAGTATGATTTTAACAGTTTCAAAACTGCCAAAATCTTTTGTCATACTATCCTTTTATAATGATATGCTTAAAAAAAAGGTTCCTGGATTCCATAGTTGTGCCCAACTTTAAAGGTACATAGTCACGTTATATGCTTTAAAAGAAAAGACCAAAAATACGTTTGATCGTGATAAAATAAAGTTATATACACCAAGCCTCCATCCTGATGATGTTTTGATGGTCCTTTTTGTGGATAAAAATAGCACCCAGCTAGCAGTTATAAACACACGTGCCACCAGCAACCAGCAGTATTGCAGTAATGCCGGTTTGCTTAAATAACAAACCACTTGTAAATAATGCCAGACCGAGCCTGATCCTCTGTAAAGCCTCGGTGTGATCGGAGACCAACCGTTATTAAATAAACGCAACAGTCCCAGATCTACAGCAACTTTAAGGGCCTCATATCAGAAAATTCACTCGCATCAGTCAACTCTGCTGTCACATCTGAGCAATCAGCAGGTTTAGCGTCCGCTTCAGTGAACACCAACGTTCAGACTGTATTCCCAGCCACATTCCAGTCTTTTTCCCTCCTGGAATCACAGCCAGTGGGAGCTTCCTTGTTTCATCACCCTGCTGCGCATGCGCAGTGATGTACTTCTGTTATTATTATGAATAAACACGAATGGCTTCTTTTTACTAACAAATTGAGAGAAAAAAAGCAGAAAACCAAAATAAGAACTTATATGCCAGCAGGACGAGACAATCTTTCATAAAAACTTTGTATGCAACCAGACTGAGCTACTGACACTTAAATAAATAAAAAAGTCAAATAATGTGGCTATGTACCTTTTATTATATTATATTTTCAAGATATTCTGTATATTTCCACACGCCTAGTTCCACATTTGCTTTCTGTCAACCTGTTCTTGCAACTAAAAGATGCAACGCTTTCTCCCATTTGTCTTGTTTAGTTCTCCAGCAGGCCGGAAGGAATCCATCCCATGCTACTCTCAATAAATACTGGACTTCTAGAACATCGAAGCTAAACTTTGATGACTTCTGCGAGATTCTGAAATGCGAGAGGAAAACCGACGAGGCCGAGCTAATGAGGGCTTTCCGGAAGCTGGATGTAAACGGCGACGGCTGCATCACGCACAGCGTACTGGAGAAGGCTCTAACCTCTGTGGGTGAAGTAAAACATAATCATAATATTTTTCAGCAAAGTACAGAATATTCTCTTAAAATAAGAATCTAGTTTTGTTGGTTTAATTTTTGATGGCGTCTTTAACCTGGGGCTTTGTTTTAGGTAGCATAATGACCCCTTTATTTTATTTTATTTTTTACAATAGAACTGAGCAATGAGAAAGGCTAGTTTTACCTCTAAATCCATCTCCTTTCACGCATTATGTGTCTCTCTACGCATAATTTATCATTAGGCTGCAAACTCTGCTCTTCATTTCAAATTCTTTCCAAAAAAAAGTAAAAAACAAAGCAACTGGACTTGTCTTCCGTAGTTTGTGGATGTTTCGCTTCCTATCCAGGAAGCTTTCTCAATTCAAAAAGTTTATTTCAAACATTTTATTCATTTGTGTGAAAAACAAAGTGTACATCCTACAAGGTCCCCATTTTAAGAGGTAAATGTGAAATCTTCTGAAAGTCTTGTAAAGTATGGAACTTGAGTTTTTATAATCTAGATCTAAGTATTGCGTAAAAAGTATGCAAAAATATCCGTATCTTTAGACTCAGTTCCCTTTCCCATTGTCAACATTTTTTTATCTGTCCGTTCATCCATCCTGTCAGCAGTTTTTGCAGCTTCCATATTTAACCCTGACCACTGTGGAACTGTCTGCCCTGAATCTACAGTAAACATTTTTATTTGGTGTTACAACTGGAATAAAAAGAACAGAGAACTGTCTAAAAGTATAAAAGTATAGCATTTTGGTTTTAAGGAACGCGTTGAAGTCCTGCATTTAGTAGAAGCAAAGGAAAAATGGCTGCTTAGTCCGAAAGGGTTGATAAGCTCTAGTCTAGGACAGCCAGCCCATAGAACCCTTTTAAGTTAACTTATCAAAGATGCATCTGCGTCACTTTTGGTCATGATTTTGTTTCAAATTGGGTTTGTTCTTGCAGAGAGGTGAGAAGATGACAGCCGAGGAGGTGAATGCTGTTTTCTCATTGGCAGACGTAAACAAGGATGGTAAACTGGACTATGCTGAGGTACGTTCAGTCATTAAATGTCCCATTGTAGGATAAGTAAATCAAAAAACAAAAATAATAGCATTTTAAATATTTTCAGCCTTGTTACTTCCAACGCAGGGCATTCATTTTAACCATTTCAGTTTCTGCACATGGTTCCATCTGTATTTGCCGTAAATCTGTCTTGATTTTTAGCGTTTCTCTTCCTCCTCGTTGGCTGGAAACCGTGCTCGTGTGCAGCACGATCTCCTCATTACTTCTTTCCCGTTGCTGTCAGTTCTGCAGGCGGCTCGCATCCACAGCCGAGCAGTGTCAGACGGCTGCTTTGGAGAACCTAAAAGCTGACGCTAAGCTAAGGAGGCAGAACTTTGGCAGCCAGCTGTACAGCCCTCCGAAAAGCTCAGTGGCATCAGAATCATCTGCATCAGCAGCTCAACATGCAGAATCAGACTCCTCCGCAAAGAAAGGTATAATTTACTGTACGAACGGGCGATACAGAGCAGGTTTACACCCAAACTTCCCCCCGTGCGCCCCCGTGATCTGTTTTGATTAATAAATAATAGCTCTTTTATCGATCAATTTTTCATCACCAGTGTGACAAATCGCCCCATTAAAGCAGTTCACATTTCGTTACAGCCACAAAATTAGGGTGGCTTGTTTAGAGGGAGGAGACGCCATTACTGCCATTAGAAGATTGACAAAACCCACTTTGGCTTGTAACCACTTGGATTCACTCTACTTGAGTTTCTGATTGCCAGTGACAAGGAATCCGTGCATTTTCTGTCACTTCACCTGTTGGAAGAGGACGTGAATTTGCTTTTTTTGAAACGTAGGACCCAACTGTTGAAGAGGGGATTAGAAGGGCGGAGCTCCAGGAAGATAAGGCGAGTGAGAGCCCAGCATTGGGAAGATAGATGGGGTTGATTTAAGTGGTCAGTCCATTGATTCGGGGAGGATTCCAACCACTTCTCACTTGGGAGGTGAGGAAGGATTAGAGAGGAGGAGCAGTCAACCACCGCTGCAAAAACAAATGAGCTCCGCGTAGTTGTCGGGATTATCACGTTATTGTGCCTCTCCCATGTATTGATCGGGACCCGCTGCCTTTTAACAAGGCTTTGACCTGAAATGCTATAGGATCACACGTGGCAAATGTGTTATTTTTCCATCCTCAAAGCTGTTTTGATTTTGCTTTTGCTTTCATATAGACTTACACTTGTCTGTGAAAGGGATTTTACCTCTACTGCCAATTAAGAATTTGGCTGATTTGTTTTAAAAATACCTAAATGAAAAGCTTTCAGGGCTTTACTTTGACATTTTTGTTTAAAACACTGACAAAAATGTAAAATGTAACCACGGTTGAACATGATTCCATTGGGTTCATTTATTTCTGCATCTTAGTTTTTAATCATCCCGATTTGCCAAATTTGAAAACAATCAGCCCCTTCATAAAATATATTATAATATATATATATATATATATATATATATATATATTTTTTTTTTTTTTTTGTTTTGTTTTTTCTTTCCGCTTTCAATTAGTGTTCAAGGAATAAAGTTATGAGAGAAAATGAATTTGAAGGGGTGCCTAAAGTGATTTAATATGGCAACATTATTAATTACAAGGAGCTTGATCTCGAGATAACGCTTTCTCAGAACCCAAAAGCAGTGTCTGTATTGACACTTGAACTGTGCAAACAGACTTCTAAGAAGACAGATTATAGAGGGAATTTAGTCACGAACCTAATTTTGTGTTTGGAAGTCTGTGTACTGTTTGCGAGAGCGCCGGACTGCCCCTAACGTGTCAATTAGAAATGAGTCGTTTTAAATGTTGAGTGTTCCTCTAACCTCTGTGTGTCTCTCTCAGACAGCCAGTCCTCCTCTCGTCCTCCGTCGGCTCGCAGCAGACGGTCCTCCCTGTCGAACTCAGTCACAATGACATCCAGCAGCAGTAAAGCGGGCAAAGTTCTGGAGCCTCAAGGTTTACAGGTACCTCAAGCTGTTAACACTTGTGTGTAAATTAGCATTTACCCATTCTAAATGCATAGAAATACGAAATATTGAGTCCTGCATTACATATAAAGTATGTGTAACATTCATGATGTTGTATACTGTGCGTGTCTCTTTTGGGTTGAAGGGGTGTAAAATTGAGGGAGTGGCGGCCTAGTGGTTAGAGCACAGAGCTTTGGTCCCAGAGGTTCTGAGTGCAACTCCCATAAGCTGCCATTCTGGGTCCCTGAGCAAGACCCTTAACCCCTAATTGTTCCCCAGGCGCCACACAGTGGCAGCCCACTGCTCCCCAAGGGGATGGGTTAAGATGCAGAAGTCAATTTCTCCATTGTGAGATCAATAAAGTTCAATTATTATTATTATTATTATTAATTTACCGGGTGCCACTATGACAGGACAGTATTTTTGCTGTGACTAAATATCTTGTTTTTTTTCTTCGTCCATACCTAATGTTCATCTTACAATCTCAGTCTGATAGTTCAGATGCTCTATGTGCGCGACAACAAACGGTCAAATACGCAGAACTACTCAACAGATAGGGCGGACTCCCCCTGTCATGTCAGCAACTCTAAGCATTAAGCATGCTGAGGTGAGTGAATCTGTCCTGACAGAGCAGCTACACAGTGTCACATGAGACTAATAGACATTAATGAATTAATGAAAAAAATACTTTAATCTGAAAAGAGCAATTCTAATCACTGACCAGCAATCTAGTCCTTGGTTTCCTTTGTTCCTGACGTCGTCTCTGTCTCAGGAATTGCTTCATTTGAAGCAGTTCCTCTCAAAGCTGCTGTTGTCCCTATTGCTGGTGCATTTTTTTTTTGTGCATTTTTTCCTTCTGCTAAACTTCTTATTGAAATGGTTGGACACAGAACTATCTTTAGCTGCAACGTTTTGTGGCATAGCATCACATAACATTTCAGCAATGAAACCGCTTTATTAGTTTATGTAATAATCACTTTTTCTGAGAAAGTAACTTTGGGTTTTCATTAGCTGTAGACCGTTATCATAAAAATAAAAGCTTAAAATACACAACTCTGTAATGAATCTAAACACTATGAGTTAACAATTTTTTAAACAAATTACAGAAATAAATTAACATTTCAATTGTATTTAGTTATTAAACTCCAGCTGTGTACAATAATATGAGCGATATTGTAATTTATAGATATTTACATTTTGTACATTTGCTCAATAACCGGATATCTGTTTTGTTCCTGTGGATGACGGCATTATAAGGAGGACCGAGCGCCGCGGTGCAGCAGCTTCAATGGCCGAATATAGCCTGGAGTGGATAGATATGCTCTGTATTGATCTTCCGCTCTTTGTTTTCACTATTTTTGGCTTAACCCCGGCTGGTTTGCTTTGCAGCAAAGAAAAAGAAAAACCCATAAATAAATAAATAAACAGAAGCGAACAGGTCTAAGCACTGTGTTGAGATTGGAAACGGCCAGACATCATTAAAGGCAACAGAATGTGTGTCCAGAGAGTACCTCGAAGGGGAACTTCTGCTCCCGGCACCGGCCCGCTGGATGGCCACGGGCTAATAAACGCTGGCTGACGGAGGACGGATGGAGCCTGTATCAGTATGCATATGTTGTTGCATCTTCTGAGACATACGTTTGTCCTTGTAAACGGTAATCTGCATCATAATCATTGGTCTTATTTTGTCCCGTAGTTCTTTATGTGTGTGTGTGTGTGTGTGTGTGTGTGTGTGTGTGTGTGTGTGTGTGTGTGTGTGTGTGTGTGTGTGTGTGTGTGTGTGTGTGTGTGTGTGTGTGTGTGTGGCTGGTTGGGTGTCCTGCGACCCAGTGAGACAGTAAATCAGCCCTGTGGCCTGAGCAGGTGACAGAGCCTGAATTAGTCTGCAGGCTGACCCTCTCTCTATGGAGGCATTAATTCCGCTGTCCTTAACCAGTGGATGGGCGCCCATGGCACTTTCCCTCATTTAATATTGTCTGGACAAACCACCGAAGTGTTATGGTTTGATCTTTTATGCCTCTCACAGCCCAAGATAAATACTCTGAGAAAATGGCTTTTCTCCAAAGGAGTGGCATGCTCCATCTTTATGGTACTTTTCTTTGTTTAACTTGGTGATTTATTTGTCAACTAAAAGGATATATGGCCTATTCCAGCCTCGCTTGGCCCTCAATGTGCTTTTTACTGTGTGTCCATGTCAACTGTGTTTTCGTTTAATGTGTCTCCAATGAGGGGAATGAAAACTTCCCTGTGTTGATGTTCCAATTCAATTTCAAATTATTACCTAATTTCGGTTGTGTAGCCAGACAAAGCAACAGCGGGATTGCAAAATGAAAGAAATATTAGAATTCATAAATATCGCCAAAGTAGCCCCTGGATAGCTTTGAATGACCGCTGGCTGAAGATGGAAGAGGCGTTATTTATCAAGGTTAAATAGACTCCAATTTGCCCCGATCAGCTCCAGGAGGGAGAGTTGCCCCAGCTCTCTGCAGACACACAGCGTGACACTCCTGCCCTCTGCTGGAGCAGCACTAGCATGGCGTGTGTTTCATGCTGCTAATACTTAAAAGAAAAAAAAAATCCGCAATGAATTTTCTCCCCTGAAGATTTGAGTGGTAATTAGAACTGTGGCAGTCTCTGTTAATCAGCTGAGCGTCTTCGGATTATTTATGCCAAAATATTCTTCCCCTGTCACAAGATCCATCCTGCTTTAAATAGGAACTCCTAATTAGTTTTGGTTTCTGTTGACTGAATAAATCAATTTTGTTGTCAGCTATAAAACAGGGGTGTAATTGTTTCAGGGCCTTACTCCAGGCCACTCACACAGAGACATTCCTAGACTGACGAGGCAAGATTTAACGTCGGATACGTCCGAAGGCCCCGGAGCCTAGACGGCCGCGTTTCTCTGATTGAGCCCCTGGTTTGTCAGCCGCACGTCCACTCATTGAAGCGCAGATTTTGTGATTGTCAAGCGGAGATGTCCTCTGTCATTGCAGGACTGGCGTCACGGCTCCATGAAAGGCTGCTTCTTTGTAGAGGAGGATGAGAGCATTAGCTCTCTGCAGTACCACCTTCATCTTCCTCAGGCAACCGCCGTCTATCTCACCATCCAACCACTGAGCCTCAGCCACAGACCTGGTTAGTGTCAGCAGCATTTATAGGATAAAACAATAAAAGTGTAGCATACACCAGCACACATTGTAGATTTTTGCGGGTAACCTTTCACACATTTAGCCTGCAAGATCCTTTTTCCAGAAATTAGAGCAGCACCTAAGCCACACCTCATTTTTTCCACGCAGTGCGTCGACTAGTAAGGTTTTAGCTGACATTTTTACAGTAAACAGCAGCAGTCGTTTAATTGGTTTTCAGACATTGGATGGTTCTCAAACATATTTTCAGCTCTTTGCCATTTTGTGACTAATGATTTGAGTCCTTTAATAAACATTAAATCAAAAATTGGCGTGTTAATTCAGCAGTTGTTAAGTGTAGTGCATATGCAACTGACAACTCTGCACTGAATTTATTTTGTGTTGGAGCTTTAGTTCTTTAGCTCAGCCTGTCACGAAGTCAGGCTGAGTTTAACTGAATTATTTATTTTGAAACCTCCATAAGACGGAGGTGACAGATTGCAATAACAGAATTTGATGCCCTAACAATAGCTGTTTCTTTTTTTACAATGTAACTTCCAAAAAGGAGTCACGTTTCCAAAAAAGTGTCTGATCCTGTTTAATCCACTGTAGATAACTTTTTTCTTTTTGTTTTCTTTTGCTTTCTCCGTGCCTGTTTTTGTCAGCTTATCAGGGAAACACCCACACCTATGCTAAGGTACAACACTGCAAAAAGGGAACTAAAAGTAAGTTACATTTTCTTGAAATTAGTGTATTTGTCATTGATTTGAGCAGATAAATAAGATGATCTACATTTTTAAAATAAGAACAATTCATCTCCATCTTATTTCAAGTGAAGTATATCTAATTATCCTATTTTTTGGGTCAAAATACTTATTTCTTTGGCAAATAATCTTATTTATCTGCTCAAATCAAGGGCAAATACACTAAATTCAAGAAAATGTTACTTACTTTTAGTTCCCTTTTTGCAGGGAACACCCTCCATATATATTAACTTAAGGAAATGCTAATATTTCTTTCTTCCCCTTCCAAAATTCTTAGAAAATGCATTATTATAAATGTTCCTGAAGTTGTATTATTTTATGTAAATCTTTTTTTTTTATTCCAATGATTTTCCTGGGGGTAAATGTGTGACACTGAGGGCCATTTCTTTTTAATAATGACACAAATTTGTGTTGATCTTGGCTGCAAGAAAATAGCTGCCCCCCCCCCCACACACACACACACATCACACATCTACAGTTGCTGTAACACTTAAACAGCAGAAGCAAGGCAAGACAAGTTTATTTGAATATTACATTTCACTAACAAGACAATTTGAAGCGCTTAGCATGAACAGAACATAAGAAAACACTGAGGAAAGCACATTGCGGTGGTATAGCAGCAGTAGGCCAAGATAAGTTGGACTACATCAAACGTCAAAGCGGTTGGTCACAGTTAAGAAGGTATTTAATTGTTGAACCACAGCTTTTTCAATAATCTTCCTGATAAAAAAGGAGGTTTGAGATGAGCCTGTAGTTCTGCTGTAGTAGTTTGTCCAAATTGTTCTTTTTGACAGAAGGGACGTGTTTATTATCTGAGTCAAATCAATCGTTATGACAGGTAAAACTTTCTTAAAGAAAGCTGTGGGTAGTACATCAAGGCAGCAGGAGGAGGAACTTAGCTGGTGTATGATTTAGTAGTTTATTTGGCTTGAATGGGGATAATTTGTCAAGATCAGTTCTAGTTGTAGACTGCTTTGGTTCTGAACTTGACATGGATGTAAAGACTACTATCTAATCTTTTGGATTTTTTCAGTAAAGAAGTTTGCTTAAAACTACTGGACCTGTGGCAAATGAGGCCGGACGAGAAGAAAACTTTGCCTCGCCACCATACACTAAGAAGGACCGTGAAAGGGTTCAAAAAGAGAGTTTTCATCTTATGAAGGGCACTTAGTGTCAAATTTGTATTTGTGGAAAAAAGTTTAATATAAAGATATGATAGGTTGTACAAACTTTGCCAAGCACTGCACTGTAGAATTGTATCTGTTTTAGATGTTTTTTGGGTTTTATAAAATAAAATAAAAATCTATATCTGGTTTTATTTCTTTATTTTACCTTTTCAGACAAGCCTCCAACATGGATGAACGTTGACACAGCACTTTTTGTCACGTCTGCTGGTGAAACCAAAGAGAACTTGTCTTTAGTGTGTTTCACTGAATCAAAAGATAAAGACGTAAGTTTGTATGTGAAAAGGAACTTGCATTGCCAGATTCATTTATATAACAAACGATTGCCTTTTATCCATAGAATAGAATAAAACACCAGTGCTCTGAAATACTAATGTCTAATTTGTGTATGTTTGTCCTTGTTAGATTGTTTGCTGACCTCCTTTTGTTCTTGCAGAAGTATGTTTGGAGAGGAGAACTCAGTGCTGGGACCTACCACCTCCTTCCCTTCACCACTGGCTGCAGATTAAAAAAGCAAAGCAAGAAGAACTTTTCGGATAAATCTGTTAAACTCGTCTACAAGACTGACACGGGAGAACTGGACCTCACCAGTGAGCTGAGGTGGACCTCCCTCTATTGATAGATCAGATATTTGTATCTGCTGCTACTACAGGGTTTGAATGGAAAATGCCTGTATGGCTGCATGTTTTTATAAAAGAAAAGCCGATGAAGTCAAGATGTGGGTTATTTATGTGTCATACTCTGTTTTTGCCACAGGGAGGTGCTGTCTGAAATCTTTGAGGTGATAGACCTGGACGGCAATGGTTTGCTAAGCCTGGAGGAGTACAACTTCTTCGAGCTAAGGACCAGTGGGGAAAAGTGCGACCAGGATGCCTGGGCCGTGTGTAAAGGTGATCCTCAACAGAATGATGATGTGAAATCAAATTAAAGGAGCAATAAATGCTAAATGGACTGAACTTCTTTAGCAATTTTCCAGTCATACTGACCATTCAAAGCACTTTACACTGGAGCCGGATTCACACTCATTAACACACATGGTCATACACCAATACACAGATCAGTAGGTGAGGTGCCTTGCCCATCAACATGTGACAGGGGGAAGCTGGAATTCAACCCACAACCTTCCAATTGCAATACAACTACTCTACCCATTGAGCCATGTGTGACTATTTTTTTTCTAAAATATTGAATTTATTGCTTATTGCTTCTTTAACCTGAAGAGAACGTCTGGGTTTTGATAATCCTTTGCTGTTTTGTTGGTCCAGAGAACTTTGATATGAGAAAAAACCAGCTGACACGGCAAGGTTTTATGGAGCTGAACCTGATGGAGGCCACAGAGAGAGATGGAGACCCCGCAGACCTGTGGGTGACCCTGGAATCTATGGGTTACAATCGTATGCTGGAGTTAGTAGAGGTAGGTTCAAACACATGACTAAACTCAAAGCATATAAAAGTCCACTCGTTTTGAGTTTGTGGTATAGCATGAATGTCTCCTAAGTAAACAAACCTTTCTTCCTGCTCTGTAAGGCATGTCCGTTCCAAATCGATGTTTACTGCGAAGGCACTCAGCCATCCATGCAGCCACTTAGCTTGGACTCGGGCACCAAGCTTTTGAATCAAGCCCTCCAGAAGTCAATCACCTCGAGGTTTGGGGCCAAAGCACTGCGGGGGCATGACAACGTCTTTATCTACACCTACAGAGGAGACCACCGCATTTCCTCCCTCATAGCCAACAAGGTGGACCACAAGCTTGGTTTATACTTATCTAGCTGGGAGTGGCCCTGTATCAGTCAGAGGTTTTCATACTCTCATTATGGGATGGATGTTATATTTTTTGGGGCTTTTTTTGTGCATTTTAAATTAGAAATATATTAAAGCAAGAACAAGATGTAGAAGCTTAAGTGTAAAGTTGTCCTACATCGCAAACAAGCTCATTTATATTAACTGCTCAAAACAAAAATTAAGGATCACTTTGAAAACACATCAGCTCTGAATGGAAAAGGTCTGGCTGGTCCAATTTCCTGAAATGTCATTGCAGCAGCTCAAAATGGATTTAGTACGTACTTGTATCCATGCTTAACAATGTTGGGGTACGCTCCCTATAAGATGACGGGTGGTGTCCTGGGGTATCTCCTCCCAGATCTGACCAGGGCATCACTGAACTCCTGGACAGTCTGAGGTAAAACCTGATGGCGTCAGATGGACCTAAACATGATGTCCTAAAGTAGCCAGGGGAGTGTGGAGGCCAGTATCAATCCATCATCCTTCAGGAATTGCTTGGGGTATTTAGGGTTGACAGTCCAGAGCAATGACAAGTGTGGAAAAGAGGTTAAGAAACGTGTCAAAGAAGGTTGGAACGGGTGGAGAAAAGTGTCAGGTGTATTCTTTAATAAAAGAGTATCTATGAGAATTTAAGTAAAGATGTACAAGATGGTGGCGAGACAAGTGATGTTGTCTGGTTTAGAGACAGTGGTACTGAGGAAGAGACAGGAGGCGTTAGAGCTGGAGGTAGAAGGTAGAAGAGATGAAAATGTTGAGGTTCTCTCTGGGAGTGACGAGGATCAAGACTGAGAACAAGAATGAGAGGGACAGCTCATGTTAGATGTATTGGAGATAAAGCCAGAGGCCAGACTGGGATGATTAGAAATCAATTAAATTTTATTTATATAGCACCAATTCACTACATGTCATCTCAAGGCACTTTACAAAGTCAAATTCAATCAAATCATACAGCTTGGTCAAAAAGTTTCCTATCTAAGGAAAGCAGGTTGCATCGAGTCTTGACAGGCAGCATTCACTCCTCCTGAAAGAGCGTAGAGCCACAGTGGACAGTCGTCTACATTGCAGCAATCCCTCATACTCAGCATGCATGAAGCTACAGTAGAGAGGAAAATTCCCCATTAACGGGAAGGAAAACCTCCACCAGAACCAGAACCAGGCTTAAAGTGAACGGTCATCTGCCTCGACTGACTGGGGGTCAGAGAAGACAGGGCAGAGACACAAAAAAAGCACAGCACACATTGATCTAGGAATCCTTTCTATGTCAGGTGTACCTACTATGAAAAGTGACAGAGAACAAAAAGTTAAAAGGTGAAATAACAAAACACAATGCAATTAGGAGAACAGTTGGAGAACTCAGCAGAGTGAAAAAAATTGGCCCTGATGTCCTCCAGCAGCCTAAGCCTATAGCAGCATAACTATAGAGATAGCTCAGGATAACATGAGCCACTCTAACTATAATCTTTGTCAAAAAAGAAAGTTTTAAGCCTAGTCTTAAAAGTAGACAGGTGTCTGCCTCACGGACCAAAACTGGGAGTTGGTTCCACAGGAGAGGAGCCTGATAGCTAAAGGATCTGCCTCCCATTCTACTTTTAGAGACTCTAGGAACCACCAGCAGACCTGCAGTCTGAGAGCGAAGTGCTCTGTTAGGAACATACGGGGTAATCAGAGCTCTGATATATGATGGAGCTTGATTATTAAGGGCTTTATATGTGAGAAGGAATTTTTTTAATTCTGGAGAAGTATAAGGAAGGGAAAGTGAGTACATCGGTAGAAGGATCCTGAGGCTGGGACTGCCAGGCAGGAGCCTAAAGGAAGACCAAAGAGGAGATTTATGGATAGAGTGAACGAGGACAAAAAGGTTGTTGGTGTGAGAGAAGAAGGTGCAGAAGATGGTGTTAGATGGACCCGTGAAAAGAAAAAGCCGAAAGAAGAAGACTTGCTGTAGTCCTAAGAGTCCATTGAATTCACCATCATTGATATGCAGCAGGGGTGTCCATTCTCTTGGCAACAAAAGCTAGATTGAAAGAATGACTGAGTGGCACGGAGAACAACTAGCAGAGAAAGTAGTTTACTTCCTTATCTTGACTATTGCTTAGCTAAATGCTACACGCAAAGATGAATTTGAGTAAATCTCTGCTGTTTATTTTATGCCCATTGATCTGAATAAACCACTTTCTGCATTTTCACATATTTTAACTGCGGGGAGTAAAGCGCTGCTTTGTGTTCTGCAGGCCAATCAGAAGGTGACGGTTCATGTGAACAACGAGCAGAACAGGAACTGTTGCAGCAGCAGAGGGATGACCGTTTTTGCTGTAGAGGTTCCAGCCAGGACCAAAATGGTAATAAATAAATAAAAATAAGATCACTGCATAAATAGTAAAGCTAGTGTTTTCTCCACCTTGTGTTTCTGTAGTTGTGAAGGCTTCATATTATCAGTGTGTGGTCAGGTCAGATAAATAAGCATAAGAACTACAGCAGTGGCTGGCTTGAGTAGCTAGCAGGCTGTACACATGTGTGCATTTCTGTAAAAATAGTCCTAAAGATACAGACTGTACAAGATACAATAAAAAACTGCAAAATTGAAGTAAAATGAAATTGCAGCTTTAAAGTCCATGTAATCCACTTCATGGTGTAGTGTCTATTTAGTGAACACATAACCAAAGTCATATTTTTTATGTACTGTAAATATCTTATAAACCGACTTATATACATTTTTCTTCAGTGAAGGTTTATAAAACAAATCCACGAAACTGGAATATTAATTGATGTTGTGAAACAAACAAAAAAGTTTTTTTTAATCAACAGCTTGCTATAATAAGACTTTTTAAACTGCATCCACATGTGTGTTGAGGTTAAAGATATAAAAACATAAAAGCTTCAATGACGGCGATGAAAGCAAATGAAACGAAAGCAAACATAATGAAACGAAATTACAGCTCGGTTTGGCATTCTAAAAGCTGATAAGTTCTTACAGGGTTTATGCGCGGTAGTAAAATATAGTAAATTCAATGAGCTCAAATTAAGGCCAGTAAAAGGTAGTAAAAAGGTAACAAACAGAACTTGACTTGGTAGTAAATGTGTCCTCATCCCTTCAATGCATTCTGACTTTTCCATTGATACTGACTTTTTGTTTTAAGCTTGTTTTACTATAAAATCTGCATTAAGAAATTATAACTACAGAAGGACCTGAGCTGGCGGTCTTTCTACTTTGATAAAATTCAGGACAGACCTTCATTTTTAGGTTTCCTTCACCAGTTGCTGAGAGACAAACTCCAGCAAAAGTACTAGTCAGTTGTAGCTTTAACTTCCTGCAGTAACTCGTGGTTCTGTAGCTCTCAGCGTATCTGCACTTTCTGAGAAGATTGGGCATTTGATAATTTTTCAGTTCTGAATAAATACAGAATATTTGTATTTCCAGAATTGGTTTCCTTTCCATACCATTATCCAAAAGTTCCCTATCTGCCCATCCATTCATCCATCCACCCATCTTTATTTCATCTCGTTTCCTTATTTTCTGCCTTTCCTGTTCCATATAAATCCCAGACCACTGTGGAAAAATGTGAAATAGATTCACAGGAAGTGTTTGTATACATACTTTTAAAAGAGGCTAAAAGAGATTGAGAACTCTTTAAATGAAAGTTTGAAAAACTATGGAGTTTTAGGAATAAAAACCCGAGTGAACCTCCGGCCACGTCTACAGAAAACAGTTGAAAATGAAAAGAAAACCCGCTGTTAATATAGTGCCAGGACATATTCAATGACTTTGTCTTGGATTCTAATACAAACTTGTATGTTTCTGTTTTGTTTTTTTTCCGTAGGTGTGCCAACACGTGCTACCCATTAACGAGAAGCAGGACTGGATCTATAACTGTGTGGAGACCAGTTTACCCAGCACATCAAGCTGAAATTCCTCAACATGCTGCAGTCAGAAGAAAATTATATCACAAAAAAGACTCTCAGAAGCCTGATAATGAAGGTTTTACTGGTAATTTATTCCATTTCAGAAGATCTCTGTGTTTATTTAAGATTCAGGGGTGAAATCTTTAATCTGGTCAGCTTTTACCAGTCCGTAATAACCACATGGTACAGTCAGCAAAACAGGTTTTCATTTTGTTTATTAGATTGGTTTATTCAATCTTGGTAAGTTTTCTTTTTCTTGAATTGGATATTTACGTTACAAACATACTAAAACAGATTTAGATCAAATTATCCAGACCTTAGTTAGGAGGGAACTCCTCTACAATTGGTTTTAACATGTATTTAAGTGACAGTAGATGCATCTCATAAATTGGCAAACATATCTAATTTACATATGGTATGTAAATAGACCGTGTTTTTATTTTTTACAGGGAAATAAGCTGTTGTGGGAAGCTTCTGAATTCACTTAAAGTGCTTGTCTGCCATGTGTGAAATATGTCTGAAGCAATTGGTAATTTTGCGTATGTGGGCGTGTCGGGATGTGCGTTTTGCAGTGAAATGCATTCCTCTGGACTGCGCTCAGATCTCAACTTTACTTGGCCTCGACCTTTCCAGTACGATCCTGACCTCCTATTTTAGTCTCCTGGGCCATTATCTGCCCTTTGACTTTCACTGCTGAAACAGTAGAGCCAGCTGACTCAAATGTCACATGGCATGTGAGATGTATTTAATACCCCGAGCCCGTCTGCACCTCTCTTCCCAACACAGTAGTATCACTGCCTGCTTGCAGCGACGTTTCGGTTGTTTAAGCTCAATAATGGTCTGTTGTGAAGACAATCTTTGTTAAGGAAGAGCAAAACATTCAAAAAATTAGGCGATTGTCAAGAAATCAACAATGCTGCATCTTGTAATCATACTAATTGAACTTTTGCGCATTTTGTCACATAAACTTCAGTGTGTTCATAGCGGTTTTATATTGCCCAGTATAAAGTAGCTTATAACTATGTGAAGGGGAATAAAAAATATATATGGTTACAAGATACAGATATTTACAGGTAAAAACCCGAAAAATGTGACGTGAATGTGTATTCAATCCCCTTTATTCTGATATCTCTAAATAAATGTCAGTGGACCCTATTGCATTACTTAATTAGTGAATAGATTTCGCCTGTGCATGATTTATTCTCAGCATAGTTTCTTTTTTGTTGGAGAACATTAGATAACAGGTGGTGCGCAGTCGGTAGGTAGCACTGTTGCCTAGCAGCAAGAAGGTCTTGGGTTCGACCAAGATGGAGTTTGCATGTTCTCCCTGTACAATGTGTGGGATCTCTCTGGGTACTCCAGCTTCCTCCCAGAGTCCAAAAACATGATTGTTAGATTAATTGGGCTCTTCAAATTGCCCTTAGTTGTCTGTGTGTGTGTGTGTGTGTGTGTGTGTGTGTGTGTGTGTGTGTGTGTGTGTGTGTGTGTGTGTGTATACATAGTTGTTTATCCTGTATCTCTGTTAAAGTTGCAGTTTAATACAAGATTCACTCATAAAACAATTTCCCAAGCTTTGGACACCTCACAGAGTATTGTTCAAGACGTGACTGTCCACCAGAACCAAACGGCTGGTTAGAGAGAAGGGACCGGAGAAGGAACCTTGGGGCACATGGAGGAGCTCCAGACATCTATAACTGGGAGGGTAACGAGGCATTTGTTTATAGGTGTTAATGGTGTGATTTAACTTTGTCACTGACATGCGCAATGCTATTGCTATATGCTATTCCCCCTGTGAAACAGGGTGGTGGCACAATCATGCTGTGGGGGGGTGGGGTTCTTTGACAGGGAACGTGAAGATGATCAGAGTTGAGGGGTAAAAAAAAATAATTACAGAGCAATACTGAAAGAAAACTTTTTAGAAACTGAGAAAGACTTTAGACTGAGGTGGGGGTTCACCTTCCAGTAGGACAAGGACCCTAAACTGATTCTACAATGCAGTGGTTGAGATTAAAGCATATTCATGTACCAGAATGGAGCAAATCCAACTGAGAATCTGGAGCAAGACTTCAAACTGGACACTTTCCTTCCAGCTTGACTGAGCTTCAGCTTTTTTTGCAAAGAAAATCAGCAAAGGTTTCAATTTGTAGAATTGCAAAGCTGTTTAAGACCTGCTCTAAAAGACTTGCAGCTGTAATTGCAGAGAAAAGGGATTTTTACAAAGTATTGTCTCAGGCGGGCTGAATAAAAATGTGTGACACGTTCACAGAGTTTTATTTGTAAAAAGAAAAAAAAAATATTATTTTCCTTCAAGGTGACAAAAATGCACTACTCTGTGCTGGTCTACCACATAAAATCCCAACAAAATGCACTAAAGTTTGTGGTTGTAACAAAGAAATATGGAAAAAAGGTTTATTAATTCTTTTGCAAACCACTTTAATTCATAGTAATTTCAGAGTTTAAAAGAGAAAAAAAAAAGGTAATCCTACTGACCAAACACTGTGATGCAACAGGTAAACCTTTGGCAAGCAGTCAACATTTCCCAACCTTTTTTGTTGCATAACTCCCCGTTTAAAACTGAAGCTAACAGGTAGTGTAATTGGGCAGCTTTCTGGATTCTTTGTAAAATGCTATTCCTTTTACTCATTTAAATAAAATGTTTTTTCATTTTTTTGTTCTTTCTGTGTCCATAGTTCTGATAATGATGAGGAGGCATGCTTTGAGGGTCCCTGACCTTTGAGTGTATATAAATCGACCGTACTAACGTTGTTAAACAGTACAAAAATGTGCAAACACAAATGGTGCAGTGAAACTCTGATTATACCGACCAAGCCAAGCTCACTATGAGATTCTGTTTAGTTTTTGTTACAAAGTCGTCTTTTAGAAATTCACTTCTATATAGCTTTATTATAATTCTAATTTTTTTATACAGCATCACTAGTTCGACTGTTGACTTAGCAGCAGTTCCTCATCGCAATCGTGGCGAAAGAGAAAAGGAAACACACCCTTTTTGACATTCATAAACCTCCAGCAGAACAACGCTCAAAAAGCTGCGACAGGCTGAAAGGACAGAAAAAAAAACCACTGCAGCGCTCAGCCAGGAGTACTTTTTTATTGCAAAGAAGATGAAAAGGAGTATACCGATTAGACGGCAGCAATAGGTCCATCGCTGACTTTCTTCAGCAACCAGATGCAGCTAAACAGAATCACCTATGAGGACGTGGCTAATGGAACCAATGGCTCAGTCGGGCCAGGGGTACCTTCAATAGAAAGAAAACAAGGTGACAGAACACACGGTTAATAGCAAAATTACTTCGGTCACTGACCCTTTCAAGAAAAGAGACAATAAAGGTCAGAAGTACCGAACCAGGGTATATCTGAAATTCTGCTATTAAGTCTATTAAATGCTAAATTCAGAGGGAGCTGCATTCTGTTTTTGTAGATCTGGACCAGGGCTCACCAACAAGGAGTACTTTTTTATTGCAAAGAAAATGAAAAAGAGTACCCAGATTTTTATTCTTTTGATAGTGTCCTGTCTGGCAATGTGGCTTTAATTAAGAATTGTTGTCTCAAAGCCAAAAACAGCCCAACAGATTTTACTTTCACAAGTGGAGCCTTAGCGCTTTCGCCATAGTGCTCCGCTTGTTTTATACATGTAAATAACTTTGTTAGGATTCATGCAGGGAATATTTCATGTTATATGGACACTACAAAAAGAAAGTAGAGAGAAAAAAAAGGAGAAAAGGTGAAAGAAAGAGGAGCTAAAAGGGAGAGAATGATAAAACAACACCAGTCTGGTTCTTCACCTGCAAAGAGAGATGTAAAAAGAACAGCACAACCAGCGGATGAAGTATTACAAATACTGTACAATTAAGCCTATTGAATGCTAAATTCAGAGGGAGCTGTATTGTGTTTTTGTAGATCTAGACCAGGGGTCACCAACATGGGGTCCGCGGGCACCAAGTAGCCCCCCCAAGGACCACATGTGGCACTCATGGGCCTGGGCCTGGTGCACAATCCACCAGTGAGCTGCATCTAAAACGTTATTTTATTCCTGGTTACGCCTCCTGTTTATTCACACTTGCATTTATATCGATTTTAAAACGACAATATCTATAACAAAGCATGAAAAATTTTGTTTATTTTACATAAAGTTAAGGTGAACTCTGACTCTTCTCGTCCAAAGGTCAGTACTGGCAGCCCTTCGTATGGCACAACGCCAATAAAGTAGCGCTCAGTTTCAAAAAGGTTGGTGACCTGCTGGTCTGTGGAAAGCATATGAGCGGGTGACGAGACGGGAGCTGTGGTGTTGTAGGAGGAAGTTTGCGTATAGCACAGGGCATGTGTGAAAGCTGTAAGATAGTGGTGAGGTGTGCCGTGTGTGACAGAGGAGTTCAAGGTGGAACGGATTCTAGGGTTTTCCTCATCTGTTGTATTAAACCTTAATAGGGCAACGTATCCTGGGAGATACAACTCATAAAATCCAAAATATTGAATATATATATAAATTTTGAATGTGGAAATATTTCACTTAGGGCCTAAAGAGATGAGTGATACAATTTAATTATCTTTTTGCAACTTATTTTCCACTCCTGTCTGTTTAAGGGTTAAAAGATGGTCATTCAGTTAGCAAATTATTCTGAATAATTGAATTAGACTCTTTAACAATAATAAACATTACTCTTTTTTGGTCTAGCAATATAAGAACAACATTTGGGTCAGTTGTTCTTTGACAAAACACTTGCTGTAATAAGCCAATTTTAATAATCGAATGCAAAGCAGATTTTGATGCACCAAAGTCTGCCTTTGAGTAAATAAATGTCATTGGATAGATGTTACTATGAAATTAAAGAGGATGTCAAAAAGATGAATACTTTGTGGTGTACTTAACATTTTCAATTGTAAGATTTTAATTTTTCCTCTAAAAATGTGCTCCAAATTAAAAACTAAAATCTTCCATTTGCATCAGCCACAGTCTGTGCTGGTGGACCAAATCTTTCTTGAAATACAGTTGAGGGGCGGGGGGCACCCGGGTTAGATGGAGACTAGCCGTTCTGTTTTTACCTTTAGAAATAACTACTAATATAGAATAATAAATGAGGTTTAAAAATAAAATTATTTCTACAACTCAAACGTTCTTGCAGAAATAATCATGTTGCATGGAAGCAGCCCTCCACGGCCCCTGGTTGCCCTTTAAACACAGAGAGGGGTGTGTGTGTGTGAGACAGGGGGCGGGGGAGCTGTGTACGTGTAGCCGCTCTACCGCTGCAGTCGCTCGGACCACAGCGCGGATCGCACGGGCTGCTTGTCCGGAGGGGCGCGTCGGAATAAATAAAAAAATGGTGAAACCTACGACCGTGAAGACCAAGCCGTACGCGGACCAGAAGCCCGGGACGAGCGGGCTGAGGAAGCGGGTGACGGTGTTCCAGCAGAACCAGCACTATGCGGAAAACTTCATCCAGAGCATAATCTCCGTCATCGAGCCAGCCGAGCGGCAGGCGGCCACTCTGGTGGTGGGGGGAGACGGGAGGTTTTTCATGAAGGACGCCATTCAGCTCATCGTCCAGATCGCTGCGGCCAACGGGGTCAGTTGGAAAAAGAAAAAAAAAAAACAGCCGAAGAAGTAAACGGCTGCGGCGAGCTAACGCGGCTAACCTTGCTAGCAGGCGTTAAATTTAGCTAGCTGTCAAGGTTGCTCGCTTCTTCTTCCCCTTTTATAGAAATACTGCTTTAGTTTATTCCGATTAATTAAAAGGCCGGTTGTTGTTGTTTTTTAATGTTGAAATATAATTAACATTACCCTAATTATTAATATTATTAAGTGTTTAAGAGAGGGGTCATTCAGTTCAGTGAACAATGAGCTGATAATTGATGGCATCAAAGTTCATTTCTCCCCCAACGTTTGCAAAATAACCAACCCCGCAAGCCTCTGCAGGTTCTCCCCATTCCTTTGCTCGGAGCAACAAGGGCATTCCTGCCATCACCTGTCGGCCCTTTTTAATTACTGGCCTGATTTTAATTCAGTCTGCCTAAGTTCATGGAAAGCTGCCTGGCGATAGTTGGCAGCTTCAGAGCCCTTCAGAGGGAGCTACGCTCACATGTCATCCACACCCCCTCTGTGGATTTTTACCAATAACCCCTCATGACAGCAGAGGTCCCCAGGATGAAGCGCAGGAGGGATAATTATGGCAAGCAATTTTAGCATATAATGAAACCATAATCCGTTTTTTTTATTTTTTTTTATTTCAAAGGCTTAAATATACCTAATAATACATCTAGATGTAATTAGCATGATAATTTACACAATTTCAAATGCTTGAAATGGGGGTGAATTTTTTTTGTTGCACATATTTAATCCTATCCTCTATCACTAGTTAGTGCGTTTTTAAATAAAAATGTTGCCTATCCCATGTGATCGTTGGACAGGAGCCAGAGTACAGCCTGAGCAAGTCTCCTAGACCAGTGGTTCTCAACCCTGGTCCTCAGGGACCCCTGTCCTGCATGTTTTAGATGTCTCTGTTCCAGCTCACCTGAATCAAATGATTGCTCCTCTATCTCCTCTGCGTGCTATCGGGTGCTGCAGAAGCCTCGTAATCATCCATTGAAGTCAGGTATGAGGCAGCAAAGACACACTGGAAACATGCAGGACAAGGGGTACTTGTGGAGGACCAGGGTTGGGAACCACTGGCCTAGACCGTCACAGACCAAACCAAAATAACATTTATTACAATGAGCAATACCTCATTAAAGCGCCGTAGATTGTGACAAGCTATATATTTTTTCATATATCGATGTACCATCTATATATTTGACGTAACTGTCCAGGTTGTACCCCGCCTCTCGTTCAATGACCGCTGGGGATAAGCACCAGCACCCCTGCGGCCCTGCATAGATTAGCGGGTACACCCGATGGATAGATGTATGTTTGGACATTGATTTTACTGTACCTTTAAGGTTTTCTACCTATTTTCCACCACAAATGGAAATAGAAAACATCTTCGGGACACCCGAAAGCCTCACATTTTTAGATTTAATGTATCCCTTATACAATAACTTCCCTCTCTATCAAGGAAAGCAGTTCTGTTTTGAATATCAATGCATTGGAACTAGAGCTGTACACAATACATCAAGTTGCAGTCGTTATAGAATTATCCATGTGTGCCAATCACAAGTCCCAATCACAAAGGACTGCTTGAACTTGATATTATGTTGTATTTTAATTGTTATACATTCAAACCCTGCATATCAGTAATATGTTTGTCCAGTTCTCTGGACCCTAAATGCCCGCATCAGTTTCATTTCTCTGGTAGCTGGGAAGGTAAACTTCATGGAGAGTGGTGGGGGACATTTGTTTTTAATTGGTAATCAACAAAAAGAGTCTGAAAGGAGGTTCAGTTGTAATTGATCTCTTAATCGCAACGTGCAGCAATAGTATTGCAATTAAATATTTTCCTGAAATGATGCAGCCTTTGGTTAGAACCTCTGAATGCAAATTAAATTCATTCAGCCAGGTGATTTGTATCTGGAAAAATTGAATGTATGAACAATTTTCCTTCTACTAAAGATGAAGGAAATGACAATAAACTGTTTATATATATATCTCCTGCATGGAGAAACCGGCACTGTAAACAATCAGGTTCAGGGTGGCTGTGGGTTGGCCCCATTTCTTTATCTGTACTCTAACCAGTTAATAATTTTCTTTTCTTTTTTTTACTGCACATGCTTTTAAACATAATATTTGCCTAAAGTTCTCAAATTCTTTGAGCAACATCTCTGGCTTCTAGTTGCACATTTTTAGGAAGTAAAATCAACAGGGAGTCATAAGATGATCTGACCTTTGTGTTGTAGCATCTTTCAAATAGCATCCATAAACCCTCAGCATAATGTTATGGTTTCTAGTCCTGCTGCGTGCCTCCTCCAAGGCTGTTGTTGGTCTCCAGGAAGCTGGTGCTGATTTCAGATGTTTAACGCCGTTGTTTCGGGTTAGAACCATACGCAGGACATGAATTTTTTTGTACCTGCATCTTACATGCACATTTTTCATTTGAAAGACATCTGTTTCAGACGTTCGCAATGCTCATTTTAATTGGGCAGAATTGATTTATTACATGATAAGATGGCTTGCCATAACCCTTCCAGTATCAGCAACTACCTTTGGCATTTGCGCTCCGACACTGCAGCTTGTTGCTGCGGCCTGGAAGACTGAGACGTTTTATTGACTCTCTGCTTGGTTCCGTCTTTTATAGTTGAATAAACTATATAAATAAATTGAAAACCCTGCGAAAAGAAGTCCAGACAATGTTTACGCGTTGCTTCACAGAGCGGGCCACTGCGGCTGGGGAGGGGGCGTGACGTGCGGCTTGTCACGTTGCCCTGCAAGTCTGCAGCCTTGGAAGCAGCTGCGCCCTAAATGGCTAAACTGCATCACTGGCTGTCATTTAAATTGGGAACTTTAGGCATTTAGTGGCTAAAGGCTAAAGCTGACGTCCTGACGCTGTCAATGGAGAGCATCAGGCAACCAAACTAGTAGACAGAGCCCAGAATAAATTACTTTCTCTTTAAAATGCCACTATGCCTGAAAGCTGAGTGATATGTGCAGCATTGAGAGTGGGTTAAACTCTCCTAAAAAAAAAAAAAAAAAAAAAAAGTTGCATTTGGTGTGTTTAGTAATTGTTAGTTGATGTTAGGAAATGACTTGTTGGGTAACGGTAATATGGACTAAGCAGCAGACAAAGGTTCACATGTTTTCACAAAACATACCGAGATGAGATAGGGGCGTTATTTGAAAGCGGAAAGCAGTAAAGTACCAGCAGGCCTCAGCGTAAACAGAAGCCTCTGAAAATAGAAGAGTCTGTGCTGGTGGTGGGGTTTACTAAACTGGATTTGACCTACTGGGCGTTCCAGTCACATCAAAACAAAGCGTATTAACAACGTCCTGTTTAAAAGGCAGTGTTTGTTTTTTATTCAACTATCAGGCTTTTATTATTTATTTATTTTTTATTGTATTTGCTTAGTTCTTGGATCCAGGAATTAATCAGTGCATGTGTTTGCAGATTAATCACCTTGTGATTGGTCAGAATGGCATAATGTCCACCCCAGCCGTCTCCTGCGTGATCCGCAAGCTAAAAGCAGTGGGTGGCATCATCCTCACCGCCAGCCACAACCCAGGAGGCCCCAGTGGAGACTTTGGCATTAAGTACAATATTTCCAGTGGAGGTGAGAGGATGTTTCAAAGAAAATGCATCATTTTGATAGCGTAAACCTTTTTTTTTTTTTTTTTTTTGTTCCCCCTGCATTTTATGTGTAATTAATCCAGTATTTCTGTCAATCAGATTTTCTTTTTTCTCTCTTTTGACACTTTATTTCTGCAGGACCTGCTCCCGAAGGCATCACAAATAAAATTTATGAGATCAGCAAAGGCCTGCAGGAGTACCACATCTGCCCAGAGCTGAAGGTGGATCTGGCCACCATAGGGAAGCAGACCTTTGAAGTGGACACTTTTAAACCCTTCATAGGTACAGCATTTTCAAGAAATGTACATTAAATCCGCTAATGGCTCATCAAATCCGGATTTCTAACACAACCTCAGCATTTATTTATCTAGTTTTAAATGGATTTTCTCAAGCGACTATAGGGTCCATATCCTCTTGAAATATTTAGCTTTAAAATTTGCACCTTTTCTCATCAGTGGAGATTGTGGACTCAGTGGAAGCCTACGCGGAGATGCTAAGGGACATCTTTGATTTCGCTGCCCTGAAGGACCTCCTCTCCGGCGCCAACCACATTAATGTGCGGCTGGATGCGATGCACGGAGGTAAGAAGCAGCCACGTAAAGGAGCTCCACAGGTTGGCCTCCTGTGGGCATGCCTGCTGCTTATTCATACGTTTTTTTCTCCCCCTAGTGGTGGGTCCCTACATTAAGAAGATAGTCTGTGAGGAGCTGGGTTCCCCCGCAAACTCGGCGGTCAACTGCGTCCCCCAGGAGGACTTTGGCGGTCACCACCCCGACCCCAACCTGACCTACGCCGCTGACCTGGTCAACACCATGAAGAGCGGAGAGTATGACTTCGGAGCCGCCTTTGATGGTGACGGTGTAAGTTTTTTTTTTTTTTTTTTTTTTTTTTTTTTTTTTTTTGAGGGCCGATACTTACAGCTTTAAATCTAGCAGCGTGTTTGTGAGTTGTGGTTTTACATGATGATGTCATTGCTCATAAAATGACTTTATTAAACACTTTTCTTATTGTTTTTTTTTTTTTTTAAAGTAATCCAATTTATTGCCTTTCATCTTGTTTTTTTCTCTTTGCTTTAATATTTGACACTTATCTCATGCACTGCAAAGACGGATCTAAAAACAAGTAAAATGTTCTTAAAGTTAGTCTATTCATCCTTGATTTGAGCCAGTAAATAAGATTATCTGCCAATGGAATGAGTATTTTTTTTACCCCTAAAATAAGATAATTAGACATCCTGCCCTTGAAATAAGATGATGGAGAGAAATTGTTCCTATTTTAAGTGGAAAGAATCTTATTCTATTGGCAAATCATCTTATTTATCTGCTCAAATCAAGGACAAATACACAAATTTAAAGAAAATTTTACTTATTTTTAGTTACAATAAACGTAGTTCTGTTTTTGCAGTGTTTCATTAAATAAAAAACTTAATACATGAGGCAATATAAAAAAAACTAAGTGCAAATAAGTTGGGTTTGGTCAATATTTCTTTTCAAGGCAACGATGTGGAAAAATGCAGTGTTTGTAGGGGAGGACAGCGACGGCATTGATTATTGATGGTTTATTTGTAAAGGATCAAGGCAGCGGCCTTCTGTCTCAGAACCAGCTGCTTTTCCACCATGAACGTTCACTCTGACCTCTGGACTCCTGTTTAGGACCGCAACATGGTGCTGGGTAAACATGGCTTCTTCGTGAACCCTTCCGACTCCGTGGCTGTCATTGGTGCCAACATCACCTGCATCCCGTACTTCAAAAAGACCGGCGTCAAGGGCCTGGCCCGCAGCATGCCCACCAGCGGAGCCTTGGACAAGTAAAACAAATAATTAAAAAACAAATCCTGGTAATCTCAATTGTACCTCCGTGATCCGTTTTTTTGATCAAGTGTTTCGGATTTGTCCCAGCGTGGCCAAGGCTCTGAAGATGCAGCTGTATGAGACTCCGACGGGCTGGAAGTTCTTCGGCAACCTGATGGACGCCGGTAAACTCTCGCTGTGCGGAGAGGAGAGCTTCGGCACCGGTGAGAGCCAGTCTGCCGCTCCGGAAACAGGGCGCGCTCTCCCTCACCCGTTCTCCCACACGTTTACCGCCCTCGTCCTCACTAAGACTAAGAAAGTAGAGAACATCACCCCAGTTCTAAAGTCCTTACACTGGCTCCCTGTATCTCAGAGAATAGACTTTAAAATACTTCTGTTAGTCTATAAATCCCTGAATGGCTTAGCACCTAAATACATCACAGACTTGTTATCGGTGTATCAACCCTCCAGACCACTAAGGTCTTCTGGCTCCAGTCTACTCTGCATACCTAGAACCAGAACTAAACAAGGAGAAGCAGCATTTAGTTCCTATGCTCCGCTTATCTAGAACAAACTTCCAGAAAACTGTAAAAGTGTGGAAAGCCTGAGTTCTTTTAAATCAAGATTAAAAACACATCTGTTTAAAATTGCCTTTGACTGTTCTAGTTAAACAGTTTTACTGTTTTTAATGTTCTTTTTTGTTACTACATTCTATCCCTACTTGCTTTTATTCTATTTTCTATCTACATTTTATTATTTTGGTATATCTTAATCATGTAAAGCACTTTGTATTGTCTTGTACTGAATTGTGCTATATAAATAAATTTGCCTTGCCTTGCCTTGCCTCCCTGTTTGTTACCCGCGCAGGTTCCGATCACATCCGTGAGAAGGATGGCCTGTGGGCCGTGCTCGCCTGGCTGTCGATCCTGGCCTCCAGGAAGCAGAGCGTGGAAGAGATCATGAAGGATCACTGGCAGAAGTTTGGCAGGAACTTTTTCACAAGGTCAGACATAATTCAAGCTTGAGGTTTGACTGTCTTGGAAATTCACGAATTAATGAATGGAAATCAGCTTTATTAGTTTGATTGTTTGCACCATCTGGTGGTAAAAGATGGAACTACAACACATTGGACATTTAATAGGCAAGGCACATTTATTTGTAAGGCAGATTTCAGTACAAAGACGATGCAAAGTGCTTTACATGATTAAAGAGTAGGAAAATAAAACAGAATAAAAACAAGTTGGAATAAAATGTAGACACAAAATAAAACCTGGGAAAATAGAAACTAAAAGCAAATATTAAAAACAGTAGAACAGTCGAAGGCAGTCCTAAACAAATGTGTTTTTAATCTTGATTTAAAGGAACTCAGGCTTTCAGCACTTTTACAGTTTTCTGGAAGTTTGTTTTTTATTTAGGCACTAAATGCTGGTCTGTAGGGTTGGTACACTGATAACAATGCTTTTCATTTCTGCTTCCTTCACTCTTAAAGTATTCGTTTTATGACAATAATGAAAAACCGTCTTCCCCCTTTATTCCTCTCTATACTTGAGTTAAACGTGTGCGATTCTTCATGCAGGTCCAAAAAATATACTTATTTTTAGTTCTGTTTTTGCAGAAGTTTGGCAGGAACTTTTTCACACTGTCAGAAATAATTCAAGCTTGAGGTTTGACTGTGTTGGAAATTCACGAATTAATGAATGAAAATCAGCTTTATTAGTTTGATTGTTTGCACCATCTGGTGGTAAAAGATGGAACTACAACACATTGGACATTTAATAGGCAAGGCACATTTATTTCAGAATCAGAATCAAGTTTAATCGCCAAGTAGGTTTGCACTTACAAGGAATTTGACTTGGAGTTGATGGTGCAGACAAAAACTATTATTTTTTTTGCTATACAAAAAAAATGTGTATAGCAGATTTCAGTAAAAAGACGATGCAAAGTGCTTTACATAATTAAAGAGTAGGAAAATAAAACAGAATAAAAACAAGTTGGAATAAAATGTAGAAACAAAATAAAACATCGGAAAGTAGAAACTAAAAGCAAATATTAAAAACAGTTGGACTACAAAGTTGAACTAAATGATGTTTCAGTAAAACAGTTTAACTAGAACAGTCGAAGGCAATCCTAAACAAATGTGTTTTTAATCTTGATTTAAAGGAACTCAGGCTTTCAGCACTTTTACAGTTTTCTGGATGTTTGTTCCAGATAAGTGGAGCATAGGAACTAAATGCTGGTCTAGAGGGTTGGTACACTGATAACAATGCTTTCCATTCCTGCCTCCTTCACTCTTAAGAAAGTATTAGTTTTATGACAATAATGAAAAACTGTCTTCCCCCCCCTTATTCCTCTCTATACTCGTGTCAAACGTGTGCGATTCTTCATGCAGGTACGACTACGAGGAGGTCGACTCAGATTCCGCGAACAAGATGATGAAGGATCTGGAGGCGCAGATGTCCGAGCCGTCCTTCGTCGGAAAGCAGTTCTCATCGGGCGACAAGACGTACGTGGTGGCTGTGGCTGACAACTTTGCCTACACGGACCCCGTGGATGGGAGCGTGTCCAAAAACCAGGTAGCCATCCGGCACAGCTGGACGCTCCCTTCATCGCCCCGCTGTCGTTACAGGGCCTTCCCCGGGTGTCGATGCCCCCACCCTGCTGTTTCTTCTGTTTCCATTCCCCTTTCACAACAAACGCTTCATTTTCTTTCTCTCCCTTCCCAGTAAAGTATGCTGAAGCTTGCAGCTGTAACATGATGAAACACGGGAAAAGGCCCTCATACTGTGTTTTTTATGAAGTGATTTAATATTTTAGACAGAACCCTTGTTACTTGATATATTAACAGTCTTTATATTATTTAGAAATTGGCCTGATACTCCATTAAGTCATCCCTCCAGTGTTGCAATCCCACCACATGCGCCCCGACTCCTCATTTTCTTACCCCCGCACATGGTTCCCATTCAGCCTCTACTTCCATTTATCTTTCTTGGCTCGTCTCTTCTTACCTCTCCCCTGTTTTATTCTCCCAGGGCCTCCGGATCATCTTCTCTGACGGCTCCAGGATCATTTTCCGTCTCAGCGGCACCGGCAGCGCGGGAGCGACCGTCCGGCTCTACATAGACAGCTACGAGAACGACGGCCAGAAGATCCTGCAGGATCCCCAGGTCAGGACGACGAGCAGTGATCTCAGCCGATTTTAGAAAAGCGACACAAACGGGACCGCCGCCCTTTGCGTCTTTGAGCCGTTTTGGCCCGTCACCCTTTAGTAACGTAGAGGAAAAAAACATGTTGATACGTTTTGTCCTCGCAGCGGGAGCGCCTTAGCCCGACTCTCTGCGGGTCTGCCAGCCCACAGTGGGCGGAGGTCTTCGTTAAAAACAAGTGTCAGACATTTTATTCAACATGCGAGCTGATGGTGATGGAGATGTTTGGCAAAGCTTTGAGTTCTGACAGCTTATTAGGACGCGTAGGAAGAGGGGGGGGAACGAGGAGCACATGTTCCGGCTGACGCTTCCTAAAATGCTCCTGACTGGTGTGGACAGGGAGGTGATGCAGTACAAGGAGAGAAGAAAGGGGAGAGACCATTCTTCTCCGGTTCTTCACTTTCCTTTGAGCTTATGGAGCATGAATAACGCGTTAAGCGGAAACATACTGCTGCGGGTTCTCGACTTGACAGGAAAATATGTCCTGCGGGGAAGGATTCAGTGGGCTTTGATTTGCAGGCCCAAAGGAAAACGGAGAAAGAAAAAGGATTTTTATTTTTTTCTGACCGCTGGGTGATCAAGCCTAACTACAAAAATAAACGTATCTATCTGCAGCGTTCTAACACTTATTGGTAGATGAAGTTCAATCTATTTACTGGTAGTTGAGTTGCTTTCTAAATGGTTCCTGTGACGTCTTTAAAGCCCCAGCGTGGAATATTTTCACCGTCTCACCATCTAGTGGTGCTCTAAACGAATTATAAGCAACCTCTGCATTAACTACTACAGAAGCTGCAGAGGATCATAAATGTGACAATGTCAACATGTCCTCCATGTATTAGCTGCTGCTAATGGCTAACAGCTACCCACGTACCGTACAGACGAGGGGGAGAGGGAGCCGTCTCTGCTGGGAGGACAGTAGCTGCTGGACTACACTGCCCTGTTTCTAACATAACACCAAAAATAAACTTCACCGCTGTATTGAATTAACGTACCTGTCCAGCAGAAAGCATGCAGCCTCCACATTCGTAATTATTACTCCTGATTATTACTTCTTTTTCTTTTCTTGGTTGCTTCTTTTCTAAGACTATGGATGGTCTTCCATTTCAACAGAAAACGGCAAACAGAACGATCTACAGTCGTCTTTGCTTGTTTTCTCCTCCTCCACCAACAGCAGGTCCTCATATAGACGACAGTCAGGAGAAAACGAGTATGGCTGACAGTCTGTCCCCCTTTTGGCTTCTGAAATCGCAACATGGCGCCTCCCAGTGGTTGCACCGCCACCTATGTATTTATAAACTGCTAATTTTGAAGTTATGAGAATGATTTTTGCTGATTAAAAACCAAATTAGTTACACTCTGTCCCTTTAGGTTTTCTGGAAAAAAAACTTAACATTTTTAGCTTTCCAGTTCTGGATAAAGGTTACAAAATATTTGTGTTTCCAGACTTTAATCCAATTTTCTAAACGTTGGCTCCATTGGTCCCTTTTATCTGTTTGTTGATCCATTTGTTAACCCATTCATCTGTCCATCTATCCGTCTATCGGCTTGTCCATTCATCCTTCCATCCATTTATCCATCCATCCTCCATTAATCATCATCCAGTCCCTCCATTAATGTGCCAACTTATCGCTCCACCCTCCATTTATCCATCCATTCATCAATCTATTTATCCATTCATCCATCTGTCCATCCCCCATGTATTCCTCTGTTCATCTATCCATCCATTCATCTATCAGTTTGTCCTTTCATTCATCCATTAATTCACCTATGTATTCGTCTCTCTGTCCATCCATTTGTTTTTCTTTTCATTTGTCCATCCACCAGCGATCCATCCTTCCAATCTGTGTTTTCTGCAGGTTAACGATTTGAAAATATGCTCATCAAAAACTCCTAGTGAATCATTTTATTTAAAACTTTAACTCTGGATCTTTGAGTCTGGATTAGAAGTGAATTTTTACCAGAAACCGTGTATGGACGAAACCTTTTACCGCCTTTAATGATTACTGGAATACTATTTCCAGCTATAGATTTTACAGTCTTAAAATGGGGGGGAAAAAACGTACCTGAAGTTGTTGTTTTTTTATTGTCTAAGAAAACGCAGCATCTCTGATTCTCACTTGAACAGACAGATATGAAACACCAAATAGATCCAAGTGTTGAATGCACCGTAGCTGCCTTTTAAATATCAGGACTGCGTAAGGAAGGCTTTTTAGGGACGCTTTATTCTGCATCCGGTAGTTTAGCGGAAAATGTAAAGCGACCGAACGTTTGGCCAAATGTGTGCAGTTACAGAACGGTCCGTTTTTATCGTACGCTGCTTCTGACGTGTAAGTTTTGTCAGACCGACTGCGTTTTCTCGTCTTTTGATGCTTGACGGGACAATTAGGAGGTTTCTCCACTAAGCAGGTTTGACAATGTTGTATTTTGTTTAAAGCCCCAATACATAATGTACATAATACGGCGACATAATGCTCTCCGAAATTTATTCTAAAGCAAATTAAAAAAAGTATTTACTTAGTTATTAGAAACACAGGAATCTGAATGCTGGCAGAACTGCGTGTTGGGATTAAACACTAAATTGTCCCATTTGTGCACTATTGGTGAAAAAACTTCAGTTTTTATAATGTGGCATATTTTTAACAAAACCAGGGGAGCATTGCATTAAAAACTGTTAATCCCTGATATTACATTTTTATACTGCTCCATGTACTAATAAAATCTATTTTTATTTATGTTTCAAACATTAAAAATATAAAACAAAAAGAGGTTTGCATAAATGTACATTGATAAAACACAATATTTATGATAAATTAGCTGTTAGCATTACAGAATGGGTTAAATCTGAATCGATGGATCTCCATCGTTATGCTTGTTGGTTCTACATGAAGTTATAAATTAAAGACATAATTTGGCTTGTCAGAAAAATGTCGTTGTGTGTATATATATAAAGAAATCTCTGCTTTTTATGATGACTCGTCTGAGTCATTTGCATTTTTCTGCCTTAACGGCTGTAATGCCGTTAAAGACTAAAACCTCCACTAGATGTCACTACCTCCTGCACGCTGTCTTGGAATGGCCCGCTTTAGTTCTTGTTCCTTTTTTGGGGTTTGACCTCTTGATTATAACACATCTCCACCACGGTCACAAGCATCCGGGCGTTTTTCACTGTAAACTGAGCAGCAAATCCGCTTCACCTCGGTCCTTTCCTTCTGTCCTTGTCCAGGTGATGCTGGCCCCTCTGGTGGACATCGCCCTAAAGCTCTCCCAGCTCCATGAAAGGACGGGACGCACCGGCCCCACCGTGATCACATGATTCAGCAACACGATACCTCAACCCTCTTTACGGGGGGGTTAAGCTGCCCCTGAATGCTGTCATGGCCTTCGTAAAGCTAGAGTTAGATTAGAAAAAGGGAAACACGGGATGAAAAGAGGAAAGTGCACAAGGAGCTCTATGATTTAGTCACTGCCTTCTTTTTGTGCTAAACCACAGTGATGGTTATGACGTCTGAGCGGTACAGTTAGCTGTCCTAACCTGCCTGACGTAGAGACGCTGTTAGACGTTCAGATTTGCAGGAGCAGCCTGGAGGTCTAGTGCATCTTTCTCACCCCGGTAGCATATGTTCTCACTTGAGCTTTCATTTAAAAAAGAAAAAAATAAATAAATGAAAATAAGCGCTCTAGAGCTCGTCTTGTGTCATTTCTGGAAACAAGTTTTATTCCAGGAAATGATTGTGCCGCACATCAACTTAACATAAAGCAGACGGCACTACACTGAGCATAAATCGGCTATTCAGGGCAGCTGTACCCCTTTGTGATCACTTTCTCCTGTCAGGATGTTGGGTCTTCCTTCTTTTTTTTTTTTTTCTGTCTTCGTCCAAGCCACCGACGTCGCCGTTAAACCTGAGCCCCAGCTGTGGTATCAAGAATCAGTCAACCAACTATGAATTAAAGAGCCTTGTGGAAAAGAACAGTGTTCAAATTGATTTATTTCTGTGTCTGCTGATTAAACGTTTACCAAGTTTACTACTGCATCCCAGTAAATTGCAGAGTGATTGTATACTGCTCAAAAAAATAAAAGGAAACACTAAAATAACACGTCCTAGATCTGAATGAAAGAAATATTGAATAATTTGTTCTTTACATGGTTGAATGTGCTGGTAACACAATCACACATAAATTATCAATGGAAATTACATTTATTAACCCATGGAGGTCTGGATTTGGAGCCACACTCTAAATTAAAGTGGAAAAACACTAGAGGCGGATCCAGCTTTGATGTAATGTCCTTAAAACAATCAAAATGAGGCTCAGCAGCGTGTGTGGCCTCCACCTGCCTTTATGGCCTCCCTACAACGCCTGGGCATGCTCCTGATGAGGTGGAGGATGGTCTCCTGAGGGATCTCCTCCCAGACCTGGACTAACACATCCGCCAACTCCTGGACGGTCAGTGGTGCAACATGGCGTTGGTAGATGGAGCGAGACATGATGTCCCAGATGTGCTCAGCTGGATTCAGGTCTGAGGAACCAGTGGGCCGGTCCATAGCATCAATGCTTTCATCGGGCACGAACTGCTGACACACTCCAGACACATGAGGTCTGGCATTAGGACGAACCCAGGGCCGACCGCACCATCATATGGTCTCACTATGGGTCTGAAGATCTCATCTCTCATCTTTATTGAATGGTCTTGCTAATTGCTTCTAGTTTCCACCTGTTGTCTATTCCATTTACACAACAGCAGGTGAAGATGATGGTCAATCAGTTTGATTTCACAGAAGTCTGATTGACTTGGAGTTACACTTTGTTGTTTAAGTGTTCCTTTTATTTTTTTGAGAAGTGTGTTTCAATAGTTTGTAATAGAATTATAGGACCAATGAAAAAAAAGAATAATGGTTGTCAGCAAGTGGTTACATTTTAACTAGCACAATTTTCCTTCCACCAAACTTTCCTTAAACATGCTTACCCTTCTTCCAGAGATTGTCCATGCTTCAGTTGCCCCCATGACGTGGCTCATAACAAGTCCTAAACATAATATTTATTAAAAAGCCTTTTTTCATGCAATATTTTAATTATCTGACAAACTGAATTATGGGTGTTGGTGAACTCTTAATTGTCAGAATAGGCAGAAACAAATGCTTATAAAGCATCATTCTGTGCATAATCTGATTTTTTTTTTTTTTTTTTTTTTTTTTTTTTTTAGTTCCTGAAATTAACCTTTGAATGCTATTCTAATTTCTTAAGTTTCACCCGCAGTCTTTAGTCTGCAACATTTGAGCAGACTAGAGCGTTCCTGTGAGAAGAAACTTCCTGAACAGACCAGGATTTAGAGACTTTCACAAGAGAAGATTGTGTTCAGTCAGTGCCGATTAATGAAGATTTTCTTCTCTGTGTTGAAAAATTACCATAGATAAACGTAGACATCCTATTGGACCAGGAGTGAGCCAAGAGCATCATTTTCCCTCCAAAAACCGTCCAGAAGAAGACAGAAAATGACAAACAGCATTTCTGTCCATCCTAAGTCTTTATTTGAATAATTTTTTTTATTTGTAATGCGATACACTGCAATCGTCATTAAAAGAAAATTACAGATGTAAAGTTTCAGGATGTCGGGAATCCCACAATCGTTATCTGAAGACATTAGGTTGAGCAGATGTTTTTTCTTTCCTTTTTCTTTTTTTTTAAAGGAAAAAGTGGAATTTTAGAAGGCCGCCGGCAACAATCCCAGAAGCGGCCTGGATCATCTTAGACTTGAGGCACTGGATTAGTTTAAGCCTTTTCCTCAAAGACCTCAGTTATTTTTGGAAAATTGGTCGTAATTTAGTTAATTTGACACTTTGGTGGAAAATGGGACTAACCTCAGCGAGCTTGTGGATCGGTTTACTTTTCTTGGATCGCAGTATGGAAAATTAGCCCCGGTTACACCTTATACTGCCTCTGGTTCTGACCAATCCTGGTGCTTTCCACGTCAACCAACCAAACTAGGTCGACTTTAGCAGGCACTAATGGTTGACTTTTGTGTGCTAAGGGTTATTCATGCAGCTATCCTATGAGCTGGGACTATGATGGCAGTATCCCAGATCATCAGACATTAGCTTCCTCTCATTTAACGTCTGCAACGTCAGACATTTCTGGCATGCCATTGCTGGCTATAGATCTGAGTAAGGGTGTCCGATCTTTTATCTGTGTGTTCGCCGTAAGTTTGCAGATAAGGTCTTCATGGCTGGCTGCCACTCTTCAAAGGTAGAAAGCGGGGCTCTACAGCTGCTCCACGTTCTTTTTTTATTTTACAAGCAATCGAGGCAGAGTGGAAACGCTCTCCATGCAGCATTGTTTAAACCTTGTCAAGCTGACATACTGCAACGTACGACATGCCCTTTTCTTTTGCCTCATGACGGCGCACAGGCTTTCGTTAGGATTACATAGGTAATCACGAAGAGGCTTACGGTAAACTGTTAAATGTCCAAATAGCTTAACTTGTTGGGAAGCTGGGGGATTTCAGAGCAGCCCCTTCGGTGCTCTCCTGGTGAGGAGAGGGCTACGCAGAGGATGAACGTCATTCTGGAAGCCCAGAGATGAGGCCAAGTGAAGAAATGAGGTCTCTTCTTGTCGGTTTGAAATGTTTCATCTGTTCCTCCACAGCTGATGAAGTGTGGCAGGAAGACCACGATGACACAGTATTTTATTCCAGTCTGTCTTTTGAACTACAATGAATAGTTTTTCAGTTTTTTTTCTTAGTTGTATTAAGTTTTTTTTATGGCATATCATTTGATTTTACTGTCTCAAATTCAAATAAACACAAATTCCAGTGAAAAACAGTATTTTTTTTTTCATGGCGGAAAGATGATGCAGCAAACAATTTCAAGGATCCATTTTCATTTTGTTGCATTGTTTTGGCTAATTTACGTCGGCTTAAAATTATATGAATGGATGTCCCTTAAACTATTAGAGCACTACCAGCTGTCAAGCACGGTGGTGGTGGCTCCATGCTGAGGGTTTGTCTTGCTGCTTGTGAAATACAGCAAAGAGCCACAAACTGACAGACAGGAGCCGTTAAGAAGCTGTCCTGATAACCAGAGTTCTGCAAACACTAATAATTATCCATCCATTCATTTTCTAACACGTATATCCCTTGTGGGGTCTCCAGCTGTCAATGGGCGAGAGGCGGGGACCCTGGACAGGTCTCCAGTCTATCGCAGGACACACTAATAGTTACATTTCAACAATTTTGTCTCAGACACATGTCGGCTGTAAACTTTATTTCACCAAATTAAAACATTTTGTCGTCTATCTTGCCTGAAACTGTTTAATTTTACAATATCTGTAGCCCATGGCAGTCATTCTAGATTCAGTAGATTACACGTGTTCATTATGGGAATAAATGTCATCTTTTCTTTCTAGGTTGGATTGATTATACAAAAAAAAAATGCTTAAATAATTTTCAGAGGAAACGTTTGAATTTGAGAGTTTTCTTCAACCCACAAATTAGGTGGCACACATCCTGCTTTTTAGTGTGGCCCATAAATATTCATTGGGTTTGAATTCAGACACTTGCTATTTGCTTGCTTTATCCATTCCAGTTTTGACTGTGTCAAAGTTTCACTAATCTGATCCAAATCCAAAGCCTACAAACATATGTAATTCTGACCCTTACTGGATTACAGAAAATCCACAAATGTGTGCACCCAATTGCTGTTTTTATGGAATTAAAGTTGCATGTTGTGTTATCTGTCCATCCCAAAAAAGAAGCAGTAGAGAAATCATTAAAAACCCTGAATTAATGACAATCGCATCATTTATGAGTGTACAAACATCACTTATTGGAGCTGTACCACACATTGAAACACATTCCAGGAGAAGTGTGTGGAAAAGTAAAGTACTCCCCGTAAACAAATAGACTGCCAAACCATCTCTCCTCCAGTACCCTTAACGGTTGTTGTTTTTTTTTTTTTTTTTTTGCTAAATGTGGTGCAATACATTATCACAGTCTTTCATCTCGTCATTTAAAACAACAAATGTTTCACAAACCTGCAGGATTTGAACCCATGAACAAGTTTCCACTAACAGAAATTAAACGTTTATAGGCTGTCCTCTTTGCCAGTATTCTGCAAGATTTGAGAATTATTACCAGTCATTTTGTCCCGATTACATATTGTAAACTATTTCACCAGATGAAAGCTTTTTGTTGCCCAACGCATTTACACAAACCACTTTAAATGTAAGATGTGGCTGTCTGATAGGGCCATGGCCTCATGGAAGTGATGGGACATTAATCCACCCTGGTGCGTTTTCACAAAGTCAACAACTTCCTTCGCCACAATCCTTTCCGTTTGCGTTTTGATTTCCATGCCGGAAGGCAAAGCAAGAAGCTGAAACAACTCCGCCTAGTCGGAGGAGCGGACGGGCTTTTCGCAGGGTGTGCGAGGTTAGCCAAGTCTCAGAGAATCCTGAAATAAAGGTTGACACTAATAGATGCAGAGGCACCGAATGAATCATCAGTTTTACCGTCTCAGTTTCCTGGGTCTGGAGCCAAGCGTGCAGGATGATGTGTGAGGCCGTTAAAAACTGTAAGTAACGGTCCAAGATGAGCTGGAATGTTTTCTGACCGCTCAGAGCCGAACAGAGGCTGGACTCTGTCCAGACTTCTCACAGAATCGTCTACTTTCTCTAAATCAAGAGGAAAATAAATGCCCCCACAAGACCCCACAGTTACATGGTTCATTGTCCTGTGGAGTGCGTGTCAGATGGAGGAACTACTGGACCTTTTCACGGGGTTTAAGATGAAAAATAATCACTTATTTAACTTCTGCCACAAAACCGATTGTTTATCCTGTCAGTAGGCACGGTTCTCTTCTTTACAAATACAAACAGATGGAAATCCAAGCTCACAATCAAATCCTTTCTCGCTGAGGCTGTGTTTGCCATGTTGAATCAGACGTCATGTAATTTAAGATACTGTTGGGCCATTAAAGAACAGCCTTGGTGCCAATTCAGTACCTGCCTTCCTGTGTTTTTAACACAAATTGCAGAAAATTGGATCGTTTTAGAAGTCTTCCCTCACTGTTTATTACTCATGGATGCTAGAAGATCTTAAGGAAATACTGAATTTGATGGACAGTGCCCGGCAAAATATTCATACCCTTTATACAGTCCACATCTCCCTCATGTTATAAACGCAAACTTTATTGGATTTGGTTATTTAGAGAGGCCAACACAAGAAGAATGAATGGCTCTGAATGTTGCTAAACAGGCAAATTTTGAAATTGTCTTCACACAGCTTCACACATCTACAGATATATATTTTTTCTTTAGTTCTTTGAAAAATACCAAACCTTGGTTAGATTTGATGGAGATAATTTTTACATTAACTCTGCTGGATTTATCTCTGGCTCCTGATTGTGCCGCTCTAACGGACGAATAGCTATGCTTTAATCTATTCTAAAACATCCCATTTCGGCTCTGACTCGTGAGTTCAGTTTCATTTTCCTGAACTTTAAGTGGTCCAATATGCTTGAACCCAAATCCTCTCCTAGTAGCTCTGGTTTCATATTTAAGGTTCTTGTCATGACTAGTGCCTCCTGCAACGGCCACCTACTCCGCTGTAAGCAGCCTCCGGCCGTGCTGTGATCTGCTTTAGTTAAGTGCTCCAGCTAGTAGGTGGCTAGCAGTTTACATGTCTGAGCTTCTAGTTTTGTTCTTGCTTTTGTGTCCTGGACTTTTTCTGTCTCGCCTTGGCCTTGTTTGGCTTCTGCTGAGCTTCTGATTTCCCGACCAAGGGCTATTTTCTGTGGCATACCAACCTTGAGTAACGTCTGGATTTTATTACTGACTTCTTGCCTCAACGCCAGGTCCTCGCGTGCTTTGTCTCGCGCTGTATTAAGCTTTATCCATCTTCCCACCAGCTGTGACCATCTTCTTTGTGCATCCCGAAGAACACAGCATGATGCTGCCACCGCCACGTTTCACCTTGGGCATGGTGGGTTCTTGGGGATGCACAGTGTTAGTTTTTAGCCACACCGCTTTGCGTGTAATCCCAAACGTTTAGTTTTAGTTGCATCTGGTCACAAAACCTTCATCTACACGTTTGCTGTGTCATCTAAATGACTCCAGCCGCCCCGTCGACAGATTCTCCTACCTGCCTGAAGCTCTTCTTTTATAACCAGTCAGTTTAGTTGGGTGGCAGTTGTGCCATGTTTTTATTTAAAATAAAATATATAAAAAAATTAACTGTGTTCTGTTAGATGTTCAACGCTTCAGATATTGTTTTATAACCTAAACTTTTAAACTTCTCCACAACTTTCTTCCTGGCCTGCCTGCCGTGCTCTTCGGCTTTCTCCAACAAACCTCTGACTTCTGAATTTATACCAGGAATAAATTAATAAATCACATACAACCAGGCTCTGTCAATTTGTTGCACTGGCAAGTGGTGGTGTTAAAGCATTGCGCTTGTGTCCTGGAGGTTCTGGGTTCAACTACCACAGACTGCCACTCCCTGAGCAAGATCCTTAACCCCGGGTGCTGCACAGTGGGAGCCTGCTGCTCCCCAAGGGGATATGTTAAATTTCATAGGAACGTATGTTGCAATGGCAATAAAGATGATTACAAAAAGTATAAAAACATATGTATATATATATATATGTATTTCTAAAAAAAAGAGTAAAGGGAGATAAATACTTATGCACACAACATGAAAGTTTTGAGACATTTTTGTCCGTCTGCCATTGAAGAGTGTTTCATCCCAGCTGTTTCTCTGAACTGTCTGGGGTATCCAATAAGAACCAAGGTTTTAGATGTCATCGGGACATTGGACAGAAAACTTGGGAAAGCAAAACTACTGAGAGCATGTCAGAGATATTTTGGAATAATTATGGTTCTCATCCTTTCATTCTTATTTATTGACTGAGACATCATTGCCAGCTGGGGAACAAAGAGCCTCCCTGTGCTTGTCGTTTAGTCGCAGCACAAAGTCCCAGCCTCTGGCATTTCGCTTTAAGAGACCTTTTGAACCCTAACCCCCCCTCCTTAAATTAAAGGAAGAAGACTTTCGCCATGCATGGTTGCAATTTTAATAATCGTATCTTAAAATAAGGCAGGATTACACTGATAAAGATCAATAGGAAGAAAAAAAACAGGGCAGAAATAATATCACGTCATGATTGGCTCCAAAGGTGAAGCTTTTTCCGTCTGAATTAAAACCACATAAAGCACATGTTGGATTAAACTGATTTGGCTGCTTGTCCTAGAAATGGCTCAGAAGTGAGACATGATTTACACGACGAGCATCATCTCACACATTTCTTCCGAATGTAATTAGCCTCGTCCGATTTTTAGTTTTCCTGGTATTTGCTCGGCAAATGATTCGACTCGAACACAAGAGCTTTGCTGCATGTTCAACGGATTCCTGTGTGAAATTAGGCACACAGACATTACCTATAGGCTGTTTCCTTTTTTATTTCCTGGGATCCTTCAAAAGCAGGATAAAGGTTTGAAAATAGCCAGAGAGGGTTGAGAAAGTTAGACCAAAAATAAATGGAGAAAGTAAATAACTTTTACTCAGAAAATATCTCATGAAGGATTTGTCATTCCACCCCTAAAAGGAAAGAGCGCACACTGATCATTGGAAAATACACTAACCTAAAAATATCCCTTACAAATTTATCTGCATTTCTGATTTCTTTAGGAATCAGAAATGCTGTTTTCTAAAGAAAAAAAGTTTAGAA